>NC_044401.1:5965000-7297500 GCF_006542625.1 Nomascus leucogenys
TTATCATCTTAAATGTATCTGTCTTCGCCCTGCTTCACCCAATTTTATAATTTGTTTATTTCACAGAACAATTCTATGTAGGACTGAACATAACAATAAGCACTCTTTGGAGACTGAAAATGTACAAATGCTGGATGTTAATGAGTTGCTGGAGACTGAAAGGTCATACAGGCACAGGATGGCAGGCAGATGCTGGCATCATAAGGGTAGGCTCTGTCTCTGTTTTGCTGGTCATTGTATCTAAGGTAGGCACAGTGATTCAAAAATGGTTAGCTCCTCATACATGTGTATTGAATGAACTACAAAGAATCCTCAAATCTGAAATTTGAATTTAAAACTTAATGAATTCCTCAAGTTACGGCTTCTAATTAATGCATTTCTGCTAAGCCAAGGGGAGCCCTTTGAGAAACTGGTCCCAGAGTTCTTTCTCATTGTGGATCATAAAGAGCTTCTCCCATTGGGTGACTGAGTGGATGGGAGGAGTCACTGGGTTTATGTTTGGGATCTTCATTCACTAGCTTGGCTTCTGACTTCCACTGCATGTTGTTAAGAGGTACTGCTTGAAAATAGTCCAGCAGTAATGTTTTATAAATGATTACTAGTTTCAAGTAGTTTCTTTTTTTTTTTTTAATTATACTTTAGGTTTTAGGGTACATGTGCACAATGTGCAGGTTTGTTACATATGTATCCATGTGCCATGTTGTTTTGCTGCACCCATTAACTCGTCATTTAGCATTAGGTATATCTCCTAATGCTGTCCCTCCCCCTCCCCCACCCCACAACAGTCCCGGAGTGTGATGTTCCCCTTCCTGTGTCCATGAGTTCTCACTGTTCAATTCCCACCTATGAGTGAGAACATGCGGTGTTTGGTTTTTTGTCCTTGCGATAGTTTACTGAGAATGATGTTTTCCAGTTTCATCCATGTCCCTACAAAGGACATGAACTCATCATTTTTTATGGCTGCATAGTATTCCATGGTGTATATGTGCCACATTTTCTTAATCCAGTCTATCGTTGTTGGACATTTGGGTTGGTTCCAAGTCTTTGCTATTGTGAATAGTGCCACAATAAACATACGTGTGCATGTGTCTTTATAGCAGCATGATTTATAATCCTTTGGGTATATACCCAGTAATGGGATGGCTGGGTCAAATGGTATTTCTAGTTCTAGATCCCTGAGGAATCGCCACACTGACTTCCACAATGGTTGAACTAGTTTGCAGTCCCACCAACAGTGTAAAAGTGTTCCTATTTCTCCACATCCTCTCCAGCACCTGTTGTTTCCTGACTTTTTAATGATGGCCATTCTAACTGGTGTGAGATGGTATCTCACTGTGGTTTTGATTTGCATTTCTCTGATGGCCAGTGATGATGAGCATTTTTTCATGTGTTTTTTGGCTGCATAAATGTCTTCTTTTGAGAAGTATCTGTTCATGTCCTTCGCCCACTTTTTGATGGGGTTGTTTGTTTTTTTCTTGTAAATTTGTTTGAATTCATTGTAGATTTCAAGTAGTTTCTTAGAAAAGAACATGATGCAACCACAGAAATGTATGTAATAAATCTTAAATGATTCTGTAACATTTATTTTCATCAAAGTATCTTCAACATCAAAATTAAGATAACAAGATATTCTCATTGCTTTTCTAATTATGTGGAAGCAGCACTTTGTTAGTATCATCTACATATCTTTCTGGATACTTCTTCCACATCTTAAAGGTAGCTATTTTTTTTATCTGTCTCACTCTTAAATACAGCTCTCAGGCTGACAGAAATAAAAGCCACGCGTGGTATTGCCCTTGTCCATCGTTTTTTAGGGTTCAGTATCACACTTTCTTTTTTACTCTCCTATTCTTCCTTTGCTGACATCTCCTATGTTCAGCAAGAGCTGAACAAAAAGAGTTATCTGATTATCACAGTAAAAACTATTGAGGTATAAATGACTGAGAGGCTCAGCATTCTCAAAGAGGCTTTTAAAATATGAGCCAATTAACACACTTCAATCTCTAACTTTTGAGCAGTTAGAATCTTAGATCTGGATATTTCACATAATCCTCCATAGTCAAATGACTCTTTGAAACTTTATTACAAGGAGGGGATTTATCACCGACAATGCTATGAAGGGCAAGCTGATTAATTGTTCTCAGAGTCATTGCAGCGATCCATTTAGTGATAGCTCACTATCAGTCAGTAAGCTACCCCTTCTCCTACATGCCATACTATTTTTGTCGGTTCGGTTTCCTAGGTGCTTCCATTTACAGAGAATTTTTCGAGGTACTGTCATACATGATTATTAAAAATAATAATAAGACACAATCTCTTCTTTCAAGAAAGATTAGTCAGTTTTCCATTCCAATTGTTCTAGGATGGGGATTAGAAAACACAATTTGAAAAGGTCCAGATTACAAATAGTTCAGGCATTGTTGGCCAAGAGGCAAAATCAAGGATTTTGTATGTAGGTACTTACTTACGTAACAAGAGAGGAAACAAATTTTTGCACATATTTTATTCATGAAATTAAAAACTTTATTTATGAACACTGAAATGTGAATTTCAGTGATGATATTATGTGTCACAAAATATTCTTCTTTTTATTTTTTTCCCAATCATGTAAAAAGGTAAAACCCATTCTTAGCTTGTGTGCTGTACAAAAATAGACTGGAAAGGGTGAATGAGAGTGGTGGTAGGAGTGGTGAATTTGGCCACAGTTTGTCAAAGTCTGCTTTAGGAAATGCTTAGGTTACCCAAATTTATTAATCCAGGTTTCAAAAGAAATACAATTTACTGCCAAATATCTTAGAATTGGGCACCTGTGATATGCTAGATTCAGTAAGTAATTTACATGGTATATTGGTCAGGGTTCTCTCTTTAATGGTTGCAAATCACAAAAGGCTAAATTAAATCAGCAGAAGCAAAAAAGGTGATGTATACTGGCTAAAGTAAAAGGAGCAGTGGTGGAGATGATGCTAGGGATGATTTCAAGTGAACCTGAGGCACTCATTGTCAGGATTTTCTATCCCTGTCTCCTCTCAGCTTTTCTCTGAGTACAGATTTCATTCTCCGCCACTGCAAAAATGTCTCCTCTACACAGTGGAGAATACAGCTACGAGCAGCTTTAGGCTCACATTATGCCAACTCAACCCATCTCAAGAGGATGGTTTTTCCATCCCTGCTTCAGTATATCAAGTCCCATGCAGGATAGCTGTAGCAAGCGCTGTCAGCACTTCACCCATATTTCCTCAAGGTTAGGTCCATTTTCAATGCATGTCTCCCACTGAACCGTCACTCCCAACAGCCAGCACCTACATCACTTTGTTGGAGGACTTGCCCTCAGGCAGCTGGCACCAGCTGAGCCTGCACATACAGATCGCTAGAAGTGCCTGAAAATCTGTGTCCCTGGCAGGTAGCCTTTAAACAATGACTGACAGGGAAATATATTCCACCTCCTGCATCCAAAAGTGAGGGATAAGCTATACAGTTTTCAGAGCTTTCCTATGGTATTGAGCCAAAAGTACCTGTGCAGAAAAGAGTTAACATAGCAAGGCTGAAAAATGCTAGCCTTAGAAAGGTCTGCTTGCAAGGTTAGCCCTTGGCTGGCATCTGGGAACTTTTATTTCAGGAGGATTTCCACCGTTCTCTGATAAAAGTCACTTTTCCTAAATTATTTGTACAAATAATTTGATTTATGCCAACACCTGCTTTCTTTTAGGGAGCTTGAAATTTTTGTACGTGCTTGACAAAGCAGCTCCTATGTGACCTCCATAAAAGCCTTGACTCTCAACCTCTGATGAGCTTCCCTTTTTGGCAACATTTCATAAGTAGTCACAATTTGTTTACTGGAAAAATTAAGAGTCTCCTGTGTGACTCCACAGGAAAAGGGCCCTTGAAAACTTATGCCTTGTTTCCTGTGAGCTTCACTCCATGTGCCCTTTCTCTTTGCTGATTTTGCTTTGTATCCTTTCACTTTAATAAACCATAGTTGTAAGTACAGCTATATGCTGAATCCTGTGAGTCCTCCTAGTGAATCATTGAACCTAGGGGTAGTTTGAGGGACTCCCCCAATACAGTACCCATCATGGGCCACTTCTTAACACTGCACCCTTGCATGGCTTTCCCAGGACCACTTCCTTCCTCCGCAACTTTTCTCTAGATTTTTCTTGATAACATTTCCTATTAAGTCACTTTTACATGACTCCCCATCTTAACATCCACTTTCTGGAAACCACATCTAAGATTAATTCTGATTGTCCCAAGTCTTAACTAATTACTGTGATCAGGAAAATGAGGTGCTATGACTGCCCAAATCTTTGCCATATGCTCATAACCAGTGCCAGGAAGAAAAGGACTTTTCACCAGAAGGTGGGGGAAGGAAGGGCAAGTGCTGGACTAACATAAATAATAGCTAAACCACAGGCAATATGGTCATGTTCCAAAATATAATGGCTTATTGGCTAACATAATATTCTCAAGTGAATAGTCTCACATGATAATTAATACCTTTCTTCTCCCTTATTGGCTTTTTTTTTTCACAAAGTGGAATTGTATTATTTCACAAAGACTACAGTATATGAAATTTAAAAAAAAAAACTAAAGCTTTCTTGAAATGAAATCAAGGCCTCTTGCAAACCTTGCTAATAGCTAAGTGACTTGCTTTCCATATACCAGCTTTTTAGCACCTAACTCAACTGGGAAAATGATCAATTATTTGCATCATAAAATTTCAGTGTAAACTCTGAATGTTAAACCTATAAAATACAAAGATAGATTTAATTTGTCAAACTAAAATTTCATTATGAGTTTACTAATATTTGTGTTAAGAAAAAAAATCATCAGGAGGTGGAGTTTCACACGTGCCCCGTGCATCCCAAATCCATAAGCATTTTTTCAGTGGGTGTTTCTCTCCTATCCTTCAACAATTCACTCCCGGAGCATCTGCCTCTTGTTTTGCTTTTTCTTAACTAGGATTTCTTTTATCCTTTTGTGAAAAAACCTAATTACAAAAGGAATACATTCACATTGAAAACATTTCAGAAGATACAGATATGTGCAAATGAAAAATAAAAGTCATTCATAATCTGACCTACCAGAGATAAGCATTTTTAAGGCTTTTTAATGAATATGTATTTGCTTAGAAAGAAAGGATCATACTAGTAACACTATCTTGTGATTCACTTTTTTACACTTAAAAATATGTCACAAGTACCTGCCTAGGTCATACTACTTACACAGAAATCCACCTCATTTTTTATGATGACCACGTAGTATTCCATGTTATGACCATCATCATCATTCATTTAACTATTTCTCTATTAATTGTGGCATTTAGGTTGTTTCAGATTTTTTACCATTCAAATAACCACGCAGTAAAACATCATGGCACTTATTTATTTATAAATTTGTGAGAGGTTACTATAGGGCAATTTCTGCAAGTTGATTGGCTAAATCAAAACATGTACTTTTAAATTTTTAAAAATAATTTTTAAATTGATTCAAAAGAGACCAGACCTATTTGAATCCCCTGAGTAGTATATCAGAGTACCAGTTTCCCTGTACTTTCAGCAACATTAAACATATTTTAGGTCTCTAAAAACTTTTTCAACCATGTAAGAAAAATATAGTTCTAATTTGCATGTTTTGATAATTAGTGACTTTAAGCATCTTTTCAACTGTTTGTTGGTCATTAATATGTCTACCTTAATATGTTATTTTTCATGTAATTTTTCTATTTAAAATTTAAAATTATGCTGAGCACTTTTTTTAATAGAAGGACGTTATACATTTTGGATATTAACCCTTTATTGTTCATATATGATAGAACATTTTTCTATTTTTATTTCTCCTTTAGTGTTTTTAATGCAAGACATTTAAATTTAAGACTCTAAAATGTTTTTGTTATCTAATTTGTTCATTTTACTCTTATGGCTTCTCATTTTGTTGCCATGTTAATAAAGTTCTATCCCATTTCCATATTACAAAAATATTTCCCTGTTTTTGTAATAAAACTGGTACAATACATGCATCTTTCTCTTTGTATCACTTTACTTCTTCTTTGAAGCTTCACCTTTAAAATATTGTCCCTTATCATCAAATTCCACTTAATCATCACTTAGTCTAGCTAAGTACATTTCTTTCCTTTCATCTGTACTCAAAGCCAATCCTCCATTCTCATCAATTCCTCATCTGAATTTCACCCAATTTACCTAATTGGTTCCTCTCTATCCATCTAAAGCTTAAGGGAGTGAGTATGCTTTTCAAGTACAGATTCATTAGCTACGAGCAGAGGATAAGTTCTCCCCTTTTTACATAATGCTTTCCTTTCCAACTAAATTAATGGGGACAATGTTCCCTGCTATATCACACAAAATTTTAATTTGCACACATGTCTCTTATGCTTCCCTTTTAATGAATCAGTTATGCCGAAAACTGAAGCACTGTCTCCCATCTCTCCTCTTCTCTTCACATCAATTGGGTTCCCACTCCTGGCTTCCTTACATTTATTGATGGCATTTAGTTGCCTAGTGTATTAGTTTCCCAAGTCTGCCATAACAAAGTATCATAAACTAGGTAGCTTAAACAATAGAAATTTATTTTCTCATAGTTATAGAAACTAGAATCCAAGATCAAGGTGTCAGCAGTGTTGGTTCCTTCTGAGGGCTAATGAGGGAGAAATCTGTTCCATGCTTGTCTCCTGGCTTTTGGTGGCTGGCTAACGATCTGTAGTATTCCTGCATCTTGGAAACGTATTGATCCTCCTAAATTACAACTGGTAAACTTTCAGTTACTCTTCATTACCTATAAATAAAATGAAAGTGGTTTACCTTGTATTCAGACGTTGACTGGCCTTGGCTCCCCTGAAAAGCAAAGCCTGAGACAAGGACTAGAATTCATGTAAATTATTTTTGGAAGATATCTTAAAGAACATAACTGTGATCTAAGAAGGATGAAACCAGAAACGAGGAAACGCCAATTCAAATTGTGTTATCGAGCAGGTTACTTACTGCTGTGGGCAACTGGGGCTTGATCCAGGCCTCTTGAGGACTCTGAGAACGTCCAGGGAGAACAGGCCCTAGAAATGTCTACCTTATAGGCAAAATAAATGAGCATTTATTCATAAGCTCCCAACCCCCCATTCCCTATTTGTCAAAGGTTGCCCCGTATACTTGTGTCAGAATGGCTGAGCAGGTTCTGTAGAAGTCCTGTAAAGCCTAGGAACCCCAATCAGGAATTGAGAGAAATGTAGTGCATCTAATTTAAGGTGCCTTCAGGTTATAACTTTGTGCAGCTGGTTGCTATAGTAATGGCTGGAGTACATAGGTGGACCATTAAGATGTGAAGTGGGCTATTAGCGGTATGCAGCAAAAGTGGGAAGAAATACAAGCTTTGCCTTGAAATCAAGTTATGTATCTCCACAGCCCATGTTTGTAATCTGCACAGAGATTTGTTTGTAATCACCACAGATGAAGTCACCGGAGAGGTCCTTTCCAGCTCGGAAAAATGATTGCCACTTTCCTGGGGCAAAATCTGAAAAGTTTTCTTGCCTTTTGACAAAATGGAACATACAGAACACAGAACATGTTCTGTACGTTTAGATTTGTCAATAGGCAAGAGAATAAAAAATTTGATGTTCACGTTATTGATGCTGGTGGGGTCCTAATAAAAAATAGGGAGCACAAAACAAGAAAGAGATATGGGTAATGAGAGGAGAAAAGATGATAAGTTATGTTTGGGGACTGTTGAGTTAGAAGTGCCACAGAGAAGTTAAGACGGCAATGTTCATTAGACAGTTAGAAATAAAAGCTTAGGAGCTTAGATGTGGCTTGGAACTGAAAATGAAAGGCCATTTGCAAAGATGTCTTAATTTTAAAAAGTCAGCATTATGGTTGAGATTATCAATGAAATTAGATAGAAGAAAAAGAAGCCAAATAAAATAATTTAAGTAATATTTATATTTAGAGTTTGGAAAGATGAAGTATCAGAGAATGAGTCATACAACAGATGAAAGAACTAGGGGAATCAAAAAAGTATTTTGTCCCAGAAGTCAAGGAAAATGGGAAATTTTAAGGAAAAAGAAGAGGCCAATAATATCAAATGCTGCAGAGCTGCAAAAACACTAAAGGAATTTAAGGTAAATAAGTCTGCTGTTGTAGGTTTTTTATGCCGATACACCAAGAGGCGTTGTTGGAGCAAACATCTGGATAATATACAAAACATTTATTGAATGCCTACCAAGGACTCAGTATTGTGCTACTCACAACTTCGTGTATCCTCTCAAAAAGCATACATTATGATTGGGACTGGAAGACTAGAACCTATTATATCAGGTGACTACATAATCAAAATAAGCTCTGTCTACTTAACATTTTAGGGATTTAGAGAGAGAGTTGGCTATGTAGTATCTCATGTATTAAAGCTATAATTTTTTAAAGAAAACTTTTTCTATTTTGAGATAATTATGAATTCAAAGGCAGTTGTAACAAATAATTCAGAGAGATTCTGTGTGGTCTTTACCTGTTTTTTCCCAGTGTTAACATATTGCAAAACTGTAGTAAAATATTACAACCAAAGTATTGACATTGATATGGTTAAGATACAGACATCTCAATTTTTTTTATTGCTGAATAGTATTCCATGATATGAATTTACCACAGTTTGTTTAACCATTCACTATCTGGGTTGTTTCCAATTTTGGCTATTATGAATAAAGCTACAATAAATATTGGTATGCAGGTTTTTATATGAACATGTCTTCATTTCTCTAGGATACTCAGGTGGACAATTGCTGGGTCATATTTAGTTGGAGGCTTAGTTTTCTGACCATTCTTGCTTTAACTTCTTTTATTTATTTATTTATTATTATACTTGACGTTTTAGGGTACATGTGCACAACGTGTAGGTTAGTTACATGTGTAAACATGTGCCATGTTGGTGTGCTGCACCCATTAACTCGTCATTTAACATTAGGTATACCTCCAAATGCTATCCCTCCCCACTCCCCCCACCCCACAACAGACCCCAGTGTGTGATGTTCCCCTTCCTGTGTCCATGTGTTCTCATTGTTCAATTCCCACCTATGAGTGAGAACATGCAGTGTTTGGTTTTTTGTCCTTGAGATAGTTTGCTGAGAATGATGGTTTCCAGCTTCATCTATGTCCCTACAAAGGACATGAACTCATCATTTTTTATGGCTGCATAGTATTCCATGGTGTATATGTGCCACATTTTCTTAATCCAGTCTATCATTGTTGGATATTTGGGTTGGTTCCAAGTCTTTGCTATTGTGAATAGTGCTGCAATAAACATACGTGTGCATGTGTCTTTATAGCAGCATGATTTATAATCCTTTGGGTATATACCCAGTAATGGGATTGCTGGGTCAAATGGTATTTCTAGTTCTAGATCCCTGAGGAATCACCACACTGACTTCCACAATGGTTGAACTAGTTTACAGTCCCACCAACAGTGTAAAAATGTTCCTATTTCTCTGCATCCTCTCCAAGACCTGTTGTTTCCTGACTTTTTAAAGATTGCCATTCTAACTGGTGTGAGATGGTATCTCATTGTGGTTTTGATTTGCATTTCTCTGATGGCCAGTGATGATGAGCATTTTTTTCATGTGTCTTTTGGCTGCATAAATGTCTTCTTTTGAGAAGTATCTGTTGATATCCTTTGCCCACTTTTTGATGGGGTTGTTTGTTTTTTTCTTGTAAATTTGTTTGAGTTCATTGTAGATTCTGGATATTAGCCCTTTGTCAGATGAGTAGATTGCAAAACTTTTCTCCCATTCTTGGAAAAAACTACTTTAAAGTTCATATGGAACCAAAAAAGGGCCTGCATTGCCAAGTCAATCCTAAGCCAAAAGAACAAAGCTGGAGACATCACACTACCTGACTTCAAACTATACTACAAGGCTACAGTAACCAAAACAGCATGGTACTGGTACCAGAACAGAGATATAGACCAATGGAACAGAACAGAGCCCTCAGAAATAATGCCGCATATCTACAACCATCTGATCTTTGACAAACCTGACAAAAACAAGAAATGGGGAAACAATTCCCTATTTAATAAATGGTGCTGGGAAAACTGGCTAGCCATATGTAGAAAGCTGAAACTGGATCCCTTCCTTACACCTTATATAAAAATTAATTCAAGATGGATTAAAGACTTAAATGTTAGACCTAAAACCATTAAAACTCTGGAAGAAAACCTAGGCAATACCATTCAGGACATAGGCATGGGCAAGGACTTCATGTCTAAAACACCAAAAGCAATGGCACCAAAAGCCAAAATTGACAAATGGGATCTAATTAAACTAGAGAGCTTCTGCACAGCAAAAGAAACCACCATCAGAGTGAACAGGGAACCTACCTTCTTCATTAAAATGATCACTTTCTGCAATTATATTATATATTCACTTATTTGTTTTTATTATTTGTATCTCCCAGTGGTCTATAAGATCTGTAAAGGTAGGAACTTTGCCTTGCCCACTGCTGCATCCCTAGCATCTAGAACAATAATGGTATATAATAGACATACAATAAATATTCGACAAGTGAAAGAGTAAAGGAGACTTGTATGTAATGACATGGAAATATTTTGAAAAAAAATTTATTCTTAAAATCTGATCTAGTTTTTACCTGGTGTAATTGTTTTCTAATTCAGATCACACAAAATAAGTTTTGAAAATAATAGAGAACTATAGTTATTCTATGTTCTTTTACATTTTTAATTTTTGTGGGTATATAATAGGTTATATATTTATAGGATACATGAGATATTTTGATACAGGCATATAATGCATACACTTCAGGGTAAATGGGGTACTCATAACCTCAAGCATTTTTCCTTTCTTTGTGTTATTTTATCCACTAAGTTAAACATTCAACAAACCCTTGCTAACACTTGACACTGTGCTGAAGTCTTGGAGAGATACCAAATGGAGTAAAGCTCTGACACATAAGTAGCTTCGAAATTGTTACTTCTGTCCTTGCAACATGAGAAAAGCTGAAAATCAATAACTGTTCTTGGGCAGGCCTATCAAAGAATTGAAATGTAGGAGCCAAGACTTGGCCCTGGTTGTACAATCAACTCATGAAAGTGGAGAAAAGGCATACAAATTTATTTAAAGTGCATATGTTGGAGCCTTCAGAATGAAAACCTAAAGATACAGGGGAAATTGTCCATTTTTATGCTTAGGTTCAACAAAGTATTGACAGCATGTAGAAATATGATTGGACAAAAAGGGGGTACTGTAATGCTAATTGAGTGGGGACACTCAGCAAGGCCTGCCTATCCTGATTCTTCCTGGCCTCTCTGAGCATGTGTTCCTTCATTCTGGGTATGAGGCAAGACCCTCTCTGGAATGAGGGTCTTAGACCTATAGTCAAACAAGATAGGTCAGATAATTTCTTTATGGCTAGTTTTTACACAGAAAGGCAGAGGAAAAATTAGAGTAATATTTTTAGGTTTTATGGCTGGCCATAGGGAAAGGGGGTTCTGGTTTCTATGATCTGTCTCGGAGAAGAGGATTCTAGTTTCTACAGCTAGCCTTGGAGGAGAATAGGACCTAGAGACAGCAGGGCAGGAGAAGGTCAGAGAAAAATTTTTGCTTCTGAGGTTGCTTCTGAGGCCTTTATTATGGGATATTATCTTCTGAGCCCCAACACAAGTCACTGGGCAAGCTGTCATCCTGAAATCTGGGGAGACAGGAAATTACAGAGAATTACAGCCAAGAGTATTTTATATGGAGTAGGAGCCACTGAAGCCAGTCACTGGTAGAAATGCTTAAATTGTAATTTTGATGTATTGCTGGAGGCTGAGAGTAGACTATCATGAAAATGAGAAATTCCTAGAAGCTTCAGTCTTAGGGAGGCCCCCATACTTTAATGGGCTTATACCTCAAGTAACCTTATCATGTTCTCACGGTGATGAGCCAAGAAAAAAAAATTACCATTTCTCTGGTAAGGGAAGGGAAAAGGGCATTCTTCATCACAGAACCTACTTTGCAGTGAAAAAGACTATAAGAAGCCTATCTCAGCCGAAAGTTTGCAGTGAAAAAGACTTTATCAGAAGCCTATCTCAGCCAAAAGAGAGACTTTTCCCCAAAATTCAACTTCATCTAGTCTTCTTGTCTTATATAAAGGGTTGAGGGTGAAAAAATATATTTTTGAAGGTTACAGCCCATTGGCACAGGCACTCTATAAGACTGAAATTTAATAATAAGATGTAGAATAATTTCTCTTCCTCACTCCTTACTACCTCATCAACAGGGCTCTAGTGTAATAAAATGGATTATAGCTGAAAGAGCTGCAAGGCTCAGACTATGTTTAAGAGGGAATTCCTAGGTAAATCTAAAGACAACAAGGAAGAAAAAATAAGGACACTAGAAAAATTTGAAGCTCCTAAAACCTACAGCTATGGCAGATATTAAAACAGCCTACCTGCTGACCAAATTAACATAAACCTTCACACTATAGGCCTATTTATCTCAGTTCCTGTCCTATTACCCCATATTTCATGTCTGCCTTTAAACAAAAAATTATACAGCATACTAAAAAGCAAGGAAAAGTACAGTCTGAAGAGAGAAAGAAAGCATCAGAATCAGACCCAGATTCAAGCAGGTTTTGTAATTATCAGACAGGAAGTTTAATATAAGTATGATTAATATGTTAAGGGCTTTAATGGAAAAAGTAGACAACATGCAGAAACGGATTGGTAATACCATAATGGAGATGGAAATTCTAAGAAAGTATCAAAAGGAAACACTAGAAATAATAATAATAAGAAGAAGGAGGAGGAGGAGGGAGAAGAAGAGGAGGAAGAGGAGGGGGAGGAAGAGGAGGAGGAGAAAGCTTTGTAACAGAAATGAAGAATGCCTTTGATGGGATCATTAGTAGCCTGGAATAGCCTGGTAATGAATCAGTGAACTTGAAGATATGTTGATAGAAACTTCTGAAGCTAAAATACAAAAGGAAAAAGTAATTTTACAAAAATAGAACAGAATATCCAAGAACCATGGGACAAAATCAAAAGATATAAAATTGCATAATTGGAATACCAGTGGAAAAGAGGAAATATCGAAGTAATAATGGCTTAGAACTTTAGCAAACTAATGACAGGCATCAAACCATAGATCCAGGAAGCTCAAAGAACAACATGGAGAATGCATACCAAAAAGTCTACACCCAGACATATAGCAGACTGCAGACAAATCAAAGAAAAAGAGGCTATCTTAAAAGAAACCAAGATAATAGGGAGGACACCTTCCCTCTAGAGGGAAAGAAGTTAAATATTACATCAGACTTCTCATCAGAAACCATGCAAGTAAGAAGAGAGTGGAATAAATTTAAAGAGTTAAAAGAATCAAACCAATAACTTAAAATTCTGTATCCAGTGAAACTATCCCTTAAAAGTGAAAGAGAAATAAAGACTTTCTCAAACAAATAAAAACTGAGGGAATTCACTGATAGCATACCTACCCTGAATGAAATGTTTAAAGAAGCTCTTTGGGGAGAAGGAAAATGATATAGATCAAGAACCTGGATCAATATTAAAAAAAGAAAAGCCTCAGAGAAGAAATAAAAGCTTTTATTTTTCTTATCTTTCCTTAATCTAATGGATAACTGTTAAAAATAATAACTGTATTTTCTAATCATAGTACATTGATAAGCAAAAATAATTGTAGTAATTTCTTAAGGGATGGGAGAGAGGAATTCAGACTACTTCATTAAAATGTACCTGCATAATCTGTGAAGCAGGATAGTGTTATTGTAAGGTTTATTTAGAGTAGTTGTAAATGTACATTACAAACTCTCAGGCAACACTAAATTTTTTTTTTGAAATGGAGTCTCGCTCTGTTGCCCAGGCTGGAGTGCAGTGGCGCGATCTCAGCTCACTGCAAACTCTCCCTCTCGGCTTTAGCCTCCTGAGTAGCTGGGATTAAAGGTATGCTCCACCACAGTCAGCTAATTATTTTCGTATATTTAGTAGAGACGGGGTTTCACCATGTTGGTCAGGCTGGTCTCAAACTCCCGGCCTCAGATGATCTGCCGCCTTGGCCTCCCAAAGCGCTGGGATTACAGGCATGAGCCACTGCACCTGGCCCTAAAATTTTTTGAAAGAAATATAATTTATATGCTAAGAGAAAGAGGAAAATGGAATAATATAAAATGCTTAATTAAAATGAGAGAAGGCAGAAAAACAGGAAAAAAACAAAAGAAACAAAAAAGTGCAAACAATAGAGAATAGTATAAACATGGCAAATATTAATCTAAATATACCAATAATCCTATAAATGTGAATGGTCTAAGTATATCACTTAAAGACAGAGATTGTCAGAGTGCATAGAAAACAAGCTACAACTATACATGCTGTCTACAAGAAATTCACTTTGAATATAAATACAAATAGGTTAAAAATAAAGGGGTGGAGAAAGACATAAGACAATGAGATTACCTATATTAATTTTAGATGAAGCAGACTTCAGAAAAAGGAAAACTATCATAAAGAGAGGCATTACTTATGATAAAGGGGTCAATTCCCTAATAAGGCATACAATCTTTAATGTGTATATACTCAACAGAACATCAAAATACACAAGGAAAATACAGACAGAACTACAAGGAGAAATAGACAAATCCACTATCATAGCTAGAGAGTCAACACTCCTCTTACAGTAATTAGTAGATCAAGCAGGCAGAACATCAGTAGAGTTAACCCAAACAGCACTATCAATCAACTCGATCTAACAGACATTTTTATAGAATTCTCCATCCAACAACAGAATACGCATTCTTCTTAAGCTCACATAGAAAATTCACCAAGATAGACCACATTCTGAGCTATAAAACACACCTTAACAAATTAAAAAGAATAGAAATCATACAAATATGCTCTCAGACCTTAATTGAATTAACATAGAAATCAATAATAGAAAGATAGCTAAAAAATCCCAAAATGTTTGGAAATTATATTATATACTTCGAAATAACACATAGATCAATGGAAAAAATCTCAAAAGAGACTTATAAAACATTTTGAAGTAAATGAAAATAAGACATTAAGATGTGTGGGATGTGATGAAGGCAGTACATAGAGGAAAATTTATAGCATTAAGAGAAAACATTTGAAAAGAAATAACAGATTAATAGTCTAAGTTTCCATTTTAAGAACAAAGAAGGAAGAGCATCTTAAGCCCAAAACAATCAGAAGAAAAAATCAGAGCAGAAATCAAGGAAATTGAAAACAGAAAAACAATAGACAAAATCAACAAAATAAAATTTGTTTTTTTAACATCTAGTAAGGCTAACCAAGAAAAAAGGAGAGAAGACATAAATTATTACTGTCAGAAATTAGAGAGTGGCCATCACTATTGATCCCATGGACATTAAAAGGATTGAAAATAAATACTATGAATAATTTTACATCCACACATTTGATACCTTAGATGAAATGGACCAATTCCTTGAAAGACACAAACTACAAAACTAAAAGAAGGAGAAAAGACTGTCATAATAGATATAAGAATATGTCTATTAAAAATGTTGAATCAATAAATAATAATCTTCCTAAACAGAAAGGACTAGGCCCAGATGTCTTCAGTGGTGGATTCTACCAAATGTTTAAGGAAGAAATGATACCAAATCTCTACAATCTATTTCAGAAATTAGAAACAGAGGGAACATTCCTATTTCATGCTATGAGGCAAGCATTACATTAACACTCAAACCAAATAAAGACATGGCACAAATAGAAAACCATAGACCTATATAGATGCAAAAGTCCTCAACAAAATGTTAGCAAATCAAATTCAACAATGAATAAAAAAAATTTTACACTATCACCAAGAGCAGTTTACTTTAGGTATGGAATGCTGGTCAGCATCTGAAAATTGTATATTGATAAAATTACATGGAAAATTAGTGTGATCTGCCACATCAACATGCTACAGAAAAAAACACATATGATCACACTGATTCACCTAGAAAAAGCATTTGACAAAAATTCAACATCTATTCATTATGTAAACTCTTAGCAAACTAGGAATAGACAAGAACTTCCTCAACTTGATACAGAACATCTACCAAAAATCTACAGGTAATGTCACACTTAATGATGAGAAACTGAAGGCTTTCCCTCTTGTTGGGAAAAGGCAAGGATGTTCCCTCTCACTACTCTCACTCAGCATTATACTAGAATTTCTAGACAGCCCAATAATACAAGAAAAGGAAACCAAAGGTATACAAATTGGGAAGAAAGAAATAATAATGTTATTGCCTCCAGATGACATGATTTTCTATGTAGAAAATCCCAAAAAATTTAAAAAACAAACAAACCTGGAACTAATAATAAGTCTTGGAATACAAATTTAATATACACAAATTTCCTATGTACTAGCAGTGAACAATTGTAATTTGAAATTAAGAACACAATACCATTTAAAATACTAACAAAAGACTGAAATTCTTAGGTATAAATATAACAAAATATGTACAATATCTATACATAGGAAACTATAAAATTCTGCTGAAAGAAATCAAAGGAGCTCTAAACATATAGAGGGGTATTCCATGTTTGCATACTGAAAGACTCAATATTATTAAGATATCAATTCTTCCAAACTCACCTACATATTCAGCACAATCCCAATCAAAATCTTAGCAAGCTGTTTTGTAGATATTAACAAACTGATTATTAAGTTTATGTGGAGAGGGAAAAGACCCATAATACCCAACAGAATCAGAAGAACAAAGTTGGAGGGCTGACATTAACGGATGTCAAGACTCAATATAAAAGTTATAGTGATTAATACAGTTTAGACCATTGAAAGAACAGGGGCATAGATCAGTGGAAAGGAATAGAGATTACAGAATTAGACCCCCACAAATACAGTCAACCGATCTTTGACAAAGCCAGGAAGCTATTTTAAATGAGAAAATAAGGCCTATTCAACAAATGGTGCTGAACAATTAAATGTCCATTTGCAAATATATGTATATAGTAATCTACACAGAGTTTATACCTTTCATAAAAATTAACTCAAAGTGGATCATACACCTAAATGTAAAATGCAGACTTGTAAAACTTCTAGAAGAAACACAGACAATGTAGGTAACTCTGGGCTTGGCAATGAATTTTTAGACACAATATCAAAAGCATGATCCACTGAAGAAAAACAAATAATAAGTTGGACTTCATTAAAACCAAAAACTTCTACTCCATGAAAGATATTGTTAAAAGAATGAAAAGACAAGTCACATACTAGAAGAAAATGTTCATAAAACACATATCTGATAAAGGTCTTATATCCAAAATAAAAATAGAAATACTAAAATTCAACAATAAAAAACAAACGACCCAATTAAAAATGGGCAAAAGATCTGAACAGACACTTTACAAAAGAACTGATGTAGATAGCAAATAAGCATGTAGAAAGATGTTCAACATCTTATATGAGGGAATTGCAAATTAAAACATTAATGAATCACTGCTACAAACTTATTAGAATGGCTAAAATAACAAAACACTGACAACACCAAATGCTCGAGGATGTGCAGCAACAGGAACTTTTATTCATTGCTGATGGAAATGCAAAATGACACAGCCACTTTAAAAGATAGTTTGGCAGTTTCTTACAAAGTTTAACTTAATCTTACCATAAGATCCAACAATTGCACTCCTAGATATTTACTCAACTGATTTGAAAACTTGTGGTCACACAAAAATCTGCCTGCAAATATTTATGGCAACTTTATTCATAAGTACCAGAACCCATTAGTAACTAAGATGTCCTTCAATTGGTGAATGGACACAAAAGCAAACTATGGTATATCTGTACAACAGAATATTATAGATTCAGCAATAAAAAGGAGTGAGCTATCAAGACATCAAAAGACATGGGGGAACCCTAAATATATATGGCTAAGTGAAGACAGCCAGTTTGAAAAGGTTACATATTTAAGATTCCAATTGTATAGCATTCTTTAAAAGGCAAAACCATAGAGACGGTAAAAAGACCATTGGTTTTCAGGAGTTTGGGGGAAGGAGGAAAGGACTGAATAGATAAAGGAGAGGGGATTTTTACAGCGTGAAACTATTCTGTATGATGCCAGACACTCTCTTTAAAACCTTCATAACCTTATAGCACAAAGAGTGAATGTTATGCAAATTAAACACTATTTACAATGTCAGAAGATCTCATAAAGCAATGCAGACTGTGAAAGAGGACCTAACTGTACAAATGTATGAAAGTATCATACTGAAGGAGAAAGGGTAGAGATTGGGGTGGGGGGAGGAAGCAACTTTGAAAATCAGTGGAGTCTCTAAGACTATAGGCAAAAGAGACTGCACATAAGCACTATACTCTAGTTAATTAAGTTGTGCCCATGGAGGTATGAGTTAATAATTCTAGAAACATTGTCTGTGTAAGTGGATGGTGGGTGGTGGCAACCAGGTTTCTTTTTGTTGTTGTTGTTGTTGTTGTTCTCGTTTTTCTTTTGTGACTCAACTGAAGTAGCAACCAGGTTTCATACTAATGAAGTGGGAATTTGCAAATAGATAAACAAGAGGAGGCTAGAATGATTCATGTGATAATGGGTCAGAGCTGGAGACATAAGTATGAACTCATGTTTTTGCTTAATAAAGAAACAGATGGTTATGTAGAGAAATATTCATAGATATGTGTAAAAACATAAGATAATATATACATGTCTATATTTCTTTGCTATGACAGCTGACAGGGCCTAGAAGCAGCAATATCCCTGTAACAAGGAGTACATCCACCACCAAGATCTTGGATTCTAATACCATTTTTCAATAAGAGGAACCAGGACCCTTTGGAGAAAAGGCTGATTTTATTACTGAGACAGGAAATGTGTATGATGAGCCTGGAGCATCTTATAGTGCCAGGAAGTGAGGAAGTGCTCAAAAAACAAAACAAAACAAACAAAAAATCCATACAATGATGAGGGTGTGTCAAAGAGACAACTCAGGAGCCAACTGAAAGCTCCCAACAGCCAAAGATGGAACAATTTGAAGAATAAAATAAACTAATATTGGACAATAACACAAAGTGTAAAACAAATATCCATAAGTCCTTAGTGATATGAATACATTATTGAATAAGTTAATAAATAGAGCAAATATCCCTTGTAAAATAACTCAAAATAATTAATGTCAATACTCTGCCCTCCAGCAGGGGCCCCATAAATCCTCACTCCCTAAGTGTGGGCCACACATGGTGACTTCTTTCCAAATAGCACAGTATGAGAAGGAAGTGGGGGCAACTTTACAGTAGACAAACCTGAAAAACAGTACCTCAGCTAGGAGAACAAGGTCAATATCAACAACCATAAATCATACTGATTCTATAAACCTTTGATATGATGCAATGAAAATGGTACTTTTTCTCTGAGGTTTTTTCCCGAAGACCAGTAACCCCAGTCTAACCATTAATAAAACACCAGACAAATTCCAGTAGAGGGGAATCCCATAAAACACTTACCCAATTCTCAAAAACTATTAATGTCCAAAAAAAACAAAAAAAAACAAAAAACAAAAACTGAAGAAAATCTGGGAAACTGTTGCAGCCAAGAGGAGCCTAAGGAGACATGAAAACTGTGATATGGAATCATGGATGTGATCCTGGAACAGAAAAAGACATTTGGTAAAAACTAAGGAAAGCTGAGTAAACTATAGACTTTAGGTAATAATAATGTATCAGTACTGGTTTATTAATTGTGACAAAAGTGTCATACTAATCATGTGAAATGTTAATAGGAGAAATCTGAGTGCAGGATACGTGGGAAATCTTTGTACTATCTTCTTAATTTCTCTGTATATCTAAAACTGTTCTTCAAACTAAAATCTACTCTAAAAATCTGGTTTCAGAACTAAATCTATTCTGAATGTGGATGACTTAGAATGGGAAAAAAATGATGGATAAAACATTTTTTTGGGGGGAAAAAAGAGGATATCTAGTTTAGCTAAAGATGTTTATAGCCACTGAGAAAAAGATGTTGGACAATGATAGAACAAGATAGTTCTATACATGGAGAGCCAAAAGCAACACAGGAAGATGTGAAGAACAGAAGGGAATTAGCAGGAGAAAAGACATTTCAGATGGAATACAACACAGAAAACAGATCTGGAGACCAATTTGACTGAAAAATAGTGCTATGCAGTAAGGAAAAAGAAAATAAATTTGGACCCAACTACACAAATCTTTGAGTAACTAATTTAGAAGTTTGCTACTTTATCAAAAGGTACTGTATTTATACTGCATATCAATGCTATTTGTGACTAACAGTTTAAATCATTTTATTTTTTACTCAAATTTGGGACTTATGTAAGAACTTACTGAGCAGAGAGTTACACCTCGGATTAGACAAGAAAAATAAAATATTTTTGAGTAATTTACAGAGATTTCTTCCATATCCATAGTTATAGGTAAAAAATTGCTTCTTAAGCTTTAGAGCTAAAAAATAAATTTTGCATGCTGATATAAAAGTGTGTAAGGTGTTTGGTTAGTAATATTTCTCTTATTTGTGTCATTACTCTGTTGCAAGAACATGATGCTTTTTTTAATGAAAAATCAAGCATAGCAAAGTGTTATCCAGATTTCTCTTACTCCAACAAAAATCAGAAAATAAAAAAGCAAACAATTTTGAAATGTTTACATAATATTTTTAAAAAGTTATCACAGAGGTAACTATATAGTGACTCAAAACAGGACATTCAAAATTACATTTAGATAAAACATTTATTTGGAGTCAAAAAGTGCTAAGTTTCAAACTTGGCCTTGTCAGTTACTACCTGTGTGGCCTCGAGTGAATTATATCACATATTTGAACTCCATTTTCTCTTCTGTAAATTGGTAACAACAGCTTTTTCTCAGTTTTCTCATTACAATTAAATAAGAAAATAGGTATGGAATACATCTCAACCTCTTGCACATAGTAAGCCCCAATAAATGGAAGATATTATTATTTTAAAATAATAAATAACAAGGCACTTCATTAATGTTCTAAAATAGTATTCATCGTTTTCCACCATACTCTTCTACATATAAGTATAAACAACCTTCTTGGAATGGATAAAGATACGTTTAGGTTTTAAAAACCCTCCCTTAGTAAAGCTCTAAATTTCTAGTCTTTAGCCAGTATTCTTGGAAAACCTCATTTTCAGTTGGTCATTATGATAAATAAAAGCATACAAACACTATTCTTTCGCATCTCATCCTAAAACTAAGATGCTGCTGCTGCCTCTGAATTGCAGGATATTGGGTAGTGTGAAGTGCAATTAATGAAGGAAAGTTTAAATGCACATTGATTCCAAAAATATAGGGTGATAATTCAAGTCCAAACTTGTTTTCAAACTGTGGCACCTCAGAAATAATGAAATCATGAGCAGTGCAAATGAGAGGAATATCATATCAGATGATCCCCACAGTCTTTGCCTTTTTAAAACATGTCCAGTGAAAGACCAAGTTTCCAGAACCTGTGAACAATAATGGCTAACTAATAAGAGGGGCAGCTATGAGACCAGAGGTTTATCTAAGCCCTCCCAACCTGCATGCCTTTTTTGGAGCATTTGAAATTCAGATTCTATTTATCAAATACTCAGAAGACTTTTTTCCATCTACAACAGTGACAATGCTGTGTGAGCATCACTGGAAATGGACATTTAAATTTTTAGTTGTAGAATACCAGTCATACATTAATCTTAGAAATTTATGAGGTCATGGCTATACAGGTGATAATTCCAGAACACAAACGTATAAAGGGAAGAAAGCTTAAACATAATAGAAGAATGAGTCCTATATTAACTAAAGGAATATTAGGAGGGAAAGAAATAAAGAAAAAAATGGAAACATAAAATAATTATATTGAGCCAATTTTTAAAATGCCACAATAAGAATATGTAACAGAAGGCTTGACATTGTCTGAGTGCATGATCCCATGCATGTTGTACTTGAGGCATAAAATACCAGAGGGAAAAAAGAGAGAGTAAGAAAAGAGCATGCGTGAAGGGAGAATACATTTTTAAAATTGAAGCAATAAATTACCTGAGATTTCCCTAGAGACCTGTAAATAGGAAACTGAAAGCATTTTCTTCTATTTATTTTATAAGTACAATAAACTTTATCAGCTTTTAGTATTGGAAACTTGTGCAATATTTATAGGCTGCTTACATTCAATGTTATTCAGGAGATAGTATCAGGAGACTAATGAAAAAGAAAATTGGGGTAAGGTTAGGGGTTTTTTTTCCCTCTTGTCCAACAATCAGGATTTATCATAAAGATTTATCGTATTGCTTCCTGGCCCATTCACCAGGGCCAACATAAAGTGCCCTGTCTAGCCTGTGATATAATTGGGCTAGCCACAGACATACAGCTTCCTGGCTCTATAGAAGGTCATCAGAGACAGGTTTCTTGCAGGAACACAGTAACAGGTGTCCTCTATGTCTCTGAGGAAGAGAAATGAATAAAGGAAAGACTGAACAGGCAAGAGACTTCTGGTGGCTCTGTGTCACACATAGCCAGATCAATAGAGAAAGGTTCTTTGTAAAGCCATCGTCTAACAGAAACCTTCAATCACCTGTCAATGACATCAGCTGATGTGGCACACACTGGACCTTAAGAGCAGGCAGGGTGTAGAGTTAGACGTGGTTAAGGATAGTTCATCTAGGATTTAAATTTCTTTACATCATACAAATTTCAAGTTTGTTGATCAAGGTCCATAAACTAAACTTAAAACTTAGGCACTCTCAAACTTTACAAAATTCTTTTTTTGTTTTTGTTTTTGTTTTTGAGACGGAGTCTCGCTCTGTCGCCCAGGCTGGAGTGCAGTGGTGCGATCTCGGCTCACTGCAAGCTCCGCCTCCCGGGTTCACGCCATTCTCCTGCCTCAGCCTCTCCGAGTAGCTGGGACTACAGGCGCCCGCCACCACGCCCGGCTAATTTTTTGTATTTTTAGTAGAGATGGGGTTTCACCGTGGTCTCGATCTCCTGACCTCATGATCCGCCTGCCTCGGCCTCCCAAAGTGCTGGGATTACAAGTGTGAGCCACCGCGCCCGGCCCAAACTTTACAAAATTCTTTCCAGTGTCCTTCCATTTCTGATGTGTCAAAAATGTTATTCCCATTTATGGCTTTCATAGATTCCTCAGATCTTCCATGAGTTAAAGGGTGGTGGCTACTTCCATTCCTGAATCTTTATAGAAGTTTGTACAGATTGGTCTGCTTTCATCTTTTCATCCATTGGCACTATCTTGATATTGCCATCAATTTAGCAAATTATGCTCACAATTTTCTCTCAAGCTGTTTCTAAATCTCTTTTAATATGCCTGTTTCTCATATTTTTATAGGTAAAGATTAATCTTTTAATAAATTTAGAATATTAAGAACCAATAAAAGCAAACCTTGCTATAACATTTTATATAATTGCTAGGAATTTATAAAAATAAAACTGCCAGGCGCAGTGGCTCATGCTTGTAATTCCAGCATTTTGGGAGGCCGAGGTGGGTGGATCACTTGAGATCAGGAGTTCGAGAATAGCCTGGCCAACATGTTGAAATCCTGTCTCTACTAAAAATACAAAAATTAGCTGGCCATGGTGACGGGCTCTTGTAATCCCAGCTGCTCTGGAGGCTGAGGCAGAAGAATCACTTGAACCTGGGAAGTAGAGCTTGCAGTGAGCTGAGATGGCGCCACTGCAGTCCAGCCTGGGTAACAAAGTCAGACCCTGTCTCAAAAATAATAATAATAATAATTCAAAACCAACACTTTAAAATCTCAAATCCTTTGACAGTCTGCTTTGCAATATTAAAATAAAACATAAAGAAACTCTTATCAGCATAAGTAATGAATATTTTCTGTGAATTCAAACCAGAGACAATTACAGAGGGAAATCTAGACAGAAGCCTTACTTGATATTATTATACAAACATCAGACAGGGGCACCAAGTACAAAAAGCCTACAAGCAATTATCAACTTTAGCCAGCTGATCTGTGTAGGGATAAAGATTGCACATGAAAATTGCATAAGTCATTGTATTTCGTAACCAAATCTCTTTATAGTTTTCTAAATCTCACATCCCTAAGTAAAGAGGATCTGTGCTGTCAGCCAAACTATAATAATAATTCCTAAGATCCTGGAAGGCAAGGACAAAGTCTATACAACACTCTTGTATGGCACCTAGAACTGTAATGAGAAATAGATATTTTAAAAAGTTTGTTTTGATTTTGTTTTTGCTTTTTTGTTGTTTTTATTTTATTATTTTATCTTGGATAAACAATTCCACACAACCCTCAGGGCCCACTTTAACAACCTGAGTGACAGTGAGATTGCAAGACTATATTATGTCTTCCACCTCTTGGTCCCATTGAAAGATAAGATTTCCAATCTCTAGTCCATTCCAGATTTCCAACTCTCTAAGAAAATAGAATCTGAATTGGAATTTGGATCAGCTGTTTTGCAGATTATTGAACTTGGTGGAGAATTTTGTTTAGGCTTCTGCAGGATGCTGTCAGTCCTGGGAAGTCCATGGAGTCTGGTTTCATTCAAATTCCCACTAGGATGAATGCTCCAGGAGAGCAGGGAATTTTATACTTTGTTCAGTACTGTATTCCCAATGTCTTATGCTCAGTGAATATTTGTTCAACAAATGAATAAACCCTGTGAACTTTCTTGGAGTCTACAAGAATATTTCATTACATCTCAGGTTTTCTGGGAATTCTGAAAAGGCCCCAACACCCTGCAATGGCTGAACTGGAAAGGGAATGTTGGCGGGTGCAACACTATTTCATAGCGTCAGTTGCAGCCATTATTAAGAATACTGCACCAATATTACAGGTCCTTGGAAATAATAAACTGTACATTTAATACATTATGAAATTTTAGTCCATATAACATTTCTGTTCTCTTTGTCTTTTAGCTAGGCCCAAGAACAAAGAGGGTAAAATTTAGCAAGTAATAAGGAAGAGCAAGACATATGAAAACTAATTCAAATTTTTTTACTTGACAAACATTATCAAATACAAACAGTAGAGATGGTTTTAATGAAGCATTTTTTTGAGTGCTTGTCCAAACTTTCCCTGTAAAGAATTTTTTTAACCATTGTTAGAGACCACTTTTACTAAAATTGCAACAGGCTGGGTCAAATTCAAACAAAATAAAATGTCACTAACACGGAACATACAGCTGTGTAACTGAATGGAGAAAACTTATTTGGGACTGATTTTCCAAATATAACTATTATTATAGTTAGCCATTTTGTCTATCCGATGTTCTTTTTCTGTTGAAATGACAGCCAGTCGCTGAGTTCTTCTCATTATTACCTTGTGGCTATTCTCAACCTGAGAGGCTGTCATGTTTTTATCTAGAAACAGATGCACTATTCCAATGACAACCTTTGATTGTCCATAAACCACATGTGAAGAACCTTAAAGCATCCTCAAAACAAACTTTTGTGACCTGAAATATACCAGCCCATAGTAATCTAGCCAAGTGAACACAAAAACACCATGTTTAATCACTAACAATCACAATCTTAAATCACACCTCATTTCAAGGAGAACTGATCTTCCACACATTTGTTCTTTCCAGCATAACCTGTCTCATGAGGGTTCCATACTGCTGGGGACATCCTGGTGGAAAATGAACCCTCAGTAATATGTAGGTCTGCATGTGCTCTCTTGCTCCAGTTTCAAATGTTATGCCACAAACTGAATTGGTGGCAGTCTAAATGCTTTCTTGCCAAACCACTATGCACAAATTTCTTTGTCATCATTACTGATGGCCTGTACATCTAAGCTCTATTTACTCTGTACAAATTACTATACATAAATAAGGGTATATGTAATAGAGTTATGGCTTTATGACCTTCAAAATCAACATAGAATATCACCAGATCTGAATATTATCTGATAATCTAATATGGAAACAAGAATTGTTTTTAAAAGTCTATCACTTTTCTATTTATATATTAAGTTGGTCAAAAAGTTTAGATATGGGCCTGTTTAGGTTTACAAAGTTTAAGATAGTCAAATTTCCAGCAACAGAAAAAAAACAGATTAAGGAGGAGTCCTAATGTAAACAGTGTTTAATTGTAATGAGGCTGACTAAATAAAATTAATAAATTCACTGAAAAAGTTAAATACTTGTTTATTTTATGCCAAACAGCAATTTAGAGGCAACTAGATATTTGTCTAAATTTTTTCTGATAACTTAAAATTTGCATCTATGAATCCAAACATTTGGCTTCCTGAGTGCATGTTAGCATTTTAATAGCCGTGGCTAGCTTTATGTGGAAATGGTCTTGGTCTAAGCAAGAGTGAAGACTCCAAAATGAAGGAACCATAATATTAAGGACCAAGTGAATTCACAGGAAACTGATTACAGGGTATAGGTTTACCTTGTTCAGCCCACCCGATGAGATCTCAGTACAGTGCCTCCCATCAGAGCTCCCAAGCCACATGTGACACTTTGTCATGAAACCTGTAGGGCTTTACGCATTCTCATTTCAATCTCAGGGAAATAGATGAGATCCTATTGAGGGTTTGGGAATCTGAGGTCATTTTGACTGAGAAAAATTGCAAATGCAGCTCCTAAGTCGCGTTCTGGAAGAGAAAGCCCAAGGGCCAACTGTGTATGACTCAGTCCATTTTATTAAGCAAAATTTCCCTTTCATCTATATTTGATTAAATAAGAATCCAAACAGCTGTACCCTTCGTTGGCACAGATAAGGTGCCGTATTTCTTTATACTCAATCTCCACAGTCCCAGGAAATCACTTTACCTAATCATTGATTCCATCTACTTTTATTCAGCCTTTTAAAAATGTTGGTTAGAACTGCCAAACTAACTTTTTCAATTGGTCTAAGAAGTATTTGCAATATTCTCTAGCAGAAGAAAGATGTATTTTAGAAGCTGGTGAGTAGATCATGAAGACTCAGGCAGTCATCACCATTTTTTATTTATTATTTGTGAAATAGCTGGTGCTTAGTGCAGGGATAGACTTTAAAAAAGGCATAGATCTTAGTCAAGAAGCTAATAACCTATGTCAGACAGACAGAGCAATTTAGTCATAAAATACATCTGCAAAAAGATGGATCTTAAAACTTAGGTTGGAATTGTGCCTTGGATTCCTTTCAATTTGGAAAGGGTAGTGGAGGAAAAATTTTAATGATAAAGAATCAATGAGGCTATTTGCCAAGGAAGTGAGAAATTGAGTTCTCCAGAAAAATTGGAAATTATTTTATGACTTTATGCATTTATTTGATTTGAAGTATTTATGACATATGGTGATTATGTCATATCTCCCTACCCTGCTTCAAGGAAACACATTATATGTGGATTTTCTTAAAATCAAGGACCAGTACTTATTCCTATCCGAGTACATTGTACATAGCGTATGCTCAGTAAATTCTTGTTAACTGAATAAATAAATGAAAGCTTAGTAAATTTGAGGATAACACATATTCAGAGAGACAAGTCAAGTCCTGAAAAATCAAAAAACATTTTGCTAAGGAGATGAGTTTGAGCAAGAGGAGTTAGATAGCCTATGAAAAGAAAGTTAACAAACAGAGCCCCATAAAGCACAATGTAAGAATATGTTGCCAACACCATTTATAAAACAGGGAATCTTTTCCCATTGCTTGTTTTTGTCAGGTTTGTCAAAGATCAGATGGTTGTAGATGTGTGGCATTATTTCTGAGGCCTCTGTTCTGTTCCATTGGTCTAGATATCTGTTTTGGTACCAGTACTATGCTGTTTGGGTTACTGTAGTCTTATAGTATTGTTTGAAGTCAGGTAGCGTGATGCCTCCAGCTTTATTTTTGTTTTTTTGTTTGTTTGTTTGTTTTTACTTAGAATTGTCTTGGCTATACAGGCTCTTCTTTGGTTCCATATGAAATTTAAAGTAGTTTTTTTTCTAATTCTGTGAAAAAAGTCAATGGTAGATTGATAGGAAAACTGGCTAGCCATATGCAGAAAACTGAAATTGGACCCCTTCCTTACACCTTATACAAAAATTAACTCAAGATGGATTAAAGACTTAAACATAAGACCTAAAACCGTAAAAACCTTAGAAGAAAACCTAGGCAATACCATTCAGGATATAGGCATGGGCAAATACTTCATGACTAAAACACCAAAAGTGATGACAACAAAAGCCAAAATTAACAAATGGGATCTCATTAAACTAAAGAACTTCTGCACAGCCAAAGAAACTATCAACAGAGTGAACAGGCAACCTACAGAATGGGAGAAAATTTTTGCAATCTATCCATCTGACAAAGGGCTAATATCCAGAATCTACAAAGAACTTAAACAAATTTACAAGAAAAAAAATAACCCCATCAAAAAGTGGGTGAAGGATATGAAAAGACACTTCTCAAAAGAAGACATTTATGCAGCCAACAAACATATGAAAAAAAGCTCATCACCACTGGTCATTACAGAGATGCAAATCAAAACAACAATGAGATACAATCTCACGCCAGTTAGAGTGGCCATCACTAAAAAGTCTGGAAACAACAGATGCTGGAGAGGATGTGGAGAAATAGGAACACTTTTACACTGTTGGTAGGAGTGCAAATTAGTTCAACCATTGTGGAAGACAGTGTGGTGATTCCTCAAGGATCTAGAACCAGAAATACCATTTGACCCAGCAATCCCATTACTGGGTATATACCCAAAGGATTATAAGTCATTCTACTATAAAGGCACATGCACAGGTATGTTTATTGCAGCACTGTTCACAATAGCAAAGACTTGGAACCAACCTAAATGCCCATCAATGATAGACCGGATAAAGAAAATGTGGCACATATACACCACGGAATACTATGCAGCCATAAAAAAGGGATGAATTCATGTCCTTTGCAGGGATGTGGATGAAGCTGGAAACCATCATTCTCAGCAAACTAACACAGGAACAGAAAACCCAACACAACTTGTTCTCACGCATAAGTGGAAGTTGAACAGTTAGAACACATGGACACAGGGAGGGGAACATCACACGCTGGGGTCTTCATGGGGTGGAGGGATAGGGGAGGGATAGCATTAGGAGAATACCTAATGTAGATGATGGGTTGATGGGTGCAGCAAACCACCATGGCATGTTTATACCTATGTAACAAACCTGAACATTCTGCAGATGTATCCTAGAACTTAAAGTATAATAAAGAAAAGAAAATTACACTAAAAAAAGAATATGTTGCTCTATGCCTTAAAATTGTAACTTCTCTTGCTATATTTTGAAAAATCTAAATTAGTTTTTAGTAATTATGTTGACACTGGCTTTGAGTTCCTTACCAAAAGCTGGCATTGGACATAAAAAAGTTGTTTTAATTAGGTCAGATATATGCAAATTAATTTGCATTCTGCAACATTCCTTATTTTAAAGATTATATAAAGATACCTATATAGCTAAAATGTTTCCACATTTTCATACTTTGATAAGGATAGGACTGTATATGGTTAACCCTGGGAAGATTATGAGCAATAAGAGCCATACTGGAGATGAGTGAGAAGCAGAGGAACCAGGATGGAAGAAGGGACACACACTCACATGGTTTGGATGTTTGTCCTCTACAATTCTCATGTTAAAATGTGACCTCCAATGTTAGAGGTGGGGGCCTAGGGGGAGATGTTTGGGTAATGGAAAAGGGAGGTCCCACATGAATGGCTTGGTACCCACATCACAGTGATGAGTGAGATCTTGTTTTCTTAGTTTAAGCAAGAACTGGTAGCTTAAAAGAGCTTGGTGGCCAGGTGCAGTGGCTTCCACCGGTAATCCTAGCACTTTGAGGTGAGAGGATTGCTTGAGCTTAGGCGTTTAAGACCAGCCTGAACAACATGGCAAAACCCCATTTCTACAAAATATACAAAAATTAGCCAGGTGGCACACACCAGTGGACTACTGGTGTACTGCTACTCAGGAGGCTGAGCTGGGAGCCTGGGAGGCAGAGGTTGCTGTGAGCTGAGATCATGACACTGCACTCCAACCCGGGCAACAGAGCAAGACCCTATATCAAAAACAAAAACAGAAAATAGCCTGGCACCTCTTCCTCTCTCTCTTCCTCCCTCTCTTGCCCTGTGACATGGCCTGCTACCCCTTTGCCTTTTGCCATGAGCAAAAGCTTCCTGAGGCCTTACCAGAAGCCAAGAAGATGCTGGTGCCATACTTGTACAGCCTGCAGAACTGAGAGCCAAATTAATCTCCTTTCTTTGTAGTTTCTTCAGTCTCAGATATTTCTTTACAGCAAAGCAAAATGGATACACACACACACACACACACACACAATGAGACAAACATGGAAATAAATTTTCTATCTTCTCAGTGGTTCTTTACGCTAGCTATGCATACAGAAATAGAGCGTAAGGAGCTCAGGCATGTGTCTCAGTCATATGGTTAACTCCTTTGTGCTGTACTAACACAGTCAGATTCCCCTGTACCCATTGCATGTCAACATTGGGCATACTTCATTTGTTTTCTGGGGTGAACTCACAAATTAGTCTGTAGAGGTACACTTGCCTATAATTTAATTCCTAACTCCAGAATAGAACAGAAAGAATGAGCAGCCTAAAGAATCCAGCTTGATTGGATATAAAGAGGAGACCATGATGACAACTAGAATGCCCATTGGTGCGAGGCAAGGTAAAGCTGGATTGATTTCCCTGGGACCATCACTGCTGAGCAAACATATTGGTAATTCATTTTGTCTGTTTCAGATAGCAACATTTTTCAGAACTCTGGAGTTGAACCCTAAATGTCTTTCCAGCTCTCCAGCTAATTTGCTAAATGAGGCAGGAAGCTGATTTGTGAAAGTCCATATGTATCTTAATACAATGTCAAGGGAATCTTGACTTACTGAAACACCAAATTCAGGTTTCTCCTCAACAGGATTCTGACTAGAAATAACACTGTAACCATAGAAACACCCATTCAATGAATGGTCATGGGAGAAATGACAGCACAATGCCATTTTAAAAGGAAAAAAAAGGAAAATTCCTGCCAAATTTGATACAGAGAAGGACTTTTTTCTCAACAAAAAAGCACTACAAAGTGCTCAGAAAGGAGGATTTCAAATTTTTTTCTAACTCTCTCTACAAGTACACATTTCCTCTCTTTTATTCATTCATCAAATATTTTTTGAATGCCAGCCGCATTCCAGGTACTGTTCTAGGCACTGCAGTAAACAAAACAGACTGAGTCTCTGTTGTCTAATGGGGAAACACAAATAATAAAAACACCTAATATGTAAAAAAGTGTTAGAAGTGTTAGGAGAATAAAATGTGGAAAAGGAGATAGAGCATGATGATAACAAATGTCAAGAGAATGAAATTTATCATGACCAAGAAAGACCTCTATGAAAAGGTGACAATTGTGCTGAGACCTGAAGGAAGTAAGTCCAACAAGGGAATAGCCTGTGCAAAGGCCCTGTGATGGGAATATGTTCTGGGTGATGGAGCAAAAGTGAAGATTACTGAAATAAAGGAGGGTGAGAGAGCTGGGTGACAAGTGTTGGGTAGTGGGCTCAGATCATGAAGGGATGCATGGTCTATAGAAGGACTTGTAGTCTGAGTGATAAAGGAATCCTTTGGAGGTCTTGACCAGAGAAATAATACGGTGTGCCTTGAGTTTTAGAAGGATTACACTAGCTGCAATATGGACATGAAATTGTATTGGGGATTATGTGAAAAGCAGGGAGACCAATTAAGGAGACTGTTACTATAATTCAGACAGGAGAAGATAGTGACTTGGGCAAGGATGGTAATAATAAAAATAAAGAAGGAAGGAGGGAGGGAGGGAAGGAAGGAAGGAAGGAAGGAAGGAAGGAAGGAAGGAAGGTTGCTTTTCAATATATTTTGAAGGCAGCCCTGACAAGATTTGCTGATGAGATGAATGAGAGTGGCTAGTATAGTGCATTATTGGCATATGAATAAGTATTAATCAAATAAAACAGTCAAATCAAATTTGCTTTTTTTTTTTCAGAGAAATTTGCAATTTAGAGAAGTAAAAGTACTATTTCTTTTCCTAACAATGATAACATTTTGGATTTACACAGTAGCCCATTCCATGGTAATTTTGTTGTTAGTTTGTTTGTCCATTTTGTCTTTTGTTTGTTTGCTTGTTTTTGAGACAAGGTCTTAACTCTGTCACTCAGGCTGGGGTGCAGTGGCACAATCATAGCTCACTGCAGCCTCAACTTTCCAGGCTCAAGCCATCCTCCCACCTTGACCTCCCAAAATGCTGGTATTGTAGGCATGAGCCACCACACTTGGCCCCATGATGTTTTTGATGATCTTTTGATATGTCAACCTGTCTAGGCTACAGTCTCCAGTTATTCTGTTAAACAGTAATCTAAGTGTTGCTGTGAAGGTATCTTGCAGATGTGATTAGAGCCCATAATAAATTGACTTTAAATAAGGGAGATTATCCCAGGTAATTTGGGTAGGCCTGACTCTATTAGTTTTTGGTTTGCTTTTGGTTTGTTTGTTTGGAGACAGAGTCTAGCTCTCTTGCCCAGGCTGGAGTGCAATGGCACAATCTCTGCTCACTGTAACCTCTGCCTCCCAGGTTCAAGCGATTCTCATACTTTAGCCTCCTGAGTAGCTGGGACTACAGGCACACGTGACCACACCCAGCTAATTTTTGTATTTTTTTTGTGGAGACAGGGTTTTGCCATGTTGAACAGGCTGGTCTCTAACTCCTGACCTCAGGTGATCCGCCTGCCTCCGCCTCCCAAAATGCTGCAATTACAGGCATGAGCCATCATGCCTAACCATGACTCTATTAGTTGAAAGGTCTCAAGAGCAAAGCTGAGCGTCTTCCCTGATGAAGAAGGTATTCTGCCTGTGGACTGCAGCTTCAATGCATGCCTGAGAGTTCTCAGCCTGTCCTTCCTAATGTCCTGCCCTATAGATTTCAGACTTGCTGAGCCAGCCTCCACAATCACATAAGCCAATTATTTTTGCTTAATAAATCTCTTAATGTAATATCCTACTGGTTCTACTCCTCTGTTTGAACCCTGTCTGATGCAGAGCTGAGTTAAATTCTTCCAGTTTAAGCTACCAAAAGGAAACAAGTTATTAGTCACCTATTAGAGCTCTCACTCACTCTTGTGGTATACTCCTATATTTAGACATATATAAAACATATAGTTGGAAAGAAAATTCAGCCCTACCCATACAAATAGGATGATTGGTAATATGTTTATTCAGTAACAGAGTCATCATAGGATTAGAATACTTTTAAAAAACTAGCAATGAGTTAGGCAATGAGTTAGTCTGGTTGTGTTTGAGACAGTCACCTTATGGCATAATTAGTATAGATTTTATGAATTATATCTCATGGACCATCTGCCTCCCTCCTCCCACAATGTAGGCTGTATAGGGAATATTGGTCAGGAGGTAGAGGAGGAGGCCTATGCAGGTACAATGCCCAGATGATTCAGTAGAGAAAGCATTGATTGAGAGAGAGAAAACATGTGTTCTTCCCCTGGCTTCTATTTTAGTTAGGTTCCTTAATCACAAAGAACAATGTCTTATTCAGGTTATCTGAAGAAGAAGAAGAAAGTTTGTCATAACAATCGAGACATTAATTGGAGCTGGAAGCAGAACTAGAGAGAGGGTAGCTTCAGGGAGCCCCCGCTTCATACCTGCCACATTTTCATGGACTATATGAATCTTTCTCTCACTTGGCCTCCACCTCTTTGCCCATCCACTTCAACCTCCTCTCCAGGCCACTTGCATTTGTTGGATCTGAGTTTAAATTACAGTCTCTGCTTTCATTGCCTAGGCTCAACCTCATGCATGGTTGACTACATAGTCTCTTTCAACTCTTCCTCCACTGCTAACTCTGCCATTTTCACATTTCCTAAATCAAATTCTCAAGAAAAGGAAGAGAGAGAATTTGATTATTCCAACTACAAAGAGAGTGGTTGTTAAAGGTTAAGTGTGAAAGATCATAACATAGGTTATTGGCCACCCACAAAGGCTGTGGTTGAAGTAGAGGAACGAGGACAGCTAAAATATGACACCCATAGTCAAAAGCTAGTGTTTAACCTTTTGACACATCAGCACCTTGACAAGCCTGCATTCTTGGTTCTGCAATGTTTTGAGGGGACTTTCCTGATCTCCAGCCTATCTTTCCCTCTATCCTTGTACCTACTTCTTTTCCTACCTACTCATATGTATCAATGTTCCAAGGATTACATCCTGGTTTTATTGTCTTTTAGAGACTCCTGGGAAGAATTCTGTGTAATCAAAAGAAGTCACTGGATTAGGTAAAGCTGAGGAGGATGGATGAGGATACACCAAGTAGTTAGCATGTTCAAAAGCCTGGAAGCAGGGAGAGTTTTCCTTTTACCTTAGGAGAAGTCTGTTTAGAAAACAAACTCTGAGGCAGATATTTGCATTCAATTGGTTTATTAGGAAGTTCCAGAACAAAATCTAGTCTGATAATAAGTCAATTTGTTCATCATACAAGGTGATTACTATGTTAGTAAATATTCTTTTTTAAAAAAGACTTCTTTTGAGCTGTTTTAGATTCACACATAAAATTGACAGGAAGATAGACATCCTGTATAACCTCTGCCCCCATACATGCATAGCCTCCCACATTATTAACATGAATATTTTTTATTTGTCATTTTATTTGACATCAGTTAGCCTCACAGTTTCCTAACTATGTGGTGAGGTTCTCTGGGGGCACACTCATAAACTCCTATCAGCACTGAGAGACATTTTATCTTTTCAGTGATATCATTGCTTTGCAAAGCTAGGTGATGAAAAGCAAGGCCATGTAAAAATCAATGTGGAATAGGACATGAGGGTGTTAATGTCCAATCTGAAGGCCAGGATTGCAAAGCTGTGCAGTAGAATCACACATCCCATTGGTAAGTAATTGCGTTTACTTAAGAAATAAATTTTTAAAAACTTTTTTTATTTCAATTTATGTGTATTAATTTTTAAGCAGCCACTAAGTTGCTAGGACATAAAGACTTTTTAAGTTGTTTTGGTCCAACTAGTTAATAAATAAATTTTTACTGGCAAGGGACATCATGAAAAACATTCTAATATTGGCAAGGGGTATCATGAAAAACATATTAAGACACAAGAAGTTTGGGAACTCTGGGTTAAGCTCTTTCTCTGGCACCAGATTCAAAGGAGAGCTCCTCAACAAAAATGATATGGAAGCAATTTGAAAAGATTTTAAGGGAGACATGCACTGAATCTATAAATTACCTTGGGCAGTATGGCCATTTTCATGATATTGATTCTTCCTACCCATGAGCATGGAATGTTCTTCCATCCTTACACCTTATATAAAAATTAATTCAAGATGGATTAAAGACTTAAATATTAGACCTAAAACCATAAAAACCCTAGAAGAAAACCTAGACAATACCATTCAGGACATAGGCATGGGCAAGGACTTCATGTCTAAAACACCAAAAGCAATGGCAACAAAAGTCAAAATTGACAAATGGGATCTAATTAAACTAAAGAGCTTCTGCACAGCAAAAGAAACTACCATTAGAGTGAACAGGCAACCTACAGAATGGGAGAAAATTTTTGCAATCTACTCATCTGACAAAGGGCTAATATCCAGAATCTACAATGAACTCCAACAAATTTACAAGAAAAAAACAAACAACCCCATCAAAAAGTGGGCAAAGGATATGAACAGACACTTCTCAAAAGACATTTATGCAGCCAAAAGACACATGAAAAAAATGCTCATCACCACTGGCCATCAGAGAAATGCAAATCAAAACCACAATGAGATACCATCTCACACCAGTTAGAACGGCCATCATTAAAAAGTCAGGAAACAACAGGTGCTGGAGAGGATGTGGAGAAATAGGAACACTTTTACACTGTTGGTGGGACTGTAAACTAGTTTAACCATTGTGGAAGTCAGTGTGGCGATTCCTCAGGGATCTAGAACTAGAAATACCATTTGACCCAGCAATCCCATTACTGGGTATATACCCTAAGGATTATAAATCATGCTGCTATAAAGACACATGCACATGTATGTTTACTGCGGCACTATTCACAATAGCAAAGACTTGGAACAAACCCAAATGTCCAACAATGATAGACTGGATTAAGAAAATGTGGCACATATACACCATGGAATACTATGCAGCCATAAAAAGGATGAGTTCATGTCCTTTGTAGGGACATGGATGAAGCTAGAAACGATCATTCTCAGCAAACCATCACAAGGACAGAAAACCAAACACTGCATGTTCTCACTCATAGGTGGGAATTGAACAATGAGAACTCATGGACACAGGAAGGGGAACATCACACACCAGGGCCTGTTGTGGGGTGGGGGGAGGGATAGCATTTGGAGGTATACGTATGTTAAATGACTAGTTACTGGGTGCAGCACACCAACATGGCACATGTATACATATGTAACAAACCTGCACATTGTGCACATGTACCCTAAAACTTAAAGTATAACAATAAAAAAAAAAGAGACAGAGAGACATGCTTTGATTATTAAGCTATCTGGTAAAAAAAAATGCAAAAGAAAAAGAGGAACTTTTTGGTTGGGCACAGTGGTTAATGCCTGTAATCCCAGCACATTGGAAGGCCAAGGCGGGTGGATCACTTGAAGCCAGGAGTTCAAGACCAGTCTGGCCAACATGGTGAAACTCCGTCTCTACTAAAAATACATAAAATTACCTGGGTGTGGTGCTGCATGCCTGTAATCCCAGCTACTCAGGAGCTAAGGCATGAGAAACGCTTGAACCCAGGAGGCGGAGGTTGCAGTGAGCCGAGATCGCACCACTGTACTGCACTGCAGCCTGGGCAACAAGAGCGAGACTCTCTCTTTAAAAAAAAAAAAAAAGGAATTTTTATGCTACTCCATTACATGCATTCCCATCTTGGCATCCATCTTCTCCTTTCTTATAATTTTCCACTCCATGTTTTACCTATTTTGATGCTTGTATTGTTATTCTTGTGGGTAGAGTTTTGCTTTATTCACATGAGTATTCACTTGGCATTCAGTACTTAGGCCATGCTCATGGAATGGGAAAAGACCAAGGAATAACTTAATGATGGTCTCTGGCCTATGAGACAGACATTTGTACCAGAAATCATGGCCAACTGTCCTTCATCTATTGTGAGGACAAACCAAGAAAACATGGGATTCGTTGAAGAATTTGGTTGGGATAAAACAGTGTCCTCACTGCAAGAACAGTGTACTTGAGAAGATTTTGTTTTGGACAGTTTCAGCAGTCACCACCTCCTTCTGGTGGTGGAATGACCAGGTGCCCATTCTAAGCTCTCTGAAAAATCCTACACCTTTACATGGCATGCCAAACAATTCCAACATTGTTATCCAGCCAACTAAAGGATTGGTTCAGGACTGACAACATGAATATACCTATTTATCTTTTAAATATGCCCATGAAATGGTTGTGTGTGTGTGTGTGTCTCAGTGGGAGCTTTTATGATATCACTATTTGTCTTTTATGGGTGGAAAATGGAAGCTGCACTGTGAACACCTCAACTGAAGTTTCACAGCAGGATAAGCCAGGGCATATGATTCAGATCTTTACACTCCTCATGCCACGGGGCTCTGTAGCCACCAAACTGATTACCTACTGGGAAAAGGAAAGCCCACTGATGTATAATGATACTCCTGCAACAGACAAAAGAAACGTCAGGGTCATCTTTCTGAGATTGTTGCTCAGGTGTCAGGCCCCAGGTGTTGAGAAGAGCAGGCATTACAAGGTTTATTGAGAAGGATATGACAGGGATGCATTACCAGGTGACAGCATGATGAGGTGGAAAACAGGACTGCACCTGGCTCTGAGGTCAGCCTCAGGGTGAAGGAGGCAATATGTTTGACTCTGTGGTTGGGGTGGAGAACTTTGGTTCACTTCTCTCTGGAGTGAAGAGACAATAGCTAATCAGCTTCCAGTCTAAGGCAGCAGCCTTCCTTTCCCAGGTCTGATCAGTTCCTTAAGTTTCCTTTATTCTTGTAGCCTCTTTTTACATAATTGTTATTTCAGAAGAAAAGGTGGAGAAGCTGCACTGGAAATTCCAGCTTTGCTAGCCACATGCAAAATGAAGCTACATGTAGAACACAAATGAGAACTAGTGGACATCCCCCTAGTGCTGTGGGAAGAAGGAATACACTCACCAAAAAGAGGAGGATTGGCTGCAGCAGGAAGGGGAGAAGAAGGGAAGGAAGAGAGGTATGACTGGCAGCAACTACCAAACAGAAAGATTTAACTGTTTGCTGGAAAGGAGGCAAGGTAAACCAGAGCTTGCTAAATAAAAATGTTAGCTGCAAGCTTGAACTATAGAGTAGTGAAAATAGTCCCTGATAAAAATTGGTAAATGCTGTAAGTCAGGGTTTTCTTCCCTCCTCCAAGAGCCCAGTGCTAAACATTTAGGAGCATACCACTGATAAGAAACCTTTGGAGAGTTTATCGATTTGTGGGCCTATCTATGATTCTATCAAAGATTCTAATCCAATAGGTCTGAAGTGAGATCCAGGACTACACATTTTCAGCGAACTCCCTATGTGATCCTATTGTGAGTGGTCCAAGGATTCTACTTTGAGAAACACCATTCTACATGGTCACTCCTCATGGCAACTTTAATCTAGCACCCAGGGGTATCTGCAGGCAAATATTAGGCTGATGCAAAAGTGATTGTGGTTTTTGCCATTACTTTCAATGCCAAAACCACAATCACTTTTGTACCAATTTAATAAGTAGATGTTTGCGGATCCAAATAAGAAACTGAGATAATAACAGTATTATTAGTATAGACACTCCTTTTCCCTTGAGAGGTTCTTCTAACCTAGGAATCTACAGAAGACAGCAAAAGAGTTATTTAAGAAGTGTTGCACATTGTAGAATTAATTAGATATAGTTTACTGGCTGTTAAGTATAAATGTCAGTTACAAATACGATATCAAATTCAACTACTGTGTGGTTTATGTGCTTACTACTCATATCCCACTTATTAAGAATATTGAATCCTTAAAGAGAGGTGATTGGGGCAGTATCTTCTGATGGTTCTTGCACAAAATCTCTTTTAATCTTACGATATTTCTTTATATCAAATCTTATCTCTGACCTTGTTATTGAAGTCTGAAGCCAAGTGCTATAGGGAGTATAGACTAAGGAGCCAGACTAACATGGTATTGAATTCTGCCTTCACAGCTTAATAATCATGTAATTTTAGGAAAGCTACATAATGTCTTTCAGCTTTAGTTTCTTCTTAAGATGGTAACATTTTTGAAGAAATGATCTAAGGATAATAATTATTAATAAATATTAAGTTATTCGCCCAGGCTATAAGTACTCAATAAATGCTGGTTATTATTCTGCCACCTAGTAGCAGAGCTGATAGACTTATTGCAGGCCACTTACAGTCTAGACACAATTTCTCAAAATCGAGTCCCTGATGTACACGATATCTGCCTCAATCACGCAAAGTGAAGTAATCCTTTCTGTTGCACTTGCTATATCTATTTCTGTTCCTCATGCCTATTGCACAAATCCAAGCAATATGGAAATTTCAAGAGGTGTGACTCACACACCCAACCCCAACCCACCCCAACCAATGGATGCCTATTTCACGCTGTGGTGAGAGGGTTCTAAGCAGAAAAGAATATCTTAGGAGCCAACTGCTCCCTAGAAGATTTACACTTATTACTGTAAAGCCTTTCTTTCTCTGATTGGCCCTGTCTATAGATCCCTGTTCTGCTAAGCACCTGTCTGCTTTAGGTTCTGAATTCACCTTAACTGAAGATTATCTATCTCAATGTCTTAATAAATATCAAGGGATTATACTCCTGTTTTCCTTAGCCAGATATATTTATACTTATTTTAACAGAACTGTATTGAACATCTCTTAGGTATAAAGAGAGCTTGCTAAATATAAATGCTAGCTGCAAGCTTGATAGCTTGTCGCTATCCACTGATTGATAGAGACAGACGTGAAGAGTGCTAGCATAAAGGAATAAACCAAATTTAACGACTGAGAGAATCGGACTGAGTGTGGGCTGAGAATGAAGTCATTGACCTAAAGCCAGCCCTCACCTGGATTATTGCAGAAACTACCCAACTGGTCTCCCTGCTTTGCTAATATTCTCTTGAGTCCATTTTCCACTCCTTAGCCAGAGTTATCCTTTTAAAATGTAAGTTAGATTATGTCAGTTCTGTTAAAAGCACTCTGAGACCTTTCCATCTTATTCAGAGAAATACCCAAAGTATTTATGATGATGTAAAATACTCCTTACCTTGCTGATTTCCTCTCCTACTAGCTTCCCCTTCACTGACTGTGCTCTTGGTCTTTTGGATTTATTACTGAGGTTCCTCAAACAAAGCACTATGATTTGAATGATTTGAATGATTTGAATGTATGTGTGTCTCCAAAATTAATGTGCTGGAACTTAAACCCCAATATGATAGTATTAAGAGGTGGAGCCTTTAGTAGCTGATTAAGTCATGAGGGCAGAGCCCTCATGAATGGGATTAGTGCCCTTATAGGAGGGCCAGAGAGGACTAGCTAGGCTCCTTTGCCCTTCTGTCCATCCTGATGTGTAAGGACACAGCTTTCATTCCCTCAGGAGGATGCAGCAACAAGGCACCATCTTAGGAGCAGAGACCAGACCCTCACCAGACACCGAACTGGCCAACACCTTGATCTTGGACTTCACAGACTCCAGAACTGTGAGAAGTAATTTTCTATTATTTATAAATTATACAGTTTGTGATATTTTCTTATAGCAGCATGAATGAACTGAGACACAAAATAACAGTGCCTCTACTTTAGGGTCTTAGCAATTGCTGGTCTCTGCCTGAGATGCTCTCCATCAGATATCCATCTGGCTTGCTCCCTCACTTCCTTCAGAGCTCCAATTACAAATCACTCATTCAAGGGCCTTCCATACTCACCAGTCACTCTCTATCCCTCACCCTTGTTTGTTATTTTTTTCTCTGTACTTATCTAATGGAACATACAATATAATAAAGGAAGACATTTAATAAAATGAATAAATAAATAATATATAAGGTGACAATAAGGGGCTTTTTCAAGTTTGTTGAAACTTGAAAGTTTGTTCATTTCTAGTGCATAGGAGCATGCCCAGATCATAATAGGTACCCTATAATTAATAAAGGAATGGTAGCTCCTCCACCCCACTCCATTGTCCTTTCACCCATAGCATAGCGGAGACCAACTCTTGTAACTTTTAACAAGACTTCACTGAAGACCTGGGGATAATGAAGAGACCATAAAGTTGCTACAGCAGTGGATTCTTTTAGCACCAGACACTCACACCCAACCTCAGGGTCCCTTCTGTCTAAGTCCTGGCTAATCTCTATGTTACATGGCCCAACTGACCACAATCCAGGTATTTCCATCTTTCAAGCTCATGGCCAACTCTCTAGACTCAGAAATAGTAGAAAATTAGTTCATCACCCAATTGCAAGGTTTCCTCTCTAAATCCATCTCTAGGTTAGCTTTGCCCCAAGATGACTGAAAAAGTGCATATCCATTTCTCTCAGGGACACACCTTCTTCTAACTCTAGGGATAGAGTCCAACTTCTTATTCCCCAAAAGGAAAAAAAAAGCCTCAATAATCTGATAATATATTTCTTGTCTGGATCATTCAGTATTAGATAAAATAATGCTAAGGCAATAATAATATAGTCCAGGGTTTATATACCAATCACAATCCTCTTTCACAGTATTTCCTTAGGGAGTGTGGGAGAAGTGATGGATATTCAGGCCACATATCCCTCTAGTCCTCCTGTTCTAAGCAACTACTGAAGGACAGACACATGCAATTCCATGAGAACATGTGATAATGTATAGGCATAGGGAAGTTTAAGGAAAATTTCTGTAATGGAAATTATCTGGAGGAGTGACTTCTATTAAAAGACGTCCTCAGTTTACATTACTCTACAGAAATCTTATCATTTCAGATCTTCCCTTGTTACACAAAATATTCACATTGACATAAACCAGAAAGGCATGCTAAACAGCTCTTCACGAAACAAAGAATAGTCTACTTCAAAGTTAATTACCATTTTTACCCTAGAAGGCAGAACTGCTGGTAACTTTTTTTTTTTTTTTTTTTTTTTTTTTTGAGACAGAGTCTCTCTCTATCGCCCAGGCTGGAGTGCAGTGATGCTATCTTTTTTTAATGTGAGGTTTTATTTTTTTAACTTTCAAAAATACTAAAATTTAGTCTATACCTTGTTACAGGTATAATACGAAATCCTAGCCCTAGCCCAGAAATACCTGGAATTGCCACACCCCTGAACTCACTCTTGAATCAATTACCATGGTCAGAGGGAAGTTGCTCTGATAATAAGCTGAGTCCTAGGTGCTCCACATCTAGAGGTCACGGCTGGGCACCCTCTAAACTAAGATTGGGAACAATGAGGTGACCATTGCCCGAAAAGTTAAAGTGATTTTTTTCTCATTGATTCATCATCATTCACTGAGCACTTACCATTTTCCTGGTGCTCTTCTAGGTGCTGAAAATACCATAGTAAACAATGTATATAAAATCCCTTTAATTATAACAAAAATGCCCAGATTTCAAAGCCACATAATTAGTTTATGACTCTATTTTGAGTAATATACCTGTCTTCTGGAAATAGGGGATGTACCCAGGCTGACTCCTTTTCATACCACGGAAGAGAAGAGCCACTCATCACAACTGCCATTTCTCTTCATTTGTAAGTTTTGCATGATATGACTCTTCTGCTGCAAAAAGCTACAATCACCCAGAATAATAATTTTTCCCCTGAACTCAGAATATGTCAGCTACTGAAACTGTTTGTCTACGTCCCATATCCAGGCATATGCATGCATAAAAAGGAGACTGAGGGCAGAAGCATGGATGACGGGGTCATAGCTTCCCCCAGATACCAGAAAAACTCAGCTCATGGCCTTCTGACAGAGGAGTATTCATTGCATTTTAATATAGTTCTCTCTGCAGCTATTTCATTTTCAGGCTACAGTAGACAAATGAGGCATCAGAAGAAAGAATGCTGATGGGGTTCTGGGGTTGATTAAAAGTAAGAGAAAGGTAGCTAATTAACATTTCCTTTCTAAGGCAATATAAAAACACCCACATTAAAGATAAGTCACTTGTTTGAGAAAACACAAAGTCAAAATGAAGTATGAATAATTAATTTTTAGTAAGGCAAGAACTAACATTCCGCTTTTACCCCCACCCCATGCTCTCTAATTTCAACTATAATTTAATAGTCTCTTTCATGCCCATAAGTCTGCCCTTCAAATACCATCCAATACTTTCATTTTATCTTCCTTTCTCACTCTCATTCTCTCCCTTCTTATTTTCTCTTCTTCTCTTTCATCTTTTCTCCCCTTCTCGTTCTCTTTCTCTCATTCTCTTGCTTCCTCTTTTTTCTCTCCATTTAGCTTTAGGCTGTATCCTAGCAACAACCATTTCAATTAAAAGAGGATGGGAAGGGCCACCAGTGTTGCCAAGGTTACCAGTATTTCCTGCTGCCACTAAAGGAAATAACCTGTGAGTTGATCACAATGCAATCACATGCTATGAGAGACACTATCCTTAGCTATTTTTCTGCTCAGCATCAGGAGGTAATGAGCCTTTCACATCAAAAAGTTCTACTGAACTGTCTCATGGTGTCATAGAGTTATCATTAAGTGAGAAACAACTCTGTAGCCCAGATGCTTATAGAAAAATGTAGGGAAATATGAAATGGCAATCATGACAATAATTGGATGTTGACATCATTTCAGTGGGCAGTGATTCTATTCATTTTGATATACTGTCAGATTTCCAGTAACAATAGATAAACAGCCATGTGGTTGACCAGCACAACCCATACATACCATCATAATGACCCACTATCAGATACATTTGCCCTTTAAAAATACAATAGCCATAAAAGTTTGTACTGTTAAAGTAAACTAAATATGGACTGAGAAGGACTCCATACTTCTATATTTCAGTCCTTGTGGATGAATTGCCACCTAACTTAATAGGCAGACAAGATTGAAAACCTAACTTAGAAATATGCCCCTGTAACAATAACTGAGTCTTGGCCAATCCCAGCAGCTGTACTTGTGTTCAAATTGTGTTCAAATAAGGCAAACACCAAGCTGTAACCAATTCAGTTGTTTCTGTACCTCACTTCTGATTTCTGTATGTCACTTCCCTTTTTTTGTCTATAAATTTCTTCAGACCACAAGGCATCCCTGGAGTCTCTCTGAATCTGCTGTGATTATGGGAGCTGCCCAATTCACGAATTGTTCATTGCTCAATTAAACTCCTTTAAATTTAATTTGGCTGAAATTTTTCTTTTAACAGTACCTATATTGCCTTCATCACTTAGCTGCGATGCCTAATTTAAAAGATGAACATATTTTACAAAATTTCTCTACATTATTCTTATTATCATACAAAATTAAAACTTCATTTAGCAAGTCTGTTTTTTCACCATAAAAATACAGCCATTAGTATTCAGGAATTAATTCAAAGACTGCCTGACTGCAGGCTAAGAGCACACACATGGGACCCAGAGGGCCTACGGCCAGCCTTCATGCATGGCCCTAGTTCTGCACTCATTCCCCAGACCAGCCAGGTTCAAAAGTTTACAGTTTTCCTAATATCCTAGAAACTTACATTGGCATAATACCTTAAAAACCCCTCATATCTCCTTATTTCATCCCCACAATGGTTCTGTAAAAATGTATTTTCCACATTTTATAGATGATCAAACTGAAACCTAGGGAGTTTGGGTGACTTAGGTGGGACAGGATCCAGCTCCAGGGCTTCTGACTCCCGGTAATCCCTAGCTCATTGCACAGCACCTTCCTTTCACCAGGCACTGACGCAGTGGTACTCACTCATGGCTTCTTTCCTTTCCCCGTTTCCCCTACGTCTTTACAAGTTTCTCCTGGGACATTTCCTAAACAAACCACTTGCCCATGAATCATTCTCTCAGTTTGCTTCTGGAGAACCTGACTTAAGAAAGAATACAGCATCAAGGAGCTCTTTCTTTCTGGCCCCAGCTTTTACTATTTCCTCCCCTTAACCCTTCTTGCCTGGGATTGGTAACAATTCCCACTGTTGCTCTTTTCCAGTTGTGTTAGTAGTCTTGATGGTTCCCTTTACCCTGCTCACACTTACTTTATAAGTAGTTCTTTAATTAAAGTCTCATGAGATACTTTAGTTGTTTTTTATTGCATGTAGATACCACGACTGAGAAGGCCCCTAAATGGCATCCCCAATTTCGCTCTTGCTTCCCATCAACCCATTCTTCATAAGGTAGCTGTAGTGATATTTTTAAAATCTTAATTAGATCACTTCACTCCCTACTTAAAAACCATCAGTGAATTCCCATCATGCACAGATAATCTTCACGTTCTCTACCATGAGATAGGTCTTTCAAGCTACAGCTGGTATTTCAGCCTCAATTCTGACTACTTCCTTTCTGATATATTGCAGCAGTACCAAACTACATTTAATTCCCAACACAGACCAGACTGCATCTCACCTCTGTGCTTTAGCTCAACTCATGCTGCTGTCAAAGTGTGGTATGCACTGTGCTCCTCCAAATGTCACTCACTGATTCCTCCAGTTCAAGCAAGTGTCATCTCTCCAGGAAGCTCCTGGAGGATGGGAATTACTCATTTCTTAATTGTTAATACTTTCAGTTTCAGATAACACAGAATATAAAAGTTGTTGAATGAATGTCCTTTCAGGGAGTGGAAATAGCTGCTACTGTGCTAAAGCACCTTGAAATACCCTTATTATTGGAGATATATTTGAAAAATGAACCCATAATGTTAACAACTGCCATTTACTTGTGCCAACTCTATACCAGGCACTTGTTACTTAATATATGTTATTATTTAATGTTCACAACAAAAACAAGGTATTATACTGTTTTTAAAAGAGGGGAAAATAAGGCTCTAAAAAATAAGAAATCTTCCTGGGTTACACAGTTAATAAGGAGTGGATTTGGGATTTGAATCCTGTCATGCCTGTTTTCATTTCAAGGACAAGGCTCTCTTCTTTATGGGGAAGCTGCTGTGTCATAATGGAAGACAGCATTTCTGACCTAACATGGGCAAAGCCCTCACTCAACTTCGATTTCCAGGCTCCTGGTCATAAGAAGGATTTCACTGGTTTTGTATATCCATGTTTATATTACATTCACAAAAATTTAGCTACATAATCAATACTTTATGTGTGTAACCATTCCTGTCTTTTTTTTTTTTTTTTTACAGGAGGAGGCATTTTGTTCTGGGGCACTTCATCGGAAAAGATGTTAAAACTAGAGATAGCCAGGTATTTACACAGCAAAAATAAATCCTTAATATATACTATATATAATAAAATACTCATGGAACATTACTTCCCTGCAAGAGCTACTATTGCAGCCTGGATTCCTGTGAATGTGCTTCACCAGTTCTCTTTACACTCAGCAAGACCCTGATCACATGCTGATCACACACACAGAGCCAGATTCAGACAATTAAAGCTGTGATTTGCTTTTGCTAGCATCAGAACTTGATAAGCCAATGGTAGCATTCATTAATGTAGTATATTATAAGCAACAGTGAATTACCCACAGTTAGTGATTAATAATAAATTAGCATGGTTATACTAATCACAAAAAGAAGGTTTACAAATAGTAGATCATTTCATAGCACGAGAAACAGAAAGTTTGAATCAGGTTACACAAAATCACTAAATGGACAACTCAAGAAGACACGTTTGCCTCCCTTTGACTTATGCCCAATTCTGAAGCTTGTTTCCAGAGTCTGTTTCACTACTGCAGGATGTGGCCTCCACCACAGCAACACTGCTCTTCTCTGTACATTTCCACCTCAATTAAGGAACCAACTTGTCTCTGTTTTACCCAGAACTTTGCTAGTTTTAGTACAGGAAGTCCCACATGGTAACTGTAATAGGCAGTTATGGTAACTGTAATAGGCAGAACAATGGCTCCCCAAAGATGTCCACACCCTAATCTCAGGGGCAGCATATTTATTACCTTAAATGGCAAAAGAGATTTTGCAAAGGCCATTATATTAAGAATGTTAAGATGGAAAGATTATCCTGGATTATCCTGGGTCCTATATAATCACACAGGTCCTTAAAATTGGAGAACCTTTGTCTGGGTGCATTGGCTCATGCCTGGGATCCCAGCACTTTTGGAGGCCGAGGCGGGTGGATCACCTGAGGTTGGAAGTTCGAGACCAGCCTGACTAACAGGGAGAGACCCTGTCTCTACTAAAAACACAAAAATTAGCCAGGTGTGGTGGCACATGCCTATAATCCCAGCTACTCAGGAGGCTGAGGCGGGAGAATCGTTTGAACCCAGGAAGCAGAGGTTGCGGTGAGCCGAGATCATGCCATTGCACTCCAGCTTGGGCAACAAGAGCAAAACTCCATCTCAAATAAATAAATACATAAATAAATAAAAATTGGAGAACCTTTTCCAAGTATGGTCAGAGGTAAACGTGACTCCAAAAGAATGCTGACAGAAATGGAGGAAGGTGGCCTTTGGAAGTCAAATAAATGCATTCTTCTCTAGAGTTTCCTAGAAGCAATGCAGCCCTACTGACAGCAGCCTCATGAGCTCTACACTGGATTTTTTACCCACAGAACTGTACTATCATAAATGTGTTTAGTTAAGCAACTGAGTTTGAGGTAATTTTTTATGACAGCAAATGAATGCAATAATAAACTCATCCTGATTAGCTCAGGACTGTCCCACTTTTGAAACTGAAAATCCCACACCCTGGGAACCCTTCCAGTACTGGACAAAACCAATATAATTGATCACCCAACCTCCAATTTTTATCCCCCAACTTCCAATTTTTATCCCCTAGCATTGAGCTCTAGAATTCCCCATTGGCATCTAGGTACTCTTCAACTGAAACTCCTGAGCTACTCCGAAGATAATCCAAGCAGTGGCTCTCAAACATTAGGGTCCATCGCAGGCTCCTGGAGGACTTGTTAAAACAGACTGTTGGGGCTGGCCGTGGTGGCTCATGCCTGTAATCCCAGCACTTTGGGAGGCTGAGGCAGGCAGATCACCTGAGGTCAGGAGTTAGAGACCAGCCTGGCCAACATGATGAAACCTTATCTCTACTAAAGATACAAAAATTAGCTGGGCATAGTGGTGGGCACCTGTAATCCTAGCTACTCAGGAGGCTGAGGCAGGAGAATCGCTTGAACCTCAGAGGTGGAGGCTGCGGTGAGCCAAGATGGCACCACTACACTCCAGCCTGGGCAACAGAGTGAGACTCCGTCTCAAAAAAAATAAAAATAAAAACAGATTGTTAGGTCTATCCCCAGAGTTTCTCATGCAGGAGGTTAGGAATGAAGCATAAGAATGTGCATTTCTAACATGTCCTCAGGAGATGTTGATGTGCTGGTCTGGGGACAATACTTTTAAACCCCTGTCCTAAAGACAAAAACCTCTGGGACAGCATTGAATAGAATTTCACCTGTTCATCTATATCCCAGACATAGGTAAAAATGAGATGGGTTTGTGGCCAAGTACCAATTGTCAGACCTCAGCAAAATGGTGGTAAAGAACATACTCTGAAATCTCCCCCAAAATCTGCTAGAACATTTGGTAAGGGTTCTGATCCCATTCCTGCCTTCTACAAGCTTTGGGCCCATGGGCAAGTTCTACTGTGTCAAGTCTCAGAACTGGAACTAATCCATGTAAAGTACCTTGCATGGTATCTGGCATAGGACATAGGCTCAATAAATGACAGCCATGCATGAAACCAGGTCTTTTCAAAATATCACTCACACAGCTCTTACAATCGGAGGAAAATGTGGAAGAGAAAGGTGGATGTTTGCCTTTCAACCTTGATGTGAGGTTTTGCATATAACATCCAAGCTCAGCAGTATCTGCAGATGCTAACTGGACCAATTTCCTGGATTCTCCTGATTTTTAAAAAATTCATAAACATGTCGGAAGCACTCCTTATGTACAAATGTCCAAGTTAAATGCCATTTTCTTTTTTAAATCTAGGATTCATTCACTTAATTATTTGTTTCACGAATATGTATTAAGGACCTACACAGTGTGCCAGACATTATTGTAGATACTGGCATTTCAGCAGGTAAGAAAACAGAAAAGACGTCTGTTTTCACAAAATGTGTGTTTCAGGAATATGAAACAGAAAAGAAGATATGTAGATGGGAGAAAAGAGGGGAATGAAAATTTCATACTGACGATTACTATTACAAAATAAAACTGGCAGGGGATTACTTTATATTAAACAGATGGCCAGGTGCAGTGGCACACACCTAGAATCCCAGCACTTTGGGAGGCTGAGGCAGGGAAGGGATTGCTTAAGCCCAGTTCAAGACCAGCCTGAGCAACACAATGAGACCCCATCTCTACCAAAAAAAAAAAAAAAAAAAAAAAAGCAAAAATTACCCAGGCATGGCAGTATACACCTGTAGTCCAAGCTACTCCAGAGGCTGAGGTGGCAGTGTTTCTTGGGCCTGGGAGATCGAGGCTGCAGTGAGCCATGATCATGCCACTACACTCCAGCCTGGGCAACAGAACAAGACAGGTGTTCTCCAAAAATGAAAAACAAAAACAGGTGTTCAGAGAAGTCCTCTATAAGGAGGTGACATTTGAGTTGGGATCTGAATAACTGGGAAGAAATTATTGCAAAAAGAGGAACAGCTCATATAAGCTAAGAAGGCATAAGCTTGGTACATAAAAAGAGTAGTCAAAGGAAGGACAATGGGGCTGGATCATAGAGAGCGGTGAGGAGCATGTGAGACAGCAGGATTCTGTGATCTATAGTGGTGTAGAGCTTGAGTTGGCTTGGTTCCTAGAGTCTGGCCCAGTGGAAAGCCTTATAAGGCAGAAAAAAAAAACAAAACTGATTTTAAGGTGCATTTTTCATGCATGGTTAGTTTCTTAAGTCTTATTCTGATATCCAATCTGGCTTCTGCTTATAGTAGACATTTGTTGTTACTGTGAGTCCAACATCCCCTTTTCCTTTTATTCTAGAAGAGAAAAGAATTCTCTTCTGATTGTCACCATTTGGTTGACTGCAGTGAGGTTCTAATCAGTGTTCCTGTAGCCAAAGAGAGGATAAGTATTCTAGGCAAAACCAATCAGAAACTCTTCCTGGGAGTTTTCTAACTGAAATTTATAGGGAACATCTGTTTTTCATTACCAGTGATGACACTTTAAAGATAAAATTCTCTGTCATCCCAGCACTTTGGGAGGCCGAGGCGGGCAGATCACGAGGTCAGGAGATCGAGACCAGCCTGGCCAACATGGTAAAACCCTGTCTCTACTGAAAAAAAAAAAAATACAAAAATTAGCCAGGCATGGTGGCAGGCTCCTGTAGTCCCATCTGCTTGGGAGACTGAGGCAGGAGAATCGCTTGAACCCAGGAGGTGGAGGTTGCAGTAAGCTGAGATCATACCACTGCACTCCAACCTGGGCGACAGAGTGAGACTCCGTCTCAAAAAATTAAAAAATAAATAAATAAATAAATAAAGATAAAATTCTGAGGCAACTTGTAACCATGGGTTCAGCCTTATGGGGAGAGCAGGTCTCAAATAGTGAAAAAGAAAAAAGAAGCAGTGATAAAAGATTGGGAGATAGAGACAGACGAATAGACCTGAGGCTTTCATTTTCCTAGGTCAAGGCTGTGGGATCATCTCTACTCCTAAAACTCTCACAGTTTGGTTCCCTAACCCAAAAAAATCCTCTATGGTTTAAGGTAGCTTGAGTGGGACTTCTGTCATTTCACCAAGTCCTCACTGTTACACAGTTCACGTCTCCATCTTAAACCCAAGTGCTTCCCAATTCCTGTCTTCCTTCCCTGGTTCTTGCCCACAGTCTCCTCAGATACCTAGTGTCTATCTACATACAGTTTCTCTTGGTTCTCCCAGTCTTGGAAAGGGAAATGACATAGTCATTAAGGACCTGAGTTTAAAGAAGCAGATTTATGGCCAAACTCCAGCTCACTTCAGTCTATCTACCAGCCTAAGCCAAGTTACTTAGCCAGTCTGAATCCCAGTTTCTTCACCTGGAAAGAAATGGAAATAGTAAGAGCGCTCACCCAAAAGTAAGTGCCATCTTCCTAGGCTGGGAGGGCACTTAAATGAGATCATGAAAGTAAGGCACTCTGCACCATGCTTGGCACATAGTTAGTCTTCCATAAAAGGCAGGCTTCATTACAACTCAGCATTTCAATATTGCCATAACTTCCTTTTAGCATTTGTCTTCTATGGCTGGCCAAATGAAATTAAATTGCTGCATTCTCCACCTCCCTTCCCAACCCAACTTTCACTGCTGCCCCTCTGGCTAGCTTCTTAATCCATCATAGATATATAAAAACCATTACACACACACACACACACACACACACACATAAAACATTGAGCTATGTGCCCATGAAGATCTAAATAAAACTGAGGTGTGTGACCCCAGTGCAGGTGCTGTGTACTTCAGATCATCAATGCTGATTGCAGTATATTGTGTCACTGCTATGACATGAGAAAGTGTGAGATTGGCTGCACATGGTTTTACAAGCTGATATGTTTTTGGAACTCAGATATGATGCTGTTCTACTATTGGGAGTGTTGACAAGATAATATATGCAAAGCATTTGGTTTCCTTGGAAGACAGGTATGAGCAAAATACAAAGTAGGATTAATTATTGATTATGTGTGAGAATGAGAAATGGAGAAGCAAAGATACATACTTCTCTTTTGGCACATTTTATATTCTGCCTTCTACTGTAATTATTGCAAGTGTATTGCAAATGGACTGTAAGCTTCTCAAGAATAGGGACTTTGCCTTATTAATTGTTGTATCTCCTGTAATTCCTGGAAAATAGGAGGTTTTCATCAAATGTTGGTTAAATGAATGTTGAATAAATAATTGGAATACATGGTTAATAAGAAAACATTTATTCACATGTGGTAGAATAAAGAATAAGCAAGAAAGAAGGAAGTGTTATTTTGTGAAATGAGAACAGGCTTTGGGTTTAAATATGGGCTCTCCCATTGATCAGTTTTTAAAACCTAGGTTGATACTTGATATATTTAATCTTTTCCTCTTCATCTAAATAATAGGAAGCTACTTGATACTTTGTGCAAAAATTAAACATAGCAATGCCTGGAACAGCTCAAAAAATAATAAAATTATTAGTAGAATCCCAGTGCTTCCATTTATACCCATGGTGATTCTGTTTGTTTCCCTCCAGTGGGCCAGGTTACCTCTCTGAACTGCCTTGATCAGATGCTTCCTTAAAATAGCCCATTTCCCTCAATTACAAGTGGAGAATGTTGCTTCTTAAAGCACTTTTTTTCTCTTTTTAAAAATGTAATTAAATCAACATCACAGGCCAAGTAAGAAGAAAAGATTTCACACTTACTGTACTACAACTGGGCATATCTCCTACTTTGGTCAGGCTTTCCAGATGGCTGCTGCATTCCCTCGGCTGTTCCTTTGCTTCAGGTTTTTCTGAAATTGAGTTTTTGTTTTTTGCTTTTTTGAGATTATTTTTTAAGAGGCATCAAAGACCCTTGATGCAACGTGTCAGGTGTTCTTTAAAATGTTTTTTAAATGTATCACTTCGTTAAAAAATGCACAGGAGACAAATCCGCTTGTGGGTACAACTCAAGAAGAAACTTGTTTCTTCTTATAATAACAAGAATTATAGCACAGAAAATTTACCCACAAATTGTTCACTAGGCCCAGCAAACTCCAAACTATTCAACAGTTTTTTGTTTTGACTTATGAAGGTATACAAGTGCTGCCACTCCCACCCTCCATGATGAATGCTCAATACAACCAACAAATCATCTAGTTCTTTACTCAAGGCCAATTCCAGGGAATTTTTTTTTATGGCATCTGGATGGAAACTTCAGGGCATGGGTACATAGGTAGATAAGGGACATAGGGCTTCTAGCAGCCTGGACTCAGAGTATAGCTCATAAAACCCAATCATACATCAGTAGAAGGTCAATCTTTTCAGCAAAATGTATTTTCTTCCCGTCATTATGATAAAAAAAATGCACTTCCGTCAGCCTTGAATTAGCACACAAAAGCGTCCTAACAATCTTAGTGCCCTAGGTACCAGGTAGGCTTCAAGGAAGAAAGGAGCCTGACTATTCTATAAATAAAACACAGAACAGCAGACTCAATCTGGATGAAATGAGAAAGAAGATTGTGGATTCCACCTCTAGATCAATTCTTCAAAAGTCATTCCACCATAAGCAAACAATTGGCCAACAGACAAGCTAAGAGAATACACTTGTTGCCTAGTTTTCATTTTTGTCTCCATAACAATGTTTTATGAAATGTTCAAGTTGTCTCTGACCTAGCTCCCTTCTGCTGTAGCTGGAGGGAGCAGAGAACAGAATTATTTGGAAGCCTTCATGGGCTGCTGCAATGATAAAGGGCATTCTCATACTACGGCGACCTGGCACAATGATCATGGGTACAACTAGTTCAATCTTAGCAATAGGTATCTTTTTCCAGGCAGTCTGTGGGCAGCACCACCTTCCAGTTTGGTCACTTGTCCTTCTCAGACTCTCAAGGCTCCTCTAATGTCCTCTGACTACCCAACACAGGCATCCACCTCCATTCAACCCTCCTGCTATACCTGTCCATTTTTCTAGGCCACTTCCCCCATCCTTCTTTCTTTTTTCCATTCCTTGGAACCTCACTAACTGGCTTTCAAGGTAAAACTAGTTAAACTGACAAACAAAAGGTATTTCTCCTTCCAGGAGGTATATTCATATTTTTGTAAGTGGTTTATGGAAGAATAGCCTTTGAATACTAAAATAATAAATAGTTCCTACTTACTGTGCCTCTGCTACACAGCAGGCTCCATGAAGCAGTTTATATTCATTATTTGTATTCCTTACCACAATCACACAAGGGATATATTATTTGCAATTTTGCAGGATGAGGAAACTGAAGCAATCTTCCTAAGGTCCTAGATCCAGTAATGGACAAAGCTAGAATATGATACTGGACCTATCTGATTCACTCTGATTGTGCATCTCTAACGCAGGACTAAGTCCTAAACATAATACAGAACAATCACAGAGCACTTTCAACACCCTAACAGGAGAGCCATTTGTGTTTAAATGGGGCTGTCAATGACCTTCATGTCACACCTAGTCATAGTTTTCTTTCTCCACCAATGCATACAGGCAGCTCTGCCCATCAGAAGGACCCTGATCATTTTACTGATCATCCATCCCAAAGTAAGCTAATCTAAAGAAGTCTCTTGATCTCAATTCCTTGCAGGGCCTCTCTGCTTTCTGCTTTCTCTGGTTCGGAAATGAGGATTTCTTTTTTTTCTTTTTCTTTCTTTTTTTTTTTTTTTTTTTTTTTTTTGAGATAGAGTTTTGCTCTTGTGCAATGGCGTGATCTCGGCTCACTGCAACCTCCATCTCCCAGGTTCAAGTGATTCTCCTGCCTCAGCCTCCTGAGTAGCTGGGATTACAGGCTCCAACCACCCAGCTAGTTTTTGTATTTTTAGTAGAGGTGGGGTTTCCCCATGTTGGTCAGGCTGGTCTTGAACTCCTGACCTCAGCTGATCCACAAAAGTGGGGATTTCAAAAGACATTTCATAAAAGAGGAGTCTTGGAGGGAGTTGAGAGGGAGAGTTCAATTGAAGCTAAAGACCACTGCTGGGTGAAAGGTGAAGCTTTTCATCATCAGGGCTGTGGCCATGGAACCCCAGAAAGCCCAGCTTGGTCTACTGAGAAAAGAAGGACAAGATGGGTAAGAATGTAGGCTCTGTGAATACTCAAGAAGAAAAAGATGTGGACCAAGAATAGTAGAGCAGTGTATTCAGAAATGTTTAATCTTTATATAATCTGCAAAGCTGAAAAAGTTGGAAGTTCAGTCTGTTTAGGTTATCCCTTTATTTGTGAATCTAGACACTCACATCTTTAATAAAGCAGAGTTTATTATACTCAAGACAATAAACATGAGAGTGGACAGTGTACTCTGTTGACAATGTACTCTGGTAAAAGTACAGGAGAAAGAAGAGGACCACAATAATTCAAGGTCTTTGGGTCCTTAATAGCTTTGCCTTTAGCTTTACCCCCATCTTCTCATCCTTCATACACACTCACTCCCTATATCCATCTCACCCTACTCAACTGGAATTCATTGAGTACATTTTCAACATAAGGCTCTGTACTTGGCAACTGTGAGGAATACAAAGGTCCATGAGACACAGCTTTAGCTCTTAAGAGGCTTACATTTTAGCAGTATTTCCTAGACTCAGAGAATCACAGAGCTGAAAGTAAAGGCCTTTCAGCTGAATTGCATCGAAATTATTTTGAATTTTTGCAAGTCTTTCAAAGGCAATCTCTTTTCAAGGGTTCCACTGCAAAATCTATGCACCTAAAAATAGCAGGCACTAACATTCTGGGACCATTTACTCTACTGATCCCCCTCACATGTATTCTTTACATTAACCCTTAGAGAGAGGCATTGCTACCCCTGTTTCAGAGATGGGTAAATTGAGGCCTCAAAAGATTAAATAAGCAGTGGCAAGGCTGGCACTCATACTGAGGTCTGAATTCAAAGCCCATGTCAATACCTACTCCCCTCTACCATCTCCCACTTACTTTCTACCAGAATGTGGTGAAAGCTGGTATCTAACATCACCTCTGCAACAATGGTGCAAAGCAGACACCCTGCTCTTCCTCTAAAATCACAGTGGGTAGGAGGATACGTAGGACAACTGTTTCTTCATCACTCTCTTATCATCAACTAGGGGAAACGGTGGTCTTTAATATACCAAGTGAAATGCTAAGTAAGAATACTGCCAAGAATTGCAAAGAGTATGAAAGTCTATGTTCTACAGGAGATAGTAAAATAGATCCCTGAAGCAGGTAAGGTTGCCATCTGGAAAATAATATAGAATTTTAGATAGCTGTCACAGCACAGTGGAAGTCAGCAGAACACGGTTTAGTGAGTTTCAAATCTGCCACTTACTAATCATGTGACCTTGGACAAGTCAAGGTCTTTCAGAATCTGTCTTGTCATCTGTGAAATGGCCATCACAATGCCTGCCTCAAGGCCTGTTGTAGAACTCAATAGAATTACCAATGCAAATCAATTAAAAAACTGCAAATGCTCTTGCAAAATAGGCTATTTTAAGCTTTAAGTTATTTCCAGTTCCATGGAGATTTCCTTTAAGTAAAATTACGCATCTCTATTCTGTATATCTCCCTGTCTTACGCTGTGCCATTTTCTCAGAAAGCAACAGTTTTCAGTGTTTAAGAATCAAATATGATGTATTTGTGATAAATCATTCAGATAAGTGGTTAAGAAAAGTTTCATGAAAAAGAGACCAGAATGCTCAAGTCAACAGCTCATGGCATGTGTGACTGACACTCACAGCAGCACCTTCTCACTGTGGGCTTTAGGAATACTGAGCTGGATGGCAGGCAAATCCCGCTGTTTCCTTCTGGTTTTCATCTCTGCAGGCTGGCATTAAGGAAAAGCAAACTCTTCTCCATTTGCCTGAGGGAGGAGATGCCTAATTATCATGTTTCTGATTTCCCTCTGGAAGGCTGGCGCCAGGGCCTGAACTCAGCTCTCCCCCAAGTCTCCAGGGACACATGCTCCTGGAAAGCCTAATCCATCGCCCTTCCCCCACCACACACACACACACACACACACACACACACACACACCCCTGAGAACACGGACAGTGGCTGTCAGCATCTATCCCACCTAGCCCAGTACCACCACTCTGATACCAGGATGGAGACAGGAAGCAGTGGATGACTGGCAACCGCCCTGTAGTGCACAGAATACCTCATGGGGCTTTGGCCGTGCCTGTTTTAAGTATTCCATTCGCATGGATATTCCACCACTGCATTGATAGTTTTTCCTCTGTGAGCAGACCCTGATTTTCTTATGTCTTCTCCTCATATTTAGAGAGCTTGCCTTGTAGGAAAAAGTACCCCTCCCCCACCCCATATGTATTACCAACTAAAGCTGTTTCCAGCCTTCATTCTCTGCCCTCTTCTTCTATTGCTTGGAGAAACTATACAGTGAAAACTCAGAAAATATTTTATGCCCCTTAGGAACAAGCAATTTGAATGATTTCGCAGGGAAATCACTTCAAAAGCATCTGTTTCCACCCACCCCCTCCACTAGCCTGAGAAGCCAGAAAAATGAAGCCATATTCTACAGTACAGACACCATCAAGGAGTAAATCAGCACCCCAGAGACTGCAGCAAGGGGCACTCCGTTGTGTAAATACCCAGCCACAGCCTGCTCAATGCAGCTGGTTTAACCAGATCACAAGGCTTTCTTCTCGACTTCTAACCCCAAGGGCTGCCTTTACTCTCATTGCCAGTCTGCAGCAATTGCATGTATATGGTTTCCTGTCCTCTTTCACAAAATGGATGATGCTGACCCTGCTAAATAAGAGAGGTTCCAAACCAGTGTTGGGCATATGCTAGGTAGCATCATATACAGCTATAGCTTGGTTCTGACCACATAACTATATTGCCTATCTGGTATTCTTTTTTCATTCCTTCTTGTTCTTTTATTCCTTTCTCCGTTCTTCGCCACCGTCCTTCTTTCTTTTCTTCTTTGGAAAAGGTGGAAGTTAGGAAGTGGTGGAAGAGATGAGAAAGTGTAACTACACTGTAGTTATGACCTGTTTCTTTCAGATCATTGGCTCCACTTAGCCTTTAAAGCAAGGGCCAATCTTGAGTTCCCTTTGTGAAAGATTGTGCGTTTCTGTCCCTGGGAGAGTGGGAAACTGGTCCATGAGCCGACAGTATTGGCATTACCTGGGCACTTGCTTAAAATGAAGAATCTCAGGCCCCACCCTGGACATATTGAACCAGGGTCTGCATTAACAAGATTTCCAGGTGATTAAAATGCAAGTTAAGGTTTGAGAAGCACTGGCCTATAGTATGGTGAAACATTACATTCACCTGCCAAGACTTTTCCTGTTCATTAAGTCAGATGGAACAACCTCTGCTACTGTTGTGTAGAAAACTACCAAGTTCAGGGGGTCCACTGACAGTATATACACAGGATTATGCACAGGCTTAGTGAGCTCCAGGAGGCTGAAATGTAAAGAATTGAAACACTGGGAGAGGCCATAAGCCCCCTGCCCCAGAAGTCAGTGCTGTCTAATGGCTCAGCTTCAGCTGAGAAACAACTCTCCAGGAAGACAGGCTGCCTTAGGCCTGGATCTTACCAGCTGCTCCAAGATAGCCCTTAAGCTCCTGCTGACTCCGACATAATGGACAATCCTGGACCAGAAAGCAACAGACCTGGACTCAAAGTCTACCTTTCATCTCATCCTGACTCCATGACTTTGGACAAGTTACTAAACTGACCCTCAGGCTCCTCAACTCTGCAGTAAGACTTAATATAAGCTTAGCCAACTGCATAAGCTAGTTGTGAGAATCAAACAAAATCACATTTAAAAACACTACACAAACCACAGTCAACAGTCTTCAACTGACATTTACTATTGTTAATTGGTATAGCACTGTAGAATTGTGAAAGGAAAATAAAATCTTGGGACCCCAAATTCACTATGCCAAAGGGAAAAGTTAAGCTTGGAAATTGAGTCATGCAAAAAATTGCCTTTTCTTTTGTGCCTAAACAGACAGCTACAAGGTAGAAGGCCACATGTCTTCCTGGGTGGCCTCCTTCACCCTGACAATGTAAATTAACAACTTATCTTCACAGGTCTGGGACAAAGACAAGAAATCATCCTTCCACCCACCCAGGACAAATGTGTAATTGACTGTTCTTCTACTCGCTCCTTTCACATGTAACATGTTGATTCAGTGAGTGCTAATCAAAGCCTCACAGGAATGTGACCACTTATCTCACAACCTACCCTCCCTTTTTTTCCCTTTCCCTTTTCCCCTCCTGCCTGATCTTTACCCTTTAAATATTGAAGTCCTGAAAATCCTCATTGTACATAAGTGTGAGCCCCAGATACTATTGTGGCTTGTGTCACTTTTTTCTAGGCACATTCTCAATTTTAGCAAAATAAACCTCTAAATTGATTGATACTTGCCTCAGTAACTTTCTTTGGTCTATAGAATAAAGGTAGCTTCAGATTGGAGGGGAATTAATAAATTCATCTCCTTCCTTAACCAAGGATTCCTTTTTGCTAGTAAGAGAAATCACCAACTCAGTTCTGTGATTGCCAAAAAGGAAAAAATGGTCATAAAAGAATGGATGGATGGTAGATGGACAAATAAACATTTTATGAGCATGAACACTGTGTTGTTTTCACATACATTCCACTGATGCCCAATAGAGTATGACAGCACACAGACATCCTGTGGTAGAAACCAATTATTATCCTTCAGGAATGAAGGATGTATTCTTCCAGCTGTTGGAAGTTATACTGAATAAAGCCCTTAATTGTCAGCCTCCGTTGGAGATTCCTTAAGCTAAAGAGAGCCACTTCATTCCAGGTTTCATCCAGTAACTGCTCCACACAAAGGTATTAAAGCCCAGCCCACTTTCCCAGCTCAGGACACCTCTGAAGATTCATCCGTGTCTTCCACTGAGACTGTGTCATAGCTTTACTTGTTCCTCTGCTCAATCCTGCTTCATTCCCTTCTATTTCATAGGGATTGATCCCAGAAGCGCTTCCTAATGAACTACCTGCTTGCTAATCTTCATCTCAGAGCTTGCTTCCTAGGAAACCATCCTACGACATATCCTTATATGAATTTTTTATGTGACATGCCTCTCTTGTCAACCACATGCATTCACTGAACACCCTCATGGTGACTCACAGAGGAACAAAGACTATTGGGGCTGGAAGGGAACTTAGGGAGCATTTTATCCAACCACTTCATTTAACAGAGAATATTCTGAATTTAAGTAATTTACCCAAGATCACTTTCATAATTAATGGCAGAACTAAAATCAAACTCCAGGTCTCCTGACTCATAATCCAGTATTTTTCTATTACACGATGATATTTTCCCAGAAAAACAAAAGGTCTTTGTGCACATTTGAAGAAGAATGTAACACTACATCAGCTTACAAAGTCAAAGAGCAAGAAATCATTCAATAAAAAAAAATCCTCCTACCATGGTTTCTGGTTTATTTTCAAAAGCAGATATGTGTAATATTTTGAAATACTGCTGGTTTCCTATTCTTCATTAATATAAATACACAGATACATCAGCTTGGTTGGGCCAACCTCCATTTTTGATGATACATTTGAGTTGGAAAATATCTTAAGACAGATTCAACAGGATCTCTGCTGGGATCCTGGAGGGCCTGCTGTAGTTAAACATAAACTTTAAAGTGCTTCAAATAATTTCTATGAATTATCATCCTCATCCTAGGCAAAATGATCATAATTCAGATCCTGAGTTAAGACACAGAGCAGGCCAGGAAGATTAACAATGAAGGGTCCATGGAGGAGATGAAGAAAAGTAGAGACACTTACTGTTCTTCTTAGTTTATAAATAGGGCATGGCAACTTTTCTTCTTGTAATAAATCTTATGATTTTTCCTATATATTCCCATAATACCTTGTATGGATCTTGATTTTGTGACCACATGGATTATGATTATCCTTTATCTCCCTCACTAAACTAAGAGTTCTTTGCAGTCAGGCACTGTGCTTAGTCACTTTGTTATGGCTGGAAGAAATCGCGTTATCCCAAGTTACTGGCTGCATATTCGTCCGGGTCTGTAGCACCTTCAGTCCTTGCCTCCTCAGAAGAAAGAATGTGGCTGAGAAAGCAGAAAAAGAGACCGAGACAAGTTTCAGAGCAGGAATGGAAGTTTATTAAAAAGTCTTTAGAACAGGAAAGAAAGAAAAGAACCCTTGGAAGAGATCCAAGTGGGCACCCAAACGTCAAAGACAGAAAAAGAAGTGAAAAAAAAAAAAAAAAAGAAAAGTCAGGGGGCTTTAAGCTTGATTGTAGGACTTTATAGGCTCGCCTCTTTCCCATGATTCTTCCCTTAGGGTGGTCTTCCTGCATGCGCAGTGCTTTCCTTACCTTTTGGAATTGAGCACAGGCAGTGTGTTTAGGACTTTATATGCATGCTCACCTAAGGCTTTCTTCCCTTTTCTGGTGGTGTGTTCCAGGAACATCATACCTTGCAACTTTTGTCTCTTAACTCAGAAAGTTGCTTTTCCCTGGGGCCTGCATTCAATTAACATTTTGACGTTCACAGGTATGGACCATGAGAAAATGGCCTCTCTCTGGTGCTGCCAAATTATAATTTTTAGAGAGGCAATGCCATAACTGCTGAACCACCACCCAACATTCCTAGTGGGGTGCAGGGGAGAGCCCCCTCCTGTAACAACTCGCGTGCCTAAGTCTGATTAGCACTGATTGAATGTTTGTCAAATGCATGAATAGTTGAATGGATGACCAATGTTGTGGTCTCCTACTCAGTCTTTCCTCAAAATATCTTGCCCATAGAAGCCTTCATAGGGCTTGAGGACCTCATGGGAGTCAGGAACAGAGAGGAATGTTAAGAATTATTTTATGTTATTGCAACACATTTTACATATTAGGAAAAGAAGCCAGAGGACTGAAGAGATAGAAGGATTGTGACCTTATGCTATCAGAAGAATTGTGTTTTGTGTGGGGTCAATGCTTCAGAGGAGTGAACAGGATCCCAAAGTATATGAGTCCAAAATTTTCTCACCTTCCTTAGGTAAGCATTCTCAGTTCTTATGTTATAAACCTCTTTCTTTGAAACCTACAAATATTCCTTCAGGTCTAACCTCAGGATAAAACTGGAGAAACAGAGCCCCAAATCACATGCATAGGCCCCAATCTACAGAATAAGGGCCTTCAGCCACTGATCTTTCTATGTACATGAAATGGGAGAGAGCACAGCTGGGATGCCTACCTCAAGTCTTATTAAACTGGGAGCTAATCTGATCAAAGGCCCAGCCTAACTGAGGCCAACTATATTTCCTCAGGGTTTTTGCTGTCCCTGAGGAGGAGAGGAGATCAGAAATACAGTATAAGTGCTTTCACTGAGGCATGCCCACATTTGCAATTCAATTCAAAAAGAGAAAAAAGAAGACAGAACGGGCTACCAGGCTGAAGCTAAATGCCATGGGGTCACTGGGTTCCTTAGCAGGAGTGGCTATTCAAAGGGATAGGGGGGATCTAGGGAAGGGTAAGAAGCATCAAATGTATTCTCCGTCACTATGGAGAGAGAGGGGCCTCCTGGGAAATGGGGAAGATTGCATCACCAATTTGATTAGCAGAAAGAGCCCAGGCCAGGACTAGCTGGGATAATCCTATGCACTGCAATTTTTTAAAAACACCTCTATCATCTACTGTTGTTGCTTCTGATGCTGCTTATTAAACAGGCTATCAAATCCAAGCAGGGAGGCACTGGATAATCAGAAATATCATCATCCTTGTTGTATTATTGTTTTTGTATTGTTACTAGGTTCCAGAAATGTGCTTTGCATAAAAATACTTTTTATTGCTAGGATTAATGAGATACTTCTGAGGAGCTCAAAACGTAGAATTAGCAGCAGGTCACTGAAGGTAAAGCTCAGAACACAGGCAGACTTAATATACAGCAGAAGCCAGGCACCCCAAGGGAGCATGAGCCCTCGGCATTAGAAAAATTAAGAATTACTAAACTGGAAGATAAGTGAGAAGTAATAGAGAATTATCAGCAAGCCTACTTTTGGATTAATTTAATGTGAGAAACAATTTAGAAATGATTTGTACTCAGATTGTCATTTGCAAAAGAATTAAGTGGCATAACTTGATTACCTGGTTATTAAATCCAAGAGATGATAATTATGCATACCAGGCCAAATGTATATCTGATAATAAAACTGGAGAGACCAGTGTTAAAAATCCCTCTGCCTAGGATAGCCTAGAGCTGTAAAGTACACCTTAACTGTATTCACCTATGAAACCCAAATGGCATAAACTACAATAATTTCTACTTAGGCAGGATATGATACGAGAAGTTTCCAGAACATACACCTAAATAATACAAAGCAAGTATAATAAACAGTTATGCCTGGCATCTCAGTGATCCTTTATATTCTTCAAAATGGTTTTGTGGACCCTTTGATCTTGCAGTAACTAAGACAAGTATGGCAGTATTATTAGGTCCATTTTGCCATTTTACCTTCTTTCCCTTAATTGTCACATTAATTAGTGAGAAAAACTAGGTAAGTTTAGGAACAAGATTTGCTAATTTATTCTATGGCATTAGTTTCATGATAATGGAAAGTTCAGAATTATATTTTAGACATGTGCTTCTGGTATCCAAACTAGATTCTATGAACAATGGAGAGCCTGTCCACCATGACAGTTCATCCTGGGAAATAAAGAGTCTCAGGACGTCTGTCTACTGTCACCATTGATCAGTTCAGGAAGATCACTGCAATTAAATACAGTCGCAGGAGCCAAAGAGGATCATGAGTGTTCCAGTCCAGGAGTTAACAATACAACCAAAGGAAATTCGTACCATGTTGAATCAGTCCAAATGGAGCACATTAGCCTTCATCAGTGGGCTTTTGCAAAGTCAAATGACAGGTCCTGATGAAAAGATAGGGAGGTTCAAAGGGAAGAAACAAAGGTGCCCTCACCCTATTTCTATTTTATGTGCCACGAAATAGAATGAATTTCTAGAACAATCAATTTAAAGGGTCATCAGCCTTTAGACCACTCAGTATGACTCCTGTTACCTTTAGAAAGATCTCTAAAACTTGCTGAGCATGGTGGCATATGCCTATAGTCCCAGATACTTAGACGGCTGAGGTGGGAGGATCCCTTGTGCCCAGGAGTTTGAGTCCAGCCTGGGCAACATAGCAAGATCCCATCTCTTTTAAAAAGTCTCTGAAACTCTTCTGATAAATTTAATCAATATTAAATTTCTTTTATTTATTTATTTATTTATTTTTGAGTGTCTCACTCTGTACCCAGGCTGGAGTGCAGTGATATGATCATGGCTCACTGTAGCCTCAACCTCCTAGGCTCAAGCAGTCCTCCCACCTTGGCTTCTAGAAGTAGCTGGGAATACAGACATAAGCCACCACACCCAGGTAATTTTTCTTTTTTCTTTCTTTTTTTTTTTTTTTTTTTTTTTACTTTTTATAGAGATGGAGTCTCACTGTGTTGCCCAGGCTGGTCACAAACTCCTAGGTTCAAGTAATCCTCCCGCCTTGGACTCTTATATTAAATTTCTGATAAATTTAATCAATATAAAGTTTCATAACTAGAAAGCAGAGTTATGAGGGCACTTTTAAAAATATAGATTACATGGTTCATAGTGTTTCAATTTTTTAAATTATATAAAATTTTATAATCAGAAAATGTCAACAAAGCCTAAATAGAAAGAAAAATCATCTAAGTCCTGACACAGGATATTTTTGGTGCCACTTCACCAGCCAGAGACCCCTGTGGCTGGTGGCACCTCTGTTTCAGTTTTGTTCATGTCCAGTAGGTTTGCTGTCCCCACTCAGCCCAGCAGCCTGTACTCGGACTGTGCCACTAGTCTAGATGCCACACTCACCGTGGGATACACACTCAGCCTACAGCTTCCACCTTGGGCGCCAGTGTCTGGACAAGGGGAACGTGATTGCGCCTGAAAAATTTGAAGGCATCAGAAATGCAGAGCTTCAAAGGGGGAATTACAATGGTTACAGCTCCAGCTGTGGGAGCCCTGAGGTCTGGGCCCCAGGAGGGTCATAGCTCGTTTGTGTTACAGTTTTTTTGTTCCCATTGTCTGCACACTTTGGCAAATGGGGGCATGTCCAGGCTCATTCAGTCCTATTGCCCCACTCCAGCCCCACCACTGCTTCCCGTTGTGTGTGGTGGCTACCTGGTGCCAGCAGAGGGCAGACGGCTACAGTGTTACAGCCTTTTTTGTACCTGCATTTGGCAGGCCCCAGGTTCTTGTCCCACATACAAGAAGAATAAGTTTACATGGACAACTGAAGAGTAAGCAAGGTGGAGAAGTTTATTCAGTAACAAAAGAGCTCTTGACAATGAGATGGGACCCAACGTGGGTAGCCCTCTGTGTGATAGGAGGCCCAAAAGTGAATAACCCAATGTGTGGCTGAGTCTGGGTTTTTTATGGGCTCAGAATGGGGGAGTGTGTGCTGATTGGTTTGTGAATGTATAAAAAAGGTTAAGAAGAGACACCACTCAAAGATGGACACTACAGTGTAAACAACCAATTAGGGAAAGGTAGATATATGTAAAATAGATGAAGGGTGGGGCTCAATCACAGGAAAGCTCACCAGATGGGAAGAGAGGCTCCCAATCCAGTCCGTGAATTTATCCAAGAATTGTAGCTTGCTTTCAGGATCTAAGCTGTCTTTGGTTTGAAGATCAGGTTTCACTGGGGACTCACCCCTGTCTGCCTCCTGCTATTATCAGTTCTAGGCTGATGCTAGCATTTTAGAATTAAAACTCAAAGTCAGAGGGATAATTTTGTTCAAGTTACATAGCTAGTTTTTGGCAAACTTAAATTACCTACTGACTGGAGTTATGGAAACTTTTCCTCAGTGTCCACGTGGTTGGAGGCTGGCAGATAATTCCAAAGGCCCTTCCTGCTCTAATAGCTGGTTCTGAGAGTTGGACGGTGCTTTGGAAATGTCATCCTTAATACAGTGATCATGTTATTTATTGCCATGTTATTTATTAAAAAGCGTAAGACATGTTTGCAGATGACAGGGGAGTGCTATTGACAATGTCGACCTAAAGGAGGAAGCTGAGGCAAAATTAATTAAATAGAGAGTTTATTTGGGCCAAACTTGAGGACTGCAACCAGGGATGATAGATTTAAGTTGCCCTGAATATACACTCTGATTAGTTGCAGTTACAAGTGGATTTTTAAAGGAAGAGTCAGTTTCTAAATTGTTTACCAAGAATTTACATTAAAATAACATAATCTGTTGATTGGCTATACATTGTTATTTGTATCACAAATTCCAGAAACCTAAAGATAATGGGTGAAGCAACTAGGCAGAAACAAAGTGACTCTAAAAGTTGTCCCCAGGGACGGGATGTGGTGGTTCATCCCTGTCATCCCAGCACTTTGGGAGGCTGAGGCAGAACAGTCTGAGCTATGTGAGTATGTAGGCCCAGAGAGACTTGAGTATGGGACTTCAGTCATTGCCCTCCCATGCCTGGGAGCAATTTAAAAAATTATTATTTTTTTTTTGAAAAAGGGTCTCGCGTTATCTCCAGGCTGGAGCACAATGGTATGACCTCAGCTCACTGCAACTTTTGCCTCCCGGGCCCAAGCAATTCTTCTGCCTCATCCCTTCAAATAGTTGGGACTACAGATGTGCACCCAGCCTTGAGCCTGGGCTCAAGGATTGCTTGAGCCCAGGAATTTGAGACAAACCCGTGTGACATGGTGAAAACCTTTTGATATGATTTGGTTGTGTCCCCACCCAAATATCATCTTGAATCATGGTTCCCATAATCCCCACGTGTCATGGGACGGACCTGGTGGGAAATGATTGGATCAGGTGGTGGTTCCCCCATGCTGTTCTAGTGATAGTGAGTTCTCACAAGATCTGATGGTTTTATAAGTATCTGACATTTCACCTGCTTACACTCGTTGTCCCTCCTGCTGCCTGTGAAGAGGTGCCTTCTGCCATGATTATAAGTTTCCTGAGGCCTCTCTAGCCATACAGAACTGTGAGTCAGTTAAACTTCTTTTCTTTATAAATAACGCAGTCTCACGTATTTCTTTGTAGCAGCATGAGAATGGACTACTATACCTGTCTCTACAGAAAATAAAATATTAGTTGGTCATGGTGGCACACATCTGTAGTCCCAGCTATTTGAAAAGATGAGGCAGGAGAATTGCTTGGGCCCAGGAGGCAAAAGTTGCAGTGAGCTGAGGTCGTACCATTGTGCTCCAGCCTGGGAGATAAAGCGAGACCCTTTTTCAAAAAACTAATAATAATAATAATTTTTTTAATTGCCCCCAGACATCGAGGGCAATGACTGAAGTCCCATACTCAAGTCTCTCTGGGCCTACATGCTCACATAGCTCAGACTGTTCTGAGTTATTTTTCTTTTCTCAAAATTATTTGCAGATGCCAGGTATAAAATGGAACCCTCTGTGCACACTGGGTTATGTAGTAAGCCTCTCTTTAATAGATGATAAATTTCCAGACCATCGTTGAGATTTTAGACTTTTAACTTTATATTCAAATACCAATATCTCTGAGAGTAAAACAAAATAATATTAGCCTGCGAGTATCTTTTGTCTTTTCAACATTTTGAGAGATGTATGAAATAGAGGAACAAAATTTTAGCAGTTCACAATCTTTCTGTTAAATGACTAATTGAGGCAAGAATTGGAATAGAACACTAAATGAGCTCTAGAATATCATAAAATGCAGCCAAGTTTGAAGAAGCAAAAACAGTGGTAGGGAAACATTTCAGGTGGAAGAGAGCAAGATGGAGAAGAACCAATCTATGATGGGTGAGCTGTCCAGTCAAATGAGCCCCTCAGGAAGTAGTATTCACACTAACAAAGTCACAGAAATAGAAATAACAGCTCCAACCCACAGATCAGGGGAATAACATTGATAAACTATTGTCAAAGTCAACATCATTCTTCACTGTGTTACGAGAAATGCTGAAGTATGAGGATGCTATGCAGATATCCCTTCTGTATTTCCTCGCTTGAAGGCTGTAAAATTCCCAGCCATGATAATGCATATTAATGGGAGGTTGGAAGTTAAATAAACATAATTTGAGTAAGCCAATCCTCTGTGGTATGCTTTCTGTAATGGGTAAAAGCTAACTGAAAGGATTAGTCATTGTAGAAATAAGACATTGATCATATAATAATAATAAGACTTGGCTTCCAAACATCATTTATACAACATGAAGCACTATACAAAAGCAATCGAAGATATGTCAGTTGGCCCTCTTAGCAGCCCTGAAAGGCAAGAATTATATTATTGTCCTAATGTTGTAAATGAGATGCCTGTGGCTCAGGGGAATTCAGTAATTTGTTTACTGTTTTACCTCTACTGGAGAAATTGGAACTAGAATCCACTTCTCTTGATTCCCCACCCACACCTCTCTCTTAATCCAGTGTTAATTGTATTTTAATGCCTAGAAAAAGAATTGACCTGAGAAAGTTGTGAGTTTAGTGACTTCTAAACATCAATTTTGGCCAAAGTCCATCTCTTTAGCTTTCATATCCCCTCAGGGGTAATCTATCTCACTCAGCCCCTACCCCATTCACCATCTGACCTGCCATGCTCTCTGAAAATTGCAACTGTGTTTTACCTTTGGAGTAACCAAATTCAATTATAGTTTCTGCCTTTGTGTTTCCTCAGCCTTTTTTCCTGCACAAATTGATGGTGACAGCAGTGATACCAATTCAATTACATACCATCTTCTGGTTCCCAGTAATGATTCTGAGTAGGTCAACAGAGACCAGCTAGGAACTAGAATGACCATGAATTAAAGGGAACTGATAAGAAGCCAAAGCCTGAATTAGAAACCCATTGTCACTTACTGGGAAATTTAAGCCAACTAGTTTACTAAATTAAGTGATTTTTTTTTTTTTTTTTGCATCCATGACAATCCTTTAGAAAACCGAGTTCTAAATAATCTTCCTCTCCCTCTTGCTCTACAACATGTTACCTGGTTGTCTGCTCTTGGTCAGCTACTTATCTTTTTGTTTTTATAAGCTACTTTTTATGGATTTTCATATTATTTTACATAGAAAAAAAGCCTAAACAAGCAACAATTTTGCTATTTTTTTTCTAAATCAGACTTGATTTGCATTTAATAAACCGGCTTGTACTACAGATTTAAGTCAATCCAACAAATACTTCTGGTAAGACACTACTAGCAAAATAATGTGTTAAGCACCAATGGGAGGAAAAGATTGGCAAAACACTATCCTTGCACTTAGACAACATACAATGTAGCTCACTAGATAAGCCGACAAATAACTACAATATGAGGAAGAACTGAGTTTCTCTCTCAAAGAAAAGAGAATTTCTTAAAGTTGAAAGAGGTGTAGATGAGGAACATAATTTCAGGGAGGAGGTGAGATTTGAGATGAGTCTTAAAAGCAGGGTAGGATTTCAAACTAGAAACACAAACCAGAAGCCATTTCAGACCAAAGGAATATTATAAATATATTAATGAAGGTAGAAAGAGGTAAGGCATGTTTAAAAAAGGGCAAATACTCTGGTTTGGTTTAAATGCAGGTCATTAATAGGAAAGCAGTGCAGAATAAATAAGGTAGTGAGAAATAGGCTAGGACATTATAGAGAACCTGCCATGCTGGAAGGCAGAGAAAGCCACTAAGGTGTTTTAAGTTGGAAATGTCTTCAAGTGTGTCTACTATGTATGGGAAAGAAGTAGACATGAGATGGGAGACCAGCTAGGAATGTATTTTGAAGGCATGAGGAGAGGTAACAAAAGTCTGAAGTAGAAGGATGGCATTGGGAACAATAATTTTTAAAGAGAAAGACAAAGTCGTGATGTTCAATTAATATATTTTAGCAACTAATTAAATGTAAGGCAAGATAGGAAGAGTAAAAGGTTATTTTGAGAAAATAGTGGCACTTTTTGGAGGAAGTTATTAAGAAGAGGAAATGAAGAGTTCAGTTTTAGAAAGATGAAGGTATCTCTAGAAAATGCAGATGGAGATGAGTAGGTGGAAATCTGGCATTGGACCCTGGGGAAGAGTTAGGTAGAAGAAGTCATTTCAGAAGTGAGAGTTGTGGCCTTGGGAGGGAATCTGAATGTTGAAAAAATCGTAGAAGAAAAGGGTAGAAAGGTAGGATTTAATCTCAGGGGGATATTTTTGTTAGGAGCAGCAGGAAAAAGAACCAGACAAGGAAAGAAATCAGGAGCAGTTAGAGGTGGGATAGCAACTTGTGGAAACCAAGGGAGGCGGCACTTTCAAACACACAAAAAAACAGTGGTCAATAGTGTCAGATGTGACCTTGAGATCAATGAAGCCTAGAAATGAGAAAAGACTGTGGGACTTGCTACTTAGTGATAAAGAAAAGCATTTTAGGGTACAGCATGTGCAGACACACATATACACAAAGCAAAAAAACTTAGAGAGCTTACATAAAATGTGACACCCAGGTAAGAATTCTTAACACAGCACCAAGGGAAAGATAAAAACCAGTGTCTATTTTGTCACAACACTGTGCAAGATACATTTACGTTGTATCACTTAGGTCTCATACTAACATTGTGAGAAAGGTGTTAGCATTTTGTGTTAAAGAAGAAAATCTAAGGTCCAGGAAGGTTAAACAAATTGCTCCAGGACATCTACGAGTCTGAAAAGGGCCTGAAATTCTAACACTTGTAAGGCTACGGCTGAAGGCCATGTTTTCTCCATAACACCATGACACTACTTTGAGGTAGGAGGCCTTGGACTAGGTTCAACAGTTTCATCAGGGAGGAAGAACAGTGCCTCCTCCTCAAAAATGGAAACAAAAAAGGGAGATGGTAAAATGTATAGAAAAGGAAGCCATCTGCTGAAAATAATTGACTGGAAAAGTAGAAGAAGAAAAATTTAGAAGTGGCACAAAGCACAGGAGGCAAGACATTCTATAATGACAGCCGTTGCATAATTGAAACAACCCACCATGCCTTATAGGATGGAGAGGGAGGCAGGTGAGGCCAGGGCAGAGTTTACAGGCAAAAGGATGAGTTGAGGGACTGGAGGTCATAGGGACAAGGAACAGGGCATGCAAATGAAATGAAAGGAAAGGAAGGATCAGAGTTGGGAATCTGGAGCTCAAGATCATGAGTGTGTGACAATTTTGAGTGAGATAACAAGACTCGAAGAAATACAAGAAGTATGGTGTATGGTGCCAAGGCATTTATTATAAAATCCCAACCATATGAATGGCTAAGTCTTGCAAAGGACTAAATCATATGAAATGTGCTAGACAAAAATAAATAAATAACAATTGTGATTCATGTATTGAACTTGGAGGTGAAAGGTTTCCTAGATATAAGTAGATTTCTTAAAAGGAAAGAAAGAACATAATATAATCAAATGGAAGAACCTTAATGAAGAAGATGATGCTATGGGAGAGTGGACTAAAAGTAGCCACAGGGAAGCAAGGATTGACTGATCTCTTCTCCTGGTCATAAGAGACATGGAGTTAAAAACCGACCAGGTTCCATCAGGGAGAGTTGGAAGAGAAGTGGTATCCCTGAAGAAAATGCCAAATGGCTAATAAAATCTTTGAGAAAAGATTTGAAGACAAAGAGAAATTTCTCCAGAAAGGACAGAGGGGAAAGAACTGGTTGAGGCGTGGATAGAACATATTTATTTTATTTTATTTTAATTTTTTTTAAGAGACAGGGTCTCACTCTGTCTCCCAGGCTGGAGTACAGTGGCACAATCACAGGTCACTGCAGCCTTGAACTCCTGGGCTCAAGCAATCCTCCCACCTCAGCCTCCCAAGTACATGGGACCACAGGTGTGCACCACCATGCCCAGCTAATTTTTAAATTTTTTTGTAGAGACAGGGTCTCCCAATGTTGCCCAGGCTGGTCTTGAACTCCTGTGTTCAGGTGATTCTCCTACCTCGGCCTCCCAAAATGCTGGGTTATAGATGTGAGCCACTGCACCCAGCCTAAGAGGGCCTTTTAGATGCCCATTGCTGAACTGAATAAGGAGGCAGATATTAGGGAGGAGGATTTGCATACTGGCTTGGTGCAGAACAAAAATTAGAAGAACAGGGTTAGGAAGTAGGTGAGAGGAACTTCTTAGTAACAGAGCAGGATAAATGCCAAGTAAATAGTGATTAATGTAGGCAATTGTAGAACTAAGTAGCCCCAGCTTTCTAATAAAAGAAGTGAAGCAATGGGGAAAGGGGAACTGATGTTTTATAACCCTGCCTCTGTAAGTGGTTCATCACAATGATAGAAATTCACACTTCCTGCTGAGATAGAAAGACTTTTTTTTTTTTTTTTTTGAGATGGAGTCTCGCTCTGTTGCCCAGGCTGGAGTGCAGTGGCACAATCTCGGCTCACTGCAAGCTCCGCCTCTGGATTCATGCCATTCTCCTGCCTCAGCCTCCTGAGTAGCTGGGACTACAGGCACCTGCCACCACGCCCGGCTAATTTTTGTATTTTTAGTAGAGATGGGGTTTCACCTTGTTAGCCAGGATAGTCTCCATCTCCTGACCTCATGATCCACCCGCATTTTTTTAAGAATCTGAGGAGAACCACACAGCTATTTGATGTCTGAAATGGCTATGTTAAACAGGGACAGGACAACTGTTCAGAGCCTTGCCTTAGGTCTATTTCAAATTAGTTCACTATAATATTTTTCTTCACTGACCTTATCACACTTAGCACTTTATTTACATTTATTTATTTGTTTCTCCACCTGTGTTTCCCCATCTCACCGCCCCTCAACCAAAATATAAGCTAAGTGAGGTCAGGAACTCTGATTAATTCACTGCTGAATCCCAGCACCTAGAATGGTTCCTAGTAAACAATAGTTGGTTGTGATATATAAATAAATTAGATATAGTTCCTGCCTAAAGGGTCTTGTAAATTAGAAGAAGAAAGAGGTAAAACAATATATATTACTATAGAGGCATAAAAGAGAACATAATCAATTCTGCCTCTGTAGGGATTATCCTAGAAAACATCGCAAATTAGAGAAACTGGTCTACCAAATTTAGTGCTCTTACTCCAAGAGACACAAGCCATTCCATAGACATGAAAATAAAACTTGGAAACTGGTAGTTATTTTTTATTTCTACTTTTGTGTAGATTTTATAATGTGTATATAAATGGTTTGCATAATACTACAAGTATATAACTTTGAATAAACAATTAACATACCTAAATTTGGGTTGCATACTCTTAATTTTTGGCTCATGGGGTGCAGAACCGAAATGATTAGTCACCGCTGGACTAAGGAACTAGAGCCTTAAACTGCATCTTGAAGGATAACTGAGACTATCCCTTCCAGGCAGAAGTGTGATGGGACATTCTAGAGTGAAGGTAACAGCATGGATCTGTGAAAAATCCAACGGAATACTGGGAACCCTCATATGCCTGGGCAATACAATGAGCAAAGGGATTTAATAGGAAATAAGCTGACGAGCAATTCTTTTGAAAAAGGGAAATTATCAATAGAGCTATAAGTAAAGGAATGGCAAGATGAGATTTTCATTTAGATTATTCACCTCAATGGCAGATGAATTTCAGTGGTAAAGAACTGGAGATGTGAACACCAGTTAGGAATTATTTTAGCAATCTGAGTCAGAGATTAGAGTCTAAACAAAGCCTAGGTTAAAAGACATAGAGAAAAGGAGATAGATGTGGAACATAGTTTGAGGTAAAATCAGTAAGTCTTGGTGATAATTAGATACGGGTTTTATATTGCTCAGGATAAGTTCAACTGTGAGAACAGAAGCCTGAAAAAAAATTAGTACTCAAGAAGGAAGTGTACTTCTCTCCCACATAAAAGAAGTCAGTCTAGAACTGGCTCTTCCTCTCATCGGGGATGCAGCTCCTTCCATCTCTTTGTTGTGTCTTCACTGGTGTTGAGCTTACTCCTCACTATCAAAAATGGCTGCTGGAGTCTGAATCATTGTCTTCATGTTACAGGAAGAAGAAGGAAGGAAGGGCAAAACGATTGTGCCCTTTGTCTTTAGAGAAGACATCCTAGAATACTTCTGCCTGCCTTTCAGTGGCCAAAACTGAGACACATAGTTAAGCCTACTTGTGAGGTAGGCTAGGAAATGTAGGCTTTATTCCAAGTACCCAAATAAACATTTTGGTTCTTTATTATAAAGAAGAGGAGGATAGTTATTGGATGGCAACTAGAATTCTTGATAAGGAATAAAGAAAAGTAAGAATCATAGATAAATTCCAAGTTTCTAATTCGAGTGACTGCATAGATGGTAGTGACACCAAGTGAATGAAAGACTGTAAAAGTAGGGAGTTTAGGGGAAATAATGGTGTTTAATTTTTTGAATGTTGAGTTTGCAGTGAAAGACATGCAAGTAGAAATGTCTCACAAGCAATTAAACAGCAGACAATGACTTAGATTTAGATATTATTAATATCTAATTGGGATTACCAATAAAAAGTGTACAGAATTAGAACTGTGAGCTAAGGATAGAACCCTGGTTGATGGGCAGGGTGGGAAGAGGTTAGCAACATTTACAAGGAAATGAATCCATGAAGGAGCCAAAGAAGCAATAATCAAAGTTTTTAGGAAAATATGCTGTATGTATTCAAAGGAGAGAATGAGCAGCTCTGTGAAATGAAGCAGAGAAGCACAATAAAATACAAGCACTGACAGAAAAATAGCCATACATTGTCACAGTTGGAAGTCCCTGGGCAGTACTGAGAGAATTTTCACAGGAATGGAGCGGGCAGAAGCTAGATGGGGTATAATCAGACCTGAGGAGGTGGGAATAATAACTAAAACCAGCACTTGCAAACTTCAATGGGTATGCTAATTTCCTAAGGATCTGGTTAAAAATGCAGACAAAAAAAGGGACTCAAGATTCTTCATTTTTTATCATTTTTAATGATTCCCCTGATGCTGCTCTGCAAACCATATTCTGAGTAGCAAGGTTGTGGGCCAGTGATTCTGTAATATTAATTTGCATCAGGATCACCTGGAGGACTTACTAAACCAGATTTCTGTATCCCCCTCCCAGAGCGTCTAGTTAAGTAAGTCCATTGGTGTGGGACCTGGGAATTTGCATTTCTAAAAGGGTCCCAGGGGATGCTGCTGCTATTGGGAATTTGCATTTCTAAAAAGGTCCCAGGGGATGCTATCTCCATTGTCTGGATAAGGGACCAGACATGGAGAACCGTTGCTATGACTTCTTGTTTTGATAACAGATCAAGAAAGCCTGGACTACAGCTAGAGAGACATGGTATCAAGAGAGGGGAGGGGTTTGTTGATAGTTCTACCTTCATTTTATTGTTGGTGATAGCAGTGCCAATGCATTCACACTCTCATTGGATGAAACACAAACATCCACTATAGGCTAGTCTGATACATATTCTCAAGTTTTCTCCCTCCATATTTTCTGTACGTTAGCCTACATTATAGACGCACTGCAATTCAGCCAACCATCTGTACCCAGTTTCACAGTCTGTGAGTGAAATCAATATGTAATACAAAGAAATTAAAATGTTCTAGTATCTCTAGCCAGAGCAGCCTCCACATCATAAAGGGATATTTTCTTCTTAGTTGGAAAAATCAGCCTACTCCACTCAGTCTCTTGTTTGTTTTCTATGTCAAAATTATTGGGTTACCTACTGATTACCAGACCTGGCCAATTAGTCTGATTATCTCATCACATATTTTCAACTTCCCCAGCTGTGAGAGTTATTTTTTTGTTGACTCTTTCAATGAAGAACTCCCCAAGCTGAGATAAATGGCAAGTAAAGTGATAATCGCCCACCAGCAATTTAACCTGAATACTTAGAGTAGCATAAGTGGTACAACTGAGCCATGGAGTAGAATTCAGGGAATATATCATGGTGCTGTACTTTGAGGATCTGAGGAAGTCCATAGCTCCAGGCACATAAAATTGGTGCTAGTTTCAAATTGAATCCTATTACTGTTGTGGAATCTATTCATGTGAAAATGGATGCAGTTACTTTGGGAAAATGCTAAATGTTACCCCTAAACAAAGATTTATTGGTGTTTGGAAGTCTTTATTAGAAGGGTAGAAATAAGAACAACAAACTGGCAAAGAAGTAGGATACAAAGATGAATAAGATGAGCCTCCTGCACAAGAATGTATAAGCTAACACTGTCCCGTACTCCTACCTCCTTAGGGAAAGAGAGTGACATAGATGAGCTGTTTGTGTTTTTCCATAGTTACCTTCTATACTCAGAGAGCAGCAGGGTAGATGATATGTGAAAGAAAACTCACAGTTCCAGTTTCTTCCACATGGTCTACTTGTCTTCAATGGACAAAGTAGTTATGTTCTGAAAAGCCACCAAAATAGAAAGAACTTAACCTGCTATCTCAAGTCTAATGTAGGCCACTTCTTTCAGCAAGGCCCCGTCTAGCTATTCTTTGATTCTTAAAAAAAAAAAAAAAAATCACCTTAGAGGTTCCAGAGAAAAAGAAGGCTACTCTTAGGATACATTGGAAAGCTCAAAGTGTCTTTATCATTGAGACCATGCCCCCATTAGCAAGATGGTTGGCAACCACCCTACGTCTTGTTCAAAACCTGCCTTCTCTCCAGGCTTCCAACCTGTTCCCTCCAGCTTGCTCTCTGATCAGTGAGATTCTCCATGTCTTTGTGTAAAGGTCATGAAATTCTAACAGCTGCAAAACATACCGAAGGGGGATTAACTGTCTTGATTCTAACATACGGGCTCAAATACATGACTCAGAATGAGAATCCCAGATTAATATTACAGATCATCATCCCAGACACTAGGAAATTCAGATACCTCTGTAACCTCTCTTGGAAAACAGGCTATGAATATCGTTTTTTCGAAGCTCTTGGGAAGAAAAAAAAAAACAATCATGAAGTAGTCAAAACTCCCTGATGAAGGTGTTCAGCTTCAGTCATGAGAGTTGTAAAGACAATTGCAAGGACCAATGTCTCTTAATTTTTAGAGAATACAGTTAAGATCAATGTAGGAAGAGACTGCATGTGGACCAACTACCCACCGCACCCCCCACCAACACACACACACAACAATTTGCTAAATTGACTGACTAATTGAAATAAACACATAAACCAAAGCTGGTTTCCAGTGGTTTGGACAAGTCTATGAGCAAGAGTGAAGCAGGCAATTTGAAGTTTAGTGTAGACATGAAGAGTTTGAAAGCAACAGCATGTTTATTTGTTCCTAAATAGAAATACAGATAGCTAGTCCAAGCAAGAACTTCCTCCACAGAAAGAAACTGCAAATAATCCAATCCCTGGCTGCCAACTAGAGCTTATTTTAGAAAGAGTAAGTGGGAACAGGCTGCCTGGCCAGTCCAGGAGAATTTAGAGGTGCTCCTCCTACACACCAAGCAGTCATTAGCATGTCTACTCAGTTTCTTAACCATGTAACAGCTGCAAACAGACAATAGTGGGAAACTGTCACAGAGAAGGGAAAAAAAAGTACTGGAAAACGCTGTTAATTAAGAAAAGATGGAGGGGAATGATTTCTTTAGAAAGAAATGCAGCTCTTGGATGGCAGAAAAGGTTTTACAATAGAGTTTTGAGGGAAAATAACTCAAGAACAAGAAATCATAGCAAAATATAATATCCTGCTCACAAAGTTAACACTATAGTCACTTGTTCCCCAAGCAATTATTGAGCACTTACTGAGTACAGTGCACCATGCTGAGTTATATGGATGGGAATAGAAATATTATCAGAAAATTCCTACCCTTAGGGAATTGGCATTTAGTTGTGAGGATAAAATATTTATATCGACCACGGCTGTGCAAAATCATGAGTTGCAGTACATCAGGTTCAGAACTCTTGTCTTACCAGGCACATTTCTAGGTGAGCTTGAGAGGATGACAACTTAAAATGCCACCCTTGATTCTAAAGAAGGAAAGGAATATAGACTATAGAGTCAGGATGATTGCCTTTTGTTCACTTTCCTTTCCTTAAAACCTAACAGCTAAGGAAATCACCTCTAAATTTATTGGCAGTTCACTCCCACTATCAGCTATATGTTATTTACCCATAAGAGAGAGAGAGTTCAGAGCCACTGTCTGCAATGGAGATATCAGAAACCTTAGGGGATGGAAACTTGAAAACAGTCAAACAAGCAAGGTAAAAGCCAACTCAAAGCAAATAGAATCAAGAAAGCATGGCAAATGTACCCAGGACACGAATGTAAAATAAAAAGTTGTTTTAAAAAAGGGAGAGTCGGCTGGGCGTGGTAGCTCACACCTGTAATCTCAGCACTTTGGGAGGCCAAGGCGGGCGGATCACGAGGTCAGGGGATCGAGACCAACCTGGCTAACACGGTGAAACCCCATCTCTACTAAAAATACAAAAAATTAGCCTGGCATGGTGGTGGGCACCTGTAGTCCCAGCTACTCAGGAGGCTGAGACAGGAGAATGGCATGAACCCGGAAGGCAGCCTGGGCGACAGAGCGAGACTCTGTCTCAAAAGAAAAAAAAAAGAGAGAGTCAATACAGAAGTAAAAATAAGATTGCATTTGATGAGAAATGGAGACTAACCATTTACAGTTTAATAATTATTACTGTTGATCATGACCTTATGAGGTGCCAATAGTAGCTCCATTTAACAGAAGTAACTGAGACTTGAACAAGTTCATAAACTTACTATAGAGCAGAGAGATAGCACATTGCACAGCCAGAGTTTAAACTTATCAACCAACGAGCTAACCACTATGCAACATGGACTCCCACTATATGGAACCCACTATAGCAGTAGTAGTGGGTTCCTGAGATGTCCATCCTATGTCCATGTTTCTTCTCTTACCAGGTTTTAGGTTGGGCCATGTGTATCAAGCTTCTATAGGCAACAAATAGCACAGAATTTAAGTGAATGGCATTTTAACCCACAATAGACAGTAACACTGCTGTGTGCCATCATTTTCTCCCCACCCAATTCCATTATGTTCCTCCTCTGGGAGTGTTATCTAGAGCCTTTGTTCTTCTAGGTAGGCCAGAATGACTTGAGGAAAATTAAGCTCAGCAATCACAGGTGCAGAGACCAGGCTCACACCTTCAATAACAAAGTCCTTTCTTCAGAACTGCATCAGCTCATCCAGCCCATAGCTACCTGCCCCTTTTGTCTCTGCAGGAAAGAGATCAGGATCCAGGGCTCATGCAGGCCCTTGGTTCATGTGAATGGACATCCAGGAGGCTGGGGTGAGAAGTGCAACATTCAGATGGGGCACGATGGTCAATGGCTAACTTCAACCAGCTAAAGAAACAAGGTTAAGCACTGAATACAAAGCATAATGAACAATATTCTAGTTTCTCACATTTCTTATGGCTGGCTCTGAAGTGGATCTGCTTAGTGTGTGGATGTGCATATATGTTAATTGTTTGAAAGGAGCAAATGCAGGAACTGTGGTTGAGCTTGCTATTCCATTGTTGCTTTTAATCTCTATCCTGAGCTTGCCTTCTAACACATCCAGGGAGTGTATCTAAGCAGGAGGCCAAGAAGGAGGGCGCCAATGGAGCAGAGATGTGCTTAATGCAGACGCCATTAATAAATCACTGATAGTTAAGATATAGATTGGCTGATGGGCGGCAGATGGGAAGGAGGTACATCAAATTGCTTTTCTCATATAGATTATTGGATTAACAAGGAAGCAGCAGGCAAGTGGCAAACTGGTGTAACAAATTACTATCATAAAAAAAAAATTGAACTTATCCCAGGATGGTAATAAGGCTTTGTCGGCCATTAGCCCTCTGGAGAGATGCTTGAAGTGGGAATATCCCTCTGAGATGGCAATACAGAGAATACTCTCAATTTTCCTCCTCCATTATTGTACCTAAGTACATCCTGGTGAGGGCTGGGGGATGGAAAGAAAGCCCAACTGCAGAGGCTAATTAATTAATTAATGTGCCTATTAGCAGGCTCTTGCCCAGCCCAGTAAGTGATAAGTGAAGGTGTCTATCACACCATTCTGGCAACCAGTTCTGCTTACAACCAATACTGCTTAATTTTTTTGGGCTCTCCTTTCTTCACCCAACTTTTTATTTTGAAAAATTTAAAACATATAGAAAAGTTGCACTAGTAATACCATGAATATGTGACTCTATTTACCTAGATTCGCAAATTGTTAATATTCTGTCACATTTTCTTTCTCTCATTTTGGTGAACTATTAAGTGGCAGGTGTTATCTCCTGAGAACAAAGCCATTCTACTACGTATCCACAGCAGAACTGATAATTTTCAAGAAATTTTAACCTTGATTTGTACCATGCCATGTAATATACATTCCACATTCAAATTCCCAAAATTGTCCCAATAATGTCTATTATAAATTTTTAAAATCCAAGATCAATCAAGAATTATGCATTGCATTCAGTTGTCATGTCTCTAGTAATTTCAAATCTAGAACTGTGCCTAGCCTTTTTTTTTTTAAAAAAAACTTTTAAGACATTGATGTTTTTGAGGAATCACTTTCTTTAGTTGACTAGTGTAGTTTCTTTTGTTGTTTAAACAATTTCTTTAGCTTTTGTGTTCTCCATATTATTTCCTTTCACAGATGTTCGTGTGTATGCATGTGTGTATTATTTCTTCTTCTTTTGTACAAAAATTGTACCTATTTGTTTTGCAGACTGTTTCTCAATTTGGATTTATCTAATTGCTTCCTCATGACTAGAATGAAGTTAAACACTTTTGGCAGGATGTTATGTCCTTTCTAGTGCATCACATCAGGAGGCATATGTCGCCAGTTTGTCAAACTTGGTGATAGTAAGTATAATCATTTAGTTAAGATTATGCTGCCAGATTTCTCCATTGTAAATACACCATGTCCCCTCTGAAATTAGTAAATAATTAATTAAATGATTATAAAGACCAATATTTTACACAAAGTTTTAGCATGCTTTGATGATTTTTTCTTGAATTATTACAACTGTGATTGACAGCCTTAGAAAATTATCATTTTACATTCTTTCTACATTTATAATTTGCTATGCTTCTATAGAGATGAGCTTTCCTTTCTTCTTTTCATTCACCCCCTTTGTTTTTGGTATCATTATGGACTCACAGTTATAAAAACAAATCCATTACTATGAATCATTGGATTCATTCCTGCCATTATTTGTTTTGATATTGCAGTTGTCTCAGATTTGAGCAGTGGAAGTCCCTCCAAGCTGGCTTCTTTGTTTTTTGACATTTTCCTATCAGTGTTTGAGCACAGCTTTACTTTTTGGTGCAACTCAATGCTCAGGCTCACCTTGTACTTCATTACCCCAGACTTAACATCAAATAGTTTTCCAGGGGTCCCTGGTTCCTTTGGGAAATGGTAGTTAGAAACCAAGATCAGGATAATAGGTACATTCATTGCTACTCTGTGTGATTGCTTCTAAACTTTTTCATTGTACCAAGCAAGTTAATATGTTTTCATAAAGTCATGAGTTCATACACATACCTCCAGTTCTAATCCAATACAACAGAGTTCTCCTTCTCCCTTTCCATATTTGTTTCTTCACTCTCCTAAAATAAAAGCTCCATTCCCTCAAAACACCAGCATACCTGCTCATTTGTTCACTTACTACAATGCATACAAAATAATTTAAAACCATCTTACTATCAACAACAGTTTCTTTTTGTCTTTAGAAAATATCTCACTGAGGGTGAAATGCAGTTATAGTGCAGTATTTAAAATTTACTTGCATTAATTCTGGTTTTGCTTCTTTGTGTTCATATTATCAATTTGATCTGAAGTTTGATGCATGTGTTTTTATTTGTATTTAATTTTAGGAATTTATACTTGCTAGATTAATTTTTAATATGTGAAATATTAATATAGTTTTAAAACAAAAGCTATATTGAAAGGTAAACTTGGAAAACTATCATTCCCTTTATTATTGCTTCTACTTTATATCTACCCATCCTCAATAATAAAACAATTTCTTTAGTTGCTGTGTTATCCATATTGTGTTTGTGTATATGTATGTGTGTATTCTTATTTCTTCTTTCTTACAAAAATTAGGCCGGGCGCGGTGGCTCACGCTTGTAATCCCAGCACTTTGGGAGGCCGAGGCGGGTGGATCACGAGGTCAGGAGCTCGAGGCCACGGTGAAACCCTGTCTCTACGAAAAATACAAAAAATTAGCCGGGCGTGGTGGCGGGCGCCTGTAGTCCCAGCTACTCGGAGAGGCTGAGGCAGGAGAATGGCGTGAACCCGAGAGGCGGAGCTTGCAGTGAGCCGAGATCGCACCACTGCACTCCAGCCTGGGCAACAGAGCCAGACTCCGTCTCAAAAAAAAAAAAAAAAAAAAAAAAAAAATTATACCATACTATTTGCACCTTGCTTTTTAAATCAGTAAGATATTTTGATAATAGAAACTGCTTTCTGAATACTCTAGTTCTATTTTATTCAACTTCTTAGACAACAAAATCATATCTCATCTCTAGGTAAAATGAGTGGTTCATGCAAAAAAAAAGGAGTTAAGAATATGAATAGGAGGTGGATTGTGTTAGCTTTGTAACTGACACAGGGATTTATGTGCCAATATCTCAATTAATATATTTCTAAGTGTGTTTCAAATGAGTTTGAATCTGATAAAGGTGCTCATTAAAAATTATTATTTCAAGGCCCCACTCCCAACCATGTAGATGGAGCTAGGGAATCTCCATTTTAAAACTCAGATAATTCCATGGACCTTCAGAGGAGCTTGTTATGAGTGTAATAAGTGACTGGGAAAGCCACAAGAGTATGTTATTATCCATGATCTATTCTTTTAACCTGAGCATCTGAGGCTGCTTTTCCTCTGAGAGCATGGATTTTTGTTTTTTAATAAAAAGTTTGTTTTATTGATCATAAGTTTTGAGCCCATGTCCTCTGCTGGGGTAAGTCTGGTGGAAAAACTCTTTATCCGTCTAAGATCTTTGAGATGAATCAAACAGCTACATGGCATATTAGACCCACGTGGTCCCTTCTCTATGTTCCAAATATCAGGGTAGAGTTTCCAAGGAACACAACTGTCTTCCAAATGTTCATAGTAGTCCAATTGTTGCTACATTTTCACCAGTGGAAACACATGCCATCTTGAGGAAATAGGCAGGAAGAGGTCACTTTAAGAATCATAAAAGCCTAACATTTCCATTGCTTCTACCATATTCCCTAACTCTTTCATATACTCCAAAGATATTGTGATTTGAAGATACCCCAGGACACACTGCCCCACCTAAAATTAATTCCTTTATAATATCACACAAGATATTCTTGATACGACGGTAGGCAGAATAAATCATCTAGTTCACTTTGAAGCTGTGAACATTAAGATGCAGAGAAACAGTAGGGATGAGAGGACAGCTGGCTGGATCAGCATCTTGACATTAGGAGGGCCCTTCACAGCAATATGAAGTATGTAAACCTTGCCTTTAACAACCTCCTCATTTGCAGTAGCCAGCGTTTATCAAGTACCTACTACAAGCAAGGACTTTGCAATGTGCGTTACCTACTTTAGCTCACTTAACCTTTACAACACCATGAATCAGGTACTTTTACCCTCTGTCTGTCATAAGTAAAGAAACTGCATTAAAGATGTTGTTACTTGCCCAATTCACACAGCAAAGCAAGAGTCAAATCTATGTTGCTCTAACCAGAATCTGAGCCCTTAATTCCTATACAACCAAAAAACCTCTCTTTTTTTTTTTTTTGAGTACCAAACTAGGTGCTCAGTGTCTTGGCCTGTCAACTGTCCGCCCAAGAATCTCCATGTAACACTCAACAGGATCTATCCCTCGAATTCCAAAGAGGCAAGGATTCAGGAAACTTGCTTATTATCTCAGCCATGCCACTGTACTTTCAGAGGGATCAGTATTCTCATTGTGCAAAAACAACAGAAATGGATAAAAACTTAAATACACACACAGATATATTTCTGAGGTCTCTGTCATTTCCTGATTGCCTATAATCCAAAAGCCAAATGCCTGATTCATATTTTCACACTGAGGCATTAAATATTTTTGTTTTCTCCCTCTTTATTGTTTTAATGTTATAATGTGCCTTTTTAAATTCCAAGTAGCATTTGAAAGAGGGTAATGTATTAACCAAAGAAGTGAGTCTTTAACGTGGAAATTTCCAGGCAGAGGATCCAGTGATTGTTGGAAAGATGCTGTATTCTGATTATGTTTCTTTTCCCATGTAAGGATGATTGTGTTCAGAGAATGCTCTCTGAGATAAGGTTGGATAAAGTGGGAACCGGGCCCAGCTCTCTGAAACAGCATTGGCAGAAATAAGGTGAGAAAACAGGGCCCACGAGCCAGCTGGCATGCATGGCAGAGGTCCCTCCCATGCGGCAGAGATTCGGGGGAACCATAGAAACCATATGGGAGAGAAACCCTGGCAGAAGAGGGATTGCATATCAGAATCCTCTGTGCATGGGGGTAAATCCCCGGAGCTGCAATGTGATGGTGGTTTCCAGAACTCCTGTCTTCCAGTACAGAGGGGCAGAAACTCTTCTGCACTACACCCCCCACAACCTGACTGAGGCGAGAACCACTACTCTTTCCCTCTACCTTACCCTGGGTAACCTCTCCTGGTTCAAGGGCCCCTCATCCAGCAGCGGACTGACGAGTAATGACTTGTGTTTCTCTTCTACCCAATTGTAAGCTGATGAGGACAGGATAGACATTATTATATTTTGGTATTCCTCACAGCTCATTGCTCTTCTACAGAGCAGGTACTGACTGCATGATGTATCAAAGGAACAATAAAGAATGAAGCCATGTGTCCAACTTGGAGAAATCCAATTTGCCTTGCAAGTGAAATGGGCCAATAAGTAGCCCTAGTTCTTTTTAATATTGTTTGCAATTCATTCAGTTATTCAACAAGTATTTTTGAGCACTTACTATGTACCAGGCACCCTACTGGGAGCTGGGGATACAGCACTAAACAAGGCACATACAAAATCCTTCCCTCTTGGAGCTGATTACATATTGTAGGAAGGCAGGAAATTAATATGCAAGCAAATAAATAAGAATCCTAGATAGTGATAATTGTTATGTGTAAAATAAAACAGAGTAATTTGATACACAATGATTAAGATAAGGCAGAGGAAAGCACTTTAAGCAGGGGAACCAAGGAAGGAGAATGAGGGAAGGCCTCTGAATAGGTGAAGAGTAGACATGACTTCTGACTAGGAGGGCCTAAGTAATGCTTGGAAACTATTTCTAAATCCATCAACCACTTTTGAGAGTAGATATAAAGGCAATACATGCACTTGCTAAAACATTTTTATAATTTGGTAGCATATAAAAAAGGTAATATCTACCTCTGAACTCTACAATTCAAGGCAATACTTAACCATTTTCTTATGTTTTCTTCTAAATATTTACTTTTATTTTCTTTTTGTTTTTCTTAACTTTTATTTTAGGTTCAGGGGGTATATGTGCAGGCTTTTTACATGGATAAATAGCATGTTGCCGAGGTTTAGGGTACAAATGATCTAAGAAGCAGCACCTCCTATCACAGGCCCTGAGGTCTAGAGGAAAAGAATGTTTCCAGGGTCCAGGGCCCCCCCACCCCACTGCCCTGTGCAGCCTCAGGATATTGCTCCCTGCATTCAGGCTGCTCCAGCTCCATCCTCAGTTCAAGGGCCCCAGATATAGCTTGGGCTGCTGCTTCAGAGGGTGCAAGTCACAAGCCTTGGCTGCTTTCACGTGGTATTAAACCTGTGGGCATGCAGAGTGCAACAGTGAAAGAAGCTTCACAGCTTCCACCTAGATTTCAGAAGATGTGTGAGAAAGCTTGAGTGCCCAGACAGAAGCTGCTGCTAGGGCAGAGCCCTCAGAGAGAATATTTACTAGGGTAGTGTGAGGGAAAAGTGTAGGTTGGAGCCTCCATACAGAGTCCCCTCTGGGGCACTGCCTAGCAGAACCACGGGAAAGGGGCCACCGTCCTCCAGACCCAAGAATGGTAGATCCACCAGCAGCTTGCACCCCGCACCTGGAAAAGCTACAGGCACTCAACTGCAACCCGCGAGACCAGCCACGGGGGCTACACGCTTCAAAGAGGTAAGGGTGGAGCTGCCCAAGGCCTTAAGGGGCTCACTCCTTGCACCACTGTGCCCTGGATGTGGGACATGGAGCTAACGAAGATTATTCTGGAGCTTTAAAATTTGATTACTGCTCTGCTGGGGTTTTTTGTTGTTGTTTTGTGTTATTTTTGTTTATTTGTTTGTTTGTTTTGTTTTTGAGATGGAGTCTCGCTCTGTCACCCAGGCTGGAGTGCAATTGTGTGATCTCCACTCATTGCAACCTCCGCCTCCCAGGCTCAAGCGATTCTCCTGCCTCAGCCTCCTGAGTAGCTGGGATTACAGGTGCCCACCACTGTGCCTGACTAATTTTTGTATCCTGCTGGGTTTTAAACTTGCCTGAGGCCTGTATCCCCTTTGTTTTAGCCAATTACTGCTTTTGGAATGGGCATGTTTACCCAATTCCTGTACCCCCATTGTATCTTGGAAGTAAATAACTTGTTTTGATTTTATAGGCTCATACATAGAAGGAGGTAAGTCTCAGATGAAACTTTGCACTTACACTTAAGACTTTTGAATTAATGCTAGAATGAGTTAAGACTTTAGGGGATTATTGTATTGGGAAGGTATAACTGTATTTTGCAATGCGAGAAAGACATGAAATTTGGAGGAGCAGGGATGGAAGGATATAGTTTGAATATTTGTCCCCACTCAAATCGCATGTTGAATTGTAATCCACAGTTTTGGAGGTGGGGCCTGGTGGGAGGTGATTGGATCGTGAGAGTGGATCCTTCAGGGCTTAGTGCTATCCGTGCAATAGTGAGCGAATTCTCACAAGATCTGGTTGTTTAAACATGTGTGGTGCGTCTCCTTACTTGCTCCTGCTCCCACCATGTGAAATGCCTGCTCCCCCTTCACCTTCCACCATGACTGTAAGCTTCCAGAGGCCTCCCCAGAAGCAGTAGGCAAAAGATGCTAGCACTGTGCTTCCTGTACAGCCTCTTATCATGAGCTTATTAAATCTCTTATCATATGTTATCCAGTCTCAGGTATTTCTTTATAGCAATGCAAGAATGGACAAATATACATCTGTTTTTGCTGTGTTTTACTACAAAAAACAATGCAACAATTAATATCTTTAAACATAGATCTTTATAATAGAATGATTTATATTCCTTTGGGTATATACCCAGTAATGGGAATAATTAATATCTTTAAACATAGATCTTTATAATAGAATGATTTATATTCCTTTGTGTATATACCCAGTAATGGGATTGCTTGGTTGAATGGAATTTCTGTCCTTAGGTCTTTGAGAAATCACCACACTATCTTCCACATTGGCTAAACTAATTTACACTTCCACCAACAGAGTATGTGTTCTTTTGCATGCATATGTTCATTGCAGCACTATTCACAATAGCAAAGACATGGAATCAACATAAATGCTCATCAGTGATAGACTGGATAAAGAAAATGTGGTATATAGACACCATGCAATACCATACAACCATAAAAAAGAATGAGATAATGTTCTTTGCAGGGACATGGATGTAGCTGGGGGCCATTTTCCTTAGCAAACAAACACAGGAACAGGAAACCAAATACCACATGTTCTCACTTATAAGTGGGAGCAAAATGATGAGAACACATGGACACATAGAGAGAACAACACAAATTGGGGCCTAATGGAGGCTAGAGGGTGGGAGAAAGGAGAAGATCAGGAAAAAATAACTAATGGGTACTAGGCTTAATACCTAGGTGATGAAATAATCTGTGCAACAAACCCCCATGACGTTAGTTTACCTATGTAACAAACCTGCACTTGTACCACTAAACTTAAAATAAGTTTTAAAAAAAATGTATCTTCATGCAAGAGTGCTTGTTTTTCTTGATCCAATACGTTCAATACCTAATTTTTAATCTATGCCAATCTGATCAAAGAAAATTGGCACTTCATTAAAAACTTTATATTGTAATTGCCTAATTACAAGTAGGTTCAGAATAATTTTATATCTTTACTCACCACTTGTATTTATCTACAAACTTCCTGTTGGTATTCTTCACCATTTTACTACCAGGCATTTGGTCTTTTTTTGTTGATTTGCTGAAGGAAATAAACTCTTTTTCACAAATTTTGCAACTATGTGTCTCTATTTGTGGTTTTGATTTAAAATAATTTAATAGCATTTTCCGATTTAATAGTTTTAATTTGCATGTAGTCAAATTTATCCATCTTTTCCAATAAAGCTTCTGGGTTTTGGGTCATGATTATGAAGTTCTCAGCTCTAAGGATTTTTTAAAATTTCAACTATTATTTTAGCTTGGTGGTGGGGTACATGTGAAAGTTTGTTACCTGGTTATATTGCATGATGATGAGGTTTGGGGTACAAATGATACCATCACCCAGATACTCATAGTATTTTCTAAGTAAGCCTTTATCTTATTCACAACTATAGTTCCTTTTTTTTCTCCAATATTTGGGTTTCATCTGCAAATTTATTTTGATATATGTAATAAGGGTAGGATGTCAGGTTTTTTTCCCTGACCAAATTGTCCTCATCACTTTTGAATATGCTATCACTTCCCACTAATTTTGAATTTCCCTTTTATAAAAGACCAAAAACACATACATCTATTTGACTCCATTTCCGGACTTTATATTGTCTTCCACTGATCTATCTTGGTATTCTTCACTGATACCAAACTGTTTTATTATTTTGGATACATAATCTTTTGATAGCTACTAGGAACTAAACTGTCTAATTTTTTTAACTCTTTCAAAATTATCTTCTTTCTTTAGGATCTTATTGGTCACTCACTCATGTTTATTATGGTATTAGTCCATTTTCACACTGCTGATAAAGACATATACAAGACTGGGCAATTTACAAAAGAAAGAGATTTACTGAACTTAAGAGTTCCACATGGCCGGGGAGCCCTCACAATCATGGCAGAAGGTGAAAGGCATGTCTCACATGGTGGCAGACAAAAGAGCTCATCCAGGGAACATCCCCTTTCTAAAACCATCAGATCTCCTGAGACTTATTAATTATCATGAGAATAGCATGGGAAAGACCTGCCCCCATGATTTAATTACCTCCCACCGGGTCCCTCCCACAACATGTGGAAATTCAAGATGAGATTTGGGTGGGGACACAGACAAACCATATCAATTACCAGTATTACTTTTTATACATTATTTTCCATAGATATCCCTTGCTTTGTGTGAGTAGCTAAAATTTGATTTTAAAATTTTAATTCAATTTTACCTTTGATTTATTTTACTAGGTAAAATTCAGCATTATTTTAAAATCTCTCCTCAAATTTTTCTATTTAAAATGGGATAGAATTGGGCTTCTGAAGTAAGCAAGTTTTTCGTATTACACTATATCTTTATAGGATGTTACCACTGGGGTTAAAAAAAAACTGGGTAAAAGGTACATGGGATCTCTCTGCATTTTTCTCCAACAATTGCATGTGAACCTACAATTATCTCAAAATTAAGATTTTTCTTAAAAAAAAAAAAAACCTCGTACAATGTCTGATACATATAGTAGATGCTCAGTAAATATTCCTTTCCTGCTTTATTCTCTGTCTCCTTTCAACATAATTTCATACATATATTCTTCAGTTTATGGGTAGGCACTCACAAATATGTCTCCAAAGTAAATAGAGTTTAGCTTTAAGCTAAACTGTAAAATTGGTGTTATGCTCCCACATCTCCAGGAGACTGATTTGAAAAATAGCAATAGCAATTAAGAGAATGTGCACTAAATCATAATAACCAACTTCTAGATCATGGGAACTTCCCCAGCAGGGTTCTTTTGATCTTTGCAGGAATTCTTATTTTTAATCTTCTTTCTCACTTTGTAATTTCTCTACAAACCATCAGCACCCCTTTCACTTCCCAAACTATTAAGAAAGACACTGCATATGTGAATGCCATGTAGTTTTTCTTCTATATTTTCCATGACCAGAAAATCTTCATGCTTAGCATTTTCTGGGAAAGACAGATTACCAACAGAGCTAGTCCCAAGAAAAACTGGGATGTAAACAAAACTTGCCTTGAATCCAAACCTCATCTTCCTTTCCAATACCGCTTCTTTCTCAGCTCCCAGGGAGTTGGGGCTGAGGGAAGTTGCAGTTTCCTTGTGCTTCTACATTGATTCCTGCATAAAAAGACTTCAAGCTTTGAGCTGTTTTAAAACTGATATTTCTCAGATTGGCCAACAATAAGTTCAAGTAGAATACATTGCACTAGATATGAAAATATGAAATGTAAGCTTGTCCATCTCTGTCTTCTTTCAATCCCTTCTAACCATTCTCAGTTCATTCAAACCAGCTCTTGGACCATCATGTTCAACACGTATTCCTCCACCTGCCAAACTGTCAAAACTTACTTTTCTTCTGTCTGAAAATTTTATTTCCAAAATTGTGTTTAATTTTCTTGTCCAAAATATTCCATGTAAGACATAAAGGCTCTGAACCAGTATCAATGTGAAACCAGCTGCTGGTAGCCACAATCTGGTAGGTTAATGGCCTTTCTATTATTATATGTGCATCAACTTTTAAATGTTCTAACTAATAAAGGAGAAAGTTGTTGTTCTGTACTTCTAAAGGCTGAGAAGGGATAAGGAATAAATTTCGCAGAAATATATTTAGCATTGACCAGATAGGAGATTTAGCCCTAACAAGATCAATAATTGTTCCTGCTCCATCTCACAAGGTGATTTGGTCTTTGGTCAGAAAGAGAGAGAGAACCGGAAAAGAAAAAAAAAAACCCTAAGGTTACTGAGTGCACAATAAGGCCAATGGCTAATAGAAACAATTCTCTAATGCTGACAAAAAGTTTATCAAGAAATATCTTAGAGATAGTGATAGAGAAGATAATACCATAGGCCCCTAAAAGAAAAAACCCCACGTACCTTTGACGCTAAGCTAATGAAAGCCAAATCTCAATCAAATTTCAACAGTAAATTAGATTCGGATCCAGAAATGCAATCAGATCAAAGCCTATGCACTGGGTCAGGAGTAGATTAAAGTACACTTAACAACAGTTAAGGGAGTGTAAGACAGGCACTGTTTTGTTCTACTAGCATTTATTTCTATATAAAAAGACTTCAAGCTTTAAGCTGTTTTAAAGCTGTTATTTCTCATACTGCCCAACAATAAGTTCAAGGGCTCATTAGAGCACATTGTACTAGATACGAAAATATGAAGTGCAAGATTGTGCATCTCTACCTCAACTGGCAAGGCCAAATCTTGAGCCCTAAGAAGACATGGCAAAATAAAATGGTCTTAGGAGTAAAAAACCTGGGTTATAAATCACATCTTAGTTACTAACTAGCTATGCAATCCTGAGCAATTTACTTAGACTATCATAGCCTATTTCTTAATTTGTAAAATAAATACTGTATCACTAAAAATAAGATTTTGGGGAAAATTAGAGATAATAGATGCAAAATAGCACCATTTCAGGCACACAGTAGGTACGTAATGAACGGTCATGATTTTTATGATCTTGGCACATTTCAGTCCCTGAGGGCCAGAAATTTGTTTCTAAGTCCAGCTTCTTTGAGTCATAAATAAACACATTTTCCAAATTAATTCTAAAGCTTAAATGATGATGTTACAGAAAATGCTACAGTTTCTTTTCCTCAGCAATGATCATCTGCTTTGCAACCAAAAAGACTAAATTCCTGCTGACGTCATCACGGCTTCAGGTGTTAGTCTTTCTTTGGTATTTTATCCAGGTGTTTTATCCAGGAATTCTAATTAATTCATTCAACAACCTACTATGGTTAAGGAATATATGAATTAATAAAATTATCCCTGAGTCCATTTTGTGTTGCTAAAACAGAATACCTGAGACTGGATCATTTATAAAGAAATAAGGTTTATTTGGCTCATAATAAACCTAGCTGGAAAATCTAAGACTGAATAGCTGCACCTGGTGAGTACCTCATGCTGCTTCCACTTATGGCAAAGCAGAAGAGTCAGTGTGTGTGTGAAAAGATTTCATGGCAAGAGAGAAACCAAGGAAGCCAGACACTTTATAAGAGGCTGCTCTCATAGAAACTAATCCATTGCCAAGAGATAGTGAGAACTCACTCACCCCCAGGGAGGACATTAATATATTTAGGATGCATCCACCCGCCACGGCCCAATCCCCTCCTACTGAGCCCCAGCCCTCAACATTGCCACATTAGGTACCAAATTTCAACAGGAGTTTTGGTGTGGACAAACCACATCCAACCCACAGCAATCCTGGTTTTCAAGTAGCTCATGAGAATTTACAGTGATTTAACATAAAGAAAAAAATTACTTACAGATATGAAGACATTTGCTGTCTATTAACATGCAAAAATAAACTTAAATAATTATATATGTTTTAAAATAGATTCGTATATCTCCCACTATGATTCTAGTTAAGAAAATAAATGCCATGCCAGTTATTTTAACAGAGACAATTTTATATAGGGATTTAGTTAAGCAGGTAGTGGAGGACTAGAAAAAGGAAAGAAAGAACACCGTGGTAACACAGAAGTAGTAACTGCAGACTTCAGCTACTGCCCCTAGGGCTGGGATAACAAAGACAAATGACTGGGATTATTAAAACAAAGAGCTTGGAGAAAGAATGATCCCACGGAGCTGAGACCCAGAATTCTGAGGAAGAGATGTTGTCCGTCTGGTTCTGATGGCTCAGGAGCTCAAAGGAAAGTACCAGTGGAGCTGGTGCAGGCATCTGTGAGAAAGGGGGCTTGAGTATCAGATTATGGAGAAAAAACTGGGAACCGAAATAAACGGTTACTGGAACCAGCCACTGCTGCTGAGCCATAGAACCACTGCTGATAGTGATCATAACAGAAAACCAACACAAAGGAGCATGACCCTGCCTTTCTTTCTGCCTTTCAGACTCTCTCTAGTATCCTCTATCAGCAGCTTTTCACGGAGCAGGCAGGGAAAGCAGCAATGTGGTCTACAGGGTCCCAGCCACAGCATCACAGAGCAGAGTATAGAACAGCAGGTTTGAAAAATAATAGTTTGATAACCAACTCACTACTTGTTTTTCATAAAATTTATTTACTCAGAAATTTTGCTCACAGGGGTCTTGGGCTAGGAGAAGAGTTTTGCTCAACCTCAATAATGACGTCTATTCATGTATCCATGGACCTATGTGACAAAGGAGACATTTTAAAAAGACTGTCAAGAAACCTTGACTCTAGGACTTTCTCTACCAGTATCTGGCATTAAATTTTTTTAAGAAGAAGTAAGTAATTTTTTAATTGTTTGGAAGGAATCATAAAGATTGTTTAATCTCATCCATTTGTTTTATAGAGCATTTTAGTAATTTTTATACAGTAGAAATTCTTTACTATTGATACCAAACCTGTTTTGTTTTCTATAAAATAGGAATGTTAGATCAAATGACCTTGACTCTGAGTCCAACCTATGGTTTGTCTATATCACCATTCTGCCAACGTCTTCCCTCCCAGCCACAACTAATCAATCATTCAGTAAATATATCATTAAATGTTAGGCATTGTGCTAAGCCCTGGAAACAGAGTTTCTATCTTTAGGAATATTAAAATTTAGATGGAATATTACAATTTAAATATTACAATTTAAACAGAGACAAAAAGACACATAGCAGATTATAATATACTGTAAGGTGTTCTGAGGAAAGTATGTGAGGGTATGAGGCAAGCAGGAGAAGGGGCATTTAATTCAAACTAAATGTGGAGCTTGAGTTGAATCTTGAAGAAAAATGAGAATTAGACAGCCACGAAGAGGAGCAATCAGGAAGAAAAGGAAGAAATCAGGAGGCCATTTCAAGTACAAGGAATAACATGTGCAAAGGTTAGGACATGAGAAGAAGTTGTTTTCCATCCCCATTAGGACAGGCCTAAAGCCAAGGAAGATTGCAATGTATTTCTGAGTGCTTTCACTTGCAATTAAGAAATTCCTAGAGAACATTTTAAAAGCACTGTTATTTCTTATAACAAGAAATCTGAAAGAAGGCAATCCCAGAATTGGTTAATTAGGCAGTTTGGCAATTTCAGTGATCCTTCTTTGTGATTCTTTGCAGATGTCCCCTCTTTTGTGATTCTCTGGCCTCTTTTTTTCATAGCTCCAAGCATGATATCCTCAAGACAATGTTCAAAAGTGACAAGAAAGGGCAGACCTTTCTCCTTGTACACCTCTCTCCTTTTAATCAGGTGGGATCATCTTTCCCAAAAGCTTTATGGTAGCCCAGGTTTCCCCAAAAACCAGAGCTCAGAGTAAGAACCTGCATGGAGGTAGTTGTTTTGAGGAATGTGAGAAGGAGACTGGATTGAGGGAAACCAGAGAGAAGGGAAAGGCAATGCGTTATTAAGCTGGCTACCACCATAGAGAATTGTGGCTTGGTCCCACAGAGGTCTTCTAAAATAATATGTAGACTGTACTTCAGGGTTGGTTCAGACCAAGGAACAGAAGAAAAGAACATTTGTCTACCAGTCCTGCCCTCCATTAGATAAGGTTGTCCTAGGGAAGTTAACTCTTGCACTTCCAGTATTATGGATACATGATATGGTTGAGCACATTTCCAAAGGTGTCCCACAGCAGCAGAGATGGTCCAAACTAGAAAGCAATAAATGCATGGAAACAAACTTTAGTGGGCTACACTTTGATACATATTTATTTGTTGTAGCACTGACAAAAGCAAAGAGATAGGCTGAGAGAATAAGAAGCAAGTCTGTGATTTCTAACACATCACCCAGCCAACTTTTACTCAGGCTCCACTGGTAAGGTCTACACCTTGGCCCATTATATAACTACAAAGGTGGTAGAGAGTAGGGACAAAAGAGATACAAGGACTTGCCATCCATAATGTTGGATCAATAGATAAGATGTAAGACTAAAAAAAAAGTAATGAAAAGATTATTTAAGCAAAATATAGGTAAGTTAGAGATACAGAGATAAATTACAAAAGAAAGAGATAAAGGTATTGAAAAGAATTTGTCTTTGTAGAGCAGGAAATGGGGATGGGGATGTAGAATATTGTTAATTTTTTTATGTCGTAGTCTTTGACTTGTCAAACAAAGTTCATATTTCAATTTAAAAAATGAAATCTAAAACTTGTATATGGAAACTATCAGACACTATGAAACTTAAATAATTCATACACTTTATGCCTTCAGATGTCATGGGTGGCCCTTGAAATGTCTGCTCATTGATAGGAAGAGCAGAGTAAGGGAGCACTACTAGAGTGTAGTGCCTCATTTGTAGCAGTTAGTAGGTGCTTAAGAAAGAAATGGAAAGAGGGAAGGAAAGAAGAGAGAGATGAGGAAAGATAACTCTTAGAATAGAAAACCCTGACGAGCACTGCTATAATGAGTAATTCATCCTTATGGCTCAGTGGAAAGCTACCCAAACACAGAAAAATCATCCCGGAGCTTCCAGTTACAGGGCTTCACTATGAAATATTTCCAACATGGTCACAACAAAGACAAGATGGAAAAACTTGGCCTGACTTAGTTGTATCATTCTGTTCCTGTTTGTAGGTGGATAAAATTAAATAATGGTATAATTTTAGAGTCTAAAATGTCAAGGTTGTACTAGGTACATAAAGAGCTCCACTGATAAATACTTATTGTCCCAGACAACAGAATAGCAAACAACCATCCTTGCTAGATCTTAGTTATTTACTCCTCAAATGCCGCTATATAAACTCTTTAGCAAACATTAGATGAAAAGTGGAAAATATGACAATTCTCTCCAGTAAAAACAGTAAATGAATTTCTGAATTAAATATACTTGACTATAAACTCCTTGAATACAATATGTTAAATATCATCTTTGTGTCCCTAGTGCTTACTAGGATGTCTTGCATGTAGGAGGTACTTTATAAATTATTGTTGAAGTGAATTAAACTGCATTAAATAGTGGAATTTATTTGGCATGGTTCCCAGTTATTCTAACCCATATTTACCCTTGCCTTTATTTATCTCTTACACTTGCATGCATACTGGAGAGTTTTTTGAATCCCTTATTGCAAAACTCCGTGATGAGGGAGAAGAGAAAGAAAAAAAGGAAGGAGGAAGGCGGAAGGGAGAAAGAGAGAGAAAGGAGAATGTGGAAGGAAGAGGATGGAATAAAAGGGAATTGAAGATTTGAACTGGGTCTTTTAGAAAGACATGGCAGGAAGAGACAATGGAAGAAGGGTGATTAAAATTGCTCTCTCAGCATTTCTCAATCAGTGGATTGAACCACACTATTTCTTTTCACTCTTACAACTTTTCTTTTTTTTAAAACAACTTCTCAACACCTTCAAATTTTCCCCACTACTCCATATTCATTTTGAAAAAGTTTTTTCATGGAAAGATTTTTACCTAAAACATTTTTTTCAAACCCAATTCTATTCTTTAAATTTCAATATGTCGATCTCCCAATTTTCTTCCTTATTTTTCTTATTCTTAACACAAAACTGATATCAAAGAGGTTGGTGTATTAGTCAGTTTTTGCACTGCTATAAAGAAATACCTGAGACTGGGTAATTTCTAAAAGAAAGAGGTTTAATTGACTCACAGTTCCGCATGGCTAGAGAGGCCTCAGAAAACTTACAATCATGGTGGAAGGTGAAGGGGAACCAGGCACCTTCTTCACAAGACAGCAGGAGAGAGAGTGCCATGACAGGGTATCTTCCAAACACTTATAAAACCATCAGCTCTCATGAGAACTCCTTCACTATCACAAGAACAGCATGCGGGAACAGCCCCCATGATACAATCACTTCCCTATAGGTCCTTCCCTCAATATGTGGGGATTATGGGGATTACAATTCAAGAAGAGACTTGGGTGGGGACACAGAGCCAAACCATATCAGTTGGTTTAGGTGCCACAGAAAACAAGGCTTTATTTTCCAAGACTGATTGACTGGATTAAAATGTCACAGGCCAGCATGGTGGCTCACACTTGTAATCCCAGCAGTGTGGGAGGCCAAGACAGGCAGATCACTTGAAGTCAGGAGTTCAAGACCAGCCTGGCCAACATGGTGATATCCCATCTCTACTAAAAATATAAAGATTAGCCAGGTGCAGTGGTGTGTACCTGTAGTCCCAGCTACTCAGGATGCTGAGGTGGGAGAATCACTTCAACTTGGGCAGCAGAAGTTACAGTAAGCTGAGATCTCATCACTGTACTCCGGCCTGAGAAACAGAGCAAGATTCTGTTTCAAAAAAAAAAAAAAAAGTTATGGTCAGCAAAGCTAAACACAATTCAGCAATAAAATACTCTGAGCTAAAAAGGACTAGGTTTTAGATGATTGAAGCATATTACGTTGAACTGGATTTTAATGTTTTTTCTATTTTTAATATTTGTCAATCTGTAGTAAAGAACGATTCAAATTTTGATGCCACAGTGGGATTGGGTCCTTAGAGAAATTCAAGTTGACAAGAACAAAAATGATTCCAGAATAGTGGAATGAGTACAACTATGACATTCCAAAGGAGCTGAAGTTATATGTGTTAAAAAAGAAAGGGGAAGAAACACATAGGAAAATTTTAGTCTTTCAGATATTGCTGGATAAGGTAGGACTGATGGTGGGTAATTATTTTTTGTTCCAATTAAGAAAATAACAAGTGGTAATAATCTTTAATATCAAGCAAAATGATATAAATTTGAAGGAATATCTTCACTCAGTTTAGTGAAACTAGACTTTTTTTTTTTTTTTTTTTTTTTTTACTATGTCAAAGCCATCAGGTCAGTCTCAAATAAAAGGATGTCTTCTGGTGAAATTGTGTCACAAATGTGCAAGGAACTAAACTTACTTTTGGGTCACAGTTCTATTTTCATATTCCATAGCCTCTGAAAAAAGTATGCTAGCCTGTGGTTTTCTTATTTAGCCATGTTATATAGAAATCTGCCTTCCTATCACTGGCCATCAGAGAAATGCAAATAAAAACCACAATGAGATACCATCTCACACCAGTTAGAATGGCCATCATTAAAAAGTCAGGAAACAACAGGTGCTGGAGAGGATGTGGAGAAATAGGAACACTTTTACACTGTTGGTGGGACTGTAAACTAGTTCAACCATTGTGGAAGTCAGTGTGGCGATTCCTCAGGGATCTAGAACTAGAAATACCATTTGACCCAGCCATTCCATTACTGGGTATATACCCAAAGGACTATAAATCATGCTTCTATAAAGACACATGCACACATATGTTTATTGTGGCACTATTCACAATAGCAAAAGAGTTGGAACCAACCCAAATGTCCAACAACGATAGACTGGATTAAGAAAATGTGGCACATATACACCATGGAATACTATACAGCCATAAAAAGTGATGAGTTCATGTCCTTTGTAGGGACATGGATGAAACTGGAAAACATCATTCTCAGCAAACTATCGCAAGGACAAAAAACCAAACACCGCATGTTCTCACTCATAGGGAATTGAACAATGAGAACTCATGGACACAGGAAGGGGGAACATCACACTCCGGGAACTGTTGTGGGTTGCGGGGAGGGGGGAGGGACAGCATTAGGAGATATACCTAATGCTAAATGACGAGTTAATGGGTGCAGCAAACCAACACGGCACATGGATACATATGTAACAAACCTGCACATTGTGCACATGTACCCTAAAACCTAAAGTATAATAACAAAATTAAAAAAAAAAGAAATCTGCCTTCCTATAGACTGAGGAATGTCGTCTTGAGAAAGTAAACTTGGTATCCAGCTAAGTCACTGCATCCAGCTGAAAAAGGCATAATTTTGGAAGAGTGAATTTTATAAATGAAATCTCTTTCATTTTCAGGTTGGTTAGCCAATTCATAGCCTAAGTTCTCAAGGATACTCTATCTTGCTAAGTTCCAGGCATAATTCCAGTCTGACAACTGGAATTACTGACAACTGAAGCTTGAGTTACATGTACCCCTGAGTTTTGTACCCAAGATATCTTTTAGCAAGCCTCCTTTCAGTTAATTTTCTTACTTGAATCTTCCACCACAGTCATTATCTTCCTGTTCACACATAGAGATGATCATCATATTCATCTACTTTTGTTCTTTTGTGTTTTAATGCTGGATAGGCTTATAAAATTGACATTCAGAAACCCAAATTTTTATCAGCATGCTTTAGATAATTCAACAGACAGGAGAACAATTTACAAGCAATGGGAAAGTAGGAAAATTCATCAGAATGATTGGCATTCTTCAAGTCTCCATCTTGGGCCCTCTTGTTTTCTATTTGTTTGTTACCAGATTTAATAAGGTATAATTTAATTGACAAACAAAATTGCACACATTTTGGGTGTATGTACTACTTTGATATATGTATATATTGTGAAGTGATTACCACATTCAAGTTATTTAACACATCCATCACCTCACATTGTTACCAATTTCATTTTTTGTATTGAGAGCATTTAAGATGTACTCTTACAAATTTCAATTACACTGTACAGCCTTATTAACTATAGTCACCATGCTGTGCATTAGATTCCTGGAACTTATTCCCTTGTAATTGACTATTTGTACATTTTGACCAACATCTCCTCATTTCTCCCACCATCTAGACTCTGGCAACCACCATTCTACTCTCTCTTTTCTGAGTTTGCACTTTTTAGATTTCACATATAAGTGAGATCATACAGAATTTGTCTTGCTCTGGCTGACTTATTTCAGTTAGCATAAGGTGCTCCAGGTTCATCTATGTTGTTGCAAATGGCAGGATTTCCTTCTATTTCATGCCTGAATAACATTATATTATATATACACACACACACCCCCCACACACACACTATGCATACTATATATATAACATTACTACATACATTATGTTGATATTATATATAACACTACATTCTACATATAGTATATATAGTAATATTATATATAATGCTATATGTATAATAATACAATACTATATGTGTGTGTATACATATGTTTATAACATTTTCTTTATTCATTCATCCATCAATGGCTACTTTGGTTGTTTCCATGTCTTGGTTATTCTGAATAATGCTACAGTGAACATGGGAGTGAAGATACCTTTTCAACATATGGATTTTGTTTCCTCCAGATATACACCAAGAAATGAAATTGCTGGATCATATGGTAGTTATGTTTTTAATTTTTTAAGGAAGTCCTGTACTGTTATAAATAACATCAGTACCAACTTAAACTCCCATCATCAATGCACAAAAGTTCCCTTTTATCTACATCCTCCTAATAAATCTTATCTCTTACTTTTCAACAAGTGTGAGGTGCTATCTCATGATGGCTTTGATTCAAATGTTCCTGGTGATTAGTGATGTGGAGCATCTGTTCACATATCTGTTGATCATTTGTATGTCTTCTTTGGAAAAATGTCTGCATAGGTCTTTTGCCCATTTTTAAATCAAATTATTACTATTACTATTATCACTATTGAGTTGTATGAGTTCCTTATATATTTTGGATATTAGTCTCTCATCACATATATGGTTTGCAAATATTTTCCCTCAATCCATAGGTTGCCTTTTCATTTTGGTTTTATTTGCTGTACAAAGTTTTTAATTTTTTTATTTTTTCATTGAGGTAAAATATACACATATAATTTACCATCTTTACCCTTTTAATTGTACAGTTCAGTGGTAATAAAGATATTTATATTCCCTTTTTTCTCCCTTCATCCCTGACTCCCTTCTCTTTCCGGGCCTCTGGTAACCACCAGTTTACTCTCTATCTTCGTTAAATCCACTTTTTTAACTCTGGCATATGAGTGAGAACATGTGATATTCATCTTTCTGTACCTGACGTATTTTTTCTACTTTTATTTTAGATTCAGGGAGTACACAGGCAGGTTTGTTACAAGGGTATATTGTGTCACGCTGAGGTTTGGGGTAGGATTGAACCTGTCATACACGTGGTGGACATAGTACCTAATAATAGGTATTTTTCAACACTTGCCCCCCTCTCACCTTTTCCTGCTTGTAGTCTCCAGTGCTCGTTGCTCCCATCTTTATGTCCACATGTACCCAATGGTTAGCTCTTACTTATAAGTAAGAACATGTGATATTTGGTTTTCTGTTTCTGTGGTAATTCACTTAGGATAATGGCCTCCAGCTGTATTCATGTTGCTGCAAAGGACATTATTTCATTCTTTTTTATGGCTGTGTAGTATTCCATAGTGTATATATACAACATTTTCTCCATCCAATCCACCATCTGTTTACTCTGTCGATAGTTTCTTTTGTTGTGCAGAAGCTCTTTAGTTTAATTAGGTCCCACTTGTCAATTTTTGGTTTTGTCGCAATTATTTTTGAGGACTTAGCCATGAATTATTTGGCAAGGCCAATGTCAAGACAGCTATTTTCTTGACTTTCTTCTAGGATTTTTTTTCCCTTCAACTTTTATTTTAAGTTCCAGGGTACATATGCAGGATGTGCAGGTTTGTTACATAGGTAAACATGTGCCATGGTGGTTTGCTGCACAGATCAACCATTCACCCAGGTATTAAGCCCAGCATCCATTAGCTATCCTTCCCAATGTTTTTCTTCCCTTAACCCTACCCCTGTCAGGAACCCCAGTGTATGTAGTTCCCCACCATTTGTCCATGTTTTCTCATCGTTCAGCTGCCACTTATAAGTGAGAACATGTGGTGTTTGGTTCTCTGTCCCTGCATTAGGTTGCTGAAGATAATGGCTTCCAATTTCATCCATGTCCCTGCAAAGGACATGATTTTGTTCCTTTTTATGGCTGCATAGTATTCCATGGTGTATATGTACCACATTTTCTTTATCCAGTCTATCATTGATGGAAATTTGGGTTGATTCCATGTCTTTGCTATTGTGAATAGTGTAGCAATGAACATATGCATGCACGTATCTTTATAATAAAATAATTTATATCCCCTTGGGCATATACTCAGTGGTGGGATTGCTGGGCCAAATGGTATTTCTGCCGCTGGATCTTTGAAGAATCACTACGCTCCCTTCCACCATGGTTGAACTAATTTACACTCCCACCAACCATGTAAAAACATTCCCTTTTCTCCACAACCTCACCAGCATCTGTGGACTGAACTCTGTGCTTGAGCAATACCATTGGCAGGGATGTGGTGCCACTGCCAAAATTGTGTGCTGGTCACTGTGAGCTTTACCCCTCTTTTGTGTTCATAATGGGCCTCAGGTGGTCTAGCCCTGCCAATTCCCTTCATGTTGCCCAGGAGGCAATAAATAAATTAGCCTCCTGGAAGTGATGTGGAATGCTGAGGAAGCTGAATGTCTGCCTTAGGCCCTTTTTCCTACTGTTGAAACAGTAGGCCCAAGGAAACCCTCTTGTGTGGCATTGTGTCAGCCTGGAGGAGGAGCAACATGGTCAAAGTGAAACTCCCTTTGCCCCTGTAATGTAGCTTTCCCTGGTGTCAGTGGGCCAATGGGATTATTACGCCTCACCCTTGGCTGAGGGATTTTCACAAAGGCATTCTTTTCTGTAGATATTTGCCAGTTAGTATTTCTGTGAGGGATAGTAGAGGCAGCCATCTTGCTGATGTCACTCGCACTCGGATCATCTTTTTATTCTACTCAAGTTACATGACTGATCTTATCTGCTCTGATGGCCTGATTGTTTATTCAGTGATGATTCTCAAATCTGTACCTTCAACCCATACTTATCTCCTAAGTTCCTGATTTGAACATTCAACTGTATATTTCTACCACATCTCAAACCCAACTTGTCCAAATTTAAGTGATTTAGCTCCATCCTCTTCTCCATTATTTGCTTCACCTTCTGTGTCTTCTACCTAAAGAAATGTCCCAGCCTTCTCTATCTAGTAGTTTAATGTAAAAACTTGGTATTCATCTTGCATTCCTCATTTCCTTTTTTCCCACCCATATAAAAATCATCAAGACCTTTATCAGTTATACCTCCTTAATTGCTTTCAAATACATTTTCTTCTCCCCATCCTCAGCATTATTAATTTAAATAATTATTGCAACAGTCATCACTAGGACTCTCTGCCTTCAGATATGCCTGTACCAATCCATTCGTGTCCTGACACCATTCATTTATTCAACAAATAATTTCTAGGGTCCTACTATGTGCCTAGCTCTGCCCTTGACTCTGACCTTTACATTGAATTCAGTGTGATCATACTAAAATGCAAATTTAGTCAAATGATTGTCTTATTTCAAATACTTTCTTGTTTCTCCAGCAACTAGAGTCTTTAGAATAAAATTGAAGTTCCATAATACAGTTTATTGGGCCTACGTATCATGGCCCCTGTCTACCTTGTCATTGTTATTTTTTTGACATTCCCCTTTATCCCTATTCTGACTCTGTTTTTCCACAATATTTAACCATTTGCAATTCCCCCACTGCTCCAAGGTTCTGCTCACCTCCTGGCATAGGTTCTGGCTGCTGCCTAGAGTGCCCATTTCTTCTGCTTCAATGCATAATTCACAATTGCCCTTCAATACTCACTGCTGATATTTTCTCCTCGGAAAATCTTTCTTTGACTCTGTCCTATTGCCTTATCTGACTTAGGCACTTTTCATCTACTTGCTCCCATATGTCCAGTAATTTTGTGGTGGTTGATCTCGTGTGTCAACTTGACTGAGCTAAGGGATGCCAGATAGCTAGAAAAACACGATTTCTGATTGTGTATTTAAGGATATTTCAAGAAGAGATTAGCATTTGAATTGATAGACTGAGTAAAGAAGATCACCCTCACCAATGTTGGCAAGCATCATTCAATCCATTGAGGTCCCACTCAAATAGAACAAAAGTCTAAGAAGAGGCAAATTCTCTCTTTCTCTCTTTGTGACCTGGGTCATCCATTTTCTCCTGCTCTTGGATATTAGAGTTCCTGGTTCTAAGGCCTTTGAACTCAGATTTTCACCAGGAACCCCCACACCTCCTGGTTCTTACGCTTTCAGTTCTCCTCATTCTCAGCCTTTCAAAGTCAGACTGAATTACACTACTGGTATTTTTGGCTCTAAAGCTTGCAGACAGCATATTATGGAAATTGTTGACTTCCATAATCACATGAGCCAATTTTCATAATAAATCTCCTCTTATATATCTGCATATATCTTGTTGGTTCTGTTTCTCTGGAGAACTCTGAGTAATACAATTTACCTCTGATATATCTCTTTTACCCTGCTATTTGTATTTGTCAGTTTGCATGCCTATCAATTCCCCTAGATAGTGAGCTCTATATGGGAGCATGGTTTATTTGTTTTAGCATCCCTGGTGCTTAGCACATGGTAGGTGCTTAATAAATATTTATTTGTCAAATTCTTGGATAGTTGGAAGGATGTTTTTAAAGGAGATTGTGAACATACCTCTTCTCTTTAAAAGGAAAAATGCTACTTTCGGGGATAGTTTGATATCAGTGGGAGATGTGAGCAAAAGTAGAGAGAGAAAATGAAGCCATTTAAGATTTCTTACCTTTTTTAATTAGAAAGGAAGTCACAATGTTCTTGTGAAAGAGGAGGAAGGTCTGAAACAAGCAGAAAATGCAAGGCATGTATGTTGTTGTAGCCTGAGGGGGAGATGATATTGATGTTGTTATTGCTTTATATATATTGAGAATGAAAGCAAGTGATTAAGTTATGAGGGAGAGTCAATAACTTTACCCAGCTTATGATAGGTGCCCCCCAGAAACCTGACTATAGTTTTCTACTATATTAAGTTGGCATAGCTGAGCACAATGCACCTGTTTTTTACTTCCTGCCGTGACTAACGATGTGCTTTTTACATTCTGGAGACTGCCATTCCATAGAGGCACCTGATTAAGTGAGCAATAAACAAAATGAGATAATGATACAGCATGCAAATGAGTCACTAAGAATTCAACCAAACCACAGCTCAAACCTTAGGAAAATTATTTGTGACAACCCATATTTATGAGGAAATGGGGAGGGATAGGAAGCATAATGTAATCAGTGTTCAATGTGATTGTGTTAGTTTAAACAGGAAAGTCTTACTGAGGATATCAGAAACTTCATTAAATTCAGTATAACGTCAGTCTACCATGTTGATTTTAGTCGGCTGATTTTCTGCAAAGCTCTAAAACCATGCAGCTGAAATAGGCTTCTGAGATATCCTGATCCAACTCTCTCATTTTACAGGTGAGGAAACCAAAGCCTAAAAAACACTTAAAAAGTGTTTATTTGAAAATTATTTTGCACGCTGTCCTTCTATGGTCTAGATTAGCACAAAATTTGTTCTTACATTTCAAATAGTTTGATCTTAGTTTAGCTGGATAGGACATCCCAGTTTACAAAACCTCTCAACTCAGGAGTCACTGTTTTCTTTGGCAACACCACAAATGCTGCATTTCCAAGCCACCACTTTAATTTAATAGTTATAACAACTTTAGATATATATATATATAAAATCTGATATATATATATATCAGATTAAATAGTGAGGTGCTTCATGTGTATTCACACGCGCGTGTGTGTAGAAATCAGTATGTTTAATATATATGGTAATTTTTCTTGTCTTTGAGGGAGTCTTTACCTTCAATGCCTTAACCTGGTTAGCTTTTTTTATTTGGAAGGAATGGCCAAAAAAAAAGGATTTTGCAGATAAACGTATGAATCTGTGAGGGCCACAGTGAAATTAACTGTCGCATAAAGTTTTCAGAAAACTAAGTTATAGCCTTTCCATAACTTCTAAGAAACAGCTGCAATCTCAACAAAGAATATGTTGGGGTCAGAAATAAATGTATGTAGTTATTAAAAATAATTTCAGTTATGCTCTTCTTCCCTTGGACTGTAGCAATACACTTACAGGTAATTGAGAAACAAATGCACATTTTTAAATTTTCTTCTTTTTTAAAATGTAGGTTGAGGAGAAGAATCCAGGCTGACTCTTCCTAGATTAGAGCACCCAGGAAATCAAGTGCCTAGAGTTTTTGGGATATACAAAGCTCATCCTGACTGGCAATGAGCTTCAGGAAGCTGCTCAAACCAGAAAAGGCTATTTGAACTTCAGATTCTGCTGTCTGTCCACGTAGTTTCTTTTCTACTGAATCTAGAGAATTCTTTCCAATTTTGGCAATCACAGTTTATAGTATGGACTTCTGCCCAGGAAAGCTGGATGGCTATCAACCCCTGCTTCACAGACAGCCATCCACAGTTCTGAGAAGCTGTAGCTCAGTCATTGATATAGTTTGGATGCCTGGCCCCTCCTCATCTCATGTGGAAATGTGATCCCCAATGTTGGAGGTGAGGGCCAGTGGCAGGTGTTTAGGTCTTGGGGGCAGATCCCTCATAAATGGCTTGGTGATTTCCTCACAATAATGAGTGAGTTCTCACTGTTGTAGTTCATTTGGTATTTATCACATTCTTTGCTTGCCTTCTTGTCTTTTTTATCCAACTATATAATAAGCCTTCTGAGTGTGGCATTTATTTTTATACCTCTTTAGAGCTACATGCAGTGTCTAGCCCACCTTGCATATAGTTGAAGCTATCTATCTATCTATATTATATATATATATATATATATATATATATATATATATATATAGAGAGAGAGAGAGAGAGAGAGAGAGAGAGAGAGAGAGAGAGATAGCGGAGATGGAGTCTCTTTATGTTGCCCAGGCTGGTCTTGGAACTGCTGGGCTCAAAGGATCCTCCTGCCTCAGCTTCCCAGTGTGCAGGGATGACACAGTGAGCCACTGTACCTGGCCACTGTGATTCTATTTGTATGGAAAACAAACTTTAAAATAACATTTCCCAATATGCCATACACCTAGTTATGGCCATACAATTAGGTTTTGAACAATAATATGTAAGCGAAAGTGTTGTGTGGACAACTGGTAAGGCTTTTTAAAAGGACATGAATCAGCAGGCAGAGGCACCAATTTTATACTTTCACCCTGTTTTTTTTGACCAGGAACTTTAATGTGATATCTGAGCTTTATGAACTTTATGGCTATGGAAAGGTGGAAAGATCTATGAATACGCTTGCCCCCAAAAAGTACAAAATTCAATAAAATTGTCTAAAATGATCATTTTGGAGGCAATGGAAATTGGCCACCGACAAAAAATTAATTGAGAGTCATTTATTACTAAGATTTTTTAACTTATTTATGAAGGTAAAAAGAGTGATGATCTGTGGCTTTTGCCTCTAGGCAAAATTCTCATTCCACCGCTACTTGTACCCTCCTTCCTGCACCCTACCTCCTATTTTTTTCAACAAGAGTGTTACTTTTACCCCTATAGAGCTGGCCAGAGAAACTATCAACCTTTCTGCCAAAGGAAATTGACTTCATTTAGGTCAGCGGGCAAAAATCCAGGACAGCATTGACAGTAAGCAGCAAACTTGAAAGGAAACAAAGAAAACCCATGGCTCTGAAAACCTGAGGCTTCAATCCCATTTCACATAAGCAATGTCCAGCCAGAAACAAAACGAGGAGATTATGAACACGAGAGAGCCAGAGAAGGGCTAGACAAGCTCTCCACATCCCTGGTTGATTAAAAAACTATACACACACAAAGAGGAGATCTAAGGGAGTCAAGATGAAAGTGAAAGCCAAGATGAAATTGAGAGCTAGCTGAACTTTGCATGTTCATGTAACGCTCCCCCAAGCACACATAGAAGCTCAAGTTGTTTAAGAACAAATACTGTTGCAAACTTTAGCTGAATGCAAAGCTGTGCAGACAATGGAACAAGCACTGAAATCGCCAGGTTTAACACAACAATAAGCAAACAAAAATAGCAAAGACATCAGCAACAAAACGCTAAAGTTTAAGTCCTGAAAAACTACTTATTACAAAATGCTCAGGACCAGCATGGTGGAATGCAACTGTAGTCTTAGCTGCTGGGGAGGCTGAGGCAAGAGGATTGCTTGAGCCCAGGAATTTAAGTCCAGCCTGGGCAATATGGTGAGTCTCCATCTCTAAAATTAAAAAAACAAATCAATTAAAAAAGAATGCTCAGAAAAAAAAGAGCCAAAGTTGCTAGAAGGCCTTGTGTAAACATTTCAAATTTAAACTATAACAAAAATATACCAGCACATCTCCTTTTTTTGCACTTAACTTTATTGCACTTGGCAGATATTCAATTTTTTAAAAATTGAAGGTCTGTGGCAACCTTGAGTCAAACAAGTCTATTGGCACCATTTATTCCATAGCATGTGCTCACTTTGTGTCTCTATGTCATATTCTGGTAATTCTCTCAATATTTCAAACTTTTTCATTATTATTTTATCTGTTATGTTTATCTCTGATCAGCGATCTTTGATGTTACCATTGTAAAGTTTGAGGCATCACAAATCACACCCATATAAGGCAAGGAACTTAATAAATGTTGTGTGCGTTCTGACTGTTCCCCTATCTCTCTCCCTCTCCCCAAGCTTCCTTATTCCTTGAGATGTAACAATATTGAAATTAGGTCTACAATAACCCTACAATGGCCTGTAAGTGTCCAACCAAAATGAAGAGTTGCACATCTCTCACTTAAATAAAAAGCTGAAAATGATTAGGCTTAGTGAGGAAGGCATGTCAAAAGCTGAGACAAACCAAAAGCTAGGCCTCTCGCAACAGTTAGCTAAGTTGTGAATGCAAAAGAAAGGCTCTTGAAGGAAATTAAAAGTGATACTCCAGTGAACACATGAGTGATAGGAAAGCAAAACAGGCTTGTTGCTGATATGGAGAAGGTTTTAGCAGTCTGCATAGAAGATTAAACTAGCCACATTTCCTTAAGCGAAAACCCACTTCAGAGCAAGGCCTTAACTCTCTTCAATTCAGTGAAGGCTGAAAGAGGTGAGGAAGCTGCAGAAGAAATGTTTCAAATTGTAGAGGTTGGTTTATGAGGTTTAAGGAAAGAAGCCGCCCCTATAACATAAAAGTACAAGAGAAAGCAGCAAATGCTGATGTAGAAACTGCAATATTAGTTATCCAGAATATCTACCTGAGATAACTTGTAAAGGTGGTTACACTAAACGACAAATTTTCAATGTAGACAAAACAGTCTTACACGGTATTTGAAGAAGATGCTATCTAAGATTTTCATAGCTAAAGATTTGCCTGACTTCAAAGCTTTAAAGGACAGGATGACTCTCTTGTTAGGTGCAAATGCAGCTGGTGACTTTAACTTGGAGCTAATGCCCGCTTACCATCCTGAAAATCCTAGAGCCCTTAAGAATAATGTTACATCTACTCTGTGCTCTATAAATGAAACAAAATCCAGATGATAGCACATCTGTTTACAGCATGGTTTGCTGAATATTTAAAAACTACTGTTGAGAACTGTTACCCAGAAAAAAATTCCTTTCCAAATATTACTGCTAATTGAAAATGCACCTAGTCACCCAAGAGCTCTGTTGGAGATGTATAGATGATGAATATTTCATGCCTGCTAACACAACGTTCATTCCACATCCCTTGGATCGAAGAGTAATTTTGACTCTCAAGACATATTATTTAAGAAATACATTTTGTAAGGCCATAGCTGCCATAGATAGTGATTCCTCTGATAAATCTGGGAAACATAAATTGAAAACTTTCTGAGAAGGATTCATCATTATAGATGCCATTAAGAACATTTGCAATTCATAAGAGAAGGTCAAAACATCAGAATTAAGAGAAGGTTGGGAGAAGTTGATTTCAGCTGTCATGAATGACTTTGAGGGATGTGAGACTTCATTGGAGGAAATAACTGCAGATATGGTAGAAACTGTAAGAAAACTAGAATTAGGTATATGAACCCTGAAGGTGTGACTGAATTGCTGCATTCTCATAATATTAATAAAGCTTGAACAGATGATGACTTGCTTCCTATGGATGACTTGCTTCTTATGGATAAGCAATGGAAGTTAGTTTTTTTTTGAGATGAAATCTACTCCTGGTGAAGATACTATAAGCGTTTTTGAAATGACAACCAATGATTTAGAATATTATTAGGTTGGTGCAAAAGTAATTGCGGTTTGGCCATTATATTCAATGGCAAAACCCACAACTACTTTTGCACTAACCTAATACATAAACTTTGTTGATAACGTAGTGGTAGTATTTGAAAGGATTTAATTCAATTTTGATTAAAGTTCTATAGGTAAACTGGTATCAAACAGCATTGCATGTTATATAGAAATCTTTTGTGAAAACAGGAGTCAATTGAGGAAGCAACCTTCATTGTTGTCTTATTGTAAGAAACTTCCACAGTCACTCCAACATTCAGCAACCACCTCTCTGATCAGTCAGCAGCCATTATCATCAAGGCAAGACCCTCCGCCAGCAAAAGTATTACTCTCTGAAGGCTTAGATGACTACTAACATTTTTAAGCAATAAAACACTTTTCAGTTAAAGTATGTGCATTCTTTTTTAAGACATAATGCTATTGTACATTTAATAGACTACATTATAGTATAAACATAACTTTTTAAAATTTTTTATTTTTAATTTTTTTGGGTACATAGTAGGCATACATCTGCATGAGATGTTTTGATACAGGTGTGCAATATGAAATAAACACATCATGAAGAATGGGTTATCCATCCCTTCAAGTATTTATCCATTGATTTGCAAAGAATCCAATTGCACTTTCAAAGGTATTTTTAAATGTACAGTTATTATTGACTATAGTCACCTGTTGTGCTATCAAATAGTGGGTCTGAGTCATTCTTTCTATATTTTGTACCCTTTAACCATCTCCACATACTCCGCAACTCTGCCCCACCCTTCCCAGCCTCTAGTAACTATCCTTCTACTCTCTATATCCATGAGTTCCAGTGTTTTGATTTTTAAATCCCACAAATAAGTGAAAAAATGCAATGTTTGCCTTTCTGCATCTGGCTTATTTCACTTAACATAATGATCTCAAGTTCCATCTATGTTGTTGCAAATGATGGGATCTCATTTTTATTGCTGGACAGTCCTCCATTGTTTATATGTACTACATTTTCTTTCTCCATTCATTTGCTCATGGACATTTAGGTTGCTTCCAAATCTTAGCTATTGTGAACAGCATTGCAACAAATATAGGATCACAGATATCTCTTCAATATACTGATTTCCTTTCTTTTGGATATATCCCCAGTACTGGGGCAGCTGGATCATATGGTAGCTCAATTTTTAGTTTTTTGAGGAACATCCAAACTGTTCTCTATAATGATTGTACCAATTTACATTCCCACCAACTGTGTACAAAGCTTCCCTTTTCTCCACAGCCTCGCCAGCATTTGTTATTGCCTGTTTTTTAAATACATGTCATTTTAACTGCGGTGAGATGATATCTGATTGTAGTTTTAATTTGCGTTTTTCTGATGATCAGTGATGTTGAGCACCTTTTCAATGTCTTCTTTTGAGAAATGTCTATTAAAATCTTTGGCCCATCTTTTGTTCAGATTATTAGATTTTTTTGCTGTAAAGCTGCTTGAGCTCCTTATATATTCTGGTGAATAATCCCTTGTCATGTGAGTAGTTTGCAAATATTTTCTCCCATTCTGTGTGTTGTCTCTTCACTTTGTTGATTGTATCCTTTGCTGTGCAGAAGCTTTTTCAACTTGATGTGATCCTATTTTTCCATTCTTACTTTGGTTGCCTGTGATTCTGGGGTGTTCCTCAAGACATTTTTGCCCAGACCAATGTCCTGGAGATTTTTCCAAATGTTTTCTTATAGTCCTTTCATGGTTTGAGGTCTTAGATTAAAATCTTCATTCATTTTGATTTGATTTTTCATATGGCAAGAGATAGGAGTCTAGTTTCTTTCTTCTGCATATGGAAATCCAGTTTTCCCAGCACCATTTATTTAAAAGACTGTCTCTCCTCTAGCATATGTTCTTGGCATCTTTGTCAAAAATGAGTACAGTGTAGTGTGTGGATTTCTTTCTGCATTCTCTATTCTGTTCCATTGGTCTATGTGTCTGCTTTTATGCTAGTACTATGCTGTTTTGGTTACTATAGCTCTGTAGTATAATTTGAAGTCAGGTAATGTGATTCTTCCAGGCTTGTTCTTTTTGCTTAGGATGGCTTTGGCTATTCTGGGTCATTTGTGGTTCCATCTAAATTTTAAGATTGTTTCTTCTACATCTGTGAAGGATGTCCTTGGTATTTTGATAGAAATTGCATTGAATCTATAGACTGCTTTGGGTAGCATGGATATTTTAACAATATTGGTTCTTCCAATTCATGAACACAGAAAATTTTTCCATTTCTTAGGGTCTTCTTCAATTTATTTCATCAGTGTTTTTATAGGGTTAATTATAGAGATCTTTCAATTCTTTGGTTAATTCCTAAGTATTTAATTTTATGTATAGCTATTGTAAATGGGATTACTTTTTAAAATTTCTTTTTCACATTGTTCACTGCTGGCATATAGAAATGTTACTGATTTTTGTATATTGATTTTGTATTCTGACACTTTGCTGAATTCGTTTATCAGTTCTAATAGTTTTCTTGTATTTAGGTTTTTTCAAATATAAAATCATGTCATTCTCCGTAAACTATCGCAAGGACAAAAAACCAAACACCGCATGTTCTCACTCATAGGTGGGAATTGAACAATGAGAACTCATGGACACAGGAAGGGGAACATCACACTCTGGGGACTGTTGTGGGGTGGGGGGAGGGGGGAGGGACAGCATTAGGAGATATACCTAATGCTAAATGATGAGTTAATGGATGCAGCAAACCAACATGGCACATGGATACATATGTAACAAACCTGCACATTGTGCACATGTACCCTAAAACCTAAAGTATAATAATAAAAAAAAAATAAAAATAAAATCATGTCATCTGACAATAAGGATAATTTGACTTCTTCCTTTACAATTTGGATGCCCTTTATATCATTCTCTTGTCTGATCACTCTAGCTAGAACTTCCATTACTCTGATGAATAACAGTGGTGACAGTATTGTGTTCCAGATCTTAAAGGAAACGCTTTCAGTTTTTCCCATGCATTATGGTACTAGCTGTGGGTCTGTCATACTTGGCTTTCATTAAAACATAACTTTTATATACACTTGGAAAAAATATTTGTATGACTCACTTTATTGTGATATTCCCTTTATTGTGGTGGTCTGGAACCGATCCAGCAATATCCTTAAGGTATGTGCCTGTATATGACATTTTCAAGGTAGCAAAGCTTACTTCTCAAGGGGAAAAAGCAGTCAATGAAAAACTGACTCTAAGTAGACCCAGATACAGGATCGAGCAGACAACACGTTTCAAAAAGCCATTATAAATATATGCAAAGAATTAAAATGAACTATATTCAAAATATATGACAGTGACTTGACAAATAGAGAATTCAATACAGAAACAGAGTGTATACAAAAGAAGCAAGTACTGCTTGTGGACATGTAAAATGGTGTGGCCATTTTGGAAACAGCCTGGGAGTTCCTCATAAGGTGAAACGAATTATCATATGACTAAGCATTTCTATTCTTAGGTATATATGCAACATAATTGAAAACGCATGTCTACATGAAAACTTGCTTACAAATATTGTTAACAACATTATTCATAATAGCTAAAAAGTAGAAACAATGCAAACGTTTATTAATTGATTAATGGATAAATAAAATGTGGTATATTCATATAATATTTTTCAACAATAAAAAGAAATAAAGTACTGAAACATGCTGTAACATGGATGAACCTTGAAAACATTAAGCTAAGTAAAAGAAGTCACTCATAAAAGAAACATATTAATTCCATTTATGGAATGGAATGAACAGAATGAACAAATGAACAATGTCCAGAATGAACAATCTATAGAGACAGAAAGTAGATTCTTAGTTGTATAGGGTTGGGAAGAGCTGTTAGGGAATCGTTGCTTAAAGATATTGGATTTTTTTTTGGTATAATAAAAATTTCTAAAATTGATTACAGTAATGGCTGTCCAACTTCGTGAGTGTATTAGATACCATAGAATTGTACACTTTAAATGAGTGAGCTATGGTATGTGAATCATATTTCAAAAAACTTGCCAGCAAAGACTCAAATGGAAATTCTAAAATTGAAAAGTACAAGAAGAAATGAAAACTGATTAGATGGGCTTAACAGCAAATTTGAGATGGCAAAAAAATCAGTGAACTTGAGGAGAAATTAATGGAAACTAATATAAAAAACAGTGAATAAAAAATGAAGGCAAATGAACAGCATACAAAATCTGTGGGATGACATCAATCATATCAATATACATGTAAACGGTCAATCCCAAAGGGGTAAAGGCAGAAAAATCTGCAACTTGAAATAACATGCTTAAACTTATGAGAGACTGAGAAAAAATATTAAAAGTAGCAAGAGGAAAAATTGTTTATTACATACAGGGGACAAGGACATAATGATCACTCTCTCATCGGAAAGAATCAAGGCCAGAAAACAGTGGAATGGTATATCGAAAGGCTTAAAGTAAAACAAAAACACTTGCTAGCAAGAATTCTGTATCCAGCAAAACCGTTCTTCAAAAATAATGCAAATGAACATATTTCTAGTTACTTGCTTTTTGAAAATAATTTGCTATTAGGAGATTTTTACTACAAGAAAAAAATTGATTTTTTTTTAGGCTGAAAGAAAATTGTACCAGTTATTTGAATCCACAGGAAGAAATAAGAAGCATCAGATATAATATGTGGGCAAATTTTTTTAAGCATAAAAATATTTTTATCTATTTTCTTACTTTCTCTCAAATGCATAACACTGAATAAAGCAATAAATATAAAACTGCTTATATGTAGATGTACAGCTATAATACAACAATCAAAGGGGAGAATAATACAGGACTACACTGGAACAAAACTATTATATTTTACCAGAATTGGTCCAAAATAGATTGTAATAATCTATTGTATTCCCCAGAACAATTACTAAGAGAATAACTTTTAAAACATAGTTAATAATGAACAGAGGAATCTAATGGTACACAAAAATAATATCTAACACAGAAGAAGGCAGAAAATGAAGAACAGAGGATTAAAAGAAACGCAAGACATTTAGAATGAAAAGAAAAATGGTAGATGCAAATACAACATATCCATAGCTACATTAAATATGAATGAATGGAACATCCCAATCAAAAGGTGAAATTGTTAGGCTGGGTTAAAAAAATCAAAACCAAAGTAAATATGTTCTATAACAGGCACATTGAGATTTAAAGACAAGAGAGAAAAAGTTAAGTGATGGAAAAATTTATACCATGCAAACTATAAATATTAGAAAGCTGCAATGGCTAAGTTAATAGCAGATAAAATAGAATTTAAGACAAGAAACATTACTCAAGGCAGACAAATAAGGAAATTTAATAATAATGAAGGAATCAATACTTCAGTAATACTTGAAATTATAAATGTACCTAACAAAAGAAATTCATGATTACAAAGCAAAAACAACAGAATTAAATGGATAAATGGACAATTCAACAATTATATGGTTGGAGATTTCAATACTACTTTCAGTAATTCATAAAACAACTATAAATATAATCAATAAGGATATAGAAGACTTGAATAACAGTATCAGATTTCTTGACCCAACATTTATAGACTCTGTATCCAACAACAACAGTGCACACATTATTGTCTAGCCCACATAGAACACTCTCAGATTAAATGTTAGGCCATAAAAATATCTCAATTAATTTAAAGGATTGAAATCATACAAAATATGTTCTTTACTATAATAAATTTAAATTAGAAATTAGCAACATAAATACATTTAGAAAATCCCCAAATATTTTAAAATTAACACACTTCTAAGTAGTCAATAAGTCAAAGAAGAAATCATAAAGGGAATTAGGAAATCTCTTGAACTGAATGGAAATAAAAACACAAATGACAAACTTATGGAATTATTCTGTGCCAAGGGCTTAAATTTTTAAAGGTGACTAAGTACATGAAAAGATGAATGCCACTGAAAGAAAAGTTGAGTGTTACTCACAGTTCCCCTAGAAATGAGAGTCATGGCTTGCTACAAATGGCTACAGAAGGAACACCAACTTTTGGTCAGGAAGCAGAAGCAGAAATGAGGGGAAGGCATTAGGCCAGAGCCTTTGTTGGGGTTTCTGCAGGAAAGGCAAGGCAAGCCAAGGCGAATGATCTAGGACTGGCTCATCTGAATATTTTAATGAACTCTTAACCATAGGTAGCCCCTGGTTGCCCAGTACCTGGCCTTGGGATGATTAAAGTAGGTAAATATTGTCTCCTGAGATGTAAGGGCAGATAGAAGTCATATGGTTCCAGATTGGTTAGTTTGCATATGAAGGGCGTACTCCAAGCTGAGCCCTTGCTATCTATAGAACTAAGATACCCCTGTTGAGGAGCAGTTTCTCCCCAACTACAAAGACTTTTTAAGATGTGAAAGCATCATAATATACAAAAAATTAAAAGTACATACTATACAGTCGTGCAGCTAATTTTTTGCTTAAAGTGTATAGTGTTAAAGCTTTATATTGGAAAGAAAGATTTTAACATTTTCCACTCTAAGAGCATAGAAAAACAAGAGAAAAATTAAACCAAAATTAAGTAGAGTGTAGGAAATAATAGACATCAGAACAGAAATCAATTATGTAGAAAACAAAAAAGGGAAGGAAACAATCAAACTAAAATATTATTCTTTTATTAACAAAATTGATAATAAAACTTTAGCCACTCTGACAAGAAAAACAGAAAAAAGAAACAAATGACCAAAATTAGGAAAAAAAATTAAAAAAGGAAACGACACTAAGGAACCTATCGAAATTCAGAGGATGAGATGGGAATATTATAACTAGCTTTGTGCCGACATGTACAAAGGCATGCCAATGCAAACACAGCTGGCATTACCTCACTTAATGCCTTTGGATTTCAGTTCTAATTCCTAAATTAAACAAGCAATGTATCTTTAATATCACGTAAATATAATTTGAGGAATCTAAAGTTTTTTGGTCATGATTTCTCCTAGCAAGACCTCTGCCTCTTGCACTTTAAGTGATGGGAAGACTAAAGGCTAGGGCAACAGAGTCTTGTTTTCTTCTTGGTTTTTTTTTTTCCCCCGTAAGTAAAGAAACAACCAGAGTCTCAAAAGCTATGAACATCACAGACCCTTTAAAATCCAGATCCAAAGATATAACATTCCCTCTGACTCAGGTAACTCCAGTTCCAGGAAGATGATCAAACTATCTCACACATAAGAGTTTTCAATCATCAAAGACATTAACCATTTATGAACTCATTTTTTCCCCCATCTTACAGTCTCTATAAGGTACACCCACAGATAAGCTAGAGCTTACTTCTCTGAGGTATACTTACACATAAGATCCCAATATATGAAAGGAGCACAAGAATAAGTAGAGAATCTGCAATCTTTCAAGATTAAAAGACTAGACCCGTAGTTTCCTAAACTGTGGTGTTAATCAATCACAAAAGACATCAAAATAGAGAAAAAGTATTTATATGTTTTCAATATAAAGTTGGAATTTCCTCCTCCATCATCCTCACTTTATATAAGAAAACATTTTAACATTAAAAATAAGGCATAGTCTCATAATACTCATAAATTAAATTCACTTTACAAATAAAAAATTCACTTATTATCCATAATTTTACTTCAATACAGACCCAGCAACAATGCTTTCATAGATCAGCAGAAGTTTACACATAAATGTTGGGATTGTTCCAGATTTTAGAAATTTTATTCTAGAGCGATATTTCCCCAAAATGATTTTGAGTGGTACATGAAATGATCTTGGGTGGTGTCTTGTTGCTATAAAGTAATATCGGAGGCTGGGTAATTTATAAAGAAAAAATATTTATTTGGCTCATAATTCTGTAGCTGGAAAGTTCAAGATTTGAAATCTGCATCTGGTGAAGAGTTCCCAGACTCTTCCTCAGCCTGTTCCCACTCATGGTATAAGGTAAAGGAAAGTCAATATGTGCAGAGATCACACGGCAACAGAGGAAGCAAGAAAGAGCATGGAAAGTGCCAGACTTCTTTAAACAACCAACTCTAGCAGGAAGTAATAGAGTGAGAACTCACTCACCTCTGAGGGAGGGCATTAATCTATTCATCCTTGAGGAATCCACACCCATGACCCAAACACCTCCCATTAGGCCTCACATCCAACATTCCCCTCAGATTTCAGCATGAGATTGGAAGGGAATCAGGATCCAAACCAGTTGGTATATGAAAAGTGTTCACATTATGGATAGACAAGGCAATAAATAACATTGAATCATATAATGAAAAAAGTCTTTTTTCTATATTCTTCCAGGTCTTCTCATTGGAGAGGGAGACTCGATTTGGTAATAGTCTTTATCAATGATCCAACACTTAGGCAATATCCCATTTAATAAAGAGAAAGTGTACATCAAATATCAAAGCCTGGCAAAAGTGCAAGAGTAATCAGTTACTCATTACTCTTAGTTATTAGTAATTAGTTGCTAATTATTAATAACACGGCCTTGTTTCCATTATACTTATATTTATAGTTACCTTCCTTTTATAGTGAAAGACGTTCTGTTTAAAATAGTATTAATAATACAAAGTTCCCTTTTAAGACAAATGTATTTATGGCTTTAAAAAGTCAATTGATATAAGAAAATATAAGTAGATCATATGATGGTACATAAATGTCCCAAAACTCATGAAGGTATTAAATAAATTACCTAGTAAATGGAAACCTACCTCTGTGAGGGCTATAAAGAGTGACTTGGTAGAGGGCTCTACCCTGGAAACCTGAGCAATCCGTCCAAATGAGACAATCTAGGGCAGCCAGAAGGATTCTCTTCAATATCTCTTTGGCTTACTTTTCCAGACTTCTCTTGACCTAGTCTAGCTAGCCTGACACTAAAAACCTTGTCTAGTTTTTGTCTGAAACATGAATTCATATTGCTGTGAAATCTCCGCCACTCTATTCTCCCTTATCCAACTCAGTCCCTCCAAATCCTGCACCAATGCCAAAAACTGCTGCTGATTTAACTTCCTCTGTCTGGAGGGTGGATTATACCCATTAATGCCACCTTTGGTAACACTGACTCTTAGTTAACTCTACCTCCCGTGACAAGATTTATTGTCAATTCAAGACCAACAACTATTATTAGACTTCCACTCCAATTCAAAAAGATAAATTTTAATATAAATTTTTCAGAAAAGCTGGAGAAAGCACGTTTGTTTCTATTTTCTATTTTCTTATTGAATCAATCCAGTTCAACTCAGCCTAATCATTAGCTGCATCATTCCACAAATTGGATACTTTCCCCAAATACAGTGTTTCTTATCAAAATATATTTTCATTCCATGAAACAAAAGATCATTGCAGCTTCCAAAACCAAACCAAACAAAAAATCTCCTTTTTCTTTTGTTCTATCAAATCCATCAAAACTTCTTTTAAGATTTTAAACCAATTTCTTCTCAAAGTCAGTTTTCCTCCTTAAGAATACAGTTTTCTGACCCCAGAACCTCACATTTATTTTGCTAGCTTTTAAATAAATTTTGTGCAGGTATCAGGCTAAAGAGGTCTTTAAAGATTATCTAATTAACATTCCATGCAATGTTTAAATTCCTTCTGCCAAAAACTACATGGAAATGGCTTTCACTTAAGAATGTGTTCTATTGCTTGAAAGCCTTATAGCATTTGTTGTTTCTCTAAAAGTGATGAAATTGCACTGGGAAATCTGCGTGCACAGGCTGAGGCCTCTTTCAGTCTATCTGAGAGATGGATGCCCAGGGTTGGTGAGATGTGCTATCTGTGGCAATGTAAACATTTTTCTCATTGTAGAACTAACTGACCCGTATAAAGATCAACTGATGACTTGGCCTGTTTATCACCCTGAACCAAAAGAGTCATCTGGACCAAATACTAAAAATTATGACAGTAAAACATTTATTTGGGAAGGATATATGTCCTGAAATTTTTTTTAAAGACACAATAAGCAGAAAACATGTAATTTATTGTAAAATTGCAAAGTTGCACTTTAAGAAAACAATAGGTATTTAATTATATCTTTTGGTTTTTATTCAAAAGAGAATGGAAGAAAATAAACATTAATAGGTGCCAGTATTCATTCTAGGCATTTTCGTCTATTTTATTTTATTTAACCACGACAATTTATAGAGACTCAGATTGAGGTAATTTGTTCAAGATCACACAGCTAGTAAGCAATTGATCTGTGATTTAAAAATTTAATTGTAATGGTGGATACATGACATAGATTTTTCAAAACTCAGGGAACTGTACAACACAAAGACTGTACCTTAATGTAAACTATGGGCTTTAGTTAATAATAATTTATCCATGTTTATTTATCAGTTGTAATAAATGCACCACATTAATTTAAGTTGTTAACAATAGGGGAAACTGTGAGAGGTAAGAACTATATGGAGACTGTCTGCTCAATGTTTTGGTAAATCTAAAACTGCTACAAAAATAATCTATTTTAAAAACTTTTTTTAAAGGAGTCACACAAAGACGAATTTAAATGTCCATTTACTCTCCTCCCATTTTCTCCCAAACTCACCGCAGTTTCGTTTTCAAATCCCCAGCTCTCTTATCAACATTGCCCATATCAAGGACACCTAAAACTTCTGACTTGTTACATCTAATTCTCAGTCCTCATCTTACCTGACTTACCGATAGCATTAGACACATTAATGCTATACTCCTTTGTATACTCCTTTGCCTGGCTTCCACCCCAACACATTCACCTGATTTTTCTCCCTCTTCTCTGGCCCCTCCTTTTGAGCCTTTGCTGGTTCTTCTCTCTCTGACCTCTTAATGTTGGAGGGCCCCAGAGGTTAGGCTTTTTGACTTCCCCTCTTTATATACCTCATTTCTTTAGTGATTTTATTTACTCTGATGACTTTAAATTTAAGTTATATACTGGTGACTGTCAATTTTGGATCTTTAGATTCAGTCTAAACTCAGACTGAAATAATTATTTAACATCTTCTATTACTCTGGGCTCTCCGGCGAAACAACCAACAGGAATAAATCACTTCATATTGAAATTTGCAGGCCGGGCGCGATGGCTCACACCTGTAATCCCAGCTCTTTGGGATGCCGAAGCAGACAGATCACCTGAGGTCAGAAGTTCAAAACCAGCCTAGTGAACATGGTGAAACACCATCTCTATGACAAATACAAAAAATTAGCCAGGCGTGGTGGCTTGTGCCTGCAGTCCTGGCTACTTGGGAGGCTGAGACAGAAGAATCGCTTGAACATGGGAGGCGGAGGTTGCAGTGAGCTGAGATCGTGCTACTGCACTTCAGCCTGGGTGACAGAGTGAGACTCCATCTCAAAAAAAAAAAAGAAGAAGAAAGAGAGAGAAAGAGAGAAAGAAGGAAAGGAGAGAAAAGAAAGAAAAAGGAAAGAAAAAAGAAAGAAAGAGAAAGAAAGAAAGAAAGAAAGAAAGGAAGAAAGAAAAAAGAAAGAGAAAAAGAAAGAAAGAAAAGGAAGGAAGAAAGGAAGGAAGGAAGGAAGGAAGGAAGGAAGGAAGGAAGGAAGGGAGGGAGGGAGGGAAATGGAAAGGGAAAGGGAAATGGAGAAAGAAAAGAGAACGAAGCAGACTCAGGAGAGCTGATGGCGCAATTGCAGTCTACAGGAAGTCTTCTGGAGAATTAATACCCCCTTTCTTGAGGAGGACAGTCTTTTAGTTCCATTCAGGCCTTCAACTGATGGGATGGGGCCACACATATTTGGAGGCCAATCTGCTTTACCCAAGGTTCACTGATATAAATGTTATTCTCATCCCAAAACACCCTCCAAGTTGGCATGGGAGATTAACCATCCCACATCTCAAATATAATTTGAAAAAAATACCTGTTTTTTCCCCCGATTTAGTTAATGAGAACTTCTTTCTACTTGCTCAGTCCAAAAACCATGGAGTCATTCTTGGTTTGTCCTTTCTTTTACACCTCACATCCAGTTTTTCTTCTCACAACCACCACTGGTCCATGCTATTACTAACTCTTACTCAGAATATAGCAAATGCGTTTTACAGCAAATGACTCTTAGCTATCTCTGGCCTTTTTCTCTTACCCCCCTCCTCTATATATTACTGTTTGTTAAGTGGTATTGTGCCAATAAATTACCTTGGGATCTTATTAGAGGCAAATTCTAATTTAGTAGATCTGACATAGGTCCTAAAAGTCTTTATTTCTAACATTGCTCTAGGAAATGTTGATACTCCTGGCTCACAGACAACACTCTGAATACAGAAGTCAGGGCGATACTTTTTATTTTAAGTTTTATTTCATCTTTAATTTTGTTAATTACCATCTTTTTAAAACTTGCTGTACAAAAATAGTTTCAAAAGAAATATCTCAGTTATATGTGTTTGTTGGCAAATCTTTCTATATAAGTTGGCATTCTGAGCTCTCTAGAAGTAAAAGTGATACCTTTAAAACATAAATCAAATTATGTTTCCCCTCTGCTCAAAATAATTCAGTGACACCCACTTCACTCAATGTAAAAGCCATACTTCTTGCAACAATGCTCCAACAATGATAAGTGATCTAAACTCTCCCTTTATCTCTTTCGCCTTCATCTTCTCCTATTCTGCCCTTCAGCCAAACTGGCCTTGCCAGTGTCCCTGAAATAGGTCTTTATACTAGCTCCTCTCTCTGTCTAGAAGGTTCTTTTCCAGAGAGCTCCCTCTCATTTGAGTCCTGGCTCAATTGTCACACCATCAGTGAGTCCTACCTAGCCATCCTATTTAGAATTGTAAGCATTCTCCACCCCAGCACTTTCCATCCTCTTTGCCCAACTTTATTTTTCTCTATGGTACCCTATCAACTTTACCATACTCCGTAATTTACTTACTCATTAGCTGTGCTGTCTATCTCTCTCCTCATATATGCTCCATGATGGCATTAATTTTTGTCTGTATACTTACTGCCATATCCCTATCACTTACAACAGTGTCTTGCACATGGTAGATATTTAATAATCATGTATTAAATAAGTGACTTAAAAGTAAATGAATTGCAAATGCTATGCTTGTTCCAGGATATCAGACTGTATCTCCAACAATCAAAAATTTATCTTAACAAAGGTTCAGAAGAAACCGATTCAAAAGAAAATCCTCATGTAAGCTATATCTAAATTTAGAAATAAATTAATTTTGATTCAGAAAGATAAGCCACCAATATAGTGAAGTGCAATGCAATATAAATAGTGTGAGCTTGCTCTTATTAAAATATACACTGAATAGAAAAAGAGAAAGGAAGAAATATTAAATGTTAGCAGTGGTGAGTTATGGGTAATGCACACTCCTAAATTTTCCAACTTTTTAATAAAAACAAATAAGTGGTAAAAGTTTTAGTCTATGCAATATAATTGTATTTTTCTACAATGTCAAATTTTAAACGCATAGTTTCATTGATGTGTGCTAAAATGGAAATAAGCTGCTGCATTAACCCATCTTTTTTGTTGCAAATCTCAGAACCCATCTATGTATTCCAAGCAGAAGATAAATTGGTTGAAGAGGAATATCATAGAATCCCCAAAAGCTCACAGCCAGAAAACCAGACTGAAGCTCAGCTCTGAGGTTGATTTTCCCAGAATAAGAGCCAGGGCACTCTGTCACTTCCCTGAAGATGTGATCTACCCACAGCAGGGTGCATGGAGACAGCACAGTTCTCACAGCACAGGAGACCCAGAAAGCCACCATAGGAGCGGCCCACCAATACCCCTGACTACCCATGCCCCTCCTCCATGTTCCACCAATGCTGCCAGGGAGGGAGATTTCAAGCAGCACCTTCTTCTTGGGTCCTATGCCTGTGTCTAGAAGCAAGGGAGCTAGGAGAGACTTACAGGACTCTAATATAGGACTTACCAAAATATTTAAAAAGTATTTAAGAGCTATTAAGCAACCACAATTATGACACAGCTCTGCTGTGTGTCAGACTCAGCCCAAAGACCTTCAACACTATTAAGTCTCTGGGCTCAAAGCAGTGGTTTCCTAGAAAATGCTTCATGACTGTGTCTTTGGGTAGGAGGACACCTGTTTCCCAGCATTTGCCTGTTTCCATGCTGTAAGTAACCACACCACAGCTGATCTCCCGCTATCAACATGGTATCACTGAACACAGAGATGCACAGTAGCCCACGTAGTATCTCCACCATACAGATAATTCTAAGTTTCCTTAAAAGCAGAGCAAATAGCAAAATCTTGTAAAACAAGTAGGAACTGATAAGTTCGAAGGATTCATCCACTTTTAGTATAATTTATTTAAACTTGACAGTTATCTTCATCTGTTCAGACTGCTACAACAAAATACCAAAGATAGACTGGCTAATGAACAACAGAAATGTATCTCACAGTTTTGGGTGCGGGGAAATCCAAGATTAAGGTGTTGGCAGATTCTGTATCTGTTGAGGGCCCTCTTTCAGGTTAACAAATGGAGCCTTTAGCTGTGTCCTCACATGGCAGAAGGGACAAGGAAGTTTTCTGGAGTCTCTTTTATAAGGCCACAAATACTCTCACCTTTAAATACTCTCACATTGACGATTAGGTTTCAATAAAGGAATTTGGGGACTGAGAAATAAAAACATCAATCTATAGTAAAGGAATATACAATGTAATTTTTAATAATGAATGTTTAACAACCAGCTCTCAGGATTTTTGAGTGCTTAAGAATTGACTCTCACAAGCTGAACTGCCAACTCTAGCACACCACAGGCTCAAAGTAGATGACATTATTATTTTCTTATATGGCTGATATCTATATAGTCTTGACATCAAAAGCTATACAGGTTTGCTTTTTCTAAAATTATTAGATAATCTTTTCATTGAAGATAAATATTCCTAATGTATCATTTAAGAAGGGAAATGGAATTCATATTAACTTCTTTGCATTCTCATTGTCATGGGGCATCTGCCTTTATTTTTGAATGTCTAATTTAGGGCCTCTTCTTAAATGTTCAGCTTTGAAAGCCTCACTCACTCACAGCTATCACTGAGAGTCTATTTTTGCCTGTTAAGATCTCTCCTTAATCAGAGATACATATAAACCAGTTAGGTTTATACTTTTGGGTAATTGATCACCGTATTTAATCTCTCAAAGTAAGGCTGTGCATACCTGAGACTTCTGTTGCTGGGTTCAGGTCTTTTATCCCCCCTAGTATCCAGCTAATTCTTATCCATGTCCCAATGCAGACATCACTCATTCAAAAAAAGACTTCTGAGCATCTCGTGTCCTAATGCAGCCCCGATTAAAAATCCCTTCTCTGTGTTCCCACAGAAACCCACACTTACCTTTACCATAATACTGAGCAGGACACTGATCATAATTTTTTTTACCTTTTTTTTTTTTTGAGACACAGTTTCACTCTGTTGCCCAGGCTGGAGTGCAGTGGCATGATCTTGGCTCACTGCAACCTCCACATTTCGGGTTCAAGCAGTTCTCCTGCCTCAGCCCCCCAAGTAGCTGGGATTACAGGCACTTGCCACCATGCCTGGCTAATTTTTGTATTATTAGTAGAGACGAGGTTTCGGCATGTTGGCCAGGCTGGTCTCAAATTCCTGGCCTCAAGTGATCTGCCTGCCTTGGCCTCCCAAAGTGCTGGGATTCTAGGCAGGAGCCATGGTGCCTGGCCAACTTTTGGAGACTATTATTTTACTTGTCTGCTTTTACAACAACTTTAAGGGCAGAGATTCTGCTTTTCTGTCTTAAATCCCCAGCTTGGTACAGTACTACAGATGCAATAGATACTCAGTTCATCCATTTATTCATTCACTTACTCCACACACATTGAGCATCTACTACGTCAGACATTGTTGTAGGTGCCAGAGATATAACAGTGAAACAAATCCTGCAATTACAGAGCCAATATTATAAAGAAAATATGAGTAACGTAAACTATGTTGGATGATAATAAGTGCTAAGAAATAAATTAAAATTATATTTTTTAAAAGTTAAAATAATGAGGGAAGTTTTGGGGGCAGTGGTGGTGGGTTTTAAGTAGGATTGTCAAAGAAGATCTCATTAATAAGTTGACACAAAGACAAGAAGGAGATGAGGAGGCTAACATGAATAGCCAAATGCCATTAGATCCCTCTCTATTTTCACAGGGCAATATAAAATGGGATCTTTCTCAGCTGTTTCAGACATGGGCTTGTTGGTTTCTGGCAGGCCTGCATCTCCAAGCAGCTCCTACCCGCCAGGGCACTTGCCATCTCCACATATTGAAGTCTCCTTTCTCTTCCTCCTACTCCTCCATTCAAACCTCAGTTCCTCTCACTCCTGTCTGACTCATCCTGCTCTTTTTTTCTTGGTCACATTTCTGTGTTCCGACTCACTCAATTCTAATCAATGAGGATTTACTTCCTAGGTGGCCAACACAATACTAGGTGAGAGGAAAGATTTCAAAAAAGCACAAGGGCCGTGAGAACCTTCTGTCTAAATCCAGACAAGAGACAAACAAGTCCTTTCCCTCCACAAATGCCTGTGATGATGTCTTACTATCTATGAAGTAATCTCTATTTAACAAAGTCAATGCATAAGATAAAAAAAAAGGAATGTACATGATAAACATCGAATCAGGAAAAGGTTTATTCATTATCAATGCCTGCATCTTCTAATTATTTCCTAAATTCAGGTGTTAAAAAGGACTTTTTTAGTAAACAGGTAGTAACTGGATATACAGTGTTCAGGTACTCAAAGCACTTGTATTCATATTTTAGCAAAATACCTCTCTTCCAGATCACACTGTAACAATCATATAGCAGCTAAAACAACCACAACAACAATTGGGTTGTTGTTGAGCAATGAAAAGTTTAATTTTATCGATTTTAAAAGAACATGCAGATTTGTCCAAATTGCGTTTTTCATTTGTTCATGTGTTTCTAATTTAAAGAGGGCAGCGTTTTGCAAACAGAGCTGTATGAGTGAGAAAGAGCACTTCTAGCATCTTGGTTTGGTTACAAAGAAAGAAGGAAAAGAGGTGAGCAACTGAACACATGCTTGGTGACAGGTACTGCAGCAGGTACTTCCTGATATATTACCTTATTTAACACATGCTGTCTCACAATAAGCACCCAAGAAAGGTGGAAGGAAGGTAACATTACTAGCCTCAATTTAAATAAAATGAAATGTAGTTACTGAGAGTTTGAATAAGTGTTCTGATGAGACATAGCTTGTGAGTGGCAGACATGGGATTCTAATCAAGGTGTATCTGACTCTGAGAGCCACGGTTTTCCCATTATCCATGCTTCTCTCAGATAAGAGCATTATGCTGATGAGGCCAAGTCCATGAGGCCAATCATCCCCTTGTGTTGGATCCAGGCCATAGTCTGCTCCCTCCATTCTCCAGATTCAGGTTAGATCTTTATAGATCAAAACTATCATCAAAAAATACATCAGAAGAGAATGTATAAACTGGATGGGTAGAAAGCCATCCTGACCACTGGATCAACAAGGCTGAACACATGTATTATTGATGATGGGCCATTAGTGCCATCTTTGTTATGGTCAAAAGCTCCAACAACCTGGCCTCTCTTTTCTCATAAATTTATGTCACTCCCCATCCTTTAAATGACAGGGCATTATCATTCACCACGTCAAGAAAGGGAGTTAAGGATTCCAGCTGCCTAGATCAGGAAAGAAAATGGCCACATGCATTTTGACTAATCATAACCTTCTTAGTGGAAGAATAACCAGCCAAAAATTACATGTCTGCTAATTCACTGCTTCCCTTTCACTGAGGAATCACAGTTATGACCTGAACTCCAGTCTTCAGTGCTGCTGCTTTAGCTGTAGAAATGATGTGCTGTGTGTGTTTATTCTGATACCTGGATACACCCATGGCAATGATTGGAGTGGTTAATTAATAACATAAATTGAAGGGGTTCTAGGGCCCCTTAAGGGGAGATAAAATGAATCTGAAATCCAACAAACAATAAATCAGTGGCCCTCAATCTGTGCTGTAGTTTTTCTGGCTGCCAAATTTTGATCAATATGTAAAACTTATTTTTACAGCAACTGAGTAAACACATGGATTAGTAATATGTGTCAAATGGACTATTGAGCTGGGTAGATTTTAACACATTTTGGAAAAAGAGGTACATTTGATGCCAAATGAGAATAAGAGATATATCATTAAGTCAAACCTGCTCGGAAGAGAGCATTTGTTTACTGGAATATTTAGAAACTCTATTTTGCAAGTGTGTAAGAGAGTTAAAATCAGTGACCTGCACTAACATCCAGTCAGGGGCTTTTAAAAAGGAACAAAGGTAGAGCTTAGGAGTGACAGGAATAAATCCAGAACCTGCTTCTAGGGACTTGGCTGAATTTATTTATTCATCCATTGAGTCTATCAACAAATGTTACTGAGTATGTACTAAATGTGGTAAACAGTTCTAGGGAACTATTTCAAAGGGCACCAGTTACAGATAGAAAAACACTGTCAGTCAATGACTACAGAGCTCAACCAGGGCCTTAATTCAAGCGCGAAGAGCATCATAACGCAGTGCACTTCTCCAGCTCGATGTGTGTTTATCTCTCACCTATACAGGACCCACTGGGGACATGCAGCGTCTTGTAACTTTTAATTGCTGGTGAGCTTCGCAAGTGTGGCTGACCCTAATGGACTGAAGAAGTATCCGTTGCTTTCAGTTTTGTCCAGAAAAGTGCCCCGGTCAATGGCAAACCTCTTTAATTGGGCTTTTATCAGGTTCTTTCCTCGAAGTAGGGACGGCTATTGGAAAGAGAATCAGTGTGGGTTTTAGGGAGTGCTGACACATGTTTTTGAAAATGAATAGAGGGGGTGGCTTCTTTTGATATCATCGAAAATCACTTGCTAGAATGAATTTGATATGGATCAGCCACAAGGGCTATGTTATTGATGGATGACACAAATGAACTTGTAGCAGCATTGAGGCCTATTGATTCTATCTCCCATACATTTTGAAAGTGCTATATGGCCAGTAGCCCAAGGCTTTGTCTCTGTGCAGGGATTTGGGAGAAAACCAACTACTGCAGGAAATGAATGTGCATTTGCTCACTTTACTACTGCAAGTACATCAGTTTCCTATAGCTGCCACAGGAAAATATCACAAGCAAGGTGGCTTAAACAACAGAAATCTCTTGTCTGGAGTTCTGGAGGCTAAAAGTCCAAGATCAGGGTGCTGTCAGGGTTTCTCCCTTCTGATGGCTATATGAGGGAGAATCTGTTCCATGCCTCTTGCCCAATGTCTGGTGTTTTGCTGCCTATCTTTGGTGTTCCTTGGCTTGTAGAAGCATCACCCGCATCTCTGATTTTACATTCATATGATGTTCTGTGTGCATGTCTATGTCCAAATTATCCATTTGTACAATGACTGGTTATTGGGCTTGGGCCCACCCTACCACAGTCTAAACTTCTGTTAACTAATTACATCTGCAAGACCTCTGTTTCTCATCTGGTCACATTCTGAGGTACTGGGGGTTAGAACTTCAACATATGAATTTGGGGGAGATGTGATTCAACTCATAAAAGTTGGGAAGAAATAGACAAGGCCTATATCCTGTTTCATGGAATGAACATATTATCTACTGTAGAACAATCCCAGAAGCCAACCAATACTGGCACTCCATAGAGAAGTCTCATAAAATTTGCAAAACTGAAAATGTGCTCCATTCCAACTTTGTCAGATCTGCCTTGTGGCCATTTTATCCATCTAGGTGATCTATTCATGAAGTCTTACTTATAAAAATATTTAATGAAATAGGTCACTGAGGTGGACTACTTTGCTTTAATTAAAGTAAAATTTCTATTATTCTATTTTTCACATTGGTTCTATTGTAATACCATAGGCATAAATAAAAAATACAGAAAATATTTGTAAACATATTTCCCAGAAAAATTTGTATTTAAACAATAACAAAATAATCATAAAACTCTAGTAATTCTTTTAAAAGACACTAAAATGAAACTATAAAATAATACCTGATATCCTGTAAGCAGATTTATGTGTCCCACATGGACATCCCCTTGGCAATTTGGCTGAGATTGTTAACAGCTTTAATCTATACTAACATTTCTTCCTCTGCATTCAAGATAAATACTCTATTTTTTAAAACTTTACTCCAGAGTTTGAAATTAGTAGCTCTGCCTGGTAAGACCTGTGTAGTTGTTAGAATAGTCCAGGCTGAGGAGATAATAAGATCAAATGTGGGAGTTGAAATGTTTGATCCTTGCTTATCATTGGAGCTCAGCCTAAAATCTGCTAGAACATGTGGTTGTCTAGCAACCAACTAATGTCCTATAATGATCTACAAATTGATGCCTGTGCTGAATGAACGTTCTAGTCCAAACCCAAAGCTTTATATAGTTAATTAAAAGCTAATGTCCTCATTAGTAGCTGTTGGGGAGGCTCAACAAGTGCAGTCTGCATGTGCTAAGTGTTGAATATTTATTAGACATGATGTTAAATACAAAGTAGGAGGAACTGGACCATCCATCTGTTGACAACTATATGAATAAAACGGTGGTTTGGAACTGCCCAATCCATAAGTAAGTTTGGGAGAGCTGATGCCTGCCATACCATTCACCTGAACTGCCTAAATCTACATTGCATCTTCCTGGATCATGCATTGTTTTCTTCACCTGAGAAGAATCTCTGTTATTACCAAGTCCAGACTACTCCCAATCCAGCAGGCAGAGCCCAGATTGCTTATTCTATTCTGTCAATCACCTTAGTTCATGATAAAGTTCGTAGGAAAAAAATGAACCTTTGATATCTGTCAGGCCCTTTTGAGACACTAAAATAAGAGTAAGCTTAAAATACATTAAAGGTTGAGAAAATTTGCTTTGATTTCTGCTCACACAACTACTCGCATACAGGGGTCATCCTGACATCCTCCTTTGTTTTGTTTTTGGTTTTTAATCTCTTTTTTAAAGATATGGCTATTTTGAGAAAATTCTCTAAATGTCTGTAACTAAAACAGATAAGTGATTGGTAAATTATTCAGTTGACATACTGACCATCTATTATGAATTTAGGAATTTGCTAGATTCTGTGGGTAATAAAATAGAAGTATTCCAAGCAATTCTTTTCCTCTATCACCAAGGAACCCAGTTTCTTCTTAGGTGTCACAAACACAGAAACTTTTTTTTTAAATGAAGTAGGATTCCCAGTTATGTTCTAACCAATTTCCATAATAAACCACACCTTTCATATCATTAACACAGAACATGGTTCTATTATTAGCTCCATAATAGCCTTATTTAATTCTGTCTGCTCTGATATGGTTTCTGAAGGTTAAGAGCAGTATCTTCTTGTTTTGCCATGTGGACCTAGACTGAGCGAACATACTGCCCAGAACATAGTAGGTACTCAATGAATATTTAAGAATAAATAAATGAAGCTTTGATACTGTCTCTTCCAGTCCCCAGGTCTATTAACATATGTCTGTGACGCCTCTAGACAAACTTAAGGACATCTCTTTGGCCACTAAGTAAAGATATTAATGGCCTAGGCTGATGTCAAAATTCTGCCTTATTAGTAACCTCAACCAACCAACCAACTTAGATATCTAAAAAGCCCATCAGCAAAAACAAGTATCTTTTTGGTAGCTTTATATATTGGCATTGTCCAATAGAACTTTCTGCGGTGATGTATGTGGTCTGCACTGTCCAACACAGTAGCCATTGGCTATATGTAGCCAGTATGATTGAGGAACTAAATGTTGAATTTTATTTAATTGCAGTTAATATAAATTTAAATAGCCACATGTGGCTAGCAATTACCATATTGCACAGCACAGTTCTATACGTTTCAGAATATGAATGTATATTAAACACCTTCCAGTTTGTTACCATAGTTGGTAACACAAACTGGCTTCCTGACTTGTGATGTTTGGTCTATACTCTAGTATGTTTCTTTGCCCAGTGACACAGAAGTATACAAGGAGTGAATCGAAGTCTAGCTTTATTATGGGAAATTTTCATTCTGTAACCAGAATTTAACATTCAACGTACCACACCAATTTCCTTTCTTTCCTGATGCCATTAAATAACACCCTTAATTTGAGAGCAGCTTTTCAAAAAAGAAAAAAAGGAAAAAAAGAAAAAAGAAAGAAAATTTCTATTTTTTTCTATATGACATTTTAAATTTCAGAAACATGATATAAAAAAATATGCATCACAATTTCAAGATAGAAAATTACTCAGGCTTCTGATGTAAAAAACTGACAATTTCGCTTTTTCTGTTGTTGTATCTGAAAACATGAATTGCAACAGCTACTAAATTCCTGAATAGAGGTGTGTGTTCCTTTCTGAAAAACAATAAAGTTTTCAAACTACATGTGTTTCAAGGACATGGGCTTTTTAAGTTTTAAATTGCTCATTTTATTAAATGTGTTTGATTTTTCAAACTCAGAATTTTGGGAAGCACTGATGTTATTCTCTGCCTTTCTCTTTGTCCTTTTAAATCTCTCATTCTCTCCTTTTACACCTGACTCCTTCACTAAGTCCCTAAATTTCCTCCATTTACCCAAGTATATTTTTATTATTAACTGCATAATTTAATAAGAGTTTTGCTCTTTACTTTTAAGTTGATAATTCTTTCTTTCTCAAAATAATAGCCGAGCACAATGGTGTACAAGAGGATCCCTTGAGCCTAGGAGTTCCAGGTTAGCCTGGGCAACATAGTGAGATTTCATCTCAAAATAAATAAATGACTAATTTAACTGCTTTTTAATCCACATCATTGCCAATTAATTTTGTATTTTATCTCAGTTGCCCGCACTTTTTTTTAAAAAGTGTACCTTAAAAAGTTCTTTTATAGCAAAGTATTATAGTGTAAAAAATAATACTTTGCAAATTTAGAAAGAAAATTTACTTCACTAAAGTAATAACTTTCCAAGGCAAAGAAGATGATTTTTGTGTAGGCATGGCAGAGTTCAAGACCAAGAGCATCTTATGGTTATCTTAACTGATTCCTTAGTCTAAATAAAAGTTACATCTGGCAATGAAGCTGTGCTCTCCTAGATAAAGGAAATTATAACAATAGTAATAAAATAATAACATATCTGCCATGTCCCAGGAACTCTGCTAGAAATATTACATAATGTCACTTAATCTTAATATCCCTTTCATTCTCTCCATTTCCCTCACACAACACACACAATGCACACACTGCCAAAAGATGGAAAAACCCCAAATGTCCACCAACTGATGAATGGGTAAATAAAATGAGGATATGTCCATACAGTGGAATATCATTTAACAATAAAGACGAGTTAAGTTCCAATACTAATGGACCTTGAACACATCACGTTGAGTGAAAGAAGCCAGTCACGAGAGACATCTTGGCAATTATAAATAAAGCTGCCATGGACATATATATACGAGTTTTATATGAACCTGTTTTTATTTCTCTTGGGTATATACCTGGGAGTAAAATTTCTCAGTCATATGGTAACTCTATGTTTACCACTTTGAGGACCGTTGAAATTGTTTTCCTAATGCACCATTTTACATTTCTACATGTACAAGGGTTCCAATTTCTCCACATCCAGCAGAACCTCTTCTTCCATCTTACACATCTTCCAGTTTAGTAAAGGGGCAATTTCACACAAACATAAAATCTAGGAAAGATTTTCCAAAGGTTAATTTGTATTGCTGTTGAATTTTCTGGAATGTAAAAGGGAAAGGTAAAGAAGAGTTCATTGTAGCTGATATTTGGGCTGTTTGCATCCTGGTCTCTTGGTTTGGAGAATAACAATCTGAAGTTCTTTCTCAATTTCAGAAGATAACCCACTAGAACTGCCTAATTCTTTGAATTTCATGAATCTATCATTACATATGGTTTCCTTTTGTATAGAAAAGGACATTAGTTCTGGTTCCCAGGCTAAGCATGATCACAACAACCAAGTGTAAAGTGCTTCATTCAGGGACTGGCACATAGAAAATGTTCAAAATGTACATAATTATTATAGTCATTAGTATTTTTTACTAATATACAAAATATACCAAAAACTGTTGGTCATTTACAATGCTGGAAGGTTGCATTTCTTTCATTATGTAACCAAAAGATGGCCTTCCTATTTAAATTTTCTGAAATTCTGAAATTTCAAACAATGATCTCCATGTTTTCCTACAAAAACAAACAAGCAAAAATCTCCAAAAACTGTGATAATTTTGTACATTCTAAGGCTATGTAACCTCTAAAACTTTGACTTGAATTTCTTAAATTTAGATGATACAGCATATTCCATGGAGCCTAGCAATGTGCTGAATATACATTAGGAACTTAGGAATTACTTACTCAATGAAGGAGAAAGAGAATGAAGAAAAAACGCATAGAAAGGAAAGGAAAGGAAAAAGGGGGAAGAGATAAAGGAAAGTTAATTAGGAAATTTAAAAATGCTCCTGGGATATAGAAGAGTAGGTATTCATTAGAGTATAAGAATATGTAGAAAGCCAGGATCTGCATAAATTAAGTACCTCCAAAGTATGTTGTGTAATATCATAATATGCAAGGCTTTATGAATATTTGCCTACTTATGACTAGAGATGGTTCTAGCTGAGCTTAAGTAAACTGGTAGATAGGTGTCTCAATGACTAGACAGAAACTTGGATTCTAAAAGAATGATGTATTATTGTTTGATCTACCGGGAAAACTTACAGGAGAAGATTGGGCACCAAAATTAAACAGATGAGTATAAGAAGGTTGTTAATGCCAAATGGGTTTAAAAAGACAACGTTCTAAAAATTGAAGCCCCTGATATTTGGTTGAAAAATATGACTTTGCCAACCAAATTAAAATTCCTAGAGATTAATTTGAGAGGTTTCAACAGCCATCACCTTCAGTCTGCAGAAAGCACTCACCATTAAGTTTAGGCTGTGTAAAGAGAAAAATATACATAAAGGCACAATGATTAAGGGGTTAAGAGACATGAGAGTAGACGCTGGTGATCTTAAACACTGAAACTACAAAGCAGATACCATGTGATAATGGGTGTAGCAGAACAAGCTTTTCCCAAAAATACCAGGTGCCCATACCTTTTTAGCCAGTCTTCTCTTCTGTCAACCTTCCTTCATCTAGAGTTCAGACTGGAAATAGTTTATCAGCCAATCTGTATTAGGTGTTATATTTACCCCCAAGTGTATTTGTATTCTATTTAGGGCTAGTACCTTCTGGCCAAAATAAATGACGTTCTATTGTCAGTGGTAGTCAGACAAGGAGATGTATTTTGGGTAGATGGGGGAAGAAGTATGAAGGAGACAGAGAGGACCTCAATAGTACCTCAGAGCATACAACATAGTTAGTTACCTCCATCATCACTTGCTAAGTAATTCCTACACATCTGATTAGGAAGAGAAAAAAAGATACATATTAAGCTTATATTAAAGCTATCAATTTCATTGTATTTTGGAGACATGGCCTAATTTTAAAGGACCAAGGAAAATTTAGGAAGAATAGAGTACAGATACATAGTCCAGAAGAATACATGATGTAAATTAGTTTCTGGAGATAGGCATAGAAAACATAGAATTGAGTCCAAACGTGCCACGAAGTTTGTATAATTCATTTTCTCTTCTTTTTTGTTTTATCATCTATAGTGTTAAAACTGTTTTAAAAGGAAAGATCATGTTATTCATGCATATATAAAATGAAAATGGGCTCAGAATTTTAATGAAGGAACCAGTATGAACAACCAGTTGCATCGAGAGCTCAATGTGTTACACATTGTAGTTAGATAAGAAATGCAGAATTTACCAATGCAAAACTAGTAAAATTGACCTATATCCAGAGTGATAATCCATTTTATTCTACTGGATGCATTTCTGTGAACAGGAATTATTATTAAAGACAAGAGCTAGCTAGGGCACTATTAGGAAAAACTCAAACCATTTTTCCCCTGCTCTCATACCAACAAAACAATAGTCAACACAGAAGACTTCTACGACCCCAAAGTATTAAGGGATTTCTCCCCACCATCAAGGGAGCAATAATCTCTGTAGCAGACACCAATTGGGTGTCCTCCAACTTAATTTTGACACTATCTACCTGGTGATAGTGTCAGATCCCACAGGTTGAGGGCCCAGTCCCCAAGATTGCCTCCTCTCCGCAGCTTCAGACACCAGGTGCAAATCTAGACCTCCAGAACTTCTGATCAACAAACTTCAAGTAGAGGTTCCCATGACTCCCACTTTGGGTTTGATTAATTTGCTACAGCGGCTCACAGAACTCAAGGAAACACAGTTTATTATAAAAGATTTTACAAAGAATACAGATAAAGAAATGTATGTGAGTAGGGGCATGGAGGTTTCATGCCCTCCCCAGCCATGCCACTCTCCAGGAACACCCATTTTTTTCAGCTATCCAGAAGCCCTCTAAACTCAGCCCTTTTGGAGTTTTATGGAAGCTTCATTACATAGGCATGACTGATTAAATCAGTGGCCATTGGTGATCAACTTAATTTTTAGTCCCCTCCCCAAGGATTTTAGAAGTTTCATGTCAGGAAACAGGATTGAAGAAAAATATATATTTCACAATACCACAGGCACCCACCAAATTTTTGTCCTTCATAATTTTTCTTTATAAAATATTGGATGATCTCTTAATCTCCTTCCAACTCTTACATTCCATTAGTTTCCACAATCAATAAAGGGAAAAGCAGAAAGAAGAAAAAAGGATGAGAGAGACAATGAATTGAAAAGTCTGAAAAAAACCTTACACACTGGTAATCTAGTCTTGTCACCAATAACCTTCCTCCTGTCTCACACTCCAGAATTGTGTGCTTATTATTAATAGATACCATACCAGTTTAAACAGAATGAGTGAAAAACATAAATCACAAAAGACTCTAAATTTATTATACCCGTGGATAAATGGCAAAGCCTTCATTGTACATTCACTGGATGCCAATGAAATACCATGATCCTTGGTTGAAGTAAAATTTGTTCTTGGTTAGACTGACAAGGGTAATTAATGCTTCTATAGAAAAACCCTGATCCCAGTTACTTTATGTCACATGAAAGAAAATTCCCCAATCCACTCCTCCCTCATCTGTGGTTAATATTGAGTTATGAATCACACAATGACAGCCCTGCAGACAGGCAAGGAGGGGCTGAGCTAACCCTGGAATACAAAACACACAGCCAGGACTGCAGGAAATAGCACATTTACCCTCCCAGAGCAGAGCTAAGCAGGACTTCCTTCATAGGTTATGGCTCAAGAGAAGGATACTCAGGGCTTTTCTCAGGCTACTTGTTATATTAGTATATATGTTATTTAGTCAGATGTACTCTCTCTCCTCCATGCACGCACAACAACTTTTTTCACTCTCTCATCAGGAAAAGTAATTTAGAAGCAAGCCACACCACTAGCACTATGGCTGAAAAGAACAATCATATGGAGCACACACAGGAGTCATTTAAATTAGCATTTTTCAATTTATTAACATTTATTGAACACTTTTTCTATGTCAGACACATTACATTCATTATCTTACTTAATCCACCCAACAAAGCCATGAGGTAGGCTCTGATATTATTCCATCTTGTAGGTGAAGATGAATTAAGTAATTGGCCTAAAGTCCCATGGTTAAAAATAGCAAAGTCAGGGCTTGAACCTGGGTCTAGCTGACACCAGACTCCACACTCTTAAGCATTGTGCACATAGCCTCAACTCACAGTCCTCCCAACTGACCCCTAATTATACTCTCAGGCAGGTAAAGAGTGGTTCTGCTTCCCTCAGAAAGATGAAAGATAGATTTTTTAATACTTCTGCATGCTGAGCATGACCAGACCCTCCCTCTAGGCTGTGGTAAGTTTAGATCCGGAGGACATATGAGTGCAGGGAGAAAACAAAAGACTTCAAGACTGCATAGAAGAGGTGCTTCTGTACCTCTAGCTCACTGCTACTTTGTTTTTTCCTCAATGAGCCCTCCCTAATGAAGTGAGAGAGGCAGGATTTGCTTATTACCAAAGCTTGTTCTGGGCAGTAGGGGTTTCCTTAAACATAACAAGTAAACACAATCCAATCTGAGCGTTCTTTTCAAGACCTCTCAACCCTCATCTATTAGAGTTCCATAAAGCCCATTATTAGAATTTCTCTCTATAAAAATTATTTTCTCAATGAAAAGCATTACCAGGAAATGAAATCAGATGAGAATTCTGAGAAAGATAAATCTCACTAACATCCTTTACTAATTGGTTAAGTTCCTGACCTCCTTTGAGCCCACTTTCTCATCTGTGAAAGGATAACCCAGTGCTCAAGAACAGGTGGTTGATTAAACTTCCAGTTTTCAATGAAAACTCACCCCAAATCACCACCATTTAATTGTGATTTCATTTACAAGATAATCTTTCTTTTCAATAGACCTTGGAGAAATGGTTGTGCTGGAAGGAAGGAAGGAAGGAAGGAAGGAAGGAAGGAAGGAAGGAAGGAAGGAAGGAAGGAGAAAAGAAAAGAAAGAAGGAAGGAAAGAGAGAGAAAGAAAGAAGAAAGAGAAAGAAAGAAAGAAAGAGAAAGAAAGAAAAAGAAAGAAAGAAGAAAGAGAAGAGAAGAGAAGGAAATCCTAAAACTAAAATACTAAACACTAAAAAGAGGGCAAGTAAAGCACCAAAGATAGTTTCACTAAATCACGAAATCATCTCAAGATGGGAGGCCTTTTCTTTAAAACCTACATCACAGGTGGCAAAGACAGAAGTGTGGGAAAGGACATTAATACAAAGGATTTGACAATGCGGAAGGACACTGAAGCAATACGTTTATTGCCTGGGCAAAAATCTTTTCTCTGATGGTACAATATTGCCATAAGGCTTTATATACAATTTAAACACAATGGACTTTCAGGAGCACACAGAGCCCTAGGGCAACATTCTGTTTAAGTAGTTATTACTGTATCTATAAACTGTACAAAATGGAGATAGTGCATTCATATTTCATTTGTTTCTCACTTAAAGAAAACAACCCCTGCCCCATCAACCAACTAGAAGAAGAACACGGTTGTGCGTCGACAGACTAAGCATTAGCTCATAAGATTGTTTAAGGCTAAACAAGGACTATAGGAACAGTTATGTACCATTGACCTTCCCACCCCTCCTTGTCACCAACACCACTCCCACACACACATACTCATGTCCAGTATTTTTTGTATAACTTAACAAAGGAGTAGAAGATATAACCAAAATATATGTACAATTGTATACCATTCACTTCTCTGTTAATTAAGGCTGGTGTCTTGCATTGTAGGACCCCCAGAGATTACCCCAAGACCCAACCTGTCACTAGCTTTTCATCACTTCTCTTCTACTGCTCAGTATCTTTTCTCCCTGATGCCCATATTGGATATAAATTTAAAAGTAATTATAATGGATGAGTCTATTTTGGTTGTGCTTCAAAGTCTATGGAACAAAGCCCACAGAGAAAGAACATTACTAGGATGATTCTACATTTAACTGAGAGATCTATGGACTCCCAATTGAGAAAAAATGGGCTAAACATCACAGTGAATATTTATTGAGACTCACAGGTATGTTAATATGGGCTTTTGTTATTTTCCTCAGCAGTCACACTTCAGACAGATACAGAGGCATCTTTTTTTTATTCTTGTGAGGAAAAAGATGCAGGAGTAGGAGTCAAAAAGACAAGAATTCTGCTCCAGAATCTGATACATTCTGTTTGAACCTCCTTTGAGTTCTTCTCTCTGAACAAGGTTTACCCGAATGCTTCAAAGCATTATGGTGAGAATCAAGAGAGATCATGTATAGAAAAGTACATTATAATCTAACTATTATATGAATGTTAAACTATACATAAAGCCATTATATCATAAAATAAATACATTCTGGGACTTTAATGAATCAAGGTGAATATCACTATTGCAATGAATTCCTCCTACCTTATAAAATCTACAACAGCATTAAGTAGCAATAACAGAAATAAGGACAGAATGAGTGTTTAAATAAAGCTTTCACAATCTGTGTGGTCAGCTATGCTCACTCACCAACAGTGTCTCACCACTACCCTTCAATCTCTCAGTACACATGACTCAAATCCATGCTTCAGCAAAAGCACGACAAATATAATTTTTCAGCATTGTTTATTAACATCAGAAACTGTAATGTCAAATCCCCCTGTGTCAAAAAGCTGAAGTATGATGGCAGAGAGGGTGTTCCAATGACAGGTATAATTAACACAAAATGCCAAAACTTTTTCCAAATTACTTTTTCCTGGCTTGTCAATTTTTATCCATCTCACAAGTGTGGCATAGTATAAGAGTATTTGGAGAACAGGGAATACCTCCTACCCACATCCAAATTTCCAAGGTGGGAAGGGTAAGTATCCTATTATTGGAAACATGTTAAATCTATTGAAAGTAAATAAAACTATATAAGTTGTGGTTAAATGTATTTAAATGGGGGTATTGGAAATGTAAAATAAAAATAAAAGATATATTAATTAAAAATTTTAAGAAAGCTAGTGAAAATAGAAAAAAATAAAATGCAAAATTTTTAGTATGTTAATTTAACAACTGACAATAACACTTTAATCACTCTGTTTCCACCTCGATGATATTTCTCATGCTGTCTATATACAATTGTTGATACTTGCCAACATCACATCATTTTGCCTCACTTGTGACATAGACTCATCTTAGGGTAGCTGGACATTTCACAATAATAACAATTTTTCTGGTAACTACAATCAATATATAGGCATGGATCCATAAGCTATGTCTATAGTATGAGAGTCTTCCCTCAGTTGTATTTGATTGATTCAAGATGGATACCTATTCCTAAATTCTCTCTCAGAAAAATTTATATTTTTGAACTGAGAGACACAAATGACTTTAAGTCAAGCGTTGGTGCTGTGGAAAAATGTTCTATTAACTGAAGTCTCTAGAGTTTCCCCAGAATTTACTCTTCCAAAAGGCTAGTTTTTCAACTCTTCCTGGGAATCTATAAGATAGTCTAGCATATGTCCAATGAGTTCCTTTTTAACTTGTTGTTTGTGATTGACTTAGCCACTTGCAATCAAAATAATTTTAACATGGAAATTCTTACATAAGTTTCTTTTTCCTTTGATCACTGTAGTAGACAGAATTCTAAAATGCCTCCCAAGATTCTACTCCTTAATGTGCACAACCCATATAATTCCTTCCCCTTGAGTGGAGGCAGAACCTGTGAATATGATGGAATATCACTTCTATGATTACGTTACTAATCAGTTGACTTCAAGTTAATAAAAAAGAAGATTGTTTGGCTGGACTTAACTCAATTAGGTGAGCTCCTAAAGATGACTAGATCTTTCTTGAAGTTATAAAGATTTGGAAAACCATGTGACAAGGAACTGTGGGCAGCCCCTATGATCTGAAAGTGGTCCCTGGCTAGTAGCCAGCAGGAGTGTGAGGACCTCAGTCCTAAACTGCAAGAACAGAGTTCTGCCAACAACCACCTGAGCTTGATAGAAAACTCCAGGCTCTAGGAAGGAAAGCAATTCAGTTAACACATTGGTTTATACCTCATGAGACCCTGAAAAAAGACACAGCTAACCTGTGCCTACATTCCTGACTTATGACAACTATGATAACAAATTTGTGTTGTTTTAAGCCACCCAGTTTGTGGAGGTTTGTTATGCAGCGATGGAAAATTGAGAAGAGTTATCTAACATTTATTCAGATTACTTACGGCTTTTCCCCCTCTTCTTTGCAATTATTTGCAAACTGTCATAGCTCTTAGTGGCTATTTCACTGGAAAAAATCTCTTACTCCCTGCTCCCTATCTTCTTTCCCTTTCTCCCATTTCTCCTATCAACACCTCTACCCAAACCTGGTTCAGCATTCCTGAGAGTTTGGACAAATAGGCAAGGACAGGAGAACTAACCAACTGTAGTTCAGAACCTCGGACAGCAGCTCTCCCCATACTGCCTACTGATCTCTCCCTCCATACCTGTGCTCTCCACGGTGACTATCTTGTAATGGCACCCTTGGCCACGTGAATTCAATTATTTTGTCTGTCATTCTTCCTGTTTTGTGCTCTATTTCCTGAGTACCTGAAGTCAGTAACCAGTGGAGGAATAAAAATTCTACACAGGTCAATGTTTGCTTCTGTCTCTCATTTATATCCCCTTTCTCCAGGAAGTTGTCTATACTATTCCAGACTGCTAATTCCTCTAACATACTATGTTTTACAGTATTTTTATATGCTTCATGCAGCTCATATAGATTACCTTAACTCCCCTCTTCCTATCTAATGTTCTTTCTTTCTAACATGATTATGATTAACTCCTTAAGTGAAAGAATTATATTTTGTACATTAATACAGCAGTAAGTATGGATCGATATATTTGTATTGGTTGAAGAGGCCATGCAAAATATTACCAACTTTAGTCTCAAAGAAAAATGCTTTAAAAATTGATGAGAATGGATTTTCACCCTGTGGTGCTGCCCATATAAGAATCATCTACCCTTGAATATGGGCAGAACCTGTGAATATAATAAAAATTAAAACACCAAACTGATTTTATGGCAAATTCATTTATTAAATTTTATCTTAGACCAGGTCTAAAAAGATAAAGCCTAGATTTGAGGAAATAAGGGGATAAAACTCACGGACATTAACCAGTTCTATGCCCAAGCTTTCTCAAAAATCAAAATGATATGAGAACTATGGAGACAAAGGGTTGTATCAGAGAGAACAAAGCTATCTGAGGACCCTTTCTGTTTCCCAGGGGACAAAGCTCCTGAGGACCCTCCTACATTAGAGTGATGTGTTGGCCAGCAGTCAGCATGGGGAAAGGAACCAACAGATCAAAGTATCCAAAACAAGAGTCTCCAAAGATTTTATCTACTGCCCTGTAGAAAGGGCCACATAAGCACCTAGAAATAACTGATGCTTCCATGTAGGGCAGTAATTATGCTTCTTGGCAAGGAGCACTATACAGACTCGTTGCAAGGGTTCTGGGCACCAGAAGCCTTGCTTATGTGATTCCTTTATTTCAGATTGTGCAGCTTTTAAAAAAAAGTCTAAACCTGCACTGCAGGAACTAGGAATTTTCTATTTCCATCAATTTAGGGGCTTTTGGACAGTGGTGACCATACTCTACCACACATTTAAAGAAGTCAGTTGTTCTGTTGTGACCGTACAGTCTTCGGGGCATTGGCCAAAAGAAAATAAACAGAAAATTGTCTTTGAAAGAAAGTGGTGTATGTAAACATATAATTATAATAAAACATGAGAAAGTGACACAAGAAAAATGTGAACAAATTGCTTCGGTGGAACAGAAAAAAGGGAACTCACTCTCCCTGGGGAAAGTTTTAAGCTGGAAGGTAAATACCAGAACAAATTGGAAAGTCATGCAAATGGAAGTTAAAACATTTAGATCATTGTACAAATAGTACAAAACAGAAAACAAAAACTAAAAATTTCTGAACTGAGACATTTAATGTGGGGGAAGAACTCAGAGCTCGTTAAAAAGACTTCCTGTGCCAAGTAACTCATGAAGAACACTGAGGGTAAAGAGTCATTGTTACTGAGTTTGGAGTCACATGGCATTGCCTCTCTTTCCCCAGATCTTTTTCCATGTTTTATGCTCTATGGGATCAACTTTCAGTGGTGCTTTGTTTACATGTAAGCCTCGGATAGCATTGATCCAAGCGGACACCAACACAGAATTATACAGGGAGCCACACTGAGTCAGCACTGGGACACAAGGACCAACAAAGGCACAATGGAAGTCATCATGTACAGGAAGTATATGGGCATAGGTGTGTGGCGAAAGATATCAACATGGCGCATCAATGCCTGGGGACAGTATGGACACAGAGAAGGTGGGTATATGCACAGAGAAGACAGAGGAAAAGGGACCAGTGTGAACATGAATGGAAGAGAGACAAACTGAAGTGCAGATGCTAAGTTACAGAATACAGAAGGAGAAAGAGAAAGAGAAATAAACAGAATCCAAGAAGTAGATGTTAGCAGAGGCTCAAAAACAGAGAAAGAGGTAAAGATACCAGGCAGAGATTAACAGATTACTCACAATGCCAGCTCAGTAGAGTAGAACTTCACTGTTTGCCTTTGAGTTTCACAAGACTGTCCATTCAGCATATTCTATGGAATACCATGCCCTAGAAACATTTTTTCAGGCCAAGAAAAAACTGCTATCTTTCCTTCTACCTCGCCTTTCCAATGTGAGATTTTAGCAATACTCCTCTGTATCTTGAAAGTATACACATAATAAGTAATCTATTATGATAATTCCAATATATTTTAAGAATTTCATGATTTTCGGACAAGGAAATTGAGAATTGTAGAGGGAAATACTTAGCCAATTATTTAAAGGCAACATGCCAACTGGGAAGAGAGGCACATTAATTATACTCCTGTGATCAAGCAACAATCCCTATTAAAATAGCCAAGAGGTGGGCAGGCAGTATCTGTGGCTACATTTAGCTAACAGCCCATTTCTACTTTACATTTCCAGCCCAGTCTGTAAAGCCAAGGAGAAATATCACAGCAGCAGCAGCAGGACTCCTGAAAGCAGCCACAACATACTGCTGTGGTCAAACCTAAGAGTCCTTTCTGGTCTTTGAAGACCTGCCACCAGGGAGGTGGAGACCAAGCAGCATGCCTTCTTGCTAGCAAGAAGAAACTTACTCCAGTATAAAGAGAGAGGATAACAGAAAAATAACATTTTCCCCTTCTTATTGCGATTTCTGTAGTCATCTTCTCTCCCAAGCCCTTATTGGGAAAGTGTGTCTGCTTTCTCCAAATACTATAAAGTCATAGTCTTCCAATTACATGAATCTATCTTCAAGGGCAGTTTGGCCCACTTACAGTGAAAGCTCATCAAATGGAAAAGAAAAATACACCCATTGACATAAAGAAAAAATGATATTCCTTCATTTGGTCATTAGATTTATGATAACATATATGCTAATTCTTCTCCTAGATGAGTGGTTTTACTCTGGGCGAGTAAAACCGACCCAAGAGATCTCTGAAAAAATCACATCCCATAGTGAAACTAAAGCTTAGAGCCAAACAAAACCTTAACCTAAAGGAGGTAGGAAGAGAGGCATACGTAAGAGAGGAAGCAATAGGAAAAAAGAAAGTAGGGTCCATCCTAGGATACTTCCTGGGTACAAGAGGGGGATTCAGGGCCTTCCTGCAGAGCTCATCATCCTCATCCACCTGAGCAAAGGGAGATCTAAGAGCCAGGCTATGTGGCACCACATCCCTGACTAGTAATTTTCTAGACATTGCTGAAGTTCTTGCAATGGTCAAAACTTCACAACTTTACTAGACAACCTATTTCCATGCTGGACATCTTCAGTTACCAGAAAAGATGATCACAAGACCTGACTCAGGAAGTTCTGCCTTCTCTCTATCACTCCGCTAATCTTTCTGCAGCAGCAGACCTCACCTGTACTTTATATGCTTCTTCCTTCAGCCCAAGCCCTTTGTATTATTCTTGGTTTGATTTTAAGTGCACTCCTGCTGGACTTTTGCTTTCCTTGACTGTTTTTCCAGGTGCCTGACATTCTCTTTATATTCATTTTTGATGCTCTTCTTGCTGTCTTCAGTGTGGGTCTATTAAAAAACTGAGCTTTTGGGTTCTCCCTATGCCACCACTTTAGTTTCTAACTAGATCCCTATTTTCCTTCTTTTCTAATTGTGAATACACAATTGTACTTGGAATTATATTTATTTTTCAAATGTTCCAACTTTCTGAGCCACAGGATAGCATTTTATTAGAGTGTTTATTGTGGAAGCAAGGATAACATTATATCACAGTGAAAAGATACACTATAGATCCTGAGGTGCACAGAGGGCATGGATTGATGGCCAAATGAGTACTACAATAGACATCCCCTTCTAGGTACCCCTTCAGGAGAGTTATTGCATAAAACAGGAGAACAACAGCACCACATGAGAAGCGGATGCTGAGCTGGGCCCACTCACTGGCTAAGTGGTTTGTTTCTGCTGACCAGGCTTTCGAGATGAGTGATTCTAATTATTGCTTCAACAAAATCACAAATCTCAATGAGTCATGGATATTTGGGTGGCTTTAGAGTAGTTAAAATCACAGATGTCAAATTCACAAATGTTAAAAGCCAACAGCAGGGATCAAAACACAAATGTTTATAGGAGCCAGGCAGGAAATGAGTAACTCAAGATGGATGCAAGACAATAGAGAGTTGTGAAGACATTTAATTGGGAAGACATAATAATCACTAGCAGAGCAAACACTGATATAGCACCTATTTTGTACCAGGCATGGTTTGAGGAGATTTAGAGATATTGATTTATTTAACCCACAAAAAAACCGTATGACGCAGTTCCCTTATTATCCTTTAATTTAAAAGTAGAAAAACTGAAACACAATGAATTAAAATTATGAGCACATCTTCCATATAAATGGGGCATCTACTACTCGAGTACAACTAATTGTTGCCATTAAGATCAGGGATCAAATGTTGTCAAATCTTCTGATTTTACAGAGAAGCAAGGAATTCAAATTTGCGTGTTAAATCTTAGTTTAAGATTATGACTTGTAATCTTTAAATATATTAGCCATATGTAGTCAAACATTTCCGGCACTAAGCCCAGGACACTAGTTTGTGTTTCTGGTATACGGTTCACATTTATAGGGATCTTCCACAAGCATGATATCTCTGCAGTTAACACTTTCTGCATTTCCTTTCTGGAAAACTCAGGAATAACAAGATAAAGGATTTCTTAGGGATAAAAAAAAAATTAATGGAATTTCTGGCCCGTAAGTCCTTTGAGTAGATGCGCACACCCCACTGTTGCTATATAAGACCACAGTTTCTGAATTCCAGAATGGCAGAAAAAACTATGTGTAGAGCAGGTAAAAGTAAACCAATAGATTAAAAGCATCCTCTATAACTAAGCTTTTCAAATTCCTTTCTGAATCACCTACAACCCAAGTCATTACAACCATCTCTACCTTCTTTCCCTCCTCTGATCGACTCCCAAATAAGTGGTGCTGAAGCCACAGAACTGCATTTGAAACTACCTACATTTCCAGTCCACTCAATTCCCACACATCAAAAAACTCTCCAACTATCCAAGGATTACAGTTATACTCCAAAAAGCCCCTTCTGGATATCTCTACATTTCCAGAGAAGTGATTATTCCTCTTAGAAAGAGCATACAATGCAAGCACAGAAAAGGTCATAGAGTTCAGATCCTTTGTTTTAAGGTTAAAATAATTAAGGCTTAGGAAGATAAAGCAATCTGTGGAAGGGTTTATTCTACTAAGCAATCTGTGAGCCTCATTCCAGTGTTCTATCAGTTGACTAGTTGGTTTACTATTTTGGACACTTCAAAGAGAATTTTAGTGTACCATGAAGGCAAATAAATGTAAAATCCAAGTAGTTTTTAGTTAATTGATTTAATGCTTTTCCCCAATAGCGATTTCCCCCTTTTTTTCCTCCTGGCTAACCACTACATATTATTCAAAGACAAACCATTGCTCCTTCCATGAAGCCTTCCAAGACACTGTTTCTTCACATTATGTTCAACTGAGATGTATTTCCTTTGTGCATTCTACATCTACTTTTATCATCTTTCTCATCATACTGTGCTACAATGACCCTCTAGGTGTTGGCCCTGGTCCCCTCAACTCCTGCCTCTTAAAGACAATGAATGGACCTTTTTATTGTAACCTAGGGCCCAGCAAGTTACTGACAGATACATAGCGAGCTCATAACTCATAAAAAGAGTTAGTTTAATGAATAAATGAGTAGATCACTCTCTGTCCCCTTTGGGAGACACAAGAGACAGCTGATATCTCTACCAAGATGCAGAATATCTGAGACTGAACACTGCCACATAGGAAAGAAAGTGACCTTTTTCTTTGAGGGATGTAGAAAATGACTCTCTGTTCCCAGACAATTTCTTTCTATGACGATAGACTCTTAATGAAAGTGTAATTGTTTTACCAAGAATGGCTCATCAAACATCTGCAATACTCATTATTTTTTTATAGACAATCTCTTTGGAGGTGAACTCTGGTACAAGGGGCATAAGAGGAAAGAAAAAAAAAAGAATTTCCTGGGTTTGACCCTTGTGTAGGGTAGGCCCTTGTACTGGGCTTGCTTGCCTGCTAAGAATTAGCTACTGGGGGATCAGAAACCTGTAATATGTTTGACTAATAGTGTTTTTTTGTTTGTTTGTTTGTTTGTTTTTGTTTTTGCGATGGAGTCTGGCTCTGTCACCCAGGCTGGAGTGCAGTGGCGCAATGTCCGCTCACTGCAAGCTCCACCTCCCGGGCTCACACCATTCTCCTGCCTCAGCCTCCGGAGTAGCTGGGACTACAGGTGCCCGCCACCACGCCCGGATAATTTTTTGTATTTTTAGTGGAGACGGGGTTTCACCGTGTTAGCCAGGATGGTCTCAATCTCCTGACCTCGTGATCCACCCGCCTCGGCCTCCCAAAGTGCTGGGATTACAGGCATGAGTCAGAGTGTTTTGAGGCATTTTGTGCACACTTTGTTTTCTTATTTCTCTTTTGTTTTTCTCTGGGTTCTTTAGCAAAGTTTATTTTCTAAAATTCATCTAGTCTCAGCTTTATAAAGGCAAAGATAATAATTTCCCTAACACTTGTGTCATAAAGAAAGGGAGAGCAATAGCACCAACAGAAATAAAAATAAAAGAATCTCAAAAGCCTGTATACCTATCCTTTGAAAACCGAGAAAAGACAAGTTAAAGAAGATAGAAATAAGATGTGTCATATACCTCCTCAATATGTTTTGTATTTAGTACTTTCTTTAAGTCTTCATGCTCACAACCTCAATTCAGAAGCTTATCTCTTCCAATTTGAGTCATTTCATTATCTCCTCACTGGTCTCCCAGACTCCACGTCTCACCTGCATTTTCTAATCCATTCACCATGCTTTGGAATGATCTTGCTGAAAAATTATTTTACTGCTGACCAAGTTAAGCTTCAGCACCACTGTCTTACTTAAAATATTTAATGTTAAAAAAGCAACTCAAACACTATCAAAACAATCTTTTAATATTTTCTATGAGGCCAATATTACCCTGATATCAAAACAAGGCAAAGATATCACAAGAAATGAAACTACAGACCAATATCCCTCATAAATATAGATGCAAAAATCACCTATAACAAAATATTATTAGCAAACTGAGTCCAACAACATGTAAATAGGATTATACACCACAATATGGGTTTGCCCCAGAAGAAAGGTTGCTTCCACATAGAAAAAGCAATCAATATAGCACATGAATCAAATAATGGACAAAAACCATAGTATTATCTCAATAGACAATGAAAAATCATGTGTCAAAATCCAACAACTTTGCATGATAAAAACACTTAAACTAGGAATAGAAGAGAACTTCTTTAACTTGATAAAGGACATCTATGAAACACTCACAGCTAATATCATACTTGATGGTGAAAGACTGAATGTCTTACTCTAATATAGGGAAGACAGGGTTATACACTCTTGCTACTCCTATTCAACATTGTATTGGAGATTTTAGCTAGGGAAACTAGGCACGAAAAGGAAGTAAGAGGCATCCAGATTGGAAAGAAAGAAATTAAACCATATTTTTAGATGACATGATCTTGCATGTAGAACATTCTAAGGAATCCATCAAAAACTATGAAAACTAACAAATGACTTTGGCAGTGTTGCAAGATACAAGATAAATACGTAAAAATTAAGTGTATATTCATACACTAGCAATGAGAAATCTGAAAAAAAATTAAGAGAACCAGTTTTGAAATGGCATCAAAAAATAAAATACTTGGGAATAAATTTAACCAAAGAAGTACAGGACTTCTACACTGAAAACTACAAAACATTCTTGAAAAAAATTAAAGAAAAACTAAATATATGTATAGATAGCCTATGGATCAAAAGACTTGATATTGTTAAAATAGCAATAAAGTTTCCAAACTGATCCACAGATTCAACATAATAGCTATAAAAATTCAGCTGTCTTTTATGCATAAATTGACAAATGGATCCTAAAATTCATATTGAAATGCAAGTAACAATTTTTAAAATGAACAGTTAGAGAACTCACACTTCCAATTTCAAAACTTACTATAAAGCTATAATAAACAACACAATGTACTATTGAAATTAATGTGAGATATATAGATCAATGGAATTGAATTCAGATTTCATATTAGAAAGCCTGTAATTTATGGCTAATTGATTTTCAACAAGGGTGCAAAGATCATTCAATAGAGGAAGAATAGCCTTCCGCAAATAGTATTGGAACAACTGGATATCTAATTGCAAAAGAATGAAGTTGAAACCCTACTCATTCCATCTACAGAATTAATTCAAAATGAGTAAAAGACTTAAATGTAAAATCTAAAACTACTCTTAGAAGAAAACATAGGAGTAACTCTTTGTGACCTTGCGTTAGGCAATGATTTCATGGATATGACACTTAAAGTACGAGTGGTGAAAGAAAAAACAGATAAATTGGACTTCATCAGAATTTAAAACTTTCCTGTTTCAAAGGACACCCTCAAGAAAGATCAACTCATGAAATGGGAGAAAATATTTGTAAATTCATACATCTGATAAGGGACTTGTATCCAGAATATGTAATTATTCTACAGTTCTGTAATTAAAATGACATATAAGCCAGGCATGGTGGCTCACACCTGTAATCCTAGCACTTTGGGAGACCAAGGTGGGCAGAACTCATGAGCCCAGGAATTCGAGACCATCCTGGGCAATATGGCAAAACCCCATTTCTATAAAAAATACAAAATTAACTGGGTATGTGGTGGCTCACACCTGTAGTCCCAGCTACTCAGTAGACTGAGGTGGGAAGATTGCCTGAGCTCAGGGAGGTCGAGGCTGCAGTGAGCCATGATCGCATCACTGCACTCCAGCCACTGCAGCCTGTATGACAGAGTGAGACTCTGCCTCAAAAAAAAAAAAAAAAAGACATATAACTCTATTAAAAATTGTATTATGAACTAAATTGTGTACCCCCCAATTTTATATTCTGAAGCCTTAATGTCTTATGTCACTTTATTTGGAGATATGTAGTATAATTAGGTAATTAAGGCTAAATGATGTCATAAGGGTGGAGTCCTAATCCAATATGGTTTCCTTATAGGAAGAGTTTTGAGGTGCATGCACAGAGGCGAAATGAGGGTGTAGTGACAAGCAGTTATCCGCAAGCCAAAGAGAAAGGTCTCAGGAGAAACAAAGCCTGCCAACACCTCAATCTTGGACTTCCAGCATCCAGAACTGTGAGAAGATAAATTTCTGTTATTTAAGCCACCCAGTCTGTGGTTTTTTATAATATGTCTGGCCGACTAACACAAATGAATTTGAATAAACATACAAATGACCAATAAGTATGTAAAAATCTCAAGATCAGTAATAATCAGGGGAGCACAAATCACAATCACAATAAAATACCACTTCACACTCACTGGGATGGTTGAAATAAAAATAGACACTAACATGTGTTTCTAAAAATATGGAGAAATTGGAAACCTCATGTATTGCTGGTGGAAACATAAAATAGTGCAACCACTTTGGAAAACAGTTCCTCAAAAAATTAGACATAAAGTTATCCATAAAACCCAGCAATTCCTCTTCTAGTTATATACCCAAAAGAAATATAAACGTAGGCTCACACAAAACTTGTACACAGATGTTCATAGCAGCAGAATTCATAATAGCCAAAAAGCCAAACTCAAATATCCAGCAATTGATAAAATTTAAAAGATGTAGTGCATCCATAAAATGTAATATTATTCAGCCATAAAAGAAATGAAGTGCTGATACATACTACAACATGGATGAACCTTGAAAACATTATGTTGAGTAAAAGAAGCTAGCCACAAAATATAACATATTGTGAAATTCCATTTACATAAAACATAGTGAATATGTTCCATAGAGACAGAAGTAGATTGGTGACGGCTAGGGGAAGGGAAGGGGTAAATGATGGGCAACTATTAATGGGTACAGAGTGTTTTGGGGCAGAATAATAAAAATGTTCTGAAATCACATTGTGGTGACCATTGCATAACACTGTGGATATAGTAAAAACCACGGAATGAACACTAAAAGATGAATTATCAATAAATTGCAATAAAGCTATTACTTGTAAAAGATGCTTTGGCATCTCCACTTTCCATGCAGAGTTAAGTCCAGGCTTCTTACTTGGACCTCTTTAATCTAATTACTTATTTGTCCAACCTTTTTCCCCACCACTTCAATATTCTCATCTATTTTCTTTTAATAGAAGGTACCCCTTTTCTGATCTTCCTGGAAGTTCATGCTCATTCTTTTATACCAAGCTCGGGGTCATTTCCTGTCGACTTTCCCAATCAGCATATTTGATTATTCTCCAATTTGTACCCCTGGTGTATATTTTACATATTTCTGAGCACTTAGGTTTTTTCTAAGAATGCTAGGAAATATTTCCCATGGTAGTAAAACAAATACTAGGATTTAAAAAATATATTTATTTAAAGTGCACCATTTAAAAAAATAATGACATGTTTAAAATTAAATGAAATTCCATGGTGTTTGGCATTTATTGATAGTGGGCTACGAATGATCAGTTCATGATACAATGGTACCTTACCTCCATAATAAGAACAGAGAGAATGAGCTTTAATGGAGCTATTGGACATAAATTTGTCAGAGACTACTTGATTTTATGAAAACATCATAAACCCCATGGAGGAAGTGCATATGCCACTGAGCGGAGAGAATTGCGTATAAGCTAAAAAAGTGTTGGAAAGCTAGGACATAAAAAATTGGCAAATGACACGTATTTTTGAAAGATTTGTTCCATCACTCTCTTTTGGTTCCTGCAGATGCTGATGCAACAACTCCTGATCATATGTTGCTTTGCCATAACTTTAAGTTCAAATAAATGGGTATTTCCATGTTTCCATTTCATACAAAATTTATTGCACTTCTTTAGTGTTGCATTAAGCTTGCTGCATCTTTCAGGAAAAGGATGTACACTACGAAGCCTACATTTTTGGTATGAGAGTTGATAATGTAAAACACTGCTTTTGTGTCACTGCATTTTTATATTTATATGTAATTTTTTCCCAATTTTAGGTAAATGATGAGGGATAACATATTAATACATATTTCAACTGACTTAAATGAAAATCTTTCATGATATAAATGATAAAGTCTTCATGAGTGGTTGGGTATATGGAAAATAAGGTATTGATTACTATAGGATAAATCAAAATTAAGAATACTAATAAAATTAATTTTTCTTGTTTTTATTTTAAAATAAGAATTTGACAATTGTTTTTTATACCAACTATTAAAAAGAATCGATATAAGGAAACTCAATTACTCCTTCTCTTCAAAAGTCATTTTGGCAATGGGAATACAACCAAGTCATGACAGGGACATTGTGAATTCTGTATATTAGGCCCAAAGGCAGGTACAATTTATAAGGTCTGATAATGTCAAGGTAAACACAATGATGATAACATATTTATATTGAAATTGCAAGTTAAGAAGTCATTTTCACATACATTACCTCATTTCATTTTCATAACATCCTCTGGAGTAATGAAGTCAGGTTTTATCCCCATTCTATAGATGAAAAAGCTAAAGCCAGAGGGATCAGATAAATTTTATAAAATTAAAAACTCACAGAACAAGAACTCAAGTTTCCTCACTCTTTACCTGGAGCTTTTTTTTACTTTTACTTTTTCATTGTTAAGCTGCAGAACTGTGTAAAATGGAAGGGATGCCAAACTGCTAAGAACATTAGGATTGTAAAACAAAACCTAGAGATTACATTCAGGTACAGGGTATAGAGTCCCTGTGATTCATTAGGCTCTGTGTTGGGTGCTAGGAAAACCACGAAAATATGTTTTTAGGTTTCTTTATACAACTTACTATGTGTTATGACAGAAGTAAGGAAACCATGGACTCAATGACAAGTGATATTAACATATACAGAATATTCAAAAGAGTAGTTAAGAAACAAAAGATAAGCCAATGAAATATGCATAGAAAGACTATCTTTGTGCAAGACAGAGAGAGAGACAAAGTACCTTACACCTAACCCCTTTGTGAAAGGACAGAATTTCCATTCTTGACCTACCACTACAAAAATAACTATAAACCTTAAACTCTATTGATGTTCCACTTAACAATGTATGACTTTGTTTTTCATGATCTACTATTAAGCTTGCTTCTTTTTAATTCAAACTCTGCCTCCTTGGACTTTTGAGGTTTATAATATTGCTACATTTTTCTGTGACATATCAGAAGCTATTATTTATTTAAACTAACCTTTTCAAGTTTAAAAGGTACTGTCTTAGTCTACAAGGGTTGTCATAACAAAATACCAGACAGGATGGCTTAAACAACAGAAATTTATTTTCTCATAGTTCTGGAGGCTAGAAGTCCATGGTTAAGATGCCAGCAAATTCAGCGTCTGGTGGTGGTGCTTTTCCTAGTTTGAAAAAGCTAGCTAGCATTTCTCTTTGTCCTCACACAGCCTTTCCTTGGTTCAGGCATTGAGGGAGAGAGGGAGGGATAGCAGAGTGCATGGGAGAGAACACTCTGGTGTCTCCTCTTAAAAGGATACTAATCCTGTCAGATCAGGGCCCCACCCTTATAACCTCTTTTAACCTTAATTATTTCCTTAGAGGCCCCATCTCCAAATACAGCCACCCTGGGAGTTAGGGCTTCAAGATGCGGATTTTGGTGGGACACAAACATGCAGCTCACGACACACATTTCCTCTTAAAATATTAAATCTTGGAAAGAAAGTATATATACATCTACTTCTGTTCTTCAAATTTTAAAGCCTTTTATCTTATTTCAGATATACCATCTTTCCAAGTGGGAGTCCCAAGATTTATCATCATCCCAAGTCCTTTTGATCAATTCAGCATCCCTTCTCTAGACTTACTGAGTTTTTTAAAGTCAACTTCATTAAGATATAATTTGCATATAAGAAATGCATCAATTTTAAGTGTCTAGTCATGAATGTTGCCAAATATAACAACCATCACAATCAAGAAATAGAACATTTCTATGACCCAGAAAATCCCTTGTGCCCTTTAGCATCAATCACCAGACTTATGGTACCAGACAGCCATTGATCTGCTTTCGCTCACTATAAATGAGCTTTGCCTACTCTAAGTTATCCCACAAATGAAATAATACAGTATATGCTTTTCTACCCAGCCTCTTTCATGCAATGTTTTTGAGATTAACCCACACTGGCATGTACATCAGTAGCTCTATCCATTCGTTACTGCATAGTAGTGTTCCATTTTTTGTGTGCATATGTGTACCATTAACTTATCTATTGACATCTTCATAAATGTTGAATTGTTTCCAGTTTTGTGGCATTACAAATAAAGCTACTCTGTGTATAAATCTGCATGAATATCAGTATATAAATCTTTATGTGAACATATGTTTTCATTTTCTTGGGTAAATATCTAGGAGAATTGCTAAGTTGCATTTTAAGTGTATCCATAACTTTATAAGAAACTAGCACATTGTTTTTGCAAGTTGGTTGTAGCATTTTATATTCCCACTAACATGAATTTGAGTTCCAATTGCTACATTCCCCACAGCACTTGTTACTACCACTCTTAAAATTTTTGGCCATGCTGATGTATATGTAGTGGTTTCAATTTGTGTTTCCTGATGGCAAATGATATTAAACATTTCACATGTTTTTTGGCCATTCACATATCTTCTTCTGTGAAATATCTGTGGAACTCATTCTTAATATATATTATGCACATTTAATTTATGTAAATATTTTCTGCCACTCTGTGGCTTGACTCTTTTTTATTAAAAGCAGGAATTTTTAATTTTGGTTATGTCCAATTATCACTCTTTTGGTTCATGCTGTCATGCCCTAAGAAGTCTTTGTACACTGTCATGTCATGAAGATTTTCTTTTATATTTCAGTAGTGTTACAGATTTATGTGTTCTAGAAGTTTTATGGATTTATCTTTACGTTTAGATCTCTGATCAATTTGTACTTATTTTTTCTGTATTGTCTGAGGTGAGAATCAATTTTATTTCCAAATGAATATCCAGTTTTTCCAGCACAATTTGTTTAGAAGTGTCCTTTCTTCAAGTGAATTGCTTCAACATCTTTGTGGCAAATCTATTGAGCATATATATGTGGGTTTATTTCTAGTCTTCTAATCTATATATTCATCTGCACGCAATACCACACAGTGTTGATTACTGTTGCTTGATCTTAAGTTTTTTATTGAAATCAAAAAGTGAAAGCCCTGCCACTTTGTCTCTTCTTTTTAAAAAGACTTTTTCCCAGTTTAATTAGGGTTTTTAAAAAATCATGTCTGCATGTTGAATTTTTTCAGATTATTTTTCTGTAACTATTATAAAACATGTGTTTTTCTAATTTATTTAGTTTAAAGGGTGAATTACATTGATGGATTTTTTCAAATGCTAAACAAATTTGCATTCCTGAAATATACTCTCTCTGGTCATAAAGTATATTATAACTGCATACATGACATTTTCTGCATCTGCAATCATGAGAAATATTGTCATGTAATTATTTCCTTATGATTATGGTATCAGGAAAGTGTTCCCTCTTCCATTTTCTGAATTTTTTTTTTGGAATTGGCATTATTTCTTTCTTAAATTTTTGGTAGAATGTACCAGCGAATCCATTTGGATTTGTGTTTTCTGTATGGGAAGGTTTTTAACTATAAATTCAATTTATTTAAAAGACATATCTTGATTTAGTTAATTTATTCTTGGGTGAGTTTTCAGTTTGTATCTTACACGGAATTTGTCTACTTCATCTAAAATGTAGAATTTTTGGCATAAATTTGTTCATATTATTCCCTTGTTATTGTTTACTCTCTGTAGGAATCCAAGTGATATTCCCTCACTCATTCTCAATACTGGTGGACTAATTTTGCTTCAGTCTGACTCAAAGTTAATTAATTTTTTTTTTTTTTGAGGTGGAGTCTTGCTCTGTCACCCAGGCTGGAGTGCAGTGGCACAGTCTCAGCTCACTGCAAGCTCTGCCTCCCAGGTTCACACCATTCTCCTGCCTCAGCCTCCTGGGACTACAGGCGCCTGCCACCACACCCGGCTAATTTTTTGTATTTTCAGTAGAGACGGGGTTTCACCATATTAGCCAGGATGGTCTCAATCTTCTGACCTTGTGATCTGCCCACCTCGGCCTCCAAAAGTGCTGGGATTACCGTGCCTGGCCTCAAAGATTTATTAATTTTTAAACAGTTTCAAGGAGTAAGCTTTTGGTCTCATTGATTTTCAATTGTCTTCCATTTTATTTATTTCTTTACTATTTATTATTGTCTTCCTTCTGCTTGCTTTGGTTTTAATTTGTTCTTCTTTTTCTCATATCTAAAGGTGGAGTTCTAGATAACTGATTTAAAACATTTCTTCTTTTCTAATACAAATATTTCATACTCTAAGTACCTCAATAAACTCTCTTTACTTGCCTTTCACACAATTTTTTGTTCAGAGACAGTCTCTCTTTGTCACTCAGGCTGGAATGCAGTGGTGTGATCACTGCTCACTGCAATCTCCAACTCCTGGGCTCAAGCAATCCTCCACCTTAGCCTCCCAAGTAGCCAGAGCTACTGGTGTACACCATCACTCCTGGCTAATTTTTTTTTTTTTTTTTTTGAGAGATGGGGTCTCTCACTCCTGGGCTCAAGCAATCCTCCACCTCAGCCTCCCAAGTAGCCAGAACTACTGGTGTACACCACCACTCCTGGTTAATTTTTCTTTTTTTTAGAGATGGGGTCTTGCTATGTTGCCCAGATTCTAGCTCTCAAGTGATCCTTTTACCTCAGCCTCCCAAAGTTCTGGGATTAGAGGAGCCAGCCACCACACCCCACCCCTTCCACACATTTCTACTTGCTGTTTTAAATTTTATTCCATTAAAATTAGTTTCTAATTCACCTTAAGGTTTATTGTATAACCCACGGATTATTTAGAAAGTGATTGCTTAGTTTCCAAATATTTGAGAATTTTCTAGGTACCTTCCTGTTGTTGAATGTTGTGGTCCAGAAATATGTCTTGTATAATGTGAAGCCTTTTAAATTTGTTCAGATTTGTTTTATGGCCTCATATATGATTTATGTTGGCAAATGTTCCAGGTGCACATGAAAACATTGTGATTCTGCTATTGTTATTCCATAAATGTCATTTAGTTCAAATTGGTTGACAGTGTTGTTCTGGTCTTTCATATCCTCATTGATTTTCTGTCTACATGCTCTATCATTGTGAATTTGTACATTTCTTCTTTCAGTTCTATCAATTTTCCCCTGAAGTATTTTGAAGCATGGTTGTTTATTCATACACATTTAGAATTGTTTTATGAATGAATTACTTTATTATTGTAGAGTGCCCATTTTTATCCCTGGTGATATGTCTTGTTCCAAAGTGCACTTTGTTTTTTATCAATATAGCCACTCCACCCTCTTTTCATTAGGGTTTCCATGGTATATATTTTTTCATCCTTTTACTTTTAACCTAATCCATGGCTGTATATTTAAAGCAGGTTCTTTGTATACAACCTATGATAATGTCTTGCTTTTTTACTGGAGTTTTTAAACCATTTTCATTTAATGTAATTATTGATATGTTGTATTTGAATCTATAATCTTTGTTTTCCACTTGTTCCATCTACTCTTCCTTTCTTTATTCCTCTTTCATTGCCTTCTTTTGGATCAATTATGTATTCTTTTTATAGCATATTATCTCTTCTATTGACTTATCTTTTGACCAACCTGCAAAAATATGATGGACACCCAACCAAAAGTTGCTTCAGATGTCGAGACTAACAGTGGCACACAGACACCAAAAGGTAAGAAAAGATTATTATTCATATTTAAGGCTATATGCAGAGAGCAGGGCAGCTCTTCAGAAAGTCTGAAAATGGCATTAAAGAGCAGAGAAAGGAGATTAGCTTGGAGTTTTTGTGGTGGTTAGATGGTGGTGTTGGGGTAATGGTTCCGGGCTTGTGTGGTTTGAACTTCGCAAAGTGCCAAAGGAATGAGCACATAGAATTTCTTATTAGCTTGCCCAAAAGTGGGCAGAAGAGGAAGATAAGGGAATGAGGCTTAAAATCTGTCAACAAACATTTTTAAATGGAGTTAGATGCTTTATTTCAGCTTAACTTCTCTGTTTACTTTTTGTGGTTGCTCTAAGATTTACATAACACATCTTTCATTTATCATAATCTACTTTCAAATATTATGATAATATTTCATGTATAGAGTAAGAAACTTAAAGCGATATACCTCCATTTCCTCTCTTCCAGCCTTTGATTGTTCTGTCATTCAATTCATTTCTACATGATAGAAGCCTCAGAATACATTGTTACTATTTTTATTTAGACATTTATCTTTTAAAGTTCTTATAAACTAAGGTACATTTTCTTTTATTTATTATCAGTTTTACAATTTCCAGGGCTCTTCTATTTTTGTACAGATTCAGATTTCCATCTGGTATCATACTCTTTCTGTATAAATAAATTTATCTAATATTTCTTGGTGCACAGGTCTGCTGGCAATAAATTTTCACTTTTTTTTGTTTTTACTCCAAACATATTTTTATTTAACATCATTTTTTAAACATGTATTCTCTGGGGCCAGGCACAGTGACTCACGCCTGTAATCCCAACAATTTGAGAGGCCAAGGTAGGAGGAGCCTGGGCAACATGGCAAGACACTGCCTCTATGAAAAATTTGAAGATTAGCCAGGCACAGTGGCACACACCTGCAGTCCCAGCTACTGATGTGGTTGAGGTGGGAGGATCGCTGAAGCCCAGGCTGCAGTGAGCTGTGATCATGCCACTGCATTCGAGCCTGGGCAACAGAGTGAAACCTCAACTCAAAAAAAAAAAAATTTTTTTTTTCCTCTGGATATAGAATTCTACTGATCAGTTTTTTCCTTTTGGTACTTCTATTATGCCTCTCCATTGTCTTTTGGCTTGCATATTTGTTAGGAGAAGTGTGTTGAAATGCTTATCTTTGGTCTCTAAATGGACTGTTAGTGGCTTCTCTGCCTGTCTTTAAGATTTCTCTTTATGTTTCATTCTCATTATTTTTACTGTGATGAGTCTAGGTGTAGGGGTGTGTGTGTGTGTGTGTGTGTGTGTGTGTGTGTGTGTGAAAGAGAGAGAGAGAGATTTGTTGTTGTATTTATCCTTATTGGTATTCACTGAGCCCCTTCATCTGTAATATATTGCCTTTCATTATTTTGGGAAAATTGTCAGTCATTATTATTTCTCCTTCTTTACTCTTTCTCTCCTCTCTGTGGAAATCCAATCACATGAACATTAGACCATTAGATATTATCCAATTCTTGCATAATCTATTTCTTTCTTTTCACATTTTTTTTCTGTTTATGCTTCACTTCATATAATTTTAGTTGTCCTATTTTTAAGTTTACCAATTACTTTATCTTCTGTGTCAACTCTTTTGATAAGCTTCTGTAATAAAGGATGTTGGGCCAGGAGCAGTGCCTCAAACCTTTAATCCCAGCACTTTGGGAGGCTGAGGCAGGTGGATTGCTTGAGCCCATGGGTGCAAGACCAGCCTGGGCAAAAAATTTAATAATTAATCAGGCATGGTGGTGCTTGCCTGTAGTCCCAGATACTTAGGAGGCTGAGGTAGGAGGATCATCTGAGCCTGGGCGGTCGAGGCTGCAATGAGCCATGATCACATCACTGTACTCCAGCATGGTGACAGAGGGAGACCGCATCTCAAAAACAAAAACAACATACCCTATTTTTTTTTGATGTTTGATTGTTGACAACTTTTGAGCTTCATACCTTCCCTTTCCTTCTGACCCACAGCAGTGCAGGCTGAGAGGAAAGCACAAGTGCTCTTTCCTTTGGTGATGATGGGAGGTTCATATATAACACACAAGCCACAGCCCAAGGGCAGAAACGATCACATTGCTCCTGCCACTTATCCAACATAAAATAAACTTATTGTTACAAAGTAAAAACTACCATAAAATAAAATCCACCATGAAAATTTACTCACCATAAATCTTTCTCATTATGTAAGTAACAAACATTTCATGCGCCCTTTGTGTGTGCCTGGTATCATCAGTCAGGGCATCTGAACAAAATTTTGGATAAGGATCTATGGGCTTCTAATACTAATCCTTTTTATCTGATTTTTTTTATTTCGAGCATTTTATTTAACTCCTTTTTGTACTTTCTATCTCTCTGCTGAAATTCCCCATCATGCATGCATGCATGTTGCTTACCTTTTCTACTATATCTTTTAATATATTAGTTATAGTTATTTTAAAGTTGCTGTATAACAACTGCAACATCTGGGCCATCTCTGAGTCTGGTTCTGTTGATAGCCTTATGTACTGACAATTTTGTTTATTTTGTAATTTGAAAGGCATCCATCACGTGTAGAAGAAAAACAGAATATGCAAAGTAGTATTTAACCTGGAAATGGGCATATCTCTTTTTTGTCAGGCATTTAGTCTGGGGTTAATTGGGCACTGGGCTGAATTTTCAATTCTTTTTCATTGTTGGAGACACTTTCAGTAAAACACAGACTTCAAATTCCTCCAACAGAGAGTGATGTTACTTCGTGCTTAATGTGGGATCTAAGGTGCGCAAGGATTTTTCTCAGTGTTCCTGCTCCATATTAGCTTTTGGTAGTCCCAGTTCACCTGAACAACACAGGGGTCTCTTTCAAGGCCCTGGCTTCAACCCCAGAATTAGAAACCTATTGCTCATTACTCAGTGTTGGACTTGTATTAAAGGCAGGATTTTTTTCTCCATTACCAGAGTCCAGACTATGTCTTAGGCAGGCTTTGTTTGCCTGGGCCTATGATGTCAAACTTTCTGTGCTATCTTCATGCAAACTCTAATTTGTATCTTTAAGAGTGTTTTCTATTGCTCCCCCTGTGACATCAGTGTAGAATCATGTGGCTAGGAACTTTTCTTCCTATGCCTCCTTCACAAGCAGTGTTTCTTTACCTGAGTCCAGAGTGAAAGAGTTTTCTACTCTCCCCCAGAGCAGGCAGTCTTGTCCTTTACACTCCCCACCAGAAACAGCGGATCTTTACCTCGCCCCTTGGAGAAAGGCGGTTTTCTGCTCCTCACCAAGCAGCCTTTGCTTCATAAAAGAGAAAGGTCCAGGCAAATGGGTGGGTTTTATATATAAAGGATCTCTCTCTCCTCACCTGCCTTGCTCCCAGTGTTTTTCATGAGAATCCAGTGCAGACCCATGGGAAAGAGCTTGTAAATGTGTACAGACTTCTCTTGTATCTGTGGCTTCCAGTTATCTAAATTACCATTCTAGCCCAGATTTGACCTTTAGTATTTTTTTTTATTTCAGCATCTTTTTTCTAAACAATTTGTATGTCCTTTTTTCCCCCCAATTGTCTTTTGATTACAGTGTGAGGGCAAGTCTGAAATCAGTTTCTTTGGCATGGCACAGACAGGTGTTTCTTCAATTTGCTATTATTTTTAAATGTACATAGAGTAATGTGGCATTGACTGATTAATATGGTGAGATGGAACTTCCTTATTAAAAGTCATTCTTTTCTAGATTATACCCAGAACACTTTTGAAATCTTTGCCAGATTTAGAAAATCATGAAAATTTCTTCAAGAACTGTTTGTAGTTCGTATTTTACTTTTTAAAGCTAGAATTTATTTCAAATTCTTCATGAAATGGAATGATCCGAAAGGGGCTAAACTGTAACTCTCTTACAGTGGATAAGGAGAAAAAAAAAACCTTCAAAAATCACTTGTAAAGTCTCCCCTTGAAGGATAAAGCATTTTTGACTCTCTGACAATGGCCACCTTCAGAACCATTGCTATGTTTTGAATGTTTTTCCTCTCCAAAACTCAGGTTGAAACTTAATCTTCAACATGGCAGTAGTGAGATGTAGGGCCTTTAAGAGATGACGAAGTGGTGTGAGGGCTCTGCCATCATGAATGAATTAATCAATTCATGTATTAATGGGTTAATGAATTAATGGGTTACCATGGAGTGGGCTGGTAGCTTTATAAAACGTGGAAGATAGACCTGAGCTAGCATGCTCAACCCTCTCACTGTGTGATGCCCTATACCACTTCAAGACTCCACAGAGTTCCTCCCAGCAAGAAGGTCCTCACCAAATGCAGCCACTCAACCTTGGACTTCTCAGCCTACATAACTATAAGAAATAAATTTATTTTCTTTATAAATTATCAGTTTCAGGCATTTTATTATAAGCAACAGCAGAAGGACTAAGACAACCATAGACTCATTAAGAATAGTCTTGCTGGCCGGGCACGGTGGCTCACGCCTGTAATCCCAGCACTTTGGGAGGCCAAGGCGGGCGGATCACGAGGTCAGGAGATCGAGACCATCCTGGCTAACATGGTGAAGCCCCGTCTCTACTAAAAAAAATACAAAAAATTAGCCGGGCGTGGTGGCAGGCGCCTGTAGTCCCAGCTACGTGGGAGGCTGAGGCAGGAGAATGGCGTCAACCCCCGGGGGCGGAGCCTACAGTGAGCCGAGATCGCGCCACTGCACTCCAGCCTGGGTGAAAGAGCGAGACTCTGTCTCAAAAAAAAAAAAAAAAAAAAAAGAATAGTCTTGCTGAGGAGGGTTAAATAACCCCACTATTTAATGGAAAATTGATATAAAATCACTCAATTTGAAAGATTTAGAAAGAAAAGCATTCTGATCCACTGGTAAGTAACAGAAAGGGAATTCCAGCACCAGGCAATCCCTGGAACATAACTTTAAACTGAGCGCTAAGGCTGAAGCCTTAGAGCCTCAAGCATGGGACTCCCTACTCTGAGCATTGGATAAGCATAGCCAGACAGCCTTCATCTGTGCCTCCATTTAGCAGCAAGAACCCACAATAGACATAAATTAACCAGATCCCAATTCTCTTTCCACAAGAGAATGCTAGGCAAATCCCTCTGTGGGATTGTGTAACTAGATTATAACAGTAAGTCTTGTGATTCTTCAGGAAGTCTTGATTTGCTGCTATAACAGAAGTAGAGGCTCTAGTGGTTAATTCAAAATATAAAATTATATGACCATATTTGTGCACAACTACAGCACGCATCATATTACCTATAGACTTGAGTAGTCTTAGTGAGGATGTCATAAGGAAAGAGTTTCTCTAGTGTATTTCTATCTACTTAAAAAATCACCTGACCACAGTGGCTCATGCGTATAATCCCAGCACTTTGGGAGCCCAAGGCAGGATGATTGCTTAAAGCCAGGAGTTTGAGACACGCCTGGGCAGCACAGCAAGCTAATACAAAAAAATTAGCTACGCCTGGTGGTGCAGGCCTGTAGTCCCAGCTATGGGGGGCTCAGGCAGGAGGATCTCTTGAGGTCAAGAGTTCAAGGCTGCAGTGAGTTGTGGTCATGCCACGGCACTCCAGCCTTGGTGACAGAGTGAGACCTTGCCTCAAAAAACAAAAACAAAAAATCATTCAGTTAACACAACAAATTCTGTACTATCTTTATTAGTTCACTACAGAAAGTTATAAGAGTTAGCTTTTGGAAATATCTAACTTTCTAAAGTAAAAAATGTATAATTACATGCAGTACAATGATGCTTATCATGGTATTCTATTTTTTAATTTCTGTGATTATTTTAGCAATGGGTCTGTCTGTACTCCCTGCTGATTTTTTCTTTAAAAACGCTTCTAAAACTTAATGCTCAGATCCCTGTCAACTTTAGTGAGAAAAAGCTACCTAGCGTGGATAGATTTTCTCGCATTTCACTTGTGTGTAAATGACTTCATTGAGCATCACAGTTTTTAAAGGATGAATGGAAAAAGGGATTCAATGATGTTTTGTATAATCTTAATTTGGCAAAAGAGTGTTGCAAAAATGGCACAGAACAGTAATACCTTTTTAAAATAAGACTCTGATCAATAAAATTAGCATCAGTATATTAGATACTCAGAAGAAAAATGTAAATCAGATTTCCAGCATTTACCCTGTTTCAACTCTGTGCTTATTATTTTCAAATGTTTGTCTCTTGTCTCGATATCATCTCTGAGTTTCAAATTTATATGTTCATATGCCCACTTGGTATGAGTACTTAGGTATCTAACAGAGACCCTAAATTTAATGTGTCCAAAACAAAACTCTCAGTTTCTGCTCCTGCTCACACTAACTCAATTGGTTTTTCCAACAGTCTCCTCCATGGCCCCTACTTGCCCAAGCTGAAAACCCAAGAGTCATCTCTCAACTTTGTAATGGACACCATTTGACATAAAACTATTCTCTGCATCATTTTTGGCACTCAGTTGCCTCATTTGCTAACCCTAAAAATGTTCAAATCCAATTTGAAGGGTAACATCAGAGTGAGTCCTCTTTTAATAATGAGGAGATGATTTCCCATTTTCAAGACCACAGTCAGGTTTAAAGGCTCTTGTCCCCCATTAATTCTATCAAACTCCCTTAGCTAAGTCAAGGCATTGCTTTAGTAGCACAAACTTGGTAGCTTAAACAACAGAAATTTACTATTTCACAATTGTATAGTCCAGAAGTCCAAAATAAGTTTTACTGGGCCAAAATCAACATGTCAGCAAGGCCACCCTCTCTTCAGATGCTCTAGCGGGAAACCTGTTCTTTGCCTCCTCCAGCTTCTGAGAATTGCAGGTGTTCTTTGGCCTGTAAATGCTTCACATTTGGAGTGAATGCTTCACTGTAGTCTCTGCCTCTGTTATTACCATTTGACCATTCAGAGTCAAATCTCCCTCTGAATGAAAGAGTTTCTTTATGCCCTTTTATAAGGATATGTGTGATTGCATCTAGGACCCACTCAGATAATCCAAAACAATCTCTGCATCTCAAAATCCTTACTTTAATCACACCCACAAAACTCCTTTTTGCCATATAAGGTAACACTTATCTGTTCCAGGTATTAGGATGTGGAAATCTTCTGGAAGAGGGCATTATTCAGCCTACCAAAATCATACAGTATGTATTTCAGAGAGTGACTTTAAACATATCACTGACTGGATAAAGAGATAGAGGATCTGATTACAAATCCAACTCCAGTCATTTATTTGCAGATCTAGAAGTTGAACTGATGCCATCTTCTCCTAAATAGTAAATAAGAATAAAATCCTTACAATTTTTTTCCCAACCTGTCATCACCATTTATTATTACCTACAAGACAGTTACAAATAATTAGTGCTTATATTAACACCTACAAATAATTTATTCTTTCTGGATTATTCCAAGACTTGGATTATTCCAAGACTTGTCAGCTGCTTGTCACTGAAGACATGCATTTGACAGTTTCACCCAATGAGTTAAAAATCATATTTGTCTTTTCAAAGGAATGTCTCACAGTTAATCTTTTTTGTTGATTTTCTACTGTTTTAAGGAAGGAGAATTGTACTCCATATATGGTTTCTTGTACCACCTTTCTTTTATGATATTCAGGGAACCATAGTGATTTATTTTTATTTCTAGTCATTTTGTGACCAGATTTTTCAAATGTCCATATTTGAAAGACAACAGTTGAAAAGAGTCTCTTTTTAAGACGTGATCATTAAGTTTAATGTCATGGATTAAGAAAGTTCAGTTTAGTGAAAAGATCCCAAAATTTGTAATCATAGAATCAGGGTTTCTGTTCTGACTCTGCCATTCCCTCAGCTCAAGGCCTTTATCTGCAAAATGGGAGTTGTTATAATAAAACCCACAAAACAAGTTGTTAATACAATTAAATAAGTATATTTTTGGAACTGTAAAATACAATTCAAGTTATAATTATGGTCATCTGAGATGCTCCTCATAGATTTTTTGAAATAGGGTGTTATTTCAAATGTCTCTGTATATTAATTTATACTTAATCATTCATTTAACATCTACAGAGTAGCTACTACATATCAGATGCTTTTCTTTGTGCTAGGGTAACACAATAATGAATAAAGCAGCTAAGTCATTGCCTTAATGGCACCTGTGTTCTAGTAGAGACCATTAAGTGCTAAAGTCCTATCTTTAGAGGCTATTGCTAAGAAACTTACCCTTTCAGATGTCTGTTCTATTCTGGCTTATGGGTAAGTCCCACATGCACTCATTTTTTTATTCACTCAACAAATCATTGTGCATCTACAATGTGTCAGGACTGTTATAAATGCATTTGTCAAAATGACAGTCCCTTAAATGGTTTAATCCAGTAGGTAAAACAATAAACTGGCAATGATACCAGAAAGAGAACGGAAAGAATACAGCATTCTATAGGAGCTCCTCAAGACAGCATCCAGCCCAAGGCAGGAAGTCTTGTCTTCTCAGTGTTAATAACATCTAAGCTGAGTCTTAACAACTAAAAGATTTGTGAGGGAGAGTTCAGAGAGACATTATGGCAGATAACTATCAAGATCAGCAGTTAATGTGGGCTTCGGGGCAGTCCCAGGTGAGAACATTGTGGCTTGTGTCTATTCAATTGCAGGGCATTCAAATAATATCCTCTACGAATTTTAAAAGGATTCTCTTGCCCATCCTCCCCAATAATAAAGTACAGTTGCCCCCTCAGTATCCATGGGGTTCCAGGATCCCTGCAAATACCAAATCTGTGGATGCTCGTCTTATATCAAATATATTTGTGTACAATCTATGCACATTTTCTCATATACTTTAAATTATCTCTAGATTGCTTATAATACCTAATACAATGGCTACACATCATTTCATTTGCTTGGATTCAAAGTAGTTCTTCATGCAAATTCAAATTTTGCTTTTTGGAAATTTGTGGATTTTTAAAAAATATTTTTGATACCCAGTTGGTTGAATCCACAGATGCAGAACCCACATATACAGAGGGCTGACTATGCTTAGTGGTCTCATTTTTACATTCCTTATTATCAGTATTTGATCACTGTTTGTTGACGTGCTAAGGAAAGGCCCTCTTTATATTCTCTGTAATTGGAGAACTGAATGGGGAGTAAAAAAATTCTCAATTGGCTAGGTTGGAAGGGCCTTTTTGAAACTATCTTTGCTTGGTAAGATCAGGCAAGTTTTTTACTGCAGAACTGGCTTTGACATTTGTCTTGATACATGCTTCTAAGTAACTGGCCTATAGTTTCTTATAATTCCCTTGACTAATAATAGAAACCTAACTAGGGCAGAACTAAGAATGCTGATGGAGACTAAATAGATTCAGCTGTGAGTTTTGGCAGCAGTAGGGACTAGGCCTCAAACTGGCCAGTTCTGGTGCTATTGACTGATCAGGTATTTTTTATTTCCAATTTAGCCACTTCACCCTATTACTTGGAAAGCTGCTGACTGGGCTTGTATCCTTGGTGCTATTAATTGAGCTGAATATTTATTTGGGTAAAATATTAAGACTATTTTTGTATCTTTGCCCCAAACTTATTTTTGAATACTTTGAAAAAACCATTGGACGATTCTTCAACCTAAACTAGACATACATTTCACGCTGCAAAAAGCCAGATATTGTTGTAAAATGGTCTGTACAGTGACTAAATTTCTATATAACCAAAGTTTATTTTGCATTATGTCTGGGTTTTAAGTTATATGGTGGTCTTCCAAATTAAATTTTTTTTATGATGGTGTGTGGTTCTATCGCCCTTTCATGAGCAGTTTATGTTGTATTGAGAATTCTCGAGAGTGTGGTGTTGGTAGAAATCTGACAGTTTTATTCCCTTCCTCACAAAGAGGGCATTATCTCCTTTTTTATGGGAACATGGGTGGTGATTACCCACTGGCTTGCTGTCTGAATGTAAAACATGCCTTTATTATGACTTCTGGCTTTTGTGAAGGTGTCGTCTTTTGATTCAGACTCAAAGGGCTGGACCAAGGTAGTTAAACTTGACAATGAATTTTTGAATAAATTACTAACCCCATAAAGTATTCAATGATGGAAGTGGTTCTATGACAGGATACCCCCCTTTTCTTCTCTGTGGAGATGACCGTTATCCTTTCATTTGAAGTATTAAAAATGGCCTTGGTTGTTTGGGTGATTTATCATGAAAAGAATTGGTTCTTAGTGTTACTTCCATTACCTCTCCTCTATCATCCATAGGCTCGACACCTCACATTTTACTGGTATAATTTTCCCTATCCAGACTTGCCCTGAAATCACTCTGATTAGGTTTCTTTTTCAACTGAGTGCCTTATTTTCCCAACGGGATTTAAAATTTTCCTCCTATTGACATAGTGCACCAAGAACTATGGTGCCAAAGCACAGGGCTCTTAACACAATTTTTTAAAATGCAGAACATATTTGTACTAGGGAGACAGCTACAAAACCCTATAGGTAGTTCTAGCATTTGGAGGAAACAAAGCCTTAGGCAACAACCATCTGATGAAATGCCAACACTGAAAAGCTGTATTTCCACCAAGTAAAATTTAGCATAGTGCCAGTAATAAGGGCACTGAAGCAAGAATCAGCTATGCCATGGTAGAACAAAATGGAACAAGAGCAACATAAGATATGTAGAGGTGGGTTTAAGATAAAGGACAGTTCTTTTATCCCCACTAGTTAATGGTTATCACCTGTTCCCCTCTGAGGAGAAAGTGGAAATTTATATCAGCTCTTATCATATGTCCTTTAGGTTTTTGTATATGGGTATGTTCATTTCCATTTGATGCTGTCATAAATTACCACAAACTGGGTTGCTTAAAACAACATAACTTTGTTATCAAACAGCTCTGGAGATTGGAAGTCCATGGCTTTGTTCCTTCTAGAAGCTGTGGGAAGGACTCCCCTTCCTTTTCAATTGCAGCTTCTGGAGGCTGCCCACATTCCCCCATCCTCTGTTTCACTCTCCACGTCTTCCTGTCTGATTATGACTCTCCTGGGTCCCTCTTATAAGAATGCTTGGGATTACACTGGGTACACCCAGATAATACAGGATAATTTCCCCATCTCAAGATGCTTAACATAATCACATCTGCAAAGTGCTTTTTCCGTGTAAGGTAACAAACTCACAGGTTCCAAGGATTCAGATGTAGATATCTTTGAGGGGCCATTATTCAGCCTAACATGGGGGTAAACTCTCAGCAGTTCTTTCCAGAGATTAAGTGTTAGGAATAGTCCACAAATCCTTCACGTCATCTTTATAGTTTAGTGTGTCTCTACCTGACTCAAATTCATCTGTGGCACCCAGGAGTCAAATCTGAATAAGCAACATCCTACACAAAATTGTCTAAGTCAGATTTTGTTTTATATATAACCCATGTGTTCTACGTAGTACACAATATATTCCTTCATTCAAGTCACTAATATAAATTTTGAACTGGATAATGTCAAAGACAGAGCCATTTCCTAGTAAAATGAAGACTTCCCTCCTTAAATATTGAACAGCAACTGTTAGACTACAAGTTATTAATTCACTTACTAATCTATGAAGTGTTTTACCATTTTACTCTAAATAACATCAAAAAATTATCAAATCCTTCACTGAAATCAAGAAGTGCTAAAGCAATTACTCTTTCCTGAATTACCACCAGTCAATCACTATTTTAAAGTGATATGAAATCAATATGGCTTCACTAGTTCTTCGTGAATGTATATTGATTACTAGTGATCATCGCATACTTTTCCAAAGGTTCACAAGCCGTCTATTTAAAAAATCCAATCACAAATGCTGATAAGAACTAAAATTAAGTTGTTTAGTTCATATTTTCTGGCATTACCATCATCTCCCTTAAAGGACTGAAATATCATCTGTAAGTCCTATGTTTTCCTGAACCTTTCTTAGAAGCCATAAACCTACAATTTCTTCTTATTCTACATAGCTAAAATAATCATTTTTGTCATCCTTTTTTCTCTCTCTCTACAGCTTACCTCATTTGCCTCACTTGTGCTTTAATCTTCTTGGTGTTTTTCTCATACTCTTGTCATATTTTTATACTTTTCTTTCATTATATGTCTCTCTTTATATCTTTTGTAAAAGTCTTTTATGAAACTGGACTTAGAATGAAATATCTATGCAACCACATTATTTTCCTTAGATGGGTTTCTTTTGCCCTCCTCATTGAACTGTTCAAAATGTTTGTACAGTCAGAATTATACTTACAGAACTTTCCACCCTTCATCATCTATTTCCCTTCTAGAGTCTCAAGGAAACTTTTTAGCAATTGGCTGTCAAAGTCTATGGCACATGAATAAACAAACCAGCATTCCCTTTCTTTATATTAGGCATTTACTGCCCTTTCCTTAACAATCAGTTTTTCCTTCTTAGTTAAAATCAAGTCCAGGATGGTATTTGCCTAAGTTGATTGTCTTACTTTCATAATAAAATAGTCTCCTTGCCAAAAGTTTATCAGATCCCCTCTTTTTAGCCAAATTAGACTTCCAACAGATTTCAAAAAAGCTGAAGTTTCCTGCAACACAGATATCTATCTTTATAATCTGCCATAGAGAAGCACATTTTGTCTGTTCAAGAAGATATCACACAATATCATTTCAACCTAACTCTCTTTCTATATCATCCAACTGCCTTCTGCCATGCTTAGAACCTCAAGTTCATAAATTTGTATACCGTTGATATATTTTTTCTGGGAGGAGCTACTCACCAACTCTTCCTTTTAATGTATTTCTAGTTGCCATATTCCTATCAAAAATCTAAAATCACAATGCTTAGTAATGCCTAAAATTCTGTTAACTCCTTGACATTTTGGGTTCAATTTTTTGACCATTTTCTGTGGGCTAATTATGCATCAGTGTGAGGCCTAAGTATCTTTCAAGATTGGTGTCACATTATTTTCATTTGATAATTCCTGCTCACAATAATTATTTTTTTAAAAAAAGAGGGGAGGGCCTGGCATGGTGACTCATTCCTTTAATACCAATGATACCAGTGCTATGGGAGGCTGAGATGAGGAGGACTGCTTGAGGCCTGGGGTTGAGACAAGCCTGAGCAACACAGTGAGAGCCTGTTCCTACAGAAAATAAAAATTAGCCAGGTGTGATGCCATGCACATGTAGTCCTAGCTACTTGGGAGGCTAAGGTAAGAGTATCACTTGAGCCCAGTAGTTGGAAGTTGCAGTGAGTTGTGATCACATCACTGCACTCTAGCCTGAGTGACAAAATTTTTAAAAAGTTACCACTGCATACAGCCAATGTTAAATAGAAACTACATCCCCAAAGACTACCAGTAAGAACTAAATAGGTTTTGACACACCAGCACAGAATATTGTGACTGTGTAAAATAAAAAGTATGTGGATAATGTTGATACATGGAAATAACTACAGCCCAGCATATGGGGAAATGTTACAAGAAAGAAGCAAACCAACACATTGATTCCAACTATGTGAAAATGAATACATATAAATTAACAGCCATTAGAAGATCATTTGGAGAAAGTAAATAGTTGTATCTTCGATAGCAGTTTGAGGTATCAAGAAATCAAGATTTTAAAACTGCAAATAAGTAACCAAGTAGTCCATATTATATTTATATATGTACACAAAGACAACTTTATCCAATTGAAGTCTACTTCAGTGTCGTCATTAGCTCAGCCAGATGTAATAACTGAATCCCTGAGACTCACGTAAAGCAGACTGAAATCAAAGGAAAGAAAAAAGATAATTCATGTGCTGTTTTTAGTCTCTTCAATATATATCCAGAAATATCAAATATTTTAATTGGGGGTTTTATGAGCTCCTAGGTTTCTCAAATTGCAACTAAAACTAATCTGCATCAAAATCATCTAGCATTTTTGTTAAACATACATTTTTCTGGTCCTTACCAAGGCCTATTCCAATTACAAGAACTAAAGCCTGAAGCCTGACACTCTACCTTTGTTGATGAGCACCTCAGCTGACTCATAGGAATTCTAAATTTTAAGAACTATAGCTGGTTGGGCATAGTGACTCACACCTGTAATCCCAACACTTTAGGAGACTGAGGTGGGCAGATCACCCAAGGTCAGGAGTTCAAGACCAGCCTGGCCAACATGGTGAAACCCAGTCTCCACTAAAAATACAAAAATTAGCCAGGTGTTGTGGTGCACCCCTATAGACCTAGCTACTCAGGAGGCTGAGGCAGGAGAATCACTTGAACCTGGGAGGTGGAGGTTGCAGTGAGCCAAGATGGCACCATTGAACTCCAGCCTGGGCAACAGAGCAAGACTCCATCTCAGAAAAAAAAAAAAAAAGAAGAACTATAGCATTCTTACGGAAGACTTTAAGAGATCCATGAATCCCCAAATCCTGAATTTATGAGAGTCTTTCTAGGAAAAGCATTCATGGCTATCATGAGATTCTTCATGTGTTCATGACTCCCAAAAAGTCAATGGAACCAGAAATTTTAAATGTCTCTCCCATCAACATACTTTCCCACCATTGATGTAGACAATACAGTAAGTTTTGAATCATCCAGCATGCTTTGGTTTATTCGGTTAAAAAATTAACCCCTCTTCTTAACTTTTCTTCAAACAGCTAGCTAGCTTTTTAATAGCTAGCATTCAACGTATACTTAGCAAACAATTATTTTTTAATTTTTGGCTTAAATAAGATTTATCCATGGAATAAATTATCTGAAAGACCTAATTGCCACACCAATTGATCAAATTCACGATTTTATTTGACATTAGCAGGCCTGGGATTTTCTATAATGTAAGCCCTGGTGTTTAATAACATAAGATGTGAGTTGTGCCTATAGTCTTTGCAGCAGATCTAAAAATGTTTCCTTGATAGGTATCTTCGAATATAAAAGTCAACCAGAAGAATCAGCCATACTCTATACAGAAATTAGGCAGTTACTTTTGTCACTGAGGACATCAGAAGAGTTTGTATCTTAAGAATGGCAATTCTTAGATAGCAGATGTCTTTGGCATATCTATGGCAAAGGAAACAAGTTCTATTCTAAGCTACATTGAGACTGTGGACTTTAAACTTGATAGTTGTGCTGTAATGGGAGTAACTCTGCAGCTGGGTGAGAGGACATATTTTGCATTTGAAAACCGGAGAACAGCTGGTGATAGACTGAAAAAATTGAACCACAATATTTTACAGTTCTTACCAATAAGTGGTAGTTTATTTTCCCCCACCCCCTGGATCTTAGTAGTCTAATAATTTGCTTTGACTGACAGAATGTAGCCAATTCTGGAGTCTGGGCCACAGCTTCCAGATTCATCACCTCTTGGAACACTACTGCTTCCATGTAAAAAAGCAGCTAAACTATTGAATGAGAGATAACATGGAGAGAGAAAGAGAGACCAGGTCAACAGCCAGTATTAAGGCCCAAGACACGTGAATAAAGCCATCTTAGACTCTCTATCCATGACTAAGAGGGCAGTACTACACCACATGAATGACCTCTGGCAAGACCAATAGAAGAATTACTCAGTTGATTGCAGCCAGCACAGAAAATCACGAGAAATACTAAATTATTACCACTGTAAGGCACTAAATGTTGGAGTGTTTTATTACATAGCAATAATTAATACATGTTGAAACTTGGCCAGAGATTTTATAGAAGTAGGAATAAAGACATAGAAATCACTAGACTATATTTTGTAGATAATACCTTATTGTGGTGGACAAGAAGATGTGCTACCTAGTCCTCCTTCAAGGAATGACTTGCTGCCCAGCTATGGAGAATGCAGTTAACACACAGCCTCAACAGTTAGCTCCTTTAGGTTTTATATCTCAGGTGCCAATAATTGCCTCTCCCAAGATCATGCCACATTTAGTGACTAAGTGAGATGGGGATAGAGAGTCCCAGCAATTTCAATCCAAATGATGACATACTTATGTGCAATTCTTGCTCAAGAGCTCTCCACTGGGCTGGTCAAGCTTTCTTAATAAATTAATAGGAATGGTTGTGCTAGGGACAGTTTCCTTGGGGTTGTAGATTATGATAGCAAGCATTAGCCCATGTAAATAAGCTGTCCTAGGCAACCTTCTAGGTTCATTCTGATGAAGATTCCCATCATTATGTTTCCTGCAGACTGCTACTGTCAGTTATGGGGAAGTAATGAGCTATGTCTGTTATTATTAGTCAGTGACTCTACCATGTTCCTGCTGGTCAAGCAAAGTCTGTTCTCACCACTTACCTGGCCTCCCTGGACTTTTTAACTTCTTACAAAAGTAAAGGATAGACATGATAACAAATCAGACCCTGTCTTGACACTTTCATTGATTTGTTTTAAAAACTAGATTAGTTCATCTTATTATTATAATAATATTAAACTACATACCCAATGTTTTTCAAATAACGTAATGTTCACAATGACTTATCAAGATGAATATATTATCCCAGGTTAAAAAAAACTGAAGCTTAGTTACACAAGGTCATATAGGTAGTAAATGGATGATTTAATCCTAAATCTTGATGACTCTTAAGCTCATGTTTTTTCTGCAGGTTCACTGTCTCTTATGGAGCTAAGCATTGACTGAAATAGAAGGGAACAAAACACAACTGTTTGAAGGGTCATGGTCTAAATTCCTACCATGTATAATTTTCTTTGACACAACTAAATAAGAAAGAGAGAGACAGAAAGAGAGTATGCCAGAAATTAAAGGGAAAAAAAATAATTAAAATAATCAACTCCACGGAGGAAGAAGAGCATAGTGGTGACCACATAAAAGGCTGGATAGAAGCCCGTGAAGTCCTAACATTCGAAGAGAATGAACATGAGGGTCCCAATACTCTGAAATGTAAGAATTTACCTCCACCTCCTGAAACTTGAAAGGGGTTAATTTTAAGACAAATAAGGAGTATGATTTCACACAGTATTGAGTGGATTTAAAGAACTCATTATCCCATAGAGATAGTACTAGCTAAAAACACAAAGGGTTATAAGAAATTTGTAAATTATTCCATCAGCAGCAGACCCTTAATGGTTTGGCGAGAAAACCAAGAAAATTTAGGATTGGGGTGGAAAGAATAACCCATGATGTTGAGATCCCAAAGCCCTTCTGTGGTCCTCTGCCAGGCGCAGAGTTCTAGGTGGGCTAGCCCTCACCCTACCCTAATTTAACACTTCTTATATGCCTTTGCTTGCTTCTGGGAGAAAGAAGATGCTGCACTGGCAAAATCTGTCTGGACAAGCCTTTTGATTCAATTTCCCAAAACTGAACATAATCCACCTTATTTCTCCCTCAAAGACAAAGCTTGTGCCTTTGTCTTGAGGTCACCTGAATAGTGTGGAGTGGGGTAGTGGTGTGGCAGGGGCAGCTGAGCCCCTTGTCTCCTAGAGCAGATTCGCTGTAAACCCAAAGGTGCCTCTTACTTGGGCCTAACCCCCAGATTTCTTGAGTACAAACCTCATCTCTGCCCCTAAATTGTGCCTGTGGTAAAGGGGGTTAAATTTTTCATTCTCACTCTATCATTGGTAGTTCAATAGATTTTTACTCTCTCTTCATCTCCTGCCCGTTCCCTCTAGGGCTAAAGGCTTGAAGTTTAAGTCTCTCTTGAAGAAATGGCCATGCTTCATTTAATCCTGCTGCAGCCAGACTGCTGTGGATGTCATGCTTCTGATGAGACATTAAATCAAGGTAAACATTAACGCCCCAGGCTGGAGCATCTATGAAGAGAAGAAAAATGTGGCTTCACTTCACAGGAAACACTGCAGCCAATCTAGGCCCTCTATGTTGCCTCCAGACCTCACACACTTGGAGTTAATTAGAAAATTCTCCCTCTGGAATATATTATAAGCTGTGTTTAGTTTGGTGGAGAAAATATTCTCACAAATCTTGCCTGAATACAAATGCTTCTGAGGAGTAAAAAATAAGAAAATATAAATAAATTTGTGCATCAAAGCAAAGTACTTCTGCTTTCAACAAAGGCCAATATAATCTATATTTCTACATGACCTAGGTGCAATACATTAAGATGCAGACTATATGAACAATAATGTAATCCAGTTAAATCACCCCAAAAGAGCAAAGTGATTTGAGAAAAGATCAAGAAGGCGCCAGCTCAGTATCCCCATTGCAGACTATCTGCCCCTAAAAGTTTTCTTTTTTTTTTTTTCATTTTTCAGACTTCAATCTAATTCACCTGGAATTTTCATGTTAGGTAAGGATATAATTTCATTTTCATTTAAATTAATTTTACCAACAAAATTTATTGCATAATTCTTTTTTAAAAACACGTATATAAAACATATGCTTACCTGCATCTAGGCTATTCTTGTTGATCCCTGCATCGGGACCACACTGATTTGATTATTGTAGGTTACTTTATGTTTTAATATCTTATAGGACCAGTCTCTTTATTCCTATTAGTTTTTAAAATATTCATGTTATTCTTTCCCATATATTATTCCAGTTACAAATTCACTTTGTTAAGGTCAGGCAAATAAATCACAATGAGGTTTCCACTGAAATTAAATTAACTTAGGGAGGAATTGACATACCCTTTAGAAATACATCTACACTAGACAGTCCTTTCTTAAAATGTTTCTCATTCAACATATGTGTAGGACTCCATCTATATAAGTCAAAACTCACTGGTTACCAGGAACAGAAACTCAATTTAAAAGATCTTTAAAAGGGGGAAGCACTGTGTACAAGAATTAACTCCAAATTGATCATAATTCTACATGTGAAATCTAAAACTATAAAGAAAAAAATTTAATTCTATGTCCTTGAATTTAGCAAAGATTTTTTAGACAGGACACAAAAACCAAAACCTATAAAATAAGATAAATAGGACTTTAAAATTAAAAACTTTTGCTCTTTGAAAGACACTGCTAAGAAAATGAAAAGACAAGTCACAGACTGAGAGCAAATGTTTGCAAAACATAAATTTTATAAAAGACTTGTGTCCAGAATATGTAAAGTATTCTCACAATGTAATAATGGGGAAAAAAACACAATAAAAAAGGGGCAAAAGATTTGATCAGACACATCAGTAAAGATATGTGGATGGCAAATAAGCATATGAAAAGATGTTTCACATCATTTTTCATTGAAACCAAAATAAGATATCACTGCACACCTATTAGAATTATTCATTTAAAAAAAAAAACATGAAACCACCAAATACTGGTGAGAAGGAAGAGCAATGGAAATTTTTGCTGGCAGAAATGCAAAATGGTACAGCCACTTTGGGATACAGTTTGGAAGTTTCTTATAACATTAAAAGTATATTTACTGTATAATCCAGCAATCCTACACTTAGATATTTACCCAAGGGAAATGGAAATATGACCACACAAAAATCTGTATGCAATTATTTATTGTGGTTTTTTTCATAATTACCAAAATCTGGAAATAATCCAAATGCCCATGAACTGGTGAATGCATAAACACACTGTGGTATAGCCACACAATGAAATATGACTTAGCAATAAAAAGGAACAAAATACTGATACTAGTAACAACATGGATAGATCTCAAATGCATTATGCTAAGTGAAAGAAGTGATATACTCAAAAGGGTATATACTTTGTTTCCATTTACATGACATTCAGTAAAAGGCAAAATTACAGGAACAACAGAAAAACAGATTAGTGTTTGCCAGTGGATAGAGCAGGAGAAAGGGATAAATAACAGAGGGGCGTGAGGGAACTTTCTGAGGTGATAGAAGTATCCCATGTCTTGATTGAGGTAGTAGTTATGTAAACTTTATGCACTGATCAAAATTCACAGGACTAGTCACCTTAATGGAGTAAATTTTACTGCGTGTAAATAGATCTCAAAAAAAAAAACCCCATCCTACAAGGGGGAGAAGTATATATTGGCTCATCTGTTTGAAAAGTTTGGGTGTTTTCTGGTTTCAGACACATCTGAGGCCAAGTGCGTAAACACGTTCTTAGTCGTGTTCTACTCTTGCCTTTTTTTCCTTCATGTTGGCTTATTCTTTCCAAGTAATGGTGTCCATCAGTCTCTTCCTCCTTGCAATGATCTTTACAGCTCATAAACTCAGAAAAAGATCTTCTCTTTCTTCATGCAACAATAGCAATTGCTCCCCAAAGGGTACTGATAAACCCTGCTTAGATCTCATACCTCCCTCTACACAATCAATATCTGGGCCCTGGAGAAAGAGATACTCTGATTGGCCATCTTGAGTCTTTCGCCCACGCCGGTGGCAGGAGGGACGGCCACATCAGAATCACTTGGTGCAGTAGAGAAGCAAATTCCAAAAGGAAGGAGAGCCAAGCAGACAAAATAACAGATGTCTTGATATCCTCATTCTTGATTACTGCATATCATGATCTGTCTGCTGCTCTTGTTGCTCAACAATATCCAGCCAGGGCTCTTCCTTCAAGCTGTGTTCCAAGGAATCTTTACAGCATGTTTTCCAGATTTCCATCTTGCACATTTACGCTTTCATTTAAATATAGCAGCTTCTATGGATACTTCTCTTAACCTCCTCTTTTTTCCACAGGAGCCCAACCCAGTGTGTTTGGGTTGAATCAACTCTTCCATGCTGAGAGATTGGAATGCATTTGACTCTTCAGTGGATGATTTCATCTGCCACTTTGGTGATATTAGTCCTAGGAAGTAACACTGCTGCCCACATTTGCCTGGTTCTCATTTGAGTCCCTCAGCAGGTGCCCTGACACAGCTAGAGGACAGGACAAACAAGTGAGCTGGACAGACTTGAATTATTAATCTCTACTTACCAGCCTAACTCATGTACAGTGCTGTTATAGCTCTCATTGAATTGCAGAGACTGATCACACTGTCTGAATTTTTTAGTCCCCTCAGGAAGCAAATACTTGTATTTTTTAGACAAATCCTAAGAACCTATCTAGTAAATGGTTTAATTTTACAAATAAAATAACAGAAGCCCTGAGAGCTTTTGGCCCAAGAGCTGAAACTAAAACCTTAGCCTCTTATCTACTTACTGGTGCCCTTGACACTATTTTCTGATGCTTCTCCTTTTCTCAGATTTCCTTCTGGTTAGTGATTTGTCTATAAATATTTCTACCACTAATGAATATAAGTGTTTTTGAAATGCAAGTAAGTCAAGGTCACCATCTATTCGGTAATAGATTGATGTCAGAGATGATATAGAGCTTAGTGAGGTTCGGATTCAGAAAGGTTCAAATTTGAGTCCTGGTTTCAAAAGTATTAGCTGGGTGACCTTGGCAACTTACTCAGAGTTTCCTCACCTAAAAAATGTGGATAATAATAGTATCTCTTTCAGAGGGATATTGTGCAGAATAAATCAGATTTTGAAAACATTAAGCAAAATAGCTAGTAGTCTTGTCTTAGCTGTTTTATTAGGTTGCCTCTTTGGTCTATACTTTTGCCGTAGTCAAAAGAAAGGGTTTAGGAAAGGAAACCAGAATAGAGAACTTTGCAAACAGAAGAACCAGTAGTACTGAAAGAGGGATTTCATTTAATGCTGCTTAAGAAAATATTGGTTTTTTTACGAAAATACCCCATATCGCTATAAAGGACTTTGGAACAGGGAAAGGAGGATGGTAGTTTCAGGATAAGAAAAGCAACCTTTAAGATTTTGCAAGCTAATGTTGAAATTTGCATCAGTATCTTGATCTCTTAAAACCCTGTGTGGAAAGGAGGTCAAGTTAGGTTTGGGGCAGCAAAAGGATAGGGTAGAACAGGAAAGACTCATCAAAATGAGAGTGCAGTAGAAAAAATAGAGATGTTCTTAGATAAGGCAAGAAAAAGGAATTGTGAAAGCATCCTGGGTTCAGGCAGGGAAAGGATCAAGTTTAGGAGATCAGCTGGACAGTTGATATAGTTCAAGACAATGGAGGGTCCAGTGGCAAGAACGAGTAGTAAGAATCAGGAAATACTTTAAGAATCTGAATCTCACTCTAAGGAGTGGGACAATAAGACACTGGATCATAAATGGGAATTACTGGCAAGGGGCTTAGCTTCTAAGAAATGAACTCACCATTGCCACTGAGGCAAGGTTTTCACACATTTCCTGTATAGGACTAGGACTGAAGCCAGAGTACTGCAAAGTACACAGCAGGACCACGTGGGGAGATTTTAGGCCAGAATGGGTAGTGAGGAAACAGCACCCAGTTTGTGAAGGAAGTTCTTCACAGTCTTTACAGGCTTTCACAAGAAACAGACGTAAAAAAACACAGGGAAACATGAGTGCAGAATTTACAGAGATATTTTGGTGCATGTGCCCAGAGGCATTTAAAAATATGGCCTTGGTTTTCAAAATTAAGAAAATAAACAGAACACATTAAAGATAAAGACGGTATCATACAAAATCCTAGCTGATATATTTGTAAATTTTTTTTCAAGATTACTCTAAGGCCCCTTAGTTGCAGGTTTCATCAAATAGGAAGTATATTTTCAAGTAACTTCAGTTATTCTATGGAATTTAGAGCCAGAAAGTTCTACAGTCAAATACTGTGGGAATTTAAAATTTGTAAGGATGAAAAAGTCTTCTGAAAGGGATGTCTTGGTTTCTTGATACAGCAGAGCATCCATGTGGGGGGCAGGGAGTAGGGAGTGGGTAGAAGTATGTGGACGATGTTTGGGTGTGGGAACAACTAAAGTTGAGGGACCCAGTTTAATCAGTAAGGCCAATCAGTAGTTGTAGAAATCATCTAGTGGTTTCCTAAATGTGATTTATACAGATCCCCAAAACTCTGGAGTCCAAGAAAGCTTAGTCAGAAGCCTCTATATTCATTTCAACCAAAATGACTCTGCATTTCTTCTCTTTTTTTTTTAAATTTAGCACCATTTATTGAGCAATCTCAGCTGTTGTTGTAGCTGCTATGTGTCAGCCTGTTCATAAAACATAAAATTCTCTTTTAATTATCTTGTCCAGTATAGAAGGATCTTCCAGGTAGCATGCCAACAGAATAAGAGACTCTAATGATGCTGGCTTCAAGGATAGTGCCATCCAGAGATGGAGAGGGTCATGGCCCATTCAACCACAGCTTCCAGAGGTTTTCATAAAGGAGCTTTTGGGAGCCCAGGCTGCCTGGCGTTTTGATGCTGTCAGTGTGAGTTTTGTATTTCATAATGGTGTTGGGAGATAGGTTAAGCACTCGCCGAAGTGTATCCCGGATTCAGGCTGTGGTTGCTTGGTCACTGGCAGTCTTTTCCATATTGAAATAATGTCCTCTTGAAAGTGAAGAGAGACCACAGCCCCACAGATCTCCTCCCCAACCATGAACCGTTCCCCCAATACGGCCAAAATGAGATTCTCCTAGCAATGGGAGATCAAGCCCTTCCACAGCCAAGTAATCCTCTTGTCACCATTTTTATATGCATTATCCTCCCACATGGATTTAATTCCTTCTTTGAAGAGATGGAAGTCACTGTGTCCTGTCAGATCCTTTGGACATACCATGTGGCTATTAAACCTCCAGAACTGCTCCACAGAGGCAAAGGTGCCAAACTGTTTGATATTCTATTCATAACTCTGTGAGCTGGTGGGACAGCCAGGGGTTCTCCTGGAGTACCAGAAAGTGTAGTTGTACTGCAGGGGATGTGCTGTCTGTCCAGGGACAACAGCCTTCCTCTTGTTACTGCTCTTATTCTTATCCCCATTGTGTTTTTTCTTTCTCAGTATCTTTCTGTGTGCTGCTTTCTTCATTCTGATCATGGTCCCTATTGTTGTCATCTTTCAAAGCATCAGATTTATTGTTCATCCTCTTGCCACTACTGTGGCCACTGCCTCACTTCTGCTTTTCCTATGGGCTATAAATTGAGATTCCATAGAACATTCTGTTTGAGACAAAGGACTCCAATATTTATGTCAGAAAAACTGAAAAGGATATTGAAATGGACAAAAATAGATTACCTGCCATTCTGTAAAGCACTTCTTCCCATTTATTTCATTCAGAGAAGCCTGCACCTTTTATTGTCTTTTTTTTTTTTTTTTTTTTTTTTTTTTTGAGACGGAGTCTTTCTCTGTCCCCCAGGCTGGAGTGCAGTGGCGCAATCTCGGCTCACCGCAACCTCCACCTCCCGGGTTCACGCCATTCTCCTGCCTCAGCCTCCCGAGTAGCTGGGACTACAGGCGCCCACCAACGCGCCCGGCTAATTTTTTGTATTTTTAGTAGAGACAGAGTTTCACCGTGTTAGCCAGGATGGTCTCAATTTCCTGACCTCGTGATCCGCCCGCCTCGGCCTCCCAAAGTGCTGGGATTACAGGCTTGAGCCACCGCGCCCGGCCTATGTCTTTAAGGTATTTTACAACTCTGTAAGTAATACAAATGACTCTTGTCCATAGAAAAGCAAATGATTTTTATTTCTGGTGAAATTTTGCCTAATGGATATTGACCAGTTTTGCATGTGTTTGTAAACTTACTTCTTATTACCTACATATGTGCGGTGTTTAAATTATTTTGGGAACTAGTCGTCACATCTTACTGGTTTTCTCATTTATTAATTAGTTAAATAAAAGCCTTTACCAAAAGAATGAAACCGGACATTTACCTCTTGCTATATACAAAAATCAAATCAGAATGGTATAGAGACTTAAATCTAAGACCTCAGACTACTAAACTACTAAAAGTAAACACTGGGGAAACTCTGTAGGACACTGGAGTGGGCAAAGATTTCTTGAGTAATACCCTACGATCACAGGCAACAAATGCACAAGTGGACAAATGAGATCACATCAAGTTAAAAAGCTTCTGCACAGCAAAGGAAACAATCAAGATGAAGAGACAACCCACAGAATGGGGGAAATGGAAGTGAAGAGAAAACCCACAGAATGGGAGAAAATATTTGCAAACTACCCATCTGACAAGGGATTAACAGCCAGAATATATAAGGACCTCAAACAACTCTATAGGAAAAACAACTAATAATCTGATTTAAAGGGGGCAAAAGATTTGAATAGATATTTGTCAAAAGAAGACAAACAAATGGCAAACAGTTACATGAAAATGTGCTCCATATCAATGTTCCTCAGAGAAATGCAAATTAAAACTTCAATGAGGTATCATCTTGCTCAAGTTAAAATGGTTTTTATCCAAAAGTCAGGCAATAACAAATACTGGCGAGGATGTGGAGAATAGTGAACCCTTGCACATTGTTGGTAAGAATATAAATTAATACAGCCACTATTGAGAACAGTTTGGAGGTTCTACAGAAAACTAAAAACAGAACTACTATAAGACCCAGCAATCTCACTCCTAGGTATGCACCCAAAAGAAAGAAAATCAGTATATCAAAGAGATATCTGCACTCCCACATTTATTGAAGGACTATTCACAATAGCCAAGATTTAGAAGCAATCTAAGTGTCTATCAACAGCTGAATGTCTAAAGAAAATGTGGTACATATGCACAATGGAGTACTATTTAGCCATCAAAAAGAATGAGCTCCTGTCATTTGCAACAACATGGATGAAACTGCAGGTCACTATGTTAAGTGAAATAAACCAGGCATAGAAAGACAAACATTTCATGTTCTCATTTATTTGTGGGAGCTAAAAGTTAAAATAATTGAACTCATGGAGATAACAGGTAGAAAGACGGTTACCAGCGGCTGGGAAGGATAGTGGGGTGGGGAGGCAGTGGGGATGGTTAATGGGTACAAAAAAAATAGAAAAAGTAAATAAAACCTAGTATTTGCTAGCACAACAGGATGACTATAGTCAAAAATAATTTAATTGTCCATTTAAAAATAATTACAAGAGTATAACTGGATTATTTATAACACAAAAGATAAATGCTTGAGAGGATGAATACCCCATTTACCCTGATGTGATTATTATGTATTGCATGCCTGTATCAAAATACCTTAGGTACCCCATAAATATATACAACTACTATGTACCTACAAAAATTAAAAATTAAAGGCTGCCTCACAGCCCTTAGAAAGAACCAACCCTGCTGACTCTGTGATCTTGAATACCTATAGCCTTCAGAACTATGAGACAATAAATTTCTGCTGTTTATACCTCCCAGTTTGTGGTACTTTGTTACAGCAGCCTTAGGAAACAAATATAATTCTGAGGCAGTTGCAGTTGTCCTCAAGGAGATGGGCCCATGTCTGTTTATCAGGTAAGATGGCTCTCTCTGCTAAGAGCCTAAATATTAAAGAGAATTAGGGGTTACAGGGCCAACATGGAACCAGCAGCTAGACAGCGATGGCCAATTAGTGTTAATTCAATGGAAAAGAAAGGAAGAAAATCAGATATTTTATTATGTATATCCAAAGCACATTAAAATAATGAGAGGGTTACCAACTGCTTCTAGGGTTCAGAATTATTATTTCTGACAGTGGGAGGTCATTCAAGGTGGAATATGAGATAAGCCCTAAAAGTCAGGCTCATCCAGCATCCTGGTTCTCTTTAAGTCTAAAATGCTGTCAATAATGTGAGTTCCTGAAGTTTGAATGGTAATTCTCTGAGTACAAGAAAACAAAATTAAAATGCATGTTCTTTTTTTTAACTGTTCACTCTGAAAATGTGATCAAATTTAGCTAAGTTTTCATGGGTAATGAATGAAGAGTTACCATGTTTGCTCTCACAGAACCAATGTCCTTTACACACCCATGTATGAGTCCTCCTCACACACCTTTCAAACAGGGAGAAGTGACAGTGGAATTATTGAAATTGTGGATTTTTAAAAAAATCAAATGTGTATAAAAGTCCATGACATACAAAGAGCATACAATGATTGCTAAAGCTAGAAAATATTAAAAATAAGAAAGGAAGACTTCAGATTGAAGCAATTAAAAATGTATTCAACTATCAAAAGTGTATGTATCAAGAAAGTACAAGAACCCTTTTATACATGTGAATAAAATGAATTGGGAAATGTTACATCAGATTGTTAGCAAGATTGACTACACTGAACCACTATATTGTTATGTGAAAACTTCACACCATCCCTCTGGTCATCCCGGAATCTTGCTTTCCCATAGCAGTTCTCTACTATCAATAACATGTGGCTACAACTGCCTTACATCAACCATGGTTAGCAGCACTGTGGAAGGCAGCCATAAGGAGCATGCTATTCTGCCTTGTAAGCGAATGTGATGTGACTTTCCTGACTGTCCATTGCCATAACTGTGATTGCCAAACCTGTGTCACAATTCCAACACGTGACATTCTTTTTTCCTTAAAAAAAAAAAAAAGACACTCTAATGTTAACATCCTTTATCCATAGCTGAATAAATAATTAGGGTAGATATGTCTTTTGAAGGCAGTGGGACAAGTTTCTTCTTGTTTCTTCTTGGTGTCTTTAAACATTCATAGTCCTACTCCCATCTTTAAAAAAATAATTAAACATATTTACTTGCCCATTTCTACCTCCTTTATCTTCCCTTATTCTTACTGCTCAGTTAATAATGTTGTCAAAAGAGCACGAGACTGGGAATCAAAAACTCTGGATATAAGTTCAGACTCAAATTTTCTTGCTGTATGGAAGGAAAGTCTATGAAAATTCTTTAACATTTTAGCATTCTTGCCTACGAAATGGAATGATTATCATCAACCCTGACTACCGTACAAAGTTATTATGATAGGAGATTGCCAGAAAAGTGCCTGATTGGACTTTAGTTAGAAAAACAAATGTATTTTTGAAACATTAAATGTCTTACAATCCTGCCTGAGAGGAGTCTGTGAACAGGAGATAAGTGAACTGAACCTAGTATAAAAGGATCAGAAGCAGTCCAGGTAAGATGATAGTGAGCAGAAAGTACTGTCAGATTTTGAAATGTTAACATTTATGAGAATAATATTGTAAGAATAAGATTATCTGAAGATAGTTTGAAGAGGATGCCATTTGCTCAGTAAAAGCTTTTGCTCGTGCCCCTGTCCCTTTCTAGATCCCCAGTTCTCTCCTATTGAGCCAAACTCTGTAGCTCTCCCTGATACTTCCAGACAACAATGACCTCACCTTTTCCTGACTGCCCAGAGCACAAACAATCTGTATCATTTTTATAGGTCCTTAACAGGTAACCGCATACTGTCTTGATTTCTATGCATTTGTATGTGTTAATATTCAATGACTTCTTAGTTAAGGGTGATTTATTCAAATCCATAGGGCTAGGCCAGTGTTAGACATGTTAAGTGTTATTTCTTCCATCTGCCTTTGCATCTTATCCTACAGTGCTTTCAGATTTATGCTCTTTCCTAAAGCTAGTCTTGTATTTTCTAAGAAAAGTCAATTTTCAGCCAGGCACGGTGGCTCACACCTGTAATCCCAGCACTTTGGGAGGCCAAGGTGGGCAGATCCCAAGGTCAGGAGTTCGAGACCAGCCTGACCAACATGGTGAAACACCGTCTCTACTGAAAATACAATTAGCCAGGTATGGTGGCATGTGCCTGTAATCCCAGCTACTCAGGAGGCTGAGGCAGGAGAATCGCTTGAACCCAGGAGGTGGAGGTTGCAGTGAACTAAGATCATCCCATTGCACTCCAGCCTGAGCAACAGAGCGAGACTCCATCTCAAAAAAAACCAAAAAAAGTCAATTTTCTAAAATTTTCTTCTTAATATTACTAAATTATTTTCAAAGGTATGCCTGTCTTTTCTTTTAAGACTTCAAAATACTGTTATTTTCTTTGTGCTGAATATTCCTCTAGAGTCACCAGGTTGCCTCCCACTCCCTGTACTTAAGCACTGGCTAAATCCTCTTCTCAGATATACAACTGATTTGGGTTGATGTCTGCAACTGTTTTACTTGGATTTCTATGAACTTCTACTGTGCTAAAATGGCCCATTCCCGGCTTTCTGCCACTCTGTACAGACGGAGTTCATATACACTATAGCCAGCACTCTACTCACATTGTCTCTTTTCTCAACCATATTTCACTTGTAGAGACTACACTTAAAATTCCCCTTCCCACATTCTCATTACTTCCACCTTCTTTTCTTGTGTTACAAGTTTTTAACCAGGTATAATAAGTGGGAGCTGAACAATGAGAACACATGGACACAGGGAGAGAAACAACACACACTGGGGCCTATTGCGGGGTCGGGTAGGGGAGGGAGAGCATTAGGAAAAATAGCTCATGCATGCTGGGCTTAATACCTAGGTGATGGGTTGACAGGCGCAGGAAACTACCATGGCACACGTTTACCTCTTTAACAAACCTGCACATCCTGCACATGTACCCCAGAACTTAAAAATAAAAATTAGAAAAAAAAGACACAAGTCTTCACAACAATGTGAATATAATTAACACTACTAAAATGTACACTTAAAAATGTTTGAGATGGTAAATTTATGTTATGTGCTTTAAATGACAATTTAAAACAAAAAGATTTTTCAAAAAGAGACTGGTATTGATTGGGAAAAAGGAAAGAGAAAAGAGGAGAAGACATAATGACGGCTACCATAAAAAAGCAACAGATAGATGTTGGGGTGGCCCAATTTTTTATCTGAAACAGAGCTAGTTTTGTGAATCAAGGGACAGACCATGAGAGTTGAAAGTAAAGAAAAGGAAGATCTTCCTGGCCGGGCACGGTGGCTCGCGCCTGTAATCCCAGCACTTTGGGAGGCCGAGGAGGGTGGATCACGAGGTCAGGAGATTGAGACCATCCTGGCTAACATGGTGAAACCCCGTCTCTACTAAAAATAGAAAAAAATTAGCTGGGTGGGGCGGTGGGCGCCTGTAGTCCCAGCTACTCGGAAGGCTGAGGCAGGAGAATGGCGTGAACCCGGGAGGGGGAGCTTGCAGTGAGCAGAGATCGCGCCATTGCACTCCAGCCTGGGAGACAGAGCGAGACTCCGTCTCAAAACAACAACAACCAAAAAAAAATAAAAAAATAAAAAAAAATAAAGGTAAGAAAGAAAACAAAAAGAAAAGGAAGATCTTCCTAAATACTTGTAGTTGAGGATAACAGAGGTAAGTCATTAGTGATGTCTTTCAACCTAGTTCCAAAGACCTGGTAGTTAATGGAAAGTCCCTCAGATTCCAGCAATAAATTGATTGCCAGTCATCAATTTCAGTGTCGCTGTGAATTTTCATCTTTTTCTCACCTTCATAGGTATTTTTGTAGGGAGACATAACAGAACTTTATTAGAAACCACTAACAAGGTGCTGTTTTAGAAGACCATTTAAAGGGAAGCTCATTAAATAAATATATTTAAAGTCAATTTTCCATTTGTGTTGAAAAGTTTTTGCCTAGGGAAAAGAAAAGAAAAGAAAGGAAGTAGCAGCTTAATGCCAAGTCCCTGAAAATTTTAGAAACTGATTAGAAAGGGAGAAGAAGCCATGAAATATCAAGATGGGAAGTGAGAGGTTCCAGGCATTTTCAAACATTTAAAGCACAGCTTAATAACATAAGAAGACATTATGAAAAGCCATCCTGGTAAGCTGGTTGCAAAAAAAAATGTTTTTACTTAAGGAAATAACTGTCTTAGTACTAGCCTAATGAGGGATAGATTGTTCATTAGCATATAGCCAACATTCTGGCACAGTTTCTAGCTGTGCAGGAAACACAAAGAAGAGAGAAAGCTAAGCCTATTCTCTGGAATCATCACTTGGGCATAAAGCTTATGGATTCTAGAAAAAAAAAATCCCTCATTCCGCAAATATTTGCTGTATACATAGAACCTGGTCAAGTCCCTTAGATGAGCAGAACAAGCAGCTGCGTTTATGTGGTGTGATAACAGAGAATTTCAAAGCTTCATATATTACTCAAAGGTCTTCTCTATCCCAAAGACAGTGCTCCCATTAATGCCAATCTTCCCCGTTAGCACTATGCTTTTCTCATATTAACTAGGTGCTAGCTTCAGAGGCAGGAAGAAGGAATCCAATCTAAAGGTAAATTGCAGTAGGAGGAAACATTTAAACTACATTTATTTTATTTAACTTGGTTTTACTGTATTCCTACTATATAAAACCACCATGCTAGGCACTATGAAATAGGCAAAGAACAGGTACTGTTATAGCCTTCAAGAAATCTTTATAGTGGAGGGGAAAACATCTTAGACCAAGAGCCTAAGGTAGAAAACAAAAATAAGGGGCAGTTGAGTGTGAACTAAATATGAGAGAAGCCAATCTTAGAGTTTAGCCAAAGTTGCTATCCCGTCACTTTGAACTACTGTTTCAGCAGCGAGGACATTCTCAGAGACTTGTTCTAATCTGCTAACTACAGACAGGGCTACACAAAGGGACTGCATTTAAATTCAATTCCAACGGTTTCACACGCCTGAATGAAAGTTTGAGGGTTCTGAGAATGTCAGATCCTGGATAGTTCACACTGGAAAGGGAATAGTCCCTGACATAAGAAAATTGCATCAATTTATCCGTTTTTCAGGAACACAGATCTGCTTAACACACTTGTCTTTAAGTCCAAAAGAATGTAGTAAAGGTCTTAAAATAATGCCAAGTTATATGAATGGTCTTGGGGACAAAAAAACACTACTATCTATTACCTGATAAATTGATTCATTGGAGATTTTCTGCATGCCAATCATTACTTTAAGAACTGGGGCCAGGCATGGTGGCTCACACCTGTAATCCCAGCACTTTGGGAGGCTGAGGCGGGGGGATCACAAGGTCAGGAGATCGAGACCATCCTGGCTGACATGCTGAAACCCCGTCTCTACTAAAAATACAAAAAAATTAGCCAGGCATGGTGGTGGGCGCCTGTAGTCCCAGCTACTCGGGAGGCTGAGGCAGGAGAATGGCATGAACCCAGGAGGCGGAGCTTGCAGTGAGCAGAGATTGCGTCACTGCACTCCAGCCTGAGTGACAGAGCAAGACTCCGTCTCAAAAAAAAAAAAAAAGAACTGGGTATATATGTAAAGTGGTATACAAGCATTCAGTCTAGATGACCAAACCCCAACCATTCCAAAAGGACCTTCAAAATGCTTTGTCAGCCATGTGCCTTGTCCTTATAGGGATGCATTAAAGCTAAAACTGTCTACATCTCAATGATTTGGGCCTATTCAGTCTTTGACCTTTAGTTTTTTTGTATTGGCAGTGACATTAAGGATTCTTCAAGATATTCATTTGAGACTATCTGTGTTATTAGAAACCATTACAGTCAGAAAATTAGAATTCATTAACAGGAAGATAATGTGCTTGCTACTATGATATATGGGACTATATTTATCCTGCACAGTGTAACATATCTGTTTCATCAGTGCAGGAACAGGATGATCTTTCATCTGGATGAAATAGCCTTGAAAGCTTCGTCACCACAGTGCAGCAAGAAGCTACTAAAATGGTTCTTCCTAGCCTCTTTCTGCTGATTTAAAAAAAAAAAAAAAAAAGACCGCACCACCTCCCAAGGGCTTCAATGCAGTTGCTATGGCAACACTATATCTGAGTCAGAACTATTAACAATCACCATGGCAACAAGTGTCTCACTTGCCATTTCCAGAAACTCATTGCATTTGGACTAGAATCATCACACCATGAAAAAAGAGGTGGAGTTTTCCTCTCACTAGGAAACAGAAATACTTTCTCCAAATTACTTATCCCAAAAATGTTCTAAATAAAATAAAAGTAAAGGACTTATAAAGGAATCATGCTGTCATAAGTTGAATATCCTTTTTCCTGAAATATTAAGTTTGACGAAAAAATGACAAAATGTTAATTGATATGGTAGATTTATTTTTTCCCAATATGATAAAATATTTGGTATGAATAATATTATCTCCTATTTTATAAATCCCAATAACTGTATGTTTTCTCTCTCTTGCCTGGTCCTTTTTTTTCTCTGCTTAATTTTCCTTCTTTCACTCTGTCAGACACCCTCCTGAATATTTAGCAGAATAGAATTCTTTAGAGATTTGCGAATCACACTTGTCAAGTTAGATGCAACAGAAAGCATCACACATATTTCTGGAATTGTACTAATAATGGGGTGTGTGGTGCTCTGTGGGAAGTATTATGGCAGAGCTTAAGGGCCCATTTTATTTCCCCTCTTACTTAAACACAAGATGGTAGAAATGGACAGTGCCCAGATTTTCATCCAGATTGTGACCTCCCCAAAGGACTGTACACTAGAGCAGAATTAAGACACCGCACCACCAGTCTCTAAGACCTACTGGCTCATCTTGGCTCTTGGGTCATCCTCCCTCCCTAGATGTCCCAAGGCACCGCTGCACCCCCTGATTCTAGTGCCCTCATCATACTGTGTCATGTCACACAATGACATTTTCTTGGGATTTTTCTCCTGGATCAGAGTTTCCAGGGCCAAGTAAGTTTGCCTGATAGCTTTCAGAATAGGTTCTCACATGCATTGACCATAAAAAGGTGCAAAAAGAAAACAAACCTTCATGGAACAAAAGCCAAGTTAAATCAAACTACAGATTTATCTCTTTCTTTTCTAAGTATCTTGCTTAGTGAAAACCAGGATTCTGTGTTCTTAAATGTCCTTTCTTCCGTCAGAGCTCACCCCTAGCAGCAGGAAGGCAGGCTCCAGAACAAGCAAACTTCAGTGCAGAGAACACCACTTCAGCAGTGATGGGAGAAGGGAAACGGAAATGACCTTTCTTTTTCACTGTGAACCTAGGTTACGGGGCTCTTCCTGCCCAGCGTTTATTTCAAATAGAAGTAGGTGATGGGGAGAAGTGGACACAATTAATGTGTCTCACTGATCCAATGTAAAAAGGAATCCTTACGGAAAGGCTCTCCAACTTGCTGTTGAGAGGTAAAAATGATTCCAATGTCAGGATGATATTATACAGAGATCTGAGGACTCTCCTGTAGGCCAGGGCCAATCATAATTCAGAAAAAAAGAAAAAACTGGGAAGGGTCTCATTTTATAAAGAACCCAAGTCTGAGTCTCCCACAGTGCTGCCCTGTCCCTGAACTACCCAAGAAAATGGGAACTAAATTTTCTCCAGAAGCTGGAAGTGACATTGGAAAGCTCACTTTCACAAAGTTTTCTCTGAAATTCTATAATTTATCTACAGGCTGCTTACTTGTTGACTTTTCAGTAAATATTTTTCCATGTCTTGAGTGAAATCAAACTGATGGATTTCATTTTTCCAGAGGTCCCTCTGGGGAGAAAAAAAACTGGGGTCTTCATGACATGATGTGGATAGTCCAGGTAAAGTGTACACCTACTTAGTAATCAATGTAACGCACTTCAGCTGAGACCCTCATACTCTGATGGGCATTTGCCATGGCTATTTGTGTACCAAACTGTAAGTAAATAGCAGCAGCACTAGGTTTGGATTCAAATCCTTCTTCCTCCCTTTACTAGCTGTGAGACAATAAGTAAGTGACTTGATCACACTGTACCACAGTTTTTCATCTGTGAGATAGCACTAACAATAATACTTAGTTATAGATTTATTTTGATGATTACATCAACTAGTATATATGAAGCACCTATTCAAAAAACTATTATTACATTACTCAAAAAACACTATTATTACATTACTGTTGGATTCCATTTGGCTATATACTTCTTACTTGCTACTCAGAGAGATATAAAATATTTTTTGTCTTAAAGATTGCTTATAATTTTGTACATTCATCCCTTCACTCATTCAGCAAACATTTATCTCTGAAAAGCAGAGACAAGATGTAGTCCTTGCCTCGTAGCAGTTATAATTTACTAATGTTAAAAGGACTAGCAGGGAAGGGAAAGCGTTGCAAATGATATTTCAGTTTCAGAATCAAACAAGAGATTTTTCCCAAATGGGTGCAGTGACCAGGCATTTATTTTCTAGTGTGATCTGCTCTCCTTCTCTAACATCACTTTTAATAGGTAAATATACCCACAGGCTTTTGTACTCCATTTGTGAAGCAATAGTATAGATTGTCCCAATACCGCCATTAAAATTGCCTAGTATAAAATGTCTGCTACTCTTGGCTATAAAAATAAAAGTTCCCTATAGACTAGAACTTGGCAAACATTGTTTGATTAAGTTGGGCTATTTTTATTTCATGCTCAGAGGAAGGCAACATGCCCTAGTGAATCAAGCTGTTTTGAAGTTCGATGAGACTTCCTATTCCAACTCTGACTTTAAGAGATACATGTGAAAAGTTCCTTCATTTCTCCCCATTTGAAAACGAAGGATACCCTAAAACTTAAAGTATAATAAAACAAAAAAAAAACAACAAATTGAACTTTCACAAAAACCTGTCCCAAATCTATAACAAAATGCTGAATTCAGATTTTTTGTACATATAATATAAATAAAAATACATTACATGGTTTAAAAAAAAAGAGAAAGAAAACAAAGGAGAATAGTTTGTCTCCTATATTTTATTACAATGAAGGTAGTAAAAGGTTTAAATGTTATCATAAACCCTACTTTTGTTTTTTGCGTTTATTTTTTATTTCCAACTTTTATTTTAAGTGCATGTGCAGGATGTGCAGGTTTGTTACATAGAAAAACGTGTTATGATGGTATACTGCACAGATCATCCCATCACCTAGGTGTTAAGCCCAGCATCCATTAGCTATTCTTCCTGATCGTCTCCTTCCTCCCACAACCCGCCCTTTGGCAGTTCCCAATGTGTGTTGTTCCCCCTCGTGTGTCCATGTGTTCACATCATTTAGCTCCCACTTTTAAGTGAGAACATGCAGTGTTTGGTTTGCTGTTCCTGCATTAGTTTGCTGAGGATAATGGCCTCCAGCTCCATCCATGTCCCTGCAAAGAACATGATCTTTTTCCTTTTTATGCCTGCATAATATTCCATGGTGTATATGTACTACATTTTCTTTATCCAGTCTGTCACTGATGGGCATTTAGGTTGATTACATGTCTTTGCTATTGTGAATAGTGCTGCAATGAACATACATGTACATGTGTCTTTATAATAGAATGATTTATATTTCTTTGCATATATACCCAGTAATGGGATTTCCGGGTCAAATGGTATTTCTGTTTCTAAGTCTTTGAGAAATCACCACACTGTCTTCCACAATGATTGAACTAATATATACTTCCACCAACAGGGTGAAGGCATTCCTTTTTCTCCGCAACCTTGCCGGCATCTGGAATTTTTTGACTTTTTAATAATTGCCATTCTGACTGGTGTGACATGGTATCTCATACTGGTTTTATTTCTCTAATGATCAGTAATGTTGAGCTTTTTTCATATATTTCTTGGCCATATGTATGTATTCTTTTGAGAAATGTCTGTTCATGTTCTTTGTCCACTTTTTAATGTTTTTTTCTTGTAAATTTATTGAAGTTCCTTATAGATGTTGGATATTAGACCTTTGTCAGATGCATAGATTGCAGAAAGTTTCTCCCATTCTATATGTTGTCTGTTTACTCTGTTGATAGCTTCTTTTGCTATGCAGAAGCTTTTTAGTTTAATGAGATCCCATTTGTCAATTTTTACTTTTTGTGCAATTGCTTTTAGCATCTTCATCATGAAATCTTTGCCATGCCTATGTCCTGAATGGTATTGCCTGGATTTTCTTCCAGTGTTTTTATAGTTTTGGGTATTAAACTTAAGTCTTTGATCTACCTTGAGTTGATTTTTGTATACAGTGTCAGGAAGCGGTCCAGTTTCAGTTTTCTGTGCATAGCTAGCCAGTTCTCCGAGCACCATTTATTAAATAGGGAATCCTTTCCCCATTGCTTTTGTCAGGTTGGTTGAAAATCAGATGGTTGTAGGTGTGCAGTCTTATTTCTGGGTTCTCTATTCTGAATCCTAATTCTTTCTCATGCTGTCTCAGAATGTTAACTTGGAAAAATTCTGGTTTTACTGCTTTCTTATTCCACAGAATAAGAGCAAGCAAATATAATTAATTTAGCTGATTTAGCCACATGCAAATAGACCTAGTAAATATCAGAGATTAGACTTATCAGCAAACGGCCCTTCTAAAAAGATTCAGACATGCTTGGCCACAAGAAAGAGTAAGTGAATAGAGAGGAGTGCTCATCTCCTGAGCTCCAGTTCAAACATTTTGTTTTGTTATTTGTACATCACTATCAATTTTTCACAAATTTCCTCCTCACAGCAATTTACAACTTTAGGAAGGAAATTGCTTTCTGATACACTTGACTTCCATTGCTGCTTTCAAGGAAACGAATGGAAAACAGCACACAGATATTTATCTTCTCTTTGACACTCCCCTACATACACACACACACCCCCCTATGGCTAAAGTCAGCCCTAGTCCTCTTTGGCAGAGGCCATCCTGGATAAAATCAGCTAGACCACTGCCCTTAAGAAGCAGTGACACCATCTGGGTCTAGCCTGAGCTGGGAAATCAGCTGCTTACTGAAAGTGAACAGTAATTCTCAAAGAAAAGAATTCTATTTTTCTCTACAAAGTCTTCCCATCCATCTTCTTTTCTTTTTTTTTTTAACAGGGTGTCTTGCTCTGTTGCTCAGGCAAGGGTGCAGTGGCACAATCTTGGCTCACTACAGCCTCAACCTCCTGTGCTCAAGTGATCTTCCCACCTCAGCCTCCCAAGTAGCTGGGAGATAGCACTGTGAGCTATCCACAAGCATGTTCCACCACACCAGGATAGATTTTTTTTAATTTGTTTTTTTTTTGTAGAGATGGGTCTTGCTATGTTGCCCAGGCTGGTACTGAACTCCTAGGCTCAAGTGACCCTCCCACCTTGGCCTCCCAAAGTGCTAGATTACAGACATGAGCCACCACATCCAGCCCCTATCGTCTTTCTCATAGAACTTTCTGGTTTGTCTGGCAACTTCTTCAAAGAAATTATGTGCTCTCTTTGGGCAGAAACAGTACCTTATGTATGATTCCCTGTGGCAGCTAAGACAAAAAATTTGTAAATCCTAGTTAAGAAGTATTTTTATATTAGAGTTCTGTATAGAAAAAATTAAAAAACACAATTACTTTTGCACCAGCCTAACTCCCTGGTTGCTGCTTGGACATTGACAAGGAAAACCATTCTCCCTGTGCACAGTAGGTGCAGTTTTCTTTGCAAACTTCCCTGATTATAGATTACATTTTGGGTATGCATTGAATCAAGATTCCATTAGTGATTTTTATCTTATGTATTGGGCCTTGTTTACGCCAAAAAGTATGGATGGCTCAACTCCATCCTAATTAATCAAACAGTGAGAAGAGGAAGTATAGAAAGATCTAAAAACATAGGCAGAAACCACTATTTTGAGATCTTAAGATTATCCTTATGACTTACACAGTCTGAATATTATAATTCTATATTCCAATTGACCTTCTTACTACCAAAGATCTACCCTAAACATGGTGGTTTCTCTGACCCTCTGCTCTGGTGAGAAGCAGTTACTTGCAGCATTTTAGGTAGAATTTAAAAACTGTATTAATTCAGGTTCTTTGGTTGCTAGCAACAGAAGAAAGTCTACTTAATTTGAGCAAGAATTGTATTATTAGGAAGCTACAGGACAGTGTACATGATCATAAATAAGACTGAAGAAACCATCAAGAACCAGGTAGCTTCCAAAGAATCAGCGGTATCTCCGTTGACATCCTCCTCTAGAATGATTGGACTCTGCCTTTGTTTTGTTTGTTTTCTAGGAGAGCGATTAGCTAAGTTTAAGGCACATGCTCATTGCTTGCCTGTCATGGAGCGGTAAGAAAGAGAATCTGGATATTAGCCCTTTGTCAGATGAGTAGGTTGCAAAAATTTTCTCCCATTCTGTAGGTTGCCTGTTCACTCTGATGGTAGTTTCTTTTGCTATGCAGAAGCTCTTTAGTTTAATTAGATCCCATTTGTCAATTTTGGCTTTTGTTGCCATTGCTTTTGGTGTTTTAGACATGAAGTCCTTGCCCACGCCTATGTCCTGAATGGTATTGCCTAGGTTTTCTTGTAGGATTTTAATGGTTTTAGGTCTAACATTTAAGTCTTTAATCCATCTTGAATTAATTTTTGTATAAGGTGTAAGGAAGGGATCCAGTTTCAGCTTTCTACATATGGCTAGCCAGTTTTCCCAGCACCATTTATTAAATAGGGAATCCTTTCCCCATTTCTTGTTTTTGTCAGGTTTGTCAAAGATCAGATAGTTGTAGATATGAGGGCTAATATCCAGAATCTACAATGAACTCAAACAAATTTACAAGAAAAAAACAACCCCATCAAAAAGTGGGCAAAGGACATGAACAGACACTTCTCAAAAGAAGACATTTATGCAGCCAAAAAACACATGAAGAAATGCTCATCATCACTGGCCATCAGAGAAATGCAAATCAAAACCACAGTGAGATACCATCTCACACTAGTTAGAATGGCCATCATTAAAAAATCAGGAAACAACAGGTGCTGGAGAGGATGTGGAGAAATAGGAACACTTTTACACTGTTGGTGGGACTGTAAACTAGTTCAACCATTGTGGAAGTCAGTGTGGCGATTCCTCAGGGATCTAGAACTAGAAATACCATTTGACCCAGCCATCCCATTACTGGGTATATACCCAAAGGACTACAAATCATGCTGCTATAAAGACACATGCACACGTATGTTTATTGCGGCACTATTCACAATAGCAAAGAGTTGGAACCAACCCAAATGTCCAACAACGATAGACTGGATTAAGAAAATGTGGCACATATACACCATGGAATACTATGCAGCCATAAAAAATGATGAGTTCATGTCCTTTGTAGGGACATGGATGAAACTGGAAAACATCATTCTCAGTAAACTATCGCAAGGACAAAAAACCAAACACCACATGTTCTCACTCATAGGTGGGAATTGAACAATGAGAACTCATGGACACAGGAAGGGGAACATCACACTCCGGGGACTGTTGTGGGGTTGGGGGAGGGGGGAGGGACAGCATTAGGAGATATACCTAATGCTAAATGACAAGTTAATGGGTGCAGGAAATCAACATGGCACATGGATACATATGTAACAAACCTGCATATTGTGCACATGTACCCTAAAACCTAAAGTATAATTAAAAAAAAAAAAGAAAAGAAAGAAAGAGAATCTGACAGAAAGAACCTCAGGGAAGCCCATACTTCCAAAGAGATGAGACAGTTACCTGAATTTGCCAATACCAACACTGTACTCAATGCAAGGAGAAGATCCACTCCCTCCTACCCCCAAAATAGCAAAAAGCTTCAAGAAATTTGGAAAAGGATATTGAGTGCATACAAAAAACAAGTATTTACTACTACCATCACTCTCCTTTACCTTCTGCTATAGAGGCATTATTGATTTAGTCTCTCCAAGTCTGTTAGCCCTTAATTTTAAAAGTGGGGAAATTATGTGTGTCTGTTGTTTAGAACCTTGCTAATAAACTTATCCCATCAGTTAGCCTAATTTTCCCAGGATATTGCGCTCATAAAGGTTTCTAAAATAAAATTTCTGCCTGTTCTTCTCTGTCTCTGTTTAGCACAGCATGTAATCCAGGTGCTCAGTTTAGCAACATTTTGCAACATTGATACTATCCCCATCTGATTTGCTGAGAAGATGAATATAAACAAAATGACACTGGTGGCTTTTCATATTTTCCCAGCTTAACAAAGGAAGAAGGATTCTGTTAAATTAACATACAGTTGGATTGGAATAAGCAGCTAAAACAACTGGCTGTGCAAGGTTTATAATGTCTGTACTCCCACCAAGCTGCTATCATCTCTCCATATGTCTCCTGGTCACTGGGAGCCAAGTTTAGGATTTAAAAAATCAGGGCAATGCCTTTTCAGGTCATGGTACCTGTAAGTGAGCAAATGATTAAGATGACCTACTACTTACTAAATCAGCATGTTTAGTAGCTGTCATCCAAAAAACATGCCAGAGAGCCAAGATAGTATTTGCATTCATACAAGGCCTTAAAAGAAAGATTCTGCATGTCCATATTCTTCTATTCCTCTCCAATATTTACACATTATACTATGACAACATAATGTATATTTACTCTGATTACTAGGTCATTTTCACTTCCCAGCTATTTGGCTGATAATTGCTATTCACTGTGTTCCTAAATGCTAAATGACGAACATGCTGGTGCTGATGGAAGTTGTATGTGCCATTTTAGAGCCGTGCCAGGAAAAGAAGCTGGGCATAGGGTGCCAACTGCAAAGCCTTACATTTTACTGACCAAAGCATAGGCCCTCAATTATCCATTCAACATTTCAGAAGTTGTAACTGCAGTTATATATTTAAATCATTGAAATAACAATTTTGTGATTTCTTATGCTGTTGGTTAGCCAACACATTCCAAAAGATACCAAATTATCTATGTTTTAATTGCTTCCCTACAATGAATATGAAATCCTGATCATTGCCCACTCCTTTTTCTTGGTTGTAAATTTATAGGCCAAAAATTTGGTTATCATTCATGTTGGTTTTAAATTACTTCAGATGTCTGTACCAGCTATAGGAACACACTGTTACCCTTTAAGATATGGCATTTCCTGCCCAGTAAAAACCCTTTGTAAAACTATGCCTCCTAAACTCCAATTTTGGATGCATCCTATCTGCAACTTTCCAGGCCTAAGCAAAAAAAAAAAAAAGGAGGGAGATAAAAGCTGAGGATATCATGCCTGGCTTTGTTTCCTGAGGTTTGAGGTGAAGATCAGTAAGAGCGCTGGCATTACCTAATGAGTTTCATCCGTTCTTTTCAGGAGTATATAAGTTCAGACATAGATTTGCAGAGTCATGTGGAATAAAGAAGTCAGAGACTAAGGAGTTGAAGCAAAGAGACGAAATCAGGTTCCTCTGTTAATAAGGCTCTATGCTCACTTGGTTTGCTGTAGCCTTACTTTCCATTCAGAGTGTTTTACTGACAAGAGGACCAGCACATAAAGGCAGGCTTGAGAGAGGGGACCACAGCCAGGCTTGATGTTCTGAAAGTTTGTTCAAGGTAGGCTACAGAATGAATAATTAGACCCAGTGCTTGTCCCAGGGTTTACAATTTAAATTAGGCAATCATTGCTGGGAGTTAATTACAGGTGTCCCATCAAAACCTACAGTGAAGTTTGGGAGTTTCTGATTATGGCTATAGAGATACCTTGGAAGCAAGGAAAATATAAAATTTTTTAAAGACAGGAGAAATGAGAGACAGTAAACAATTGTTTTAAAAGAGTGACGAATTCAAGAATAAGTATTATGTTACCCATATATTTTGAAAAGTTAAAAAACAAGGAATGCCGCTACTAGTGACAACAACAAAAGCTATTGTACAGCACTATCTTTTACAACTTCCTCATTTTGCCCATGCTTTCCACTTTCAAGTTAATTCTTTCAACAGGATTGTCTTATTTTGACATACAGATTATAATTACAAGATAGCATCTACCACCATTCACTCTATTTTGGACTCCAAATATTTCTGGTGGGTTTGAGTTTAACCCTTTGTTCATCTTTGTTGTTATTGGTCTGTCAGTTTAAAACATCATGGAACGGTAACTGGGCTTGAGTAAGAACATATGATTTCCATTATTTTCTTACAAACTAAGCAAGACATTAACCCCCTCAGGCCTTAGCATCTTCATTTGTAGGATAACATCCACCATATCTAGTTTAGGATTATTTCAGGAATCAAAAGAGATGAATATAAAATATACTTTTGCAAAGAATAGGCTCAATGGGAGTTGATACCTTTTAATATATTTTTCTGATTTTAGACAATTTGGACTGATAGCTGTAACTCATGGCTAAAAAGCCCAATTCCTCATTTCTGTGTAGCTGCTTACTTGAGACAACTTCCCTCCACTAAGGTGCCAGCATCTCCCACATTCCTTTCTTGATTTCTGATTCCCTAAATCTAGAAAATACATGGGAAATGGCTGAGTATATTCCCAGCATACACTGCTACCAAGATTCTTTCTACCTTCCTTTAAGGATTACATCTTCCAAGATGGAATGTGCCACATTAGTCTACATACACAAATACTTCCTATTCTGATATTTCACTGATTTCTGGATGCTATCTCAGAATGGCTGTGGAAAGACTGCTGGGAAATTGTGACGTCAATCAAAACACCACAAAAAGCAGCATGCCGTCATGGATACAATACCTTTGATGTATGGCAGTCACAGATTCTGGTAATTGATGGGTATTTTACTTCAAGACTTCTCTTGTCTGGTTCAGCCATCATGTTGGTCGGTTGGTTGGTTGGTTGGTTGGTTGGTTTTTCTCAATCTGGTTCCATCTGCATTATAAGTCATAGATAGTATTCTCAGACATAAGCATTAAAAAGTTTATTAGTCTCGGTGTGTGTTTGAGATGTGCCTTCATCCTTTCCCGTGCACTCAGTATTTTATCATCAAATTAGGAGATGTGATATTTTAATTAACAAGCAAAAGTCTTACATATTGACCAAGAAGGGTATTTTATCCATTGATTTTCATCCTAACATAATTAGATCTGTAATGCTACAGCCTCTTTGTCCATGAACATCCTACATGATACCTGGACAGTATAGCTAAAGACACTCTTGGAGTGGTAGATAAAAGAGTAGAGCAAACATGGGATTCTTAGCAACTGCCCAAAAACCCCTAATGCAGCATCCTGTGCTAAACTCCTGGCTCATATTCCAGAATGAGCCAGTCAGAGTGCCCTCTGACTGTAATACCTGTCTCTGTTTTCCACATGTATCTCATCTACTAGATTTTCTGGTCTGAAAGAGGAATTTTAGAGTAATAAAAACAGTGAATGGTGAAAGGTCTGATAGTTATGCAGAAGACAGGATGGATGGTGGCAGAGAGCCAGCACAGGATGAGCCCTTGTGAGCACTTCTATCTTTCCTTCAGTAGCGGAAAGAGTTCAATCGCATTCATCAAAGATTAAAGTGCTTTGAGCTGCCCCTCCAGGGCACTTGGAAAGAGTCGTTGCCTTCTTCTCTCTCATCTAGAAACAGATTTTTCCATCTTTTCTATCCATCTATTAATTGTCTACATCTGGTACAGTTTTTACAACTTTTCACCAGTGCTTCCTCTTTAAAAAGCATTGGTCATTCCGAGACAACCATTTTTCTTTCTCTGAGAAAGCTTTGGGACACTCTAGGGTGAGAAAGAGGAGAGGATAGAGTCCATCTGTGAAAAATGTGAAGATAAGTTTTGTTTTCAGAATCCCTGGTTTCCTGTTCATATATCTGTATAAATGGTTCTGAAAATTAAATAGAATGAGTTGTGGGAGCAAACCTGAGTCATTCAACCCTGAGAGAAAGTGTGAGTCTGGATCAAGTTCAACTCAATTCAACAAGTATTGATTGACTGTCCATGATGTGCTATCACAGGGTTAGCAGGCTGAAAAGCAGAAAACCTACAGAGAGGAAACTGATTAAGGCTCTTTTGTCTGTTGTACTTGGTGTTATCTGTTATACCTGAATCTTGACTAACAACTCATGAATTAGAGGAAGTTTTTGTTAGTTTCACTATACAGTATCCATTCCCCCTATCCCTTCTCATAGGATACTGCTTTTCCTCAAGAAACATCCCCTCACTTTCCTTCCATGACATCCAGATAAAATGGATTCCATCTCCAGTAACAAAGGAAGGTGTGTACCCAGGCTAAGGTGATCAATGTAACATCCTCCTCTGGCTACAATGAATGGTTCTAGGAAGAGCACATAATGATATTAGAGTTGATCTAAGCTAATCCTGAGAATATATCCCAGAGTCACCACAAGAGAGACAGGCACTCTATGCTAGAGTTTCTGAAGGCATAGATTAAGGGCCTGAAGCTGCTGGCAACCATATTGCCACTAAAAGAAAGAGCCTCCCTGAGAAAAGACTTAATGCAGAGACAAGCAAAGCCAAGTACTAAAGGACAAAATTGTAAAGACAGTTTTAGCCCCAACTTTTCTTTCTTTCTTTTTTTTTTTTGGAAAGCAGAAAGAGGCTTTTTAAATTTATTTATTTATTAATTATTTATTTAACGTTACTTTAAGTTCCAGGATACATATGCAGAATGTGCAGGTTGGTTACATAGGTATATGTGTGCCATGGTGTTTTGTTGCATCTATTGACCCATCCTCTAAGTTCCCTCCACTCACCACCCCACCTCCAACAGGCCCTGGAGTGTGTTATTCCCCTCCCTGTGTCCATGTATTCTCATTGTTCAACTCCCAATTATGAGTGAGAACATGCAGTATTTGGTTTTCTGTTCCTGTGTTAGTTTGTTGAGGATGATGGCTTCCAGCTTCATCTATGTCCCTGCAAAGGACACGATCTCATTCCTTTTTATGGCTGTGTAGCATTCCATGGTACCTATGTACCACATTTTCTTTATCTAGTCTATCATTGATGGGCATTTGGGTTGGTTTCATGACTTTGCTATTATAAATAGTGCTGCAATAAACATATGTATGCATGTGTCTTTATAATAGAATGATTTATATTCATTTGGGTATATACCCAGTAATGGAATTGCTGGGTCAAATGGTATTTCTTGTTCTAGATCCTTGAGGAATTGCCATACTGTCTTCCACAATGGTTGAAGTAATTTACATTCCCACCAACAGTGTAAAAGCATTCATATTTCTCCACAGCCTTGCTAGCATCTATTGTTTCTTGACTTTTTAATAATTGTCATTCTGACTGGCATGAGATGGTATCTCATTGTGGTTTTGATTTGCATTTCTCTAATGATCAGTGATGTTGAGCTTTTTTTCATATGTTTGTTGGCCACGTGTATGTTTTCTTTTGAGAAATGTCTGTTCATATCCTTCACCCACTTTTTGATGGGGTTGGTTTTTTCTTGTAAATTTGTTTAAGGTCCTTGTAAATTCTGGATATCAGACCTTTGTCAGATGGGTAGATTGCAAAAAGTTTCTCCCGTCCTGTAGGTTGCCTGTTCACTCTGATGATAGTTTCTTTTGCTGTGCAGAAGCTTTTTAGTTTAATTAGATCCCATTTCTCAATTTTGCCTATTGTTGCAATTACTTTTGGCATTTTCTTCACGAAGTCTTTGCCCATGCCTATGTCTAGAATGGTATTGCCTAGGTTTTCTTCTAGGGTTTTTATGGTTTTAGGTTTTACATTTAAGTTTTTATTCCATCTTGAGTTATTTTTGCATAAGATATGAGGAAAGGGTCCAGTTTTAGTTTTCTGCATGTTGCTAGTCAGTTTTCCCAGCACCATTTGTTAAATAGGAGATCCATTCCCCATTGCTTGTTTTTGTGAGGTCTGTCTAATATCAGATGGTTGTGGATGTGTGGTGTTATTTCTGAGATCTCTGTTCTGTTCCATTGGTCTATATGTCTGTTTTGGTACCAGTAACATGCTGCTTTTGATACTGTAGCCTTGTAGTATAGTTTGAAGTCAGGTAGCATGATGCCTCCAGTTTTGTTCTTTTTGCTTAGGATTGTCTTGACTATACAGGAGTATAGGAGGAGAAGTTTGATTCCATATGAAATTTAAAGTAGTTTTTTTCTAATTGTGTGAAGAATATCCGTGGTAACTTGATGGGAATAGCATTGAATCTATAAATTACTTTGGGCAGTATGGCCATTTTCACGATATTGATTCTTTGTACCCATGAGGATAGAATATTTTTCCATTTGTTTGTGTCCTCTCTTATTTCCTTGAGCAGTGATTTGTAATTCTCCTTGAAGAGCTCCTTCACTTCCCTTGTGAGTTGGATTCCTAGGTATTTATTCTCTTTGCAGCTATTGTGAATGGGAGTTCACTCAAAAAATTGTTGAAAAATGTTAATTGTTTAATATGTTTTGAAAAAATAATATTAAATAAAACTATATTTTTGAACATTGTTTGCTTCCTACAACTAAATATTGACATTTAAGGTCCTAGGTTATTGCATTGATCTTTTTTCAGGGGCTCTGAAAAATCCCTTAAGGCAATATTATTTACCATAATTGGTTTCTTAGCATACTGGGAGATAACGCACAATGCAGCCTAATGCTCCAATTTGGAACTGGAATGATCACACAGACCAATGCCAGGCTACAATTTCCTCTATGGCAGGGACTGGCAAATTTTTCCGGGTTGAGATATTTTTCTTCATTGTTTCCTTTTCTTTTGAATACCAATCCATCATTGGCTATTACAGGGCATTTTATTTATTTATATTTATTTATTTATTTATTTATTTATTTATTTTTTGAGATGGAATCTTACTCTGTCACCCAGGCTGGAGTGTAGTGGCGTGATCTCGGCTCACTGCAACCTCTGCCTCCCGGGTTCAAGCAATTCCCCTGCCTCAGCCTCCTGAGTAGCTGGGACTACAGGTGCACATCACCATGCCCAGCTAATTTTTTGTATTTTTAGTAGAGACAGGGTTAGAGGGCACTTTAAAAAAGAAATAAAATTCTTCTCTAAAAACACACAGTGAAAATGAAATTTGATAATTCCTTTTCCTTTTTTTAAAATATCATCAGGTTGCTTTTAACTTTTTTCTCATTTGGTTAGAAGTATTTTATAAGTGAAAAGGGTCAGTTTGAGCAATATCCTGAGCTAGTGACATTAATTCATTGTGTACATGAGCCACACTGACTCAACTAGTCTTACTATCTTCTACTGAATAATAGCTAGATAATAAATATAACTCTCTTATTTTTGTTTTGTTTTTTCTAGGTATTTTATTCTCTTTGTAGCAATTGTGAATGGGAGTTCATTCACGATTTGGCTCTCTGCTTGTCTATTGTTGGTGTAAAGGAATGCTTGTGATTTTTGCACATTGATTTTGTACTCTGAGACTTTGCTGAAGTTGCTTATCAGCTTAAGATGTTTTGGGGCTGAGATGATGGAATTTTCTAAATATAAAATCATGTCGTCGGCAAACAGAGACAATTTAACTTCCTCTTTCGCTATTTGAATACCCTTTGTTTCTTTTTCAGGCCTGATTGCCTTGGCCAGAACTTCCAATACTATGTTGAATAGGAGTGGTGAAAGGGCATTCTTGTCTTGTACTGGTTTCCTAAGGGAATGCTTCTGGCTTTTGCCCATTCAATATGATATTGGCTATGAGTTTGTCATAAATAGCTCCTACTATTTTGAGATATGTTCCATCAATACCTAGTTTATTGAGAGGGTTTTTTTTTTGTCTGTTTATTGAGATGGAGTATGATTCTGTGGCCCAGGCTGGAGTACAGTGGTGCAATCTCAGCTCACTGCACCCTCCACCTCCTGGGTTCAAGCAATTCTCCTGCCTCAGCTCTAGAGTAGCTGGGGTTACAGGCATGTGCCACCACGCCCAGCTAATTTTTGTATTTTTAGCAGAGATAAGGTTTCACCACATTGACGAGGCTGGTGTCAAAATCCTGACCTCAAGTGATCCCCCAGCCTCGGCCTCCCAAAGTGCTGGAATTACAGGTGTGAGCCACCACGTCTGCCCAATTGAGAGTTTTTAACATGAAGGGATGTTGAATTTTATCAAAGGCCTTTTCTGCATCTATTGAGATAATCATGTGGTTTTTGTCTTTGGTTCTGTTTATGTGATGGATTGCATTTATTGATTTGCAAATGTTGAACCAGCCTTGCATCCCAGGGATGAAGCCGACTCGATCACGCTGGGTAAGTTTTTTGATGTGCTGCTGGATTCAGTTTGCCAGTATTTTATTGAGGATTTCCGCATTGATGTTCATCAGGGATATTGGCCTGAATATTTCTTTTTTTGTTATGTCTCAGCCCGGTTTTGGTATCAGGACAATGCTGGCTTCATAAAATGAGCTAGGGATGAAGCCCTCCTTTTCATTTGTTTGGAATAGTTTCAGAGGAAGGAACTCCTCTTTGTACCTCTGTAGAATTTGGCTGTGGATCCGTCTGGTCCTGGGCTTTTTTTGGTTGGTAGGTTATTAATTACTGCCTCAATTTCAGAACTTGTTATTGATCTATTCAGGGATTCAACTTCTTCACGATTTAGTCTTGGGAGGATGAATGTGTCCAGGAATGTATCCATTTCTTCTAGATTTTCCAGTTTATTTGCATAGAGGTATTTACAGTATCCTCTGATGGTAGTTTGTATTTCATTGGGGCCAGTGGTGATATCCCATTTATCATTTTTTATTGCATCTGTTTGATTCTTCTCTCTTTTCTCCTTTATTAGTCTAGCTAGTAGTCTATGTATTTTGTTAAGTTTTTGAAAAAACCAGCTCTTGGATTCACTGATTTTTTGGAGGGGTTTTCGTGTCTCTACCTCCTTCAATTCTGCTCTGATCTTAGTTATTTCTTGTCTTCTGCTAGTTTTTGGATTAGTTTGCTCTTGCCTCTCTAACTCTTTTAATTGTGATGTTAGGATGTCGATTTGAGATCTTTCTAGCTTTCTGGTGTGGGCTTTTAGTGTTATAAATTTCCTTCTTAACATTGCTTTAGCTGTGTCCCAGAGATTCTGGTACATTGTGTCTTTGTCCTCACTGGTTTCAAAGAACTTCTTGATTTCTGCCTTAATTTCATTATTTACCTCGGAGTCATTCAGGAGCAGGTTGTTCAATTTTCATGTAATTGTGTGGTTTTGAGTGAGTTTCTTAATCCTGAGTTCTAATTTGATTGCACTGTAGTCTAAGAGACTGTTATGATTTCAGTTTTTTTGCATTTGCTGAGGAGTGTTTTACTTCCAATTATGTGGTCAATTTTAGAATAAATGCCATGTGGCACTGAGAAGAATGTATATTCTGTTGATTTGTGGTGGAGAGTTCTGAAAATGCCCATTATGTCCATTTGATCCAGAGCTGAGTTCAAGTCCTGAATATCCTTGTTAATGTTCTGTCTTCTTGATTTGTCTAATATTGACAGTGGGGTGTTGAAGTCTCCCACTATTACTGTGTGAGTTTAAGTCTCTTTGTAGGTCTCTAAGAACTTGTTTTATGAATCTGGGTGCTCCTGTATTGGGTGCATATATATTTAGAAGTTAGTTCTTTTTGTTGCATTGATGCCTTTACCATTATTTAATGCCCTTCTTCGTCTTTATGATCTCTGTTGGTTTTAAGTCTGTTTTGTCAGAGGCTAGGATTGCAACTCTTGCTTTTTTTTTTCTTTCCATTTTCTTGCTAAATATTTTATTTTGAGCCTATGTGTGTCTTTGCAGGTGATATGGGTCTCCTGAATACAGCCCACTGATGGGTCTTGACTCTGCCCAATTTGCCAGTCTGTGTCTTTTAATTGAGATATTTAGTTCATTTACATTTAAGGTTAGTATTGTTATGTGTGAATTTGATCCTGTCATCATGATGGTAGCTGGTTATTTTGCATACTAGTTGATGCAGTTTCTTCATAGTGTCATTGGTCTTTATATTTTGGTGCATTTTTGCAGTGGCTGGTACCAGTGTTTTTGTTTTGTTTTGTTTTTTCTATATTTAGTGCTTCTTTCAGGAGCTCTTACAAGGCAGGCCTGGTGATAACAAAATCCCTCAGCATTTGCTTGTCTGGAAATAATTTTGTTTCTCCTTTGCTAATGAAGCTTAGTTTAGCTGGATATGAAATCCTGGGTTGAAAATTCTTTTCTTTAAGAATGCTGAATATTGACCCCCAGTCTCTTCTGGCTTTTAGATTTTCTGCTGAGAGGTCCTCTGTTAGTCTGATGGGCTTCCCTTTGTAGGTGACCTGGCCTTTCTCTCTGGCTGCCCTTAACATTTTTTCCTTCAAATGGACCTTGGAGAATCTGATGATTACGTGTCTTGGGGTCGATCTTCTTGTGGAGTATCTTAGTGGTGTTCTCTGTATTTCCTGAATTTGCACGTTGGCCTGTCTTGATAGGTTGGGGAAGCTCTCTTGGATAATATCCTGAAGTGTGGTTTTCAGATTGTTTCTATTCTCCCTGTCTCCTTCAGTTACTCCAGTCAATCATAGGTTCAGTCTTTTTATGAAGCCCCATATTTCTTGGAGGCTTTGTTTGTTCCTTTTCATTCCTTTTTCTCTAATCTTGTCTGCATGACTTATTTCAGCAAGGTGGTCTTCAAACTCTGATATCCTTTCTCCTGCTTGGTCTATTTGGCTGTTGATACTTGTGTATGCTTCACAAAGTTTTTGTACTGTGTTTTTCAGCTCCATCAGTTTATTTATGTTCCTCTCTAGGCTGGTTATTCCAGTTAGCAGCTTATCTAACCTTTTATCAAGGTTCTTAGCTTCTTTGCATTGGGTTAGAACATGCTCCTTTAGCACAGCAGAGTTTTTTATTACCCATTTTCCGAAGGCTACTTCTGTCAGTTCGTCCATCTCATCCTCCGTCCAGTTCTGCACCCTTGCTGGAGAGGCGTTGCGATTATTTGGAGGAGAAGAGGCATTCTGGCCTTTTGGGTTTTCCGCATTTTTTCGTTGATTGTTTCTCATCTTTGTGAGTTTGTCTAGTTTTGATCTTTGAGGCTGCTGACCCTTGGATGGAGTTTTTGGGAGGATTTTTTTGTTGTTGATGATGCTGTTGTTGTTGTTGCTTTCTGTTTGTTTCCTTGTTTTTTTTTTTTTTTCTTTCAATGGTCAGGTCCCTCTTCTGTAGGGCTGCTGAGGTTTGCTGGGGGTTCACTTCAGACCTTATTCATCTGGTTCGCTCCTGCGCCTGGAGATGTCAGTCAAGGAGGCTGGAGAACGGCAAAGATGGGTGGCATGCTCCTTCTTCTCAGATCTCTGACCTGGAGGGGCACCAACCTGATGCCACTATAATCGCTCCTGTATAGGGTGTCTGACAACCCCTGTGGGAGAGTCTCACCCAGTTGGGTGGCATGGGGAACAGGACCTGTTTCAGGAAGTATTTTTGAGAGGTGACAGCATGCTGGCAGTCCTCACAGCCCTCGCTCGCTCTCAGCGCCGCCTCTGCCTGGGCTCCCACTTTGGTGGCACTTGAGGAGCCCTTCAGCCCACCATTGCACTGTGGGAGCCCCTTTCTGGGCTGGCCAAGGCAGGAGCCGGCTCCCTCAGCTTGCAGGGAGGTTTGGAGGGAGAGGCGCGAGCGGGAACCGGGGCCGCGCGGCGCTTGCGGGCCAGCTGGAGTTCTGGGTGGGCGTGGGCTTGGCAGGTCCCTCACTCAGAGCAGCTGGCCGGCCCTGCTGGCCCAGGCAATGAGGGGCTTAGCACCCAGGCCAGCGGCTGCAGAGGGTGTACTGGGTCCCCCAGCAGTGCCAGCCCACCGGTGCTGCACTCGATTTCTCACCTGGCCTTAGCTGCCTTCCCACGGGGCAGGGCTCGGGACCTGCAGCCCACCATGCCTGAGCCTCCCATCCCCTCCATGGGCTCCTGTGCGGCCCAAGCCTCCCCGACGAGCGCCACCCCCTGCTCCACGGCACCCAGTCCCATTGACCACCCAAGGGCTGAGGAGTACAAGTGCACGGCGCGGGACTGGCAGGCAGCTCCACCTGCAGCCCCGGTGCAGGATCCACTGGGTGAAGCCAGCTGGGCTCCTGAGTCTGGTGGAGATGTGGAGAACCTTTATATCTAGCTCAGGGATTGTAAATACACCAATCAGCACCCTGTGTCTAGCTGAGGGTCTGTGAATGCACCAATCGGCACTCTGTATCTAGCTCAAGGTTTGCAGACACACCAATCAGCACCCTGTGTCTAGCTCAGGGTTTGTGAATGCACCAATCGACACTCTGTATCTAGCTGCTCTGGTGGGGCCTTGGAGAACCTTCGTGTCGATACTCTGTATCTAACTGATCTGATGGAGACGTGGAGAACCTTTATGTCTAGCTCAGGGATTGTAAACGCACCAATCAGTGCCCTGTCAAAACAGACCACTGGGCTCTACCAATCAGCAGGACGTGAGTGGGGCCAGATAAGAGAATAAAAGCAGGCTGCCCAAGCCAGCAGTGGCAACCTGCTCGGGTCCCCTTACACACTGTGGAAGCTTTGTTCTTTCGCTCTTTGCAATAAATCTTGCTACTGCTCACTCTTTGGGTCCACGCTGGTTTTATGAGCTGTAACACTCACCGCGAAGGCCTGCAGCTTCACTCCTGAAGCCAGCGAGACCACCAGCCCACCGGGAGGAACAAACAACTCCAGACACGCCGCCTTAAGAGCTGTAGCACTCACCGCGAAGGTCTGCAGCTTCACCTCTGAGCCAGCAAGACCATGAACCCACCAGAAGGAAGAAACTCCGAACACATCCGAACATCGGAAGGAACGAACAACTCCAGACGCTCCACCTTAAGAGCTGTAACACTCACCGTGAGGGTCCGCGGCTTCATGCTTGAAGTCAGTGAGACCAAGAACCCACCAATTCCGGACACACTTTGTCTGTTGGTGGAGGGGGTGTGCTTCACTGCGGGGAAACCCACTCATCTGGTCCGCCCTGATTCCTCAGAACTGCCAAGAGGAAAGGCTAAGTCTGCTTGTCTGCAGAGACTATGGCTACTCCTCCCCCTAGGGGCTCTGGCCCAGGGAGATCTGTGTCCTGTCCCTGAGCCTCTGGCTGGAGTTGCTGGAGTTCCTGCAGGGAAGCCCTGCCCAGTGAGGAAGGATGTGTCAGGGTCAGGCCTGAAGAGGCACTCTGCCGCTCTGCCTCAGTCTGCCACAGCCAGTGTGTTGGGCTGTGGGGGACACCTCCTGGGGACCAAGCCGTGTAGCCTCCCTGGTTCCAGCAGGGGAAAAAGCGCAGCCTGGAGCTACAGAGATGGATGCCGCCCCTACCCCCCTCAAATCCCCCTGCGTGTTAGGCAGTTATGAGTCCCAGTGCTGGCTGCGGCCCCTCCCACAAGGAGCTGAAAGAGCTTAGATAGGAGTCAGCTGCAGCTGTGGTGCTGGTCGACCCTCCCCCTGGGAGCTCCACCGACTTAGGCAGATTCTAGCTGACAGGCTGTTAAGAATCTGCACGGCTCTGGGGTTGGGACCCCATGCCCGGGTGCATGGGTTCGCGAGTAGGATCTTTCGCTCTGTGGGTTGTACCGTTCCATGGAAAAAAGCAGTTTCCCCAGCTGGGTAGCACACCTACCTTGGCTGGGGGGTGGGGACTCCTCCGCCCCATGTGGCTCTCAGGAGGGCCGCCACACCACATTGCTCTTCCTTTCTCTCCATGGATCACGTCACCCGCCTAGTCAGTTCTGATGAGAGAACCTGGATACGTTATTGCAGGTGAAGGATTCAGATGCTAATTATGGTTCTTTTCGATGGGCTCCACTGACCACAGCTGTTTCTAGTTGGCCATCTTGGCCCCCACTCCTCCAGATCCAGCTTTTCCTGAAGTCATTTCCCTAGGAATTCCCAGTTAGTTGAGCAGCAAGTTCCCCGTTTTTCTTAACCCGACTGGAATTGAATTTATTGTCATTTGCAGCTCAAAGATTCCTGGAAAACTTATCCTATTTGGTGAATCATCCCAAAGGATACTAACTTCCTTTTTAACCTTAAGTAACTGTCAGAAAATGTAATAACTAAGAAATCACATTTATGACTTTTATATGTGATTTTACGAGCATATAATTTATCTCAATATGCTTTACAATTGGGAAGAAACCCACAAGTAAATAATGTGTGGATTCATTTGTTAATTTAGAGTGAAAGGAATACTATATGTAAAACTGTTGATAACAATTCATGGGGAATAAGGATGAAAATTAAGATATGTTTATTAATTAGCACATTCACCAATAGTTTTTTTCAGCCCCTTTTACCTGACATCTTCTTAGAATACAAGCACATGTAAGGACTCACCTCCCCCCCCAGGTGTATGCAGTAAGGGATTAATCAGATTCCAAAAGAGATCAGTAATTCTACTCAACTGGCCTAAAAGATCCTGGGACACTATCAATCTCCTTTTGTAGTAGCATTAAGCCCACCATCTCAATAAATCTACTGTTCATTACAGAGTGTTTTCTATGTGCCAGACACCATGCTGAGAGTTTGATATGCCAAATATTTCATTGAAACCTCACAAGACCCTATTATGAATCTTATTTATTACAGGTTAGGCAACTGAGCTTCCTGAAAATTAAGGATTTCGCTAAGGTCAGCTAGAAATGGAGACCTGGATTTTTAAACATGCCCATATGATTTCAAAATCTGTGACTTCAGCCACTATATTATTTTTCAGTTCTTCATTTTCTCACAATCCCATCCTTTGTCCACCATCATGATTACCAATTGAGTTCAACAGACTTTGGAGCCAACTAACTCAATTCAATTTCCTGAGATTCTAGCCCTGTTCTTCCCCTCACTGCCCTCTTTCCTCACCTCAGCGCCAGGATTCCTCAACTCCTGAGGTCTCCAGGATTCATCTCAGGAAGGAACTATCCAGGGAGATTAAGTCTCAGTGTGGGAAAAGGAAAAGAGAGCATACAAGGAATCCTCAAGTTCTTTTCAACTGATATGTCCTAAAACACATTCTTTAAACCATCTTCCTCTTTAAACCAACTTCTCCTCCAAATTAGATAGCAAATCTCAGGTTACTGGGACAGCTTCCTCAAATGTGATATCCAATGAATTGCTAACTTCTTCAGATTCCTCTTTCAAGATTATTCCTTTTGAATTCTACTTACAATATTTATTGTATTACCTTCTCTCCTTATTGTAAGTTCTTCCTACCCTGTTTCTCTGTCTCTGATTTCTCACTTTCTGTTTCCCCTTGGAGAGTAAACTAAAAGTTCCTTTTTATCACATTACTTACCAGCTCAAAAATTTTATCTGCTCCCATTATTTGCTGAGTAGGCTCAAAAATTTTAACATAGCTTCTAAGGACTTGCATGAACTGGTCTCTGCCTACATTTCCCTCCCTTTATCCTTCCACTTTCTACATGTGCTATTCTAAAGTATCCTGGTTGCTGGCCCCTGAACTCAGCTTGCTTTCTCAACTTCATGATCCTGTTCACATGTTTCCTCAGTGTGAGATGTGTTTTCACTTGTCTTTGCCCACAGTGATCTTATTTTATTCTTAGAGACCCAGATCACATTCCATTTGTTCTGAAACCCCAAGAAGAAATTGCTCCTCTTCCTCTGAAGACCTGAGGAGCTTACTGACATCACTATATCCTTGATATTTATCCTATATTGCCTTGTACTGCAGCTATGGGAGTGGGTGTTTCATTCCCTTCACCAGGTATTACATTTTAAAGAGCAGGACTTATAACTTACACATCTTTACGCCCCACCGCAACACCTGGCCTAGTGCATCGGCTATAAGTGATACTGACAGATGTTCTGAGTGAATGAAATATATAAATAGGTAAAAATGCTATGGTAGTCAGAATCTAAGATGGCCCCAAGGATTCTAGCCTCCTGATATTCATGTTTTTGTATAGTCTTCTTCCACACTGAATAACCAATAAAATATTGCAAAAATGATAGAATGTGACTTCCAAGGTGAAATCATTAAAGTTACTGTGGCATGCCCATCTCATGGAGCAGTTCATATGGTGTGAAACTGAGGCCTCCCACCAACAGCCAGCCCCGACTTGGTTACCTGAGGGAGTCATCGCAGAAGTGGATCCTTCAGTCTCAGGCAAATCTTCAGATGGCTGCAACAACAGGTGACATCTTTACTACAGTCTTTTGAGAGACCCTGAGCCAGAATCACTCAGCTACAAGTTGCCAGAGATAATGTATGTCTGTTATTATTTTAAGAATCTAAATTTTAGAGTAATTTGTTACACAGCAGTCAACAACTAATACAGAAGCCCATTGTAATAGCTATAACCACAGCATTAAAAAGTTCAAAAAACTTCCATTGGGTTTGAGGGAAAAAAATAAAAACAAAAATGAGACATTATAAAGAAATAAAACACTTCAAAAAATTGAATGCCTGGTTGTGCATGTAAGGTATTTCTGTTGCTAGAAGACTATGAAAGATTGTTTTCAGTCTCCAGGTCTCTGTGCATGTTTCTGATGTGTGAGTCATAATCTCTAGGTATGTTTGTAATCTTAATGATCAAGCAAACAATAAGTATTAATAACTATCACTTCCTTAGCATTCCTATGTGCTAGAAACTGTTCTAAGACCTTTCCAACAACCCTACAATACTGGTACTCCTATTATTCCCATCTTGCAGAAAAGGTTACTGAGGCCTACAGCAATTAATTAACTTGCTCAGGGTTTCAGAGGTGGTAGTTGGTGGACTGATTTTGCATGCACACAGCCTGGATTTACAGCCCACACTCTGAATCACTATGCTACATGAAACATCAGGCTTCCTTTAAGAATTGACGTTATATCCAACATTTCACAGAAATCACTTAAAGTATTAAAAACTAAGTTTATTTCAAATCGGTGAGTATAACTAATTCATAGATTGTCCCCAGCAACACTCACTTGGTTAAAAGATGTTCTTACCTTGCTTCTTTTGATAGTTAAAACTGTGAAGTAAAGCTGAAAGCTGAGAAGCTGTCTTATTCTGTACACTGTCAAGAGACGCTCTTAAAATCTTGAGTATTTTTGCCTCCAACCTAGTGGGATTTGAAGCATCTTTCTGACTCAAAGTTGGGTGCATCAAACAGTGATGTATGAATCCAGACTGCAATTGTTGATTTTCCGAGTACGATAAAATCCATTTTACTTTTTTGTTGAAGTCTAGAAGGAACATGGCAAATAAAAAGAAAAGTATAATTTAAGAGATATTTTCATTCAGACTGTTTTCAAGAGATGCTGTTCAAAATCTTGAGGAAGATATGAAAATTTATAAGACCCTGTCGCCAAGAGAGTATATTTCCCTCCCCTTCCCTCCATCCCTACTCTCCTAAGTTAACCAGTTTATGTCTCTTTCCATATTTTTCCCTATGTCCACACAAATATTTGTGAACAGAAGTACTACATATGTATATATATATATACACACACACACATACACAAAGTGTTTTGTGGTGACTGTCATTACTTGTTTTATAAAAATGAGATCTCAAACACTACCTATTACCTTTCAACTGAATATTAATCCTTACTAATATATTTTATAGACATTTCATTAGATCAATAGATAAAAGAGTTAACTCAGTCCTGATAAAAACTGCATAATGGTACACAACTAGACATTAGTTTATTCTACCATTATTCTATTAATGATCATTCAACTTTTCTGCAGAAACTTTTGCCACTACGGAAAGCACCAGAGTTAAACATACATACAACCTACATTCTACTTTTCTTTCTGCAGGATGAATCTCCCTAATAGAGTCATTGGGTCATGGATATGTGTTTTTAAATCATAACAGGAATTTATAGATTATTTTTTATAGCAAGGTTATAATACTTCACATTGTCAAATACCACAGCAATCCATGAGGATGTCCGCTTCCCTACATCCTGGCTAGGACTAGCTCTTCAATTCTGTAGTTTTTGCTACTCTGATGAATAGAAAATTATATCTTCTTGTTTTAATTTTATTTTCCTATTAATATGGTAAAGCATTTTTGTACATGTTTACAGACCACTTAGATTTTTGTCTTCTCATAATTACTTAATAATACCGTTGCTCCATTTTTCTTTCCTATAGGCCTTTTTCTTATCAATATATAGAATGAAATTGAATTAGCTTTTTGTCTGTCATTTGGGCTGCAAATAATTATGTCCAGTTAATCCTTTGGTTTTTATTTAGCTTATGTTGTCTATCTAATACCAGCCACTTTTATTTTTATGAGTCAAATGTATCCATTTTTTTAACTTATGGTTTCTGAGTTTGATTTCTGAGAGAAGGTCCTGCAAACTCAAGATTATACAATAGTTTTCTAAATATTTCCTCATTTTGCTTGGGTCACATTCCTTTTTTTTCAGTATGATGGAGAGAAATACTGTTCTACTATATTTTGGAATCCAGCGTTGGGGATAAGAAGTTTCATGCTAGTTTTATTTTTCTTTAAATAAATTAGAAGTGTGTTTGTTTGTGTGTGTGGAGGGGATTGTTTTGTTTTTTAACTATACTGCCTGAAAATGTGAAAATTTTTCTCTTTATCTTTGTAATTCCGTAATTCCACCAACGTATATCTAGGTTTATATCTATTTTCATTAATCCTACCTGGGCTTCAATGCCTTTTAAATTTATAGACATTATTTTAAAAATCTATTAATTTTAAAATTTTCAATTCTCCTTCATAAGTTTGTTCTCCTTCTCCTTCCCATTGGTTACATGTTGACCTTCTGGTTGTTTACTCCACGTTTCTGAGCTTTGCACTCGTGATTTCTCTCTCTGTTTTCACTCTGTTGAGAGAGATGTCCTTCATTGCCTCTTCCAAGTCACAAATTCACTTTTAATAAGTAACTATTTGCTTTTCTTGTCAACAATTTTTAAAATATTTTAATTTCATAAAGCATTGTTTGTAGTCTTGTCACATCTCTTAGAGTTTTATTATCTTTGTTTCCTTTTTTTTTATACTTTAAGTTCTAGGGTACATATGCACAACGTGCAGGGTTGTTATATATGTGTACATGTGCCATGTTGGTGTGCTGCACCTATTAACTCGTCATTTACATTAGGTATATCTCCTAATGTTATCCCTCCCCCCTCCCCCCTCCCCCCACCTCACAACAGGCCCTGGTGTGTGATGTTCCCCTTCCTGTGTCCAAGTATTCTCATTGTTCAATTCCCACCTATGAATGAGAACATGTGGTGTTTGGTTTTTTGTCCCTGTGATAGTTTGCTGAGAATGATGGTTTCCAGCTTCATATCTTTGTTTTCAAAAGCATCTGTGAACTCTTCCATCCACTTTATGGAAGTCATCTGTCACAGAGCTTACCTAGGAATCTTTCTGTGAGTGCCTTCTAGTGAATATCATTTTTGTTTTTCCCTGCTTATGGTTTCGTGCCTCTTTAGCAGCCACACAGATCTAGCTGTCCATGTGTTTTAACCAGGGACAGACCACCAAGTGGGGGCTTGATTTAGATTTGGAGGCAAAAAGACACCACTCATTACAGAATCATTTTAAAGATAACCTCTTCTGGCTCGTTTTGTTTCTGAAAAGAAGTGTATTACAAATAATTTTAAGGTTTAAAGGCAATTTATTATTATTTCAATGTGGTTTGGGGACTGATGAGTTCTAAAATGATACAAATGTTCATAAGAGAGTTATATTTAGTATCTAGCTATTATTCAGTAGAAGGTAGTAAGCCTAGTCGAGTCAGTGTGGCTCATGTACACAATGAATTAATGTTACTAGCTCAGGATATTGCTCAAACTGACCCTTTTCACTTATAAAATACTTCTAACCAAATGAGAAAAAAGTTAAAAGCAACCTGATGATATTTTTTAAAAAAGGAAAAGGAATTATCAAATTTTATTTTCACTGTGTGTTTTTAGAGAAGAATTTTATTTCTTTTTTAAAGTGCCCTCTAACCCTGTCTCTACTAAAAATACAAAAAATTAGCTGGGCATGGTGACGTGCACCTGTAGTCCCAGCTACTCAGGAGGCTGAGGCAGGGGAATTGCTTGAACCCGGGAGGCAGAGGTTGCAGCGAGCCGAGATCACGCCACTACACTCCAGCCTGGGTGACAGAGTAAGATTCCATCTCAATAAATAAATAAATAAATAAATAAATAAAATGCCCTGTAATAGCCAATGATGGATTGGTATTCAAAAGAAAAGGAAACAATGAAGAAAAATATCTCAACCCGGAAAAATTTGCCAGTCCCTGCCATAGAGGAAATTGTAGCCTGGCATTGGTCTGTGTGATCATTCCAGTTCCAAATTGGAGCATTAGGCTGCATTGTGCCTTATCTCCCAGTATGCTAAGAAACCAATTATGGTAAATAATATTGCCTTAAGGGATTTTTCAGAGCCCCTGAAAAAAGATCAATGCAATAACCTAGGACCTAAAATGTCAATATTTAGTTGTAGGAAGCAAACAATGTTCAAAAACATAGTTTTATTTAATATTATTTTTTCAAAACATATTAAACAATTAACATTTTTCAACAATTTTTTGTGATCCTTTGGTGAACAGCAGTTGAAGAATACAGCAGGATAAGCAATAAAATAAAAATACCAAATATTTACTAAAATAATATTTCAAGAAAAACATAAGGCTCTTATCAAATCAATCCAAATAGACTTATTTAACTAACAACCTTTAATATAACTATCAATCAGATGGGTTGGATATTCAGTTCTTCCATTTCCCACACACTGCAAAAAGCTACACGTTTCTCTGACTCGCATAAATAATAAATTGCCCTTTATATAAATAATAAATTGTCCTTGAACCTTTATTGTTCGATCCCTCAATCAAAATGGAAAACCATATCCCCAGGCAAGAAAGAGGTGCACTTCAGGAGATACGGGATTTAAAACAAAATTAATGTTGCAAAATAAGAAAGACAAGATTGAAATATATATCAGGACAATAATATCTAAATAATATTAGCAAAGGATCTTGTTTAAAAAAAAAAAGAAGCTGTTTAAAGCTTATGTGCAGAACTCACCACAGGCAGCATTTCCTCAAAGAAAGGGGAAAAGCTTGATCTAGACAGGGCACTAACCCTAATGGTGAAAGCTCTGGACTCTGTTTCTTATTATGCCACTGAAATTGCTGTGAAGATCTGAGCCACACACTGTGTCTGTTGTTGGGTCCTAAATAATTTTCATTCAAGCCTTCTCAATATTCATCCACAGAATCTATGTCATAATGATCCCAGAAGCATAAACACTTCAATAGCAGAGTTACCAATAGAGGATATCCAACAATAGAGCCTATTTCTTAAATTTTCATTATGCCAAGAACAACAGAAGATTTCTGGAAAGCATGAGGTAACTATTGGCCTATTTAAGAAACTTCTTGGTTGATGGAAACACGGATAGTCCTTCTCTGCCTGTCTTCTTTATTGCCCGCTTTCCTCTGCAGCCTTAAATAGGAAATGGGCTGAAAAAATTGGTAAATAAGAGAACATGCACGGCTTCGTTTCCAAGAGTTGAACATTTTGGAAGCAATTAGGAAAGGCCTTCAGGTTTTCTCTTGGACAGGTATTTTTCCAGGATTTTGAAGATATAAGATACAACTCAAATATCCACACCCTCATCCATTTTACTTTGGCATCGAGGCAAAGGTCTTATGACATTGCATTTCCTCTAATTCTCAATGGTGTGTGAGGCCAAAGTTGTAAAATCCAAGCCCAGGTTTCAGCTGGAAGGTGAAAATGAAGTCAGTGAGCTTTTTAGCCTCTTTGGTTTTAGGCCATTCAATATACTTTGTTGAAGTGAAGGACTTCTCTTAAATTTATAAGACAATGTATGTCCAGCCAAATCTGTCTTTGGAGTTTGTGTTCAAAGCTCCAGCAATAACAATATGTTACTTATCCTTGATTTGTCTCCTCTGTGGAAAAGTTTTTGGGGACTTTCTAGATGAGAATGGCCAGTAATGATCTGGATGTAGAAAATCTTGGTCTCTTGTCCAAATACTATCATAATGCTGGTCTTAGTAGCATAAAGGCATAGCCACTTGCTTATCACTTTGATCTGACTCCGCTGCCACAAAATGTACAAACTACACTGTCAACATTTGAGCAATATAAATCCTCTATGAGTTGTGGGTTGAGTCTACTATTGTCTTTGCAGTGAAACTAGTGGGCATGTATTAAATAGTTTCTGCCTGGATGGAGAATCACTCTGTCTCTGCACCTTTTGCAGGGTGGGTAGACTTCCAGGGGTGATGTTTTTCGGCTAAGTCAACGAGGCTTAAAACCATGAAATCTTAAAAAACCATGGCAGCATTCAGTTTAGAAAAGGGCCAGGCTCAAGAGGTCAACATTAGTGTCAATATCAGAATTCACTCCTCACAAGTTCTGGAGATCCAATGACCTCTACCAACCTAAGTTGATTCCAGTAAGACTTGTAAAATCTAGTTAGAACAAGGATTTTCAGATCCTCAAAGTAATGTGAACTCCTTAAGGTAACCTCCAAACTTTCTTTGTCTTTTGAGGATGAGTGACTCATGGACAACTTGAGCCAGGAGAATCTGCTGGATTAGTTGTGGGTTCTATGTGCATTACCCATACCCGGCCCTGCCAACTACCACCACCAACTCTGCAGACCATGCCTTATGTCTGGAGCCATGAAACTTTATCTCCTGTGGGTTAGTGAAGCCTCTGCAATTTTTGCATCACAGTATATTTTTAACTAAAACCATGGTGGCAAATCCTGCACCTTTTTAAGTTGTATAGAATATATGATAGCCTTATTTATTTATTTTTGTTGTTATTTATTTATTTATTTACTTATTTATTTTTGAGACAGAGTTCCACTCTTGTTGCCCAGGCTGGAGTGCAGTGGCATGATCTTGGCTCATTGCAACCTCCGCTTCCCAGGTTCAAGCCATTCTTCTGCCTCAGCCTCCCAAGTAGCTGGGATTACAGGAGACTGCCACCACGCCTGGCTAATTTTTTGTATTTTTAGTAGAGACGGGGTTTCATCAGTTAGCCAGGCTGGTCACAAACTCCTGACCTCAGGTGATCCACCCACCTCGGCCTCCCAAAGTGCTGGGATTACAGGTGTGAGCCACCATGCCCTACCATATGATAGCCTTCTTGACAACAGTAGGACCCCCTAAGAAAATGGTCACATTAGCTAACAATATCCCCACAATCAACTTAACCTTTTCTAGAAAATCATATAATTTTCTTCTAACAAGTAGAAAATTTCTCATACCATTTTCTCCACCTGTTTTTTTTTTTTTTTTTTAATTTTAGATGCAGTGGATACACGTGCAGGCTTCTTATATGGGTATATTTTGTGATGCTGAAGTTTGGGCTTCTATTGATCCCATCACCTGAATAATGAACATAGTGTCCAATAGGTGCTTTTTAAACCATTGCATCTCCCCCCTTTTGTAGTCCCCACTGTCTATGATTCCCATCTTTATGTCCATGTGTACCTACTATTTAGCTTCCACTTATACAATAGAGCATGCAGTATTTGGCTTTCTGTTTCTACATTAATTCACTTAGGATAACAACCTCCAGCTGCACCAGCTGCACCAGGTGCAACCTCCAGCTGCACTTCCATGTTGCTGCAAAGAACCAGATTTCATTATTTTTCATGGCTGCATAATGTTCCTTGGTATATATGTACCATATTTTATTTTCCCAATCCACTGTTGATGGGCATCTAGGTTGTTTACATTTGCTTTTTACAATAGCAATAGTCTATTGCTATTGTAAAAAGTGCTGCAATAAACATACAAGTGCAGATGTCTTTTTGGTAGAATGATTTCTTTTCCTTCGGGTATATACCCAGTAATGGGACAAGTGGGTTGAATAGTAATCCTATTCTTAGTTCTTTGAGAAATCTCCAAACTGCTCTCCACAGTGGCTTAACTAATTCACACTCTCACCAAGAGAGTATAAGAGTCCCATTTTCTCCATAACCTCACCAATGTCTGTTATTTTTAACTTCTTAATAACAGCCATTCTGACTCCACTAGTTTTGTTTTTGTTTTTGAGATAGAGTCTGGCTTTGTCGCCCAGGTTGGGGTGCAGTGGCGCGATCTCGGCTCACTGCAAGCTCCACCTCCCAGATTCACGCCATTCTCCTGCCTCAGCCTCCCGAGTAGCTGGGACTACAGGTGCCCGCCACCACGCCTGGCTAATTTTTTGTATTTTTTTTTTTAGTAGAGACGGGGTTTCACCGTGTTAGCCAGGATGGTTTCGATCTCCTGACCTCCTGATACACCCTCCTCGGCCTCCCAGAGTGCTGGGATTACAGGCATGGGTCACCACGCCCGGCCTCCACTAGTTAGTCTTAAGTGCAGATTATATCCCCAAATTTTCATCACTGAATGTCCAGTGTTTTTACAACTCCAGTCTAAAAGTTGCTGGAGGGAAGTCATCATCCCCTCCATCAAGTAGAATTTCTAGGAAAGTCAACTCCAACTTTCCCTCAAGTTCGTAATTAGAGGACCAACATGCCCTTTCTCCCTTATGGCAATTTGCTATGGTCTCCAAGTACAAGTTTTCTTCAGCCCAGTCTGGTAGTTCATCCTGCTCCCAAAAACTTAGATATTATGGCTTCTTTTACTTTCTTGCTTCCTAGGAGACTCCAAAAAGAAGCTCCTAGCATTATTAGTTCTGCAGATTCTAAGGGTGGAGATCAATATTTGCAAGACTTTTCTCTGCTACATTGCACATTTCTTTCCATTAGCCACCCACAATAACAGTCATAAAGTCTCCTTTTTCCTCGTTACTCAGCTTCCAAGTTGATTGGCTAGCCCTGTCATTATTTTCTGGCCAAAGCTTGGGCTTTCTTAGCCTCTCTTGAAGATATGCATATCCCTGCTAAGCCTTCTAAGGAACTTCAGGGCCACATGTTACAATCATTCTCTTGGGCGTCACCAGGAGAAACAATTGCTCCTGGCATTACATATTCTCACTTCCCCATATGGGTGCTCCTCCTCTGGATACTGACACAGGTATAAACCTATTACTTTCGTTTTGGTTAGAGTGCTTCTTTTAGACTACAAAGGTGCCTTTCAGGGCACTGTAGTAGAGTCCTTTGCTATTTCTCAGCAACTTCCCAGCCCAGATCTTCTAGGGGCTTTGCAGCAAGGCCTTGTGGCAAACTTCATTGTCCCAATACCTGCTCTCCCTTTCCCTTTCTTCCATAGCAGTGGTTTAATTTGAGTACATGGCTACCTAATTTTTATTTTTTATTTTTAGGAACAGGATCTCACTCTCTCACCAAGGCTGGAGTGCCATGGTGTGTTCATAGCTCATGGCAGCCTTGAACTCCTGGACTTGAGTGATCCTCTTGCCTCAGCCTCCCAAAGCTCTGGGGTTATAGATATAAGCCACCATGCCTGACCCCTGGCTACCTAATTAAAGGCCTTCTTAAGACTCGATTCCAGCTGAATGGGTTCATGTTACTGACAAGTGTAGTGTGAAAGAAAGTAATATGTGCCACTTTCAGGACTTTTTTTTAAAAACAATTAAATATGCAATGCCCTGATTTCTTTTCTCCTTACCATTTGCTATCTGAAAGATGGAGAGAAATAAAACTGCTCTCTTGGACTGAGAGATGGGAGCTCCAGATTGAGGTTGGCAGAGCCACCCTACCACTCTGGACTGTTACATGAGAGAGAAATAAGCTCTGTTTTATTTAAACCACTGCATTTTAAGCTTTATTAGTGACAGCAGTTTTAGTCTGTATCATAGCTAGTTCACCTCTCATTTATCATATATATATATATAAAAATATTTTTTTCCTGAAATCTCATAGGTTGTAGTTTTCCAAGGTAAATAAGGAAATTATACTCTAATAATAATTCTTGATAATATAATTCTATAATAAAGGCTCTAGAAGGAGACTAATAATAGCTTTATAACCCTCTGTGGTCAACAGAGACACAGCCAACACTGCTTTTAACTATTTTTATCTCTATTCTGCATTTCAAACTCAAGAAGTTTTTAAGAACCCCGTATTCTTATTTTACATCTGATCTAATTTAACGTCTGTTCTATGGCAGCAGAACTATCCAGGAGTTTTCTTCACTAGATGTGATTATCTGAAGAAAAATAACTATGGCTCCCATTAAAGGAAATGTAGGCATGACTCCCAGTCATACATTCCCCAAAGAAAATATGAGAAGAAGAATTTTCCAAACAGTTATGAAAATTTTCCTCACATAGCTTCTAAATTGTTCCTTTGCATCTCAGTCTGGGTAGTCAGGTTGACCCCCAAAGGGAGACAGCTGCAGTGTTGTTCTGTCCATTGGTGATAAGGGTTGATATTTTCTCTCTATGGGTTAATAAAACAGTGTTAACCACATACTCTCAACTGAAGTAATAATCTGTCTCAAGAAAAATGAGTTCATGGCTCTTTATCCTTTCTACTTTCTTCCTAGAGATTCCTGTAGCAGCACATCATGTCAAATAAGTCATCTCAAAAGGGACCAATAACAACTTTTGGGCAAGTCCTTCTAGAAGTGAAAGAAGAAAATATGAGGGGACTTTTATAGCAGTCATGATCCAGGGACTATTATGACGGCAACTCCTCAGGTACATATACAAATTCCCCTAAAATATTCTAGAGGACTCTAAGAGCCAGTTTGAGAATCACTAGTCTAGGGTCTACAGATTATCACTTTCACCAGCATCATCATCATCACCATTATCGTCAATCGAACATTACCATTAAACATTGTGTGAATCTCAATCTCTCTGTATTAGGAATTGTGATTGGAGCCAGAGAGAAAGAATAATTCCTTACCAAGTAATTTCAAAGCAGAGGAAATGAAATGAAAATTTGTTCTACATATCTCAACATCTGCCTTCAAAATTTAAGATGCCTGCTAGGAACACGCTAATATCCTTTCATCTCTCTTATCAACTTACTTATTATCTCATAGCAAGAACTTGGAGTTCTTTATGTCATTGCACATATAATTCTATAGAAGTCACCCCTCTCTTTTCATGTTCTTCTCTCCTATTGCCTCCAACACCATCTGTATTGTACAAGTAGTATCCTATATATTGATCTGAAACACACCTTTCAGTTTCTGTGCTGTTCAAGCTATACCAATAAAAACCAATACACATAGATTCCAATATGCTTCACAATCTGTCATACATATGCCATTTTACTAAACACACAGAGTAAATGGAAGTATAAGTGGTACTTTTTAGCACTGAGTACATGGTAACAACAATTTTTGTCCTTTTGTTCCTTGTGTTATGGCTGACACAAGACATAGATAAATTAGTACTTCTCAGAGTGACAAGACACGTTGGGGTCATTTTGGAGAGAATACAACCATGTCAGTTCACTGTACCTCTTTCATTGCTATTAAACACTAAGCCTTTGGAAGCAGAAGGGTTTGGTTTTGTTTTGTTTACTGTTTTGATGTACACTCCTTTCTGATTTAATTGCCCTAGCCTAATCATTCTAATAAGATGTTCCAATGGATAAGAGACTTGTGAAACCAGTAACTTCACTAACACCGCAATTGTTATTGTATCCAGTCTTATTACCATTTTCCCTTAAAGTCAATTGATAAATAATCAACTCCATAAAATACATGAGAATCTATATATTAACGCTCATTCTTACAAACATAGAGTCTTTTTGTATTATTCACCCAATGAGCAATTATTGAGCATTTATCATGCACCCCTTCTCTCTTACCAAGCAATATACTCTGCTAGAATACAGAAATGCTATATTTATTTGGTAATACCAAAGCGGTCTCATCAGACCTATATCAGGCTCTTTTGTTCAGCTCCTTTTCAATTCAGTTGCATCTGAACAGTTCACTAGATGATACCTCAGGAGAAAATAAAGAACATAAAATTTATTTGTTTGAATTGTTCTCATAGTTGCGTTTATGTAACATAAAAAGTAATGATCCTAAATTATGTGTATTTTAATATACTATGATGTTAAAAGGCTCGATTCTATGCTGAGACACATAGGACTAGAATATAAAGTGTTTCCGGTAGAAAAATGAAGAGAGAGACAGAACATCGTTTTGCTGCTTTTAAATAAGCCACGCAAATAGCTCAGTCTAAAGGCTGTGTGTGTGTCAGTGTGAGATAATCCTGCCCTCTCCCTTCCTCTCTCCCGCTTCTCCAGGGAAATGAGTCACACCTGCTCACTGCCCTTGATGTGATGTTTGATATTCTGAATTCCCATCAGCCCTGCACAGCTAGGATGATGTCAGCACAGTTGACATTGTTAGATCCCTGCTCTGCGTACATCAACTCCCTGTCGCTCAGGCGTCAGCTGAATGTGGTGAAGGGGAGGAGGCATCATCATCTTAGCAACCAAGCCCACGTATCCAGGATCCAGAAATGGCATCTGGCACTTTGCTTTGGGGATTTCCAGCACTTCCCAGAATTTCAGCCAGATTAGAACACTTGCTCTGAATTAAAAAGAAATTACTCATCCTCTTCCCATCAGGATGTGTGTGCTTTTACAAAATTTTATATCAAAACGTTTGTCACCAAAGTATGTTTTACTGAAGTCCTCATCCCATTTTTCCTCAATTCCTCTGGGATATACTTTATTGACTTTTTAGAAGTAATTTTGCTTCTATTTAAAAACAGAAAAGGTTAAATGAGACCATTTTTTCATCCTTCTACCTCAAGTCAAAAATGTATATAATATGAACAATCAAATTGTATGGAAAGTAGATAATTATGCTGATAATAATAATCTTCTAAGATGACTCCAGATAAAGTATGGCAGTATTTCTAGGTCTTGTTTTCAAATTATACCCATTTAACAAAAAATACAATAACACAACGAACTCAGACAGTTGCAATTCACGTAGACATTTAATCATCTATTGATTATCTTGGAAAAAGGAAAGAGGGAGAATTTAGGGAAAAAACCTAAAAGGGTATTTGAAAGTGTTAGAGTAGAAGAACTATGGTAGTACCATGCCACCATGCCACAGCTGTCAGAAGCCCCAACAATGGAAACTTAATGTCTACTTTTCCAGAGCAGTTTCTCCAAGTTATTGTGGGTATCTTGGCTGCTTCATATAAATGGTCCCAGTTGTTTTACAGCTATCTTATTGCTCCACTTACTTATTCCCAGAAACATTTCTGAGTAGAATTCCTGTCTCCATAACACGCGGAGTGAGGTGGGAGATTTAGGTACGTGCTGTGGTCAGAATAGGTCCTCCAAAATTCATGTGTTGGAAGTTTAATTTCCAATGCAACGGTGTTGGGAAGCTGACCTTTTGCGAGGTGTTTAGGTGGTGAGGGCTTCTCCATCATGAATAGATTAAAGCCCTTATAAAAGAGACTTTAGAAGGTGTTCAGCTAACTTGCTTTCTTGCCCTTTTGCTTTCTGCCATGGGAGGATGCAGCAAGAAGACCCTCACCAGACACTAAATGTTAGTGCCTTGATCTTGAACTTATCAGGCTCCAGACCTGTGAGAAAATAATTTTCTGTTCTATATAAATTATGCAGTCTCAGGTATTCTGTTATAACAGCACAAAACAGACTAACACAGTAAGTAACCAGACAATGACAGTACTGAGTGTAAGTGCTTCCATAAGAAATAAACCTAGGGTTCTGAGAGCAGGGAGAACCAGAGCCCAACTCAGCCTGGAGTTCAGACACGAGAAGTTCTCAGGGATGGCTTCCATGAGTGAGTCTTCATAATTCTTTTCTTAATTATAAAGCAAATGCTTTTTATAAATCCTGACACTTTGTCCATCAAACACTACTAAAAATTTTAACAAGCAGCTCTACTCAGTCTAGGCAGTTTATTTCTTTCCTGACATGCCTAAGGTACCCTGAACATCCACATCCCAAAAATGAGAAACAGGTATTTCATTTGGCTTCTCGTAACAGTGAAAATGAGAAGAGTTCAGAGAGCTTTCTCTTTCAATCTCAAGATCGGAATGGGTGAGGGCTGGTGGCTATATACAACACTTTGTGGTTCCCCTTCCCCCAGTGAGTTACTTTCCATGCTGTACTGTAACTGCTTATTTGTTTGTCCTTCACCTTCAAGAAACCAAGCTTTTTGAAAGTATAATTCTTTATCTTATTTACCCCCACAGTATCTCCCAGCTACCCCCAGTCAGAACTAGATCCTAGAACAGAGTAAACATTCATTAGATTGTTCTGTTGAATATTTTATGCTTTTGCATTTCTTCCAGATTTTAATCCTAACTTTGCCCCTATAGTTTAGAACAGCATTTCCAAGCTTTTTTTCATATATTAGCCCATATGGAAAATGAAAGTATTTGTAAGGCACCCTTGGGTAAATGGGGGAGGCTGCTCCAGGCTGCAAGCTGTAAACCCCGGGCCCTGCCTGATCCCCTCAGAGCCCACCTTCCATACCACACTCATACGTTCCACAAAACATAGGGGATCTGTAGAAGGACAATCTGAAACTCATTCAGTACTCATCACTTGAGAAGTTCTTCTGGTTTAGATAAATTAAAAGGTGAGAATGAAAGAGGTTAACTTTCTTCCACTTAGCTTTCTGTAACCTAGCTCTCCTTCTCAATATTTTGCAGTGTTTTTACTATTAACTTTCAGTTTTTAAAATACCTTTTTTGGAACCCTCGTGCATTGCTGATGGGAATGTAGAACAGAGTAGCCCCTGTGGAAAACAGCATGGCAGTTCCTTAAAAAATTAAACATAAAATTATCATGTGATCCAAAAATTCCACTACTAGGTATACACCCAAAAGAAGCAAGAGTAGAGACTTGAGCAAATATTTGTACACGTATGTTCTTAGCAGTATTATTCACAACAGCCAAAAGGTGGAAGCAACCCAAATGTCTATTGATGAATAAATAGATAAATCAAATGTAGCAAATACATACAGTGGAATAGTATTCAGCCTTAACAAAAAGAAATTTTGATACATGCTACAATATCAATAAAACTTGAAGAAATTATGCCAAATGAAATAAGCCAGTCAAATTTTGTATTATTTGTTTACATGAGATGCGGACAAATTTTGTATTATTCTGTTTACATGAGATGCGTAGTTAAATAGTGGTTTCCAGGGGCTAGAGGGAATGGGCAATGAGGAAGTTATTTTGTAGTAGTATGAGAAGTTTCAGTTCAGGAAGATGTAAGAATTCTGAAGATGGATAGTGGTGATGGCAGCAGAACAATGTAAATGTACTTAATGTCACATCTGCACATATAAAAATGGTTAAAATGATACATTTTATGTTATATATTTGTTACCACCATAAAAGAAGTATATCTTTTAAATGGCATTACTAAAACATTTAAAATGATAATGATTATTACTATACTATATCTATTTGTGGAATGATTAACGGAATGCTTGGATGCACTGTTATATGGCCAGACATCATGGAAAGACACTTTGTTTCTCATCTTGCAAAGCAGAGATTTGTCAATAAATGTTCATTTTTCCCACCCCCAACCCCAGCTCATCATTACCACCGCCAGTGTCTGTTGTCCAGATGGCTCTCTGACATTCCACATATTATGCAATTCTCAAGTTGTTTCAAAATGGATCTCAACTTGACTTCTCTGTCATAAGCACAGACTTACACACTTTTTTCCATTCTCACTCTTGCCTTAAATTTTTAATAAATTGTGATTGATTAACATTTAAATGCAGATGCAAAAGCCTTGATCGACTTGCACTTACACTGATCAATGCTTCCAAGAAATGCAAAGCTCTAGTCTCTTGAAGATGGAGCATAGTTTTGGACTGACAGGTTTTCATAGTATGCCTAGCATTAGATTAGCACTTTTCTCATGATGTGTTTACACAGCACAGCACAGAATTTCACATGACTTGATTGGCCTGTTCTTTTGCTCATTTCATGCCCAGCCTTTCCAACGTAAAAATTACACATTTTTTTCTCACCCAGTCTCTATGCTTTCTTTCTTACCTTCATCTTAGGTGCTTGATTTAGAGCCCCATTTCTCATTCTTTGATAAGAATATCAAATTGCTGACAAATTAAAGATGTAGTCTTGTTGAGAGTGAACAGAGGCAATTTTACAGTCACAAAGAATGGTACAGTCAACCCATGAGAAACCGTCAGGAGCATGAGCATCGTATGCCTAAAACCTATGTTTAGCATTGCAATCTTTCTAAAACAACATATATAATTGTAGCAAGGTAATTTGGAGCTTATATCTAATTTAATTCTCTCACCATTGTAGCTTCAACCCCTGTTACACTGCCTGGCACACAGTAGGCCTTCAATTCCACTCCACAGCACCATCTTCTAAATCAGTAAATGATGAGGTGCTTAGCACCCAGAAATAAGGTGCTTAGTAGAAAGAAATGTAAATAAGTAAGAAGTTGATTACAATACTTTCTACTTCACTGAGACCTGGCCCTGAGGGGTTAGGAACAGTCCTAGGAAGAATTAACATCCACATTGAAAAACAATAATAATGATAAGTGGAAGAGGATAAAGAAAGGTTGAACTTTGTCCTGGGGCAATGAGAAGCTATTAAAAGTTTTTACGTAGGAAAGAGATATGATCATATTTGTATGGAAAGATCTGCAGATAGGAGATGAGATCAGACCAGAGAGAGAGAGAGAGAGAAATTTTTGAATCTAGCTGTTTTTTGAGTAAAGTTTTGGAGGATAAAATTTTGGCTATAGAGAATTCCTAAAGGTTCACTGTATTCTGAATTTAATTGTGATCTATCTCTGACCATAAATGACTTTAAACCCTAAATGACACCAAACTAGACTTGGCCTGCATCTAATGTATTGAATCAGTTCCTAGAGGGACTCTATTTTCTAGCTCCTTCTGGGAATTCCTTCCTGTATGTTCCATAGATGCCTCAAACTCAACATGCCCAAAACCCACATCCTTTTTCTGTCCCCTTTCTCTCCTTGGCCACTGCTATGTATGCATCCTATATTCTTTATTTTTAGTAAATGGCATTTCTTCTCTACCATGCCTTAAAAGCTAGGAAATTTTACTCTCATGGATTTCTCTATTTCCTTTACCATCTGCATGAATGCACCATACCATTTTACCTCCTACATACCTCCTAAAATCCTTCCCTCTTCTCTGACCTCATTGATTATGCTGTAGTCCAGGCCCTGTCATCCTTTACTTTGACTATTATAATAGCTGCTGCCAGGCCTCATTCTGTCCAGTCTCTCTACCTGAAATTCCTTGCCATTTACTGTTGCTCCATTGAACTTTCTCATATGAAAATCTGATCATATCATTGCCCAGTTTAAAGCCCTGCAAATGTTGGAGCAAATTAAAACCAAATTTCTTCATGTGGCTCTTGACCTCCTACCACCATCTCTTCTCACACCCAACTTTGGCATGCTAGCCCTAGCCACCATTGCTGATTGAAAATCTCTTAAGCAAAATGTCAAACACCATTTTCAATGTCATTTTCCCTGTTACTGGGCAAAATTAGCCACTGTCTTGCTCTGTGCTCCAATAGCACTTGGTGTATGTTTGGCTCTGACAATATTGCTTTGGATGGTAATTATTTACACAACTGTTTTTCCTCCAAATCCTAGGTCTTGACTCTGGTTGCATTGGCTTTGGGATGAGTTTTATGAGTTTCAAAACTCAAATTGCATGCAAAATTCTGTGTGCAAGTGTGGGTGTGCACATGCAGGCAGTTTTCATCAGCACTCAAAGGGGTCCATGACCCCAAAAAAGTTAAGTGGCCCTACTGCCCTCGACTGTGAACTTTTTAGGGCATAGAACATGTTGTGTTCTTCTTTGTATAGCCAGCTTATTGAAGAGTCTGATCTCAGTAGGCCATAAACATGAAACAGTTTTATTTTTCTCTAATCCTTACTTTGAACTAGATTCTGACAAATCTGCCTTTCCTGCTCTTTAACGACATCACAGACAGATCTTGTAACTTTCTAGCCTCTTTCAGTTATTAAAAAGACCAGTTCACATGTTTGGCTCCTGATTCAAACAAACCAATTCTAAGAAGACACTTTGAAACAATCAGGGCATTTGAATATGGACTAGTATGAAAGAATATCATGAAAGTAATGCTAATATATTTGGTATAATAATGAAATTGTGGTTATATCCTTTTTAAGTGCCAAAGCATTAGAGATGTGTGTTAAGTATTTTCAGATAAAAACTAGAAAATATTTGAACTTCAAAAAAACAGTAGGAGCAACAGATTAAGCAAGATTGACAAAATGTTAATGAGTATTGAAGTTGAGGAAAGAGTACATGGGTATCCTTAATGAAATTATTTCTATTTTGTGTATATTTGAATTTCTAATAAGCATTTTTTTCTAAACTCAGTTCAGTCAAATTTAAAACTCCACTCTCATTCATATTCAATGGTGTGCTGGTAAATGTTTAACAACCAGCTCTACAGAAAAAAAGGAAAACAAAGTCTTGATTTGTAGCATTTGCCAATTTCTGTGGCTTTAATTCTTCTACCACGGTCAATTTTAAGCTGCCAATATAATGCCACTGAATGAAGAGTTGGAAGGAGATGAGCAGTAGCATGCTATTTTGCAGTATTTCCACCACTTATAGATACAGTAGATGTAAATAATAGCATAAAGTAAATGTAAAATGTAGTAAAAAATTAAGAAGTGATGAGCTTTGAGTATGTATTGCCTTTGCTTTAATATTATTTATTTAAGTGTATATGAATATAAGTTATTTTATTTTGTTTTTGTTTTTGTAGAGACAGGGTCTCACTATGTTGCCCAGGCTGGTCTCAAACTCCTGTCATCAAAGCAATACTCCTGCCTTGGCCTCCCAAAGTGCTAGGATTACAGGCACGAGCTTCTGTACCCATCTTATTTTTTAATAATGACTGTTTAATAACTGACTCACAAGATTCCTGAAAATTTAACAATCTGCTCTCAGGAACTGGTGCAAGGCAGATTCAGAACATCTCTGTAACATCCTTCCCTTTCTCAGTTGGTGAATGCAGCAATCGTTGAAGACCGCTGCTTTAATGTTAATTGTCACAGCCCCATTGCTTACTCATTACTGTGAGCATGCTCAGCTCCTCTTAATCAGGCATAACCAGCCAGGAAAAGGGAGAAGCAAATAAATTACCCCCTTTCCTTCTATCACTCTCCACTCATGCTTCTCTGAATCCTTGCTTCAGGATTGCCCCTGGAATGACACATCAATGTATTTCCTATCATTTTAAACCCTGTGTTTCCTTCAAAATAGTTGTGCACATAACTACAATGTTTAATAAGTGCTTCCATCTCTCCTAAAAGAATCACTTGATTTTTCATGGATTATATTGTAAAGCAAGAGGGTGAGAGGAACTTTTTTATTCCTAATAAATACTGTTAAGAGTATTGATGCCTTAAACTACTATCCATCCATTATTTATAACCATTTAAAATTTTTAAGTAGTCCAATCCATGGTGTTACTTACACTTATCTTTTCTATATTCTAAATCATGTGGCTTCAGTTTAACAATGAGAAACATAATATATATTTTCATATCCCAGTTGAGAAGACTGAATTTTCACCACTTTTACATACACTTTACATAGAAGGAAAAATCACAACAGAGTAATTCTAGCACAGAATTTTATCATTATCAAAACAAAAAATATTGCTTAACAGTATATACTGCACTTCCTGTAATCTTTACTCAACCTAAAACACAAATTTACATGGATTTTCAAGGTACAAATCCTGAGATTGCACCCCTAAGCCACTTGGCTTATAAAACAGATGACTCCTTTCTGTAAATATTAGGCTATACTGCCATAGTAACAGAATAATAATGCTGGAAGGAAATTAGACAGTATATTATCTAGCCTACCTCTTAATGCCCAGAGAATTTGAAAGTTGACACATGCATGCACGTGTGCGTGTGCGAGCACACACACACACACACACACACACAATCACCCAGCTAGTTAATAACCAAAAAAATAACTAGGCCGAGCGCAGTGGCTCATGCCTGTAATCCCAACACTTTGGGAGGCCGAGGTGGCAAATCATTTGAGGTCAGAAGTTTGAGACGAGCTTGGCTAGCATGGTGAAACTTTGTCTCTACTAAAAATACAGTAATTAGCCAGGTGTAGTCCCACATGCCTGTAATCCCAGCTACTTGGGAGGCCAAGCCATGAGAATCACTTGAACTTGGGAGGTGGAGTTTGCAGTGAGTCGAGATCACGCCACTGCGCTCCAGCCTGGGTGACAGAGCAAGACTCCATCTCAAAAAAAAAAAAAAAAAAAAAGAGAAAAAAGAAAAAAAAATCCTAATATTTATTGAGCATATATATATATATATATATATCCTATATGTATCATATATATGGGAGTTTATTAAGTACATATATGATATATATAGGAGATCTATATCATATATGGGAGTTTATAAAGTATATATATATCTCCTATATATATCATATATATATACTTAATAATCTCCTATATATATCATATATATGTACTTAATAAGCTCCTATATGTATATATGGGAGTTAGATGTAAAATATATAGAACTTGTATATTTCAGTGATTCAGAACTAAAATAAATGATGAAGCTCCAAAATGATGCATATATATGGGAGTTTATTAAGTATTAACTTACGTGATCACTAGGTCCCGTAATAGGTTGTCTGCAAGCTTGAGGAACAAGGAGAGCCAGTCCAAGTCTCAAAACTGAAGAACTTGGAGTCCAATGTTCCAGGGCAGGAAGCAGCCAGCATGGGAGAAAGATGTAGGCTGGGAGGCTAGGCCAGTCTCACCTTTTGACGTTTTTCTGTCTGCTTAATATTTGCTGGTAGCTGATTAGATGGTGTCCACCAGATTAAGGGTGGGTCTGCCTTTCCCAGCTCACTCATTCAAATGTTAATCTCCTTTGGCAACACCCTCACAGACACACCCAGGACCAATACTTTGTGTCCTTCAATCCAATCAAGTTGACACTCCGTATTAAGCATCACAGGTAGGGAGATAAATGAGTGCCCTAGGAGTGTATATATATATGTGTGTGTGTGTGTGTGTGTGTGTGTATGTATATATACATATATATGAGTTTATATATATATGAATTTATATATATGAGTTTATATATATATATATATCCTATTAGTTCTATCCCTCTAATACACTACCCAGTCAGAGAACCCTAACACATTACCCAATCAGAACTTAATCACTCTCACTTTATGTACACTTCTAACAGCTTGTCTTTATGGGTTCCAAGACCACATCAGACCAAAAGCAACATAATTTTATTAGGGAGAGGACCTACTTAAATCAATATACTATATGTTGATAGTATAAAAGTGAAAAGAGTTATTATGTATGGAATGCCTGCAATATGAAAGACAATTTTTTTTTTTTTTTTTTTGAGCCAGAGTCTCGCTGTCGCCCAGGCTGGAGTGCAGTGGTGCGATCTTGGCTCACTGCAGGCTCTGCCCCCCGGGGGTTCACATCATTCTCCTGCCTCAGCCTCCCAAGTAGCTGGGACTACAGGCACCCGCCACCTCGCCCGGCTAATTTTTTTTATTTTTAGTAGAGACGGGGTTTCACTCTGTTAGCCAGGATGGTCTCGATCTCCTGACCTCGTGATCTACCCACCTCGGCCTCCCAAAGTGCTGGGATTACAGGCGTCAGCCACCACGCCCAGCCTATGAAAGACAATTAAGAGTGGATACAAACACAAGAATCATAGCAGTATAGGAAAAATCATGTAGAAGTAAGCAGCCTTGTACGTTCTGATGGCTCTTGAGAGTATCATTCCTTTACAAAATAATCATCATTGTGCATAATGATGACCTTGAGCCATCAAAAAAAGGTTAGATGTTTGGCTCTCTCTAATTAAGAAGGCAGCAAAGTGTGCAATCAATTTTAGAAATATTTCCTTATTTCTAAATGCCTAAAATCTTCAACAAATTTTAAGCAAATCATCTGTTTTCTAAAATTACTTATTTTAATTCTGAATCACTGAAACTTATACAAATTCCACATCTTATTCTTCAATCTCCCTTACTCCATTTATATAAAGCCACGAGGGTTGGGTCATTACTGGATTACTGCCCTGTAATAAGAGACCAGAGATCTTCCTTCCCTCTCCCAGCCCACCATCTGAGGATATAGCAAGAAGGTTGCCATCTCACTAGAGCCCTCACTGGAGCCCTCACTAGAACCCAACCATGCTGACAATCTGATCTTGGACTTCCAAGCCTCCAGAGCCATGTGAAATAATGTACTGTTATTTAAACCACTCAGTATGATATATTGTTATGGAAGCCTGAGTAGACTAAGACACAGATATTTCCCAGTACCACCCCCAGCAACTATTGTTCACCATTTTCTGTCATTCCCTTAGGAAAGGGTTTCAAGTTTTCACCTTTCTACCCTTAGGACAGCATGAGAAGGAAACCTTCTCCCCTGGGAGGAAGAAGGACAGAGGAATGAATGATGAAGTTGTCATTCCATATTTATTTTATTTTAATCAACTCCTTGCTCCAGCAGTATTTTGCTCTACTATGACATTTTCTCTGCAGACACTGTCACTAGCAGTCTGAACCTCTGCAGTAAAAAAGCTGGTAATAATTATTTCTAAATATCTTAAGAAAGAGGAAAGAACAAAACTTAAATCATAGACAGAGATAGACAATACTAGTGTTATTGATAATAAGGCAAATTTCCACCAAGGATATCAGGTTTTTCAAATATTATCAGATAATCCTAAAAAGGGTTTTTTACTCCTAGAAGGAAAAAAAAGTTAACATTGGAAGAGCACAATGAAAAGAAACGAAAGTTCAACCCAATACGTGACTTAGCCCAGAATTAGGTCATAGAGCACTCACGGGGAGGCTGTAAGGGTCACAAGGGAATGGCTGTGTCCAAGTCACAACTGAGAATTAAGGAGTCCCCATTTCGATGGAATCTCATTGGGGCCCAAGATTGTTGAATGCTGGCTCTGAAAAACATCCAAAATATTATCAAAACAATCTGTTGATAAGAAAACCCACTGTGGTAAAGGAGGACACTGTCTCTCTTTAGAGACACTGTCTCTTGACAGTCCTAGTAGCATCTCAGAAGGGAAAGGAAAAAGTTGGGATATCTATTGAGATTTGAGAGTCTGGTTTAAAGCAGATCTTTCAATGTGAGGACTTGATCATTTAGGATTGGTAACCACAGCCAAACAGGTATTTTGAAGTGAGTAATTCTGAGGATCTTGGGGTATAAGCTGTCTTTAATACTTTCCATTATAGAGTTGACACGTGATATAGTTTGGATGCTTGCTCCCTCCAAACGTCATGTTGAAATTAATCCCCAATCCTGGAGATGGAGGGACTGGTGGGGAGTGTTTGGGTCATGGGGACAGATCCCTCAGGAATGGCTTGGTGTTGTCCTCACAATAGTGAGTGAGTTCTTGCAAGATCTAGTTGTTTAAAGGAGTATGGCATTTCCTCTTCTTCCTTCCACTCTCCTGTGACACCTGCTCCCCCTTCACCTTCTGCTATGAGTGTAAAATTCCTGAGGCCCTCACCGGAAGCAGATGCTTGTACAGCCGGCAGAACCCTGAGCCAATTATTTTGTTTGTAAATTACCCAGCCTCAGGTATTTCTTTATTGCAACACAAAAATAGCCTAATACAGGGTCTTCCAGAAAGTTTCTTAAATGAACAATAAAGTTATTTGTAACTTTTATCTTCTAGGACAAGAGCATTCTGGAATGGTAATGTTATATTGATGACAACAGTGAATAATTTATAAGTTTGTTTTCCCACTGCTATAAAGAACTATTGGAGACTGGGTAATTTAGAAGAAAAGAGGTTTAATTGACTCACAGTTCCACAGGTTTAACAGGAAGCATGGCTGGGAGGCCTCAGCAAACTTACAATCTCGTGGCAGAAGGTGAAGAGTAAACAAGCACATCTTAGTGTGGCAGAGCAGGAGAGCGAGAGAGAGCACCAGGGCAGGAAATGACACACTTTAAAACCATCAGATCTTGTGAGAATTCACTCACTATCATGAGAACAACAAGAGTAAAATTCACCCCCATGATTCAATTACCTCCCACCAGGCCCCTCCTCTGATATGTGGGTATTACAGTTCCAGAAGGGATTTGAGTGGTGACACAGAATCAAACCATATCAGTAGTAAAATAGGCATAAGCCATGTAGATGGTTTTCATTCTACTTCCATGATGCTCTTGATTGCATTCAGTTATACATAAGTCTACCTTCTTCACCCCTACCTTCCCCAATAATGTGTAAACGCTTTCAGAGCAGAGCTTATATCTGCTCCTGAAATATTGCTTGTTGTCTTTTCTGTCCTACACATTGTTTTAGCTTCAAAATCGCCATCATCTCTAAGATATATATATCTTCTATAAGTTTCTATTATAATTTTCAGCACTTCTATAGATAAAAAGCTGCTAAACCAGGTAATGAGGAACACCAGTTGTGGGTTTTTCTAAATGAAAAATTAAGAAAACTAAAATCATTTTAGAGTTCCAGAGTCTTTCCAACGTAATTCATTCTGAGAACGTATGTTTTGAGCTAATTTTAATACAGATTGATTGTTAAGCCTTTTCAATGGTTTGCAAAGCAGTGCTAAAATAAGATAGCTTGGATATGTAAACGTGTACTGTATTTTTTCCACAATACTAAGTGTTTAAGAATCACAATTGTAAAAATTCCATTTCAGTATGTCTTTATTTTTATTACACCAGTTTGTCATCAACAAAACACTGTGAAGTTTCCTGAGGAGAGGAGAGTTCCTCAGCATTTGAAAGGTCTCAGAAAGAAATGTTTTTAATTATCACTGGTATTATTTCAGATCCTATGTTAGTCACCAGTGCCACCATTGATGACCTTCCCCATGAATCTGCTTTTATGTCTTATAAAATACTTTTCTCTTTCAGAAACCATGTTGCTCTTCTTTTACTCACTTTCCTTGCATTTTATGTGTCATTTCATTAAATATTATAAGGAAGGGAATTTGAGGTAAATTATAACTTAAAAAAAGGTTTCTTAGAGACATTACTTGAAGCTACAGTAAGAAAGCTCTATGAAGACAGCGAAGACACAACAGTGGTCAGACCTTTTGACTGCCGTGTTTACCACACCCAGCATTGTACTGGGCATACTGGGCATTTTTTCAATTATTTCCAAAGCCCATTTCACATTCCAGATTCAAAAATGAGACCCCTGGGTGACTGTGCAGATGAGAATGTGAATTCTTCTACTTCACATTATCACTCAGTGACTCCTCATTTCCTTAGGTAATATGTTTGGGTCTCTTTTGCGGGGAGTCTCAGGCATGGTGGTAAGCCAAATGAGAAACTATGCTCTCCGCAGCTGTCAGGTGATGGATTCTAGTGTCTCTGGAAGGCAACAGAATACTGTTATGTGGAAACATGTAAATCCAAATTGACTAAAACATGCCCCTGGCTCTTAACATTTTCTTTTGTTTTCAGATCATGATCTGCATCTTTATAAGTGTTCCAGGGAAAAGACTAAGAAATGCAACCTCAAGAGATACTAGAGATAAGGGTGCCTTTTATCCTGCTATTAAAATTTTGAATGGTTTAACTATAGTTAGGTGGATAAATGCCTACAACTGTATTTCCCAAAATGTGGTAGATACTAGTCAATACACGTGTAAAAAGGGGAACTTCTTTACATACATTTGAGAAAGCTGGATTAAACAAAATTAAATAGATTTCTTGACTGCAGGATTTCTAGTCCCTTCACTAAGTTCTGAGAGTAATACAGTATACAATGCTTTCCCAGTTAATGCGCGAAACAGAATGCTTTTTCACAGAGTATTTATCAGGATGAATATTCAAGGAAAATTCACTGGGAAACTTAGGGCTGTAGAATTAATATCAACTAACAAATGATTCCAGCCAGTTTTCATCCCTCTCTTATCAAAAGCAGATACAATTTATCTTCTCATTGATAATTTCCACCAAATTCATGGTACTAAATCCAAATGTATAAAATGAGTTATATACCTGTCCCTCACCATTTGCTAACCAAGGGAATAAAGGATATGCATGTTAGATAGCCCAGGACACATGCTTATCCCTAATATCACCACCTCTCGTAGGGTGGGAAAGGCAGTAGGGTCAGCCCGTCCACATGGACTAAGTGGAAAATAATTGGCTACTACATTGTCATAATAATACCTACTTTATATGATTGTCAGGATTAAATAAGATAATGTATTTCAAGTACTTTAGTACAATGCCTGGCTCATAAGGAGTGGGGAAAGTGGTAACTGCTATAATCATAACAACATCAATATCATTACACCCTTTCTATGTAGGGCATAGTTATCTGCAGACCTTCTAATCTAATGCAACAGATTCCCAACTGACATATTTCAAGAAGCCTCTCTGATAATTCCTCAGATTACATTGAAAATATCTTTCAGAAATTCTTATCTGAGTATGCCACTCCTCTGCTATTTATAAAACGGTTTATAAAATAGAGTTAAAATCTTGAGCACAGAAATTTCTCTCCGCTGACTGGTAAAAGTCTACCTTTCTAAGTTCATCTTCCACCACTTACCTGGTCCAGTGGTCTCTACACTTTAGGTCCACTGCACTTCTTATCCCTGAAGATATCACATACTGTCATCCATGCATCCATTTATTCCTGTTCTCTGCAATGTGCTCCTACTGTTTTCTCAAACTGGGATATGTTTCCCCAGACTCTAGTGCAGAAAGTCTTTAAGGCCAACTCAGTTGCTACCTAGATCCCAGTCAGACTTAATCACATTTGCCTGTCTGCTTCCACACCATTGTTACTGCTCTTAACAGCACTTCTCACACAACCTTGTATACAGTTACTTGTGCAAGTGTCTATTTCCATGCATTACTCAGGGCTGTCCATCACAGGTGATAGAAACATTATTTGAACTTGCTTGGGGAAAAGTATACAGATTACATTTAAAAGATCCTGAATCACTCAGATAATGCATAGAATACATCCAGGTAGCTCTCTTCCATGGTTTATCAAAAGCAGACAAAATTATCATTTTTTAAATAACTAAACTCCAAAAGAGCAGAGAGAAACACGGATTTCCGGAAAAAATCACAACCACAGGCAAAAACACCACCAGAATTTCATTTCAAAGACAAACCCACATTGGTTTCTCTCTTTGAGTGGGATTTTCTTTTCTCTCTGAGGCATATCAAGGTATAATTTACATATAGGAAAATAGATCCTTTCTCATGTACCAATCTATGAGTTATGGCAATCACATATAGTCATGTAACCATCATAAACAAGATATAAAAATAATAAACACATATAGTCATGTAACCATCATAAACAAGATATAAAATAATTCTATCACCCTTCAAAACTCCTATGCCCCTTTATAGCAAAACTCTACCTGCAGCTCTAGGCCCTGGCAACCACTAACCTGCTTTCTGTCCCCATAGTTTTATCTTTTTCAGAATGTCATATGCAGTCACACAGTATGCATCCTGTTGAGTCTGATGTCTTTCACTGAGCATAATACATCTGAGATTTATTCACTCTATTCCATGCATCCAGAATTTGTTGTTTTTGCCTTACTCCACTAATCAGGATCTTTTGTATAGTGTTCAATGGGGGTGATGCGAGTGGACATCATTGCTTTTGTCCCAATCCCAGGAGAAGAGTATTCATTTTTCATTATTAAGTATGATATTAACTATTATGTTTTTCATAAATGACCTTTATCAGGTTGATGAAGTCTCACTGTATTCACAGTTCACTGAGAATTTTTGCTAATGTTGCTATTGTTTTAAACCATGAATGAAAATTGAATTTTGTAAAATGCTTTTTTAAAATCCATCGTGAAAATTATATGATTTTTCTCCATTAGTCTGCTGATTTGATGAATTACACTGATTGATTTTTAAATGTTACAACAGTTTTGCATTTCCAGGATAAACCCCACTTGGTCATAACATATTATCCTTTTTACATATTGTTGGATTCTATTTTCTAATATTCTCTTGATTATTTGAACATCTGTTCATGAGGGATATTGACTTTTGGTTTATTTGTCATATTTTTGTCTGGTGTTGTTATCAACTTAAAATAAGTTAAGTGTTGTCTCTTCTATTTTCTGGAAGAGTTTGTGTAGACGTGCTATTTCTTTCCTAAATGCTTAACAGAAAGGTTTTTAACTATAAATTATGTTTCTCTAATAGGTACAGGACTATTAAGGTTATCTACTTATTTTTGTGTTAGCTTCAATAGTTTTTGTCATTCAAGGAACTTACCCATATCATCTAAATTATCAAATATGTGGGCATATATAGAGTTTTTGTAATAATCCCTTATCCTTTTAATGTCTACAGAATTAATAGTGATGTTCCTTCTTTCATTTCTGATATTCATAATTTTGTGTTTTCTTTTTTTGCCCCTTAGTCTGGGAAGAGGTTTATCAATTTTATTGATCTTAAGAAATAATCTATTTTTGGTTTCATTGATTTTCTCTATTTTTCTCTGGTTTTTAATTTTTTGCTTTTCACTTTTATCTTTATTCTTTTCTTTTCTTTGTTTACTTTGAGACTTAATTTAATTTTCTTTTACTAGATTCTTAACATCTAGATCATGGATTTCAGATCTTTCTTCTTTCCTAATGTAAGTGTTTAATTCTATAAATTACACATGTACTACTACTTTAGATGCATCCCACATGTTTGATACATTGGGTTCTTGTTTTCATTCAACTTAAATATTTCTTAAGCTGAGCACAGTGCCACATGCCTGTAGTCCCAGCTACTCAGTAGGCTGAAGCAGGGGGTCACTTGAGCCTAGGAGTTCAAGACCAGCCTGGGCAACCTGAGAAGATGTCATTTCTTTAAAAAAAAAAATTATATCTACGTACATATATACTTTTCTCTCTAACTGCTTTTGTGACTTCCTCTTTAACCTATGGATTATTTAGAAATGTATTGTTTACTTCCAAAATATGTGTTGATTTTCTACATATCTTTCTGTTACGGATTTTTTTTTTTTTTTTTTTGCTTAATTCCATTATGGTCAGATAATATACTCTGTATGATTTCAAATCTTTAAATTTTTTATAGCCAAGAATATGATATACCTTTATGAACATTCCATGTGTATTTAAACAGTATTATATTCTTCTGTTGTTGGGTGAAGTATTCTATTAATGTCAATTCATTTAAGTTGGTTGATAGTGTTGTTCATGTCTTTTATATCTTTACTAATTTTATATCTCTTTGTTATCTCAGTTACTGAGAGAGTATTGAGTTCTCTAGCTATGATTGTGGATTTATATATTTCTGCTTCTAGTTCTATCAATTTTGCTTCATGTAATTTGAAACTCTATTATTTAGACATTCAGGCATATATACATTTGGAATTGTTTTGAGTTCCTTCAAGGCCTCCTCACTCACAGAGATCATGAGCAATGCCAGATCCTGACTTTCACATTTTGGCTTCTATCAACAGATTGACTGTCTTTCCCAGGGAAATTTAAAAACTGATTCAAACTGACTATTTGTGTTTTTACTCAACCCTGGAGCAATATTGTGACAAGGTATTAGGTTGGTGCAAAAGTAATTGTGGGGGGTGGAGCCAAGATGGCCGAATAGGAACAGCTCCAGTCTCCTGCTCCCAGCCTGAGCGACACAGAAGACGGGTGATTTCTGCATTTCTGCTTGAGGTACCGGTTTCATCTCACTAGGGAGTGCCTAACAGTGGGTGCAGGACAGTCGGTGAAGCGCACTGTGCGCGAGCCGAAGCAGGGCGAGGCATTGCCTCACTCGGGAAGCACAAGGGGTCAGGGAGTTCCCTTTCCTAGTCAAAGAAAGGGGTAACAGACGGCACCTGGAATATCGGGTCAGTCCCACCCTAATACTGCGCTTTTCCAATGGACCTGGAAAACGGCACACTAGGAGATTGTGTCCCGCACCTGGCTCGGAGGGTCCTATGCCCATGGAGTCTCGCTGATTGCTAGCACAGCAGTCTGAGATCAAGCTGCAAGGCGGCAGCAAGGCTGGGGGAGGGGCACCCGCCATTGCCCAGGCTTGCTTAGGTAAACAAAGCAGCCAGGAAGCTCGAACTGGGTGGAGCCCACCACAGCTCAAGGAGGCCTGCCTGCCTCTGTAGGCTCCACCTCTGGGGGCAGGGCACAGACAAACAAAAAGTCAGCAGGAACCTCCTCAGAATTAAATGTCCCTGTCTGACTGACAGCTTTGAAGAGAGTAGTGGTTCTCCCAGCACGCAGCTGGAGATCTGAGAACGGACAGACTGCCTCCTAAAGTGGGTCCCTCACCCCTGAGCAGCCTAACTGGGAGGCACCCCCCCAGTAGGGAGAGACTGACAAATCACTCGGCCGGGTACCCCTCTGAGACAAAACTTCCAGAGGAACTATCAGACAGCTGAATCTGTGGTCTCACGAAAATCCGCTGTTCTGCAGCCACCGCTGCTGACACCCAGCCAAACAGGGGCTGGAGTGGACCTCTAGTAAACTCCAACAGACCTGCAGCTGAGGGTCCTGTCTGGTAGAAGGAAAACTAACAAACAGAAAGGACATCCACACCAAAAACCCAGCTGTACATCACCATCATCAAAGACCAAAAGTAGATAAAACCACAAAGATGGGGAAAAAACAGAGCAGAAAAACTGGAAACTCTAAAAAGCAGAGCACCTCTCCTCCTCCAAAGGAACGCAGTTCCTCACCAGCAATGGAACAAAGCTGGATGGAGGATGACTTTGACGAGTTGAGAGAAGAAGGCTTCAGACGATCAAACTACTCTGAGCTACGGGAGGAAATTCAAAACAATAGCAAAGAAGTTAAAAACTTTGAAAAAAAAATTAGAAGAATGGATAACTAGAATAACCAATGGAGAGAAGGGCTTAAAGGAGGGGATGGAGCTGAAAGCCAAGTTTCGAGAACTACGCGAAGATTGCAGAAGCCTCAGTAGCAGATGCGATCAATTGGAAGAAAGGGTATCGCTGATGGAAGATGAAATGAATGAAATGAAGTGAGAAGGGAAGTTTAGAGAAAAAAGAATAAAAAGAAATGAACAAAGCCGCCAAGAAATTTGGGACTATGTGAAAAGACCAAACCTGCGTCTGATTGGTGTACCTGAAAATGATGGGGAGAATGGAACCAAGTTGGAAAACACTCTGCAAGATATTATCCAGGAGAACTTCCCCAGTCTAGCAAGGCAGGCCAACATTCAGATTCAGGAAATACAGAGAATGCCACAAAGATACTCCTCGAGAAGAGCAACTCCAAGACACATAATTGTCAGATTCACCAAAGTTGAAAATGTTAAGGGCAGCCAGAGAGAAAGGTCAGGTTACCCACAAAGGGAAGCCCATCAGACTAACAGCTGATCTCTCGGCAGAAACTCTACAAGCCAGAAGAGAGTGGGGGCCGATATTCAACATTCTTAAAGAAAAGAATTTTCAACCCAGAATTTCATATCCAGCCAAACTAAGCTTCATAAGTGAAGGAGAAATAAAATACTTTCCAGACAAGCAAACGCTGAGTGATTTTGTCACCACCAGGCCTGCCCTAAAAGAGCTCCTGAAGGAAGCACTAAACATGGAAAGGAACAACCGGTACCAGCCACTGCAAAAACATGCCAAATTGTAAAGACCATCGAGGCTAGGAAGAAACTGCATCAACTAACGAGCAAAATAACCAACTCACATCATAATGACAGGATCAGATTCACACATAACAATATTAATGTTAAATGTAAATGGGCTAAATGCTCCAATTAAAAGACACAGACTGGCAAACTGGATAAGGAGTCAGGATCCATCAGTGTGCTGTATTCAGGAAACCCATCTCACGTGCAGAGACACACATAGACTCAAAATAAAGGAATGGAGGAAGATCTATCAAGCAAATGGAAAACAGAAAAAGGCAGGGGTTGCAATCTTAGTCTCTGATAAAATAGACTTTAAACCAACAAAGATCAAAAGAGACAAAGAAAGCCATTACATAATGGTAAAGGAATCAATTCAACAAGAAGAGCTAACTATCCTAAATATATATGCACGCAACACAGGAGCACCCAGATGCATAAAGGAAGTCCTGAGTGACCTACAAAAGGACTTAAACTCAAACACAATAATAATGGGAGATTTTAACACCCCACTGTCAACATTAGACAGATCAACGAGACAGAAAGTTAACAAGGATATCCAGGAATTGAACTCAGCTCTAAACAAAGTGGACCTACAGAACTCTCCACCCCAAATCAACAGAATATACATTTTTTTCAGCACCACACCACACCTATTCCAAAATTGACCACATAGTTGGAAGTAAAGCCCTCCTCAGCAAATGTAAAAGAACAGAAATTATAACAAACTGTCTCTCAGACCACAGTGCAATCAAACTAGAACTCAGGATTAAGAAGCTCACTCAAAACTGCTCAACTACATGGAAACTGAACAACCTGCTCCTGAATGACTATTGGGTACATAATGAAATGAAGGCAGAAATAAAAATGTTCTTTGAAACCAACGAGAACAAAGACACAACATTCCAGAATCTCTGGGACACGTTCAAAGCAGTGTGTAGAGGGAAATTTATAGCACTAAATGCCCACAAGAGAAAGCAGGAAAGATCCAAAATTGACACCCTAACATCACAATTAAAAGAACTAGAAAAGCAAGAGCAAATACATTCAAAAGCTAGCAGAAGGCTAGAAATAACTAAAATCAGAGCAGAACTGAAGGAAATAGAGACACAAAAAACCCTTCAAAAAATTAATGAATCCAGGAGCTGGTTTTTTGAAAAGATCAACAAAATTGATAGACCACTAGCAAGACTAATAAAGAAGAAAAGAGAGAAGAATCAAATAGATGCAATAAAAAATGACAAAGGGGATATCACCACCGATCCCACAGAAATACAATCTACCATCAGAGAATACTACAAACACCTCTATGCAAATAAACTAGAAAATCTAGAAGAAATGGATAAATTCCTCGACAAATACACCCTCCCAAGACTAAATCAGGAAGAAGTTGAATCTCTGAATAGACCAATAACAGGTTCTGAAATTGTGGCAATAATCAATAGCTTACCAACCAAAGGAGTCCAGGACCTGAGGGATTCACAGCTGAATTCTACCAGAGACACAAGGAGGAACTGGTACCATTCCTTCTGAAACTATTCCAATCGATAGAAAAAGAGGGAATCCTCCCTAACACATTTTATGAAGCCAGCATCATCCTGATACCAAAGCCTGGCAGAGACATAACCAAAAAAGAGAATTTCAGACCAATATCCTTGATGAACATTGATGCAAAAATCCTCAATAAAATACTGGCAAACCGAATCCAGCAGCACATCAAAAAGCTTATCCACCATAATCAAGTGGGCTTCATCCCTGGGATGCAAGGCTGATTCAACATACGCAAATCAATAAATGTAATCCAGCATATAAACAGAACCAAAGACAAAAACCACATGATTATCTCAATAGATGCAGAAAAGGCCTTTGACAAAATTCAACAACCCTTCATGCTAAAAACTCCCAATAAATTAGGTATTGATGGGATGTATCTCAAAATAATAAGAGCTATCTACGACAAACCTACAGCCAATATCATACTCAATGGGCAAAAACTGGAAGCATTCCCTTTGAAAACTGGCACAAGACAGGGATGCCCTCTCTCACCGCTCCTATTCAACATAGTGCTGGAAGTTCTGGCCAGAGCAATCAGGCAGGAGAAGGAAATAAAGGGTATTCAATTGGGAAAAGAGGAAGTCAAATTGTCCCTGTTTGCAGATGACATGACTGTATATCTAGAAAACCCCATTGTCTCAGCCCAAAATCTCCTTAAGCTGATTAGCAACTTCAGCAAAGTCTCAGGATACAAAATCAATGTACAAAAATCACAAGCATTCTTGTACACCAATAACAGACAAACAGAGAGCCAAATCATGAGTGAACTCCCATTCACAATTGCTTCAAAGAGAATAAAATACCTAGGAATCCAACTTACACGGCATGTGAAGGACCTCTTCAAGGAGAACTATAAACCACGGCTCAATGAAATAAAGGAGGATACAAACAAATGGAAGAACATTCCATGCTCATGGGTTGGAAGAATCAATATCATGAAAATGGCCATACTGCCCAAGGTAATTTATAGATTCAATGCCATCCCCATCAAGCTACCAATGACTTTCTTCACAGAATTGGAAAAAACTACTTTAAAGTTCATGTGGAACCAAAAAAGAGCCCGCATCACCAAGTCAATCCTAAGCCAAAAGAACAAAGCTGGAGGCATCACGCTACCTGACTTCAAACTATACTACAAGGCTACAGTAACCAAAACAGCTTGGTACTGGTACCACAACAGAGGCATAGATCAATGGAACAGAACAGAGCCCTCAGAAATGATGCCGCGTATCTACAACTATCTGATCTTCGACAAACCTGACAAAAACAAGCAATGGGGAAAGGATTCCCTATTTAATAAATGGTGCTGGGAAAACTGGCTAGCCATATGTAGAAAGCTGAAACTGGATCCCTTCCTTACACCTTATACAAAAATTAATTCAAGATGGATTAAAGACTTAAATGTTAGACCTAAAACCATTAAAATCCTACAAGAAAACCTAGGCAATACCATTCAGGACATAGGCATGGGCAAGGACTTCATGTCTAAAACACCAAAAGCAATGGCAACAAAAGCCAAAATTGACAAATGGGATCTAATTAAACTAAAGAGCTTCTGCACAGCAAAAGAAACTACCATCAGAGTGAACAGGCAACCTACAGAATGGGAGAAAATTTTTGCAACCTATTCATCTGACAAAGGGCTAATATCTAGAATCTACAATGAACTCCAACAAATTTACAAGAAAAAAACAAACAATCCCATCAAAAAGTGGGCAAAGGACATGAACAGACACTTCTCAAAAGAAGACATTTATGCAGCCAAAAAACACATGAAGAAATGCTCATCATCACTGGCCATCAGAGAAATGCAAATCAAAACCACAGTGAGATACCATCTCACACCAGTTAGAATGGCCATCATTAAAAAATCAGGAAACAACAGGTGCTGGAGAGGATGTGGAGAAATAGGAACACTTTTACACTGTTGGTGGGATTGTAAACTAGTTCAACCATTGTGGAAGTCAGTGTGGCAATTCCTCAGGGATCTAGAACTAGAAATACCATTTGACCCAGCCATCCCATTACTGGGTATATACCCAAAGGACTATAAATCATGCTGCTATAAAGACACATGCATACGTATGTTTATTGCGGCACTATTCACAATAGCAAAGAGTTGGAACCAACCCAAATGTCCAACAACAATAGACTGGATTAAGAAAATGTGGTACATATACACCATGGAATACTATGCAGCCATAAAAAATGATGAGTTCATGTCCTTTGTAGGGACATGGATGAAACTGGAAAACATCATTCTCAGTAAACTATCGCAAGGACAAAAAACCAAACACTGCATGTTCTCACTCATAGGTGGGAATTGAACAATGAAAACTCATGGACACAGGAAGGGGAACATCACACTCCGGGGACTGTTGTGGGGTTGGGGGAGGGGGGAGGGACAGCATTAGGAGATATACCTAATGCTAAATGACGAGTTAATGGGTGCAGGAAATCAACATGGCACATGGATGCATATGTAACAAACCTGCACATTGTGCACATGTACCCTAAAACCTAAACTATAATAATAAAAAAGAAAGTAACTGTGGTTTTTGCCAATAGTAAAGTCTGTAAGAACACAACATCTACTCCATAAATGGCACCGTTGGAATGAAGGAAGGAGCAGTTCACAGGAGAGGGATACTGGGAAGATAGTACCATGGTTTTCCACCATACTCTCTGTTTAATTATAACATGTTGAAATCATTACAGCTATCATGTTAGTCATGTTTATCCTAAAAACAATCTAGCAAAACATTCAACAGAGAAAGTTTGGCTGATTGCTTACAGCCAACTTCTCTCTTTGCCCAACCCTGCTTCCTCTCTCCCTCCAATAGATGTTAATCCTGAGAGTGTTTTATTCTGTGTAGTGTATACTTCCTGCATGTTAATTTCCATCTCAGAGTCTGCTTCCCAGTAACCTGACTTGCAACTCAATCACTTTCAAGAACCTAATAAAAGATATGGCTAGAAAAAATTACCACATAAACATTCAATTTTATATAAATTTAGGACATCCACAACACCCTTTTTCTCACGATGGATCATAAGAGGACAGTTTAGCTATTTCATTTTGTAAATAAAGTTATTCCCAGAGATACCTGTAATTTGCCTAACGTCATATAATGACTTGATAGAACAACTAAGACTACATCCTATTCTCTAGTCACATACATTTTTCACTATCTTGAGAAGTTTGGGGCATTTAACTATTTCTAAATTTTTAATTATTTGAATTAACCTAATAATTGTGGAAAATACATCATGTTCCAGGTATCATGCTTAATGTCTATCCTCTGTTATTTCATTAAATTTCAGAGGAAATTTTTGAAGCTGACACAATAATGCCATTTTGTAAATGGCAAAACTGAGGCTTACAGGTGTAACTTTTCAGAAATAGCATAAGAGCCAAGATTTGGATTCAATAGTCTTTATAGAACTGGTTCTCCTAATAGAATACTGTACACACACATTGGAAGTGTTTTGGAGTATAATACATTTTATTGATTTTGCCATATATTACAGATCTATACAACAGGAATCTTGCACAAAATCTGAAAATTTGACCTCATTTCAAATGATTGGTTCATTAGCTCCGCAACAACATTTATCAAGTGCTTACTATGTACCAGGAGCTTCAACAATGACCAAAAAAGGCATGGTCTCTGACTGTAAGAAATTTATAGTGGCCAGGCACGGTGGCTCACGCCTGTAATCCCAGCACTTTGGAAGGCTGAGGCAGGCGGATCACGAGGTCAGGAGATCGAGACCATTCTGGCTAACACAGTGAAACCCCATCTCTACTAAAAAATACAAAAAAATTAGCCAGGCGTGGTGGCGGGCACCTGTAGTCCCAGCTACTCGGGAGGCTGAGGCAGGAGAATGGTGTGAACCTGGGAGGTGGAGCTTGCAGTGAACCGAGATCGTGCCACTGCACTCCAGCCTGGGCGACAGAGCAAGACTTCGTCTCAAAAAAAAAAAAAAAAAAGAAAGAAATTTATAGTCTAGCAGGGATACAGACATTAAATTATTATAAGTGTAATTTAGTTTAATTCATGCCAAGTTTCATTTTTGTATCACATTATGATAAAGTATACAGTGTTTTAAAGGCATTTAATAGGGGGACCTAAAATAGAATCAGGAGGTTAGAGAGGACTTTCCTTAGGGAACAGCATTCAGGCTGAGAATTAGAGATGAGTTCAGTGGATTGAGGTAGGATAATACATTCAGGAGATAAAATAGGAATAAGAGAGATAGGTCTATTTTTTAATGAAGAATAACCACATACCTGGGTTCTTAGCAGTTTTGACTACCCTTGCCTCCATCTGTTCTGTTTTGAGTATGTTTTATTTTGTTTGTACTACGTTTTTACCATGTTTGCTCTCTCTTCTTTAGTTCTGTAATTATTCTCTTTGATGAATGAAAATGAAGTATTATTAGTAGTTCTCATTTTCTTTCTGGTATAAGCATACAGGCAAATGAATGCTGAAAGGTAGAAAGTTGACATTTCTTTACTTTGTGAACTTTTTGGCTATGCCCCACTGTGTGTTTTGAGCCAGCGTGTGGCATAGCATCTGTGTTGTGGCCTCAGAGGACAGTGACATGATGTCATCAGAGATCTACTAGAGAGCTGCTCTCCCAGCATCATGTACTTGACAGAGAAAAACACTGCACAAGGTCTAAAACCAAGGGTCACAGTATCTGTAAATGCTACACAAATTATCACTTGCTATTTGCTATTCATATTAATGTAATTATTTCTGTGATTATTCCAAATTATTTCATTTTACAGTTTCTGCTTAGAAAGAAAGCAATGACTTCATCTTTAGCTACTATTCTGAAATCAGTCATAGTGACTACAATCCCTTGTTTTCTTCACAAAAGAAAGAAATCAGATGACCTTTGCTCTGACCTTTGACTTGATAGCTACAAAAGCTAATTATAGGGTAGGTCAACTTCCTTTATCATTCAGAGACATTTGGTAAAGCTCTACTCTTCAATTTTTTTTTAAGTCACTTAGAGGGCTATTTAGGGCTGTATACAGTATGATTAAATCTAGAAAGAAATAGTTAATTTGGAATTTTGGCCATCAACATTGATTTTCTCAAAACCAATCAAGTATAACATGGAAGCTGTATAAGTCAGCAATTAAAATCAGTGTTTCACTAACAAAATGAAATCAATTATCTGCTGGTCTGGTGGTTAGAGGTCATAGACATAGAGATACACGATCTGAGACCTTCAGCATTAAACCTCTCTCAGTTTTCACCACCACTCTCTCTACTGCTGCGTCAGCAAGAAAAGGACTGCAGCAACTGTGTAGTACTTAAACTGTAAAGGTTACTTTGCTAATAAAGAGATGAATGCCCCCAAGATAGAGCACAGTCATCCATTCCTGTAGTGCATGTAACTTATTTACCTTTCATATAATTGTTATGCTTATAAATAGAAGCTTGAAAAGGATAAAAATTCAGAAGAGAAAAAAAGCGTTAGGTAGTCAATGATGCAACCACCCAGCATTGCGCTTTCTCCCCAAGCTTCCCTTGGCAATCTTTTTCTCAGGCTAAGAGTAAAGGTCTGATTCCTTTTGTTCATTTCAGCCACCGCCCTTTAGCAATCTGAGTCCGAGCAAGACTGCCACGCCCAATCAAGGGACAAAGGCAGAAATAAGGGAAACTGGGCACAGAAACAGCTTGACTTCATTTATACCTGTGCAATATGTTGGGCTCAGTGACATGAAGGTGCAAATCAGTTGCTATCTCTATAAACAAACAATTAAAACAAGAGGCTTAAAATTTATATCTATGTTCTGAAATGCTATCTGGTAAAAGTATTCTTTTCCTAGAAAGAAAGAGATGGGGCCAAAGTGGTCTCCGATTTTCAGAAAAAGGGTGAATGCTGCCCCCTTTTGACTGAGCGCAATATATACCGTGTATCCATAAACCTGAAACATAAAGCAATGCACAGTGAGAATAAAGATCTTATTTCTGTAATGAGAAATCTGATTAAATATTGGAAGCTAGAAAGTATAAAGGGGCTCAAAGTTGATCTAGTACAAGTCTCAAGGGGCCTTTTCTAGCTTCTTGGAAGATTGGTCATCCTTCATCCAGGCTTCTATATAATTTTAGTTGTGTCTCTTTTGTAGATTCTCAATTCTGTCTGGAGTGATCATATGAGTTTACCGCACTGTTTCTCCCACCAGTGACAGACTCTTTGAAAGACTGAGCTACATCTTTTTATTTTGCCTATGTGACTCTCACAGTGCCTACAAAGACTTGTGCATAGTGGGTTCTCATAAATAAATGTTTATTAAATACAAATACGTAGATGAGGTCATCATAGTCTGTAGTTGTGAGTAGTTCTCTCTTTAAAAAGCTAATGAGTCTGTCTGGGATTTAAAGTTGACATTCACACAAATGGTGCCATACTTTAACCCAAGAACTGCAAACTTTTATGCACACACCCCTGGCTTATTTATAAATTATATGCATCTATTACTGAACTGTTATATAAGTTAAAACATAAAAATTAAACAAGAGAAAAAAACTTAGTCACACTATGTAAAGACATAACATTGAGTGAAAGAAACTAGGCACAAAAGAGAACATACTGTATGATTCCATTGATATAACACTCAAAAACAAGCAAAACTAATGCATAGGCATACCTGAGAAATATTGTGGGTTTAATTCCAGACCACCATAATAAATAAAATATTGCAATAAGATGAATATCACAATAAAGCAATCACATGAATTTTTTTGTTCGCCAGTGCATATAAAAGTCATGTTTACACTGCCGGGCATGGTGGCTCACTCCTGTATTCCCAGAATTTTGGGAGGCCAAGATGAGCAGATTGCTTGAGCCCAGGAATTCAAGACCAGACTGAGCAATATAACAAAACCCTGTCTCTACAAAAAATACAAAAATTAGCCGGGCATGGTGGTGTGCACTCGTGGTCCTGGCTACTCTGGAGGCTAAGCTCGGCATGAGCCTAGAGGCAAAAGTTGCTGTAAGTGAAGATCATGCCACCACACTCCAGGCTGAGTAGCAGAGTGAGACCCCATCTCAAAAAAAAAAAAAAAGTTTAGTTTACACTATACTACAGCCTATTAAGTGTGTAATGGAATTACATCTAAAAACCTTAACTAAAAAATGCTAGGCCAGGCGTGGTGGCTCACGCTTGTAATCCCAGCACTTTGGGAGGCCGAGGCGGGCGGATCACGAGGTCAGGAGATCGAGACCATGGTGAAACCCCGTCTCTACTAAAAATACAAAAAATATTAGCCGGGCGTGGTGGCGGGCGCCTGTAGTCCCAGCTACTCGGAGAGGCTGAGGCAGGAGAATGGCGTGAACCTGGGAGGCGGAGCTTGCAGTGAGCCGAGATTGCGCCACTGCACTCCAGTCTGGGCGACAGAGCGAGACTCCATCTCAAAAAAAAAAAAAAAAGCTACTGATCATCTGAGTTGTAATCCTTTTGCTGGTGGGGGATCTTGTCCTGATGCTAATGGCTGCTGACTGATCAGGGTGGTGGTTGTTGAGGGTTGGGGTGGCTGTGGTAATTTCTTAAAATAAGACAACAGTGATGGGAGTGTAAATTAGTTCAAACATTGTAGAAGACAGTGTGGTGATTCCTCAAGGATCTGGAACTAGAAATACCATTTGACCCAGTGATCCCATTACTGGGTATACCCAAAAGATTATAAATCATGCTACTATAAAGACACATGTACAGGTATGTTTATTGCAGCACTACACACAACAGCAAAGACTTGGAACCAACCCAAATGTCCATCAATGATGGACTGGATTAAGAAAATATGGCACATACACAACATGGAATACTATGCAGCCATAAAAAAGGATGAATTCATGTCCTTTGCAGGGACATGGATGAAGCTGGAAACCATGATTCTCAGCAAACCATCACAAGGACAGAAAACCAAACACTCCATGTTTTCACTCATAAGTGAGAATTGATCAATGAGAACACATGGACACAGGGAGGGGAACATCACATACCAGGACCTGTCAGGGGGTGGGGAGCTGGGGGAGGATAGCATTAGGAGAAATACCTAATGTAAATGACAAGTTGATGGGTGCAGCAAACCAACATGGCACATGTATACCTGTGTGACAAACCTGCACGTTGTGCACATGTACCCTAGAACTTAAAGTATAATAATAAAAAAAGACAACAATGACATTTGCCACATTGATTAATTCTTCCTTTCACAAAAGATTTCTCTGAAACATGAGATAAGGTTTGATAGCATTTTACCCACAGTAGAACTTCTTTGAAAATTGGAGTTAATCCTTTAAAACCCTACCCACTTCTTGACTAAGTTGATGTAATATTCTAAGTCTTCTGTTGTCATTTCAACAATGTTCATAGCATCATCACCAGGAGTAGATTTTATCTGAAGAAACCACTTTCTCTGCTCATCCATAAGAAGTAACTGCTCATACATTCAAGTTTGATCACGAGATTGCAGCAAATCTGGCTGAAATATCTTTTAACTCTATTTCTCTTGCTGTTTCTGCCACATCTGCAGCTACTTCCTCCACTGAAGTCTTGAACTCCTCAAAGTCATCCATGAGGACAGGAATCAACTTCTTCCAAACTCCTGTTAACGTTGATATTTTGACCTCTTCCCATGAATCATGAAGGTTCTTAATGACATCTAGAATGGTAAACCCTTTCCAGAAGGTTTTCGATGTAGTTCATCCAGATCCATCAGTGGAATCACTATCTGTGGTAGTGATATCCTTAAAACTGTATTTCTCAGATAATAAGACTTGAAAGTCAAAATCACTACTTTATCCATGGGCTGCAGAAAGCATGCTGTTTTAGCCAGCATTAAAAGAACATTAATCTCCTTCTACATCTCCATCAGGGCTGTTGGGTCTGAGTTAGGTGCGTTGTCAATGAGCAGCAATATTTTAAAAGAATTTTTTTTTTTCCTGAACAGTAGGTTTCAATGGTATGCTTAAAATACTCAGTAAACCATGCTATAAACAAATGTGCCATCATCCAGGCTTTGTCGTTCCATTTGTAGAGCAACAGACTTAGTAGATCTGGCATAATTATTAAGGGTCTTAGGATTTTCAGCACAATAAATGAACACTGACTTCAACTTAAAGTCATCAGTTGCATTAGCCTCTAACCAGAGAGTCAGCCTGTTCTTTGAAGCTTTGAAGCCAGGCATTAATTTCTCCTCTCTAGTTATGAAATCCTAGATGGCTCTTCCACTATAAGTCTGTTTCATTTACATTGAAAATCTGTTGTCTAGTGTAGCCACCATCATCAATTAACTTAGCTAGATATTCTGGGTAACATGCTGTAGCTTCTTCATCAGCACTTTCTGCTTCACCGTGTACTTTTACGTTATGGGGACAGCTTCTTTCCTTAAACTTCATGAACCAACTCCCGCTAGTTTCAAACTTTTTTCTGCAGCTTCTTCACCTCTCTCAACCTTCACAGAATTGAATCCAGGACCTTGCTCCAGATTATGCTTTGGCTTACAGGAATGTTATGGCTGGTTTGATCTTTGATACAGACCACTCAAACTTTCTCCATATCAGCAATAAGGCTGTTTCACTCCTTTCTTTTTTTTTAAATCATTTGTGTGTTCACTGGTGTAGCACTTTTAATTCCTTCAAATAATTATCTTTGCACATCTTTGTTAACTGTTTGGCTCAAGAGGCCTATCTTTGGGCCTCTCTCAGCTTTCAGCATGACTCCCTCACTAAGTCTAATCATATCTAGGATTTGATTTAAAATCAAAGTTGTACAACTCTTCCTTCCTTTTTTTTTTTTTTTTTGGTTCGACACTTAGAGGCCATTGTAGACATTGTAGGGTTATTATTGATCTAATTTCAACATTGTTGTGTATCAGGGAATAGGAAATCTTGAAGAGAGGGAGAGAGACAGGAATGACCTGTTGGTGGAGCAGTCAGAACACACACAACATTTATTAATTAAGCTTGCTGTCTGATATGGACATGATTTGTGGTGCCTCAAAACAATTACAATAGTGTTAGCTTGGTGCAAAAGTAATTGGGTTCTTTGCCATTAAAAGTAACGGTGAAACCGCAATTACTTTTGCTCTAACCTAATAACATCAAAGATCACTGATCACAGATCACCATAATAGATATAATAATGGAAAAGTTAGAAATATTGCCAGAATTACCAAAGTGTGACATAGAGACACAAAGTGAGCACGGCACATGTTGTCAGAAAAATGGTGCCAATAGACTTGCTCTATGTAGGGTTGCCACAAACCTTCAATTTGTAAAAAAACACATTACCTGTGATGTGTGATAAAGTGAAGTGTGATAAAACAAGGTATGCCTGTGTGGAGTTAGGAGTCAGGATAGTGATTAACTTTGAGAATATTGATTAAAAAGAAGAACAAGCGTGACTTCTATAATGCTACTAAGGTTTTATTTCTTGATCTTGATGTTGGCTGCACATGTATGCTCAGTTTGTGAAAACTTATTAAGCTATATACTTATATGCACTTGTCTGTATATATTATACTTCTTTAAAAATGTGGGCCAGGCGCAGTGGCTCACACCTGTAATCCTAGCACTTAGGGAGGCCGAGACAGGTGGATCATCTGAGGTGAGGAGTCTGAGACCAATCTGAGACCAATCTGGCCAACATGGTGAATCCCCGCCTCTACTAAAAATAGAAAAATTAGCCAGGCATGGTGACACGTATCTGTAGTCCCAGCTACTCGAGAGGCTGAGGCACGAGAATCACTTGAACCCAGGAGGTGGAGGTTGCAGTGAGCCAAGATGGCACCACTGCCCTCCAACCTGGGTGACAGAGCAAGGCTCTGTTTAAAAAAAAAAAAAAATACACAATATTTTTTTTCAGTGTAGGGGACAGAGAACAGGCAACCTAGAAGACTGAATTGCATATTTCCTGGGGTGCATACTTCCCATTTTAGATACCTCTGCTTTAATTAACAAAGCTAACCAAACTCATCTTCTGGTCAGACAGGAAGACACCTTCAATATGTGACAATGTTCTAGCAGGAATGCCTTACATCAGTTCCCAGTTGCTATAGCAACTACAGGGCTCCTATTCTCCTTGAAAAGAAGTATGTTCCTCTTTCTGCCCCTCTCAGGTCCCTAATACATTAATGCTGACTTTGGAAAGTGATTTCATGCATATGAACCTAACTTCTGAGATAAAAGAGAGCACTTTCACAATGACGAACTTAATGTTTGCCTCCTCAGCCTCAGATTTCTTATCTGTAAAATGGCCTTGTAAAGTCTTGTGAGGAAGATTTGCCACATTAAAATTTAATAAAGACAGGGTCTGACAACTGTTGATCTTTAAGAAGTTTCAATTCTTAGAGAAAATGTCCTCCTCTCAGAGTCAGAAGATCCATATTTTAGACCTGATTCAGCCAGTCACTGCGGTGAAAACTTAAGAATGTCACTAAATCTTTTTGCATCTTCATTACTGCAACTGTAAAATGACCAGGTGGCCTTCAAGTTACAAAGGTATGCACTTAGATGTAAATAAAGACAAAAAGAACAATACAAAACTCTGCCAGCTGGTGAGTAGAGGTTCAATTTGTCCCAGCTGCATAATTAGAATTTTATGACTTGCTGGACACTTGCTTCCTTGGCTTTTCACTTTATTACAACAATTTCCTGTAATAGTATAATTTCCTGTTTTGTTCCTTGCCTTCCTTTTACCTTGCTTTACCACATTGTGTTGTGGGACCATGAAGTTTAAAAAAAAAAAGGACTCGAAGGAGACCCTAAGTCCTTTGTGGCCTGTTAGCTCTGCTACCAGGACACATCCTCTGACACACTGAATGAAAATTATGGCAGTAGGAGCAAACAAAAATGGGTCGGTCTGTGTTGAAAGGTGCAGCATGGAGAGTATATATTAGAAGGAAGGACGTCAGTTATTACATTCGCAGAAGCAAAGTAGAACAATACAAACCAACTGCTATTAAAAATGAACTGGAGATGATGCTATTTAAGAAAAATCTGGAATATTTTAAGCAGAAAAAAGCTAGTCAGAACAACAGGAGATTAGACCTTAAGTATAAATCTGCCTTTAGAGAATAATTAAGACTTCAAAGCAAGGAGGAACACTGTTAGAGACAGATGGGCACAACTCCAGAAAATATATTGATGCCTATACCTAAATATTTAGTAATAATGCATATATGAAAAGACATACATAAAAGGTGTTGGAAGATATATAAAGATTCTATGCACTTTTCAAGACTCTGGGATGATTGAACAGAACTAAAGAAACAAAAGACTATGAAATTGTTGATATGCAGCCTTTCATACTTATCTCATTAATATTATTGAGACAAGAGCTGAGTAGAACTAAGATTAGACTATGTTATAGACAGAGTGATGGATGAACATAACTGCAAAGAAGAAATATGAGACAGAGAAGAAAATGGGAAATTAGAGTTAGCTTTCAAAGACAATAAAAGTAATAAAGAGAAGCAGCCCAAGATAAGTGTCCTTGTAGAGAAGAATAGGTAACAAAAACGCAGTTATCTTCATCTGGGGAAGGCTGAAAGGCTGATGCAAATGTTAGAACTGTCCAAAGGAAAAATCAGGGGTGGGATGAGCTGGCTTAATTCACAGTCTGAGAGTGGTCGTTTTAAGCTTACTTTGGATAATCCACCATGTGAATACTACCCAATTCAGGTGCAGAAGTTGCTTTAACAAATGATAAAGATTGTTTTCAGAGAAATTAACTTTGTCATGTAAAGCAAGGATTTTGGGGCTGGTGAGGAAAGCTTATGAACTCCTAAAGCTGTATACTCCACCAAAGTACACATGTGAGACACTGGTAAGGGGTTTCTGAATATCCTGAATGCAATTAGAACTATTAGATGAAATAGTTCCTAGATCCACGCTTCTCAAACTGTATTGGAAATATGAATCGCCTTGGGGTTTTTTTAAATGCAGATTCTGATTTACTAGGTCTAAGAGCCTGAGATTCTGCATTTGTAAGAAGCTCTTACATTACCCAGGTAATGCCTATATCTGGATGATGATACACTTTTTGTATGAAAGTAAACATGCATATTTTAAAAGGGAAAAGAAACATGAACAGCATGAGATATACACCAAATCATCGTTAATTCTAGTTAGAGATTGAATTGTTCATTTAATAATAAAAAGATAGCTAAATATAATTCCAGACCTCCAGAAGTTCACTATCTACTTGAAGACACATTACATTGTAGCTGTCCACATGACTGAGCATTACAATAGGAGTATGATTATGGTGCTTTGGAGCACAGAGACAGGGTGAGCCAGCAATAGAGGGGAAGAAAAAAGAAATAGCACAGAGGCCAGGCAAGTAGTTTAGTATTGCTTAAGTGCAGAATTCATTTAGAAGAGGCAAGAAGATGAGGATGGATAGGTAGATAGAGGTCACTAAAGTTCTGGTTCTCTATCCTAGAGGCATTTGAACATTATCTTACCAGCAATGTTAAGCCATTGAAGTGAACAAACATGACATAATTGGATTTGTGTGTATAAACAGCCATTCTTACCTATGGTGTAGGATATGAGTTATGAGTGTGATTGGGCCCAGAGATGGGTAAAGTATTTTACTAGTCCCATCAAAAAAATAAGGCTTGAAGTAAATCAGTGGCCATCAAAATAAAGAGGGAGGTAAGACTAAGGAGTATGTGTTTAAGCCAGCTGCTGCAGTACAAACCAAGGTTCCAAATGAAGTACTCCACAAAGAAACCTTCAAATAAAGAAAGGAGATTGTTTCCATGCTTATTCTCCAGAAACCAAGTTAACAGAAGTTCATATATTTTAACTTATGTCTATAATATAATGATCTGTTTTGAGCAAGAGGGTGATAACAACAGAAAAGTACATAAAATGAACTAGAATTTTAACATAAAAGAGCTAGAAATATCACATGCTGTCTTGGCATCCGAAATGAAGAGATGGAAAGAAGCCTCCATTTTTTCTGCAGTCTAAACCAAAAAAAGCTTTGTCCTAAATATGCAAAGAAGGTGAAAGCCTACTTAAGCGCTAACTATGGCACTTGGAGAAATAGTGAAAGCCTGAATTAACCACCAAACAATGAACAATTTGGAGATGGATTTAGAAAAAAGTATTACTACATAACAGATGCTGCCCCAGGCTCCATTGATCTGAAAAGATATTTAAAAAAAAAAACTGAAGGTCATGGCAGCAACCAAAAACTGTTTTCTGTATCAGGCCCTTATTAACATCATCCCATGGAAGAGGCTCTTTTCAATTCTCCCCGAGAGAGGCTCAAAAGTAGCTTCTGGACAACTAACATCATTAAATTTACCATTTGTGGACATGGGCCACACAGCTTCATGTCCTGGCCTCTCCTGTTACTGGCTGCTTACCTCTCTGTTAATACTGTCTCCCTCGGTATGAACTTGCAGTTACATCCATCTCTCCACTGGCATCCCAGCTACACTCCCAGAAGGCAACCCTTCTTCCAATTGCTTTTAGACATTGCTGTTCTCCCTGCCATTCCTTTGATACCCCAGAACACACCTACTAGCCTCAACTGGCTAAAAGGTGGGTGGATTTCCTGCCTTCTAGCACATGCGGGCCTTTGCATACTCTTTTCTGCCACAGGGCTTTGCTCCCACTTGCGTAGTCTTCATTTGCTTCCCATCCCGACTCCCACAGAAGATTTGCTTCTACTCTTATCTATGTTTTCCTGCCCTCTATTGCCAGATTCAGTTCCAACTCCTAACTTTGGACCTTACCTGCACAGCAAAATCCCATTCAAAACTCCTCTTATTAGAACTGATAGTGCTACTTTTGATTGAGAAAAGACTCAGTACTCAACTGAAATTATTTAAATGTATTGGAAAAGATAAATGCTATATATAAGAAATGAGTAATGTCAGGCTAAGTTTGCTGGGTATTGTACTTTAAATGCAAGCTGTATAAGCCATATGGCTACTAAAAGAAGCCCTAGTCCTAAGTACCTTACTCATTAAGAAGGAGGAACTACTTTATCAAAAGGCAATGATGGTGGGACGTGGTGGCTCACTCCTGTAATCCCAGCACATTCGGAGGCCAAGGCAAAAGGATTGCTTGGTCCCAGGAGTTTGAGACCAACCTGGACAACATAGTGAGACCTTGTCTGTACAAAAAATAAAAAATTAGCAGGGCATGATGGTGCATGCATGCCTGTAGTCCCAGCTACTTGGGATGCTGAGAATGGGAAGATTGCTTGAAACCAGGAGGTGGAGGCAGCAGTGAGGCATGATCGCACCACTGCTCTATGGTCTGGGTGACAGAATGAGACCTTGTCTCGTTAAAAAAAAAAAAAAAAGTAAATGACTTTTTAACTGAAAAGTACAAAGTACATCTTTTCTTTCTGCCTTGGCTTTTGTGATACTAGGCTCTTACAGTTTTATTTCTGTGTGTTAGTTTTCTATTGCTGCCATAACAAATTATCACAAACTTAGAAGGTTAAACACCCAGTTAGTATCTCACAGTGAGTGGGTCAGAAGTCTGGGAATAGAATGGCTCAGCTGGATCCTCTGCTAAGGGCCTCACAAGGCAGGAATCAGGGTGTCAGCTGGGCTCTTATCTGGGGCTCTGGGGAAGATTCTGCTTCCAAACCCATTACAGTATTGATAGAATTCAGTTCCTTGTGATTGTAGGAACTCATTTTCCTGTTTCTTTGACATATGATCCACTTAATCTCTAAGTCAAGGAGGACAGTTCTAATCCTTCTTAGGCTTCTAATATCTGACTCCTCTTTAACCATCAGGCAGAAAATGAGCCCTGCTTCCCAGGGCTTACATGAGTAGATTTGGTTCACCTAGACAATCCAGAGAAGCTCCCTATTTTAAAATCAGCTGATTAGCAACCTAAATTACATCTTTAAAGACCTTTTGACATATTCATAGGAGTAACCTGAGGAGGTGAAGACCATGAAGGCCAACATTTTGCCTAACAGATTCTACATCACTGCAACTCTTCCTTGGACTCCATTGTTAGCCCATCTCTATCTGTACCAAGGTTTTCAACCCTGACTGCTTATTATGATTACCTGATTACCTGGAGAATAATTTAAAAAATGGATGCCCAGTCCTCGAGATCAACTAAAGCAGAATCTTTTGGGTGGGGCTGCCTCAGTGGTTCTCAAAAACTCTCCAGGTGATCCTATGGTAGCCTAAACTGAGAACCATTGATCATCACTCTTTTCCTGAATCAGCTTATCAATTGATGGACATGATTTTAGTCATCATCTCTGTAATAATAATTCTCCAGTTGGCGGGCTGGGCACGGTGGCTCACGCTTGTAATCCCAGCACTTTGGGAGGCCGACACGGGCGGATCACGAGGTCAGGAGATCGAGACCACGGTGAAACCCCATCTCTACTAAAAATACAAAAAATTAGCCGGGCGTGGTGGTGGGCGCCTGTAGTCCCAGCTACTCGGAGAGGCTGAGGCAGGAGAATGGCGTGAACCCAGGAGGCGGAGCTTGCAGTGAGCCGAGATGGCGCCACTGCACTCCAGCCTGGGTGACAGAGCGAGACTCTGTCTCAAAAAAATAAAAAAAATAATAATAATAATAATTCTCCAGTTTGCATCTCTATTTCTGACCTCTCTTGCTGTATTCCAGACTCAAATTTCCAAAATGCGTACTAATGAGGAAATCAGTCCTTCCATGGTCATTAGATCTTCGTGTCACATGTTCTAAAAATGTAAATCACAGCTAAAAAATCTCTTTAATATTTTACTCTCCTAGGAAACTACTGTAACTCTTTATATAAACAAGATATTTATTATTTATATGTGACCACTTTTGAATGTTTGCTAAAAGTCTTTTCAAAAAGACTTTTGAACTTTGTTCACCCATAACAAACTCCTTTTCTCCTTCCTTGTTGTCACTTGTTTTCCTATTTCCCACCTAAATATGGGTCACTAGGCCTTTCCTGCCTCTGGTCACAAAGCAATTCTCAGAGAAGTTTTAGGATATACTTTTGTATATTAAAAAAAATGTAAGTGTGATGTTCTAAGGGACCAGGAAATGATAGTACCCAGGTTTGGCTATGAATACCCCATTCCTTCCTTGCTACAATGCCAGCCTTATGAACAATAATAGTTTCATTTTTATCCTGAATTATGTGTTTTCCTCCATAACAACCTAGAACAATTCAATATAGATGTCCTGTAATGGCTTCAAATTCAACATATCCGAAACAAATTCACCAACTAATGATGGATTGCTCAATTGCCAATCCAGCCTTAATGACTAAAAGTTTTTGCCAGAATGTAACCTTGCACAGAGCTCTCAGCTGAGCCAAATGATATTTGGAAAAACATATATATATATATAAAAATACGTGTGTGTGTGTGTGTGTGTGTGTGTATATATATATATATATATATATATACTACAAATATATATATTTGGAAAATACTTAATAGGTAGCCAAAAAATAATGAGTCTCCTAGAAGGAAGCCAAGAAAAGGCAGGATACAATATAGAGCATTGGTCTATGTAGTTCTTTAGTTTACAATTCAATAAAATCATCCCATTTAAAATTAATCTGCTTTTTATTTTTGGTACCACCTGTGGTAGAAAGATAATGTCTACATGATTCCGCATGCACATATCAGACTTTCTCTTTTAGCTTTCAATTATGCTTAAAACATAAACTTCTTACCACAACCACAAGGCTCTGCAAAGATAGGGTCCCTGCCTACCTCTGCAACGGTATTTAGAGCCATTATCACCCTAACTCTGTCCTAACTATATGAACCTTCAGTTCCCCAAAAACGCTAACTTCTCTCCCCACCTCAGAGCTTTCATCTAGGCTGATCTTTCTGCCTGAATTCCTTATGCTGCCTTCTCTTTGCCTGTTAACATCTGTATCCCTCAGGTCTTCACTTAAATAATTATTTTTTCTTCAAAGAGGTTTTCATTGGCTCCCTCTACTCAAAAAATCAAGTTAAGATCATCACATTGCCTTTCAAATAGCCTCTATTGTTTTGACCCTCGTAGCACTAGTCACAGTTTTAATTATTATAATTATTAATCTTTTATTGTGTGTTCAATGCACCACTAGATTACAATCAGTAAACTGTCAGGAACCATTTTGTTTTCCTCTGTGTATAGTGCCTTACACAGTTTCTAGTATTAGGTACTCTACTTGTTGAATGAATAAATACATGAATGGAAGAACATATTTCTTAAAAACCTTATTTGACCATCGAAGGTCATGTAGCTTGATAGAGCATCATTCTTTTTGTGCTCATGTCTACTTTCTGGTAATGGAGGGAGAAAATCTTAGTCATAGTATAGCGTACCTTTTGACCTAAATACCATAAAATTTTATTATTCAATCTATATAAATACAATATTCTAGGGATAGGTACTCTTCTGGTCAGTAACCAGGTTACATATTTCCATCTTTTCTGTCTTGTAACAAAGTGTTGGTCATAGTCACCTGATCAGAACTGTGGGAACTATTGTGGGAAAACATCTATTATACACTAATATATGATTCCTTTTCCTCATCTGCCACTTGTTCTTATTACAAAGAGCACACATAACCTTCAAAACTGCTCTTCTTTCAAGAGCAGTGACAGATACTTCCTGATGACAGTGATTTCTTGAAATCCAGTATTAAAATATCATTTCCTCTACAGAGAACATTGTAATTGTTCTATCAAAATTGGAAAAGCTCCTTCCCTTGAACCAAGCAACTCCCCTGAGGAATACTGTAATGTCTTATCAACCAATTATTTTCATTTGTGTTATTAAACTTACCTGTTGCTGATGTCCTAATGCATGTCTCATAAGAATTCTGGAATTGCGTATGTAGGAATTAATCTGTAGTCGGTTTCTACAAAAAGTAAAAAATAAAAATTTTTTTAAAAGGCCTAGCCTTATCCTTATCCTTGCCCTCTCTCTTTATCATTTCATGTTTGCTAATGTTGGCAGTAAATTAGTCAGGCTGGGTTCATTAGAAGAGGATTCCATTCCTATCATCTCCAAGAGAGAAAAGTCTTAAGTAGAGGACACAAAGAATTTACTAGATTCAAAGTTTTTTATTGATCCTGAACTGGATATTAATAGTAATCATCCATCTATGAATACCAGAGTTTTTAACTCCAAGAGAAAAAAAATGGTTTCATTTCAACTATGGAATTTATAGCCTTTCCATAAATCAGCATTACTATTCTACACATTTAAGAATGGAGATCCAACTCTATTGTGACTGTCCTAGTTGTAGGAAACTAACAGCAAATATCTTGGACTTATGAGTCCTCAGCAGAGCCATATGTAACTTTTACTTACATCAATGTTCTGCCTTCTTCCCAGTACACAGAATTTTGTAACAAGTTAAACCCTATGACACAGTGGCATTCACAACTATCCTCATTATTTCCTGCTCTCAGACCTCCAGGAATGTGTCCCAACACATGTGGACTCTGTACTCAGACATGTTATGCTGTCAATAGTAGAAAAAAGGAATGGAAGAGTTAGCCAGATCCAGCAAAATTGGGGTTATGGGAGATAACTTGGCAGTAAGGCTGGTCTTCAAAGAGGAGTATAAATTTGAACCTAGTCCAGACTTATGCTGATATTCAGGGGATTCTACCTAAGAAGACAAAGCACTATAGGAAGAGTCTCTGGATAGTAGCTATACTTCTTGTTGGGCACACTTTGGTCTGCGATTAAGTTAGTCCAGTTTGAAAGTGGCCCGAAAGAAAGTTCAGTCCCCAGAGAAAGCAGATTTACGGAAAAAAAGAAAAAGGATTAGAGTATTAGGTCAATGATGAGGAGGTTAAACCAAGGCTATGGTCCCAGCAGAAAGTTAGATTGCACACCAGACAGGAAGCGGAAACCATGCACATGGACTAGTTACATATGTTGAACATTACTGGGTAGATTGCCCCTTACTGCAGAAGCATGTGGCAAAGGGCTTTGCCCAGGACACTAAAACTCAGCCTGGAGGCCACAGGCCATTTCCAGACTCTATTCACTTATAAATTTGAACAATTAAAGTACTGACAAGTTTGATTTCCACTGGTTCAGGGAGTTGTAGAATTTAACCTATAGGAGAAAGGTTGTTGGTGCTGGTGTTTGGACAAGACGGGGAAAAAGCAAGAACTGAGTAATATATATCTATAAGAAAATGAGGGCTAAGGAACTAGGAGACACTTGAATGGCTTTAGAATAGGAATAATCAGCCTTGCATCCCAGGGATGAAGCCCACTTGATTATGGTGGATAAGCTTTTTGATGTGCTGCTGGATTCGGTTTGCCAGTATTTTATCGAGGATTTTTGCATCAATGTTCATCAAGGATATTGGTCTGAAATTCTCTTTTTTGGTTATGTCTCTGCCAGGCTTTGGTATCAGGATGATGCTGGCTTCATAAAATGTGTTAGGGAGCATTCCCTCTTTTTCTATTGATTGGAATAGTTTCAGAAGGAATGGTACCAGTTCCTCCTTGTATCTCTGGTAGAATTCGGCTGTGAATCCATCAGCTCCTGGACTCTTTTTGGTTGGTAAGCTATTGATTATTGCCACAATTTCAGAATCTGTTATTGGTCTATTCAGAGATTCAACTTCTTCCTGATTTAGTCTTGGGAGGGTGTATTTGTCGAGGAATTTATCCATTTCTTCTAGATTTTCTAGTTTATTTGCATAGAGGTGTTTGTAGTATTCTCTGATGGTAGATTGTATTTCTGTGGGATCGGTGGTGATATCCCCTTTTTCATTTTTTATTGCATCTATTTGATTCTTCTCTCTTTTCTTCTTTATTAGTCTTGCTAGTGGTCTATCAATTTTGTTGATCTTTTCAAAAAACCAGCTCCTGGATTCATTAATTTTTTGAAGGGTTTTTTGTGTCTCTATTTCCTTCAGTTCTGCTCTGATTTTGGTTATTTCTAGCCTTCTGCTAGCTTTTGAATGTGTTTGCTCTTGCTTTTCTAGTTCTTTTAATTGTGATGTTACGGTGTCAATTTTGGATCTTTCCTGCTTTCTCTTGTGGGCATTTAGTGCTATAAATTTCCCTCTACACACTGCTTTGAACGTGTCCCAGAGCCATATAAACAGAACCAAAGACAAAAACCACATGATTATCTCAATAGATGCAGAAAAGGCCTTTGACAAAATTCAACAACCCTTCATGCTAAAAACTCTCAATAAATTAGGTATTGATGGGACGTATCTCAAAATAATAAGAGCTATCTACGACAAACCTACAGCCAATATCATACTGAATGGGCAAAAACTGGAAGCATTCCCTCTGAAAACTGGCACAAGACAGGGATGCCCTCTCTCACCGCTCCTGTTCAACATAGTGCTGGAAGTTCTGGCCAGAGCAATCAGTCAGGAGAAGGAAATAAAGGGTATTCAATTAGGAAAAGAGGAAGTAAATTGTCCCTGTTTGCAGATGACATGATTGCATATCTAGAAAACCCCATTGTCTCAGCCCAAAATCTCCTTAAGCTGATTAGCAACTTCAGCAAAGTCTCAGGATACAAAATTAATGTACAAAAATCACAAGCATTCTTGTACACCAATCACAGACAAACAGAGAGCCAAATCATGAGTGAACTCCCATTCACAATTGCTTCAAAGAGAATAAAATACCTAGGAATCCAACTTACAAGGGATGTGAAGGACCTCTTCAAGGAGAACTACAAACAACTGCTCAATGAAATAAAAGAGGATACAAACAAATGGAAGAACATTCCATGCTCATGGGTTGGAAGAATCAATATCGTGAAAATGGCCATACTGCCCAAGGTAATTTATAGATTCAATGCCATCCCCATCAAGCTACCAATGACTTTCTTCACAGAATTGGAAAAAACTACTTTGAAGTTCATATGGAACCAAAAAAGAGCCCGCATCGCCAAGTCAATCCTAAGCCAAAAGAACAAAGCTGGAGGCATCACGCTACCTGACTTCAAACTATACTACAAGGCTACAGTAACCAAAACAGCATGGTACTGGTACCACAACAGAGACATAGATCAATGGAACAGAACAGAGCCCTCATAAATGATGCCGCATATCTACAACTATCTGATCTTTGACAAACCTGACAAAAACAAGCAATGGGGAAAGGATTCCCTATTTAATAAATGGTGCTGGGAAAACTGGCTAGCCATATGTAGAAAGCTGAAACTGGATCCCTTCCTTACACCGTATACAAAAATTAATTCAAGATGGATTAAAGACTTAAATGTTAGACCTAAAACCATTAAAATCCTACAAGAAAACCTAGGCAATACCATTCAGGACATAGGCATGGGCAAGGACTTCATGTCTAAAACACCAAAAGCAATGGCAACAAAAGCCAAAATTGACAAATGGGATCTCATTAAACTAAAGAGCTTCTGCACAGCAAAAGAAACTACCATCAGAGTGAACAGGCAGCCTACAGAATGGGAGAAAATTTTTGCAACCTACTCATCTGACAAAGGGCTAATATCCAGAATCTACAATGAACTCAAACAAATTTACAAGAAAAAAAACAAACAACCCCATCAAAAAGTGGGCAAAGGACATGAACAGACACTTCTCAAAAGAAGACATTTATGCAGCCAAAAAACACATGAAGAAATGCTCATCATCACTGGCCATCAGAGAAATGCAAATCAAAACCACAGTGAGATACCATCTCACACCAGTTAGAATGGCCATCATTAAAAAATCAGGAAACAACAGGTGCTGGAGAGGATGTGGAGAAATAGGAACACTTTTACACTGTTGGTGGGACTGTAAACTAGTTCAACCATTGTGGAAGTCAGTGTGGCCATTCCTCAGGGATCTAGAACTAGAAACACCATTTGACCCAGCCATCCCATTACTGGGTATATACCCAAAGGACTATAAATCATGCTGCTATAAAGACACATGCACACATATGTTTATTGCGGCACTATTCACAATAGCAAAGAGTTGGAACCAACCCAAATGTCCAACAACGATAGACTGGATTAAGAAAATGTGGCACATATACACCATGGAATACTATGCAGCCATAAAAAATGATGAGTTCATGTCCTTTGTAGGGACATGGATGAAACTGGAAAACATCATTCTCAGTAAACTATCGCAAGGACAAAAAACCAAACACCGCATGTTCTCACTCATAGGTGGGAATTGAACAATGGGAACTCATGGACACAGGAAGAGGAACATCACACTCCGGGGGCTGTTGTGGGGTTGGGGGAGGGGGGAGGGACAGCATTAGGAGATATACCTAATGCTAAATGACGAGTTAATGGGTGCAGGAAATCAACATGGCACATGGATACATATGTAACAAACCTGCACATTGTGCACATGTACCCTAAAACCTAAAGTATAATAATAAAAAAAAAGAATAGGAATAATCATAGACACTGTTCCACAGAAAGTGGAAAACCTTCTTTCTGTGGCAGAAGTGTGTTGGGTGATTTTTTAAATCTCTACTTATTGTTTATTCTTTTGTCCTTGTGAGCACAGTCACGTCATTATTTGTAGTCATAAGATTTCCAAGCCACAATTATCTTATACAATATTTTGTGAATATTTTGTGCCATTTTATTTCTGGGAGAACAGGCTTAAGAATGAATAACAAGCAATTTATTTGGTTAATCGATATATTGCAAGATATCTACTTTATTTTCTTCCTAAAGCTACATAAACTATCCATAGCAACTTGGTACAGTAACAGCAACACATGACCTGCTTCAATGCCTGCCTTAGCATCTCTCTACTACTTCCAGCTAGGGTCATTTGAAGGCCACTTACATGCTATATTCTTCTGGTTGGGAAAAATGAGAAGCTTAGATGACAGCCATTTTAACCAATCTACCTTACTGCTAGCCTTGCTCTAAGTTTATGGGAACAAGTCTTAAACTTCAAAATTAAAGGTAATACCACATATGGATGATTAGTGGTATAAATGGTTAGCAGTATAAGCAGTTAGCAGTAAAAACCTAGGTCTTGTCTCCAATGACCAATCCCCACTTCCTGCCAGAGTCCCAGTGACTGGGTCTGTCTATTTACTGTGCCTAATTGATTGCACATTCTTCATTCAATCATTTAAGAACTATTAATTGGCATCTACTTTGTGACAGGCATTATTCTAGGTAGCAGGAATACAACAGTAAGTAAAACAGACAAAAATCTCTGCCCTTAGGACTTTCATTCCAGTTGAAGAGGGAGACCAGCATAGCCAGAGCAGGGAGTGCCAGGGGGAGAGCAGCAAAAGATGGCATATTTCTTTAAAAGAAGTAAAGAGGTTTAGTAAAGCAATGATTACATAAGCTCTGTGAATCATGGTAGGGAGTTTGGATTTTATTTTCAGTGGGATAAGAAGCTACTCGACAGCTTTGAGCATAAAAGTAACAAGACGTTGTTTACATTTTAAAAGAATTTCTTAGGCTGCCATGTGGAAAAACTAGAGTGGGAGTAAAAAGTAGAACTAGAAGGCTTTTGTAGTTGTGTAAGGCAGACATGACTATCGTTTAGACTAGGACAAGGCAGTTGAGATAGCAAGTGGTTGATTTTTGCTAGATGTTTACAGCAGAACTGATAGAATTTGCTAATGGATTGAATTTAGGGAAGGGAAAATAGAAATCAAGGATGATTCTTAGGTTTTTACCTGAGCAACTGCGTAAAAAGAGTGCCATTTGCTATAGAAACATCAAGTTGGAAGGTTCAATTTTGGATTTTGGATATGTTAAGTCTGAGATGACTATTAGATATTCAAATAGAAGTGTCAAATTGGAAGTTGGATAGAGCCAGGAAGATGAGGAAGAAGATCATGCTGGAGAAAGACATTTGTGAGTCACCAGTGGGTTTATGTAAGCTTTTAAGGAAATATATTTATCTGCTATGTTCTGAGGAAAGAAGAATTTATTCCCTTGTAATGCAACTATGGTATATTTCTTTGCCATGTAAGTCCCAAAACATACCCTGTATAGGTTATATTATGTTGATTGCAAGCAACAGAAACCATGTCTGAATAACTCAGGCCAAAAAAAAAGGTAAAAAGAAAAATAACATTTATTAAAAGTAATCTTTCAGTTCTCACACTGAATGAAATAAAAAGTTGAAAACCTCAACTCAGGAAAGGTAGCAACCAAGGCCTCACCAGAGACCTTAGTGGTAAGAGTTTGAGAAACTGACATTAATAATATTCAGTTCCAATGACTTCAAGTCTGCCCAAGTCATGATGGTGCCCTAAAAAAGCAGGTGAAGCACTGACTGTCCCTCATCTATTAAGCAAAGGAGTAGAAATAAATCCTTGCTACTCAATATGTGGTCCTTGGGTGGACCAACAGCTTGTTTGGAATGCAGAATCTCAGATTGTACACTCTGGACCATCAATCAGAATTTTCATTTTAACAAGATCCCCAAGTGATTTATATGCACATTAAAGTTTAAAAAACATGGCCAGGTGCAGTGGCTCACACCTGTAATCCTAGCACTTTGGGAAACTGAAGCAAAAGGATCAATTGAGCCCAGGAGTTCAAAACCAGCCTGGACAACATCGCAAGACCCAGTCTCTACAAAATAATTGAAATATTAGCCAGGCATGGTTGTTTATGCCTGTGGTCCCAGATACTCAGGAGACTGAGGCAGGAGGATTGCTTAAGCCCAGGAGGTAGAGGCTGCAATGAGCCAAGATCGTGCCACTGCACTCCAGCCTGAGTGACAGAAAGAGCAAGACGCTGTCTCAAATATAAACAAATATATTGAAAAACAAAGCTTGAGAAATTCATAACTAAACGGTTTTTCAGCCATAAAACACTCTGATTATCTGAATTGAGCAGGTATTTTCATGCCTCAGTTCATCAACTACATTATGGAAGGCTATTTGGATTTCTTCCCATAAAGTTTATTTAAATCAGAATTATAAGCAGTTTTAAATCAAATGATCACAAAATGTTAAATTGTTTACTTAGTGTATACCTTGGTTATAATAATATGCTACGGCAACATACAGACTTCTTGTGCCTCTGATGACCTTTTTTTCAGGGAAGTTCAGAGTTGCTTTTGTGGCAAACCTACTCTGGTGACTGACAGATGTATTGTAATTCATTTAGTCACTTAAGATTCATAGATTTGATAGTCTGATTATGTCAAATTGCTCTAAAGTAGTCTTTTATTTATACTACATAGCTGCTTTCATTGATCAGAATTCTGCATTTGCAGCACTCTTTTTTCATATTCTTTTCCTCACTTTTATGACCAAGTTCTTGGGAATTCACACTATCTACCAAATATTATAAAATTATAAGTATGAGAGAACATCTATAAGTATTAATGTCATTGATTGAGGAAAAGGAGTGCCAATTTTTATTTGATGGAAGTAACATTGGCAGCTCATTAAAATTTTGGCTCAGAATTGTGGTCCAGAAAACCAATAGGTCTTGAAATGGAGTGCAGACCTGCCTATGAACTCATAATCCCCCTACATAATTTCCATGATTTCTTAAATAAGCTTGTCTAAAGAATCCTCCTAGAAATATATCTAGTAGATATGCTTTAAGGGAAATCTGTCAAATTTTTAAAGTAGATTAGCTATTATAATTACCCATTAACATCATTTCGTGAAATGTAGCCCTTAAACCTCTTATATTTGAATCACCTTGGAAGCTTATTAAAATATAGATTCTATGCCCATTCCAGACCTACCAAATTCAAACCTCAGGCGGTGAGGTCCAGGAATCTGCATTTAAAAATAGTTCTTTAGGTAGTCTTATGCACACTAAAGTTATAGAATCACTGTACTAAACATCACATTTTCAAGTTTAGTTTTCCACTGACATTAGCGTCAATTTCCAACAACTGAGCAAAGCGTTCACCTTTATTGTTTCACGTTATATTTGCTCAGACTCTCTGAGCTTCACATGGGAATGACATTTTGACAAGTACATGGCTTAATTTTTTTTCTATTTTTCCAAAGGCTTTAAACAAATATTGTTTCTTGACAACTCATTAAGACAATATGTACCAAGACATAACATTTCCAGAACACCTAAGAAAATTGCCTTGGTCAGGATGGGGAATCAATTTCTATAGAGCATCACAGATCCCTCATATGTGGGGGAGGGAGGAAAAGAAAAGGAAAACTATGAAAAGTGATCAACTTAATTTAATATTTCAAAATAAAAAATACATCTGCTTTAAAATTGATGCAACTGTATTATTTTTCATCATACTTGCTTATTAACTCCATAATAGAGAGAAGGTGGAAGTTCTTTCATTATCTTACACCCCATATAAAACAATACGGATATCCCTATAGTGGCTCTAGCATGCTTACCACATAGTACATGTAGAAAATACGCAATATTTGAATGAATAAATGGCATACACAATATGTACATTGTACATATTTTTTGTAATCTGATTTTTTCCTTTATCAATAGATCATAGAATTTTTCTATAACAATAGATTATAATATTCTATTATATGGATGTACCATAATTCATTTAACTTATCCTCTGTTGGTGGACATTTACTTTCAATTTTATACTACTAAGGCAATTCTGAAATAACCAATTGTAGAATTATCTGGTGATTTGAGGGAAAATTCCTGAAGAAGAATTGCTGAGTCAAAGCTAATATACAGTTAAAGTTTTGATACATGTTGTCCTCTTGAAATGCTGTTCAATGCCATTAAAATGTAAAACTCACATTTTCCCACAACATATATTTTTATCAATCTAATAGTCAACAAATGTAACTTCATTATTTTACTCACATGTATTTAATTTTTAGTAAGAACATGGCTGTTTTTTAATATTTATTACCACACTTACAATTTTTCTATGAATTGCTTTTTATGATCTTTACCTCATGTTTCTAATGAAATAAAACAGGAAACTTTATTTTGACATTTTTTTCAGAGCTGACTTATTTCTTTTTATATATATATATATTTTTAATTATACTTTAAGTTCTAGGGTACATGTGCACAACGTGCAGGTTTGTTACATATGAATACATGTGCCACGTTGGTGTACTGCACCCATTAACTTGTCATTTACATTAGGTATATCTCCTAATGCTATCCCTCCCCCCTCCCCCCACCCTACAACAGGCCCCAGCGTGTGACGTTCCCCTTCCTGTGTCCAAGTGTTCTCATTGTTCAATTCCCACCTATGAGTGAGAACATGTGGTGTTTGGCTTTTTGTCCTTATAATAGTTTGCTGAGAATGATGGTTTCCAGCTTCATCCATGTCCCTACAAAGGACATGAACTCATCATTTTTTATGGCTGCATAGTATTCCTCAGAGCACAGTGCAATCAAACTAGAACTCAGGATTAAGAAACTCACTCAAAACTGCTCAACTACATGGAAACTGAATAACCTGCTCCTGAATGACTACTGGGTACATAACGAAATGAAGGCAGAAATAAAGATGTACTTTGAAACCAACGAGAACAAAGACACAACATACCAGAATGTCTGGGACACATTTAAAGCAGTGTGTAGAGGGAAATTTATAGCACTAACAGCCCACAAGAGAGAGCAGGAAAGATCTAAAATTGACACCCTAACATCACAATTAAAAGAACTAGAGAAGCAAGAGCAAACACATTCAAAAGCTAGCAGAAGGCAAGAAATCACTAAGATCAGAGCAGAACTGAGTGAGATAGAGACACAAAAAACCCTTCAAAAAATCAATGAATCCAGGAGCTGGTATTTTGAAAAGATCAACAAAATTGATAGACCACTAGCAAGACTAATAAAGAAGAAAAGAGAGAAGAATCAAATAGATGCAATAAAAAATGATAAAGGGGATATCAGCACCGATCCCACAGAAATACAAACTACCATCAGAGAATACTACGAACACCTCTACGCAAATAAAACTAGAAAATCTAGAAGAAATGGATAAATTCCTTGACACATACACCTTCCCAAGACTAAACCAGGAAGAAGTTGAATCTCTGAATAGACCAATAACAGGCTCTGAAATTGTGGCAATAATCAATAGCTCACCAACCAAAAAGAGTCCAGGACAAGATGGATTCACAGTCGAATTCTACCAGAGGAACAAGGAGGAGCTGGTACCATTCCTTCTGAAACTATTCCAATCAATAGAAAAAGAGGGAATCCTCCTTAACTCATTTTATGAGGCCAGCATCATCCTGATACCAAAGCCTGGCAGAGACACAACAAAAAAAGAGAATTTTAGACCAATATCCCTGATGAACATCGATGCAAAAATCCTCAATAAAATACTGGCAAACCGAATCCAGCAGCACATCAAAAAGGTTATCCACCAGGATCAAGTGGGCTTCATCCCTGGGATGCAAGGCTGGTTCAACATACACAAATCAATAAACGTAATCCAGCATATAAACAGAATCAAGGACAAAAACCACATGATTATCTCCATAGATGCAGAAAAGGCCTTTGACAAAATTCAACAACCCTTCATGCTAAAAACTCTCAATAAATTAGGTATTGATGGGACATATCTCAAAATAATGAGAGCTATTTATGACAAACCCACAGCCAATATCATACTGAATGGGCAAAAACTGGAAGCATTCCCTTTGAAAACGGGCACAAGACAGGGATGCCCTCTCTCACCACTCCTATTCAACATAGTGTTTGAAGTTCTGGTCAGGGCAATCAGGCAGGAGAAAGAAATACAGGGTATTCAATTAGGAAAAGAGGAAGTCAAATTGTCCCTGTTTGCAGATGACATGATTGTATATCTAGAAAACCCCATCGTCTCAGCCCAAAATCTCCTTAAGCTGATAAGCAACTTCAGCACAGTCTCAGGATACAAAACCAATGTGCAAAAATCACAAACATTCTTATACACCAATCACAGACAAACAGAGAGCCAAATCTTGAATGAACTCCCATTCACAACTGCTTCAAAGAGAATAAAATACCTAGGAATCCAACTTACAAGGGATGTGAAGGACATCTTCAGGGAGAACTACAAACCACTGCTCGACGAAATAAAAGAGGGTACAAACAAATGGAAGAACATTCCATGCTCATGGATAGGAAGAATCAATATCGTGAAAATGGCCATACTGTCCAAGGTAATTTATAGATTCAGTGCCATCCCCATCAAACTACCAATGACGTTCTTCACAGAATTGGAAAAAACTACTTTAAAGTTCATATGGAACCAAAAAAGAGCCCGCATTGCCAAGTCAATCCTAAGCCAAAAGAACAAAGCTGGAGGCATCACGCTACCTGACTTCAAACTATACTACAAGTCTACAGTAACCAAAAGAGCATGGTACTGGTACCAAAACAGAGAGATAGACCAATGGAACAGAACAGAGCCATCAGAAATAATACGACTTATTTCTTATTTATTTTTTAATTGACAAGTAGAAATTGTATATATTTATGATGTACAACATAATGTTTTGATACATAAAACAGGAAACTTTACATTTTAATTAGTAACTATAACACTACAATGTTATCTGTGTTGTAATTGGATTTTTTCCTTTATCTAACTATAACACTAACTTCAATGTTATAACCACAAAATAAGGAAGACATACATAGAGAACTGAAATCAAATAAAAATTGAGAAAGACATATATATATATATAATGAGATGGAGACAATGAAAGATAGTGAGGGAGGGAAGAATAAAGTCACATAAGCAGAGGGATACATCAAAATGGACATGGAAATAGAGAACACAAAACGCATATACATCTACACAGGAAGAGAGAGAGGCAGACACAAAGACACACAGGAATATTCACTGATAAAGGCATAGACAGAGATCAAAATAAACAGAGACTCCCAAATAAAAATAGATTGAGCACAGATGAAAAAGCACATATACAAGAACACAGAAAATGACATATAATCAGATGTGTATACACAGTTTTATAGAGTGAGAAAGTCGCATTTTTAAAATACAGCACAAACACACAAAGAAAAAAATACCAAAGACAGACATGCAAGAAAAGATGTTCAGAAATACAGACTTAGCAACATGGGGATAAAAAACTCAGAGAGAAGACACCTTTCATAAATTAAAATTCTTAAAATATGGTTTTTAAAGATACATGTACTAAGGGTTTTAAAATTATTTAGCATTACCACCCCCAGAAGCAAAAGTTAAGGTAATATTTCTTGCTCTTCCTCTGCAGATCAGATAAGCCAAAATCAAGACCCAAATATAATCACACACCTAAATGTATCTCTTTATTCTGGAAAAAATACTAAAAAAATGAGCCCTATTAATAAATCGTTCACTGTTCCCCCTGCCCCTGCAAAAAAAAAAGCACAAAGTTTGATTTGGATAGTCAACATACATGCACCAACAATTTATCTATTGTCTTTCTTATTTAGACATAGTCATGGAATATGAAAAATAACTTTAAATAATGTGTAAGCCCTATATAGAGAACCACAGGTATCACTAAAGCTACATCTGTCACCAAATACTAATGCCAAAATGATACTAACAACTATTAATTTCTGAATTACCATTGGGAAGGAGAGAAAGGAAAAAGTGAGACAACAGCTAAATTAACTTACATTCCCACCAACAGTGTATAAGTGTTTCCTTCTCTCTTCTGTTTCATCAGCATGTGTTGTTTTCTGACTTTTTAACAATAGCCATTCCAACTGGTATGAGATGGTTGGAAAGCAGTCTGGAGATTTTTCAAAGAATTTAAAACAGAGCTATCTTAGACCCAACAATCCTATTACTGGGTATATACACAAAAGAAAGTAAATCATTCTACCAAAAAGACACATGCATTCATCTGTTCATTGCTGTGCTATTACCAACAGCCGAGACACAGAATCAACCCAGGTGCCTGTCAGTGGTAGATTGGATAAAGAAAATATGGTGCATATACATCATAAAATACCATACAGCCATAAAAAAGAATGAAATCATGTCTTCTGTAACAACATGGATAGAGCTGGAGGCCATCACCCTAAGCAAATAAATGCAGGAATAGAAAACTAAATACCACATGTTCTCACTTATAAGTCAGACATAATATGGGAACAATAGATGCTGTGTGCTACTAGAGGGTGTGCAGGGAGGTTAAAAAACTACCTATCAGGTACTATGCTCACTACCAGGGTGACAGGATATGTACTCCAAACCTCAGCATCATACAACATTACCATATAAGAAATCTACACATGTATCCCCTGTATCTGAGATAAAAGTTGAAAATTTCTTGAAAAAGTGAATACTAAAAAAAGAAGCAAAATAGCAACTGATAATCAAGCATCTGACAAGATTACAGTAAAGTTAATCTAATTAATTTCAGTTCAAGTCTCTGAGAATAAAGAAAGTTCAAAAACCTCTGGTTGTTATAACCACCTTATTATTGAGTTTATCAACAGTGTGGAAATTCTATCAAACACTTATCAATCAACTATTATGAATGGCCAAAAACAAACAAAAAGAGGTAACTAGAAAATCATCAATTCAGCCTTACCATACAAGATGCCGCCAAAGTATTGCAAGGATGAATAAATATTTTGAAATATGTTTAAATAATGTGTCCTGACTGCCAGTAAAATTTTTTTCCAAGCAAATGTTATTAAAAAATGTTTGGGCTATCCATGAATGTTTTTACAAGCATTCCTACCAGGCAACTACTGAAACCTCAGAAAAAACTCTGGCCAACAGAAGAACTCTTAAGAAAGAAGCACTGAATAGAAGGTGATCTAAGGAAATGTAGACAGGATATTTGAGCTATTAAGATGGTCCAGAAGTAAATGCATGTTTCATGAAAGCATTTGAAACAAATAGTTCTGGCCGAAAAAAAATTAAACACATTTAGACAGTGAAGACACACCCAACAAAAATGTTTGTTTGTTGATCCTAACATTTTATTTTGCGTGTATTTGCCAGAGCAGGAATTGACCAAAATAAGATAAATGCAAACATCTCACAGAAGGAAAAATTATAGTAAATTTGTAAGTGTAAAAAAGATGAGAAAATTTGCTTCCTGAACATAGAGCAAAAGTCAGATATTTATTACTTATTTAAAGTAATAATTTTTCCAGCATAAGACCAGAAGCACAAAAAGTACTTAAATATCTATTATATTATATATTACTATAAATTTTACATTCACAAAATGCTGTATCATTCCTTCAGTTAACTCACATAACATTTCTCTGAGAAAAGCTGATAAGAAACATTATTATCCCCATTTTACAGATGAAATCATATTTGCTGGATAAGCCTGTTCTTAGTCTCTTATATCGCATTTGCCTCTTGGCATTATAAAATATACTTTTAAAATACTGTTTTTGTTATTTTAGAAAAAGCTTTATGGCATACAATATTGACAAGTATTAAGAAAATAACTTACATGATAAAGGAAAAAATTAGGAATTTGTAGGAAAATATAAAAGCTTATTTATTAACACATATCTTTAATTACAATTGTTAGAATACTTACTGTCCACACTTTCTTTTCTTCTTTTTTTTTTTTTTTTGGAGATGGAATCTCGCTCTGTCACCAGGCTGGAGTGCAGTGGCACGATCTTGGCTCACTGCAAGCTCTGCCTCCCGGGTTCAACTGATTCTTCTGCCTCAGCCTCCTGAGGAGCTGGGACTACAGGCCTGTGCCACCACACCCAGCTAATTTTTGTATTTTTAGTAGAGATGGGTTTCACCATGTTGGCCAGGATGATTTAGATCTCTTGACCTGTGATCCACCACCTCAGCCTCCCAAAGTGCTGGGATTACAGGCGTGAGCCACTGCTCCTGGCCCACACTTTATTTTCATCCTATATCATAATCATCATCATAAGTCCTAAAATACATAAAGCCCTATTTATTTTTCCAATTTTCTTTCTTAAGTTCTTGATATAAACTGGACCTAAATCATAAATGTCATATATAGAAGTTCACACTTGAAAGAATTTTCTCTTATTTGACTTGCCTAAGTTTCCTGATCTCCTTTCACATCTGCTTTTTCCTTTTTCCCTCCCACCCCTTAAATGCCATCAGTTCGTAGGTTCTGGCATCAGTTTGTTCTTCCATGCTATTTTGCTAACTCCAGACACTTACTTGCAGGGCTTCTACTGATCCCACTTAGGCCATGGTGGGTTGAGAGCAGAAGGAGCATACCTTTATTTCTGGCCTCACTTGTCTCCCAGCTCCAGTCCTAAATTTCCAGGTGCATGATGGAGATCTCCACTTGTTCCTCATTAGTACATCAAACTCAAAATATCTAGAAGACTATTCACCAACTTTTCGCCAATAAACCTAACTTTCTAATTTCCATGATGGCAATATTATTCTTCTAATCACCTCTTTAAAAAAGTCTCCCCAGCTCCTGTGTCTCTAAGTCCAACTGCTAAATCGTATTGATTTTTACCTACTCAATATCTATAACACTTGTATTAGTCCATTCTTGCACTGCTATAAAGCAATACCTGAGGCTGGGTAATTTATAAATAAAAGAAGTTTAATTGGCTCACAGTTCCACAGGCTGTGCAGGAAGCATGACTCTGGCATCTGCTTGGCTTCTGGAGAGGCCTCAGGAAACTTACAATCATGGTGGAAGGCCAAGGAGAAGCAGGCATGTCTTATATGGCCAGAGCAAGAAGAAGAGAGACAAGTAGGAGGTGCCATACACTTTTAAACAACCAGATCTTGTGAGAACTCATTGACTACACAGTACCAAGAGGGTATGAACCCCAAATATCTAAGACAGGTCTCAGTCAATTCAGAAAGTTTACTTTGCCAAAGTCAGGGACACATGCCCCTAATACAGCCTCACAAGGTCCTGGTCCTGATAACATGTGCCCAAGGGGGTCGGGGCACAGCTTGGTTTTATACATTTTATGGAGACATGAGACATCAATCAGTGTATGTAAGATGTACATTGGTTTAGTCCAGAAAGGCAGGACAACTTGAAGTGGGAAGGGTGCTTCCAGGTCATAGGTAGATAAGAGAAAAACCAAATGGTTGCATTCTTCTGAGTTTCTGATTAGCATTTCCAAAGGAAGCAGTAAGATATGCATTTATCTTAGTGAGCAGAAGGATGACTTTGAAAAGAATGGGAGGCAGGTTTGCCCTAAGCAGTTCCCATCTTGACTTTTCCCTTTAGCTTAGAGATTTGGGGGTCCCAAGATTTATTTTCCTTTCACATTTTAACCCTTTTCTTTTTAAAATCCTCTGGAGAAATCATTTTAGAAGAAAATGAGTCTCTGCTCTCAGACTTTATCTGATCTCTCATGGCTAGGATGGTTTATTTGTAGAAGAGTAAGTCCCACATTATTAGAAAAGCTCATTTTTAGCAGGTTGTGAAGTCTCATGTCCTATGAAGAGAAAATAGGGGGAGGAAGAGAGAAAAACAACAACAAACAAAAAAGAAAAATCCTAGAAAATCAATACAGGCCATATTACTGTGAAGTCCATATTATCAGTAGGCAGTTATGAAAGTGGCTTATGTATGTAAATAGGTTGCTGTTATTTTCTTCTGAAGCTTAAGTTGTCTACCTTTAGTTCATAGGGCTTTAAGAAAGCACAGCTTAGTTTTCAGTTATTTCAAATTAGGAAAAATAGGAGAAAAAAGAAAAATAAAGATGAAAAAAATTGAAAACATTATTTTGGAGACATCACCAGGAAAAATTTTAGAATTTAGTCCAACTGTAAAAAATAATAAAAATTGAAAAACATTAAGCAAGTCTAAAATCTAATGACAGGTGTACTATACTTTTTGAAACATAATTTTTCTCTCTTCAGGTTCCTATTTTTACTAAAGACAAATCATGGTAAGACTGATTTACTTTATTATACTTGGCCTATTTGTATAAAGTACAGCAAGAATAATTATTTTCACATAGGCTTTTTTATGGAACTTTGTTTCATAGAAGAAATCTCAGATAAGACTTTTTTAAAGTCAAGCTCAGCCATGGTTTTGTACCATCAAATGCCTTTGAGCTGGGTAAATTCCTCTCCTCTTGAGATCCCAAGATAACTTGGGTCTCCTGGACCTATCAGAAAGTGAAATTCTTTACTTACCACAGGTCAGGAACCCTATACAGGGACTGTGTAGACAAGATATGAGGCCATTGTTCCCAAGGGGTTTTTATTGGCTCTATTTAACTCAAGCTTGATTCCTTAAAGGAAATCACACCATTCCAGTAAAATAACCAGTTTCTCCAATAGTGTCCTGTTGTAAAATAAAACATTCTTATTGCACTTATGCAAATAACTATGTTGCCATAAATTAAGAATACTCACAAATAGTTTCCACATTCTGGAGAAATCAGATTGAGAGGGAGAAATCAGATTGAGAGAGAGAAATCCAAATTTGTTTACAGGAGTATACTCAATTGCAACAAGCTGTAAATAAGTAAAAAGCAAAGTTTTCTTGACTCTGGAAAAGAAAACAAAGAATCATCAATGTTTTAAGCTTTTTTAAAATGATTACTTCACTCTTCTGAAGTATTTGGTCTTTACATGTCTCTTTACATTGGTCTGTGATTATATTTGGGTCTTGATTTTGGTTTATCTTGAATTGGAAAATAAATAGGGCTTCAGTCTTCTATTAGTTCAGTCCATGCAGTTAACTCCTGTTCTGCTTGACATTCATGAATATTCCGTCTCTCCATGAGAGTCCTGAAAGTTTTCCTCCATTCTAATGTCACAGTCTCCAAAGTTATCAGAACTCTGCATTCAAGAACACCTTTTAGAGCTATAAAAGCTGATTATAAAACCAGCTTCTAAAGAGGACCAAAACAAGAAAATAATTGTCCATGGATGACAAAAAGTTTTAGTGCACCCACAGTCAAAGACACAACTGGCAAGGAAATTTGTTACTGCTGTGGCACATAATAATTTAACATAACAGTTATAATTATTACTAATAACATACACTAAGTCATATCAGAAATATAGGAGTTTCCCACAATTTTAAAACACATACCAATAACATATTTATATGAATACAGTCTAAAGAAAGCCAAACGCCATCATTTCATATTTGACAATACTTCCTGTAGGATTTTTACATCAAATAAGTCATATATGTCATTTTTGGACTTTAGGGAACCTAATATCTTAAAGAAATAATTAGGTCAGAAAAAAGACATAATTTATAATTTGATTTTAGAAAGTTTGTCAAATATCAAGGTTTAAAATGCTTGATATCACAAAATAGGGTCACAGGTCATTGTAAAATAAGTCATTAATTTAACCAAAGTGATAATTCAAAGATTTCAAAAACAAGGTGAAAACTGTTATTCTTAGAGAGAGGAGACTTAATTTTCCAAACAATAATCCCTAATAAAAACAGCATGAGGCCAATTAAATTTGTTTTTCTAACTTTTATAAACAATCTATAAAATTTTAATCATCTTGACCATACAATATAATTTCCATAAGCCTTTTACAACCTTTATAACCTTTATTAAGGAGTGGGTTAATGCTTCAAGAAAACCTTGTTAATATGACATAGGGGCCCATATACTGATCTTGCATCAGTGTGCCTTTGACATTAATGGTTAATTTATAGGGAAATTGAACTTATTTTATGTGTCAAAATCAGCCCTTACAATATCACCCACCTCTTCCATGATAGTCCCTGATCCTTAGGAGCTTAATATCTTTAATTTCTGGCCTTGTGTCTCACAAACCCAATTTATTTTGACTGGCATCTTCCACTGGGTCTGAAGATGAGGCTTTAACTACTGTCAGTGTTAAGATTTAGAAGGACTTGATGTCCTTTTTAGACCCAGAAGTCAAAGCCCTGTAACTTACTTAATGGCACAAGGACTTTAAAATCACATACAGAAAGTTACACAGATGTAATAATCTTAATTTTAAGAAAAATTTTTAATCTCAGTTTTTTCTAAGCAAACCAAACTTAGTAATAATGACATGGGAATTATTTTGATAAAGCGTAAGATCTAATTATCAGGCCAGTTACCCAAAGGCAAAATAAAAGACCTTCTGCAGTGCAACTGCTGTCCCCTATGGGGAATATTATGTTGGAAGAAAACATTTCCTTTAGATCTCTAAGATAAAACTTTTTCTTTTCTTTTCTTTCTTTTTTTTTTTTTGCATCAGGCCACAACAGTTAGAAACTGAAGGAAAAAAAAACTTACAGGAATTGAAAATGAGTTAAAGGATAGAGTTTGAGTTCAGGTCTTTTAAAAGAGGAGAGAAAGCTGAAAACAGCAAGATGCAATAAAAGTTAAACTTTTCATTAAAAAAATTATAATGTCTTGTAATTTATTAAGAGTAAAGCAATGCCTTAAGAAAATGTCAGAATTTGAACCAATTCTTTCATCTATAAGTGTGTTTTTTAATCAAAACTCAATCTCTAGAAAGACCATTATAATTTCTCTCTAATTATAGACAGCTTGGTCACATAAAAGTTTTTCTTCCTTTTTTTTTTTTTTAATAGATCCTCTTACTAAGACTTACACTGACCATTCATGACTGCTTGGAAGTTCTGGTTTGTCCTGAACATCCCCCATTTTTAAAACAACCAGTTATTTTATTCTAGGACAAAATTTACCATATAAGCTTTTTTCTCATATAAAGTTATTTTTCTTTAAGCTTTCTCACCAAAAATACCTCTTTAATTATATTAATATAACTTTCTTTACATCTCTCTTATTTCCTGGTTTCTTTTTCCTTGTTGTATACATGACCTTTAAAGAAGCTTTGAATTAGACAACAATTATTCACCGTTTAAAAAGCGCACACTTATTTGGAAAGAATGTTTTCCTACAATTTTTTTGAAAATACCCAATTGATGAAATATCTATTATTTAATTTAACTTTAGTTTCTAAATTATGACAATTTTGTCTACAAATATTTATCCCATTACATTTACCTAATTGTTTTAATAGTTTACCTAGATTATTTACGAAACCTGAAATAGTCATCATTTAAAGTTATGAAACTATCACTGCAAAATTATAACTGGAACAATGAAAAAGATCTGACCCAACCTACTCCATCTTGCTTTTAACCTCCAAGCTGTCCTTGTTCATTTCCGGGCATTGGATGAACTAACTTTGGGAGTAATGTAGTTTATAGTTTAGTTTTGAAACAGATGATAACAGTCCTTCACAAAACAAACCCCCTTCCTGCCTGGGGACTTGACTGCCTAAAGCTATAGATTAGAAGTTATGGCTATTTCACTAAATAATTCAATATTTACCTATTTTCATTAAATCAATATCAACCTCTTATTTATCAAAAATTATACAAGCAAAGATAATTCTATTTTGGGCTGGGTTTATAGTTTTGTATCCCTTATGCCAAATTTTGACACCTTAGAGTATTTGGCAGGGGTAAGTATGAAATTGCTTGATCAATGAATGAAAACAAACATGTATGCTGAAAATTCTTAAGACATCTCTACTGTTCTTTACCAATAATTTTAAAGCTAGCTTATTAAAGATTTTACTTAAGTCACATGAACTTGAAAAGCATTGGTGTTCATTATTTAATTTATGAGTACTCATTAAGCCAATTTGGTACCTTGTGGCCAAAACACAACAAAATACATATACATACACATAAACACACACATACATTTTCATACACTAAAGATCCTATAGCTTTTACTTCAGAACTCTAGCCATGAGATATTAATACAAACTTATTGGTCTGCAAAAACAGTAACGAAAATGAATGGTTGGAGTCTAACAGTGGATTTTATCTTCATCAAAAAGTAACAGCAGCTTTAAAGCAGGGAGAAAAGAAAACAGAGAAAAAGAGAACTTAAGAACTCTGTAGCTTGAAGGTTGATCTTAGCGCCCCTTTTCTTTCATGTAAATGTGCACAAAGACCATAATATTTCCGTTTTACACAGACTCTAACAAGTAAAGGTGCCATAAAACCAGTGGAGTACCCAAAAGGGGGTCATTCTCCTTGTTTTATTCTCATTTTTAGATTATTAATTTCCCACTTTTCTTTTTCTTTTTGTTTTTTCTTAAAAGGAGGAACTGAGCTATGGCCTAGGGTTTTTGTGGTGTGTGCTGATTGTGGGTGGGACTCCATAGTGTGTTACCATTGAGTTGTTGCCACCCTCTTTCATGTCTCAGTTTCATCCTCTGGAGGTCTAGCACCTCCAGGAGGGCTTAAAGCTCAGTGACCAGCTCCCATATGTGCTTCTTGGATGAGCCCTTTTTTAAACAAGTTTGATGGGGATTCTCCATAGGGCTGCTGCAAATCACAGGTGGTCAACCCTCTCTATACTCCCATGAGGCCCCTGGTCACCCACGGGTGCCTTTCAGCAGGGTGGAGCAAAATGTTCATTCTCTTCGAAGCTGAGGAAACTAAATCTCTCATTTACCTATGAAAACAACAGTTCAGTTTCTCACACAAATGTGCACATACAAGCCAAACTGATATTAATTCTGGGAGAAAAAGCAATGGAGAAGACCCTTTAGAATGCATCTCCGAATTAGAAGTAGAATCCTTAAACAATAACTTCCTAGGAGAGAAAGAAAGAAAAAAAAAAGCCAAAACCACTTCCTGTAAACCACCTTCAGCCACCCCTAACTTTGGAGTTCTTGCCTACCGTTACACACACCAAGGTCAAATCTTCTCACAGTACAAGGTAATCTCTGGTAGCCCCAAAGCCAAAGAGGTCAAGTCATGCAATACAGGAGAGCAGAGCTTTTAGACCCAAGAAGAATGTGCCCATGACTCTTGAAACTCCACAAAGAAAACAGTACACCCCAAAAGGGGTGAGTGGTGCCTTTGTTCTGAGTTCTCTAAGGAGTTTGAGTCATTAGAAGCCTTCTCTCTAGATTTTTCTTGGTACTGAAGATGACAAAGGGGGAAGGCAGTAGGGGTGGAAGAAAAGTAAACAAAAGAACAATTGTTGTTTTGTTTCTTTTTTTTTTTTTCAGACAGGAAGCAAACACAGAAACCAAATGCATGGTTTTGGGGTTTTGTTTTTTGTTTTTTCCTCTTTTACAGCTGTGAGGAATTTTAGCCAATTCAGAGAGACCTTGTTACCCATACTTTGAAATTCTCATTCAGATTTGACCAAGTCAGGTAGGGTTGGTCAAAGCTGAAAGGAGAAGGACCAGAACAAACAACAACAACAACAAAACCAACAATATGATTACTGAGCACTCTAATGGTAAGGAGAAATTAAGATCAGCTGGTTGTTAATTTTAACTTTAGCCAAGACAAAACACCAATTCAGCTACTTATGTAGGGATGGGTCTCAGACTGATGACTGCTCTCTTCCACCCTGGAAGCAGGAAAAAACTCAAACTCACCTTCCCTGTTGGAAGGAAGCTCAAACTCTAGAAAGGAGTTACCTCCCTTGCATCATCATGGAAGCAGGAAAACTTGCGTCCTTTGTTGGAAGCAAACAAAACTCCCCCTTCCCCGAACCAAGAAAAAGGAGTTCTATGGCAGAATAAACTTTAGATCTTGATCAAATTTGGGGGGATCAGGGATTCTCTGAAGGTGATGCTTCCAGGCCTCAGCAAATTATTCTATTGGTTTGAGCCATAAAGACAGCTCAAACTGGTACTAAGCACCAACAGGAGATATGTCAAAGGTCAGGAGAACCTCCACTCAGAATCCCTTTGTGATTACCAAATGTGAACTCCAAATATCTGAGACAGGTCTCAGTCAATTCAGGAAGTTTATTTTGCCAAAGTTAAGGACACGTGCCCATGATACAGCCTCACAAAGTCCTGACTACACGTTTCCAATGTGGTCAGGACACAGCTTGGTTTTATACATTTTAGGGAGATATGAGACATCAATCAATGTATGTAAGATGTACATTGGTTTGGTCCGAAAAGGCAGGACAACTCCAAGAGGGAGCAGGGAGTGGGGTGGGGGGCGCTTCCAGGTCGTAGGTAGATAAGAGACAAACCAAACGGTTGCATTTGTTTGAGTTTCTGATTAGCCTTTCCAAAGGAGGCAATCAGATATGCATTTATCTCAGTGAGCCGAGGGATGACTTTAAATAGAATGGGAGGCAGGTTTGCCCTAGCAGTTCCCATCTTCACTTTTCCCTTTAGCTTAGTGATTTTGAGGTCCCAAGATTTATTTTCCTTTCACAAGGAGATGGTGCTAAACCATTAGAAACTGCCCCCATTATCTAATCACCCCCTTTCAGGCGCCACCTCCAACACTGGGGATTATAATTCAACATGAGATTTGGGCGGGGACACAACCAAACCGTATCATTCCACCCCCTGGCCCCTCCAAATTTCCTGTCCTTCTCACATTGCAAAATACAATCATGCCTTCCCAATAGTCCCCCAAAGTTTTAACTCATTCCAGCATTAACTCAAGAGTCCAAAGTCCAAAATCCCATCTGAGACAAGGCTAGTCCCTTCTTTCTTTCTTTTTTTTTTTGAGACACAGTCTCGCTCTGTTGCCCAGGCTGGAGTGCAGTGGCACAATCTCGGCTCACTGCAAGCTCTGCATGGGTTCACGCCATTCTCCTGCCTCAGCCTCTCGGCTAGTCCCTTCTTTCTATGAGCCTGTAAACTCACAAACAAGTTAGTTACTTACAAGACACAATGGGGGTATCTGACTGTTACAAATTAATTTTGCTGCCCTGAAAATCCTCAGTGCTCTTCTTGTTCATTTCTGTCTCCCCCCAACTTTTGGCCTATACTGATCTTTTTACTATCTCCACAGTTTTGCCTTTTCCAAAATGTCACATAGTTGGAATCATGCAGTATGTAGTCTTTTTTGATTGGCTTATTTCACTTGGTAAGTTTCCTCTGTGTTTTTTCATGGCTTGATAGCTCATTTCTTTTTAGCACTGAATTATATTCCATTATCTGTTCCACAGACAATCAACAAACTGTTCCACAGTTTATCCATTCACCTACTGAGGGACATTTTGGTTGCTTCTAAGTTTTGGCGATTATGAATAAAGCTGCTATAAACGTCTGTATGCAGGTTTTTGTGTGGACATTTTTCAACTCCATTGTGTAAACACCAAGGAGCGCAATTGCTGAATTGCATAAAAGTCTATTTAGTTTTGTAAGAAACTGCCAAACTATCTTTCAAAGTGGCTGTACCCTTTTGCATTCCCACCAGCAATGAATGAGAGTTCTTTGTTCCTCCACATCCTCACCAGCATTTGGTGTTGTAAGTGTTTTATGCTTTGGCTATTCTAATTGGTATGTTGTGGTATCTCATTGTTTTATTTTGTATTTCCCTAATGACATATGATGTGGAGCATCTTTCATGTTTATTTGTCATCTGTATTTCCCTGATGACATATGATATGGAGCATCTTTTCATATGTTTATTTGCCATCTGTATATCTGTAAGTGAGAACACACAGTATTAGGTTTTCCGTTTTTGCATTATTTTGCTTAGGATAATAACCTCCAGCTCCATCCATGTTGCTGAAAGGACACAATTTCATTCTTTTTTATGGCTATGTAGTATTCCATGGTGTATATATATCACATTTTCAAGTCTACAGTTGATGGGCATCTTCATTGATTATGTTGTTTGTTTTCTTATTGTTGGTTTTAAGTGTTCTTTGTACATCCTGGATAATACTCATTTATCAGATATATCTTTCACAATATTTTTCCCAGTCTTTTTATTCTCTTGACAGTGTCTTTCACAGAGCAGAGATTTTTACTTTTAATGAAGTTCAACTTACTAATTCTTTATTTTATGAGCCTTTGGTGTTTATCCAAAAAGTCATTGCAAAGCCCAAGGTCATCTAAATATTCATCTATGTTAACTTTTAGGAGTCTAAGAGTTTTGCATGTTAGTTAGTTCTTTGAGCTGTTTTGAGTTAACTTTTGTAAAGGATGTAAAGTTTGCATCTAGATTCTTTTTTTTTTTTTGTATGTAGATGTCCAGTTGCTCCAGCACCATTTGTTGAAAAGACTGTCCTTACTCCATTGTATTGCTTTTCCTTTTTAATCACAGATCAGCAGTCTATATTTATGTGGGTCTATCCCTGAGCTCCCTATTCTATTCCATTGATTTATTTGTCTGTTGTTTTGCCAATACCACACTGTCTTGATTACTATAGCTTTATAGTAAGGCTTGAAGTTTGGTAGTGTCAGTCCTCAACCTGTGTTCTTCTTCAATATTGCATTGGCAATTCTGGGCCTTTTGCCTGTCCTTATAAACACTGTAATCAGTTTGTCCTTATCCACAAAATTACTTGATGGGATTTTGATTGGGTATATTAGTCAAGGTTCTCTAGAGGGACAGAACTAATAGGAGAGGTGTATTTATAAAGGGGAGTTTATTAAGGAGTATTGACTCACATGATCACAAGGTGAGGTCCTACAATAGGCCATCTTCAAACTGAGGAGCAAGGGAACCAGTCTGAGTCCCAAAGCTGAAGAACTTGGAGTCTCATGTTCGAGGGCAGGATGCATCCAGCACAGGAGAAAGATGTAGGCTGGCAGACTAAGCCAGTCTAGTCTTTTCACATTCTTCTGCCTGCTTTTATTCTGGCCATGCTGGCAGCTGATTAAATTGTGCTCACTCGGATTGAGGGTGGGTCGGCCTTTCCCAGTCCACGGACCAAATGTTAACCTCCTGTGGCAACACCCTCACAGACACACCCAGGAACAATACTTTGTATCCTTCAGTCCAATCAAGTTGACACTTAATATTAACCATCACATTGGGGTTGCCTTGAATCTATAGATCAAGTCAGGAAGAATTAATATTGGGACAAAATTGTGGCCTCCTAGCCACGAAATGAAATCTCTCTCCACTTATTTAGTTCCTTAATTTCTTTCATCAGAGTTATATAGTTTTCCTCATTTACATCTTGTACATTTTTTATATTTATGCCTAAGTATTTCATTTTTCAGAGTGCAAATATAAATGGCACTGTGTTTTAAATTTCAAATTCCACTTGTTCATTGCTGGCATATAGGAAAATGACTGACTTTTTAATATTAAGTTTGTATCCTGCAACTTTGCTTTAATTGCTGTTAGTTCCAGGGGTTTTACCAATACTTTCAAATTTTCTACATAGATATCATATCATCAGTGAACAAAAACAGTTGTTTATTCTTTCCCAACCTATATAACTTCTTTTTCTTTTTAAACTTTTTTAGTTAGGACTTCCAGTATGGTGTTGAAAAGCAATTGTTAGAAGGAAGATTCTTGCTTTATTTATAATCTTAATGGGAAATCTTTGAGTTTCTCACCATTGAGTACAATGTTAACTGTAGACTTTTTTGTAGACATTCTTTCTCAAGTTGAAGAAGTTTCCCTCTACACCTAGTTTGCTGAGTTTTTATCATAAATGGGTGTTGGAATTTGTCAAATGGTTTTCTAGAAATCTATTGATATGATCATGCTATTTTTCTTCTTTAGCCTGTTAGTGTGATGTATTACATTGATTGATTTTCAAATGGTGAATTAGCCTCATATATCTAGGATAAATCCCACTTGGATGTGGTGTATAATTATTTTTATACATTGTTGGGTTTAATTGGCTGGATATTTTGTTGAAGATTTTGGCATCTATGTTCATGAGAGAAATTGGTTATTGTTGTTTTTTTTTTTTCCTTACAGTGTCTTTGCCTGGTTTTGGTAGTGTGTAAAGCTGGCCTTATGCAATGAGTTACCAAGTATTCCTTCTCTTTCTGTCTTCTGAAAGAGATTGTAAAGAACTGGTATCAGTGGCTGGCAAGATGGTCAAATAGGAACAGCTCCAGTCTGCAGCTCCCAGCAAGATCAACGCAGAGGTGGGTGATTTCTGCATTTCCAGCTGAGGCACCAAGCTCATCTCATTGGGACTGGTTAGACAGTGGGTGCAGCCCATGGAGGGTGAGCCAAAACAAGGTGGTGTGTTGCATTACCCGGGAAACTCAAAGGATCAGGGAACTCCCTCCCCTAGCCAAGGGAAGCTGTGAGGGACTATGCCGCGATGAATGGTGCATTCTGGCCCAGAAACTATGCTATTCCCATGATAGTCACAACCCATAGATCAGGAGATTCCCTCAGATGCCTATACCACCAGGGCCCTGGGTTTCAAGCACAAAACTGGGCACCCATTTGGGCAGACACTGAGCTAGCTGCAGGAGTTTTTTTCATACCCCAGTGGCACCTGGAATGCCAGCAAGACCCTGTGTCAAAAACAAAAAACAAACAACAACAACAACAATAAAACATTATGGTGCATTTGTCACAATTAATGAACCAATACTAATATATTATCATTGATTGAAGTCAATACTTTATTCAGATTTCCTTAGTTTTACCTAATGTCTTTCTTTTGTTCCAAGATCACATCCAGGATACCACATTATATTCAGTAGCCATGTCTCCTTAGGCTCCTCTTGGCTGTGGTAGTTTTTCAAACTGTCCTTGGTTTTTATGACCTTGTCAGTTTTAAAGATTACTATTCAGGTATTTTGCACAATTTTTCTTAATTGAGATTTGCCTATTTTTTTTAACAATTAGACTGGGCTAATATTTTTTGGAGGAAGACCACAGAAGAAATGTGGTATTATCATCACATCAGATCAAGGCTACATACTATGAAATATGGTTTATCGCTATTGATGTTAACCTCAATCACCTGGCTTAAGGTGGTATTTGTCAGGTTTCTCCACTGTCAAGTTACATTTTTGGTGTCTTTTTCCAACACTCTAGTTTTTGGAAGAGTTTTCCCTTACATTTTTAACTGAATATTTTCTATATAAGTGAAGCTTACTGATTTTAGTATTCACATATTATTTAAAGTAACACTAAATTATAAAGAGTAGACAGTCATCAAAATGTTTGCCAATTACAAAATATCAATGAGAAATTAGAGTACTACCATTAATAATGCACAAGAAAATATCTTTTTCCAATCTCGTTTAAAAAAAATACTTACTTTGCCATTCAGAGCAAATGCCAGATTATGAGACCCACAGAAAGCCACCCTGATTAAAATGTGATTCATTTAGAAGTGTTGATATATGGTAAGAAATATCCTATCCAGCTCCATACCTATTATCGTGGATTATTTTTCACTGTTCACTAAATATTTTAGTTACTCTCTGTATTCATTATATATTGCTGCACAAAAAAATTACCCCTACAATTTAATGGTTAACACATCAAGCAGTTTCTGTAGATCAGGAATGTGGACATGGCTTAACTGGGTCCTCAGCTTCAGGATCTCTCGCAAGGCCACAATCATGGTGTCAGCCAGGGCTATCGTCATTTCATGCTTCAACTGAGGAAAAATCTGCTTCCAACTTCACTCTGTTTGTTTGCAGGCTTCAGTTCCTTGTGGGCTATTGAACTCAATAGGAGAGCCTCAGTCCCTTGCTGGGAATTGGCTGGGGTTCACCTTCAGTTCCTAGCCATATGAGTTTCTCCAAAATTGTAGCTTGCTTCATCAATGTGAGCAACCCAAAAAGGCAAGATGTAATGAGACAGTGCCCACTAGAAAGAGAAAGCTAGCAAGACTGAAGTAGTAGTCTTTCCTAAGTTAATTACAGGAATGACAGCCCATCACTTTTAATGAATTCTATCTATTCTAGAAGAGGGTAATTAAGTCCACACCATACTCAAGGGAAAGAGACGACACCGAGGTGTGACATTGGAAACTATGTCATGAGCTGCCTACCACATTATCCCTGTGATGTTCCTTCCTATGGGAGGATTCTATATCTCTCTCTATTGAACAAAGGAATGACTATGTGACTTGCTTTAAGCTCATGAACTCTGACAAAAATAACACATTTTATAATGTTTTAAGGTATTCAAATGCCCATATTATAAAAATTACCTCAGAGAGGCTGAGACTTCTGGAATGGTGGAGTGAAGACATTGGCAAATCTTCTCCCCAAAAAGCAAAAATAAAATTGGACACTTGAAAAAAAACTCCCAACTATCAAAATCAACCAAAGGCATACAAATAACTCAAAAACTTATATTTAAGAAAACTACTGAACCTTGGGTAAGAATGGTGTTATTTAATGGCATTTTAGCCCACACCACCTTAGGACAGGATGGACCAGGAAAACCATCATCTTTACTGCCAAAGTGGACTGGCTTCATTTGGAGTAGAGTCAGAAGTCCCCATGTCCAGGACATTGTCAAAAACAACAGTGATCTTGGTGACAAATAATTGGGGAGGGATGACATCATAGCTAGCCTTAGGGTGCGATTAAGCTTAGAGCAAGCAACAGATTAGCAGACTAGCCAGAAATTTAATGAGAAAAAATGAAGAATGAGACAGCTTTCCTTATACTAAACACAAAAATTAACTCAAAATGGATCATAAACCCAAATGTAAGAATGAAAACTATAAAACTTCTAGAGAAACACATAATAGAAAATCTTCATGGTCCTGAAATTTCTTGGGTTAGGCAAAGAGTTCTTAGATATAACATCAAAGGCACAATGCATAAAAGAAAAAAATTATACAGTGGATTTCATAAAAATTTAAAAAATTCTTGTCCCTCAAAAGACACTTAAGAAAAATGAGAAGACAAGCCACAGACTGGGAGAAGATATCTGCCAATCATAGACTTAATAAAAATGTTATCCAGAATATATAAAGAACTATTATAATTAAATAAGAAGATAACACACAAAAGAGGCAAAGAATTTGAATAGACGTTTCACCAAAGACATGGCTAATAAGTACATGAAAAGAGGCTCAATCACATTGTCATTTGAATTAGAAAATGCAAATTAAAACTGTAATGAGAAACCACTTCCTACCTATTAAAATGGCTATAATAAAAAAAGACAAACAAAAATAAGTGTTGGTGAAGATATGGAGAAACTGTAACCCACATATGTTGCTGGTAGGAATATAAAATGATTTGTCACTTTGTAAACGTTTAACAGTTTCTTAAAAAGTCATAAAAACTTCTGACATGCTACAGCACAGATGAACTTCAAAAACATGCTGAGTGAAAGAAGTCAGACATAAAAGATTACCTATATGTTTTCATTCATATGGAATATCTATAAAAGGCAAATTTTTAGACAGAAAGCAGATTAATTATTTTCTAGGGCTGGGTGTAGCAATGAAGATTCACTGCAAATGGACTCAGGAGATGTTTTGGGGGCAATGGACATGTTCTAAAAGTGGCCTGTGGTGGTCAGTTGCACAATTCTGTAAATTTACTAACAAACATTGAATTGTACACTAAGAATGGCTAAATGTATGAAAATTATACTTCAATAAAACTGTTATTAAAAAGGAAAACACCTATGTTTAGTTTGCCACATCTCTCTCTCTGTGTCAGGACGATCAGTTATGTTCCAGATAGGAGGTGTTGCAACAGCCTGGGTGCCAGAATGAACACACATAAGGAGCAGAGTGCAGGAAACTCATGATGGATGTGAACAAGAAAATAACCTTTGTTGTTGTAAGTCACTGCAATTGAGATTTGGGAATCATTTTTTACCACAGCATAACATAGTTTATCCTGACTGCTAGACTTATCTTTCTGAGAAACAAAATATATCATTACATACTGATGTTAAATTCTTCAGTGGAGAACTTCTATTTAAGAAGTAAATTTATTATAAGTGTATTTTCTATAATTTCATAACATAACTTTATGGTTCCTTGAGTTAAAAATACAAACTTTCTGTTACATCCTTTTAGGTTTCATGCAACTCTGAATCATACGACAAAATTATTTACATATATTTGCATAGCACTTTACCAAGAGCTGGGAATATAGTAAGGAACAATATAGACATGGCCCCTACCTTCACAAAGCTTATAGTTAAAAAAAAAAACAATGTTTATTATCTGTTTGCTTTCTATAATATATTTTAAAACAACTATATATTTATTTTCATGTTCCATGATAGTTTTTAAAATAAAGGAAGTAGATGATTGTTCTTTCAATTTAAACTTCTGTGACTATCACTTCTAATTTGCCAGATAATTTTTACAATGCATATTTTAATTTGTATTCATTTTTTATTTCTACCAGCAGATGGAACCCTTTAGATTTATTTTGTCTCAAACAGCACTATATAAACTTTTGTGATTTCTTCTAATTTTTAAGAATTCTTTTTTCTTTGATTTAATATTTATTTCTAGAACACAAGTTAATGATAATAGGCAAAGATAGTCATTCTACATTCCAAAAAACACCTCCACATTAATAAAATTCATATCGGCATATTCAATTAAAGAATATTCAATTAAATATTCACATATTCACCCTATCTCACTCCCCTAAGTCGCCACATTCATAAATACACAAAAAAAATTGCAAGACACATGGCCTCAGGGCCAAACACTGCATTCTTTAAGGTGTTATGGTACTTTGCAGAAACATTTATATGCATCTCTGCAAAGGTATAGAGCAAAAGACCTGTTCTAGGAGCAAAACCACACCAGAATGTGGCACTCCAAAGAATGGTCAAAAAGCAGCTCTCCAGCTTTGTGGTAGCTTCTCCCTCTGCACACAGCACCGCTTGAGTTAAACCATGGTTGCTGGTTTGAGGCAAAACAGCACAGCAAAAAGGATGACTTAACTTCTATAAGAAGCCACAGGCCAGACACAGTGGCTCATGCCTGTAATCCCAGCACTTTGGGAAGCCGAGGTGGGCAGATCACTTGAGATCAGGAGTTCAAGACCAGCCTGGTTAACATAAAGAAACCCCATCTCTACTCAAAATACAAAAAAATCACTTGAGATCAGGAGTTCGAGACCAGCCTGGTTAACATGAAGAAACCCCATCTCTACTCAAAATACAAAAAAAAAAATTAGGCTGGCACGGTGGTGCATGCCTATAGTCCCAGCTACTAGGGAGGCTGAGGCAGAAGAATAGCTTGAACCTGGGAGGTGGAGGTTGCAGTGAGCCGAGATCGTGCCACTGCACTCCAGTGTGGGTGACAGAGTGAGACTCTGTCTCAAAAAAAAAAAAAAAAAAGGAAGCCGCAGATCTGCTTCTGTGGCTATAGCAGGCTTTGCCCCAGGAAATTTCTTCCTGAAGACTAAGGAGAGAAGAGAGAAGCTTTATAAGTGTCTACTCTGCTTTGCTTTGAAAACAGTTTGCAACAACTGGTTCTTCCACACCTGGACTGGATGATTCAGGCTGGAGTTTATTAATGAGCTAGGTTGTGGCCTTCTCCTTACAGACTTTTATTCCAGAGACCCATGCAAGTTTATCTCACAAGAATTACAAGTTCACCAGAGAGCTGGAAACCCATCCATCTTCATTAAAATTTATTATGAAGGAAAGGTGGAAAAGAAGCAATATTGACTATACTAAAATCAAAATTTCTGTCCATAATCGTATATTTTAGAACTGGCCTTCTCTATTCTCCACTTTCCTGAAATTGTTCTCAGTCAAAAGTAGGAGAAAAAACTCATTATTATAAAAGAAACACAGCTCTGGCCCTAGCAAATTTACTGTAAAGTGGCTCACACTACGTGGTCAACCTTACTTTCCACGATTCCCCATCATGAACCCAACTTTATAATCAAATCGGTGTTCTCATTGCTTTAAACTAACTGCCACATCCATGTCTCATTGTTTCCACCTCCATTTCTTTGCTCCTGTTATCCCACCCTTAAGTCACTTTCACTTAATTACTTCCTTAGGGAATCCTCTCCCTTAAGACCTAGTCCAAGCTCTAAATGCTAAAAGATACTATCTGTTTCTCAGGGTTCTTAGGGCTCATATCAGACACTGAAGTGTAATTCCATACTATCAGGTATTAGCTAATGTTTGTTGAAGAGACCTGCTTAGCCTGGATGAGGATGGGCATGCAAATGAAACCTGGAGTTGGAATGGTCACATGGTATGTCTAAAGAGATTGGCCTGAGGCTTTTTCAGAATTCTCCCTTAGGTCAGTTCCAGTATTATACAGGAGCAGTAGGTTAATTCTAACACACCTGATGTGGTTAGTCTTTGTGTCCCCACACAAATCTCATCTTGAATTGTAATCCTCATAATCTCCATGTGTCGAGAGAGGAATCAGGTAGGAGGTAATTGGATCATGGGACGGTTTCCCCCATGCTGTTCTTGTGATAGTGAGTGAGTTCCTATGAGATCTTACGGTTTTATAAAGCAGTTTTCCCTGCTGTTGCTGGCTCTCTCTTTCTTGCCACCACAGGAAGAAAGTCTTTGCTTCCCCTTCATCTTCTACCATGATTGTAAGTTTCCTGAGGCCTCACCTGCTATGCAGAACTGTGAGTCAATTAAACTTCTTTTCTTTCTTTCTTTCTTTTTTTTTGAGATGGAGTCTCAGTCTGTCACCCAGGCTGGAGTGCAGTGGCACGATCTCGGCTCACTGCAAGCTCTACCTCCCAGGTTCACGCCATTCTCCCGCCTCAGCCTCCTGAGTAGCTGGGACTACAGGCGCCCACCACCACGCCCGGCTAATTTTGTTTTTCTATTTTTAGCAGAGATGGGGTTTCACTGTGTTAGCCAGGATGGTCTCGATCTCCTGACTTTGTGATCTGCCCGCCTCAGCCTTCCAAAGTGCTGGGATTATAGGTGTGAGCCACTGCGCCCGGCCTACCTCTTTTCTTTATAAATTACCCAGTCTTGGGTAGTATTTTTATAGCAGTGTGAAAATGAACTAATACAATGCCTAAGCAAAACACGAAAATGAAGAGTTCAACTAAACTTGTCAAGTTTCCTGAGAGTGCATGATGCAAGAATAACACAAATACACACAATATCTGAGATGGGCACTGGAATAAGTTTATGGAGAAAACTTGAAAGAATCTAATTGTCAGGAAAAATAGAAACTCAGAAGTGTTTTGTGCTGATAGACTACTAAAGATCAGATGAGACAAAAGCTGTCTCTGAAGATGCCAGGGCTGACACATGACAACCTATGCCAAATTCTTCCTCCATCCCCATTCCCCATATCTTGGCATTTTACAAGTCTCATGGTCACTGGACCTGCACTTGGAGAACACAGCTGTAACTCCAAAATGATTGAGTTTCCAACACTCAGCAGAGTGGAGTCTCATAATCAAAATTAAGTTCAGTTGAGAAATGTGATTAATAGTTATATTTCTTGCAAGCTGACTGTGTTGACTGAGACTCAAGCCCAAATTTCCATCACTCTGATATCCTGCTATTAGGTATGGCACCAATCACTAAAACCTCCAGCCCCCAAGAAAAATATATTCAGAATTGATGGGAAAAATTGAGGTTAAAAACATGTCTACACAGTATGAATGTTTTCAAATAGTTGTCCCATTGATGGAAATAATTTTGCACCATGTGTTTTAGTTAGTAGTAAAAGGATGCCCAAATAGCTGATCCATAAGCTCTCTATGGTCACGTCCTCACCAGATTGACCAAATTTATAGGCAGAATAGCAGCAGACCCAAGTTTCTGTATTTATATTTCTTACTTGAACTTCATGATGAAAAACATAAAACTGTTCTGAGTTATTTTAACATTAAACACATTCATCCTTGGAATTGGAAAATGCTAATGCTTTCCTACGCCCATATGCTGAATAAAATTGAAAGTAAACAGAGCTAGCATATTTTGGGAATTGCTACTATAGTCATCAAAGCAATTAAAAACTCATTTCAAGGTGGTTATTATAGTAGTATTTGTTGTTATTTATATGTCTCAAGTAGGGGCACTTCTGTAGTTGTATATTATACCACATATATTATCAGTATAAAAACCAAGAAAACTTATCCACTTCATAAATATCAGGATTAGTCCTTAAGGCCTAAAATTTTCAGCTCCAACATCTTAAGGATGAAGTCCTTCCTATACTATCACAAGTTTAATATTTTGAAATAAAATTGCATTTATGGTCATAAAAGTATAATAGATTAAGAATAATAATGTTTGATTATTTGACTCATACCTACATGAATTTCCATTTATTTGATTAGATTGCCATAACCTTCTCATAAATTAAAAATCTTTTAAATAATTAATAGTATAATTTGTCCCCAACTATAACATTGCTTACTCTGTCTATTTGTTTACCAATGCACAAAGAGGAAAAAAATAAACTCTGTTGTAAGAACCTTATTTCCATGATGCTAAATATTATCTTAAAATTCTTAATAGAACAAGACTTTGCTATAAAGTTCCTCAGTAGGTCAATATTTTTCCCATACTTATATAATTGTTTTTATATGAGAATTTCTCTCTTCTACCACAGGGTAAACACATGAAGGACAGAGAAAAAACGTTGTACAGTGTTCTTTATACCTCTAGGTATCATACACTTTTGTAGGTCTGAGCTATACTTTATGCCTGGGAAAATCTCATTCTATATCTCAAGGAGCTTTCTGTGTACTCCTCTCTTTTCCTTGCAAACATGTGATCCATAGGGTGCCAAAGAAAGTGCTATTTACATAAAATTAAGCCAAAATTGAACAGCTTGTGACAGGCAAATCACAAAAGTGGCTGTCATCCTTACAAATGCCCTAAGCCTCTTCGTGGTGACCATTCATTTCCTGTGAAAGAATGAAAGCCTCTGTGTAGTCTAAACCTACTCCAGGAAACTATAACAGCTACATTGACATTTCCAGCCAACCTCAAAAGACCAAGATTCTTCCCCAAAAGGAGTCCTGATCTTGGATTCTGGGTTTTGACCTAGGTCATACCTTATACTCTGTGTGTATTTCCTGATTCTGTCAAATAGATATGTTGTCCTACATTTTCCACAGCTTTCCATGAGTGCTGCCTGATATTATGGAAACACATTAGAAGGTCTCGGCTACCAGTAAATAGACTTGCCCTTCTAATAGATGCTTGGGCTCCTTTCCTTGTGGTTTTAACCCCTGGTTTTCTATTTCATTGGATTTATCAGCTAAACTCAGAGTCTAGAGCAATCACAGAATGAAATACAGGACTTCTGTCAATAACTGAGGCAAAAGATTTGTTTCTTGGTCTGATTGGTGTAGTGTGCATCTGTGAGGACTAGAACCATTACAGCTACAGCTGACACATAAGGAAGGGCTAAGAGAATCCCAGAGAGTTTGATCAAACCACATCCAAAGCTCCACTACATCTGGACGTTTAGCTGTTATGTGAACCAATACATTTATTATTTAAAGCAGTCTGTGATGAAGATCATGTAATATATGCCTAAAGTTTTCATTAACATCTTTGCCATTACATGGCAAGCGCTCACCTGAGAATAAAGTCAAAGTGAAGCAAAGCAGCACTGGGAAAGAAAGCAGGATAGATTGATTGCTGGTGACATCACTGGAGGTCCCTTCTTCATTGTAAATTAATGCAGTATCCTTTCTTATTTAAATTAATCTGAGTTGGGTTTCTTCTACTTGCAAATATGGAGTCCTGACTAATTCAGTAGTGTTTCTGGTTTGTACAATTTAGTGGCTCTGAAATGATTATCTGATTATGTTCTCAGTAAAAGGGGACCACCATGGGAACTAGATTTGAAAATAAAACAAATAAATAAATATAATGGTCTTTCAGGACTAAATTGAGTATAATATAGCCACTGGTCAGAAAAACTAAATTTAAGTTATTATTCAGCCCAAATCACCAATTCACTACTTTAAATGATAGTATTGACTAAAAAAATACAGAGAAAGTTTGAAAATGGCTTAAATAAATTAATTCTGTCACGCTTAATACCTGGTTAATGCCTATTCCATATGTTCCCATAGGATGATTATTATTTGTACTACATTGCAGGCTTCAAAGGAGGCTTGAGGCTTCCTCTTTCACCAAAACCATGAAATGAAGAAAGATTATGTAGATCAAGGTTAAAAGCATTGCTGGGTTCCAGTGTTAAGGGCTAAAACTTCCAATATGGCAAAGGGGTTTGGCATCCCTGTGGCTTCATTTTTTACCTTGTAGTTATTGTTTTAAGAAATCTCCTCTCTTTGCTTTCTTCATGGGAGGATCCTACTTTAGGCTTTTCTTTTCTTCCATGCATCTATTATTGTTACAGGAACTTTAGCTCCTTTTTTCTTAGAGTTTTCTTACCCTCTCCATACCTCCCTTGGCCTCTGCTGCTGCCACTCTCAGGCCCTGACGAATGGGCAGCACGTTGTATCAAGGGAGTCAGACAAGCAGACCATGGTGTGATGATTAAAACTGAAATTGAAACAGAGATTAGCTATATTAGATGATATTTCAACCAGCCTATGAAAACTAATCTTATGAGTCAATTCCATCTCACAATAAAGGATACCTCTACCATAATCTAAATGTCAGTCATAGTAAATTATTTGACATTACTCAAATTCTCTATGCTTTTAATCTCTCTAAGCCTCAGTTTCTCATTTGCATTAATGGAGACAGTAATTGTATCTAACTCATAAAGTAATTGTAAGAATTAATTGTATATGTAGAACCTAGGCACTGAGTAAGCATTCAATAAATGTTAGGTATTAAAACATACCTCCATCATGGTCCTTATTAGACTATAACAGAATTATCACATTTCTTTCAATAGACCGTGTGATCCATAAGGGCGAGCACCCTAATTTGTCATTATACACTAAATATTTTGTGAAATTAAGAAATTCCTGGCCAGACACAGTGGCTCATGCCTGTAATCCCAGCACTTTGGGAGGCCAAGGCGGGCAGATCACGAGGTCAGGAGATCGAGACCATCCTGGCCAACATGGTGAAACCCTGTCTCTACTAAAAATACAAAAATTAGCTGGATGTGTTGATGCATACCTGTAATCCCAGCTACTCGGGAGGCTTAGGCAGGAGAATCACTTGAACCCAGGAGGTGGAGGTTGCAGTGAGGTGAGATAGTGCCACTGCACTCCAGCCTGGCGACACAGCAAGACTCCATCTCAAAAAAAAAAAAAAAAAGAAGTTCCCAGTAAATATTTGTTCAATATATAAATAACTTAAGGTTACAGTTCAGACTTCTATTGGCCATAAGGTGGAATAGAAAAAAGACTTTTTTGAAAAAATATTTATACCATATAAAAATCATACTTAAGTCATCTTATATAAATGCAAATAATAATGTATTGAAGTGAAAATTTTAAGATATGTGCTCTGCATTCTCACCAAATCAAAATGTTATATTACATTATAGTATAAACAAAAAAGCAAGCACCCATCCACTATGTATACATCAAAGTAAATAAAGGTGCTGATAATGAGAATCAGGAATTGGGTCTCCGGTCTTTCATCACTTTCCTTTGGTCTTCTATCTCTATGGAGGAAATCAAATTTACTTCTGGCATATGTATGTTCAGATATCTTACACCAGTAGTCCTCAACATTTTTGGCACCAGGGACCAGTTTTATGGAAGACAGTTTTCTCATGGACAGGGAGAGGGGTGGGAGGATGGTTCCAGGATGAAGCTGTTCTACCTCAGATCATCAGGCATTAGATTTTCATAAGGAGCAGGCAACCTTGATCTCTTGCATGTGCAGTTCACAATAGGGTTGATGCTTCTATGATAATCTAAGGTTGCTGCTAATCTGAAAGAAGGTGGGGCTCAGAGGTAATGCACAGTCACCCACTGTTCACCTCCTGCTTGTGCAGCCCAGTTCCTAACAGGTCATGGACCAGTACCAGTCCTCAGCCCAGGGGTTGGGGACCCTTTCACACTGCAATGAAGAAATACGCAAGACTAGGTAATTTATAAAGAAAACAGGTTTAATTGACTCACAGTTCCACATGGCTGGGAAGGCCTCAAGAAACTTACAATTGTGGTGGAAGGCACCTCTGTGAAAACTCATTCAGTATCATGAGAACAGCATGGGGGTAACCGTACCCCGCCCCCATGATTCAATTACCTCCCACTGGATCACTCCCATGATACATGGGGATTACGGGAACTATAATTCTAGATGAGATCTGGGTGGGGACGCAGCCAAACCATATCATTCCACCCCTGGCTCCTCCCAAATCTGACGTCCTCACATTTCATAATACAATCATGCTTTTCCAACAGTCCCCACAAAGTCTTAGCTTATTCCAGTATTAACCAAAAAATTCAAGTCCAAAGTCTCATCTGAGACAAGGTAAGTCCCTTCCGCCTATGAGCCTGGAAAATTGAAAGCAAGTTAGTTACTTCCTACGTAGAATGAGGGTATAGGCATTGAGTAAACACACCTGTTCCAAATGGGAGAAATTGGCCAAAACAAAGGGGCTACAGGCCCTATGCAAGTCAGAAATCCAATAGGGCAGTCATTAAACCTTGAAGTTTTAAAATGATCTCCTTTGTCTCCATGTCTCATATCCAGATGATGCTGATGCAAGAGGTGGTCTCCCACGGCCTTGGGCAGCTCTGCCCCTGTGGCTTTGCAGGGTACAGCCCCCCTCCTGACTGCTTTTACAGGATGGCATTGAGTGTCTGTGGCTTTTCCAGGCACATGGTGAAATCTGTGCAGGGTACAGCCCCCCTCCTGGCTGCTTTTACAGGCTGGCATTGAGTGTCTGTGGCTTTTCCAGGCACATGGTGCAATCTGTCAGTGGATCTACTACTCTGGGGTCTGAATGATGGTGGCCCTCTTCTCACAGCTCCACTAGGCAGTGCCCCAGTGGGGACTCTGTGTGGCAGCTCCCACCCTACATTTCCCTTCTGCACTGCCCTAGCAGAGGTTCTCCATGAAGGCTCCACCCCGGCAGCATACTCTGCCTGGACATCCTGGTATTTCCATGCATCCTCTGAAATCTAGGTGGAGGTTCCCCAACCTAATTCTTGACTTCTGTGCACCTGTGGGCCCAACACCATGTGTAACCTGCCAAGGCTTGGGGCTTGCACCCTCTGAAGCAATGGCCTGAGGTGTACCTTGGTCCCTTATAGCCACAGATGGAGCTGAAGCAGCTGGGATGCAGGGTACCATGTCTAGAGGCTGCATAGAGCAGGGGGACTCTGGGCCTGGCCCAGGAAGCCATATTTCTCTCCTAGGCTTCCAGGCCTGCCATGGAAGGGGCTATCGCAAAGGTCTCTGACTTGCCCTGGAGACATTTTCTCCACTGTCTCAGTGATTAACACTCAGATCCTCATTACTTATGGAAATGTATGCAGCCAGCTTGAATTTCTCACAAGAAAGTGAGTTTTTCTTTTCTATCATATCATCAAGCTGCAAATTTTCCAAGCTTCTATGGTCTGCTGCTTCTTGAACACTTTGTCACTTAGAAATTTCTTCTGCCAGATACCCTAAATCATCTCTCTCAAGTTCAAAGTTCCACAGATCTCTAGGGTGGGGGCAAAAGGCCACCAGTCTCTTTGCTAAAGCATAGCAAGAGTCACCTTCCTCCAGTTCCCAACAAGTTCCTCATCTCCATCTGAGACCACCTCAGCCTGGACTTCATTGTCCGTATCACTATCAGTATTTTGGTTAAAGTCATTTAACAAGTCTCTAGGAAATTCCAAACTTTCCCACATTTTCCTGTCTTCTGAGCCCTCCAAACTGTTCCAACCTCTGCCTGTTACCCAGTTTCAAAGTCGCTTCCACATTTTTGGATATCTTTACAGCAGCACCCCATTACCTCGGTACAAATTTACTGTATTCAATCATTCTCATGCTGCTCATAAAGACATACCTGTGACTGGGGAATTTATAAAGGAAAGAGGTTGACACACAGTTCCATGTGGCTGGCGAGGCCTGAGGAAACTCAGAATCATGGCAGAAGGCACCTCTTCACAGGGCAGCAGGAGAGTGAAGTGCCAACCACAGGGGGAAAAGCCCCTTATAAAACCAACAGATCTCATGAGAACTCACTATCACAAGAACAGCATGGGGACAACCAGCCCAATGGTTCAATTACCTCCCACTGGGTCCCTCCCATGACATAAGGGGTTTATGGGAACTAAAATTCAAGATGAGATTTAGGAGGGGACACAGCCAAACCATATCGCCTGTCTTACGCTACTGATGGGGGGGACACTAAAATGTCTGAGGATTGAAAAGAAGTAGAAGAGGCAGGAAGGGCTCGGATTATTTATATACTCCTGAATCTGTTTTTTGTAAGGAACCACTCCTTTGCTTGTCCCTCAGATCAAAATCATCCCAATTTCCTAAAAATATAACTGTTAGAAGCTTTTGAACCACAGCAGCTCCATCTTCAATCAGGGCTGGGTACAATGAAGCTGAGACGTGCTGGGCTGCATTTCCAGTAGGTTAGGCATTCTTAGTCACAGGATGAGATAGGAGGCTGGCACATGATACAGGTCACAAAGACCGCATTGATAAAACAGGATGCAGTAAAGAAGCCAGCCAAAACCTGCCAAATCCCAGATGATAATGAAAGTGACCTCCGGTCATCCTCACTGCTCATTATGTTAATTATAATGTATTAGCATGCTAAGACACTCTGGCCAGCACCATGACACTTTACAAATGTCATGGTAATGTCTGAAAGATATCATATATATTCTAACCCTCAGTTCCAAGAAATCCCTGCCCCTTTCCTAGGAAACTCATAAATAATCCACCCCTTGTTTAGCATATAATAAAGAAATAACCATAAAAATAGCCACCAGTAGCCCCTGGGGGATGTTCTATGAAGCAGCAGCCCTTCTTTTATTCCTTTATTTTCTTAAGACACTTGCTTTCACTTTATTCTGTGAACTCACCTGAACTCTTCCTTGCATAAAATCCAATAACCCTCATTTGGGTCTGGATCAGGACACCTTTCTGGTAAAATAACCAGTACAAGTGCTTACTTCTTACATACTTTCTTACTTACTTACATACTTATTACTTCTTATATACTTTCAATAATACTAGTTTTTCAATAAAATCCTTGGACATTTTTAAAGCTCTGGGCTCCAAAACCAGTCTTCCGACTTATAATTTATCAGTACTGGCCAAAATAACAAAAGTGTAGGGATCCAGTGAATATTTTTCATTTAAAATGACAGCGCTGCAGCCTCACAATTTTGAATATTATTTGCAAAGTGTATAACCTATGAAGGCTTGGAAGAAATAGTAAAATTAGAAGGCAAGGAAAATATTTTTCATGGTGACCTTGTTTTAAAACTGGAAGGATACCTTTTTTCAATTTTTGGGGGTTTATGATCTCTCTAAATATGCCAATAAAACCAAGTTAAACATAATATACTTGTATATTCTTAAACCAACAAATTTATTGTATACCTGCAAAAGGTGTTATATATAGTCATCATGTGTATTTTCTCAAAATGTCCAATCCTCAAACTTAAAAGTTTATTATTATTTTCCCTTGTAGCTTCAGTATTTTCCAAAGATTTTTATGAGGATGGTTATTTAAATTTGGATCTCAGGAAGGCAACCTGTTTTGAAACTTTCAGTGTCCTTGGCATTTAGAATATCATTCACTCAGGTGCATTTCACAAACCTGGAAACACTGAAATTCTAAGATGTTGAAAAAACATTGGAGTTACTGAAAGAGATTTTAAACAAATCTTCTCTGGAGATTTAATACAGAGCAGATTAATTTTCTGAACACATCATCTTGGGTATACAATTTGCAAAAAGGAACTAGTCTCTTAAATTTCCTTTATGTTTTCCCCTACCAGGTGGTGATGTTTAGTATTTCTTTAACTAGAGGCATGATCTGCTTTTGACATGGCTTGGAAAGTTAGTGACCTTTGTCATAATGTAAATCCACATTCTTAAAAACAAAACAAGTTAGCAAAGGTATTTTTGCTCCTTTCTGTCAATTACAAATAAACAAAAATAAATAAATCAATAAAATAGCTCTTTGTTAGAGAAAGGGCTTACTGCAGGGAGACAAAGAAGGACCTTGGTGGAGTTCATTGCTTTTCCTCTAACCCTAGCCTCCTGGCTGAAATTTTTTACCAGAATTTTCCATTCATGTGTGAGAAATGTAATAAATCTTTGATAAATCGAGCTCTTTCCATACTGAAACTTGTAGCATGACTTTGAAAAATTGTGGCCTGCTTTCTTAAAAACATATAGTAATGTACAAATACTATTTGCCATCCCTGCTTCATCCACACCAACCTTCAAAGACGTACACATTAAGAAAAAGTCCAGAAATCCTTCAGTTACAGAAATTCAGTAGTTCAGTCCTGGGGTTATAGAATTGCAATATAAGAAAGATACACCCAAGGATTGTTGTTAAGACGTAGGGACTTGTGTCTAGAAAATTAAGTCCAATTTAAAAAATGATGGCCCAGTAGTCCTTGGGCTTTTTGAGAGTGTAATAATAATAATAAGAGTGGTAACAGGCCTTCTGTGGTACGCTGAATAATTGCCCTCTCCCTCAAAAGATGTCAACATTTGAATCCTTGGAACCTGTGAACGTGTTACATGGTAAAAAGGACTGTGCATATGTGAATAAGTTAAGGATCTTGAAATGGGGAAAATATCCTGGATTATCCAGGTGGGCCTAATGTAATCACAAGGATCTTCATAACAGGGAAGCAGGAGGGTTAGAGTCAAAGAAATTGATGAACTAACACACAAGACAGATAAGCGCTTTTCCTGGGTAAGCTGAATTTTTCAACTACTTTTTTTCCTGGGGGGAGTATCTGTTGAGTCTGTGCAGAGACTGAGGGTAAGGCTTGCCATAAACAGAGGGACTCCAACAGCATAAAGAGGAACAAGTGAAAATTTTGATGCTTGTGTGATCTGGAACAAAGGCTCAAATTCATAAGTGGCAAGAGTAGAAGGACCACTCAGCTGAACCTAGACCAAACTACTAACTTAGATAATCAGGAACATATAAAATGGCTGTTGTTTTGGAGAGGTTTGGAGTGCAACAATAGATAAGGTACAAAATTTGAAAATTCCCCAAATGTAGGAAGAGGATTCAGACGCATGTAGCTAAAACATCAAAAACCAAACAACACAAAATTGTTGCAAATACAATTATATAAACAAGTACAAAAATAAAATAATCTGCTCACAAGGAAATATGGTACTGTGATAGACACCAATTATGGCCACTTTTTAAAAAGTGATTTAAAACTAAAATAATACTATGCAAATTTTATATAAATAAATTTGACAATCTAGAAAAAAAGGAATACGTTTCTAAGAAAAATTAAATGATTAAAAGGACTCAGAAAAAGATTGAAAATTATGGTGACCAAAAACTATAGAATTGAGAAGACAAAGATGTATCTTAAAAAAAAAAAAAAGAAAGCCCATTGGACAAGATGGTTTTACAGATGAGCTTTATCATCTCAAGAGCAACGTACGTGACAAAATTCTCCTGACTAATTCTATGAAGCTAGCCTAATACAAATCCCAAAATTGGATGAAGATTGCACAGGTCCATCCCACTTAGGAATCTCAATCTCACTTGTAAAGTCAGCAAATTCCAAAATGAAAATATTAGTAAATTAAACACATACTTATTAAAAGCGTAATAAAACTAAAGAGTTTTATCTAGGAATGGAAGGATGGTTCATCAGTAAATCTATCATTATAATTCAGTTTATTAACAGAATAAATAATAATTATGTTTATTTTATACATTTAGAAAAAGTATTTGAGAAAATTTAATATTTGATAAAATTTAATATTTATTAAATATTATTTAATATTTATTAAATATTATTTAATATTTAATATTAATAATTTTTTAAATACAATGCAAGCTGTGAATATGTAAAAACCTTTAATCAAATTTTCAGCAAAAAACTACTTAAAGATGTGGTATCAAAAATTCAGAAATAAGACAAAGATGCATACTCCCATAAGTACTAGTCAATACTCTGCAGTTCTGGTCAACTGTATTAGTCCGTTTCCATGCTGCTGATAAAGACATACCCAAGACTGTGCAATTTACAAAAGAAAAAGGTTTAATGAGACTTACAGTTCCACATGGCTGGGGAGGCCTAACAATCATGGTGGAAGGCAAGGAGGAGTAAGTAACATCTTACATGGACGGCAGTAGGCAAAGAGAGAGCTTGTGCAGAGAAACTCCCATTTTTGAAACCATTGGATCTTGTGAGACCCATTCACTATCATGAGAACAGCAGGGAAAAGACCCGCCCCAATGATTCAATCATCTCCCACCAGGTACCTCCCATAACACATGGGAAGTATGGGAGTTACCAGATGAGATTCGAGTGGGGACAGACAGCCAAACCATATCACCAACAAAATAAGAAAAAGAAACAATAGGTAACAAACACTGAAAAGAGAGAAAAAAAACTATCACTATTAGGAGACGAAATGGATGTCAACATAACAACAAAGAGAATCAACTAATAAATGATAAGTAATAAAAGTTCATAAAGATGTATGGATACAAAATTTTTATGTAAAAATAAGTAGTTTTCTCATACAGGAGCAGTAAGAGAAAATGTAATGGAAAAAATTTCCTTTTTACAATTGTGTAAAAAAACTGTAAAACATTTATAATGATTTTGAAACACTGTACATCTATGTAAATAAAACTGTACAATTATTTATAGACATCAACTAAGACTTACAAATGTCAAATTCCAAGTGATATAAACCCAATTCAAACAATCTTAACCAACTAGAAGAAATGGCATTGGCTTGTGGTAATAGGAATGACAGGGATTACAGCTGGTCTTAGGCACAGCTGGGTCTAGGGACTCAAGAAAGTCCCTGGGCCTTTGTTATGCTGGACATTTGTTTTATTTATCCCGTGCTCCTTTCACGGACTGCTCCTCCCCAAATCCACTTACGTAACTCCAGTAGAACTCCCAATTACAGTTCCTACCTTCTATTTACAGATTGAACACATAATCTAGTTCCTAAAGTATCTAAAATTGATTTGGGTGTGCTGTACAAACTAAAGATCCAAGTTCTTTGTTCTTCCATTTCCCCAATACCACGTATCGAATAGTCTCTTTTCTCCCAGTAATCTGTGTTGCCAATCTGTAACATAATCAAATTGACATTTATGCATGAACTGATTTCTGGGTTCTGTTCTGTTTCCATGTTCAGTTCATCTAATCAGTATACCTCACCACTAATAAATTTCATCTTTTCTTTTTCCTTTTCTCCTATTCTCCTTTCTATAACATTCCATTCTTCAGTCAATTCCATTATATTCTCATTATGTGAGTGAGGGTTTGTTTGAAACTGATCTTGGTTCTGATGTGAATTTCCCTGTAAATCAATGGCTTAGTGTAGAAGAAAAAACTGAATGGAAATGAAAATGTGGGTGTACAGGAAACCAGGAAAACATAAGCCTCTGCAAATCCAGTGAAATAAGGGCCTCAGATTTCTACCATAATTGGATTTGGAGGTTAAAGGCAAATTTTACATAAGTTTCCAGGTGCAGAATAACTTGTCTCACATCTGAATTACACAAGGATTTATAGAAACCTCTTTTAAGTTGCTTTGGATGTAAATTGTCTAATCTTAATTTTTTGCACATTTTTCTGACAAATTTTGAGGTCTAATTCGATTTTCTTTCATTATGAAAAAAGACTTTTTCCTTTAATATTGTTTTATTGGCTGTTATCTGCTCAGGTTATTAATGAGCTCATGTATAGAAAAGTAGTACCTGTTTTTAGGCAAATGGCAAAAAATATGAAGTGACATGTATTTCATATGTGGTTGTGTGTGTGTATGGATGGAAAATTCTCTAACAGATACTGAAAAAAGCATCTCAAAAATTACTGCTTCCCTGATTTTGTACTTCCACTCCTCAAGGTGTACTATTTATTCTATTATTCTGTCCATTTGGCTAGTGTATACATATGTATATATATACACACATACATATACACTATATATGTATATATACACACACATACATATACACTATATATGTATATATATACATATATACATATATGTGTATATATATACATATATGTATATATGGTATATATACATATATGTATATATAGTATATATACACTATATATGTATAGTATATATATACACATACATGTATATATACATATATGTATATATACACACACTATATATGTATATATACATACACTATTATGTATATATACACTATGTATGTATATATGTATATATACACTATATATGCATATATATACACTATATATGTGTATATATGTGTATATATACATATATATGTATGTGTATATACACTATATATGTGTATATATGTCTAATTAGTGCCCTTATTAAAATCTAAGTCTCTGGGGAGCAAGATCTGATTTGATTAACTTTTGTATTCAGTATAGTGATCAGTTCAGTGTGTTACAAATATTTTCAACTGCTTAAGACTTAGGCATTCTGTGCTATGTATTTCTGTGCTGTATATGCCATATGTGTACACAGCATAATTCATCCCTTTATTTCTCTCTTCCAAGACACAGTCAAGTCTTTGGAGAAAAATGCCAATTCTTATGCTTAGTTTTTAAGTTCCTGGCATCTTAAATGTCCAATAATTGTAGTTAGTATGAAGATACACACTTAGTACTTGTTGAATGAGTAAATAGTATAGTGGAAAGAGGCAGACAGACTTGAGTTTGAAAACAAGCTCTGCTACTTGTGACGCTGGATAAAGTATTCGAAGTCTGTGTCCTCATTAGTAACATAAGTAGATTACATTTGCTACTAGTTTGGCCTCTTTTGAAGCCTTGGGAACTGGAAACTATTTATAATCTGTGAAGGCAATAGATAGACTAATGGACTAAAAGAAGTATAAAAGTCTTAAAATTCTTCTCTAAGCAGTCACTTGTATTTTCATTTTATATCAATGTTGCCTTCTTCATCATCTTCCCTTTCTTTCTGTTTTTTTGAGACAGAGTCTCGCTCTGTCACCAGGCTGGAGGCAGTGGCGCAATCTGGGCTCATTGCAACCTCCAGCTCCCGGGTTCAAGAGATCCTCCTGCTTCAGCCTACCGAGTAGCTGGGACTACAGGCGCATGCCACGACACCCAGCTATTTTTTTGTATTATCTTCCCTCCCTTTCTTACCACATCTTGCTTATTTTATTCTTTTTCTCAATTCTGCTATTTGCTAACCAAGAAAACATCTCTCTTGACCCTTGACATAATTATGGAATTCTTGGTACATCTTTTGGGGTGTTTGTATCTGTGAGTGTGATCAAGGTATGTAGATGTATAATGTAAATATGAAAATTGAGGGATTTCTTAGAGGCAGAAAGATTCTAATTCCAGTTTCTAATATCACAGTAACAGGACATAACTACTACCTTAAATAGGGGCAGTAATACCTAGGGCTTCATCTTATCATTATTATTTGAATTAGAATATTTTGCACTGCTTTCCTAGTGTGCCCTATCATAATCTTAACTCTCATGCCAATAGGTTGAATAATACCTTAAAATTTTGTTGAAAACAACGAGTTTCAAGAATGACTTGGAAGAAGTGGTCATTGCTCCTTGGAGAAGTTATAGGAGTAACTATATGAACGCCAATGTTAAATTTTACTGAATTTTCTCATGTGCTGCTGATTGTTCTGTATGGAATACTTACTATTCTTACTAAATCACCTTTTTTTTTTTTTTTTTTTTTTTTCACCAGGGCCAATTTATTTTGCTTAGTTTCTGTCAAAGACCTCTAACCAGGCATCTTATGTGAAAGCATGCTGTACGTTCCAAAGCAGCCTGGGTTAAAATCCAGATGACTTAAGTCTATTGGAAACTATACATCAAATCCATGTCCTAGAAACAATGTCATTTTCAAATCTCAAGTACAGTATATTCTTTGCATGCATGGTATTTTTGATAAAGTCCCTTATTTTGTGACAAACTATTGCTATATCAGCTGCCTAAAAAAGTGGAACCTAGTTTGGCAGTAATTATTATTTTTTCTTTGTATAGTGAAAAGCGATTTCCCCAACCCTCCCATCTTGGCCCTTGTAAGAAATCCTTTTTAGGAATCTATCCTGGGCTTCCTGCTGGACTTCAGCCTCATTTTTTTCTCCAATGCCTGAGTACAGGACCAATATTTGATAAGAATTTGGCTCTGGGGAGTGCTATGCTGAGTGACAAATGGTTGAGGACGAAGGTTTTATTGAAGCATTTGAACCACACTTACTTTTCCGTGTTGCTTTATTTGTTCCTTCTACCACCTAGGATATTGAATTCTGTGGGCTCTGGTTGGGTCGTTGGTACTTCAGGCGTTCAGTAATAAGAAACATAATCTGCTTTTTCCGGCACGATAATAAATCTCATTTATATTAAGGGAGGCTTACTCCAAACTGTTTTACATAGTATTTTTCTAAATCTTCTGCATGAACAAATTCTTCCTTGAGCCCTAGCACTGTTCAGGCGGCCCCTGGGGAGCCGGTCTGGCAACCTGCGCCCCATTCCGCTGGAATCAAGCGTGACCCGATGCGGTCTTGGGCGCTGCCGCCAGCCAGACCCTCCTCCGGCTTTCCCACCCACCGCCCGGATCCAGCCTCCATCCCGCTGCCTCAGCCGTCCACGACAGGTACACCCCCTCTCCGCTCCCGCGGCTTCCCGGGGGCAGCTCGCCGCGCCAGACAGCGGGTAACCGCCGCCTCCGCTGGGGCATCCCGGCTCCATAGGCCCGACGCGCTCCAGACACCTGCCTCTCACTGGCCACCGCCGCTGCCCCTCACCCCGCAGCCCTCTCGGCAATTGGCCCCAGGCCGCCGCTCGTCATCCTCAGCCTTCTCCTAGAGTACCGCCTCCATCGCCGGGTCATTTAAGTTTATCACAAATAAATAAATAAAGGAGGAAATAGAAATGCGTAGAAAGTAAAAGCAGTAGGGGGTGGGGGAGAGGGGGCGTGGAGGAAAAGAAGGGAGGAGCGGAGGAGTAAGCAACCGAACTTGATTGCGCCTGTGTCGACCAATCACGGCTCACTCCAGTCCGGTCTGACGGGCTCCCTGAACCAATAGCCTTCCACCTCCCGGATCACTGAACAACGAGATACGATTGACCTCTTCAGAGTGGGTGAAGGTGCGGCGAGGGGAGGGGGTTGTGGGGGTGGGCGAAGTGGAAGGATCGTCCACCAATCGCCTGTTAATACTTCTCTGAGCGAAGTTTCTGCGTCCCAATGGATGTTTGAGATAGCGGATTGGGCCGCTTTTAGCCCAATCGAAGGTGACAGAGATGAGGGAAGAGGAAGAAAGGGGCGGGGACGGGGGGGCGGAGGGGAGAAGGAAGAGTGCATTTTGTTTATGGGCGGCAACCTCACGAGGGGCGTCCCATTCTCATTGGCTCACTGAAGCCAAGAGTGGCGTGAGAGCAATCCTATAGCGGGAAGAGATAGAGGGTTCGCGGAGTGAAGCGTCCAATGTGGGCCTTCTGCTGAAGAAGCAGGGGCGGGGGGAAGTTTAGGAGTTGAGGAAAGAAGATTAAAGAACGCCAGGAGGTAATGCCAAAAACTCTAATTTGTTGTGGGGCGGGAGGGAGGGAGGAGTGTGTGCGTGCCGAGGGGGATGAGGCGTCTGTGAGGCGCCTGGAGTGGGGGGCGGCGGGACTGGGAAGGAGGGCAGCGGGGTGGGGTTGGGGGAGCGACTTACAGAGCGGCGAGCCAGCGGGCCTTGAGCTGGACGAGCGCGCGCGCCCCCGCGCCGCGCCCCGCCCGCGCCCCCTCCCTCGGCGCCCCTCTTAGCGCCCGGCGGCTGCCTCGCCCTACTGGGCGGGGAGGCGGGAGGGAGGCGCGGGAGGGTCGGCGGGTGGCGGGGCGGGCGGGACGTCCCGCAGCTGGAAACGTGTCTTCTGCCTTCTTCTCTCTACTCCCTGCGCCTGGAGCCGCTGCTTCCAAGAAGAGGAGCTGAGGGGGACTAGCCGGGGCTCAGGAGCTGCTAGAGGCGCCCGCTTGTCTTCTGTCCCCTCCCTCCTCGCTCTACCCCGCTTGCCGTGGCTCTCGCGGTCTCTGGAGCGTCTTCAGAGAACTGGGGGGCAGGAGGTGTCCTGGCCCCACAGCCGCTGGATGCCTCTCCAGACGCCGGAGCTCCCGGCCCCCGCCTGCTTCGCTTCTACGACTAGAGAGGAGGGGGCTTGGGAAGGGAAGACACACCTTTCCTTCTTTCTCTTCTCCTTTGGGCCACTTTGGAAACATTAAAACATGTTAACACTTTTTGATTCCTGATATAAAAATGGTTGGAAGGTTCTTGAAAGTTTAAAACAAATGCCGTCTCTCGTACATTGTTTAATGCATTCCTGTCTGTGTGGCTTTTGGGTCCTCCCCCCGCCCCCAGCTGTTACCCTTTTTAAGGATGCTGAAGAGGCAGGAGGCAGGGATTTTCTAAAAGTTCTATTGATAAACACACTTGCAGAAACATATGCTAGGCACACACACAAACTATAAACATTAGCGAAAAACACAATATGGCGTACAGCTACGGTACCTAGCGCGGTAATCCGCTGATCTCTCACTCGGAACCGGGTTGAATGAGGTCGGTAGCAGGATGACAGCTCTCCAGTAAAAATCTGAATGAATCAGGAAGTAGTTTGGAAGCTTGCGGGTGTAGTACTGTCCTCAGAATCAGCATTGGCCAAACCTAAGTTGAACATGTTACCTTTCTAGACATGGGAAAATCTTCTCCACTGTTTTTTCTATTAAAAATACCAAACTGGTGCTAAAGTTTCCTCACTGCGTGGCGGTGTATACATTTCAGCTAAAAAAATTATAGGAGCCATTCACCCAGTGTTTTCAAGTGAATGCTATTCTGAAGTTACTGTTGTAACTTGTTGCCATTGAAAATTTTAAAACAATTACCATTTTATAAATAAAATAGCTGTAGACACTGAATTTAAGTGATAACCAGTCATCCTTAAATTTATAATGGTTTGTTTTCATTTCTGTTCATGCTCCCAATCCCAAGTACCCTTGGCTATCTTGTGGAAATATTTATACAGATCCTCCTCCACTCCCAGTCACATACAGTCAGCCCTTCCTGTGCCTATGTTCTGCATCTGTGGATTTAACCAACAGCAGATCAAAAATATTTTGGGTGTGGGGGAATAGATGGAATAGAATATATATAGATTTTTTTCTTGCCACAATTCCCTAAACAATACAGTGTAACAACGATTTATTAATAGCATTTACTTGTATTAGGTATTATAAGTAACCTAGAGATGATTTAAAGTATATGGGAGAATGTGCTTAGGTAAAATGCAAATACTACACTATTTTATGTAAGGGACTTGAGCATCTGTGGATTTTGGTTTCCTAGAGAGGTCCCAGAACCAATCTCCCATGGATACTGAGGGTCAACTGTAAGTTTGCCCAGTCGAGATGTGGCTACTTTTTGTGTTTTTGCTTTAAAATGAAGAATCTGTATTTTTCTAGTGAAAGAAAAAAAAAATACATTGATTTTCATGCCTTTGTTCTTTGTGATTCTTAGAATATATCAGAGTTGTTGCACACATAGTGCATGGTGATATCCCTGTGCCGTCTTTCCAGTAGTCTCCCAGGAAAGCGTTTGAAATTGCCTTTGAGGAATTGTTGATGTAACTATTCAGTACTCAAGGCTTAATTTTCAAGATTGGGGTTGTGATTTTTATGGAGCTCAATTTTGGAGGGCCTTAGGTTTGGGGACACGGTGTTGAAGTAAACAGGTGAGAAGAAGAAAAGTGAGATTTCTAGAACTATATTAGCTGCTCAGTGAGTTGGGCAATTGGATATTTTTGGTTTTATGATTTCAGATTTTATAGACCAGTGGAATACAGGCCTTGTGCATATGAAGATCAGGTGACAAGTTTGCTGGCTACCAGCCTCCACAGCAATATGCCCTTTCACGGTGAGGTCCTAATTTTAACAAGCTAAAGAAAGTATCAGATTAAAAATTGTCAAATTTTATGCATTTCCAGGAAGAAGTCTTTATGCTTACCCATCTAGGCCCGTGTTTTAAGATTACTACAAAACCAAGAAAATGCGCATATAGGTCATGTGTACATTGACTAGCTACTAAAAGAAAATATGAGATTAAATGGAATACTAGAGGAAAGAGAAACTTTCATGTGAGGGCTATAACTGGGGAAGGGGGTGTTTAGAACTATCAGCTGATGTGATGCCAGTTTCTTATATAATTGGATCAGAAAGTTTTTGAGACCCGCAAATATCTAATTCCTCTTGTTGTCCTGTTAATAAGAATTTGACTACTTGGTATAGGAAGAAAATCTAAGGAAAAAGTATTTTAAGTCAATTATTTTTGTTGCATTAGTGAAAGTTTTCAGAAGACTTTTTAGACAAATTGGACTTTGTAGTAAAAAGGCTAGTCTGAATAATTAGGTAAATTGGACTTTCTAGAAAAAAAGGCCAGTCTGAATAATTAGGTCGTTTTAGAAGGGCAATAAAAGCTACAACTAAATTCCTAATTTATAAAATAATTACATATTATTTTGAATAACTTTACAGAATCAGTGGCAAGCAGAGACTTCTTTAAAACATTTGGAATACAGAAGTAGAGATTGATGGGCTTTGCTTTAGTCTCTGAAATAATCCTATTTTTCTGAAATGGATGGTTAAATTTATCATATTGTTCTAGACACTTGGAGTGTAATAATGAACAAGAGAGAAAATTGCCTGCCCTTGTGGAGCTTACATTCTAATGCCAAACACACTTTGTGCATTTTAGATTGTTAGGGGAGGAGATTTTTTAATGAAACTTTAAAACCTAGCTGCTTTCTTGTTTTAGGAACTACAGTTTGAAAGAGCTTACAGAAGTTTGAGAAGGAGGAAGGTGTTTACCAGTTGGCAGTGATAGGAAAGGAAGATCTTAGTTTATTTCTTATTTGTACCTTTTGTTATTGTCATGAAACTTTCTCCATATATTTCAGTTGGTAATTTTAACAGATAGGGATTTTTTTTCATGATTTTAATAATGTCTTTGAAATAAATAAAATGTTGCTTTATATTAAAAAAATCTTGTGTCTTGAAATTTACTATAAAATTCCTACATAGTATTATCTTGTTAGCAAAGTATGGTAAAAGAAAAGCTAGAATATCTGTTAATTTTTGGTTAGGATTTGTTTTTAGGAACATATCTGAAAAATCAAGTACCTAAATCTTTTTCAGTTCTGGGTTTCTTTTTTGTTTTTTGAGATGGGAATCTCCTTTTATTGCCCAGGCTGTACTTTAACTCCTGGGCTCAAGTGATCCGCCTTCCTGTCTCAGCCTCCTAGTAGCTGGGACTACAGGTGCATGCCACCATGCCTAGTTTCAGTTGTGATTTTATCAAGAGAAGGTGAAAATTTATTGTAATTAGTTTATAGGCGACATTAAAGAGGAGAGACCTGCAAAAAATGCTTTGTTATTTAAACTATTTTTTCAAAAGCATTTGATTGGCACTTTTCTGCTTTAATAGACTTATTTGTAATGCAAGAGGAACATTACAGAAGATTTTAGTAATACTTTAATCATTTAGCCTGTAGGTGTAAAAATCCTGAGTTTCTAACAGAAGGAAAGTTGGTACCTGGTTAAATGAGTATATGATTTAATGTTGAGTTTGTGACTTCAAGTAGTGGGTGTCTCACCTTTCCAAAACCTAGTTCATAGTTCTCAAATAACAGTTTTTAATTTTTTTTCCCATCTGTCATGGTGAGTCTTACTTTGTTAGCCAAATACAAGTTTAGTTCTTAAGTGGAATAACTTTTTTTAGTACAATCCTCCCTCCCCCAGTCCTCCCATCCTGTGCCATGGAGGGTTTGTCACGCTTATACCTACATTAGATCTCTATTTATGCTAATTTGGAACATAATCAGCCTCTTCCAGGAAGGGTACATATTAATGCACTTTAGAGCAGTTTGTGATTGCCTCTGGCTATTTGTATACAGACTTGCCAGCATCTGAAAGCTATAAATAGGAAGATTTAGGAGGAAACAGACTTTATAACTAATGGAATACATTGTTTCAGTTGAAATTTTTTGTTTTTTTTTTGTTTGTTTGTTTTTGATGGAGTCTTGCTCTGTCGCCAGGCTGGAGTGCAGTGGCACAATCTTGGCTCACTGCAGCCTCGCCTCCCAGATTCAAGCAATTCTCCTGCCTCAGCCTCCTGAGTAGCTGGGACTACAGGCGCACACAGCCACACCCTGCTAATTTTTTTTGTTATTTTTAGTAGATACAGGGTTTCACCATGTTGGCCAGGATGGTCTTGATCTCCTGACCTCGTGATCTGCCTGCCTCGGCCTCCCAAAGAGCTAGGATTACAGGTGTGAGCCACCGCGCCCAGCCTCAGTTGAATTTTTTTTTAAAGAGCAAAATGGAAGAATGGCTAATAGAATGTTAAAAAGTAAGACCGTTTCCTGTTTTTTGGTAAGGATGGTTGATCGATGTGTGTTTGCATGTGTGTGTGAGTATATATTTATAAATGAGCAGTTTTTGAATAAAGACATATCAGTACTGGATAAATAATTACAGTCCTGCCTGTGGTCCTTGACATGGAGTGTATTCAGGGTTCCCTGGTGATTTTGTTTAAGCCACTTTGTTACCAAAACTTTCCTATGGATAGCATAGAAACACAAGCTAATTAAATTTCTATAAATTTTATAATATTTTTGGGATGAAATGTTATTTTGGAAGTATTTTTTTTAAGCATGATTACCAGCCAACCTGTGAAATGAATGAAATCTGAAGTGCAGAGTTCGTAGAACCTTATATCCACCTAAAATAGTTGAGTTTCAAGAAGGTATTCTTAACGGCAGAAGATGAAATCTTGACATCTATCAAATTTTTATAGTAATAAAGTAAGCATGACTAAGTTTATTAATATTCATATTTGTAAGGTAAGTCTAAGCATGTGTACAGTGCTTAATTTTAAGTCAAAATTTGGGGTGTTATTGGCTAGACACAGTCATTTCTTTGCCAGAGATACTAGGCTGTGTGAAGGCTAACCATCTGTCAAGTGATAGAGACAAAGAAAGGTTTTAATATACTAGTCTAAAATTTCCACAAACTTGTTTTGAATTGTATTGTCATTTTCTTTTGGCCTTCATATTCTGTGTTGAATATGCACTGGGTCAGTCACCCTACTTTGTTTTATGAACAAACTATTCAAGGTCCAGATAAGGTTATTGTCACAGCTGATGTGATCTAGAGGCAAGATAAAATATGTTTTGATTTTGCTTTCATATAATCAAAAACTCACAGTGGGCCACCCACTAGTAGTTACACAAATGGTTTCAAGTGTACTTGTTTTCACCTACCCATTCTGAATTTTGGGTGTCTTAATTATTTTGCTTTATATATTCAAGCCTTGTATTTCAAACCCATTCCTGAGCTGTTTGGGGGAAGAAAAAGTAGCAACATGAATCCAGATTGCCTGTTTTAGGTACAATATGGTGTGATGTGAAATTGAAACAGCAGATTGGTGAGAAACTTTAGTTTCAAACAAATATAAACTAGTTTGTTTAGTGAAGTCATACACAAAACAGTAGTCTCTATTGACAGGGCAATGTTTTTTTCAGTGATTCCCATATCATGAGGTCACTTTTGTTCTTTGGGCCAACAGTCTGTTTTCAAGGTGTCATATAAGAAGAAGAAGCACTAAATACTGCTGATTGTAATGATATACTTACATATGGCAGCCCAAGAAATTATTTATAGCAGTGCTAATTATATCAATAAAAATAGCAATATTAATACTGTGTCAAAATCCATTCTTGACAGTATGAGGTAAACAGAACTATAGTCAAACAAAGCAGCCAGCCTGTCTTTACTGTCAGCTCATGGATATGCACTTTAAGAAAAATATACACACAGTTTAGAGAGTTGAGTGTACCAATTTAATCTCTTTTCATTTACTTTTGGCTTTTAAAAAGATGTTCTAATTCAACATAATATTAAAAAGATTTTTATTTTTAATTTTGAAACTCTTGGTACTCATTTTCTTACTGTCATTAGTAAGTTTCTAGAAATTTATTTGTATTTCACTGCTTTATAAATTATCAGAAATTCATTTTAGTGTGCCCTCATTTTGGAGCACAGATTACCATTACAAAAGGAAACTATTAATAGAACAATCTCTAACAATTTACAAAACAAAACAAAACAAAGACCCCTACCACCGCCACACACACTTACACACTCTCATTCACACACATTTTCAGTAAATCCTTGGCTTCCTTTAGACATAAGAAAATGGCCTTTTCCATGGTTTTGATTCAAGATAAAGCATAAATTTTGTTTGTAGTTTTCATTACTTCTAACCAGTTTTTACAGTTTTATGGTATTTTAAATATGTTGTCTTAGGAATATAAAATTAAGTAAGTAGAAGTAATTACATCCAAAGATTTTTAACTTGGGGACAATATCTACCTTTTCAATCTCTCATATATTAAATTTAACTCTTACTTTATTATACATTGTCAAAAATTTCAGATGTGGAGTTAGTAGAGGTTGTTCTAGGTCTACTGCTGCCACTAATTAGTTATATGATCTATGGCATGTTGCATAATCTATGCGGATCTCCAGCTTATTAGCACCTTAGATTTTTCATTTTTAGGGTCATTTTCAGTTCTAATCATCTGAGTTTGTTTCCTTCAACAATTGAATTGTTATTTTAGCTTCTGGTAGTGTTACTGAAACTGATGCTTATGACACCTAGAAACAGTATATGTAAAATACTTGACTTTGCTTTCCACTTTTAGTCTTTCATAAAAGTTTAATTTTAATGATACTTGCTTTCTAACATAGCACACTAGTAAAGTATAGATATATGATATTAAGTACTTATAAACTTTCATAGTGGGTAAGTATAATAAATCTATTAGTTTACATACTTTGCCAACTCATCTTAACTCAGGAAGGTGTATTGGTAATAGAACAATCTATTGTAAACTTGACTCTGCATTTCATGCAGCATAAAGTTGTTAAATTGAGGATGCAGGTAACAACAGAATGAATCAACTCACATTTTTCTATTTCTATAAAATCTATAGATAGATACATTTATTCAAAGATAAAAGATAAATTTGGTTTTGTGATTCTCTTCTCTAAGCAAAAAATAGGTATACATTGAGTAATCAGGAACCACCTCCATGCAGATCTTATAAAATTGGTAATTTTTAACTACTGCATTTAGTTTTTGATCTTATATTATATCCATGCACAGATAGATTTACATAGGAAGGAAGATAAAGTAGGCAAAGAAATCTGACTATTTTGATGTTTCACAGAGGAAAGAATCTGTTAGAAAAGACTGCAAATATTGTCCTGTTGTATATTGAAAGAAACACCTATATACAATTTGTATATACCTACTTGATAGATCTTTAATGATAACCTCAAAGTTCTAATTTAAAATTTTACTCTCAGTTTCTGTTTAATTGACTCATCCTTTTTGCTAGTGTGAATGGTAGTGAAAGGCTGAAAGCCATCTAACGTTACCTTAGATGGAAACAGCTATCTGCAGGAAGCTATACTATCCTGAATCCTCTCATTTCCTCACATCCACCCACAGCTCCAGATGTTCCTGGTACTGATCATATAATATATTATAAATCACCTCATAGCCAAAATATACTCTCTGTTAGATGATGCTAAGCTATTTTAGCTTACCAAACATCTAGCTAATCAGGAGGAATTGTAAGAATAATTTTAGATCAATTGTTGGACCCAAAAGGTGGTATGAATGCTTCAATGCATGCAAATAATGGAAAAGATACTCTAAATGTGCCTCAGGGAAGCTGGTTTTAGTGTTAACCAGCTTATTTACGTATACGTATTGAAGCATCACTGTAACTCTTCTAAAGCCATCAGTACCAAAAAGACTAGCAAAATTATTAGTGGGAAGCACAGTGAAAAGTAAATGCATTCTATCCTTGTATTAAACAGTAATACTAATCACACCACCAACACCAATAGTAGCCAACATTTACTGAGATCTTACTTTGTTGCAGTCATTGGTTATATCTGCATTTTTTCAGTTAATTCCACAATCCCGTGAGACAGGTACCTTTATTATCCCAATTTTAAAGATATGTGAAGGCTCAGAAAGGGTAAGTATCTTGTTCAAAGTCACACAGCTAAGTATAAAACACATGGGAAATTAAACTCAAGTACAGCTCTGGAGAACCTAAGCTCTTAATCACCACCCCATCAGACCTCTATTCTGGGATGATTTTAACTCAGTGCTTGCCCAGATTAATAATGGCAATTTTATTTCAGAAAGGCATAGATTTGGAGAAGGTTCTAGAGAAGGGTACAAGGTGAAGGACTTGTAAGTAGGAACAATGGTTGCTGTGAGAGATCTTTTTAAAATATAACTCTTCAGTCTAGAATTAAAAATGATGATAGAGAATTTGTCTAAAGGTTGTACAGTGAATGGACTCTTAACTGCTGCCTGATTTAGTTCTATTTGCAACAGTGGAGCTGGGTACCATGTTAAAGCAGGCCTTGGAAATCATGGATAGGAGCAGGACAAAGGAAGTATTACTGGAAGTTCTGGGAAGGTAGAGGTCAAAAAGGAAAACTAAATCAAACCCGACTGAATAACCAAGAACCAGGTATCATACAGAAATAGGGGTGAGGGAGGCCAGAAACAATATATTCAAAGGGTAGCAAATCCTATGACTTTGGAAGGCTTTTGTGTTTGTTTGTTCTTTGTGCCCTTAACATTTGTTTCAGAAACCAATAGCTGGCTTAAATATGGGTCACCGAGAGTTTGGAAAACAAAGACTGCTATGCTTTTGGCACAAAAACATGATCATCAGTCCTAACCTAGAATTAGGCAGTAAGTTTAAGTGCATGCCAAAGATATGCAATGTAGCACAATCTGTGTGGTAAGCCATTTATTGAATGCCTACTGTGTGCCACCCAATTTGGAAATCACTGTTCTAGGAACATTTATAATCTACATTGTTGTTTGCTGTCCAATTTTCAAAAACAAGAAAACATCTGTTAACTTTCTTGAGGATGTGATGGATATGAGGGGTAAAATATTATATACCTTAATTTTGTTTTATTTATTATGGAATTTAGCCTTTGTCTCCTCCTTCCCATATTCATGGAATTTTAAAACAGCCTCTACTATGCTTTGAGTGGAATACAGTCTAGACTTTTATTATGTACTTTAACTTTTCCTTGATTTGTCACTGTACTGAAAGAAAGATTTAATTTTATCTGATAGTATAAATGCATTTCTATCAGAGTAGTAGTCTCAAATCGGTTCAGGTAAAGTCAGTGTACATGACTTTGGATTATATTTAGTATAGTCAGCATGCATGAATTAAAAGGAATTATAGTAACCTTTAAAGTGAATTTTTACTTCAGATAATTTAAATTACCTCCAACCAAGTACGTGTGTCATGTATACATACATACTCATATGCCCTTTGTATACGAGGTACTAAAAACTTAAAAAGTTTTCAAAAGATAATGTTCACTCTTAAGCTATATTACAAATATTAGCTGTATCATCTGAATGCAGTCAAAGAATAATGAAATTGCTATACCATCCCTTATGTGTCTTTACCGTTCCTTATGAGAATATCTGATATTTTCTTTATTCCTTTATTTTTAGTGCATTAAGAAGTATAGTATAATAATAATTTTATATAATTCAAATGGATACATCACTGAAAAATGTATTTAAAGTTAGAAAAATTATCAACATTCAGTTCGTGCAAGGCACCTTTCTCCTCAAGTTCATCATCAGTGGTACTCTATTGTTCTTGTAATTTTGATAGCCTGTGGGACCTAGTGTTCTTAACAGCCATGTTGTTTGTATCTCACTGTCCTTTATACATCTGACCCTCAGAGAAATACCTTTGAACACTCATGCTTTTAATAATCTTTCTTGTTTTAGAAAGAGGTTGAGAACAAGGCAATACTGTGTTAAAGGGGTCATTTGAGCTGAAAAGCAGTATGGGAAAAATGAACAAAATTCTCGGTTCTTCTGATTCAAATATTCTGCATTACAGAATTACCAAAGTGTGTAAGAGCCAAAAATAAATGGTTGTTTCTGTCATTTGGAGTATGCATTACTCTGTTTCTGTCTTATATGTGTAATGATGAGTTTTATAATGCAAAATGGGTGCATCTGGTGTAAAGTGAATTTGATTCAGTGTGATGTTTTATATGCAGTTTAACTTATAACTTAAATTCTTTGACGTTCATCACTTAGGAAAGGTAACATTTAGAATTATAGTACACTTAACTGCAGTTCCTTAACGACAGGTACCATGCTTTATTTATCTTTATAGCTTTAGTGCTTAGCCTAATATCTGGCACACAGGAGGGATTCATGTTCATCGGGCTTTTTTGTACTTATCCTAGGAAAATTATTTTTCCTTACTAGACTATCCATTTACTTATTGGAGTTCAAATTTAGCATTGTTAAAATTGTTATTACCTATTATAGACTTTCCCTGTACTTTTCCAAGACCCAACGTGTTTGTACATGTTCACAGTTTTCTATCCTTTTAGGTACTTAATGAAATTCTATCATGGTAGAAATTCCAATAAAATTACATTTACTGTGATTCAGAAAAGAAATATGTCAGGTATCTCCCATCAGTGGTAAAGCAAATCTACTATAATCAATTCAGTATATTGTGTTGAATAGAGTACACAGAATTATATTATCTGCTGATTTAAGGATGAAACCCATATTTCATATCCTATATGATTCCTATCTGGATAGAGGGACAAACAGAGCACAATATGCTTTGTAATTCATAGATTGCAATTGAGATTTTGAACTTTTTATATGAGCTTTCTAATTCTTAAGGAATGTTCATAAAATTTCACACAATTAAAAAATAGGTTTAATTATTTTACCTAATTATCTGAGTTATTTAGAAGTCTCATCCAGTTAAACACTGTAATATTAGTGATAATATAATATAATCCTTAGCTCTTCTAGAAAGCAAAAAAGGTAATTGGGTTGTGAACAATATAGAGGGTAACATCATGTAAACCACATGTGGGACACATGTAATTCCTATATAAATAGCTGACATACTTTTTCATATTTATAAAACTTGTTAGACATTGGCAAACTTGATTGGCTAAAGTCATAATATGTCTTTCTAACTGAAACTACAGCAAATTGATTTGAAGTTGTTTTCAAAACAAAAGATAATTAAGTCCTGGAATAATAAAACTGGGATTGCATTAAAGCTTACTTAAAGTGATTAATAGCTGGAGTGTATTTCACGATCTCTAAGAGCATGCAGAAGAACATATTGTCATTTTATATATTCAGGAATATGCTTTCTGAGGAAACTATTGATTCTTAGGAATAAGTATAATGAAGTCCAGACGTACCTCACACCCACATACCCCACTCCACCCCAGGCTTTTTTAAAATTAAAGACTTTGAAAACAAAGTAGCTATATATGGTTATCTTCTTCACTTCCAATTCCAAGCTGCCTGCCTTTCTGAAGCAAATGGCTGCTGTGACCTATAAACAACTGTCATGACACCTTGGGCAGAGAAACACTGCTTTGAAACTTATGCCTTCAGTTGGGCAAGCAACTGGAGAATGGTGCTGGAGTCCATGGGTAAATATGAGAAAGCAACAGACATTGGGAGGAAGAGCTTGGGCTTTAGAGGTTTGTGAACTCCTGTAGGAGAAGGTCAGTATTTATCCATTTTAAGTACCAAAGTATCTCCAACTGCTAAAAAGCTAAAGTAGCTGAATGTCCTGGTGGAGTCCTCTCTGTCTTTGGAGGCTAAAAAGAAATAGAGATAGGACAACAGAGCTCTTTCTCCATGTGCCTTTGCAGGGAACTGACAGGCTGTTTACCTTTGCTTTTCACCACCTGTGATATTTCTGCCATTTAGGATAATCTGGCAACCAGACCTGAGCTCCAGTGAGTTAGCGAAAAATAGCAATTCATTTAAGGAGACCCATAGCAAGTGAGAGAGGAAAATCAGAGTACACACTCTGGGTAACTAGGACTACTGGCAAAAACATGAAAACTGAATTTGAAAACAAAAATTGGGAGCACTTAAGGAAATTCAAAGAACAGAAAATAATTTCAGATATTAAATGTATCTCATTTGAACAACTCAGGATTTGTGGGAGAGCATAGTCACTGTTGAAACATGAATTAGTGAATGAAAAGACCAAATGTAAGAAATGTATCCAAGCATATAAAAAACCATGATGAAATATTGAATAAAAAAGATGAGATTTGGTGGATAGATATAGACATCAAAATGTGAATGATAGGAATTACAGTGGGAAAAATTAGTATAGATAATGAAGAGGTAAAATTTTATTTATTTATTTTTGAGACGGAGTCTCGCTCTGTTGCCCATGCTGGAGTGCAGTGGCATGATCTCGGCTCACTGCAACCTCCGCCTTCCAGCTTCAAGCTATTCTCCTGCTTCAGCCTCCCGAGTAGCTGGGACTACAGGTGCGTGCCACCATGCCTGGCTTTTTGTAGTTATAGTAGAGATGGGGTTTCACCGTGTTAGCCAGGATGATCTTGATATCCTGACCTTATGATCCACCCACCTTGGCCTCCCAAAGTAAAAATTAAAAAAAAAAATAGCAAAATCTATCAGATATTAAGAAAGATTGGAGTCTGTGGATTAAAAGGGTTTAATGATTTATTGTCTTGATTGAAAGAAAAGACACATTTAAGTATATCCTAATAAAAGTTCTGAAATCAAAAAATTAATTGAGACATAAACCCTCAAGTAGAAAAAACAAATTCATATAAAGGGGAAAATATCAAAGTATCATAGGACTTATTTGCATATCTGTAACACTGGAAGTTACAAGATAGTGGAATGATATTTGCAGACTGCTGAAAGAAAATGACTATAATTCAAGAATCTCCATGCCCAGAAAGTTATTTGCAAGCCGAGGTGAGAAAGAAATACATTTAAGAATATGCAAGAATTCATTGTATGTAGTGATTATATCCCCTCTGAGAAAATGCCAGAGTCCAGATTATAAGCAAACAACAAATGAACTAGAACAAAGACTTTAAGATGAGGAAGATGAAGAGGAAAGAAAATGGTAGGAATAATGAGCATTTATATATAATTTGTGTGTGTGTGTATAATTTTATCTAACAGAGATAAGTGGCTAGCAATATGAAATACAATAGGTAATTTGAGGCTCTTGAAATAAAAGGATATTTCTTTAGGAAATTTTAAAATGTACTAAGCTGTCTCTTTGGAACATGGGAGATAGAGAAGGTGGGCAGCTGGAAAATGAAAGAGGAGGAAAATGGGTGGTGGGAGATGAGAGGAAAGGAGGAAGAGAAGAGGGATGGAAGTGAATATATTCTAAAGATCTCATTTATTTAGGAAAAGGGGAAAGGGGGAATAGAATCTCTTGATGGGGGAAAGTGTCTTTTACATATATTAATCTGTTTATTAGAGTACAGAAAGGGAAGATAATCTTTAATGCAATGAAATGGCACTTAGAACTTACATATTAACAAGGAGACAATAGAATGCATAGCCACTTGATGAAGCAAAATAGAGAAGGGAATAAGGAAACAATAATATAAAATAAGAATATAAAGTAACCAAAAAATATACAATTAAGCACATCAATTACTACATTTAGTGTATATGGGCTAAATTCTCCCATTAAAAGACAGTTAATATCAGACTACACTAAAAAACATAAACCAGCTAAATTATATTACAAGAAAAATAAGACCAAGTTATGAAGAAGAGTTATTTGTAAAATGAGAGGCATAAAGATATCAGACAAATGCAAACAAAAGAAAAATAGCAAAATATGAATGACAACATTGTTATTAAATACGATGGAATTCAAAGTTAAAAGTATTAAAAGAGAAAGAAGGGGTACTATAATAAAAGGCACAGTTTATGAAGAAAATAACCACATAAAATCTGTATACGGCAGGTTTGTTTATAGTAATTACATAGAATACAAATTATTGGAAAGGTCTAGTCAGTTCTGTTAAACACAAACAATGACTAAGATAAATGGAGTAATTCATAAACTTGATTTGATATACATGTAGAATCTGACATTCTTTAAATATTTTTCAACATCTCTGCACTTGGCTGCTAAGAAAACTGAGTTTTAGACAACAGAGATTTTGCAGGCACTTTCTCTGACTATAAGCTAACATATATAAAATTTTAACAGTTTTTCTAAAAGGTTAAAAAAATCTACATAGAAATTAAAACATTCCCAGATATCTTTTGGATAAAGAAGAAATCACCTAGAAAGCAATGAAAAGGAAAATATTTTCTGTAAAAGCCAATGAAAACTAGCTAAAACAGTTGTCAGAGGAAAACTGATGGCCTTAAAGGCCTTTGTTATTAAGGAAGATGGAAGATAAAGATAACCTAATGTTAAGAAGTTAGTATAAAGAATAATACGAGGTAGAAGATGAAAGGATTGTTAGAAAGATGAAAGTAATGAAATAGAAAAACCATATAGTAAAACCCAAAATAAATCTAAAGGCTGGTTCTTTGGAAAGATCAATGTGATACATAAACTCCTTGTGAAGATGATAAAGCAAAAAAGAAAATGAGCCTATCAATTCCACTCTGAGGTATATACTCAAGAGAAGTGATAGCATATGTTCACATAAAATTTATGCTCAAATATTCATGGCAGCATTATTCATAGTAGCCAAAAAGCAGAAGCAACTCATATCCATCAACTGCCGAATGAAGGAATAAAAATTATTCATCTATGATATATCTATACAATATAATATTAGCCATAAAAAATAATGAAGTACTGATACATACTATAACATGGATGAACCTTGAAAACATGCTAAGTGAAAGAGGCCACACTCAAAAGGCTACATATTGTGTGATTTCATTTATATGAAGTGTCCAGAGTAGGCATATAGGTGGAAACAGGAGATTAGTGTTTGGCAGGGGCTGGGAGAAGGAAAAATGGGGAATGACTGCTTAATGGGTATAGGGTTTCCTTTACCCTATACCAGAACATTCATGTTCTGGAGGTAGTTGGTGATATTTATACAGCCTTCAGAATGTCACTGAATTGTATACTTTAATACAGTTAAAATGGTGAGTTTATGTTATATGAATTTTAATTCAATAATAAAGCTTTAGGAACATGAATGACAAAGATACACAATTAAAAATGAAAAAGAAGAAAAAACTGGAAGATGAAAAGAATGTTAAAATAAATAAGAATGTAGCTATGTGACAAATTTAAAACCCTTTTGAGAAATAAAAGGGCTTTTAGTCAAATATAAATGATAAAAATTGACCTAAGAAGAAGTAGAAAGCAGATACTACTTAGCATAGAAAAGATTAGAAATTTGACCAGATGTTGTCACTTAAACATAAGGAATACATAATTTTGTTTTGATGTAATTTAAATCATTCTAGGCCATGGAAAAATATCAAAATATTCCCTAATTTAATATCTAATTCTGTTAAAGATTATATAGTAAAAAATGTATAATTTCACTTTTGAAGTAAATTAAAAAATTCTAAGGAAAATATTAGCAAATATTAACAGTGAATCAAAATAATAACTCACTAGTAGCTATTTTAAAATATATTTTTAAGTAGGAATGTAAACATGATTCAATAATAGGAAATATACCAATTTAATTTATTACATCATCAAATTAAAGGGGAAAAATCATGTTTATCTCAATAAATGGCAAAAAGTATTCTAAATTTTGGGTTTTTTTTTGTCTTTTATTTGAGACAGGGTCTCACTTTGTCGCCCAGGCTGGAATGCAGTGGCACGATCAGGGATCACTGCAGCTTCGAACTCCTGGGTTCAAGTGATCCTGCCACCTCAGCCTCCACCCAAAGTGCTGGGATTACAGGCGTGAGCCACTGCACGTGGCCTAAATTGTTAAATCCTAAAAACATTTTAATTAACAACAGAAACTAGACAAGGAACCATCACAATTATTTAACATTATTTTAGAGGCTTTATCATATACAGTTGGTAAATGATATAACATTAACATTTGTAGAGAAGAATGTCAGGTGGCTCTTGCTGATGATATATGATCTAAAAATTATAGAAACTTGAATTTTAAAATCTAGAAAAATGAGTAAGAAAAATTGATAAGGTAGTTGGGTAAAAGATAAGATGAAAACAACTCTACTCTGGAGGAATTTGGGCATCTACGAGACTTTTTTTCCCAATGGGAAAATATTATTCCATTTTCCATAGAAACACAAATTACAAAATGCCTATTAATAAGTTTTTCAAGAAAGGTACAGGAACTATATGAAAACAAAGATATTAAAATGCATAAAACAGGATCTGATTAAGAGAAGGACAAACTGGTTTAGGATGGGAAAACAACAAAAATATTATTTCAAAGTTAATAAATTCTATAATGCAATTCCAATTAGAATCTTGGGGGATTTTGTTTTCTTTTTTGAGGTCAACAGTGTTATTTTAAAACTACTTGGAAGATTAAATGATAACGAAAGGCAAGCAAATATGGAAAAGCAATGAGGAGGGACTTGTATTACACATACCAGAACATATTGCAAAGTCAGCTAATTAAAACAACATGGTGATGGCCTAGGCATACATAATAGATCAGTGGAAATGATTGGCAAATTCTGAAAAAGATGATAACTTAGTTGGAAAATGATGGATTTTTTAAATTAATGGGACTGGCATAACTGATGATCTCCATGTAAAAAAATGAAAGTATATTCCCATTTTGCACCTTAACAGTGAGGTTTTGCCTCTTAGCATTTAAAAGTTATGGTGTTAGTCTTATGGGTTTAACATTTATTGCTAGTGGTAATATGGGGAAAAGCAACTCATTTGTTACTGGTGGAAATGTGATATAGTCTACCTGTTAGAAAATGCAGTCTTGTAAGACTAACAATAATTTGCATATAATTTGCAAATGCTTTAACTTGGCAGTCTCATTTTTGGGAATATATTCCATAGAAATATAGGTAGCAATATTTAAGAACATGTGTATTTTTTGGTTTCCAGGTTGTTGTAACGTTATTGTAGTGGTAAAACTGCAGAAAACAGTAATCCCATTAACAAGGTAATGCTAGTAAATAATGGAAACTCAACCATGGGATATTATGCTGTCATTAAATGATGTGAAATAAAGCAATCTCAGATCTTCTGAAAGAATTTCCAGGAGTTTCTTATGAGTGAGAAGAGCAAGGCATAGAAAAGTGTGTATAATATTCAACCTTTAAAAAATACTGACAAAAATCCTTGAATATGTATATTTATAGGTAATATCTGCATATGTATATACCTACCTTATAGTAGGGTTATTTTTAAAGGAAGAAGAATGTAGCAGGATGCATACTAAGTTATAAAAATAGATAACTATTTATGAGAGGAAATATGAAAGGAGAGGAGCAGATAGCCAAGAAATAAAGGAAAAGAAAAATTGTGCTAAAAACATGTTCAAAACCCCACTTATATATTTTATTAAAATTAAGTATATTTGAATATAAATGCATAAATAAAAATAATTGGCCAGGCACAGTGTCTCACTCCTGTAATCCCAGCACTTTGGGAGGCCGAGGCAGGTGGATCACCTGAGGTCAGGAGTTCAAGACCAGCCTGACCAACATGGAGAAACACCGTCTCTACTAAAAATTCAAAATTAGCCAGGCATCGTGTTGCATGCCTGTAATCCCAGCTAGTTGGGAGGCTGAGGCAGTAGAATCACTTGAACCTGGGAGGCAGAGGTTGTGGTGAGCCAAGATGGTGTCATTGCACTCCAGCCTGGGCAACAAGAGCGAAACTCCCTCTCAAAAAACAAAAAAAGAAATTAAAATAATTTAAAATATTATGGCTTGTTTTGGTAGTAATTAGTTCATATTTCTGAATCTTGGCACCCAAGGAGATTTTTTTTTCCTTTATATTTGCATTTTCTTTAAGTTAATTTTGGACCATGTGCTACCAGAATTTTCTACATGTTCTCTTAAATCTTTAGATGTTCTTCTAGCATTTCAGGCCAAATAAACATCTACAAATGATTTGTAGTTTGTGATTAAATCAGACTCTATTGGTCATGCCCACATCATAGCTGACATGCAGTTGATATCCCTTGATAAAACTTAGAGGGTATGTTTCAGTTTGTTCAGTGTTCAGTTTCTTTAGTCGGTACCTTTTGTGTCAGTTGTTAAATAATTTTAATATTACCCCTGTTGATGTCACAAATAAGTTAATAATGCCAATTATGCATGAATTGAGTGCTTGCATATAGAAGTTGATTGATAAATATTTGCTAATTTGACCTAATAGATTACAGGTACGATAATGATTTCAACAAAGTAACAGAATGCAGAAATGAAAGAATTTAAAGATATTAGATTAAAAAAACCCTAGAAGTCAGCATAGAATATGATTGTAGGCAAATCACTTGACTTTTGTATCTCAGGATCTTTATCTTCAAAATAGAGATATTTTCCTCAGTTACACAATCTGTGAGAGTCAAGTAAAATAATAAATGTTGAAGTGCTTTAAAAAGCATGATGTGTTGTGGATACAGTGATGATAATGAAAATCTGAAGGCATTTTTTACATTTAGTGGACATTTATATATATATTTGAAGCTGCATGTGTGATATTAAGCCTTTTGATATGTCAGCAATAGAACATATTACTGATGAAGCTATATAAACCTCCAACAGATAAGAGTGGAATGCATGGAAGGTGTGAGTACATTTAATTGTTTAAAGTCTAAGATAGGTCTCTAAAATTTCTTCATTTATTTTTCTGGTCATTGAGGGGAGATTTTATTCAGGTACTTCTCCTGATGATGTCTTATTCTAGTATAGAGATAGGAATATTTTGTGGGAAGTCTGGGCCTTTGTCACATCTGGACATAATGATAATGCTGCATTATGTTTTGACTTATTAAATGGCCACAGACAGCTAAATACAGCTTTGTAATCTGTTGTTATAGTTTATTGGAAATTATCTCCTTGTAATTTATAGCTGTAGTTAAAAGTGACTCTAGCATAAATGCTTTGAAATAGTAAAATCTTTATGATCTTTCAGTTACCAGACACCTAATTTGCCATTGGCCAATTTTTTGGTTGTGAGAGTATTAGGAAATACCTACATTAGTTGGTTGATAACACCACTATAAAAGGCTAAAAACTTAGACGTTCTTTTATAATAAGAAACATAAGTGTCATCTTAATACACTAGAGTCTGCACTGTATGGTACTATTAAAGATACCTAGATTCTGGTTTGGAGAAAATTGAATGGATGAATGTGTCTAATTCTAAATATATTATACCGGAGTCTTTTTCCAAAGTATGTCTCCATTTTAAAATTTTCTTTCCCTGATCATTTGACTTTTACTTTTTTCATAAATATTCTTAAAAAATATGTTTAACTGCTTTAATCTTCTTCAGTTTCTGTATTCTTCCAGTAATGGACATGATGTTATAAGAAAGCTGAAAAGAGAGATCTTTTTTTTTTTGAGACGGAGTCTCGCTTTGTCGCCCAGGCTGGAGAGCAGGGGTGCAATCTCGGCTTGCTGCAAGCTCTGCCTCCCAGGTTCACGCCATTCTCCTGCCTCAGCCTCCTGAATAGCTGGGACTACAGGCACCCGCCACCACGCTGGGCTAATTTTTTGTATTTTTAGTAGAGACGGGGTTTCACTGTGTTAGCCAGGATGGTCTCAATCTCCTGACGTCGTGATCTGCCTGCCTGGGCCTCCCAAAGTGCTTGGATTACAGGCGTGAGCCACCGTGCGCTGCCAAAGGTAGATCTTAAAAGGGACAACAATCTTTGCTCTTTCTCCCTTCCCACCCCACCCCTCCCCTCCCCTCCCCTCCCCTCCCCTTCCCTTTTTTTTTTTTTTTTTTTTTGAGACAGAATCTTGCACTGTCGCCCAGGCTGGAGTGCAGTGGCGTGATCTTGGTTCACTGCAACCTCCGCCTCCTGGGTTCAAGCGATTCTCATGCTTCAGCCTCCCGAGTAGCTAGGATTACAGGCATGTGCCACCACGCCCAGCTAATTTTTGTGTTTATAGTAGAGATGAGCTTTCACCATATTGGCCAGGCTGATCTCGAACTCCTGACCTCAGAAGATCCACCTGCTTCAGCCTCCCAAAGTATTGGGATTACAGGCGTGAGTCACTACATGCAGGCAATCTCTGCTTTTCATTTCTGTAAATGGACTTTAGGCAAGGCTAGTAGAAACAACTACCTCAGTTGATTCTCTTTGATATTATATCTTTCACGTAATGAAACCATTGTAATAAATCAAACCCATTTTCACCTTCTACTTGTGTATTGATTATCTTTATTAAATGTGAAATTAATAGCAATTGAGATAGATATATTTTTAAATATAGTTATTCACTGTTTCTCAATAATGCTAATGTTACTCGAGTAGTAGGACCTATTAATATATGTTGTGTGCATTCTTGGATGCATATGTCATTGCCAGTCATCTCTTAATTTTGTTTTTTTGTTTCTCTGTTCAAGAAAATTTCTAACCACCAGTGATCACTGTCCCAATTGCTAGTTGCAGTTTTGTAGAGAACACCAAGGAAATGGGAAATTAAAGTGATCTGTTTATTTTAATCCTCAAGTAACCAAAGCGATCTTCTCTTAATTCTTATTATTTCAGTTTCTTATAATTTAGGAAAAAAGTGTCTTTCATTTCAACATAAACTGTGAATTCTGGTGTCTTCTATCAAGACCTGCTTCTCTTTGGAATAGACAATCAAATAATTATTTCTTAGCATTGTAATAAACATTCCAAAATATGACACCTGTTATCTTATTCAGCGGTCAGTTCAATTTATTTGATTTCTCCTTCAAGTTTCTGAATTTCTTGAATCACTGATGCTCAGTCTTAAAACAATGGAGGTGGTTTTGCTTTTTTCTTTTCCTTTTTAAAATTTACTTATTTTTATTATTTTTTGAGACAGAGTTTTGCTTTATTGCCCAGGCTGGAGTGCAGCGGCATGATCTCAGCTTACTGCAATCCCCGCCTTCCAGGTTCAAGTGATTTTTGTAGCTCAGCCTCCCCAGTAGCTGGGATTATAGGCGTATGCCATTGTGCCTGGCTGATTTGTGTATTTTTAGTAGACACATGGTTTCGTCATGTTGGCAAGGATGTTCTCGAACTCTTAACCTCAACTGATCTGCCTGCCTCAGCCTCCCAAAGTGCTGGGATTACAAATGTGAGCTACCACACCTGAACTGTTCCTTTTTTTAAAGACTAAGATTTAAGTTGACACAATAAAAATGCTTACTTGTTTAAACTTTTGCATTAACAAGGCTTGACGTTTATTGTTGCCTTGAATAGTCTCAATCAATCTTTTTAGCTTCCCCAGCACCTCGTATTTAGAAATGACTAGATAGATAACATAGATTCTTTTGGACTGGCAGCATTCATACCACCTACAAGCTTAAAATGCAGAATCTCAAACTCCACTTCAGACCTAAAGAATCATTATATTCATTTTAACAAGACTCCAAGTCATTCATATGTACAGAAAGTGTGAGAAGTACTACTAAATCATTTGTCATTTAAAAGAATTGGACTTTAAGCACACAAAATTGGTGAATCATAACATAGTTCATAGTCATTTCTCCATGCGTTCTCCTTTTTTCTTTCATTCATTCATTCATTCGTTATTTTAAATCAAAAGAAATACCTATGAGTCCAAGACCTAACCAAAGTATTAGAACATCAAAACTCACAGTTCCTACTTACACCTATATTCCCTTAACCAGAAGCAACCACTATCCTAAAATTTGTGCTTATTGTTCCATTTTGTTCATAAATAATATATATAGCTTTACTACTTATAAACTTTTAATATTACTCCTGCAGATGGTCACAAATAATACCAATTATTAACTTATTAGCTGTAGCTCAATAACTCATTAATAGCCTGCTGTATTTATCTCCTGGAATTTGCTTTTTTTTTTCTTTCAACATTAAGTTATTAAGATTCACCCATGTTGTGTGTAATTGTAACTTATAGAGTTCCTTTTCACTTCTATATAATATTTGTGACTATACCACAGTATAATTTATCCTTTCTTCTACTAATGGACATTTGAATTGCTTCCCTTTTATTGCGGCTGTGAATGGTGCTAGAATAAACATTCTTGCAAATGTTTCTTGGTGACATTCGGAAGACATTCTTTTAGGTATATTCTGAGATTGGAATTGCTATGTCATAAGATGTATAAATGGTCTACTTTGCAGGAGATTGTCAAATTGTTTTCCTAAAATGATAATTAGCCATTTAAACTCCCACCAGCATTGTATAAAATATCCCGGTTGACCCATATTCTCTTTAACATATGGTATTGTCAGACTTCTTAATTTTTGCACCTGAGTAAATAAAAAATATCTTACAGTAGTCTTGATGTGAACTTTCTTGCTTCTCAAGAAACAAGTCTGTGAACATGTATATGTATCTTTTCCTTCTGTGAAATGGTGGTTCTTTTACCTATTTTTCTTCTTTTTAAAAGTTTGTATGATTCTTTTTCTATTGTTTGCATGAGTTCTTTATATTATAGATGCTAATTCTATCTCTTCTCCCTTGTAGCTTGTCTTTTCACTTCTTTTAGGGCATTCTTTTTGTATATATGTGTGTATCATTTTAAAAAATGATTATTAGCTTTATTTTCTACATGTAAAAATTTAACTTATTTTTAATTGACAATTATGTACATTAATAGTACATACAACATTATTTTAGAATACATTTACATTATGAAATGGCTAAATCAAGTTTATTAACATGCATTACCTTACATTTTTGTGATGAAAACACTTAAAATCTATTCTCTTAGCAATCTTCAAGCAAACAATACCTTGTTATTAACTATAGACACCATACTGTACATATCTTGAACTTATTCATTCTGTATAACTGAAATTTTATATCCTTAAACCAACATCTCTCCCATCTGCCCACCCACCATCTCCTGGTAGTCACCATTCTCTCTGCTTCTATGAGTTTCATTGTTTTAGCTCCCACATGAGTGAGAACATGCTGTATTTGTCTTTCTGTGCCTGGATTATTTCACTTGGTATAGTGTCTTTCAGGTTCATTGGTGTCACAGTGACAGAATTTTCTTCTTTTTAATGCAGAATAGTATTCCATTGTATATGTTTGTCACATTTTCTTTCTTTCTTTTTTTTTTTTATTTGAGGCAGGGTCTTGCTCTGTTGCCCAGGCTGCAGTGCAGTGACACAGTCATGGTTCACTGCAGTCTTGATCTCCTGGGCTCAGAGGATCATCTTGTCTCAACCTCCTGAGTAGCTGGGACTACAGGCACATGCCACCATGCTCAGTTAATTTTTTAATTTTTTGGAGAGGCGGGGGTCTTACTATGTTGCCCAGGCTGGTCTCAGACTCATACCTCAAGCAGTCCCTCTGCCTCGGTCTTCCAAAGTGCTGGGATTAGAAGCATGAGCCAGCATGCCTGGCCTGTATATCACATTTTCCTTTTTTTTTTTTTTTTAAAAACTTTTAAGTTCAGGGGTACATGTGCAGATTTGTTTGTAGGTAAACTCATGTCACAGGGTTTGTTTATAGGTAAACTCGTGTCACAGGGTTTGTTGTGCAGATTATTTTGTCATCTTTAGGGTATTCTAATAAACATAAAAATTAATTTTATATGCTCATACAGATTTTCTTTAATGGTTCATGCTTTTTAATTTTCTTAAATCATTCACTTGAATTGACTTTTGTATATTATTTAGACATGAAAGTTTAAATTATTTTCTAAAGAGAAACATGATTTTCCAGTTATGTTTACTGTATGTTCTTGTGTTTCCTCAGTGATTTGCCATGCCAGCTCTTGTCTGTCAGGGGTCTGTATCTGCAAGGGCCTGTTTATAGGCTCTGTTTTCTGTCTCTTGGTTGATTGGACTATCTCTATACCAGTAACACATTTTACTAATTAGTATAGCTTTACAGTAAGTCCTTATATGTGGTTGGGCAAGTATCCTACAATTTATTTCTTGAGTTTTATCTTTTTCTTAAAGGTCAGACACCCCTCCCCAAGCTAAGTTTTAATTTAGAAAGAACATGCTTCATTTTTTATATATACAACCTAGTTATCAATGCATATGTATTTTTTAAAATGTCTTTAGGTTTATTTAAAGCATTTCTTACAGTAACTGCTTTGTTTGGCTTACATTTGTTGATGATGTCAACCTGTGGGATAAAAAGGAAAAAAGCCCCAACAAAATGTAATGGCAACCTTATAATATTCAAACTAATTCAATAGGAATACTACTATAAGTTCAGTATATTTGACTCTAAATTGATATCATAATTTCTTAATTTAACAAAGTATAAAACATATACTATTCACTTACATTACTTTTTAGCAACTTTGTATAAATCTAAATTACTCAATGGAATAACATCCATTCAGGTATTATTAATACCATTTTTAGCTCTTTGATATTGCTACATGCCAGACAACGTTTAAGTGCTTAACATATTTTAACTCATTTGTTCCTTTCAACACTATGAGGTAGTTAACATTATTATCCTCATTTTATTGATGAGGAAACAAAGGCCAAAAGTGGTTAGGTGGCTTGGTAGCTTGTTTATATGGAGTTTATTCGGGTAGTGCTAAGGAATGCTGCCTTGTGAAATCTTTACTGAGTTATCCTTACAGGGAACTAACTTTTTGATAGTTTAGAAACCCCAGCCTCTCCTCAGTCCTGTACTAGTGCCACGTATTTTTATTCAGGAGAATGAAGTCAAACATTAGCATCAAAGCCAGTCTTGGAATAAAGAATATAAAGTACATAACCGTTGAGAAATATGTACAAGTGCCTTGGAAATGATGGATTGGATGCGTGTTTACTGGTTTTGAGCAGTAAGTTGATTGTGTATGTGACATATTTCAGGTCTTAGGTCATATTTATCTTTGGCTGGAGGAACTTCCCTCAGTCATTGCCATTTTCTCTTCTCAGGTGTCCAGAGCTTATAAAGTGGTATATTTGTCAGAGAATTGACAAGCATTCTACTTAGTGTTTCTAGTAAAGAAACACTTTTCGACAGTTTAATCTGCCTCCATTCTTAATTCTTTTGTGTTTCTAGAGTTCTTCTTTTGTTTTCTATGCTCCGTGTCTATTTTGATTTCTAAAATAAATTATATGATCAGATAGGTAAATAATTGTTTTAGTAATAATTCATACATTAGAACATCTTCAACTATTAATGTGCTATTCTAGATATTGTTAAATTATGTGAAGGGAAAGTGGTATAGGGAAAGAAGTTTTTCTGGGATGGAATGAAAATAGGTGCCCACAAAAATATTAAGAGATAATGGCAAAGTGCTAATGTTTAATGAGAGTCCTAATATTTCTCATCTTTGCTGACCAAATATCTTAGGGGAATGTAAATTTGAGAAAATAGAAGAATCTTCACTGACCTCAAGTGGATGCCATAGAAAGAAGTGTATTGTAGCATGGCACACAGAACTAGCCTATGACAGATCATTTGAAAAAAAGCAATAATTAGACCTTTATGAAAAATCATGCATATTTTTCACAATGATTGGAGTTTCCAGGTAATTTACTGGGTTCTGACCTTTTGATTAATACGTGTTTGCCTCAAGAATGGGTGTTTGACCCTGAAAATTAGTCTGTAGACAAGGCAGAACTTGGGAGGAGTGAGCAGTAGTTAGTAAATGATCTAGCTATGTCAATGTAGGCTTGTGGAAAGGTGATTGTCAGTAGGTGATGAAGATGGGTGGACACTGAGGTACTTTAAATAGGTAATCTATAATGAATAGAAATGTATTAATCAGAATGTGTAGCCATTTTAGGAATGTATGGTCAGAAAGATGAAGAATAGGATTAATATATAGAAAGTCTTCATAGACAAATGTTCAATGGAAAGGCAGAGCTTAGATTTTATGGAGAGGCAGGACAAATAAAGGCACTGAGGACTGTGACACATTTTGACTGAATTAAAATCCATGGAGAACCAAGGATCTCCTCAGAGATATAGGATTGTATGGAGACATAATTTGACTTGATTTATATGAAATGTAGGAAGTAATATTTTTGGTTGAGGAACTTTTTTACATTAAGGAAGAATGGGAAGCAAGAGACAGCTATATGCTAACATTTTGCTAAGGAAGATAAGAGAATTAGACGGTCGCTGTCCATTGGTCTTGCAATCAGAAGTCAATAGGGAGGAACCAAATATGAAAAAAAATCTTGGTATTTAGATTCATGCATCAAAACCTTAGTTGGGCCTCACTAGTTATTTCACTTTTAACTCCTCTTCCCCCATTAGAAATTCATCTCTCATCTTTACTTGCCAAGTTTTGCCTTTTGCTTCATGACAAAAATTGAGACAGTTCAGCATAACATTATCTACGTTTTCTTTTCGATCAAGATAGTTTTGATATACTTGTATTTGCCGCATTGCCCACTTCTCATAGTGTCTGGCTAAAGTGTTTAGTCTGGAAACTGCAGTATGATTCTAAATGCTCAAAAGAATCCTTCAAGGTCCAGAAATATGTAATTTTATTAATATTACTTTAAAAAGACCACTGAACTTGACCAAAGTCACTTTAAATTCTAATTTAAAATTTCCAAATTTAAAAATGGGGAGATCTTTCTCAAGCACATAAAAACACAGACTTCAAGGGAAATAAAAATGAACTTTGAGCTTTAAGAATAAACTAAGACTTGGTTATGTTGAAATTTTATGAATAGTGCAAACTTTTCTTCCTATAGGTGCTTATTGGAATATGGTAAGTTAGTGATTATATGAATTTAAACATGATGTGATTAATCATTATGTTCCTTGAAGATAAGCCCATCTCTATAAACTATAATATCAATAAAGCTTTACAACATTCTCTGCCATTCTTCTTTGGTCAAACTTAAATTATTGGAAAATAGTCTGTTAAAATCTCCTCCCCCATAGACAATAGTTCCATTTATTTTGAAGTAATGCATCTAGACCATGTCACTAATAGACTTTAACTTCATTATTCTTGACTTCTTGACTCTTGTCTTTTTTTTCTTTTTGCCTCATAATCTGGAATCTTTTTGGCTGGAGTCTCAATGAATAACAGATTGAAAATATTCCTTTCATTCTTTATTTTTCCTTCTTCATCTTAAATCAGTTCAGCTACTACAGAAAAAAAAGAAAAAGGATGGTAGTGGCAATAGGTAAAATTTGAAAGGCAAAATATGACTTATTGAAATTGAATGATGGGCACAAGAGAATCATTTATTATGTACTCTTTTTGTATGTTTGAAAGTTTCCACAATAAAAAAGATTTTAAATGCACCCATAAAATAAAATAAATCAGCCCAATGAACAGATGAATTTATTGCCCATTTATAATCAGATTTGAACTCAGGAAATTTTAGGCACAGTTTATAAAACTGACCGTAGCTCAACAGGTTATAATTTTGTTATTTAGTGTGGTCAGTTCAGGCATTAAAGCACTTTGAATTATTACCTTAATGACAAAAGTTCAGGCCTGAAACTACCAAACAGGGAAGTCTGTCATCACTTCCTGTTGATTCTTGAAATTTAATTCCTTTTCAAATCCCATCTCTTTCTTTTTTTCCTGGTTAAAGTCATTTAGAAATTGTGGCTATTTTTTGCCATACCAGCTGTAATACTTGGGTCGGAATCAAAGACTTTACATTTTATCACTTTTTTTCTTATCTTTTTCTTCAGTGTACTTAATTTACTGCCTTGAGTCAAACATGTTCTATGGTGCCAATCTGTCATAGTGGAAAGAACACTGGATTGAGAGGCATGAGTTTCTAGTTCCAGCTTTCTCGTGAACTAGTTTGGAGACTTTGGGCAATTATTTCACTCTTTAAAACCTTCTAACCTGAAATTCTCTTCAATTTCTCATTTAGTGATTTTTAACCATTTGTTATCATTTTTAGAAATTTACCTTTCCTAGGTTAAGGCACTTTGACATTCTGTAATTTGCCCCCGTCTGGCTTACATTCATCCTGATGGTTTCAATCCTCTCAAGTCTTTACTTTGTGTTTTATTCCCAAAATAACTCCTATTGACTCAAAAAATTTTTTTTCTGTTGATTTTTAACTTAAGTTGCTTGTGCTTAGAGAGTTAGTATGATGTTAATTCTTTGATATTTGTTGAGACTTTATACAAGATCTACTACATGATAAATTTTTTAATAGACTTGATTTTTTTTTAGAGCAATTGTAGGTTCACAGCAAATTTGAGCATAAGATACGGAGGTTTTCTAAACACGTCTTACCGCCACATACATAGCCTCTACCGTTAGTAAGGTTTTCCAGCATAGCGGTACATTTGTTACAATTGATGAACTATGTTTCTACATCTTTGTCACCCAGAGTCACAGTTTATGTTAGGATTCACTTTTGGCATTATACATTTTATGGGTTTGAATAAATGCATAATAATATGTACCCACCATTATAAGAATCATACAGAGTAATTTCTCTGCCTTAAAAATTATCTGTCCACCACCTATTCATCCCTCTCTCCCCCAGCCCCTGGCAACCACTGATTTTTTTTTAAACTGTCTCCATAGTTTTGTCTTTTCCAGAATATCATATAGTTGTAATCATACAGTATGTAGCCTTTTAGATTGGCTTCTTGCATTTAGTAATATGCATTAAAGACTCCTCCATCTATTGACTTTTATTAACTGTCATATAAGTAATTCACAGTATTGCACTCTTGCTTGTGTGCTTTCTTTCTCTCTCTCTGTTTTAGAACAATGGGGTTGGATAGGGTAAAAACAAGGAATCGGAATCGTAAAATTGAATATTTGAGAACTACTTTATTCAATTTAGAACTTTCAAATAAATTGGCATTTAGATAAAATAGAAATAAACACAAGCTGAAATTTATTGAATGCTTTCTATGTGCCAGGCATTGAGCTTCCCATATACCTAGCATCTAAGTGTTTGTACTGTAGGATTAGTGTGCTGGATTTAAGTCATGGTTCTGGTGTATGAGTTGTGGCACCTTGGATCTCACATTTCTCATCTATAAGATAGATTATACAGGGCTTTGTGAATATTAGATGAGATAATATGTATAAAATATTTAGCACAGTATCTGAATATGATAAAATGCCTGATAAATTTTAGCAACTTTTATTACCAGTACTTGAATTATCTTATTTAATCATCACAAAAACTCTATAATATAGGTCCTTTTATTTCCCTCATTATAGTGATGAGTACAAAAGGGTTAATAATGTTAAGGAATTCATCTAAAAGTAAAGCCAAGATTTGAACTTAAGCAATCTGAATCCAGAACCCACATACCTTTAACTTTTATACTTTTTCCTTCTAATTAGTAAGAAACTTATTCAAGAGAAGGTAAGGGATCCATAAATGATTTTTAAATTGTGGTCTTGAGAGGTGGCCCTAGGATAAGCTAAGTGATTAACCACCTATTCTCTCAGAGTTGGTTAGGTTAAGTGGGGATGTTGTTTTGATGGACCACCCAATATTTTAGACATTATCTATTTTTTCAATATTGTTTTCAAAGAAATAAATTATACTGAGGAAATTTAATGTGTTACTAAAGAATAGAAAATATACTAAATTTTATTTGAGGGTCATTCCCTTTCTGAAATAATCATAATAGCTATTAAAAGTTTTCATGTGAGCATTTTTTCTTTAATTTATTTCATAAGCTATTTTGTAGGAAAGTGTTACAAAAACATTTGTACTTGGTGTGAGCCCGGGAGGCGGAGCTTGCAGTGAGTGGAGATCATGCCACTGCACTCCATCCAGCTTGGGCGACTCAGAGCGAGACTCCGTCTCAAAAAAAAAAAAAAAAAAAAAAAAAAATTTGTACCAAGTAAAGTTTTAGGTCCTAGAACCACTAGTGATATTTATGTGAATATGTCCTTATTTGGACCTAGCCAAATAGTTTAATAATATTTATTATCATTAGATATCACTTTCTTAGTGTAAAACGGTTAGTTCTGGCGAGGACTTTTTTTTTTAAATAGGGGAGCAGGCTTGATGGAATGTTGAGTGCACTGGATGACCTAGGCTAACGTCTGATTACAGAGTGACAGTGAGGATTTAATTCAACAGTTTATGTGAAGAAATTTTATAACTTACGTGATAGAGAAGTGTCAATTATTGATGTGAATCATTAGTAGTTAGAAGAGATCTATAATTACAAACCAGGAACAGTAGTACACACCTGTAGTTCCAGCCATTCTGCAGAGGCTGAGGTGGGAGGATTGCTTGAGCGCAGGAGTTTGAGTCTGCAGTAAGTTATTACCACGCACGCAACTGCACTCCAGCCTGGGCAACAGAGTGAGACTCCATCTCTAAAAAATAAAAGTTAAAAAAGAAGAGATCTACAGTACAACAAAATTTGAGAATTTCTGGTTTGGGAAGAAAGGTAGAAATTGGATTACTATGTAATGAATATTTCCTAAGGGTTAAACACTTTATATATGTTCTCATTTAATACTTTTGCCTTCTCTTTGCTATGAGGAAACTGAAATTCTGGAAAAATAGTAACTTGTTTAAGGTCACAAGTAGTGAATGTGGACGCTTCTTTCAAATCCAGGCTTTGACTTTAAAGCCCACGTTCTTTCTACCGAAGCACTCTGCTTTCCATACAGCTAGAGATAAGAGTGTATGGCCCATGAATATTAAGAGTAAGATGAAAAGCTAATCTTTCAGTTTCTCATTGAGACACAGTGATGCCTTGCATTTATTATTCCTCCTTTTACTATATTTAAACATTTCACAATAGTTTATCTTTTAAAAAAATAAGAGCACTATGATTTGACAGGAAAACTTGTGAGATGTGAGATATCAGATGGATTACATAACTAAATATTGTATATCACAAGCAAGTTTTTCTCTACCTCCGGTTTCTTAACCGAAAAAAAAAAAAAGAGTTGTGGAGGACATTAATGGTTTGTAATACACAAAGGAATAAAATAATTTATTAAAAATAAAAATTCCTAATTTTGAAGCAGATGACATATTTTATATTTCTGTTGATTTTTTTTTAATAATACCTGGGCAAACTTGATTTCAGATTTATTGATGAGAATTCTCTGCTTTATACAGAAAATATTCCTGTAGAAACCAACATTTAGATAATCTGACAAGGTCTGGGAAAAGGTGAGTTCTATGTAGTTGGAGTAATCAGAGTGGTATAGGTTACACAGAAATGTTAAGGAAAAAGATAAGAGAAACTAATTTGTGTTAAACTTTTTTCTGAGTCAGCTTTTCATACTCTAGTTTTGTTGTTCAAAGTACATTCATTCTTATAGAATATTAGGTATGCCAATGCTTAGATATAAATATGAAAACACATTTCAAAATCCAACCAAATTATTTTTGGATTATCCATAACTTATGTCCCATCTGTTAGTACAAATAATCAAAGTGTACTGTATTTTCAAAAGCTCTGGAGATTGTTACCCTTTCTGCAACAGTATAATAGAATTTGGCAAAAACAATAGCATGTTTTGCAATGGTTGTGCAGTTAATTGAACATCCTGTCAATGCTGGATTTGCTGTAATTTTTACAGATAATAAACAGCAAGCTATGGTGTCCCCCTATGTATATTCACTTAACAATATTTATTTAGTTGTTGATCACATAACATATTCACATCTTTGTACTTTGAATACAGATACATGATAGCTACAGCATGATTAGGAGCCTTGAGGTTTTGTGGAAGAGATAGGCATGTAAACAACCAACTTTATTTGCCCTAATAAATATTGCTTATTTTGAACAGTTAATCTCTCTTTCTCTTGCTGTGTTTTTCTTTCTCTCTGTCTCTGTCTCTCTCTTTCTCTCTTTTCTGGGGAAGAAAACTGATATTTATCAAATGCTCATTGTGTGTAGACACCGTACTCAAGAATTAATGAGTTTTGTGTGCTTTGACTAGAGCCTTGCACTTTGTATGTTCACAAAAATGTTATCTCTTATTATCAATCTAATGTAATTATCAAACAGTTCTGTGATATAGTTATTCTTATTTTATAGATAAGCTATATGAGACTTACGGATAAGTAACCTGCGTAAGTATACATAGCCAATAAATATTTTTAAAATCTGAGTCCAAAGCCCATACTGTAGAATAGTGGCCTCAAAAATAAAGTCCATGCATTCCAAGAAATATGCAAGATGATGCACTAGGGTTTGAGAAGAAATAAAAATTGTTATTTGTGTTTTTTATTTAAAAAACCTAAGAAGTTAAAGTTACCAGCAGTTAATACACCCAGATAGAGCTGGGCAATATCAGAGCATTATTTACATGCATTGCAACTTAAACAGAACATCCTGATGGGAGAGAGTGGAGTTTGTTAAAGAGTTGGAGCTACTAAATGTTATCTGTGCCTGGTTATGTGGAGTCACAGATTAGTGACAGATTAGTTTAACTAAAACTAACTCTTACAAAACAGACAACTGACTGAAAAAAAGCACAGAAAAGATGATACTAATAATCCAAGCCCATTTGAACAAGAACATCCCTGAAACATATTATGAACATTTTGTAAACTATATTATAAAGTAAGAACAATGATGATTTAGCAATATTTGAAAATTGATCAATCAAAAATAATAATCAAGAAGTCTATTTGAAATGATTTATATTCACTGTCATTGAAAAAGAATGTCACCCTCAGTGTATGGTGTGCGATGGTGGAAGACCATTTCATTGGTAAGGCATTAAAATATAACTAGATCATGAATCAAGCAGTGTTTAGTGTCACGTGAGACTCAGTACAGACTTTACAAAATCATTTAATTAATATTTAGAAGACTTTTGGGGATTTAAAAAAACTCAGTATTAAAATACAAACATATTTACCGTTGGAAACACTGTTCTTCGAGAGCAATAATGGCTGAAATAATGTATGAAAAATAATATGGCAACAAACAATATCACATTTCTCAGCAAATACTGCTAGAATATGTATAGAAAACATTGCTGAAGATTTGCAAAAACAAGTATTGAACAAAAAGTTCATATGGAACCACAAAAGAGCCCGCATCGCCAAGTCAATCCTAAGCCAAAAGAACAAAGCTGGAGGCATCACGCTACCTGACTTCAAACTATACTACAAGGCTACAGTAACCAAAACAGCATGGTACTGGTACCACAACAGAGACATAGATCAATGGATCAGAACAGAGCCCTCAGAAATAATGCCACATATCTACAACTATCTGATCTTTGACAAACCTGACAAAAACAAGCAATGGGAAAGGGATTCCCTATTTAATAAATGGTGCTGGGAAAACTGGCTAGCCATATGTAGAAAGCTGAAACTGGATCCCTTCCTTACACCTTATACAAAAATTAATTCAAGATGGATTAAAGACCTACATGTTAGACCTAAAACCGTAAAAACCCTAGAAGAAAACCTAGGCAATATCATTCAGGACATAGGCATGGGCAAGGACTTCATGTCTAAAACACCAAAAGCAATGGCAACAAAAGCCAAAATTGACAAATGGGATCTAATTAAACTAAAGAGCTTCTGCACAGCAAAAGAAACTACCATCAGAGTGAACAGGCAACCTACAAAATGGGAGAAAATTTTTGCAACCTACTCATCTGACAAAGGGCTAATATCCAGAATCTACAATGAACTCAAACAAATTTACAAGAAAAAAACAAACAACCCCATCAAAAAGTGGGCAAAGGACATGAACAGACACTTCTCAAAAGAAGACATTTATGCAGCCAAAAAACACATGACAAAATGCTCATCATCACTGGCCATCAGAGAAATGCAAATCAAAACCACAGTGAGATACCATCTCACACCAGTTAGAATGGCCATCATTAAAAAATCAGGAAACAACAGGTGCTGGAGAGGATGTGGAGAAATAGGAACACTTTTACACTGTTGGTGGGACTGTAAACTAGTTCAACCATTGTGGAAGTCAGTGTGGCAATTCCTCAGGGATCTAGAACTAGAAGTACCATTTGACCCAGCCATCCCATTACGGGTATATACCCAAAGGACTATAAATCATGCTGCTATAAAGACACATGCACACGTATGTTTATTGCGGCACTATTCACAATAGCAAAGACTTGGAACCAACCCAAATGTCCAACAACGATAGACTGGATTTAGAAAATATGGCACATATACACCATGGAATACTATGCAGCCATAAAAAATGATGAGTTCATGTCCTTTGTAGAGCCATGGATGAAACTGGAAACCATCATTCTCAGTAAACTATCGCAAGGACAAAAAACCAAACACCGCATGTTCTCACTCATAGGTGGGAATTGAACAATGATAACACGTGGACACAGGAAGGGGAACATCACACTCTGGGGACTGTTGTGGGGTGGGGGGAGGGGGGAGGGAGAGCATTAGGAGATATACCTAATGCTAAATGACGAGTTAATGGGTGCAGCACACCAACATGGCACATGGATACATATGTAACAAACCTGCACATTGTGCATATGTACCCTAAAACTTAAAGTATAATAATAATAATAAAAAGTATTGAACAATTATGCAGGGTGGAATGTTTACTATATAGTTAAATGAAAGTACCAATATTTCTACCATTTCATCCAGTGATATTTGCTAGGCTCAATTGAAATAATTCGAAGAACTATGTTGTTATAAATCACTAAAATAATCACTGGGGAAGATTGTGGCTAAACAGCAAAATACTGCCCTACAGTAAAACAGTGTGTTTTTGAAAATCTATGTTATCTATAGTTACATAGTTTTAGAATATTGGAGTGGTTGGTTTGAATGGAATAGGAAAAAGCTTGCTGAGGCAGGTTACAGAACTACTACACGTGAAATCCCTTCAGTCTTTTATAGACAAGCTATTTTAACAAATAAATTGAAGTCACAAGTACACACAAGTGCTATAGGACATCATTGATGTGGTCACTTTGTTTTCGTTTTTTAAGTTAAAGCTTTAAAATGTAGTCAAAAATACGTTACCAAATATGAAACAATCTTAAAATTTTAGTGGAATCTTTATGATACTTTGTAATAAGACGGAGAATGGGCCATGAATATCATTTGCACCACTTGAGGTTCACTGGTTATCCAGTGGTAGAGTATTGAGAAGTAATAAGAAATTTATGGCAGTTATGCATTTTTCTTTTACAGAATGACAAGTGTTCTAATTTTGCTCACCTTTTCTGTTATGACAGGTGACTGTCAATACTATGTTCTCTAACATATATTTTTGAAAAATAACATATTCGATCGGTCTTTTTAAAGTAGTAGCACTAATAATGAGTGAGAAGGTAACTGCTTTTTGAAGGACCTGTGGTTATGGAGAAAACATTTCATATTGAATGTTTGTAATTCTTTTCATTACAATGTAATTTTTCTTGCGAACAACCAATGTAATTGTAAAACTAGTTTCTATATACATTGAAAATTGTATAAAAATGTATTGGCATATTTTTTAAAACTTGGAACATAATGTTATAACTTATTTTAAGATCTTTCAAATGTAATCTTTAAATTGATTTTAAAATCCTTTTGTTAAAAAATAAAATGCTACACCTCTTAGTTTATAGGAATGACTTATTACATGTGTGAAGATGGAAATTTACTAGCTAAATTTCAACAAAGTATTTTACATAATTGGCCATTAATATTGAAAATTGATTATTTTGATGTAGTAAGCACAGCCATTGATACTCTTCTTCCATTTGAATTTACTATTTTGTGAGGCTTTCTCCCTCAACTTATCACCACCCCTCCTCTGCACCCATGACAACCATTATATCTAAGTAACCTGAAAATAGTACTGTATTTTCAGATGACTGTTTTACAAAGTGTAAAACCAAGTCAAGACATAGAGAATGACACATATTTACTCAAATTTTTGTTTTAATGTTTTTCAGTAAGAGCATCAAGAGCAGTTTGCTCTTCAGTAAGAGCAAAATGTTTTAAGATTGTTGATAAATAGAGCCCCAAATTTAGAATGTTTACTTCTTGTTTACCTCAGTCTTTTAAAATGTCTATTGCTGCATGTTCTGTAATGTATGTATTGTAGTAATATGTTATATTATAAATAATTATGCATATATTGGAGTATGGGCTTATATTAATCAATGCCCAGACAAACAGAAATGACTCAGAAAAGAGGAACTTCAATCCAGGGAATTGATTACAAAAGTGTTGGAAGGTCTGGTGGAGCAAATAGAAGGCGGCGATATTATTTAGTAACAAATTCCTTTAGAAAGCAAGGGAAAGTTTTGTTATCCAGAGCTTATAAGTATTATGCTGCTGCTGCTGCTGATGCTTCCATATTTTGCTGTGGCTGTTGGAATCACCAATCTCACTGCATTGTAGGAAGCCAGGTGTCCGCACTCCTATGGACACTGCAAGAATCCAGGATAATATGTAGTTTCTTGAATTCTGTTGTGCTTGTCATAGCTGCTGGAGCTTCCAGTCACTTGTGGTGGCTGCTGTTGTTCTGCACTTGCATTGTTCTGCACTTGCATAACCAGTGTTGCAATCAGCAGTCCAGAGCCCAGATACCAAGAGTTCTGTGCTGCAGAGCCTGTTGGAGCACCATTGCTGAGATTTTCAGTGCCAAAAGCAGGAGGCGGAAAGAAGTCTGTCTTTGCCTTTGATCTTATACCAATGCTTCGTATTCTGGCAAAGCCATCTGAGAATTGTAGTTTTTAACTTCTACCATAGAAAGAGTGCCTGGAAGAGGAATTCACCCATCATTTATATGCAAACTATTTTAGTGAATAAATTGAAGTCAATAGACACATAACTGCTGTAGAATGTCATTGTTGTTGTTTTTTTAAATTAAACCTTTTAAACACAGCAGAAAATATTTGCAAACTATTCATCTGACAAGGGACTAATAACCAGAATATATAAGGAACTCAAACAACTCAATGGTAAAAACAATTAATTGCATTAAAAAGTGGGCAAAGGACATGAATAGACATTTCTCAAAAGAAGATGTACAAATGGCCAATAGGTATAGGAAAAATGCTCAACATCACTAATCATCAGAGAAATGCAAATCAAAACCCACAATGAGATAACATCTTACACCGGTCAGAATGGCTATTATGAAAAAGACAGAAAATAACAGATGCTGGTAAGGATGTAGAGAAAAGGGAACTGTTATACACTATTGATGGGAATGTATATTAGTACAGCCACTATGAAAAACAGTATGGATATTTTTCAAAAAATGAAAAACAGATCATCTTGCAATCTCTCTTGAGTATCCCCCTCAAAAAGAAATCAGTATATCAAAGGAACACTCGCACTCCCATGTTTATTGCAGCACTATTCATAGTAGCAAAGATATGAAATTAAACCTAAGTGTCCATCAGTGGACAAATGGATAAAGAAAATGTGGCATATATACACACAATGAAATACTATTTGGCTATAAGGCAGAAGGAAATGTCATTTGCAGCAACATGAACGGAGCTGGAAGTCATTATGTTAAGTAAAATAAGCCAAGCACAGAAATACAAATATCTCGTATTCTCACTCATGTGGGAGCTAAAATCTTGATCTCATGGAGGCAGAAAGTAGAATGATAGATAATAGGGGCTGGGAGAATTGAGTGGGTTGGGAGAGGATGAAGAGAGGTTGGTTAATGGGTACAAACATTCAGTTAGATAAAAGAAGTTCTAATGTTCAATAGCAGAGTAGGGTGACTGTAGTTAATAAGAATATTCTATATTGCAAAATAGCTAGAAGAGAGTACTCAGAAAAAAAAGAAAAAAAGAAAACCACATAGAAATTATAATACTCAGGGTGATGGATAACCTAAATACCCTGACTTTGTCATTACACATTTTATGCATGTAACAAAATATCACATATACCCCATAAATATGTATAAATACTGTATGTCAATTAAAAAAAGGTAAATCTAAGCACAAAAAATGTAATAGAAAATACACAAATATGGAAGAGCCTTAAAATTTTAGTAATAATCTAAAATTTAGATAGGAATAGAGTTGAGAACTAACAGACAGTGATCTGTGTAGAGTTTTAAATATTTTTACTGATGGAGCATATACTTTTTAATAATTGGAGAATCAATTTCTTGAGAGTAGGGGAAGGAACTCAGTGGTAAAACTGCATATTACTTCACTTTTCTTGATTTGCTTTAAGAGATGGATTTTGATTTGACACCTAAAGCTAGGGTCGATATTCAGGGAATACACACTGTATTTACAGCCAGCATCTGTTTTGATTAGTCATGGTAACATTTCTTCTGTGCCCATTCCTTATGAGCTATAAATATTTTGACTGCCGCTCACCACTACCTAAAACTTCTCTAATTTATTATTTATTTCTATACACTTATTAAGGTAACTTAAAATAATAGTAATAATAAAAATGTAGTGCCTGGAAAACTTCAGAATTTAATTATCGAATTATTTTATGTTATCAAATATTCTGTAATATCTATTGTTTTATTGTAAATATGTATTTTTAAACATCTGATTAAACTGCTAAAGTGCAAATTAATTATTGAGTTGGTATTAAGTGCATTTATTGGTGGAAAAATATTAGGGAGAGAATTTTAATTACTTTAGACAAAAGTTACATGAATTTTATTAAGATATTAGCTTACAGTGGTTTGCAGTTTATTTCCGTTTGTGACCTTAAGATAAAACATCATAAGAGGTATGTATTGGAGTCCAAGACCATTTAATTTTAAAAATAAAATCCATAATAATGATTTATTTCTTTCATAACTCTTTTTATAATTAATACAGATTTCATTATGGGCAGTGTTCTCTTGTTGATTACAAATAAAATTGTTTTCTCAACTGGTGAGATACTGTTTGATATTCATATTTCACATAGGTTTAAATGATGTTGGGAGTATTTTTTGTGTTATGGGAGATCCAGTTATTACATTTTCAGTGGTAAAATGCCATCAGTTTGAAATAGAGTAGTACATCATATTTAGTGATAAGTAAATTCAATCCATTCAAATGTGTGGACATTTAACATGAAGGAGGATTTGTTTTATTTTTATTTATTTATTTATTTTTTATTTTTATTTTTATTTTTTTGAGATGGAGTCTCACTCTGTTGCCCAAGCTGGAGTATATTGGTGCAAGCTCGGCTCACTGCAGCCTCTGCTTCCCAGGTTCAAGTGATTTTCCTGTCTCAGCCTCTTGGGTAGCTGGGATTACAGGAGCGTGCCACCAAGCCTGGATAATTTTTGTATTTTTAGTAGAGATGGCATTTTACCATGTTGGCCAGGCTGGTCTCAAACTCCCAACCTTAGGTGATCCACCTGCCTTGGCCCCCCAAGGTGCTGAGATTACAGCTGTGAGCCACCACGCCCAGCCAGATTTGTTTTATATACAATTCTCTTCACTGAGATATAAACTGATAAACTAGTAAAAATTAAGTAAATAACAATTTTGAAATACCTAATATAAGTATAAAATAAAATTTAATGTAATTCATTTCAAATTTTTATTTTACAAGAATCCTACCAAACATATCGGACATACATTCTGAATGTATATACTGTAAAGTAATTTTTTGTATTTAATAGAAATGAAGAAGATAGATATTTTATGTAGATTATGTTATAAAAACTTTTGATCTGATCTTATACATTTTTTAAAAAGTTATGGCTATAAGCCTACAGCTTATTGGGGTTAAGTGATTTTTCTTAAAAATAAAAGATACCATTTCTACCCATTTTGAATCATCCCTATGGCCTGTTGCCTCAGAGGACTTAGCAGGCTGCTATCATGCTGACTCTGTTATTAATAACTGGCTTCAAAATTGCTGGACAGATTGTTATTAATGTTTCCCACTCTTTTTTTTTTTCCTAAGACAGAGTCCCTCTCTGTCGCCCAGGCTGGAGTGCAGTAGCATGATCTCTGCTCACTGCAACCTCCACCTCCCGGGTTCAAGTGATTCTCTTGCCTCAGTCTCCCGAGTAGCTGGGATTACAGGCATGCACCACTATGCGCAGCTAATTTTTGTGTATTTTCAGTAGAGACAGGGTTTTGCCATGTTGGCCAAGCTGGTCGCGAACTCTTGACCTCAGATGATCTGCCTGCCTCGGCCTCCCAAAGTGGTGGGATTACAGGCGTGAGCCACGGTGCCCTGCCTAATGTTTCCAACTCTTTAATCAAACTGGTTCATGGTATGTTTCTTTCGTCGCTTTTGAAAGTTATTTTTTAATATACTAGTCTTTTCCATTATCCTTTCTTTAAATTTTACTTTGAGATACTTAATATACTTTTCCTCAAACAAATATAAAATTTAAGTTTTGAAATTATCTAGAGAACATATATCCTTTCAAATCTGTTCCCCATCATTAGTCTTCTTTTTCTATTTAATATCACCGGTCTATTATTCTAGATAATTTTTGGAGCAATTTTATAAAGCCCCTCCTTCTATTCCTTACACATTCCATTTGGATAGATGTTAGGCCCGACGTTTGCTACTTAATAGGTGTGTGTCTTTGGGCCTCTTTTTTTGTGTATAATCTGAAAAATGAGATTTCTTTTCTTATAATGCTGTTGGGGGATTAAATGAGAAAGTGTATGTTGGGCTGAGTTTCTGACACATGTAGTAGAGATAACTTTTAATAAAGCATTCTTATTAATAGTAGCAACTTTTGTATATTGGAAAGATATGAAGACTATTGAGTTTTTGAGTATAGCCTCACCAGGCCAAACAGTAAGGATCTCACCAACCTGCTTGATAAACATCTATGGCAATTAAGATGTATCTTTTATATCTTCTATGTGACTTTCATTTTTCCTATAGAATGCACTCTGTAGTTTCTCTTTCCTTTCCTTTTGTATTAAATATAAACTGTACATATAAGTAAATTATGTAGATGTGGAAACTTTTAAGATAGTTGCTGGCATTGTTGTAGATTGTTTAGTAGAGAGGATTGACCAGGCAGCAGGAAGAGTTCATATAGTATATGTGTCTAATGCATTCATTGTTCTGGAGCCAGGGAGATATTACAAATAACATTTTTATGTCTTGTAATCCATTGATTTAGCATTTATTGATTGTGTCACAAAAGTGCCCTCTTCTAAATTTCTAAAGATAATCATATCATTTAAGATCAGCTTATAGGAGTAGTAACAACAGCTATAATAGCATAATAATCTTATCATTCAGATACTAAACTCCATGCCACTTTTCCCCATGGTCATATTTCTCCTTTACAATTGTGGAAAAGGGTGAATGACTCATATCTATATATGAGTCATTCTATATTAAAGATACTTTTGATTTTCTACTCTATGCTATTTACTATTCACTGGCCACTGTTCACTCTACCACTGGTCACTCCGAGGAACTCCGGGAATATTTTCTGTCTTATTAGGAAACTGCCGTGATTATAAAGGCTACAGTATATGGGTGAATGTGAGGCAATAACTTCATTTTTTCATTCTTTGATTCTTCATTCTACTACTATATAAGACTGTAGAATATACATTATCCTTTCCTGAAAGTTTGGAAAGAAGGAGAATATTTGCATCACAAAACATAAACTTCATAGAATTTATTATTAGGCATTATGTAAAAAAATCTGGCCACGTTTACACTGGGAAATTCCCACTACTCCTCTTCTTCTTCCCTCTCATCTCTGTGCTCCCCTAACTTCAAATTGTTACTCATTTTTTATGTAGTACAGTTTAATTCCACAAGAATTATTCATGCCTCACTCTCTTGGCTCCAGCAGCTTATCAAGATGTTTTACTCAAAGAGGACAATTCCATTCCTATGAAGTACTCTAAAGCCAACTTCAGCCTTTTATGAACACTTATGTTATAGATGTGAAAGAAATAATAGATAAATGAAATGTGAAGGCAAGCTGAATTTTCTTTTCAGAAATGATGTTTATTGAAATTCTGCTAGTTGTATGGGAATATCTTTTTTTTTAAGTTTCAGGATACATGCGCAGAACCTCTACATTTGTTATATAGGTATACATGTGCTGTCATGGTTTGCTGCATCTATCAACCCATCATCTAGGTTTTAAGCCCCGCATGCATTAGCTATTTGTCCTGATGCTCTCCCTCCTCTCGCCCCCCACCCTCCGACGGGCCCTGGTGTGTGTCGTTCCCCTCCCTGTGTCCATGTGTTCTCATTGTTCAGCTCCCACATATGAGTGAGAACATGTGATGTTTTCTATTCCTGTATTAGTTTGCTGAGGATGATGTCTTCCAGATTCATCTATTTCGATGCAAAGGACATGATCTCATTCCTTTTTATGGCTGCATAGTATTCCATGGTGTATATGTACAACATTTTCTTTATCCAGTCTATTATTGATGGGCCTTTTGGTTGGTTCCATGTCTGCTATTGTAAATAGTGCTGCAGTAAACATACGTTTGCATGTATCTTTATAGTAGAATGATTTATATTCCTTTGGGTATATACCCAGTAATGGGATTGTGGGGTCAGATGGCATTTCTGGTTCTAGATCCTTGAGGAATTGCCACACTGTCTTCCACAATGGTTGAACATTCCCACCAAGAGTGTAAAAGCGTTCATATTTCTCCACAGCCTTGCCAGCATCTATTGACTTTTTATTAATCCCCATTCTGACTGGTGTGAGATATGAATACCTTTTTTAACAAACTTTTTTTTTTTTTTTGACACAGTCTCACTCTGTCACCCAGGTTGGAGTGCAGTGGTGCAACCATAGCTCACTGCTGCTTTGACCTCCTGGGCTCAAGAAATCCTCTCACCTCAGCCTCCCAAGTAGCTAGGACTACAGGTGCATGCCATCACACACGGCTGATTTTTTTATAGACATGCAGTCTCAGTATATTGTCCAGGCTGGTCTCTAACTCCTAGATTCAAGTGACCCTCCTACCTTGGCATCCCAAAGTGCTGAGATTACAGGCATGAGCCACTGCATCCAGCCTTATCCAACTTTTTATTGTGAAATTCTTTCAAACGTACAGCAAAGTTGAAGATTACTTTTTCTATTTTTGTTTGTCACAAGATCTTAAGATAAGGATATGTTTAATATGTGACTTAATACATTTTTCGAAACGCTATTTACTTGTTTATATCATCCTTATATTTCAAATTTATTTAAGTTTTTAATTAACCAAGGTTTATAAACCCTATGTACTGTTGTTTGTTTAGTCATTCATTCTTTCAGGAACAGTTTTTTGAGCTTCAGTTATATTACAGGTGTACTGCCAGATGCCAGACCAACAAAGCTTAATAAGTAGGGGTCTCTGCTCTGGGGGACAGAGGGGAAGAAGGTGGCAATGGTGGGGAGGGAGTCTCTTAGTCTAGTAGGGAGGGGAGGCATATAAAATCCTCTGGCCATAATAAATGTACTTCCAGTGACTTAGTTTACATGTAATACTTTATTTTAGTTTTAAATTTAAACATTTGTTGATTAGAATTTAAATTAGATATGCAACTCATCCCATTTAAGGATGGTACTCCTGGCCTACTATTGTCCTTGGGCCTGATGGGATACAATTTTAAAATAGATGACTAGGGTTAAGAATTATTGCCTAATTGGCCGGGTGCAGTGGCTCATGCCTGTAATCCCAGCACTTTGGGAGGCTGAGACGGGCAGATCACAAGGTCAGGAGATCGAGACCATCCTGGCTAACATGGTGAAACCCCCTTTCTACTAAAAATACAAAAAATTAGCTGGGCGTGGGGGCAGGCACCTGTAGTCCCAGCTACTCGGGAGGCTGAAGCAGGAGAATGGTGTGAACTCGGGAGGCAGAGCTTGCAGTGAGCTGAGATCGGGCCACTGCACTACAGCCTGGGCGACAGAGTGAGATTCTGTCTCAAAAAAGAAAAAAGAATTATTGTCTAATTACGCCACTTACAATTAACTTTATGGTGGTGTCCTCAATGGCAAAGTCATTTACTTAGTGTAGCAATTACTCATTTTGACCTACTAATCCCAGACTTTTCTTGCCCGGGCATGGTGGCTCACGACTGTAATCCCAGCACTTTGGGAAGCTGAGGCGGGTGGATCACGAGGTCAGGAGTTTGAGGCCAGCCTGACCAACATGGTGAAATCCTGTCTCTACTAAAAATACAAAAATTAGCCAGGCATGGTGGCACACGCCTGTAATCCCAGCTAGTCAGGAGGCTGAGGCAGGAGAATCGCTTGAACTGGGGAGGCGAAGATTGCAGTGAGCCAAGATTGCACCACTGCACTCCAGCCTGGGTGACAGATCTGTCTCAAAAAACAAACAAACAAACAAAACCCCAAAAATACACAAATCCTTTACAATTGAATTCTTGCTTTTTTTATTCCTTTCTCAGGCTATAGAAAATAAGAAATGTTTTATTGTGTTTATTATTTAGTTCTTTAAATAATTATTTGCATTACTATTAGATATTTGAATCTTCAACTATGCAACCTTTAAGAATGCATGATAGAGTATGTACTTTAGATGGAGTTGCTGGGTACCATTAAATCAAACGTTTTGAGAGCTATGGGTATTGAACAGCAAATTTTCACTATTCTGTGTTAGTAAGCAAGATAGGGTAAGAAATCATCAGGACTTACTAGATTTGACTCACAATCACAGAATCTTATGGCTGGATGGGGCCTTAACTATCTTTAGGTATTGGGTAAAACAGTATGGTATAGGGATTAAACACATAAACTCTAAGCTAGACAGGCTGGGTAAATCCTATCATTATTATTATGCTATGTGATCTCAGGCAAGTCACTTAATCTCTCTTTTTCTTCATCTTGAAAATGAGACTAAAAATAATTCTTACATCATAGGGTAATTGTTAGGCTTTAAAGAGTTAAGAAATAAAAAGTACTTAAAACAGTTCCTGACACGTAGTAAGCACTGAAGCATTGGCTATAATAACGATTATTATGATACGCTGTTCAATTCCATCCTTTTAAATTTATTATTTTTAGCATAGGAAGAAACTGAAACTCAGGACAGTTGCATGACTTGCCCAGGGTATGCAAGCTATTTGTGGCAATGCTGGGACGAGAACCAATTTTCTTTTAATTTGTTGTTTAATAGACTTTATTTTTTTAGAGTAATTTTAGTTTCATAGTAAAATTGATGGGGAGGTACAGAGATTTCTCATATACCCCCTGCCTTCACACATTCACAGCCTCCCCTATCATCAATATCCCCCACCAGAGTCATATATTTGTTACATATGATAAGCCAACTTTGACATATTATTATTACTCCAGGCCCATAGTTTACATTAAGGTTCACTCTTGGTGTTGTGCCTTCTGTGGTTCTGAACAAATGTATAATGATATGTATCTGTCACTATTGTATTATACAAAGTAGTTTCACTGTCTTGAAAATCCTGTGTTCTTCCTGTTCATCCCTCTCTCTACCCTAAACTCTTGCAAGCAATGAGTTTTTGCTGTCTTCATGGTTTTGCCTTTTCAGAATGTCAGATAGTTGGAATCATACAGTGTATAGATACATACAGTGGATAGAAGGCAATCTTTTCAAATTGGCTTCTTTTGCTTAGTAATATGCATTTAAGTTTCCTACATGTCTTTTCATGGCTTGATATCTCATTTCGTTTTAGCACTAAATAATATTTCACTGCCTGGACGTACCATAATTTATCCATTCATCTACTAATGGGCATATTAATTTCTTCCAAGTATTGGCAATTATGAGTAAAGTTACTATAAACATCTGTGTGTAGGTTTTTGTGTGGGCATAAGTTTTCAATTCCTTTGCATAAATACCAACCAGTGCAATTGCTGGACTGTATATGTGTTTAGTTTTGTAAGAAACTGCCAAACTGTCTTCCAAAGTGGCTGTACCATTTTTCATTCCTACCAACAATGAATGAGAGTTCCTGTTGCTCCACATCCTCATCATCATTTGGTGTTGTCAGTGCTGTGAGTTTGGGCCGTTCTATTACATGTGTAGTGGTATGTCATTGTTATTTTTAATGTGCATTTCCCCAATGACATATAATATGGAGCCCCTTTCATATGCTTATTTGCCATCTGTATATCTTCTTTGGTGAGGTGACTGTTAAAGTCTTTGGCCCATTTTTAATCAGGTTATAATATTTTCTTATTGTTGAGTTTTAAGAATTCTTTGCATGTTTTAGATAGATAACAGTCCTTTATGAGATACATCTTTTGCAAATATTTTCTTCCAGTCTGTGGCTTGTCTTTTCATTACCTTTACAGTGTCTTTTGCAGAGTAGAACTTTTTAACTTGAATTAAATCCAGCTTATCAATTATTTCTTTCATGGATTATGTCTTTGGTGTTGTATCTAAAATAGTCATTGTGAAACCCAGAGTTATCCAGATTTTTCCTATTTACGAGTCTTAGAGTTTTGCATTTTACATTTAGGTTTATGATCCATCCATTTTGAGTTAATTTATGTGAAGAGTGTAAAGTCTGTGTCTAGATTTATTTTTTTTGCATGTAGATGTCCAGTTGTTCCATCACCACTTGTTGGAAATACTGTCTTTGCTCCATTGCATTGCTTTTCCTTTTAAGTCAAAGATCAGTTGACTATACAGTTGTTTTTTAGAAAAGAGCCTTCATGGTCCTTTGTATTCCTTTTGATTCCTGCTGGTAGAAACCAAATACTGTCTTCTCCTTGAATAAAAACAAAATGAAACAAAATAAAAACTATGTGGGCCTTCTCCTGGGCTATTTTGTTCCATTGATCCTCTGTGTCTATTCTTTTGCCAGTATCATGCATTCTTGATTACTGTAGCTTTATAGTAAGTCCTGAAGTCTGCTAGTTTCATTTGTCCAACTTTGTTCTTCTCTTTCAATATTATGTTGGTTATTTTGAGTCTTTTGCCTTTCCATATAAATTTTAGAATCAGTTAGTTCATATCCACAAAATAACTTTCCGGGATTTTGATTGGGATTGAATTGAATCTATAGATCAATTTGGGACAGAACCAGTTTTTAACTTCCACTTTAGGATCTTTCTGCAGAACCAAATTGCCCCATAGCATATCAACACATGAAGCAATTTAATTAAATAACTTTATAACTCCCATAGTATGGTAGTCAATTACAATGATTTCTTCAGACCTTATTGTCTCCAGTCCCAACTAGGGAAAGTATATCTTGAATTCCAGTAAGTACTAACAATGTACCACTTATTGTGCTTTGAATCTAGTAAAATGTACAGATATGGGAAAAGTTTTGAGATGTTGTACATTCTTCTTCTTCACCTTTTTTTGTTTTATTTGAGATGGAGTCTTGCTCTATTGCCCAGGCTGGAGTGCAGTGATGTGATCTTGGCTCACTGCAGCCTCCACCTCCTCAGTTCAAGCGATTCTCCTGCCTCAGCCTCCTGAGCAGCTGGGACTAGAGGCACGCACTACCACCCCCAGCTAATTTTTGTATTTTTAGTAGAGACGGGGTTTCACCATGTTGGCCAGTCTGGTCTCGAACTCCTGACCTTGTGATCCGCCTGCCTCTGCTTCCCAAAGTGTTGGGATTACGGTGTGAGCCACTGTGCCCGGTCTCATTTTTCACTAAGCCAAAAGATTTGTTTTCCTTTTAAATTTAGCTGTCAGGTTGTTTTTTAGAAAAGAGCCTTCATGGTCCTTTGTATTCCTTTTGATTCCTGCTGGTAGAAACCAAATACTGTCTTCTCCTTGAATAAAAACAAAATGAAACAAAATAAAATACCTAGAACCTTATTTTAAAAATTCAGAAAATACAAATATCTATTCAAATCCATCTGTCAGACTCTGAGGTTTATGTGTTTTTTTAATGGACATTTTTCTTAATACATTTTAATAAAGCTTCGGAGAAACAATAGGGCAATAGTAGAAAAGCAGAGCTGCCAGGCCAAATAGTGAGGAGGAGACACATGCTGGTACCTTGGGCACACTAAATATATTTTGGAAAAGTTTCTCTACAGACAAGTGACCTGAAGTAGGAGACTGTTAAATCATTTTTAGTGTGTGTCTGTCTCCTCTTAATCATCCACCCTTGTGAGGGTGATATACTACTGCAGCACTAGAGAGGTTGAATTGGTGGATTACAATGAGACTAGAGTGGTCTGGACTCTTGGTTTCTTACTAGAAATTTTCCCAGGATAGTTTGTATAATGTATAGGTAGATATTACATTCTAATTTCTATGCTGTAGGTTATCCACCCTGAAAATAGCTAAAGCAATATTGATCTGTATTCTAAACATGACCCAAAATTTATTTGACATTCTTAAAGATTTATGTGAATAAGGTGAACATACAGTTGATCTATAAGTTATATATTGAAAGAGTTATTTAATTTTTAATTGAAAACTGATTTTTTTAAACAAAAGAATTGAAGCTTTCGTTTCAAGGTAGTTTTGTTTATGCAAAGGGACATACTCTAATTTTTGAAGCATGTTAATACACAAAACCACATAAAAAGGATGATTTTTACAATTAATATACTTAGAATTATTGTTGCCCAAATGCAGGGTTTGAATAAGTCAAATGCACTTATATTTTTTATTTGTGTGTAAATATTTTTTAGAAAATTTTACCTCTATTATAATGTTCTTAAGTCCCATCTAAATGACACATAGCCAAACTGTATAGAAATATATTAAGGAAGGTGGGTGTCTAGATAGATAATAGTGCTAGAAGGAGATATGACTCGTCAAGCAGAGTCTAGTTTTTAAAAATTGGGGGACAAGGAGAGTGGCTTAAAACTATTTCTGTTTTGTGATGTTTGTAATCCTATAGGAGTGGGGAAAGTGGGTGGGAAGCATGTGATGGGGTGAGGAGTATAATAACATCATAATTTTGGAACTAGAATATAGAAAAAATCTGGTTAGAAGTATCAGACAAAGAAAAACTGGTTTTTTTTCTCTTTTAAGGCAAGTTTATTTAGAAGCATTGATTATTTTTATTTTTGCCTCCTAATAAAAGATTAAAGGTGACTGCTGTAGTTTCAGTCCCATATTCTATGAAATCTCATCCTGATTGTGATGGTAGCTTCTTATGGGATTTATTTCTGTCGTTGTACCACTATGTACTATACGCATTGCACCTGTTCACACAGAGTACATTGCATTGTGATGTTTGTACAGCTAGATGCTTCAAATGAGAAGCCAATCTCCCTTCTTCTAGGGTCCTAGTCTATTAGTTACTTAATTAAGCTTAATTTTGTTTTGGTCTGTAATTTTGTAAGTCTGCAATTTTGTATATGGTCTCGATTTATTAACTGAGCAATGATTTCTTCTTTGCAGTTACCAGTTTTTTCTGAGATCAGTTTTCCTATTGTATGGAGTCTGTTTCTTACAGAGCCTCCTTTAAGACTGCTCTGACTTTAAAATCATTACTAGGCTTTTGTCAGAGCTAATTTGTTCACACTCTTCTCACATTAAAAAATAAATTTAAAAGATTGCACAAATAAGCTATGCATTTCACTATTTCCTGCTTATATGCCAAAGATGTATTTATGATAATTACATGTACTGCCAGAACTGAAACAATACATTCCTCATAATGGAGCATAAATAAAGAAGGTGGAGCCAGCTGCTCTCAAACTGTTTATTTGCAAGCAATAATGATATAGAGAATATACCTTTTTCACTCTGTTAGTCTGGCAATACTGAACCTGTTGCTGCATTAGACGAGTTGCATTTTGCTGGATAGGGGAAGGAGAGCTGTCTGCTGTCTGGTAGGAGGGCTTTGTCTGTGCCTTTCTCTCTGTTTCTTTCTGTTTTTCTTTCTCTCTCTCTCTCTCCTCTTCTCTCTCTCTTACTCGCTTGCTCTGTCTCTGTCTCTCTCTCCCTCTCTTCCCCCCTCCCTCCCCTCTCTTGCTCTCTCTCTCTCTTCCCGTCTCTGTGGTTTGTAAGGTAGGTTGCAGTGTGTATATATACACAACATCAAGAGCAGGAAAATGGACTCATTAGGGAGGCAGGCAGTCATTACCACTCACACTGTACTTCCAGGGAGACACCGATTATAAGAAGAGAAACTCAGCGCTGGGGAAGAAGGTAGGGCAGACAACTTTCTTAAAAAAAAAAAAAAATCCTGCTTCCTCAATGCCCCCTCTGTCATCTCCTTTAGCCCCCAATGCCTTTATTCTTTCCTGCTTGAATTTTAATTTCCAGATTTAAGTTTGACAGAGCTAGTGCTAGCTTAAAATTTAGAACATCTGTAGGAGGCCTACCCTTTACTAATTTTCTTCCTACTTACTTAGGGGTGTGCCCTTGTGATTCAGTTTTGTTACTTTAAAAATAATTACAAACAAATCTATTTTTCTCACTAAAGTACCAAATAAATCAGAATCTTTCACTCTTTTAAAACAGACCCTTCCGTATGTTTGTCTCTTTGCTTTTCTTGTCTGTTTATGCAATTCCATCTGTCTGTCTATATATCATGTTGTCCTTATTTATTGCTAACTCGGTTTTGTTAGTTATTTGCCAATGAGTTTTAGCTGCAGTGCCAGTGTGGGTATTACTAAAGTGAGACTCTTGTTCTTTGTTTTATGTTGAAGTTTAAAGTCCATATTTACAGTTTAAATCCTTGAAGCAGGTTGAATACTTTTTGCCAGCATGTTTATTTAATGCCATTGGACATAAGGTGAGGGGTAGTTGCTGAGGGTGGGTAAGAATCGAGTAATTATTTTTGTCATCACACACATAGAAACATTGCATCTGGGGGATGTATTTTTAAACAAGTAAGGTATTCTGTTTTCTAACTTTTATTTTGCAGATGGGCTTTTACATTTATAGGAATGTCACTTTGGTTAGTAAGAATGCGAACTTTCTTAACAAGCAGTTTTTATCCTAGGACAGTTTCCTTTTAGTATGTTACTGTTTATTTATGCTTGGGGAGGGTGGAGTGAGGGGCTGGCCATCTTTTTACAAAGTGGAAGCTATGAAGTGTATCAGGCCATCTTGCACAACAACTGTAAGTATTCATTTAACATTTTGGGGAGCATAAATAATATATTTTTTATTTCAAATTCAGTTTTGTGGTGCTTTCTTTTCCTTTATTTCTCTTTTTCTTTTCTATAGTGGGAAAAGTTACATTTCAAACTAGCAGACATTGTTGAAGAGTTTTCCCAGAATAGTGTTCTTCAAAATTCAAAGGATTATTTTAATAAGGGCCATTTGAAATGGACTTCTTAATGGAATTTTATTTCAGATTTGTCAAAGTAAAACTGCTATTCATTTGATAAAATTTAAGTCACATAGACACGCAAATGTTTCGGCATATACAGAGCAATGTTAGAAAATGGATGCTGATCTGTAGAGATCTTTGATAATAACAATCATCTTTTTGTAATAAATTATTTATTTAATAGAAGTGGCAGATTTTTTCCCCCTTAATTCCATTAGGCTTCTCTGACAACACAAAGAAGTCCATAAAGCAATATTCTTAACCCACCTGGGACGCTAGAGCAGATTCCCAAACACATTCTCAAGGCTCAAACCTTGTAAAATGTTTATTAAAAATCCATTATTTCAGGAAGGTGATGAACTTTTGATGCTAAAAGACTTTTTTACCTCCTCTTTTAAAAAATTAATTCTGAGACTTTCAATTTGCTTATCTTGCCTGAACAGTTTTTTTAAACTGGATAGGCTGGCTTTGACCAAGAGTAGTACAAATACTAAGTACGCTCAATCAGGTCCCGTCAGAGATTTTTTTCCCTAAGATCTGAGGGCAACTTTAGGAGAGTATTTTATGTTAATATGGTACACGATAATTTTGTTTTTCAAATACAATTTCATGTATACTTTATGCCATTTCTGACTGTGACCCAAAAATTTGTTTCAAAACTAATACTGTATGTCAAAAGTGTGCATGTCTCATGCACCTGTCATTTTCTGTGTTAGCCTTGTGAGGACCATCTAAAATTTTGTTTTTATCAATAGAAATCTTTCATCTATGTCTTGATCAGTCATTCTCTTTTTCTGTACACACATATATTCGCGATATCTGTGCATACATGTGCATGTATGACACGAAGTCATACATGTATGGATAAATACATCACAGCTTCTTTTCAGATACAATATTTTTAAAAATTTCACTTTATGTATATGTTAACCACAAGCAAACAAAAAATGGAGAGAGTTTCAAGAGAAAATGAAAATTTCCTTTAACCTTCTAGCAAGAATAAAAGCAAGTAATAATGTAGTCATTTTTATGTTTGGTTTAATTTTTAGAATGTGTATATGTTTTCTTTTGCATTATAATTCTTAACCTTCAGTAGATCTAAAATATTTTTAGTATGAAAAATAATCTTGGCCTTTTCTGGGAGGGACTGTCACAATCTAAATACAGAAGGACATTATAAAATGTGCATAAATGAACTTAAAACCACTGTACTCTGCTGTATAGGGATTTGGAAAACTGAAAGGCTTGCATCACAGGAGCGCTATAGAATGACAGAAAAATTTATTAATCAGCCTTATTGGTTATAGTGGGCTCTTCCTGTCAGCACATGATATCTGCCTGTTTAGATCCCCAAAGTCTTGGTCAGGTCACAGTGTGTTTCATTTTAATGTTGGAGCAGACAGTTATCTAACACACCCACATGAGGAAGTGCTCTAAAGAAGTTACTTCATGCTTTGCCATGCCCTGTAGCTAAAACAATTTGGTACTGAGTGACGTGTGTGTGCTTTTTAACTCCTGTCTGATGAAAATCAGCTTTGGCTCTTTGAAAAGGACCAAACAGTAGATTAAAAAAAAAAAATAGGGCCCTTTGGGAGGCCGAGGCGGGCAGATCACGAGGTCGGGAGATCAAGACTATCCTGGCCAATGTGGAAACCCCATCTCTACTAAAAAAAAAATACAAAAACTACCTGGGCGTGGTGGCGCACGCCTGTAGTCCCAGCTACTCGGGAGGCTGAGGCAGGAGAATCCCTTGAACCTGGGAGGTGAGGTTGTAGTGAGCCGAGATCGTGCCACTGCACTGCAACCTGGTGACAGAGCGAGACTGCGTCTCAAAATAAATAAATAAATAAATACATAAATAAATACATAAATAAATAAATAAATAAAATAAAATAAAATGGAATGCCAGACCATATAATTCAAATGCTAAGCATATGCCAGTTTAAACTTTTTCTTTTTCTTTTTTTTTAACTTAAGAGGAGAATCACTATGACTATTTTTAATATAAAGACTATATAGTGATTTATTGGATTTTACTCATTAGGGTTTCAAAAATTGCAGATACTTTTTATTCTGCACATTTTTATCTCCAGAAGCCTATATTCATCAAAAGGATAGCAGCTGCATACTTTCCCCATGAAATGTTAACAGATAAATGGCATTCCTGTTTATTTATCTATTTTTGAATTTTAATGATTAGTCCTTGTGCTAATTAACAAATTCTCGTATTCATAAAATCTGGCACTACATAAATATCTAATTGTGTGATTATCTACACATGTTCTGGCTTTCTATAAATATAGAAATTATCAGTGGATGTGTTCATGGACTTGCCCAACTTTCAGCAGTGGCCGGTCATGCCGCCACATAGGAAGCCAAATTCAGGCCCTGAGCAAACGTGTTACCCCAACATCTGGCAAGGTATGTTGAAGCAGCAGCACCTGGCTAATATTGCTAACTAGTGATCTTTTCTAGCAAAAGAATAACTGGTGTTGATATTCTTTGAATGCTGCTAGCTCCTGGGTTCTTCAGCCTCAAGGGTGGCCTCTGAAGTCTAAATGTTGAAAATGGACATTAAAACTGGCTTATCTTGGAGGTCACTTTATAAATATATTTTAACAAACTACATTTTTTGTGGAAAACATGTTTTACTGTACAACATAAGTAAAATAGTATCCTCATCCCTCACTTTCTTAACCAGTGAAGATCTAAGTTACCGTGAGAAGTCACAAAGCGCTGAAAAGAACCTCTAAATATTTTTATTTGCATGGCTATGTAACTATTTCAGGGACATTATAGAAATCAGGTATTACCTACATAGAAACAGTTTACCCTCCATTAAGGACAATAAACACTAGCAATCGGACAAGTGTGTAGCTGCCAGAGTTATTATTAAATTAGAAACCAAACCTTTAAAATAATTTGTTTCATACTGTGTAAGCCATTTTTGTTATTTTATACAATTACTATGGATTATTTACAATGCTAATGCAGTCAGCATTTACATTTGATACTTTACACCAAGCTCTCAAGTCATGTATAGGTGTGTAGGTATTTTACAAAACTTGAAACTTGTAATTTTCTTGAAAAACCCGTTTCATACATTTCCATTGCTTAAATAAATTCTAGCATTTTGCATAATCCCCAGGAACTATAGCCAATGTCAAATAAACTAGCAAGATCAATTTTATTCTTTACCAAAAGCCTGAAGGCAATATACATATCCTAGATATTCTAGAGAATGCCTGAATTCATGTTTTCCTATTACATAGATATTATACATTAATCATCATCCTATAATGTTGATGACAATTATGTTTAATATATCAAAATATCCTTGAGCTCCCCTAGTTCTAATTCAGCATAGGCAAGCTGATGAGGCGATGGGAAGAAATATGCTATCTATGATTACTATCATGTATGTAGTAACCACTACAGCCGATGTTAGAAACAGCATTCAAGGGCTTATAAGAAAAGGCTTTTTTTTTTTTTTTTTTTTTTTTTTTTTTGCCACTGTAGCTGTTCAACTGTAATAATGAATAAGTGGCATGCTATTTCTGTACTAAACTGTGGAAAAATTATGCTTGACTTTGGCTTCATAACCTCTCTTATACTCCAGGATCAAGCCTTTTGGTAATTCTATAGTTCATTTGAAAGTAATCAGCTTGAGGACATGGAGCTTGCCTTTCTGGAATCTTTTGACACTCAGCTGAAACTCTAGCCCTGGTGTTTTGTAGTTCATTTAACCAACGCAACCTTTGTAATTGTCTTAACTTGGGGAAAGCTGGCTACTGACTTTCAAGTGAGAATACTGAGACAAGGAACAAGGACTATGAGTTCATTGATTCATCTACTTTCCAGAGGGAAGAAGAACATATTTTTTATTAATTCTGAATATTCAGTCTTACCTTTGAAACTCTGATAGAAAATGTGATAATTATAGCGTAATATGTTTACCTTCTTGATATTGGAAGTAATTTTGGCACTGAATACTTCCGTGTCTTGAGATATGATGAATTTAATGTTCATATTATGCATTTAAAAGGTCAATCTATTTGCAAGTTTTTATATTACGTTACTAATGTAAGGATTTATATTCAAGAAATATAAAATTATGGTATGAGGTTGGGGTTTTGGGATATCAAAAAGATGCGCAATTGGTTGTAACTAAAAATGTAGAAATGGCAATAATTATGATTTTTATACATAGTAGTACTATTTTTATTATTGGGAAAATTCTTAATTTAAACTTTTTAAAATCAAACATTTAAAATTATTTAAATTTTAATTTTCCCTAATTTTTAGAGGGCTTTTTTGTTTTTTTACTGAATTAGCTTAGATATTTGCCATTTTTACCTTTCCAAAAATTTTCTGTGAACTACTGTTGTGATTTGTTGTTGCAATTCCTTTTATAGTATGAACTTCTTTCCTGTAAATGGAATGTAATTGAGAGAAAATTAATGTTGTCAGTTTGCTCAGGTAGCAAGTTAAAACTTAGTTAAAAAAAAAAAAAAGCTATTACTAGCAGAAAACTAGAAATGTTCCAGGCTATGTAATTTTTCTAGTTGATATATATGTGTATGTGAAAACTGTGTGGCTTCATTTTAAATAAACAAAAATACCTTATTTAGGCACCAAGACATTTAAACAGTGAGAAAATGTTCCTTTCTTTTATTATTTAAATAGACTAGGCAAATACTTTGTAAGGGTGACTTTATAAATTTTTTGTTTTTTTTTTCTTCTTAAATACTGGACACATTAAAATTCTTCTTGGCCCAATAAATATACTCTGGTTCTGAACATATTTACTAATTTCTCCATCTTCTTGGTGACTTGTACCTATTACCTTAGCTTTAGGTAAGGCAAAAATAACTTTTTTATATTAGTCCTTACTTTCTCTAGTTTGCCAAATCAACAGTGATCTTTATCCCCTCACCTCATTTCTAGAAGGGAGATGACTAAAGATGATTAAGAAACAAGTAGAGATAAGTTGAGATAATGTAAAGGGATAAAGCTAAGGGTACAGGGGTAAAGCTGAGGGTAGCTGAGGGGTTGGTGCTTTTGAAGCTTCTAAACTTAGAAGTATAATGAAATAAAAAGACTTCTTCCCTAACTCCCATTAAAAGGCATTTGACTTCTCTGTACAGCATTAGTTTTTGCGTCTCTCTAAAGCAGATCTATCTAAATTCCCTCTGCACTCCAAGACAGATTCCAGTGGTACCACCAAAGAAGATCATAGAAGAAAAAGTCAAAACATCTCACATTTCTAGAACATCCACTGCCAGGTTTCCTTCTTACCTTTTGCCCTTTAATTCCTGGGTTCGGAGTTGTGAGCAGATTTTTATAGTTGGTGGACAGATTTCATTTGTTTTGATAAGAAGCTTTACCAACATAGCATTCCCAAAACATGCCCCCAAACAGCATCACATGCTGAATTAAAATAGATGAAGTGATTAGCTGGATAAATGTGCGTGTGTTTCCTTTTTAAAAACAAAATAAAGTCAAATAATTTATATGAAACAAAACAAAAAACAACTCTTCTAGCAGTCTGAATGAATTCAGGTTGTTTCACATAATGGCTTTCTGAAACCATTTTTTGTATAGTAATTTTGACCAGCACATCCACCTATTCCCTACCCCACTTGCTTTTTTGCTTTCCAAATGTTGAATGAATGTGATTCCTTAATATAAAAATAATTGTGTTCTTATAACCCATTCAAAATATACCTATGGATATGAAGATGTGGTAGGGCCTATACACAGTAGTTTCACTCATATCACCTTAGCCTGAAAATACATGAATAAAAAACATTTTTAGAAATTATTTTTCTGGTATGTTGAAAGAAACTTTATGGTGTGGTACAAAAAGCATTTCCTGGGGAATCAGGAGGTATTAATCAATACCAAAAAGGATTTAAAGTGGTTAAATCTGGAAGTCTGGTTTTTTGTTCTGACTTTGTGACTTTGAGTAAATCATGATCTCTCTGTCCCTCAGTTTCCTTCCTGTAAAATGAGGGGAAAGCTTTTAAAAATATTTTTTCATCTTAAAGGCTGTGTGATTTTAAGTAGCTATATATGTAGATAATCTTGCTTGCATTTTCTATCTAAAAGTCACAAATAAGTGGAGAAAAGTTAGGGTGGGTAATAAGGGAAGAATAACGGACATTTATGTGGCTTGAGAGAGCACAGGCACTTTAATTTTGTGATGAGTTTTCTTAGCTTAACTACATATCATAATGTATTATTGAGTCTGTTTAATGATTGAACGAATGCCATAAACCAGGAATTGTCATTTGTCAGACAAACTGACTTCATTGCCTATGGGTGATTTGGTAAAAGGGCTGTTTTTAACGGAATGAAGTGCAACATGGTTACTATGGCTCCACTCCTCTCCACTGGCCACTAGATGGAGAGGCGATCCGTGTCCACTGCCTTGCCAATAGCAAGCAGTTCACTTCTGACTTCCTAATGGCAAAGCTGCACTCTATGCCTTTGGACATTTCTATGAATACACACATGACATTTTGGAGAAGTCATCAGAGAATATGTCCTATTTCTATATAGCCATGATATGATATTCATGAAATGCAAAATACTCCTCTTTAGGCCAGTGTTAATGTTGGTAGACCCAGTCGGCCAGTATTACAACCGTGGTGTTAGTTGTCACAATAGGGTCTATTCTGCCTCTTACAAATTTGTCCATTTAGAAAGGACCCTGAAATGAATGTCAGCACGACAGTGCCACCTTGTGTCCCTGTTGCTGTGCAAGTAACTGATGCATGAGTTAGTGAAAAAAACAAACAACAACAAAAAAACAGGACATTTGCAAAAAATTGGCAAATCGTTTCAGGCCCTGATTTCATAGTAGCTGTACCAAAATTCTATAATATGTTTTAGTCTTTGAAATTTCTTATTACCCAAGAAAAACGTAGGATGTGTGCACTTTACTACTTTTCTCCTACCAGGGTATATAAAAAATTCTTTAACAATTCTAGGCATAAACAGGGATGTATTTAATTTAGAATTGGAAATGGAGAAGACAGGGATTGTCAGAGATACTCACTTAAGCTCGGTCATTTCAGGCACCGAGGTGCTCCTTCTCTCACATTCCCACAGCAACTTTTATATGCATAACTTGGCAATATCACCTCTCACATTGTATTGCCATTGTTTGTAAGCACATCTTCCAACTAAACGTTGAGCTTCTTGAGAATAGTGTCTGTGTCTTATTCATCCTCCAGAACCTTCTATTGGCATTCAGCACACAGCTATGCAAATATTTGAGGTCTAAACAAATGATTATGTCTAGCTGGTTTATAACATTCTCGTGTATATATATATATATATATATGTATTATATATGTGTGTGTTATATATATGTATATATAAAATACACATTTCTTTGTTGTAAATAAGTTTGGAGCCTTTTTACTTTGGAAAAACAGCTTCTGATACCACTTCCTGCCTAAACATCCCTTTATAAATTACCTTCTTCCTTTTATATTAAAATGACCATTTTCTCTTTTTGATTATGAAAACAAGGCATTGCCTATTCACAAGTGTGTATTGCAATTGACTTTGATGTAAAGATATTTTTTAATTCTAGCTTTACAACAAATTTGCTATTATTTGGGGTAACATACTTAAGTTTTTTTAGGTCTACTTCCTACATATAAAATGAGTGGACTGGACTAGTTGATTTGACAGGATTTTCGTAGGGATTGGGCAAATGTTAGTATTATTCTAGCTGTATATTTAGTTGTACTTTTTAAAGTACCATCATAGTTGAAAATGAGATTGCTAGCCTTTGAAAGTACTATTTGATATTTCATGTTTTAGAAGAGGAAACTGAGGCAAAGGGGCTTATAGGGGAATGAATTGCAAGTAGGCAGGGTAAATAGTATTATAATGGATGAGTATTCAATTTTTTTATTTGTTTTTCACTTTTTTGTTCATTTGTTTTTGGTTAATTGAGCTCCACTCTCCTTCTATTCTTTAACCATATAATAAATAAAGTGCAATGAACTTATATAGTAAGATGAACCCACAGGTTGGTAGAGGACTATGGCCTACTTGCAGTTCAGAGATTCTCATGCTATTTTGAGTTTGATTCATAGCACTTAAAAATGAATCCTAAGTTTTAAATTTCACACAGTTTTGCATGAAATTTACATCTAGAGGTTTCAGTCCACGTATCACCATAAATACCAGCAAACTTATGACTGGGCAAGTTGCACAAACTTTTTAAGAGTTTTCTTATTGGCAGAAATGTGATAATATATATTACCTTTCCTATCTACCTCACAAGGTTATTGTAAGGATTAATTAAGTTAATATATATGAAGTTTCTTTATAAATAGTAAAGTAGTATACAAATATTATTTATTGGCATTACTGCTCTAATTAAAGAAGGAATGGATAATAAAAAACTAAGTCAAAGCAAAACACAAATTTAAGAAACACTGAAATGCATGGTGTTTCCTAGGTGATATACTTTTCTGTGCTGGTAGACCCTCTGTAAATGACTTAAAATGTTATCTCTATTTGCCGTTTTGATTTTGAAACCTGTAATAATAATGATAATACTTACCCTAAAACTAATATTTTCTTTAGATAAAATTTTTACCCATCATTCATAAATTTTGACAGTAATGTTTATTTAAAAATAGAGGGAAAAATGTTTAAATAACCAAATATGACAAAAATTCTTTTCAATATTATCTTACTATATTCTAGTCCAGTGGTTCTCAAACTTTAGTTTACGTAAGATATTCGTCAGATTTTTGTTAAAATTCAAATTTCTGAGCTCCATTATTAATGGGTATGGAATGGAACTCAGGCATCCTGAGTTGTAGCTGGCCCACATACTTCAGAAAACTTGACTTTAGTTGATTATTATATGTTGTAATCAGCCAAGGGCTTTTAAAATACACAGATTCCTAGGTTCTACTCCCACATATCTAAAATTGGAGTCTCTAGACTGGTATTTGGGCAACTACATTTTGCAAAAACTACCCCAAAGATCCTAATAATATTGCAAGGTTTGAGAATCATTACTCTTGTTTCTAGGGTATACTGTTAAAATATATTTACTGTCACGCCTGAATTTATCCTCATCTCTTACATTATTCCTTAACTAAACATAATCTTACTTTATGTGGGAGGCCAGAGTTGATACTGCTATATAAGAAAAGTTTAGGCTTGAAAACCGATTAGAACTCTTGTCCTATAATGCCAAAATTAAGGAAGCAAGGTATTACTAAGCACCTTTCACACAAACTGTTTAATTTAATCTTTGCATACAACAACTTTGTTGCATACACTGGTTTTCTGCCTATGTTTTAGATGAAAAAACTGAAGCTTAGAGAAAAAATTGCCAAATTCACACAGCTGCTAAGAGTCAAAGCCAAGATTTAGTCTCTGTTCTTTCTATTACATCCTATTATATTTTTTCCTCATTCAGTAAATCTTTACCAGGTTCCCATTGTGTTAAATGATAATGTCTAACTTTTGGCACAACATTAGCCCCTGACATGTTATCATAATTGTTGCTTAGACCATGTAAATTGAGTTTTGAAAAAAGTTTTCTATTGAAAAATGGTTTTTAGCTGGATGTAGAATTGGTGGGTTCTTAATGGTCAGAAGGGGTCTAAATCGTAGTGATAATTATAGTTAATGAATTGTTAAGGAACTTTGCCTGTGGGATCTCTTTTAACTACCATGCCTTTGCTATGAAGTATTTCTTAACCCTATTTAAAGATGAGAAAAGAAAGATTTAGAATGGTTAAGTGGTTTACTGAAGATTGCAGATCTAGTAAGTGGCAGAACTGGGATTGAATTCTGGTTCACTAATTTTCACAGCAAAGTTAACCATTAGTATATACAATTTCTGACTCTGCTTTGCAGTTAACTCTTCAGAATCAGGCTGTTCTTCCATTTGTTGAGCCACTAAATGCTAGCTAAACTTTGTGGGATTTAAGTTTGTTTCCTTTGTACAGAACAAACCATTTTGCCACACTTAAGCAGTCCAGTAATTTCTTAAATCTTGTAAAGTTTGGAATTAATAATGCATAATCCTCTAGGGAAATCAGTTGTAGTGAATAATCTTTTGTTTATCTTTATATTTGAGAGTTAAAACTCTTGGATGGGACAGATTATTTGAAGGAAAATTCCAATTTTACCTATTATGACACGCTGTGAAACACAACGATTTCATGGCATATCCATTGTTATTGGTCTTAAAATATTTGGTTTGCATTTAAATGTCAATGAAAGCATTAACAGCATCAATGCCTCAGTGCTTCATAAAATCTAAAAACTGACTCGAGCATTCCTGATGTTCTTGTCTGAAAAAAACAATGCCTTATAGTATAAAATGATAGCATGTGTATGCAAACTTGTACAATTTCTCACTTATCCTGTATGGATAGCTAAAAATGTAATTTTTATTTTTTTAATATTTAATAATATGCAAATTATTGATATGCAATAAAATGCAGTAAGGGCAGTCACAATTTAAAAGAGCTCTGAAATATATCCTTTAGGTGTGAAAATAATCATGATTTTATAAATTTAGATATGTGTACACTTTTGGGATATTCTTAACACCTCTCTATGTATTAAAAGATTCATTGTTTTAAAAAGAAGACCCACAAAATCACTAACCGGGGATATGGTCTTGTCTTTAGCAGACTTTCAAGTTTATTGGAAATTTGGGGTCATATTTCAATTTTCTTCTCTAAGATTGGTCTTTTCTCAAATGGCATTCTTTTAGAATACTGTCAGAGAAGAGAGAATAATGAAAACCCAAAGTGCAGAACTTTACCTATACTCCTTTTTCAGATGCAGAAATTAAAACTTAATTTTGTAGAAAGTCCCATTTAGCAGCAGAGCATGAATTGGAAAATTTGGTCAGTGATTTATGTAGGCTCCACAGGAAAAATCCTGTAGGGCATTTTTTGAATATCCTAAATTTATTTTGATTTGAGACCAGCTTACAGGGCATGTCTATCTTAAAACAGTTCTCCATTTTCCTGAGAAAAATTCCAGTGGAGCTAGTTGTGGGAGGTAGTATCCCAACAATGAACCTTTTGGGGCCAAATAAGCACTTTAACACAACTTACTCCATCCCTTTCCTTAAACCAAAGTCTGTCTTGCCCACTGGGCATGTTTAACTTTGACTGCTAAATTTATTTCCCTGCAGAGGCAAAGGAGACAGGAAAAAGGAGGGAAAATAACTGATGGCATGTGGGTGAGGTTTTGGCCAGGAAATAATTTTTAAAAGATCCTAGCCAGTATAGGGATGCAGGAAGCAGTTGGTGCCTGAAACTGTATTACCCTTGCATCACAGATTAAGAAGTAAGAGCCAGTTGAAGTTAAATAACTTGCCTACAGTTACACAGCAGTTTTCAGTGTTGGTGTTGGTACTGGGAACCAGGTTATTCATTGCTGCAGTGGGGAAATTGGACAATCCAGTTTTTTTGTTGATAAAGATGCTCTCCTAATATCTCTACTCACCTTTTCTTTCCTTCTCTTCTTTGGCTACTGTCTTTTAACATCCAGAAAAGTATTCTGCTGATAATCTCAGGTGTAGAGGCTAGTTATTAAATATATTTAGAATTTTAAAACCATTTAGAATTAGCTGAGCTGTAAGGACAGTGTCCGTCATGTTAAGCCTTTTTTCTCTATTTTGTTTGGATCATGTAAGTAATGAAGATATAACTGGAAAAAGGAAATGTCATTGAATAAATAGTTCTGAGCTCATGGCAGAGCTCTAAACGTGAAAAATGTAATGGACACCTATTTAAAGACAGGCCATTTTTATTTTTACCTCCTAATTACAGTTAATCTGAGGTATTTGAAATGAACAAAAGCTAAATTTTGATACCTTTTCCTCCTAAATTGATATCATTAGATGGATTTAGGTTGGAAAGAAGGACCATGGTAGAAATACGAATCAGAATTTTAGACTTCCATAAAGTTTATAACTGTCCCAGTTAGCCTCTGTGCTTGATCAACCCAGGGGAAAGTTGCTATTTGGCCCTAGTATCACCCTGTCTAAGTTGTGAATATGTTTTGGACCAACTTCTCACTGATATGATAAATATTTGACTTAAAAATTACTGAAAACTTTTTAATGTGGTATCTGTTGAATATTACCATTTACCCCTTAGTGTCCTTAGTAAAGTTCTAGATACCAAACAAGTTCTACTAGGATGTGAGTTTTACTTGATTACCAGCAGCTAACTAACTGAAAATGCAACAGAACTTAGAAGTGATGCCATCACATCAGACATAATACAAACACAGACTAGTGCACTACAGATCCTCTAAATTTTGATTTGGAAATATATGAATTATTCAGAGATCCAAAACCCCAGTGAAAATCAGGTAGAGGACCTTCATATAGACACACCCATAGCCTGTATTCCATTCTAAGAATTGCAGTTTGAACCAATAGAAGCCAGAAGCAGCTACACACATTTGATTTACAACTGTGTCCTGTCTACTTGCGAATAGCAGCTAGTTTCCTTTTAGGGTTGGCTGACAAGGCTGCTTTTTTTTTATATATATATTATTAAGAGTCAGTAGCAGCAGCACATGCAGGCTAATTGTTAGAATATAAAGCTTTGTTGGAGGTGGAACATAGGGTTCTAGTAATACTCTTAAATTCACACCAATTGACACAAAATAAATATGGTTCTCTAAGAAATAGAGAAGGCTTAAACTAGAAATGACTGAAAAATACCATTTTCACAAGCATTTAGCTATTTCCACCTCCAAAAAGGTAGTTTTTACTTTATCCATATCTTCATAAGCCTTTAAGGTGAAAGATGAATGACAGCAACAAAATGACAGTGACCTAAAAGCGTAAAATTGTAGTTAGTTTAGGTAATCCTGGAGACAAATATAATCCAGCGTATTTATTAGTGAGATAAAAGGGAAAAGAAATGCTGTGCTTTCATCATACTGCAAATAAAATGCTTAATTAAAATGCCCTACCAAAGTAAACAACTTATTTCTAAGAAATTACTGCTGAAGAAATTAAGACTAAAAAAATGAGAAAGAAACACAACGCCCGTTTTTATACATTTTTCTTATATTTAGGTGCTTTTAAAAATTGTTTTTATGAACTCCTAAATTTGAGTGCAAGGGAGATTTGATTACATTAATTGCCATTTAAATACTCAGCTTCATGTTTGTAGGCATTTTTCTGAACCAGAACAAAAAGACCATAAAAAAATTTCTAGTGTGGAAATCATATTTCATGTGGTGAAATAAAAACTCAAGAAATTTCCTGATATAATAAGCTGAGAGTGATTACCAAAGAAACAAAAGTTTCTTATCACTCGGCCTGAGGCAAGTGTGGCATATTAAGCTTAAAATGAATTCTCTTTTCCTGAATGCACACAACTCTTATTAATGTCTTGGAAATTATGCCCAAATAAGATTTTCTGGATACGTTTGAAAAAGCATCCACTGGGGTGTAAGGACTATTTTATGTCTATGGACATTTTAGTGTTTAGCCACAAATTAGTTTTTGCTCTTTTACCTCTTTCTTAGGTTTAACTTTAGATGAAATGACTTGTTTTTATCTTAAAAGAGGCCTTTCCTTTAGTGAGAGTTAGGTTCCCTGGTGGCCTGAAAGAGTTAATGCAGTTTTCAAGAGTGTCCAACTTACTTCCAGGGAGTAGTGTGTGCATGTGAGAGAGTCTGGCTCCAGGATATTTGTTCACATCCCAAAACCAATTTGGCACAACTTAAAATGTCTGCTAGGCAGAGGATTCAGTGTTGTTAGGCCACGCAATTAGTGCTTTATTTCATGAGCACCAAATTTCACCCAATAGTGTTTTGATTTAAGGAAGAGCTTGAAATTCACAATAACGGGTTTCATTTATCAGAGCCATATGGGACTCAACATCTTTGGATATATTTGTAAGGCTTTCACAAAGAAGACTTTTTAGACATCTCAGATTTCACCGATTGGAGGGCAATCTGGATGAATATCTTTTTTTGGAAAAGATGAACTATCGTTTTCACATGTAGTCTCCAATTTCAGTATTCCTTGAGAAGCTCAAAACAACAACAACAACAACAACAACAACAAAACAAAACAGGAAAGCCTTAAGTAAGTCTCAGCTTATTAGCTTTTACTGGAAAATAAAGACCATGATTCTTAGATCTGGTTCAAAATGCCAAGTGAATCTTTGATGTTGAAATTTGGCCACCTAATCTTTGCAGTTTGTGATGGGGCATTTATGAAAGAGAAGGTGGGTTCTAAGTCTCAACATATTTGTGCACTTTTGCTAGTTCTATCTTGGTCATATGTCAGTGGATTGTTGGGACGCTTTCTGCAGCATAGCTAACTGATTAACATGATGATACTTTTTATATTTACTCAAGATTATTTCTTTGTTCACTCCTGATGTTCCATAATTTTCTGATCATTAGGGATCTATCTTAATGCAATGTATTCTTGAAAATGTTAATATAAATTGATCTTTTTAAAAAAATCTCATATTTTTCCACTGATCTGTTAATTTAGATATTAAAAAAAAACAGATTGACCTTCATTTGGCAATTGTTGTCAATACTTTAATTTTTGGATCACAGATTTTGTTTAGTGGGCTATAAATGGCCTGTAAACAAATATTTCAGTGTTTACTGATTAAAAATCAGTATTTTTTTTAAGCATAGAGTGCTATTGTGTTATGAGACAGGCAACCACTAATTCTATTAGGTTTTCAACTTTTTATTTTCTTAGTTCTCTAGGCTTTTTTTTGGGGGGGGGGCACTCTTCATGCAGTATGGTAAGCCTGGTTAAGTCAGAATATTTACAAGTAGTAAATATTACTATGACAGTTGCTACTTACCTATACAAAGTCTATGTAAACATCGTAAGGATGATAATTTTAATTTGTAAATTGTTATGGTAAACAGGAAATTACTTGAAATAACTCTTGCTGATCTTTAAATACCATTTTATTGCATCTAACATTATTTTACTATCCTTTATTAAAAAAACTTTTAACACTTTATTAGCTAATAGTGCTTATATTAGCAAGTTTTAGTTTTCACAGACAATATCCACTAAACTTTGTTCAGTTATGAGCATGTTGAATAATACTAAATTAAAACAAAACACAGTATATTCTTGGTTACCATTTACATTTTATATTAATACCAATGTCATGTATTTTAATACCATTTCAAAAATATTTAGAAACCCTCTCTCTGCTCCCTACCATTTCTTCTCCAATATATATCCTACTCTACAGAGAGAGCACTTAGGAATTTTTTATATAGCCCATCTCTATGATGCACACCTATATTGCTATGGGTCATTGACCCCTATGCTATAGGCCAATGAGCCTGCTGGACAGTAGGTAGAAAATTGGAATTATAGCATGAGCTATAATTATAGCTTAACTGCTTAAATCAACTTAACATGAATTGTGCTGAATGGCTGAATATATCATATTCTTTCTATATTTATTTTGTAGTCAAATGTTCTAAAATAACTTACTATAATAAGTATAATACTCTTAGGTTTAAGTTTTATTATTCGCCTTTGTTTACAAACATAGGTATTGTAATCCAGTGAAGTTAAGTATTTCCCCACTGAAAATTTCATTATGGAATACAGACATTTTTGGTATTTTCTTTGTGAAACAGTATCGTTTGATGGCAACAAAGAAATTAAAGATGGCAGAAAGACTATATAGATATAGTGGTATCTAACAGGACTTTGGATTTATAAACTCTAGGCTGTGAGGAGAAGATAGGCACATGGATTGAAAAAGAAAATGTGGATGCGATGATCGATGGTTATTCTTTAATAATATTCCTAATGAAAGACATATGATGAGGGAAAGAAGGATACAAATTGATGGAGTATATGTATGAATGATAAAATAGTTGTATGCTGAGAGAAGGAGATTGTGAAGCAAAGAGATAAGAATTATATGTAGCTTTGTGGTTATAACTGCCTTGGTTTTTGCATTTACCTTCAGTTTCCATTGTAGGTATTAATGGCTCCTGTATATAATGTTCTTAGTATAAGTAGAATCCATAAAGCATTTGGTTTGAGCAGGAATATTTATTTGCTTGTGAGGATAGACCTGTTTGACTTTGAAATGTAGTGTGCTATTACCTTATGGTCAGAGTAAAGTTTATATTGTTTTTATTCAAATTACAATATGAGTATATTTAAGTGGAGCAGATATGTGTGTGTTTGTGCATGTGTGTGCATGTACACACATGTAAGGAAGGACATTTTCATTTGTGTGGATTTCTCCTGTGTTTGCTGCTTTTTGCTTGCCAGTTTTTCTTTGTCTCTATCATTTTATCACTGAAACCATCTGTGTAGAAAATAGTATGCTTGGTTTTATCATTTTAAATTATTTTCTATTTTTGTTATTTTGTCCTCCCAACTTGTTTTCACCTGAAGAATTCAGGCTCAAGTATGACGCATTTTAGTTTTCACATTCAAGAGATGTTTCTGCTTTCTTTCCCGTCCGTTTGTCCATATGTTTACTGGTTTCTGATAGGCTGTGCAGTGAGACAGCAGTTTACTATCTGTGTGTGTGTGAAATTAGCTAATTGGTGTTAGCAGAAATATTTTCACATGTTTTATAAGCAAAGTGAAGCAAGGTATATAAATGTAGATATGATCCAGACACGCGCACACTCACGACTGTCACTGCTCATGCATAGGCGCTCAGAAGTAATTAATGTTAATAAGATTTTAATGTGCTTGTGAGATCATAATGAGGAGAAATGAATGCTCTGATTAGGAAAAGGTAACTGTGTGTGTGTTTTGGCTTAGAACAAGATTTCAATTTTTATAAACCGCAATTTTAGAACTTGTTTGTGATTGCATCAATTGGTTTTTATTTTCAGATTAGAGGTCTGTTTAGCCATTTGAATGATTAACCAAATAAATGGGTGAAACCCTGATCATAAGGAATAGTGCAGGTTTTTCATTTGCAAGGCAATGTTAGTATACAGCAAGGCTGTGATGTCTTTTGCCAATGTGCCATTTTAATATTTTTTTAAAAGAAGCTTTTACAGAAGCCACTTGTGAATATAGTACTTATTTTTATAAATGTAGATGCTATCTATATGTTCCAGAGACACCAATCAGGCACTGTAACTACTGTGTCTTAGATACATTCCTGCCAGTCAGTGATGGTGTATTCTGTGTCTAAAGAATCTATATCATGCTTCTCAAAATGTTTATTTGGAAATGTAGCACTACCAATATTTTTATTCATAAATATAATCTTTACAAATGTTAGAAGCTTGATATATTTTATGGTGAAGTCAAACATTTCAAGGTAAGTAAAGACCTGTCTGATAATAGACTTGAAGGCAATGCAGTCAACAGTTCTATTATAGACTGGCCTAAATCCAGCTGGACACCAGGGGTCCTTCTCCACAACATATTTTCTGAAAATATTGTTTACAGAGCTTTGACATACATTTGCATTATTATTATTTTTTAATTATAGGATAAATCTAAATATCTATTAAGGGCCCTTGCCCTCTAGCACATAGAAATTGCTTATGCATTTTTAAATATAAATTGTGGATTGAGATATTCAAGGATTGTAATCCTTCTTAAAAAGTAAGCATCATCGTACTGAAATGCAAGGAAAAGTCTTAGATATGAATTGGATATAGGATACTGTAGTTTATTTCCAACCAAACCCTACAGATATGTGTTTTAGGCTCTTCTAGGTTTTGGTTATATTACTATGATCTTTCTGCTGGGGTTTAAAAATGATGATGAAGGAAGAGAAACCGTTAAAGTTTGTTCTACTGAACAATTTTGAGATTTATGTGATTCCCAGGGGTGTTTTAGATATTGCTTTACATAGAATCCAGAGAATGATGATTATTTGATAAAAAGAGGTATTTGCCTTTAATACACAGTTGTTCAGTTGACTTTCTTGGATATTATCACATTGAAGCATAATTAGAAACAGTTTTCCCAATCTCAGTTTGTAAGGGAATTATCAATGTTTCTTCTAGTACTTGCATGATATCCTATAGTAAGTTTTCCTATACAGTCAGATGTATTTCTATATTCTTCTATTCTGTGCCATTGACCTGTCTATGCATGTGACATTATCACATTATTTTAATTATAGAAGCTTTATAACTTGTTTTTACATCTGAAATGTTAGGTTCCCTCCCTGCTCCTACCATTACTCTTTTTCAGTGTTTTCTGGCTTTTCTTGCTTACTTGTTATTCCAAGTGAACTTTATAATCAACTAGCAGATCTTGAGGAAAAAGAAAATCCCTGATGGTATTTTTATTGAAATTATAAGGAATTTATGAATTAACATCACAACAATTAATGTTCTTATGAGGGCGAATCTTTTTATCCAAGAATCTGTTTTTTATTTCCATTTGCTCAGTAACTGTTGTATCTTGCTGAAATGTTCTAATTTTCCTTTTGGCTTTAGGTTTAAACATTTATTAGTAACTCTACCTTTTGGTATTGTATTCATTTATTTATTTACTTGCTTACTTTCTTACAGCCTTACTATACTAAACAGGCTCTTTTCTTCTATATTTTTTAACTGGCATTTGTTTCTGTGTAGGAAGGCTGTTGATTTTTGTATGTTAACTTTATAGTCTCCTATTTTGCAAAATTTTCTTATTGTTTGTGGTAGCCCAAGGTGGATTTGAGTTCCCGTTCTAGTACAATGTTTGATCTTTGTAAGACCATGGACAGTTTATTCTGGGTGTCTTAGTCAATTTAGGCTGCTGTAACCTCACAGTTCTGGAGGCTGGAAGTCCAAGATCAGAGTGCCAGCACAGTTGAGTTCTGGTGAAGACCCTCTTCCGGGCTGCAGACTGCTAACTCTTCATTGTGTTTCTGGTAGAAAGAGATCAAGCTAGCTCTTGGGGTTCTCTTTTATAAGAGCACTAATCCCATAAACCTCATGACTTTATCTAATCCCAATTACCTCTCAAAAGCCCCATCTGTTAGCAGTATTACATTGGGGGTACAGTTTCAACATATAAATTTGGGCACGAACATTCAGTTTGTAACACTGAGCTATTTTCCTCATCTGTAAAATGCAGATAAGAAAGCCAAACTAGAATGATGGAGAATAAATAAGATCATATCGTAAACACCTAATATTTTCCCCAGCACATAGTAGGCACTCTATTACTAGTATCCATTAATAATGTAATGTAATGTAGTGTAATGTAATGCGATATGTCACTTGAGCAATTATTTTTAAAGTATGGATAATATGTAATTGAATTATTGAAGGTTTAGCATATCAGAGTTTTTACGAAGAATGGAGTGAATTAAATTAATGAACAAAACTTAAACTTCTTGATAAACATTTGTGATTTAAGACTCTAGGGGCAGGGCACGGTGGCTCACACTTGTAATCCCAGCACTTTGGGAGGCCGAGGTGGGTGGATCACTTGAGGTCAGGAATTCGAGACCAGCCTGGACTGGACAACATGGTGAAACCCCATCTCTCCAATAATACAAAAATTAGCTGGGCGTGGTGGCAGGTGACTGCAATTCCAGCTACTCAGGAGGCTGAGGCAGGAGAATCGCTTGAACCCAGGAGGTGGAGGATGCAGTGAGCTGAGATCGCACCACTGCACTCCAGCCTGGGTGACAGATGGAGACTCTGTCTCTAAATAAATAAATAAATAAATACATAAATAAATAAATAAGAAAGACTTGAGGGACTGAAGATTAATTCTGAGATTATGATATTTTGTAGCTATGCATACATATTTCCATTACTTCTGTTTTAATTATGATTATTGCATGTAATACTCATTAGCCCTGGAGAGTAAGTGGAAACTTCTTGAACACCTAGAGTGATTATTTAAGGCAATTCATACAGTGTGTTGATTCTAGCACTTGTTATTGTGCCCTAACTCAAGAATCAGACAACTTTACCATAGTTTCTTAGTGAACAGTGTACTAACTTGTAAATAAGTTTATGTGGAATAAATATTAATCATATGTGAATTCATGATGGTATCAGTATAAACAGAATAATAGTGATTGTCAGCCCTTTATGTAACTTTTTTTTTTTTTTTTTTTTTGAGACAGAGTCTCGCTCTGTCACCCAGGCTGGAGTGCAGTGGCGCGATCTCGGCTCACTGCAAGCTCTGCCTCCCGGGTTCACGCCATTCTCCTGCCTCAGCCTCCCGAGTAGCTAGGACTACAGGCACCCGCCACCACGCCTGGCTAATTTTTTTTTCTATTTTTAGTAGAGACGGGGTTTCACCATGGTCTCGATCTCCTGACCTCATGATCCGCCCACCTCAGCCTCCCAAAGTGCTGGGATTACAAGCATGAGCCACCGTGCCCGGCTATATAACTTTTTTTATAAAGTTGGTGAAAACGCTAATTGAAAAAAATGTAGTTCATGTATTATAGCAGTCCAATGACTTTTAAGCTTCTACTCTAATAAAATGGTTATTCACTTTGCAAATACATTCTTTTAATGCACTTGATACAATCTGTTGTTAAAGAAAAGGAATATCAAAATTTCAGGGTTCAACTTATTTTTACCTCATGGTTGTTGTGAGGACTAGGTGAGATGATTAACTTAAAAGACCTAATAAGGTGCCTAGCTCTTGGTAGGTGTTTGAGAAAATGTTAGTTGTTTTCATTTCTATTATCTTGTTATTACCATTGCTGGTTTCTTCATTCCCAACTACCTCAACCCCCATAACATCTACCCCGCTCTCTTTCTCACTCTTCATATATATATATATGTATATATATATATGTATATATACATATATATATATATATATGTATATATGTATATGTATATATACATATATATATACACACACATACACACACACATATTCTTACTGATAATGTTGTTCTATACTTAGACTAAAATGTATGAAATATGTGCCATAATGGTCATTAAACGTAGATATAAAATAATCGTCTGTAATTTTCCAATATTGAAGTTAGCTAAGAGTGAAGATCCTATCAGTGAAACGTGAAAACTTTAGTTACTTGTGGATAAAATTTCTGAGGAGTTATGAGGATGAAGAATAATTTCTCATAAACAATTTTAGGCACAATTTATATATAGTTTATGGTTTACCAGAGTTCTGGCTTAGCACTCAGTGTGGTTATTCCTCCATAGCTTCATATTGCTCTTTTATTCATTCATTCATATCAAACACAACATAGAATATCTATTAGCAATAGCACATTGTTCTAGATAGTGTGAGATATACAAATAACAAGATTAGTTATATGAATTGTCTCTGTATTTAAGAAGTCTATTAGGTGATTCAGATAGGGAAGCAACGAGGTGATGTGCATGGACTTTGGAGCCAGATTTTCTGTTTTGAATTCCTGCTCTGAAATTCACTAGTTATTTCACTTTAGGCAAGTTATTTAGCCTGGGTTTCAGTTTCCTTATCTACAAATTGAGGCTAAAAGTAGTACCTATTGGGTTGTCCTGAGAATTAAATGATTTGGTACAAGTGCAGCATTTATAGAAATACCGTGGTAAGCTCTTTTCAAGATACTAATTTTAGTTTCTTTTGATAAATACCTAAAAGTGAGAATTCTGAATTGCATAAGAGTTCTATTTTTAATTTTCTGAGGAAACTTCAGACTATTTTCCATAGTGGCTTCACCATTTTGCATTCCTACCAACACTGTACAAGGATTCAAATTTCTCTACATCCTCGTCAACACTTGTCTTTTGTTTTATTAATAACAGCCCTGACAGGTGTGAGGCAATGCCTCATTGTGGTTGTAATTTGAATTACTCTGATGATGATAAGTGATGTTAAATATTTTAAAATATATCTCTTGGCCATTTGTATGTCTACTTTAAATAAATCTTTATTCAAGTCTCTCTTAGTCTGGGCTGCTCTAAGAAAATACAGGGTAATTTATGAACAACAGAAATTTATTACTCATAGTTCTGGAGGCTGGAAAGTCCAAGGTCAAGGCACTGGCAGTTTCTGTATCTGGTGAGGGCCTCTTCTTCATAGATGGTGCCTTCTGTGCCCACACATTGTGGAAGGGCAAACAGCTCATCATCTCTTTTTAAAATTACTAGTCCCATTCATGAGTGATCTGCCTTCATGATTTAATCACCTCCTAAAAGCCCTACTTCTTAATACTATCACATTGCAATTAAGTTTCAATGTATGAATTTGGGGGAGGGGTAATATTCAGACCTTAGCAAATTCCTTAGTGCATTATTAAAAGTTGGGTTATTAGTTTTTTTTTCTTTTTGCTCTTAAATTATAGGAGTTCTTTATGTATTTTGGATATTAACCCCTTATCAGATATATCAGGGAATTCCCCTCTGCTCTCCACACCCTGGGCTGCAGACCAATAATGGTCCCTGGCCTGTTAGGAACTGGACTGCCCAACAGGAGGTGAGTGTCCGGCCAGTGAGCATTACCGCCTGAGCTCTGCATCTTGTCAGATCAGCAGTGGCATTAGATTCTCATGGGAGTGTGAACCCTATTGTGAACTGTGCATGCAAGGGATCTAGATTGTGCACTTCTTATAAGGCTCTAACTAATGCTTGAGGATCTGAGATGGAACAGTTTCATCCCAAAACCATCCTCCTGTCCTTGGAAAAATTGTCTTCCACAAAACCAGTTCCTGGTGCCAAAAAGGTTGGGAATCACTGAGATACAAGGTTTGTAGATATTTTCTCCTATTCCATAGGTTGCCTTTTCACTATGTTGTTTGCTGTGCAAATGGTTTTTAGTTTGATGTATAGTCTTACCTGTTTATTTTTATTTTTGTTGCCTGTACTTTTGATGTTACAGCCATGAAATTATTACTATGATGAATCTTATGAAGCTTTTCCTGTATGTTTTATTCTAAAAGTTTTAGTTTCAGGTCTTACATTTAAGTCTTTAATCGATGTTGAGTTTATTTTTGCATATGTTGTAAGATAAAGGTCCAATTTTATTATTTTGCTGTTTTTCCCAGAACCATTTGTTGACAAGACTATCTTTTCTCATTGTGTATTCTTGGCACCCTTGTAAAAAATTAGTTGACCATTTATGTGTAGATTTATTTCTTGGCTCTATATTTTGTTTCATTGGTCTATATATCTATCTTTATGCCAGCACCATATTGTTTTGATTATTTTTGTTTTGTAATATATTTCGAAGCAATAAAATGTGATGCCTCAATCTTTGGTTTTCTTTCTCAAAATCAATTTGGCTATTCATGGTATTTGTGGTTCCATGTGAATTACAGAAATGTAGAATCGACTCTATAGATCACTTTGGGTATGGACATTTTAACAATATTAAAGTCTTCCAATCCATGAACACAGGATATCTTCCATCTTGAATTTCTTTCATCAATGTTTTGTAGTTTTCAGTATATAATCTTTAATCTCCTTAATTGTCTTCCTAAGTATTTTATACTTCTTGGTGCTATTTTAGATGGGAATGTTTTTCCAATTTTTTTTCAGATGATTCCTTGTTAATATATAGAAATGCAGCTGATTTTGTCTGTTGCTTTTGTGTCCTATAACTCTATTGAATTCATTTATTAATTCTAACAGTTTTTTAATGGAGTCTTTAGGATTTTCTGTATATAAAAGCATAGACTCTACCAACTAGACAATTTTACTTTTTCCTTTACAATTTGAATGCCTTTTGTTTCTTTTTCTTTCCTAATTTCCCTGGGTAAGACTTCCAGTACTATGTAGAATAGAAGTGCCAAGAGTGAACATCCTTGCTGTGTTGCTGATTTTAGAGGAATAGCTTTTAGTTTTTTCCATTGAAAACTGATACGTAGCCTTTTCATATATGTGCTTATCATGTTGATGTACTTTACTTCTATTGATACTTTGTTGTTTATCCAAAAGAATTGAAATCGGGATCTCAAAAAGATTAGCAATGACCAAGATGTGGAAACAACCTAAATGTCCTTCTATGGACGCATGGATAAGGAAAATGGTATATACACACAGTGGAATATTATTCAGTCTTTAAAAAAGAGGAAATACTGCAATGAGACAACATGGCTAAAACTTGAGGACACTGTGCTAATTGAAATGAGCCAGTCATAGAAAAACAGATACTACATGATTCCACTTACATGAAGTATCTAAAATAATTAAATCCATAGAATCAAGGAATAGAATGGTGGTGGTTGCCAAGGGCTGAAGGAAAGGGAAAATGGGAAGTTACTAATTAATGGACATAAAGTTTCAGTTAAGCAAGATGAATAAGTTCTAGAGATCTGCTGTATAGCATTGTACCTGTAGTCAACAATACTGCACACTTAAAAATATTGTACTATTAAAATTTGCTAAGAGGGTAGATCTCATTTTAAGTGTTCTTACCAACATAAAATAATGTAGTAAGGCTTCAATAAATGTTAGTTCACATTAAAATTATTATTAAATATAGCAGGAAAGTTAATGTTATATAACAGTAAACACAAAGTAATACAGTATTTAGAGGATGGTAATTTTTTACTGTGACTGGGGACAGTTGGGATCGGGGAGATTCACTGAATGAATTAGTATTTAAATTTTGAAGTATGATTTCTATAGTGTAAAAGAAAAAATAAAAAGGTAGAGGTGAGTAAAAATTAAAACTTCTGGGGACTTTGCAGTCAGAAAGGTTACTATCAGAGGCCCAGCTCCACTCCCCGTTATTAGTGTGGCCCTAGATAAAGCAGTTTCTGTTAGGATTCTACCTCCCTGAGTCGTGGTCTGATAACTCTCTCAAGATAGCATACTACAGCAATAGCGGGAATAACCTCGTTAATTTCCTTTTCTCAGCAATTGCTGTGCTGTGCCTGTCGTGCCATGTCTGCAAGCAAATATTTTATATATTTTGTTTAGATTTTTAGTTGTTTAAGGCAGGAGGTATATGCTATTTCTGTTACTTCATCATTTTCAGAAGCAGAAAACCAACATATTTCTATTTTACTTTTCTCCTCAACGAATTGGGATTTACTATCTAATTCTAGTAGCACAGTGTAGTTAGTTACCTTTTTTGTACTCACTAAATGGCATTACAAGTTTTAGTTTACTTACCTGCTTCCTTACTAAACTGGCTTCTTTGAGAACAGGTACTGTGTTGAGCTCATCTTTGTCACCACTACCAACCCACTATCAAGTTTTGGAGTCTGGAACCTATCAGGCAGTTAAATAATACCTTTTACATTTACTTAATTACTGTTAATTGTAGTTCTGTGCCACACTGTGAAAGACTGAATGCTATGCTTAGAGATACATTTTATTCTGTAAACAATTTAAGGTTTTTGAGGAGGTGAGGAAATTCTTTGAGCCTTTATTTTTAATAGAAGGTAATTCTTGAAGCATAAATATGGATGAAAGAGGTAAGAGGCTGAAAATAATTAGATTATTTAGGATTCTAGGCTATAATCGTGGAAATAAAGAATTGACAGGATCTAGTGACTGATTGGATGGGCATTGCTGAAAGGAAAGGTGAGAAAAATGACTTAGATTTTCACTAATTATGGACCAATTGTTCTAGAATGAAATAGTAGGGTTTTTTTGGTCTTTAAAACTTAAATGGAAGATTTTAGCATAAAATTTTGGGAGCAAAGTTTCATAATGCAAAGAAGTAATTAATGGTAGGGATTTATTTAGTTTATTTACTAGAATTAAGTTTGAATTTAAAATATTTTATAATTCTTAGGGAAAGGTTTATTATGAGTTAAATTTTATTGTATAGGGTTAATGTTTAGTTTTATTATAAATATCTCTTTATATACAATTTTTTCTCATTATAATCTCTTATCTTTGTTTATAGTTATAAATATTTTTAATTTCCCTGTGCTTTCTTTAGTCTTTAGAATTCATTTGTAATGAACTTAGGGCTAAAAGTTAATTTTGTGCCATTGAATGCTACAGCACTTGTAGCATGACCTAGGGTGAGAGTCATTTTTCTCAAATATATTTTAACGTTGCTTTCGTAGTATGAGTTTTCATTCAGATTATTTTCTCTTTTTGAGAGAGGTTGGAAGAGCTTCTGAGCAAGTGGATGGTAGGAGTCGGGAATAAGGAATATCAGAACAATTAGGGAAACCCTCCAATGCCAAAGGTTGATCTATAAAACATCGTATAATAGTAGCCATTTGAAAAGTTAAAGCACTTTCAACAAGAACTAGTTTACAGTAGTTTGAAAGAGATTAATTAGAACAAACAAGTTGAATACATGGAAAAGAAATATTTCTCCCAATTAGTTATTTTCACTTTGACATAATCTTTTGAGGAAGCAATGCTTAACCTGTGTTCTAACCTGAAATAAATGACAGAATGTTTGAATCAATAATAGCATCCTGACAGGATAGGGGAATATTTTTGATACTGTGTTCCAGTTCTCATTTCAGTTTCTTACATGAAATATTTGTTACTCCTATTATAGAAAATGACACTGATAATGACTGACATTTATTGAATCACCCTTTGTGCTTATAACTAAACTGTGAGGTAAATATTATCTTATTATTCTTCACAACAATCTCATAAGACAGATATGATTTTTGTTTGACCAATGAGGAATCTAAGGCTAAATGAGATTAAATAACTTCCACAAAGTCACGCATCTGGTTATGCAGAGTTCATATGAGTCAGTGATATAATTGGTGGAAATGATTGCCAGGTCTATTGTGTGTACCGTTAAGGGCAATGAAAAGAGCCTCTCACATTTATCCTGTAAACAGAAGAAGGTGGGCTTTTTGGAACAGTAGTGGAGAAGGGCCAGGGAGGGAGAGCCAGTGTTCTTTTTAGACTGCTATGAATGAGTGAACTTAATTAGAAAAGGCCGATGCCCCAGTGCAGCATTGTCTTTGAAAACTTTAGGTGCTGCTTTTGACCCTCTTTAAACATGGATACCCAAGGCAGCTTAAGAGTTGGATTATGCCTTGCTGTGACCAACTGAGGGGCCAAGAGCAATGGCAGCTGTACAGCAGGTTCTTATGACTCTTAATTCTATTTGGAGCACTTCCTGTGGGCAAACTCTTACCTGACACAGCTATTCGAGATCCTTAGAACCCATGAGACCTGATGCCATGCAATGAGTATCCCGTCAGTTTCATCACTGAGACCTCAAAGTCTGTGATCTTAACCAGCATGCTACTTTGTATAACAAGCATATTTGTTATTCATTGTATCTACATCAATTACAGAAAAGCCCAATACCTATTCTTCCATACAGTTTTAAACTCTGGGGTGATATAGAGCTCCAACCCGGAGGAAAAAATAATCAATTATATAATATGATCTCTTATTATAAATGGGAAACCCTCAAAAATGTATAACCAATTAGAAATTATTCAAGTTTCTTTTACTCGCAAGAATGTTTAAATGTGGGTGAATTGCAGAGATAAAAGAAAATAAACCCTGATATTTCTCAAGTTCTGCCATAAAGAAGTCTAGTTTATTGCCTCACTTTCAAAAGAATAGTTTTCCAAGTATTTCAAAATGTCCGGCTGGCTGCCCCTTCCATTCTCTTTGGAAGCTTTTTTGTCATCCTCGTGGCACATCCCTCTGGCATGCATGACCAGCTGCAAGCTAAACCCTGTGGAATAAGAATTCTTTCATCCCTTTGTGTGATGCGTTTCATTTTCAGAGTTTGGATGTCCTCTTCGGCAGCAGCAGCAGGCATTGTTAGTTTCAATAGGCGGCCTGGATGCACAAGAACAGTCATCATAGAGAGACAGGCTCTCAGGGTCCGTCCCTTCATGTCATGGTGCTGTGTTAGATCACTTTCCTCTGCTGGATTAATGGCCAGAGAAAAAGGGAAACAAACTGTACCCAAAGGAATCCAATTAAAGCACTTGAACTTCACTGACGTCTATCCTATTGTTTTCTTAACTTCCTAACCTACGGTTAATTATTCTGACCAGTGGAAAGAAACAGCATAAACACAGGAATTATCTTAAATTCCCTATTTTGTTTAGTTTGTAAAGGCATCAAAATTTTGCTGTGCAGTATGGAATACTAATTTGGTATAGTTGAAATTTTTTTTGGCTAATCTTTCTATTTCTTCTTTACTCTCCTCACCAAAGGCACTGCCAGGACTTACTGTAGAACACTCCTTGGCTTCTGGAATTTTATCTCTGCTCACAGTCTGCATTACAACATTAGTTCGTTCTGGGCACTTTAGCTTCCTTGAATCTCCAGTTGATCTCACACCCATGCCTATGATATTCTTTTCCTGGTTAATCAAGAATTCTCTATTTCTGCTCTGTCATCCATGCCACTGTAAGTAGGAAAGTAATTTAGGCTTTTGAATCACAGCCTTGTCATTTGTGAAATGACCTCCCTTGACTCTGAAATTCTCTGTCCAAAATATAAGCTAAGATTTCCAGTAATAACAATTTATATGTATAAGATGATTGATAGTTTGCAGAGTGTCTTTATATATTTTATTTCATATAATTCTGACTACAGTTTTGTGAGGAGAGAACCATTATTATTATCTTTTTTTTTTTTTTTCAGAAAAGGGTACTATAGCTCAGAGAGGTGAATTGATTTACCCCATCAAATAAGTAGTAACTGCCCAAACCTGAACTTTAAATTCAGAGTTTTCCCCACCAAGAGGTGATGGTTTTCTCTAGTAGGGAGAAAGTTTCTTTCTTAAAACCTTAATTTCTGTATTAATTTTAAAAGTTTTTTTTTCTTTTTGTATGTGAGTGTATATATTTATGCTTTGGGTAGGGGTCGTCTTATGCTCAATTCAGTTTGGGGTGGAATTTTGTGCTCTTAGTTTTTGTCAGTGAAGACGTCCCCTGCAATTTCTAATTAAAGAAAGATAAGAAGGAATGTATTACTTTTCTAGTGTAGAATTTTGGTATCATTGTGAACCTCTCTGCTAAATTTGTTTGTATTTTTCCATGGTAAATCCATTCTTCCAGAAAGCTAATATACCTATTAAATAGTATTATTTATAATTAGGAAATGGTAGGTATACAGTAGATTCCCTCTTAGGTTATTCCTGCTTCTGGCCAACAGAATGCTCTGAAAAAATGGTGTGTTTCTGTTCATCTGTTTACCTGCTGCTATGCTTATCTAGAGTCATTTGTGTTTGTTTTCAAATTTGTTTATGCCAAATGAATGTGCAATTGTAATTTAATTATGCAAACTGATGAAATATGAGTTCAAATATATAAAGAGTTGTTGATTTTATGAAATTTAAGTTGGTGCTTTGGAAAGACTTTTTAAAGGTGAGTTACTAAAACAAATTGCAGTTTAAATAGGTGTGGGCTAGACAACTGTGAAAGATTGCCTGAGGTAGGGGTGAAAAAATGTAAAAAGCTGGAAGGATCCCACATTCAGTTTGCTTTCCAAGTACCTTTAAGCTGTCACTGAGTTTAAATAAACCAAAACAGGAAATCATAGGTGATACATCATGGTGTAGTTTAAGCAAGAAGAAAAACATGAAACTTTACATAGCAGATCAAGAGTCAGTGACAGCCATTGGTCCTACATCAAAAGGTTGGTAAATAATTTCATGTTTTAACTTTAAATAAGTTGAATGTGTTAAAATCAGTTTATTCAGTTTGTTTCTGTATCTCAACGTCCTTTTGTGTAAAATGAAAATGAAAATAACTTTACCCAGGAGGATTAAATGAGATGTATAGTACCTAGAGCAATACTTGGTACAAGTAACATACTAAAAAAAGTTAGCCATCATCATTATCAATGACAATCTGAGATCATCTGTTGTAGGGTTTATGTATACTTATATTACAAATATAATATTATGGATCATTGCTGCCAGCTCTTGGAATATTTTAGCAGCAACGCATACTAGTTCTGTTTAGGTTAGCAGAGACATTCTGTCCATTTTCTACCTCCATCCTACCCTTTTTTCTCAGGATTTATGAGAAGAGCAAGTTTGACGGTAACTACCTATGTCAGTACATGCTGAGACCTGAGATCATATGTGTGACATAAGTAAAAGCGCTACGTGTAGTCTCAACTGAATCCTATCAGAAAGCTTGGGATATGGAGAGTTCATGGTGTATTAGTGGAGGTGTGTGGAATGCTTACACAGTACTCACCCGCACTGAACCTAGATCTAGCCAGTGTGTTTCTGACTTAAACGAACACTCAGCTTCACACAGTTCTCTCCCAATTGAAAACAGAGGAAACAAAGGAAAAAGAAACAAAAGTCTTGACAAAAAAGACTGTTAGCTAAGCTAGAATAGTTGTGTGGTAGTAGAACACTGATTCTAATAGTTGGCATTGTACTGTATGCCTTCCATTCCTAAATGCTTCTGCTGACTGCTAGGTTGTAAGTTTTCATTAATGAATCCACATTTAGAAACTGCTTTTTCTGGAGAAGAATTAAGCTTTTACCTGCTTTCTTTCTGAATGCTGGGGCACACATTTTTGTATAATTTCATATCCTGTTTTCTTCCCTAAGCATGTGCTCTTCATAGAAAAGACTCACGTTTCAGAGTAGGAGACAACATCAATACTGCCGAAAGTTTCCTCTTGGTTTGAATGTTACAGTGGTTGATTCAGTGCTGGAGGCATAAGAATGAATGCACTATCAAATTATCAACTGTTTTTTTTTTTCAAAGAAGCAATGCAGTACTATCTACAGTGATTTACGTGACATTTCTCTAATTTTTTTTAAAATAAAGCAAGTAGGTAGCAAAGTGGAATTTGAAACATTTTCCCAAGTTGAAAAAAATTTAAATGGTATAATCTAAAGTTAAGTGCCCATTTGCTTTCTTAAATATTATAAGTATCACTATTGGTCACTTTCTGGGCCTATAATGGAAATTAGGTCTATTTGTTCTTAAGATTACAGTCTATCTTTACCTGTCGTGAAGCTTTTGGATAAAAGAAATACAATTATTCCATATCATGCCTTACCATGGCATTGGAATTCCCACAGTTCGTTCCTATCTATGAATATTATTCAAGTTTCTTCTCTACTCTTTCTTGTGCTTTTATTTCAGTCATTATATATTCTATCAATTTCAACTGTCCTCAGGCTTTTGCCCTCATTTCTTTATTCTGCTGTGTGTCATCATTTTGTTAACATGTATCCTTGTTTTTAACCTATACTGTTTATTCCTTAGTTTGTTGATTTAAATTTCACCGATTTTGTCTCTTTAGGTACACCATTTCCATACAGTTACTTTACATGAAGACAACAGTAAAACATAAAAAGTAGGCAGCAGCCCAGAAAATCGCAGCCTTTATATACTATACAATACATACTATTTATATAATGGGTTAGGTATTCAGGCTTCTATCCAATAGGGATCTACACATCATACTCTTTTGTTAAACCTGATATTTTTAAGGAGGTAAGATTTAAGAGGATTTCCTTCTTTATATGACATACCTGTCAGTCAACATGATATTCAGAACCCATTGTTAAGTACCTTTCTAGGCAGAGAAAAGAACCAGTTTCAGTTGGGATATGTTTGAAGTGCTGTGTTCTTGACTCATATGCCTGGATTGGCCCAGCTCCTTGATATTTTACATTTTAAGTTGTGGATTAATGCATATGTATAACTGGTCCAGGATGTATTGCTAAACTTGAGGTGATGAGTTAATTCACCACCATTGATTTGCTGCAACAATGAAATTGCGGCAGGCTAGCAAGTTAGCTTTAGTGCATATTAATGGCAAGCATGTCATGGTACATGAAGTTGATACGATAGAAGAAGTGTACAATTCAAGTGCATGTGCATGTGCAATCTTTCTGTTCTATTTTGCTTAGAAGGAAGTTTGAATATCATTATAGTGGTATAAAAGGCAGTAATTTGATCAAAGTTCTAGGTAAGAAAGTTTTTATTTCTCTGTATCAGAGGGATGTGCTGTGGAGGACAATCTGAAGATAAGAATACCAACAATAGAATCATCTTTTTTTTTTTTTTTTTTTTTTTACTGATTTTTCAAATAGCATATGTCTTTCTGTTATGTTGAAAATTTTTACTATGTTATCCATTGAATGATTTATATGCCCAAATAAAGATTAGATTGATGTTCCATATAAAGATCTGCTGAAAAATGTTTGTGTATATATAAATTTTTTAATAGGCACTCATGACATTTGACTAAATCGATCAACTATAATAATAAATATCATTGAATTATTGGCCTCATCAAGTAGTAGGCAAACAATTGCTTCCTGGGTTTGTGGGTGTGATATTATTTCTAATTTTATTTAATCATTTACTAATTAACTGTGCACCTATTATGTCAGGGATAGTATTTGGCATAGTAGGGAATGTAAAGATGATTAAGGCACAGTCCTGTCTACTAAAAGTGTGCAGTCTGGTGGTATGGTATAGTACATTTCTTAGATTTGGCCCTTACTATAATAATATGTTAATTCCTTAATTATTTCACATGATAAAAGTCTAATTATTATTGTTATGGTCACATATTTAATTTACATCTTCAGTGTTCTGAATAATAATTTAATGTACTACCAATATATTTAAACAGACTATAATCCCTAAAAGATAAAGATAAAATATTATAAATATAAATGTAAAATATTATGGTAAAAGCACTTTAATAATTTTAAATGGTTTTAACTGGTTTTTAATCTTTTCACTCTCCTTTGTTGGATTCCTTTATTTGAGAGAAGACAGGGGAAGGGACAGTTGGCATTTGATGTTGAAAATCCAGTGTGAATAGAAACCCGAGAGGAGACTTTTGATTTTCTGATTTCTAGTTCCATAACATGCAAGGTGAAGAGCCACAGGAGACGAAGATGGAGGGATAAGTAGGTGCCTATCATGAAGTGCCTTATATATGCCATACTAAGAAGTCAGAAATGAGGTGGGATCCTCTGAAGGGTTTTAAGTGAGGAAACGACTTCTTAGTTCTATTGAGAAAAAGCACTTCAGCAATTGAGTGTGGAAGAAGGGGTAGGAAGAAAGCAGACCAGAGTCTGTGAGACTGTTAGAAGACAATTAATGGAAATCAGGGTGAAGTATAGTGAGGGCATGAACTGAAACAGTGACTGTGAAGCTATGAGGAACATAAGAGGAATGGATTCAAGAGATTTTTAGGAAGTAGAATTGATAAGATTTGGGTACTGTATCAGTGAAGGAGTGGAAGTTGGGTGCTGTTAAAGAAAAAGAGAAGTTTAGGATGTCTCTCAAGATGTTTTTCTTGAGTACTTGGGTGGTTCCATTTGCAGAAAAAAAAAAGGACTATTTTAGGAGTAGGAGGTTGGTGGCCAGCCAGAGGTCAGGAAGGAATTGAGGGTAGAAACTTAGGAAAGATATAAAAGATTCATTTGAGTTTCAAACACAAATTTACCTTGCTTTGAGAAAATATGATGTGATTCTGTAACCTGAAAGAGTAAAAGTTAGGATAAGTGTGTTATGCTGAAGCTGAATAAGGGGAATGAGTTTCATGGGAGAGTATTGATTAGGGAATTTCTACTAGTAGAAAATAGGATGTCCAGAGTCAAATATTTATTCTTGGAGACATTGTTTCCCAGATTTTCTTTAGTGACAGCTTTCCTCCATTTCATATCCAAAAGCTAGACTGGCTTATTCAAACGTGTTAACCTTAGGATGTGTCTGGGAGTCTTCAGTGAGTCACTACTTTAAGGGGATGTCTATTTGAGGAGGCACTATGGTAATGAAAGCAAGTCAAATACCGAATGTATGGATTGCTATTTAAATAACCTTGCACAAACCACTTAACCTCTTTGGGTTTCCATTTTCTCACTTTAAAATAAGAGGGTTGAATCAGATGATCTCTGATAACCTTTTTATAGTAAGAGCCCTATGATTTTATGACCCTGTTGAATAGCATGATTATAGCTATAGGATTAACATCTTCAGGAAATTTAACAGCAGACTTCCAGTTAAACTTGGTAATTGAACACATGTTTTTCCATGTTCCTTCCTAGTAAGGGACTAAAAATTTGAGCAAAAGACTAAAAAATATATAAATCCACAGGCATAAGGAAGAGGAAGCAACATATTAAAGAGACACAACTTTTGGAAGATGTAAAGGAGGAACTGGCAGAACTGGGAAAGCTGAATACATGTAACTGGAGAGTGTTGTGTCAATGAGAAACAAGACAGTTCATACTCCAGAACCTGTTTAAGAATTAGAGGCAGTATGTCCCGTGGAAAACAGTAGCTGAAGTAGAAATAAAGTATAATTAATATACTCAGAGAGATAGCAGAAGATACTGCTTCTATGAAACATGACAAGATTATATAAAAAGAAATAACCAGAGAATAAGCACTCTTATAATAACTGAAATAATAGCTTTTATATGATTGAAATTTTCCTGAAAATAGAGCAAAAAAAGTCAAATAAATGGAAAATAGGAGAGAAATGATAAAATCAAACAAACGATCCAACAAGCTGAACATCTGATTAATGGGAAGTTCAGAAGGCAGGTGAGAGCAAAGAAAATGATAGGGAGGAAACTGTTATAAAAGTATATGGTAAAATTTTTCAGCTCTAAAGGACATGAGGTTCCAGTTTGGAAGGGTTTTCTGAGTGCCCATAAAAATGTGAAAGCAAATCCACACCAAGATACGTAATTGGAAAATTTCAGAATAGCAGTAATAAATAGTTGATAATAGAAAGTTCCCTTTGGGTATATACCCAGTAATGGGATGGCTGGGTCAAATGGTATATCTAGTTCTAGGAGATATACCTAATGCTAAATGACGAGTTAATGGGTGCAGCACACCAACATGGCACATGTATACATATGTAACAAGCCTGCACGTTGTGCACACGTACCCTAAAACTTAAAGTATAATAATAATAAAATTAAAAAAAAATAAAGTTCCCGAGAGAAAATATAGGCCCCATACATTGGCTCAAGAACGAAAATGGTATCTGATTTCTTAATGACAACATTCAAAGCTAGAAGATGTGGCTTTAAAATTCAGAGAGAAGGCCGGGCATGGTGGCTCACGCCTGTAATCCCAACACTTTGGGAGGCTGAGGCAGGAGGATCACCTGAGGTCAGGAGCTCGAGACCAGCCTGGCCAACATGGTGAAACCCCATCTCTAAAAAATTTAAAACTAGCTGGGCGTGGTGGCACATGCCAGTAATCCTAGCTACTTGGGAGGCTGAGGCAGGAGAATCACTTGAACCCGGGAGGCGGAGGTTGCAGTGAGCCAAGATTTTGCCATTGCACTCCAGCCTGGGAAACGAGAGCGAAACTCCGTCTCAAAAAAAAAAAAAAAAAAAAAAAAAGAAATATGAGAGAAAATTACTTTTAACTTCGAATTCTACACCCAAACTACCAATTAGGTATAAGGGTAGAAAAAACATTTTTATTTTTAGACACATGGCTCTCCAAATGTACCCCCCACACTTGCTTTCTCAGGAATTGTTTCAAGGATATGCTATGTCCAAATGAGGAAAAACTGAGGAAAAAAGACCAAGATAGAGGTTTCAGGAAACAGGTGATTAAAATGAGATGAGAAAGGTGAAGAGAAGTTACTGGATAACTTCTGTGCATTGGTCTTAAAAATAAGCAGTCTTTACTTGAGCTAGAAGATGGAGAACTCCCGAAAGGGATGTCTTCAGGGGAAAGAATTAGAATAGGATTCTTCATGTGTAAGAGTGTGAAATATTATATTTATAGAGGTTTTACATTTCTGTTGCAAACCTTGGGAATGGGGGGGGCAAAGTGACAATATTAACAATAGGAAGGAAGTATTGTTATTACTCGAGGTACCAAATATATTCAAAAATATTACTTCACTGATTACTGGAAGGATGGAAGAAAGGGAAATGAGGTAGTATCAAAGAACTAAGTCTTCTGCCATGATAGGAAGTTAATATATTATGTCTAAAATTTATAAATAAAAATAACAATATAAGCATATTATTTAGAAATGAGGCAAACACTAGAATGAGTTTTGGCAGAGGGTCAAAGTTTTGGATACGGGATGCTGTATTTTGTATAAACTTTGTGGTACTATTTAACTGGTAAACTGTGTGTGTATGTGTGTGTGTGTTGCTTTGACAATAATGAGAAATGATAACTAAAAATTCTTACAGATTTCTAAATGCTATGAGCTGAATGTGTCACCTCAAAATTCATATATTGAAAACCTAATCTTTAATGTGATGGCATTTGTAAATGGGGCCTTTGGTAGGTAATTAGGCCATGAAGGTGGGGCCCTCAAGATGCGAATAGTGCCCTTATAGAAGCTTGCTTCCACTGTGTCTCTTGGCCCTCCATCATGTGAGGACACAGTGAGAAGACTACTATATGCAAACCAGGACAAGGGCATTCATCAAAACCTGGTCATGCCGGCATTCTAATCTCAGACTTCTCAGCCTTCAGAACTGTGAGAAATACATTTTTGTTGTTAAATTCTGTTGTTTAACCAAGTCTATGGCAATTTATTATTATTGCAGCCTGAACTCAGATACCAAGTATTTTGGACTTTGATTTTTCAGGTAGTAGATTAACTCATGATGAAGTGTATATATTTTTGTTATCTGCAGGAATTACAGTTATACCTTGACATTATATTTGAAGGGGTTTTCACATGCTGTTTGAATGGTAAAAACAATGATGAAGAATCTAAAAGTTGTTGCTATGATTCTGAGACCTTAAATATATGTTACAAAATTTAAAAAGGCATTAACTATTGAAGGCTAAGGAGAAACAGAAAAAGATAAACTTTCATTTGGTTTGGTAGGTATAATCATAAGACAAATTAAACATAGTTGCTTTGTTAAACAAAGAATAGTTTCCCTTCATTCTAAGTAGTTTTTAAATACTTAATATATTTTTCCCTCAAAAACTTTGCATGGCTAGTGAATCTATTCTCACGGAATGTTTTTAACTGTTTGCTGACTCATTAGCTATTCATCTGTAGCTAATATGAGGCATTTTTGTTGTGGTTTACAAAAATATGGAGGTTATGTGATTTGGTGCATGCATTTCAGAATTTAGATTGTCTTTTAATAATCAAAAACATGCTTTGCCAAAAATCTAGTATGAGTGTGCTCAAAATATCAAGTGCCTTTTGAATTTTTAAAATAAAAACATTCCAACAATAAAAACCCAACAGCAAACAAACAAAAAACCCCAGAACTTGTCTTGTAAACAAAAGTGTTTAGCAGACATTCTTAAACCTCCTTGAGAGAATTTTTAGACATAAGAGAGGCAGAGGCAGAGACCAAGATAGAAAGGGGGGAAATTTCTCCTTGAATTTTTCTTTTAACCAAGGACATTTGGTTTTGGGAGGAAAAGGAGAGAAGAAATGAAGAAAGAACATGATTTGTCTCAAAGATTTATTTTGTAATTGATTGTAGCTTATAAAGGTTTTCATTGATAGTGTATGGGAGAGAGAATTGTAAGTTTCAATGCCGACACTTTGAAGAGTTGCCCTGTTATTGCAGCTGCTTGGGCAGCCTTGCTCAAACATCAATGGTGCATTGTGGCAGTTTGCTCTGCTTCCCTGTTTCTGATGGACGTTCTCCAGGCAGTGAAGGGCAAAGGGCTGGCAATGCTGGTAACTGGCATAATAGGAGTTGTTGGATCAGTTTTGAGTGTATGTGTGTGAACTGAACATTTAATGACAAATTCTGTGTTATGGTTAGTCTAAGCTGAGTATCAGAATGTACTTTATGTTCAATTAATGTAGATTGGATTATATTTTTTAATTGTCATTTTATAGCAATGTTTAGGGTGCATAATTTGTAGTGGTTGGTAAAAAGGACCAATGCTTGCAGCCTGAACAAAAAAAATTCAAGATATACTCAGATATAATCACACTGAAATATATTTCTGTCATAAAATAATTGACTTTTACTGTTCATAATATTTTATTGTTTTTAAGGATACCCATATTAAATAGTTTCAGCTGTTTGTGAGAATGTGTTCTGATTTTTTTTTTTGGTCTCTTGTGTGTGTGTACAAGAACACTCTAATTTACTCTTTTAAAATCGTAAACTTTTAGGAGAGATTTGAAAAGTCACCTCAGACTGAATAGATAGAGGCATTACTTGGGAGAATATGACATAATGTTCAGAGATGACACAGAGAAGGCAGAGATGATGAACAAATATTTTGCCTATATTTTTCTTTGCCAAGAAGAATAATCTTCAAATTAGAAGAAATGAATGGAAATCAATAAATTGGTTAATAGGAGACTATTTTGGCAAATTTACAATCAAAATCCACAGAGTTTGGTAACTTTTATTCAAGAATGATAATGACCATAATTTTTTAAGAAACTTGCATATTTATATAATGTGTGTTTTTCAAAGTATCACAATATATGTATTCACTGAATCCTTAAGGGAATCCTGAAAAGTAAACAGGGATGACTATTTGCATTTTACAGGTGAGGAAACCAAAAGGAAGCAACTAAAAAGTTTTAAGCAGTAGGCAGTAGGTCATACCTTTTCACTTAGTCTCATTTAGTAATCACCATGCTCCAAGAAAATTGTATTATCTCCATTTATAGATGTGTTAACTGAAAGTAAATGTATTTTTTCAAGCCAAACTGCTGTCTATCAGAGCAACTGGAATCCAAACCTAAGGACTTTTGTTCCAAAGTCTAAACTTTTTTTACTGAACATCATAACTTCCAGAAATGATCATATTTGGAGAATTGGAAGATATAAAATAATGGATACAAGCAAACATATAAAATATTAAAGATAAAATAAAGATGAATTCTCTAACCTACAGAGTTAACTTTATCTCCTGCAAAATTCTGAAATATTGAATAGATTATTTGTGATCATGTGGAAACCAAGGTGTTATTTTACCAAGAACAAGTCATGTCATACTAATCTCATTTCACCTTTTCTGATAAAGTTAACTGGGTTGTTAGCTAAGAAAATTTTGCAAACATATGTATCTTGGTGTAAACAAGGGGTTTGATAAAATGATGGCAGTAGATTTAGGGAGATTCATAAGTTATTTGAAAAACTTCCCCCTATAGTCATGTTTAATTTTCTTTTCTGAGACAAATATTTGTGAATAGCCTACTAAAAGCAATTTACTATCCACTGTGGGATATCTTTTTGAAAAAAGAGAGTAAAACATGGAAGCTCCTTTCAAGAACTTAATTGCTTAGTATAGAAGCTAAGAAGAAAAATATAAATCACATAAATGCCCTGTGATGAGTATCTTCAGAAAGAATCATCTCAGCATGGATCCTGGGAAAGCCTTACTGTAGAGGTGGCATTTTAACTGAAATGGAATTATGGATAGGGTTTGCATATAAAGAAATAGGGAAAAGGTTTGCAAGTGATAACATCAGCTCACATTCACTGACTGTATATTGTTTCTTTTATTCTTCATAACAATCATTTTGAGGTACATTCTATATTATTATTTCTACATGGACATAATAATATGAAGTCAAAGATGCTTTAAGTATAACTTGCTTTATAAACTAGTTCGGTCAGGGTTTGAACTTGGACAGTTTACCATAGATCTCATTCTCTTAAAAATAGAATCAAGAAAATGGGTGTTAAAAGAGGTTGTTTGAGTAATGATACAAAGTTCAGCATGGCTAGAATATAGGTATGCCCAAAGGAAGATAGTAAGCGACCTTGTTTGATCTTGTTGTCTTAAATAGTATTTTATATATCAGTGGTTTGGGTGAGAAAAGGAATTACTATACAATTTTCAGGTTATTTAAAGATGAAACACTGAATAAATATAATTCCTGTATTTTATTTCAAAATATTAACAACATAACCAGATACCATATAAAAGACATGGTTCTTGAAAATAAACCCTGAAATTTGTATTACATAATAGAGAGAGGTATACACTTAAAAATAATATCTTCTTCTGTTGCATAGAAAAAATTTTATGCTTGGATGTACTTTCCTGATCATAATGTACCGAAGGGAAACCTAAACAGAGCACAGTGATCACACTGAGATTAGGAGATAGAAATTGAAATTCAGGGAGATGAGGCAGTAGAATTTGCAGGTAGAATACTGGAGAAAGGGAGATATGCAGACAAGGAACTTCAGAAATCTGCAAAAGGATTGCCTTGAGCCTATTGAATGCTGAATATTAAACTGTGCATACTTTGGGTAAACCTCCAGAAGGCCGGCAAAGAACAACCAGAGAGCTGAAAAGGTGAACCACTCCTAGAGCTTTCGGGGATTGGAAGTGTTTGAGTTTTCTTCAGCCAAAGTGGAGACACTTTGTTAATAGCCAGGGAAATGAGATTCCCAAAAAGGATAATTCTTTTTCAGTAGGGCCTAACAAGCCTGCCCTAATAGAGCTTAAGAATAAGACTCAAAAGAACCAAACTGATCTGCAAGCTATTAACCAGCCTGCCAGAAAAATGTCTAATACTTTGTAAAGGAATTCAACAAAATTCAGCAGTCAACAACAAAAAGTTTATGATGAATGACATCAAAATAAAATTTACGTTACATGAAAAAGCTGGAAAATGTGACATGTAACTGGGAAAAAAATTACCAATGAAAAAACATTCAGAAATGGCAGAGATGATGGAATTAGAAGAAAAATATTTTGTAACCGCTATTATAAATATGATCAAGGATTTAAAGGAAAACTTGACTATGATGAGGAGAGAAATTAGTGGCATAAAAAGGAACTAAATGGAACTTATAGAGATGAAAAATATATTTGGAATGAAAAAATTTACTACATTGGTATAACAGGATATTAGATACTACACAAAAAGGATTAAAGAATATGAAGACATAGCAATAGAAACTATCCAATCTGAAGCACACACACAATCTGAGAAAAAAGATTGAAACAGACACACAAATATAACTTCAGAGATTTATGGGACACTATGAAGCAGTTTAACATGTATGTTAGTCCTAAAAAGGAGGTGGGGAAGGAAGGAAGAAAAATTACTTGGACAATGAAAGGCTGAAATATATAAAATATCCATATATATCTATATCTATATCTATATATATATATATATACATATATATATATGGACACTTGCTCTGTTGCCCAGGCTGGAATGCAGTGGCGCATTGCAGCTTACTGCAACCTCCGCCTCCTGGGTTCAAGTGATTCTCCTGCCTCAGCCTCCTGAGTAGCTGGGACTACAAGCAACCCCCACCTTGCCCGGCTAATTTTTGTATTTTTAGTAGAGACGGGGTTTTGCCATGTTGGCCAGGCTGGTCTCAAACTCCTGACCTCAAGTGATCTGCCTGCCTCAGCCTCCCAAAGTGCTGGGATTAGAGGCATGACCCACCATGCCTGGGCACAGAAAATATTTCAAATTTGACTAAAACTGTATTTACAAAGATCTAGAGATTTCAACTATAAGTAAGAGGAGAAAAATGAAGGAAATGGCATCAAGACACATGATACTAAAGTTGTCGAAAACAATTGATAACAAGAAAATCCCAAAAAGAGACAGGAAATGGAGGCATTACGTGCAGGAGGAAGACACAAATATTAAATACTTCTTGTCAGAAACAATATAAACTAGAAGACTTAGAATTTCATTCATATGGTTTGGCTATGTCCCCACCCAAATCTCATCGGGAATTGTAGTTCCCATAATCCCCATGTTGTGGGAGGGACCCAGTGGGAGGTAATTTAATCACGGAAGTGGTTACCTCATGCTGTTCTCATGATAATGAGTGAGTTCTCACAAGATCTGATGGTTTTATAAGGGGCTTTTCCCCCTTTTGGTCAGCACTTCTTGCTGCTGCCATGTGAAGAAGGATGTGTTTGCCTCCTCTTCCATCATGATTGTAAGTTTCCTGAGGCCACCCCAGCTGTGCTGAACTGTGAGTCAATTAAACTTCTTTCCTTTATAAATTACCCAGTCTTGAGTGTGTCTTTATTAGCAGCGTGAGAACGGACTAATATAGACATCTTTAAAATGCTGAAAGATAAAGAGTCAACCTAGAATTCTATAAAATGAAGACTTTTGGGGACATAAAAGTTGAAAGAGAAATCATCACCCATAGACAAGCACTACGAGATGTGTTAATGGAGGTTCTTCAGGAAGAAGGAAAATGATACCAAATAAGATGGAAATTTATAATAACACAAAGTAAAGAGGAATACCAGAAATGGTAAATATATGAGTAAATATAACCTACTTTTTTCTTTTAAAATTTGATTTAAAAGGTAACACTTTGCAGCAAAATAATTAACAATGTATTGTGGGTTATATAGTAGTAAGATGTTTGGCATAAATTACATAAATAATTGGAGCAGGGAAATAGAAGTGTGTTGTTGAAATGGTCTGATATTATATATAAAGTGGTATATTATTATTTCAAGGTAGCCTTGATAAGTTAAAGTTACATATTGTAAACCCTGCAATAATCATTACAAAATAAAGAGATGTAACAATAAGGCCAAAATAGAGATAAAATGGAACATTGAATACTCAACTATTTCAAAAAAAGGCAGACAAAGAGAAAAATATAAAGAACACATGGGACAGAAAAGAAATACGAAGTTAAAGTTAATGGATTTAAACTTACTCATATCAATAAATGCAATGACAAAAATTGCAATCAATAATTGCAATGACAGTTGCAATAGCAGCTCATCCACCAGAGGTGTTAGAGAAGACAGAAGGATGATGAAATGGTGTTAACTGTTTTGACTCTATAATAATTTTGAAAATTATGTTTAAGTGATTAGAGTATGTAGATTATTTTTATTCTCAACAGAATTTATACAAGCACGTATATTCTGGAATAGATATGTGCTACAACAGAATGACTCCAACTCCTTGAGGCTCTCATTAGACACAAACCTGTTATTGTTAAGTAGCTACATCTCAATCCAAATTTTCTGGTTAAATAAAAGAGAATAAATTATTTCTTATTCTACTTCTTTGCTCTTCCTTTTCTCATGTTAAGCCCAAACACCCTATAATGAATATGGATAACCACTTACGTAAATGGTATACCATAAAATTGAGATGGTAAGATTTGGCTATTAAAGAACTAGGTAGCTTTATGATTTATTATTTTCTGGCTATAAACAGAAGATCCTCCTGATGTTATCCACATACCCTCAGGCAACCATTAGTATAGTTCGGTATTTTTAAAATAACTTTTGAAGAGAAGACACTTTTTAAAACACAAAAATGGCAACATATAATACATATTATTTTGTAAGCTAACTTTTTAAAATGCAAAAATATGAAAGATGCTTGTTTTTCAAGTATTTATGTGTATCAGTGTCCATGACTCTTTGCAAATCATGTGTGACTTGTATGATCATTTCTTTAGGATAAAATCATTGCCAGATTGCAGGGGCATGAGGGAGCACATATAAGGTTATGATACATATTGCCAGAATACTCTTCAGGAATTCTTTACCTCTCACAGGGTTGTGCTAGTTTCTCTACCCTCTCATCGATACTAAACATTTTCAGTCTAAGCCAAGGTTAAAAGTGATACCCATGACTTTTTCATTTTGTATTTCCTTCATTTTTTGAGCATCTCTTTATATGTTTACTAGTCATTTGAACTACTTGAAATTTCCATTCACTTACTTGCATGTTTTTGTTTTATTCTGCTGTAAAAAATGTTTTGCACACTCCCATACATGCTTATTTGTATCTCTCATTATTTTGTAAGACTGTATTTTAAAGATACTCACTTTTTGACACATATAAAATATTTTCACCCTTTTGGCATTTGACTTCTAACTTTTATATGGAATTATTTACTCTAAAGATGTTTTCAATTTTTATGTAGTCATATCTCTCAACTTTTTGAGGGTCTTTACCTTGGATTATGCTAAGGAATATTTTTCTACCCCAAAGCTATGAAAATAGTTTTCTTATAATACGTTTATTGTATTGTTTTCTATAATTAATTTCAATTCTCTGTATTTATTTTAGTGTATGAATTTCACTTGCTCAGCTAATGAAGTAAACATGAGCCAGCAAAAGATTATGAAACATGGTAAACATGGTAAATCTGAGATTGATAATGATAGAGTTAAATATTAATAGAAAAATAAAAAATGACATTCATTGAGCTTTTACTATCTTCTAGGGACAGTGTTTTTTATATTTTTTATCTTTACAGCAATGCGATATGTTAGATATTTGTATCTCCATTATCTCATTGTAACGGTGAAGAAACAGATTCAGTAGCTAACCCGGATTTCTCATAGTGGGTGTTTGCTATCTATTGTCATATAACAAATTACCACAGACTTAGCAGCTTAAAACAACAAACATTTATCTCACTATTTCTGTGGGTCAGGAATTTGGGACCTGCTTTACTGGGTGCTTCTAGCTCAGAGCCTCTTATAGGTTGCAGTGAAGATATTGGCCAGGTCAGTGGTCATCTAAAGAATAGAGAATCTGTTTCCAAAATGGATTAATCCTATGGTTCTTGGTAGGAAGTCTCAGTTTCTGACCACAAAGTCCTCTCTGTAGGGCTGCTTGAGTGTCCTTATGACATGACAGTTGGTTTCTTCCAAGGCTAGTGGTCAGTGAGAGAGAAAGAGAGATTACCAGGAGGGAGCAAAAGATTGTAAGTTGGAGGGAGCAAAAGTTTGTAAGTTAAAATTACTCTATGCCTATCTATATTAGTGATAATAGAAAGAAGTCCAACAAACTGGGACCTGCATTGTGTACATGGCTTTGTCTCAAGGAACCCCTGGAATGTTTGTCTGTTGTCAGGAAAACATTGACTCCTATAAAAGTTTTGATTTCTATAAGAACTCAGACCTGAGGTTGAAGACCTTCTACATGGATTAGCAGGAGAATTGAGGCAAGTCCTAACACTTCTTATAATTAATTTCTGCATTTTCCTGATGCCTGTAAGTCACTGTAAGAGTAAAATATTGAGTGTGAAAAGCATAAAGAGCTAAGAAAAATCAAAATTATTGCGTTACTTTTATGAATACATGTAGAGATATTAATAATCCCGCTATGGGCCAACCTGGGAGCCATTCCTGGTTTTTTATTTGTTTTGTGATTTATAATAATCAGAGTGTCAAATCAGTTGATTTTGTATTATCTAAGTAATTGTTGCTTGCATGATAATGGTTAACCTTAAATATTCCTCCTGTTTGGCAAATAATTAATTATGCATTAATTTTCACTTGAACTATGTAGTCTTAGCCTAGAGAGACTCAAAATAGAACATACTGTAGTGTTCTAATGGAATACTTGACTGGGAAAAGATTTGAGTTTGGGTTCTAATGCTGCTACTGAGTAAGTGCAAAAATGTGAGATAATTCATATAATCTCTCTAAGCCTAAGTTCTTCATTTTTAATATTAAAACGTTGGTTGAGAAACTTACAAACTTGCTATGATTCAAATAGTTGAGCTTAAATTTAAAAAGTTTAAAGAATAATTAAACTGAATGACTATTGGTTATTTCAGTGCTTTCCTGGAAATACAAATGAAAAAGAACAACCTATGTTGAAAGTTGACATGGTGCCTTCTATTGCTCCCTATAAACAGATCATTTGATATTTTTATCATAATAAGAAGTATTTTTTCACAGCTATTTCTCTATAGTTTGTTTCTTCATAAGTTGAGTCATAGGCTTTCTGTCTTGGGTATGTGAAAAGCATTGTATATTTCAATGCCTCACATGTTAAAATTCAGAATATTTAATTTTACAAAGCAGAAATTGACTAATGGGAGACAATGGGCTATGATTATGCTTACAGAGTAAAGAACTAATTTAAACAATTTAACATGAAAGCCCAATTTAATTGGAATTACAATCATTAGTAGTTTATGGGAGAGTTTTTTGTAATATAGTGATAAACCAACCACAAACTAAACCCAGTAAAAACTTTGCAACATATCCTTATACCAATACATTCTGTTGTTTTCATCCTTTTTTCCTCTTTATTTTTCTGGATATTATCATCTTACGTTTCTTAGAAGTTTCATTCAGAATTTAAGTATCAGACAGGTTTATAGGGCATTTGGATAATATAAGCAGAGAACAAATTATTTGCAGATTTCAATATGGAAATTCTTAAATTATAGAATGAATATGTATTCTAATGAAAGGATGAAATACAGTAGAATCTCATCAATAAATGTGAGTTAATATACACATATTTAATTTACACAAATTTAACCATATGCATTCATTTAAAAAAGAAATTTATATCAAATTATTGAGCAAGTACTCTCACTATTCCACTTAAATAAGCCCTTGCTGATCAGTGAACTCACCACTCTGAGTGAGATTGGAGTTATGGTTGGCTTCCATCCCTGTTTACTTCTCAGGATGTGGGCATCTTGCCATTTTGAGTGATTCTAATATTTGATGACACCAAAAAATACATAGCTTTGACCTAATACCAATTCAGTTACTTTATATGGTTCTGAACTGAAATAAAAACAAAACAAAGCAAAACAAACAAACAAGAAACAATTCCAACGATGGAGGAAAAGAAAAGCTCTGTTGGATTTATAGGGAGAAGAGTTATAGTCTCCAATGTGTTACATCTTTTAAAGGGATAGATCAAATGTTTTAAAGTCGTTATTTCTCATTTGGATTTCACAGGAAAACAACATAGGCTTTGTTTTGTGCTTCTTTATCTGTGGTTAACAATATTTAGTTCAGGGTGAATTACTATTCTTGAAAGGGGAGCTAAAATGGCTAAACCACAACAGAGAGAGTTATAGGCAGTGATGTCAGCATTCAGATTAGCCTTTACTGTGGATTTTACTGAAGAGTACAGAAAACTGAATGACCAGAGAGATTGATTAGCTATAAAGATTTTTGAAATTAATTAAAAATTCAATTAAAGAATGAAAATTGTTATTAATAAAAACAATTCAAACATCAAAATTTTTACAGTGCTCATTTTGCAGTGATGGGATTCTGAATAATTTTATCTTCTGAAATTTCTAGCTTTTTGCATTTTCTGAGTTTCCTATAATAGCATTTATAGTTTATAGTGAAAATTAGATATACCTCAAACATTATAACAAAACTCTCAGTAATTTAAATTTATGATTTCTTAAATTAGCTCACTTTTGTGTGTGTGTGTGTGTGTTTGTAGGATAATCAGTGATAGGAATGAAAACTTGACAAGCTTCTTCCTGAACAAGATATTTGTCTTTTAGTTAAACTTTGTAGGAGGAAAGATGATGAATTTCCATTTATTAGTGCAATATAATTATAATCTCATCTCTTTAACTCTGTATTTCTTTAGTATACAAGATAGTACTGTGGTCTAGTCACTTTTTTTTTTTTTTCGAGAAAGCGTCTCACTCCATTACCTAGGTTGGAGTGCACTGGTGCAATTTCGGCTCACTGCAACCTCCGACTCCCTGGTTTTAGCGATTCTCCTGCCTCAGCCTCCCGAGTAGCTGAGATTACAGGCGTGCACCACCATGCCCAGCTAATTTTTGTATTTTTAGTAGAGACAGGGTTTCACCATGTTGGCCAGGATTGTCTGGATCTCCTGACCTCGTGATCTGCCCCCCTCTGCCTCCTAAAGTGCTGGGATTACAGGCGTGAGCCACTGTGCCTAACCGTACTTTTATCTTTAGAAAGTTTTATTATATCATTAAATTGTGGCTAAAGTCTCATCGATTAGGATTTCACTGATATGGTTTGGCTCTGTGTCCCCACCCAAATCTCATGTGTATTTTAATCCCCAGTGTTGGGGGAGGGACTTGGTGGGAGGTGATCAGATCATGGGTGCAAATTTCCCCCTTGCTGTCCTCATGATAGTAAGTGAGTTCTCACCAAGATCTGGTTGGTTAAAAGTGTGTAGCATGTCCCTCTTCACTTTCTCTCTCCTGCTCCTCCGTAGTAAGCCATGCTTGCTTCCCCTTCACCTTTAAGTTTTCTGAGCCCCCAGCCATGCTTCCTGTACAGCCTGTGGAACTGTTAAGTCAGTTAATCTCTTTTCCTCATAAACTACCCAATCGGAGGTAGTTCTTTAGAGCAGTGTGAAGCTAGATGAAGACAGAAAATATAATTCTGAATTTATGATAATTGGAAAAATAACTTACTGAAATTTGTCTTACAAAACACGGGTTTGTCAAACACAAAGATACTATGGCCAGCATTTCTAGAATGATTTCTCACCAATTTAGGAAAACAAACTAATTTGAAGGTATTACTGTAACAATGTTAATTCCTCTCCCAACAATTTACTAATCAACAGCTCTTACTACCTATGAATACCTATGTATTCATTTAAAAAAGAACCTCTTAATGTTTATCCTGGTCCCTATTAGCTTTAATTTGCTAGTCTCTAAACTCCTACCCATCTATCATATCAGCTTAAACATCACTTTCTCAGTGAAATCTTCTTAAGCATGTCAATTTTTTTTTCCTCAGATGCTATCATGGAATCTCATTTTTCTCTCCAAAATCTATTTATAGTTATATAATAATTTTATGATTATTGATTAATGTCTGGTTCCCACAAGGCATTAGTAATATGAAAACGGAATTGTGTCTGCTTTTTTCTTCTCATTGTCACCATAGGAACTAACATACTACCCAAAATATAATAGGACTTTAATAGTCATTTAATTACTATCTAAATGTCTGAATGAATTATTGAATGCATGTACCTAGCAAAAAAATTTAGCCAAGATACCTTAAGCTTTAAGTTTTAGTATTATAAAATTTCTGTTAAATCATTAATAATTTAAATAACAGCATTTTGGAATTTCTGAGTATTGGAATTGAAGCTTATACCTGAAATTGAAGATTGTGCTAAAAAATGATAGATCATTATTTTAAAAACAATAGTTTGTAATTTTGTCCTCCTATGATTTTGGATTGACTTTGTTTTTATATTGTTTCTAATAGAGTTGTAGAGTAGCTTTCATCTTATTACCGTCCTTTTATTGTTACCCTTTTCTGTAGGGAAAACTACACAGTGATATTTTAACCATATGTCCATATCAGAGGATATATTGATCATAGCCTTTAATCAGAACTGTCATCTGCACATAAAAGTTTCGGTGAAAAGTTCCCTAAGTTTACATGCCAGTTATGCTTGTATGCGTGAGATGGTATGTGACTGAATATTTATAGTAGGGATTATAGCAAGTGAAATAAAAGTTAAGAAATCATTGAGAGATTCCGAGGACCCATAGGAATGCATATATTCTTAAAGTATCATAATTTATAAAATGTATTAAAATTGTTTTTATATAAACAAACATAAAAGTGATAATATAATTCTAGTTTTGATTTCTAAGATGAAGAGCTTAATTCATTCACTTAATCATATATTTATCAAATGTCATACATGCCCCCAAATAACTGTTAATGAATTTTATATTTTATCATAAAAAACCCTTTTGAAGGGAGATTTAGATATGAGACAAATGTTTACTTATAATTTCATAACATATACATAATTATAACTAAAGTCATATAAAATAATATTTTAATTTACTAATGTTAATTTTCAATCCTAACTTTATGAGCATTTTATTCATATTCTTCACATACATTTATAAAATTAGACCTTTTCAATGTTTTCTGAACCACATCATTTTTGGTTTTACCTGTTATTTTAGTTATAACATGTTTTAAATTCATCTTTGATACTGTCACTTAAAATTTCATCAGAAGACACAAATACCATTTCCATAACACTAGGGGAATTTTTTTCAACACTTGTTCCTTAAGCATATATTTATGATCTCTACTATGTAACGATATGATCTTTTGGCTGTTTTATATGATGTTTGAAAGGCATATTTAAATCAGCATCTAACATTTGCAATTGTGAAAAAAATTCCAGAAATAAAAACTAAACTTGTATTACATTTTATTTTGCCTCTATTTTTAACTATTCTAGCAGATTGACCTCTAAAGCCATGACAAACCAATACCAACTGAGGTAATTTCTTGCTAATAAATCTTTCCTAAATACTACTTTGTTGTTTATAAGAAAGTAATTGGAAGTGTGGCCCATAATATGAGAGTCTTTCTTCTGAGAAATAACATTGACTGAACAGTTTGCCTTATACCAGTTGAGCATCCATAATCTGAAAATCTGAAATAAAATATTCCAAAGTCCGAAACTTTTTTATCACTGCCATGATGCCAGAAGTGGAAAATTTCACACCTAACTTCACTTGAGAGGTGCACAAAATTATTATAAAATATTGTACAAAATTATCTTAAGGCTACGTATATAAGGTATATGTGAAACATAAATTTTGTGTTTAGACTTGTGTTCTATTGTAAGAATATTTCATTATGTGTATGCAAATATTCTAAAATCTGAAAAAATCTGAAATATGAAACACTTTGGATAAGGAATACCCAACTTGTATTCTGAAATATACTTTATTTAGCCAATACTTGTTATTTGTCTAGATGCTAGAAATACAAAAGTAACCACCAGATACTCCTTTTCTTTGAGAATGTATGGTATAGTGAGACAGACAGGCTGGGCATTGGACATTTTCAATATCCTATAATAATTGCTGTTGAGTGATAATGCCTCTCTCTATATACCAGAGAGGTATAGAGTCACAAGAAGGGGCACTTAACCCAAGTCAGGGAAGACTTCCTACAGGACATGATGGCTAAGAGAGCACTGAAAAGGTGAGTAGGAATTAGCCAGAGTTACAAGTATTAAGCGTTTTATAAGAAGAGAAACAGCTTATTAAAAAGTTTAGCATTAAAAAAAGTATATGACAGATTCACGGGTTTGCATATAGTTCACATAGTTCAGTATGAATGGAGTAAGTTTGGAGGTTCAAGTATGTGTACCTGTGAAAGGTGAGGTTGTAGAAGTAAGCTAATACGTGCATGGATTGGTATAAATCCTTTTTTAGATACAAGTCTTTAATAAATACTCTTTTATATATCATCCAAAAATTACTGTTTTAAGACAAGTGCTAAATAAATGCTCAATTTAAATGTAAATAACAATTTAAAAATAGTCACATCTTTATAAACAAAGGGCAGATCGTTGGTTTCACTTCCTATTTGTGTGAGAAAAGACTAATGGATGACCTTTCACAATAGTCCTTAATATATAAACTTTGTGAGAGTAGTGATTGTGAATTTGATTCATTTTTTGAAGCTTATGGTTGCTTTCAAATGTACATAGTAATAATCACCTCAACATTTGTTTTAATTTAGTCAAGATTATTTATCTTACCTGAAATGACAGACATTTCTGTTGGGATGTTATTATGATTATCATTATGATTTATCAGTATAAATCATATAAACCCAAGGCCCTGACTTTGACATAGGATTTAAACTACATTAAATAGGCAGACCTTGAAATGGTCTCAAAATGAGTTGTTGTGGGAACTTTTCTATCTGAGTCAAACCAATTCAGGAATATAAAGCTAACTCGATTGAGATAGAAATAGTAGATTTGTGTGTATGTGAAGATGTGATACAATTAAGAAAAGATTTAGGATTTAATTTAGAAAATTTTGTTAGCTTTTTTCTTTATTTTTTTTTTTCTTTTTTTTTTTTCTTTTTTTTTTGAGACAGAGTCTCACTCTGTCGCCCAGGCTGTAGTGCAGTGGCGCGATCTTGGCTCACTGCAAGCTCCGCCTCCCGGGTTCACGCCATTCTCCTGCCTCAGCCTCCCAAGTAGCTGGGACCACAGGCGCCCGCCACCACGCCCAGCTAATTTTTTTTTTTGTATTTTTAGTAGAGACAGGGTTTCACTGTGTTGGCCAGGAGGGTCTCGATCTCCTGGCCTCGTGTTCTGCCTGCCTCGGCCTCCCAAAGTGCTGAGATTACAGACGTGAGCCACCGCACCCGGCCAGAAAATTTTCTTAGCTCTTAATAATTATTAGTTTTGTTTATTACAAAATCATGAATATAGCATCTCTGGGACTGAGGAATTGTCACAATTCCAGGTCATTGTGTGGAATGCAGGCCTTGTAAACAATTTCATTATACATAAAGTTAACTTTACTGTAGTGAAAGCTGTTCGTCACCAATTAGATCCTGAAACTGATTTGCTTGTGTTTATCTCAACCAACAGGCATTTAACAGGATACAGTATATAATATGTCCGGGTTAATGTGTTTTACATAACTTGCAGATTGTTTACATTTATTAAATTTTGCATTATTCATTGTTACTTTTCTATTATATTTTCAATTCACAAAAATACATCAGTAGTTTAAAGTAGATTCATTAAAATATAAAAATATGAAAATTCTAACAATAATTTACAATAATGATTATAAGTATAAATAGTGAATAGTTTTCTGGAGCAATAAAGTGTACATTTAATAAGTGCTGGGAAAAGTGAACATGCAGGTGTGAGGATTTCGTACAATCAGCTTAAGAAGCACAAATAAAAAGCCTGGTGACAAATACCAGCAGTCCTTTTTCTTCCTGGTTCCTCTAGTTCCAAGTATGTTGTCTTTTCTCAAACTCTGTCAAATAATCAAAGGAAGCTATTGAAACTTTTTGTTTTTGCCATTATACTGTTTTCTGGTACAAAATAGATGACTTTTATTACTAAAGGTGAAAAGATCAAAACTACAAAGGCTTCATTCAGGATTGTACTCCTCATAGCAAAAACAGTTACAAGTAATGCGCAGGATTGCTTCAAAACTGGTAAATCAGCCTCAAAGATGATAGCAAATATGTTCAGAGAGAAAGCAGAAGAAAGTATTGATAAAATTCCTTTATCATACCAAATTGTTGGATTTTGCATTATATCGACATATTACTGTATTGTGGAAAACAGATACCATCTAACGTATGTGGTAGCAGATAATTAAATTTTAAGTTGGAAGGTCTGAATCAGCTCTTGGCATTTGTTCTGTGAATATGTGAAGAAATGCTTGATGACTTTTGTTTTTATTATCACTAAAAATCCATACTCTATAATAGATATTTGTGTTTGTTTGTTTTTAATAATTATTTCCTGAGCTGTGATGTTGACTGTGACAGTGTCATTATGATAGTATGGAGAACCAGACTTGCCCATAGCAAGGAGAGGGAGGTTTTTACATGAATGGAAATGTTTTTGTTTTTTAAAGTTATTTCATAACCTATATTTTGCAACTATGAATGAAAAAATGAAAAACTATTTCTTCATAATACTTGTAAATCCTATAAAAACTATTCCTATAATTTCAAGTAGTCTTATTAAGTCATATATATCAATTCTTAAGTAGCCTTGACCTATTAATTTAAGGTCAACAAGATTTTTAGTTGAGGACAAGATAGCAGAATTTCTTCAGAATATTAATTTAGGTACATACGGCTCAACGATCACTGAGAACGTGACTTTTACCCAATGTTTGATGTGTTTACTCATTTTGGGGGAAAGGAATTGATGCCACATTATTAAGCCCATTTAAAAATAATTTCCAGGTGCAAAACATGAAGAAAGACTTTTTTTTCTAACAACTTTGTAGGACTGAGTGCTGTCAAAAGATGGATTAAGAATCCATTTCTCTCCATCTTCCAAGTTAAAACCTTCAACGTTTTAGGTTTGTGTGTAATATAATTTTTGACTTAGCATCTGTTACATATTGAAGGTAGTCTTCAGTGAGAAACATTTTCGTAACCTCTGGGTTGATGTTTATTGCAAATTATCTAGAACTACCTGACAGAGCCATCTCGAATTCAGTATTAATCCCAATGACCTCTAAGTATGTCATGATTTTCTGATTCAGTACAAACAAAGAGGTTTTAAAATTATTTTTCTGGGTAAAAATTTCACCTGATCTATGGCTCACACAATTTATCATTGAGCCAATTAGAGATACCTTGATGAAAGATTGTAAACAATGGCATTCTTCCAACTAAAACTGGTGGTCCACATGCTTGTTGAACCCTCATCAAGTGATCTGGCAGATGCCAACAGTTTGAGAACAATCTTAGAATCTTAAAATATGAGGAGAAAAAAGAAGTAGAGAAAAAGATTAGGATCAGAATTAGAATTTAGGGAAAGAATATGTCAGTAGTATAATGAAAGAAATAATCTATTCTGAAAATATTTTCTTTACTTTTTGAAAGGGAGGACTAAATAATTTATTTATATTCTCTTTCTCTCTTATTTAGTTTTTCCTTTCCTGTTATAAAACTCTTCCATGTTAGTGCTGTTCTGAAGAACTTTCTAACACCATGAATTTGACTGGATTGATTGCATTTTAGTTGTTTGCCATTTTTTTTTTCTTTAAGGAGGCTTAAGGTCACTGCAGACAATAACAATACCAGTAAACAAACTTCTAATAAATTAATTGTAGAAAGGTGTATTTTCTTTGTATTTTTAAATATATATGACTTTTTATTTGTTTAATTAAAATGAAATCAGCTATGTAATCTTACTTATAAAAATGATGTATGCTTATTGCAGGAAATTTGGCCACTACAGGAAAATTACATAGACAAAAAAATTACCTCTGTTTTTTAATGTTTCATATATATGTAAAAATATGTATTTATGTTTACATGCAGATATAAATAGGAACATATACTACATGTTTTTTAGTTTATTGGCATTAGATATAGAGAAATTGAATAAGAATGTTCAGCATGACTAACTTAATGAATGGGATTCACGAGTTATTATAGGAAATTGTATGTTGGGTCCCACAGAGGCTTTTGTGGTCCTGTGTATGGCATGAAGATACTTCATTAAGGTTAACATCTATCACAGGAATGCTAAGTATGATTTGCTGCCTACTGTATTTCCTATGTCTCATGGGTATGGTACATTGCTGGCTGCAATTGATGTTTAAAGAGTGTTCTTCCTTTTCCTTATTCATAGGCATACCATTTCCTTTCTGTAACACCTATAGGTTTTACCAGTGCAGATCGGCAGGAGCTCTAATAGCAATACCACCTACAAATGAGTGCATACTGTGAGCCAGTCATTGTTCTGGATTCTTCTTAAGCCTTATTTCATTTAATTCTCACAATATCCACATAGTGTAGTTATTCTGCCCATTTTGGGGATGAGGAAAGTGAAGCTCAGATTGAAAGTAGCTTGTGTTCTTGATAACTTTGTTAAACAGTCTTAACAAAATGCTATCTCAGGTATGTTTTAAACTTGGCATTGCCAAATATGATTTAATTGGTGTAAGGCAGGGCTCTGGCATTGGTATGTTTTAAAAGGTTCCCAAGCGATTCTTCTGGTATCTGCCATTGGAAATCACTGATACAGCTAATAACCAATTTCATTTTTTACAAAATTTTAATAAGTAGTCATTAAAGTATACAAACCAACATCATCTGGTTTAGCTGTCTTTTATTTCTTTTTTTTTTTTTAATATACTTTAGGGTTTTAGGGTACATGTGCACAATGTGCAGGTTTGTTCCATATGTATCCATGTGCCATGTTGATTTCATGCACCCATTAACTCGTCATTTAGCATTAGGTGTATCTCCTAATGCTGTCCCTCCCCCCTCCCCCCACCCCACAACAGTCCCCGGAGTGTGATGTTCCCCTTCCTGTGTCCATGAGTTCTCATTGTTCAATTCCCACCTATGAGAGAGAACATGCGGTGTTTGGTTTTTTGTCCTTGCGATAGTTTACTGAGAATGATGTTTTCCAGTTTCATCCATGTCCCTACAAAGGACACAAGCTCATCATTTTTTATGGCTGCATAGTATTCCATGGTGTATATGTGCCACATTTTCTTAATCCAGTCTATCGTTGTTGGACATTTGGGTTGGTTCCAACTCTTTGCTATTGTGAATAGTGCCGCAATAAACATACGTGTGCATGTGTCTTTATAGCAGCATGATTTATAGTCCTTTGGGTATATACCCAGTAATGGGATGGCTGGGTCAAATGGTATTTCTAGTTCGAGATCCCTGAGGAATCGCCACACTGACTTCCACAATGGTTGAACTAGTTTACAGTCCCACCAACAGTGTAAAAGTGTTCCTATTTCTCCACATCCTCTCCAGCACCTGTTGTTTCCTGATTTTTTAATGATGGCCATTCTAACTGGTGTGAGATGGTATCTCACTGTGGTTTTGATTTGCATTTCTCTGATGGCCAGTGATGATGAGCATTTCTTCATGTGTTTTCTGGCTGCATAAATGTCTTCTTTTGAGAAGTGTCTGTTCATGTCCTCTGCCCACTTTTTGATGGGGTTGTTTGTTTTTTTCTTGTAAATTTGTTTGAGTTCATTGTAGATGTCTTTTATTTCTTTACTGTCATTTATTTTGCCTTTCAAATTAGCCAGGTAATAAGACTGAGCCACATTAGGCTTTGCCTTCTCATTGGAGGTCTGAAGCTTGGAAACAAGTATGCCTGATACCTATAAATAAAATGAATGTATCTATAAATCAAAATCAGCTCTATTGATTTAGTTTTTTTTTTTTTTTCTAGCTGCAAAATAAAAGAGGGTGAACCTACGCTGGTTGGCTGCCAGTAAGAATACCAGCATTTAGTCTTATGTGATTTGAAACTTCTTGGAGACTGTATTAGGCCATTCTTGTACTGCTATAAAGAACTACCTGAAGCAGGTTAATTTATAAAGAAAGAGGTTTAATTGGCTCATAGTTTCTGCAGGCTATACAGGAAGTATGGTGTTGGAATCTGCTTGGTTTCTGGGGAGGCCTAAGGAATCTTACAGTAATGGCAGAAGGCAAAGGAGGAGCAGGTACTTCACATGGCAAAAGCAGGAGCAAGGAGGTGAGGAGGTGCCACATGCATTTAAGCAACCAGATCTCATGTGAACTTAGAGTGAGAGCTCACTTATTACCAAGGAGATGGTGCCAAGCCATTCATGAGGTATCTACCCCCATGATCCAAACACTTCCCTCCAGGCCCTCCTCCAACACTGGAGACCACGTTTCAACATGAGATTTGGAGGGGACACATATTAAAACCATAATAGACAATAAATTCTGAAAATAAGGGCTTATGAATGCAAGGAATAGTGGGGAAATATTAGTGACAAAGAAAATGTGGAGTAAAACTTTATATCTCAAAATTCTACTCCTATATGTTAGATGATCTCTTTTTTTCTGGTTTCAACTACTTTTATTTATTTTATTATTTTATTTTATTTTATTTCTTTTGAGACCAGAGTCTTGCTGAGTATTGCCCAGGCTGGAGTGTAGTGGTACAGTCTCGGCTCAGTGCAACCTCTGCCTCCTGGGTTCAAGCGAGTCTCTTGCCTCAGCCTCCCGAGTAGCTGGGATTACAGGTGGCTGCCACCACACCCGGTTATTTTATTTTATTTTTTTAAATTTTTAGTAGAGATGGGGTTTCACCATGTTGGGCAGGCTGGTTTCAAACTCCTGACCTCAAGTGATCCGCCCAACTCGGCCTCCTAAAGTGCTGGGATTACAGGTGTGAGCCACCATGCCTGGCCTTCAACTACTTTTTAAACAAATTATTAAAGAAGTTGTAAACTCTTAGAATATATTTTCAGTGTTAAAACGTGAAATAGGCTCATTAATTCTGATATAGAAATTTTATAATTCAATATTCAAAGCATTATCAACATGACATTTTATGGGTAGAAGCAATATTTTCAGAGCTAAGGCTAGGAAAAGGACATGCATTTCTAGAAAGATGCAACCAAAAACTGGAAAAGCCAGAAATTATAGAGATAGAAGTTAATGAAAATTTTTACTAATGACATCTTCAGTTAATTATTTTCTCCCTTTGTATGAATAAGGCCCCAAATCTTAGATTTAATTTAGGATATCAACACTTATGATCAAAGATATTAGTCCCCTTTCTCCTTTGCATACAAAAAATGGAGTATGATCATAAAGCATGGAAAAGATGTAGCTTATTGGTGAAGATCTCATGGACAATTTTCAAATTTGGAAGAAGTAAGTAAGTTTAGATTTATCTTTCTTGGTTTAATTGGGTCTTACCTAACAAATTAGCTCTCACTGTAAAATAAAATTTTAGTTTTTAATCCAAAAAGGGAAACCTGAAATGCATTTTGTATGAGTGTGGGTATATATGCTGAATTTGACCAGTTTGTAAATCAGTAAGTGGGTAATTCAAGGTCAAACGAAAACTATTCAGTTGGTGAAAAGGGTGGGGTAAGAGAATATTTAATTGTTTTGGAATGTACTCAATAAAAATATTTCTTTTTTTAGCTCTAGGAAAATATACTGGATACTTTGTTTCTAAACTCATTGTTGCACAAATAAATAAAGATGTTTTAAAATGAGCTCTATTCTTTTTCAAGACCTAAATGGAAGTTTCCTCTGCGTTTGAGCAGACTTCAGCTACTAATTTGCAGATGAACTGATCTGTTGGAAAGATTTTACATATGGACCTTAACATGTTTTACCTTTTATAAAAAAGTGAAAATAATGTTTTAAAATTGGCATTTTTCTTCACTGATGGCATAGAGTATATTGTGATAGGGTTTTAAGTAGTTGGAACACTAAATTGAGCTTTGAAAGAGAATGCTCCTATCAGCTCCTCTTTTTTCAATTCCTCTGTGCATCTCAAATTCCTGTATTGCTCTGCTGGTGACTTTTGCTTTCTTTCTTGTTTCATAATACTAAAATGGCATGGTCTCAGTCTGGTTTAGTTTGTCTTGGTGGAGAGTATCAACAACAACAACAAAAAAGATGACAGCTCTTAAGGGATTGGATTCTTAGCTGGGGATGGAGTGGCAAGAGAGGAAGGCAGAAATAAAAGTTACCTCCTATCTGTTAGAATAAGCTCTTTTAAAAAGGAAAACCTTGTTCTCATAATTCAGGCAGGCTCATTATAGCCTCTTTCCCTCAGGAAGTAGACAGAGAGAGACCTTCCACAATACTAAATAAACAATTCTACTGTTGAGTATTCAAACTTTTGTGTCTAATTTTAAAGGCATGATGACATGGGGCAAACAGAGCTGGCATCTCCATAGGGAATTTATAGTTATTTGGAATCTTTTACATCTTAAGTTACAAACTATTTTTGTGTTTCTTACTGATCATCTTATTAACATATTATCAACCAAACATTAAAAATATATAGAGCTTCTCCAATGTAAATTCCTTGGTATAACTAAATATTGGTCATAATTTTCTTTGACATGTAAATTCTTCCAAAATAATTGTCAGAAAGCATGGGCTTAATGAATATACAATCCAATTTACAGTATTTGTTTTCTGTTTATCACAGAATGGCATTAGAATCATTTGGTTCTATCATTTCCTTGTCTTAATATTGTCATAGTTCTCAATTGTTTTTCAGTTGAGAAACATGACAAAGTGAACCAAAGACTGGATTTGTAATCCAAAAACTAGAGTTTTGGTTTTGGTAGTATTATTTATTAACTGTACCATATAAACAGGGAAAATAGTTTACATGAGCCTCAGTTTCATTCCTTGTAAAATGTGAATTGTAATATTTGTCCATATGGTAATGGTGGTAATTGAAGAAGAGAGATGGTGAATATAAAATGACTTTATGAATTTTAGGTGTTTTACACATATATGTATTATTATAATTTAAAGACAAATGGCAACTTCTGCAAGAGAAATTTAAGATTCCATTGAACTGAAGGTTGTATTTTTAATTTTATCCAAATATTTTTATAATCCTCAACTTCCTTTTCCATCATGCACCAACATGGGCTTTACCTCTTTTAAAAAATGCATGTTCCCCTTACAGTAGTCTGTCACTTCATGCCAATCAGTCTAAATAGTGCATATTCATTTAATGGGATTTTTGAATAAAGGAATTATTTAAGTCAAAAATACAGGCTCAGAAATAGTAACTGATATCATGAAGAATTGGGCACTGTATGCCGCCATCTAGTGCCCATTAATTTACCCTTGCTGGTGCCAGTAACTCGAGGATTCCACTCCCCCAGAAATGTTTCAAGGCAAAAACTAGTATTTATAGAAATGAGTTTCTCACACATGATGCACATATATTGTCTAAAATGCAAATGTGATCATGTTACCTTTCTACTTGAAAATATTTCTTTGTGCCCAAGGTTAAACCCAAACACCTTAGCATGGCTTATATTGACCCCAAATATTTAGTCATGATCTACTTTGTCAATCTTATTTTCACTCTTTCCATACTTTATACCTCACATTTCAGCTTTACCAAATTTCTTGCCTTTTTCACTAACCACACCATGTACTTTCATGCCTCTGAGTACATAATGCGTCTTCTGCCTGAAATACCATTCCATTCCCTTACTATCTAGTTAAATCCTATTAATCTTTTAAAACCCAACTCAAATATCACCTCCTCAGTGAAGTCTTCCTTGATTCTTCTGAAAAGTTAAATGCCATTCCAGTGTGCTTCCAGAGCACAGGCTTCTAGAATAAGATCTTAAACTTTGAAAATGATTATTTTTGGGTGTCTACTTAACCCTGACATATTATGAGCATAGGCTTTGTCTTATTCTCTCTTTTTGTATGCCACTTTGCAGTCTTTGGCACATACCAGGCTCTGAATAAGTGTCTGTTGAATGAATGACAATGATTCAATCAGTCAGTGAGTCATTCAGCATTATATAAAGCCATACCACTTGAAATAAAAAAATTTTTTATGTAACTTTATTATTATTTTTAATTGACAAATGAAATTGTATATATTTATGGTGAGCAAAGTGATGTTTTAACATATATATACTCAGTGTGAAATAATAAATAAAGCTACTTAACATATCTATTATCTCACATACTTATCATTTGTGTGTGTGTGTATGTGTGTGTATGGTGATAACATTTAAAATCTATTCTCAGCAATTTTCAGGTGTGTAGTGCATTATTTATTACCAACTATATGTTATCATGCTGTAAAATAGATCGCCATAATTTATATCTCCTGTCTAAGTGAAATTTTGTACCCTTTGACCAACATGTCCCCATTCTCCCAACCCCCCAAGCCCCAACATTTGGTTACCACTATTCAAAAAATACCTTTTGAGAAGCAATTTCCAGTGCATAAACTTCTTCTTAAATTGGGAAAATGAACAACTTTTTAATACTTTGCTAATAAAAATCAGACAATTGTAGATTGATAACTGCAGATTCCAGGCCACTTTGGAAAAACATCCGCCACTCAGCATTATTAAATATTTTAATTCTGAGCTTTGAGAAGACTAATAGAATCATATTGTAAAACTGCTTTTAAGGGTAATCTAGGCCAACTCCCCACTTTTTGCATAAGCACCTCCAGCCTCTTTATATTCACTAATATTTCAAGCAACACATCATCTGTGAGCAATTCTGATGTTAAGAGGTTCTTATTTACTTTGAGTTGAAACCTATATCTAGTATTCTCAACCATCATTTTATTAACAGTATATCCCTTGGGAACATACAGAGTAATCTCATTTGAAGTTTTCAAACATTTGAAACGTTTTCTATCCCGATTGTTTTCCTAATCGCGTAGTCAACATGTAATACCTTTTATTCTTTCTACCATTCCAAATATGTTATGATTCTAGTCTTTCACCCTTCCTTTTCCCCCTTCTTAGAATATTATTGTGCTTCTGGGTCATGTATCACAATATTGATCATGCCATCTGACCATTGCTGATGAGAGTGGGAATGTCATCTCCCTCATTCTAGATACTGTTATTCTGTCAGGTCAGTTTAAGATTTAATTGGATTTTTTTCAGTACCCTTATCACATGGTTGACTCATATTTGACCTTACTGGAGATGCTATCTCCCCTTATCCAAGGATACAGTAACAGCTCATTGAGATATTATCTAGTTATCATGTCAGAGAAGAAGGCAATAATCTCCAGTAAAGGGAGAGAGTGCAAAAAATAATAATAGAAGGGTAAAAAATTGCATAACTTTGATATAATGCAATGGCTAAAAGGTAGTGAAAATATTATTTTAAAATGTTAAATCTTTAGACGTTACCACTTTCATATTGCAGATGTGTGAAGCAAATGTTGATAGTAGTAAAGATTTTAGAATTAAAATATTAAAATTTTAATAATTTTAACATTTCCTTTGAATATAATGATGTTAATAGTTTACCAACAACAGATTTTTAAAAGTTGATGATTTCTATAATGTTGGATGCATTGTTTATATTTAGGGACAAACTTGTTTAGGCAAAATTTAGCTTTGGTTTTATAATAAAAATTGAAGGAAAAATATATTCAGGAAACTTCACTGGGATGAGTTTAGTCCATTCAACAAGTATTCTATGTTATTTTCATTGCTTATTTTTTTGAGTATTTACTACATAAGAGTATGAAGTATGTTTATCAATGTACTAATTGTATTTACATCTATTTATTTGTGATATTTACCCTTTCTAGTTAGATTGTAAACCTGTATGGCCAAGTCAGTTTTCACCTTGTTTTTTATGTGCTTGTATAGAGTTCTATGATGTTATTATACATACAAAGGGACAAGCTTTGTCATTGCAAATTGTTAATTGGGTTTATGAGTATCTTCAGAATGAAGGGTGTGTAGTACTTGCCTTGTTCTTAACAAATGGATTTTGGATTAACCAGTATGTACTGGTTAACCCACCTTAGAGCCAACATAGATTTTCCCTGTAGGTCTTTGACCCTGTGACATTTATCATCATGAATAGGCTTGAGATTGGAAGTTTAACCCGGAAAAGCCGCTATTTCTTTAAAAACCTATGACTATAACTTTGTAATGTGTGACAGTGTGGGAGGTGGCATCACCCATGTGAAACTTCATTGTTTGAATAGCTAAGTTTTCTATTGTAAGGATAATGGAGTTAATTATTTAATCATGTTTTAGACCTCATTTGTGGTATTTGGAAATTAAAATATTGTTCTATGTACTAAAACCACAAAGAATACATGTTTTCTAGCATATTTATTTATTTAAAAATAACAAGGCAAGATTTAAAGGAATAGCAATTTACAGGTACAGTTATGTGTTTTCTGATTTTTTGCTCTTCTTCACCTATTACTGCTTAAACCACATTCCTCCCCCTAGATTAATTCTTCCAATGTATTTATACTTCTCCTTATAGACTACTAACTTGTTTACAGCTCCAGTTGTGCTTTGGAACATTTTAGCTTCAGATATTCTTGCAAGAGGATTTTTATTTTAAATTACCAACTATGTCCCAGTTTTGAAAGTCCAAATTATCTAGTTAAAAATTCTTTACTTGGGGCCCACCATGGTGGCCACGCCTGTAATCCCAGCACTTTGGGAGGTCGAGGCTGGCGGATCATTTGAGGTCAGGAGTTTGAGACCAGCCTGGCCAATGTGTTGAAACCCTGCCTCTACTAAAAATCCAAAAATTCAGCTGGACATGGTGGCACAAGCCTGTAATCCCAGCTGCTCAGGAGGCTGAGGCAGGAGAATCGCTTGAACCTGGGAGGCGGAGGTTGCAGTGAGCTGAGATTGCACCACGGCACTCCAGCTTGGGTGACGGAGTGAGACTCTGTTTCCACCTCCTCCCTCCGCCCCCCCAAAAATTTCTTTACTTTGGATTCAGATAGATGTGGGTTTAACACCTTACTGTGCTTGTTACTTTGGTCAGTTTTCTTAAAGAATCCAAATTTCTTTACTTTGGATTCAGATAGATGTGGGTTTAACACCTTACTGTGCTTGTTATTTTGGTCAGTTTTCTTAATCTCACGATCTTTGTTTCTGAAATAGGTGGACCTTATCAGATTGTTAAACAAAATGATTATGATAGTTAATGAAGAATGCTGAAGATTATCCTCACTATTAGTAAAAGCTTAATAAACAGTAATGATCATAAATGTATTATTATTTAATCAGATTTCTCTGTTGTCCATTTGAATCAGCAAATCATTCTCTTGAACCGTAAAGACTGTCCTGAATGTAGCTCCAGTTTCATTGTAAGCTTCCTCTGTGATGAAACTAAATTATATTTTAGAATGCTTTCTGCTAATGCTAGGGGGAATGTTCTTGGTTTACTTTGTGGACATTCATCGTAAGTTCTATATGGGTTCCTATGGATATATATTTTTTTCAGTCTCAGGGCCAAATTAGAAAAAAGGTTAATGCTATCTCTTCAAGCCCCGTGATTACAATGAAGAGTTCCCTATCTATGTATTTTTTGGGTGGGGCAGGTCACATAAAAAAAATCACAAAGTGGCCGGGTGCTGTGGTGCAGACCTGTAATCCCAGCACTTTGGGAGGCCGAGGTGGGCAGATCACGAGGTCAAGAGATCGAGACCATCCTGGCCAACATGGTGAAACGCCGTCTCTACTAAAAATACAAAAACTAGCTGGGCGTGATGGCATGCGCCTGTAGTCCCAGCTACCCGGGAGGCTGAGGCAGGAGAATTGCTCGAACCTCGGAGGCGGAGATTGCAGTGAGCGGAGATTGCACCACTGCACTCCAGCCTGGTGACAGAGCAAGACTGTAGTCCCAGCTAGTCGGGAGGCTGAGGCAGGAGAATCACTTGAACCCGGGAAGTGGAGGTTACAGTGAGCCGAGATTGTGATACTACACTTCAGCCTGGCGACAGAGCGAGACTCCATCTCGAAAAAAAAAAAAAAAGAGAAAAATTCACAAAGCTTTTCTCTCATTTTTTTTCAAATTTTTTATTGTATTAAAATACACATAACATAAAATACACCACCTTATTCAATTTTAACTGTACAGTTTGGTGGCATTAAGTACATTCATATTATTGTGAACCCATTACCACCAAGTATCTCCAGAATTGTTTTCATCTTGCAAACTTAAAGCCTATACACATAAAAGAATAACTCCTCATTTTTCATCCCCACCAGCAACCTGGCAACCACCATTGTACTTTCTGTCTCTATGATTTAATTTCCCTAAGTACCTCATATAAATTGGATCATACAGTATTTGTCTTTTGTGTTTGGCTTTATTTCATTTAGCATAATGTCCTCAAAGTTCACTGATGTTGTAGCATATGTCACAATTTCCTTGCTTTTTAAGACTGAATAATATTCCATTGTGTATATATATCACAATTTGTGTATCCATTTATCCATCCGATAGACACTTGAATTGCTTCTATATTTTAGTAATTGTGAATATGGGTGTTGTGAATATGGCTGCTATGAACATATGAACAAATATCTCTTCAAGACCCTGCTGTCAGTTCTTTTGAATATATACCCAGAGGTGGAATTGCTCTGTCATATGGTAGTTCTATTTTTTAACTTTTTGAGAAACTGCCATGCTGTTTTTCACATTTCTATCAAAGGTATAAAATGGTTCCAACTTCTCCACATCCTCACTAAAACTTGTTTTGTGTGTGTGTGTGTGTGTGTGTGTGTGTGTTTTTGATAGTAGCAATTCTAATTGGTGTGAGATTCCATTTCATTGCAGCTTTGATTTACATTTCCCAAATGATTAGTCATGTTGAACATCTTTTCATGTGCTTGTTTGCCATCTGTATATCCTTCTTGGAAATATGTCTATTCAAGTTCTTTGCACAGTTTTGATTCAGATTTTTGTTGTTGTTGTTGTTGTTGTTGTGTTTTTAGGAGTTCTCTGTATATTTTGGATGTTAACCCCTTATCCAATATGAGACTTGCAAATATGTTCCCTCATTCAGTGGTGTGGCTTTTTACTCTGTTGATGGTGACTTTTGATGTGCATTTAATTTTTAATTTTTATGAAGCCCAATTTGTCTTTTTTGTTGTCATTGCCTATGACCTGTTGTCATACTCAAATAATAATTGCCAAATCCGGTATCATGAAGCTTTTGCCTCATGTTTTCTTCCAAGAGTTTTATAGGTTTAGATCTTATATTTAAAGCTTATATTTAGAATCTATTTTGAATTAATTTTATATATGGTGTTAGGTAAGGATTGAAGTTTATTCTTTTCCATGTGGATACCCACTTTTCCCAATTACTATTTATTGAAAAGACTGTCTATTCCCCATTGAATAATTTTAGCACCCTTTTCAAGGATCATTTAACCACACTGGTGAGGGTTTATTTCTGGACTCTATTTTATTTCTTAGTTTGTCTTTACTCCAGTACCATGCTGTTTTGATTACTGTAGCTTTGTAGTATGTTTTGAAACCAGGAAGTTTGAGTGCTTTGGCTTTGTTCTTCATTTTTAGTTTTGTTTTGGCTGTTTCGGGGTCCTCTGATATTTTGTGTGAATTTTGGGATGAGTTTTTCTATTTCTGCAAAAACATAATTTGGATTTTTATAGGGAATACATTATATCTTACTTTGGGCAGAACTGATATCTTGACAATGTTAAGCCTTCCAATTCATGAACACAATTCTTTCCATTTATGTCTTCTTTAATTTCTTTCAGAAATGTTTTATAGATTTTATTGGTAAAAATTTTATTTCTTTGGTTAATTTCTAAATAGTATTATTCTTCATGATACTGCTGTATATGGAATTGTTTTCTTAGTTTTCTTTTTAGATTGTTCAGTGTTAGTGTGTAGCAATGTGATTGATTTTTGCAAGATGTTTTTTTATCCTGCTGCTTTGTTGGATTTATTTATTAGTTCTAACAGGGTTTTTTTTTTGGTGGAAATTGTGGAATATGTTTTTTACATATGAGATCATATGATATGTGAACAGAGATAATTTTACTTATTTCTTTCTGATTTGAGTGCCTTTCATTTCTTTTTTTCCTAATTAACTGCTCTGACTAGGACTTTCAGTATTATGTGGAATAGTACTTGCTTTGTTGCTGATCTCAGAGGAAGAGCTTTCAGTATTTTACCCTTGAGTATTATTTTAGCTGTGAGTTTTTAATACATGGATTTTATTATGTTGAGGTTTTTTACTTTTATTCTTAGTTTTTGAGGATTTTTGTTACAAAAGGATGTCAGATTTTGTCAAGTAGTTTTTCTGCATTAATCAAGATTATTGTTTTTTCCCTTTATTTTGTTAATGTGGTGTATTATGTTGATGGGTTTACATCTGTTAAAAATCCTTGCATTTTGGCCGGGCGCGGTGGCTCACGCTTGTAATCCCAGCACTTTGGGAGGCCGAGGCGTGCGGATCACGAGGTCAGGAGATCAAGGCCATCCTGGCTAACATGGTGAAACCCCGTCTCTACTAAAAAATACAAAAAATTAGCCGGGCGTGGTGGCAGGCGCCAGTAGTCCCAGCTACTCAGGCGGCTGAAGCAGGAGAATGGCGTGAACCCAGGAGGCGGAGCTTGCACTGAGCCGAGATTGCGCCACTACACTCCAGCCTGGGTGACAGAGCGAGACTCCGTCTCAAAAACAAAACAAAACAAAAAAACCTTGCATTTCAACAACAAATCCTACTTGGTCATAGGGTAAAATCCTTTTAATATGCTGCTGAATTTGGTTTGCTATAATTTGTTAAGGATTTTCAATCCTTGTCAATGCTCATAAGAGATATTGGTCTGTTGTTTTTATTTATTGTGTTTTTGTCTGGTTTTGGCATCAGGGTAATACAGGCCTCATAGAATCAATCAGGGAGTGTTTCCTTCTCTGATTTTTTTGGAAAAGTATGAGAGGGATTCTTTTTTATTGCTGAATAGTACTTCATTGTGTATATATGCCACATCTTCTTTATCTATTTGTCTGTTGATGGACACTTCCAAATCTTAGCTATTGTAAATAGTGCTGCAACAAATATAAGAGTGCAGATATCTCTTTGATATACTGATTTCCTTTCTTTTGGGTATATACATACCCAGCAGTGGGATTGCTGGATCATGTGGTAGCTCAATTTTTTGTTTTTTGAGGAACCTCTAGTTGATATTAGTCCTTTTAAAAATAATTGGTAGAACTCACCAGTGAAGTCATCAGGTCCAGGACTTTTCTTTATTGGGAGATTTTTGAATATTGATTCAATCTCCTTACAAGTTATAGGTCTATTCACATTTTCTATTTCTTTGTGGTTTAGTTATGGTAGGTTTTGTTTTTCTAGGAATTTCTACATTTCAACTAGGTTATGCAATTTGTTGGCCTAGCAGTTGCTCATCGTACTCTTTTATAATCATTTTTATTTCTGTAGAGTAGTAGTGTTTCCTCTCACTTCTGATTTTTGTAATTTGAGTCTTCTCTTTTTTTCTTAGTATATATATCCAAAGGTTTGTCAATCTTGTTAATATTTTTGAAGAACCAACTTTTGGTTTCATTGGTTTTATCTTATTTTTCTATTCTGTATTTTCCATCTGCTCTAAAATGTATTTCTTTCCTTCTGCTAGCTGTGGGTTTAGTTTTTTTTTTTTTTTTTTTCTAGTTCCTTAGGTTGTAAAGTTAGGTTCTGATTTGAGGTCTTTTTTGTTGTTTAATGTAAGCATTTATAATTATAAACTTTCCCCTTGGCACTCCTTTTGCTGTGTTTCTTAAGTTTTGATATGGGATGATACTTTTTCATTCATCTGTAGGTGTTTTCTAATTTCTCTTGTGATTTCTTTTTTGATCCTTTGTTTAAGAGTATGTTGCCTAACTGTTTTCATTTTGTTACTGATTTCTAACTTTATCCCTTTGTGGTCAGAAAGGATACTTTGTATGATATTTGTCTATTTAAATCTATGGAGACTTAATTTGTGGCCTAATATGTGGTCTATCCTGGACACTGGTAATTGCCTTATGTACACTTGAGAAGATTGCGTATTCTGTTGTTGTTGGGTGGAGTGTTCCCAGTATGTCTGTTTTATTGTTATTGTTTCTTGTATTACTAAGTAACAAATGAGTTTTACAATTTTCTGTACCTCACAAACCCCCATTTCTGTTCCCAGAAAATATCTATAATATTTTATTCAATTTGTTCTTGTGGTGACTATGTAATGTAACTTTTCCTGTCTCTTCTTCCTTGTGTCTCCTGCAGCCACACACTTCTCTTTCCTCATTACTCAGGTTTAAAAACATAGGTTTCTTAAAAGATCAATAAAGTGGTTACTTCATTATATATAATCATATCACTCCCTAACACAATATAATTTATTGTGTGCTTACTGTCAAAGCCATTTTATAGAGAAAGTTCAATCTGGACCATATTACATAAAATACATGCTGTTATGTTGCCTTTCATTTCATGCCAAAAATTGTAGAAAAAAATATATTTTTAAAGGATTAGGACCACCAGATAAATCTAAGAAGTCATGATTCTTACCACTGGCTAATTTAGCTCATTTAAACAATTTGAATTTTCCCACTTCCCTTGAAAGCCCAAAGGAAGACAATTTTGTCATGATAGTATGACACTAACTTATCTTTTGATGAGGGTATTAAGAGCAAGCAGTCTGATGTACTCAGGGTTGAATGGCATGCCCCAATTTTTGTTGACTAGTGACCTCTAAAACTTATTACATTTGAGCCCACTTAATATCAAGTCACCTAATGGAAGCACATTTTTTTCCACCAAATCATTTTGTACTAATTCAGTACAATTTTACCCATTTAATATCAATTGACACTAAACGATTTCCTGTGCAATGTCAATTGAAAATCACTGATTTCCTTCTAATACAGCACTTAGTGTCAATTTCTGTGTGTAGCAAAAGCACTTTTTCAATTAACTACACCATGTAATTTTTTGTTTTTAGTTGTTTGCATGGACTGTCTGATAATAGTTTTATGAAACAAAGACATAAGAAGGAGAAAAAGATGACTTTCCTTTTTGGCATTAAATAATTTAAATCTCATGATTTTATTTTCAGTCTATAGGAGGTCAAATAGCTCCTTGGAAAAATTTGAATTATATCAAGCAATGTGGTGGTAAATCGACATTAGCAGTAAATAGAATGCTGTATTTTGGCACGTTGCATATACTAAGTTATATATAGAAAATGTTTTGACTAATAAAAAACATCATAAGTTCCTCCTCTCATGATTTAGTTCAAGAAGATCTACTGTTGAATAATGATTAATGAAAATTATTCTTTCCTTTGTTAGAGGGATGAGCTCACTTAAATATCCTTATGCACTCTTACTAGAAAAGTGTAATTTAACATTACCTCCACTAATTCATGAAAACTGGGAAAGCTGTGTGGACTAGCACAGCTAGGAGCAGCACAGCCGAAGCTGTTCTTTTGATTAGATAATATCAGGTTTACTCAGCAAACGCAAATATTTTCTTAATAATCTATACATCTCTTCATCATTCTGGATGATGATGGGTAATGAGGAAATTGGAGTAGATCCTGATTTTCTTAGAAAATTATGAAGGGATATATGTAAATAGAAAATTACTTAAAGCTCTATAGAAACTTTGTGCATATTGAAGTTTTATTAAAGTACTAGGGGACGTAGCCAAACACTTTGTAGGATATCTGCCTAGATAAGGCATGACCTTTTCACATAACAGAGATCAACGTCTAATGAGAGAAAAGACTCATAAATGAGAAATCATTTAAAAACAATAAACTTTAAGTGATAAATTGTGGGACACAGTTTGTATATGGTACATGTGTTTAGATTTTTAGGAATATCAGTATATACCTAGAATACTCTAGGGTGACTCATTGAGCTGCACCCTGAAGGAAGCTTCTGGTATAACGTGGAAATGAGGACAGAATGATCTCTCATTACGTTATGTCTTTTTTTTCTTTCAGACTTCTTATACAGTTTGATGCCTCTTGTGTTGTTTGTCTCCCTATTGACGTTAGCTTCATTTTGGAATAATCTTTATTAGAAGATATTTTAGCAATAATTCAAACTAATATTTTCAAATGTGTACTAATTGACAGATATAATACTAGGAAATGAGCATGCAGAAAGAGGTAAAATATTACCCTTTCTCTTGAGGAACTTTAGTCATAGAGGTGGAGTAATACATGTAAACAGACAATATTAAATAGCATTAATTTGATGGTGTGCAACAATGTACTATGAGCAAACAAAGGAAGGGCACGTATTCCAGCCTGATAATTCAAAGAAGACTTCTTGTTGTCTAAAGGGATGTTGGAAATGATCCTTGAAAGATGAATAGGAGATGTGTAGACAGGGAAGGAAGGAGGATCTCTTCAGTCAAAGGGGACTATATGTATAAAAGCATGGAAATTATAAACATGGTATATGTGGGAAGCCATTATACCCAAATGTATTTTACAAAGTTCCTATAATAATGTATGTACTGTTTTATAACAATTTCTCCATTTAACACTATATGCTAGTTGTTTTTCCCAGGTCCTTAATTATTTTTCATAGGACATTGTTTTTAGATGCTATAAGATACTCTGTCATATGTTGCAAATAGTTTTTTCTAAATTTATTGTTTGCCTTTTAGTTTCATTTGTTTTTGCTATACAGACCTTTCATTTTTATGTGTTCAAATATTCTATTTTTAAAAAACATATTACATTTTTTATGACTTCTGCCTTTGCTTTTATGCTTAGGAAGACCTTCTCCAACCCAAGATAAGATTAAAAATTCTTCTATATTTGCTTCTAGTTCTTTTATGGTTTTATTGTTTACATATAACTCTTCAAACCATCTGGAATTTTATTTTGATATACAGTGTGAGATAGGCTCTAAATTTACTCTGTTCTAAATATTTAACCAGTTGTCTCAGCACCATCAATTGAAAAAATCTATGTTTTTCCCACTGATTTAAAATGCATTATTTATCATATGCTAAATACTTAATTTACAAATGGGCTTGTTTCTTGCCTTTCTATTTGATTTCCAGCCTATTTTTTCTCTTCAGTTCTATCAGTTTCTATTGGTTTACTAGGACTGTGCTATTTTTTGTGGCTTTTACAATACAGTTTAAACCTGCTAATGAAGGTTTCTTTTTAGTATTTTTCATTTTAAAAGGTTAATGGCTATTCTTAACCAATTTTTCATAAGCGATTTAGAATTATTTAATCGAGGCCTCTCTACCACTACCCCCCCCCTTCAATTTTATTGTACTTCTGAGAGTGGTTGTATTAAATTTATGAACTGTTTTAGGGAGACTTGACATAGAGGTTTCTCATCTGGAAGATGTCTTAATTTATTCAAGATATTTTTAACATTACTTAGAAAAACATTTTTTCCATCTAAGTCTGACATTTTTCTTATAGTGTTAGTTTCTATGTAGTTTTTATTTTTTATCATTGGTAATAAGAGATTGTTCTTTCCTTTGCATTTTTAAATGGCTGTTTGTGTGTGTGTGTGTGTGTGTGTGTGTGTATGTGTGTATGTGTACATGTATAGTAAACAAGCAGCTTACTGATTTATAAGTTCTAATTATTTCTTAATTTTTTTATTCTACTCCTTTCTCATATTTATAGTTCATGTTAGGTGGTATTGCTGGAGCTTCCAAATTATAATAATAAGTGCTAGCAAGAGTTTGTTTTTCTCTTGGCCTTGCTGGGAATACCACTAATGTTTTCACCATTAGGTGTAGTGTCAACCATTTTATAGGTAGATATTCTTCATTATATTAAAGAGTTTCATCATAGTTTATTAAGAGTTTTAAAATTAAGAATTGTGGTTGATTTTTATTACATGCATTTTCAGCACTATCAAAATTATTGTCTTTTAAATCATACTTATATTTATTATAAAAATTTATCGTATGATATATTAGTAGATATTCTAATGGAAAACTATTTCAACTTTCTTGGTCATCACAAATTATTTTTAATATATTGTTATATTTAACTTGCTGAGAAGTTTTGTATCCTTATAAGCAAAATTATCTATATTAATACTAATAGGAATACAATGTGAGCCATATATGCAATTTAAAATTTTCTTGTGACTACATTTTTAAAAAGTAAAAAGAAACAGGTGAAATTAATTTTAATAATGTATTTTATTTAAAGTGTTATAGCCAAGATATTACCATTTTAATGTGTAATATGAAAATGTTAATGACGTATTTTAGAGTTTTTTATAGTAAGTTCTATAAATCTGATGCTTTACACTTGCATCCAATCCTAATTCAATGGAGTCAAATAACAGTGCTCAGTAGCCTCCTTTGCTGTACTGTGAAGTCACATTTTTAGGCTTTTGCTAGCCTCAGAAAATGAATTTGGAAATATTTTGTTTTTGTTACTATGTTATGGGTTTATTTTGATCCTTGAAAACTTAATGAAATTCAATTTTCTATTAAAACTGGGGTTTAAAGAGATATTGGTCAAATGATACGACATTTCAATTAGATAGGTGGAATAAGTTTAAGAGATCTATTGTACAACATGATGACTATAGTTAATAATATATGTATTCTTGAAAAATGATGAATGGATATTTACTCAGAAATAACTATGTGAGGTAATACATGTGTTAATTAGCTAAATTTAGTTGTTCTACAAGGTATATATACTTAAAAACATCATGTTATACATGGAAAATACATAGAATTTTATCTATCAATTTTTGAAAAAGGAAATTAAATAGAATTTGCTCTTAAACCACCTGTTTCTGGAACCTTTCTTAATTAATTTTTAAATTTATTGGTCTGTTAAAATTTTCCATTTATAGAGTCAATTTTGAAAATGTATATTTTCTTAGCAGGTTATGTCCTGAGATTTTCAATTTTATTAGTATATATCTGTAACAGTATTTTGACATATTTTAATGCTTTCTGAATATTTGTAGTACATTTCTTATTCTTTATTTTGTGTATTTATGCATTGTCTTCCATATGACTTGGTTAACAAAATTGGGTAATTATTTACAGACTATTTTGTGAAGTAAGAATACTTTACTTTTATTAATGCAGAATCCAAAGGACTGCATGACACACCATAGGATATAGTCAAGAAGCCTTTGGACATGGGAGTTTCAAGCTCAAAGGAGAATTCATACCTGAAGAGAAATTTGGAAGCCATCAATACATTGGTAGTTGATAAGCTCATGAAAAGAGATTGCCAAAGGAAAATGTGTTGAATAGGAAGAGACAGAATATCCATCAGAGTGCCTGATTCAGTAGCATTGATTTCTTTTCTTTACTTGCCTTGTCAATAATACAATATTTTTAGTATAAATTTAAATGAACAAATTTCCCTTAATAAAAGAACAAAGACTTTAAGCTTGTGTCAGAAAGACAAAAGCTATTCACATTGTTTATTTTACTTCAGTCAATAATTTCCAATCTTGGAGATTATTTTGTAGAAATATTCAGAGACATATGCAAAGATTTATCTGCAAGCATGTTTATCAGAACCATTTATAGTAGCAAAATTTTTTGACAATACCTAAATGTCTAAATGTAGGAATGAATAAATGAATTATATTTCATTCTTACTATAGGATATTATGCAGTCATTAAAATACTATTTTAACACTTTTTTAAGAAAAGGTAATGCTATATAAAATTTAATATTAAGCAAAAATACTGAGATTCAAAACTTTTGATGACAAGTTTATTGTATATAACTATATTACACCTGGGAAGAAATGCCTGTGGTTGACAACAGGTGATTTTTTTTATATTGTAACTGTTGCCTTTTATTCTATTTTCTTCCCGCAATGTTTTTCATATAAAATTACTTTGAATTGTTTTTTGTTTATTTAATCAATATACACAGGTGATGAAAGGAGGGAGAATTGTTGGTAAAAAGAGGCACAGAGTCAAGGTAATGTTAGAATACAAGTGATTTACATGTTTTGAAAAATAGCCAGCAGAGAAGACATTGAAGGCAAGGAGAGAAAAATGATAATCGTATAGAAAAGTCCCAGAGACTTCAAGGATTATGAAATTTAGTACTTAGGTAAAGGGGTTGGTCTCAAGTAGAAGGCTAATGATAGTGGGTTGGTAGATACGTAAGTGAAACTGTGACATGCTTTGAGTCCATCTGGTTGTTACAATAACTCTATAACATAGGTCTTACTGTTTTACAGACCAATAAATTGAGTTTTAAAGATGTTAGGTGAAGAACAATTAAATTCTAGAAAACTTTGGTGAGATGGGGTCCAGCATTTGCACAGTTGAAGCAAATAAGGTATTTATATGTTGTAGATGAAATGATTTCAAACTGCCAGGAGTAATTTGGTACAGATTGTCAGTAAGCAACAGTACAGTGAGCATGCATGAATTTGCAGAAAGTAGATGAGGGGAAATTGCCAGAAATAATCCTAGTCAAAATGGACCTTATCTAACTTACTTCAGTTTTCTCCATTTCTTGTTTTGACCCCAAAATTGAGCATTGGTTATTTATAAACCTGTAAAAATACTCATTTCTGGTTCTTCAGTGTCTCTCATTAAATGTTTTTAGATATGTAGACATATACCTGACTTCACATGTGCATCAGTGTGTTTTTCTGTTAATCCAATCTTTAATCCATCCAATCAGCCAGCTAACTTATGCTAAGGCAGTTACTTTGTGTTAGGCATTATTTTAGTACTGTATTTTAGTATATTTAGTTTTTTTAAATATTTTATATATTTAGTATTTTAGTATATTTTATATATTTCTCTTATATTTAGAAATATAAGAGAAACTCCTTTTATTTATGCAGACTGCCTAATTGTGATATTGTAGCAACTAAAATTTCATGTAGTAGGAAAATTGAGAAATATTTATGCAAATGATTCACGTATGTATTAAGCCTGGAAACAAGAAAGTGGAGTTTATTCTTATTTAAACCCTTCATTTTACAGGGGGAGAATCCCAGGTCCACAGATATTAATGTTTTTCCTAAAGACATTATATTAAATAAGGCTTTCCTCAATTTGTATAATTCTTACTTTGTGATCCCATGAATCATTTTTTCTTGATATATGTAAGTATTTCTTATTATATTTTATTACTTTTATTGTGGGAATCATACTTTTCCAACTAGAAAACCATTCCTTGCTATTTCATGTGTCTGAAGTGAATCTTCATGATAATATCAAAGAATATACCTAAGGGAATATAAATCATTCTATTATAAAGACACATGCGTGTGTATGTTCATTGCAGCACTATTCACAATAGCAAAGACATGGATTCAGCCTAAATGCCCATCAATGATAGACTGGTTAAAGAAAACGTAGTATGTATACACCATGGAATACTATGCAGCCATAAAAAGAATGTGATCATGTTCTTCTCAGGGACATGGATGGATAGGGCTGTAAGCCGTTATCCTTAGCGAACTAACAAAGGAACAAAAAACCAAATACCATATGTTCTCACTTATAAGTGGGAGCTAAATGATGAGAACACATGGACACATAGAGGGGAACAACACACTGGGGCCCATCAGCGGATGGAAGGTGGGAGGAGGGAGAGGATCAGGAAAATTAACTAATGGATACTTGGCTTAATACCTGGTTGATGAAATAATCTGTACAACAAACCCCATGACACAAATTTACCTATGTAACAAACGTGTACTTGTACCCTTGAACTTAAAATAAAAGTTAAAAAAAGAATAAGGCAAATTTTATAATTTTAAATCGGTATATAATTTCTATTTTAGTAACAGTAGTTACTAGCGGTAACTACTACTACTAACAATAATTAAATTCAATTGTATTTTCTTAGTGAATGTGTAGCTGCTATGTTGTTTAAATAATAATAGTGTTAGGGCATCTAAAGGGACATTTTATGTGATACAGTTAACCCCTCTCTGTTGTGATTGAAGTGTATGAGGAAAGTCTTACTTTTCTAATGGCCTACTGTACAATTCTTGAAATTCCCATCACTAGCAACCATTTCTTTTCAAATGGAGTGACTTGTTAAAATGCAAGAGGGATGTGAGGTATATGCTTTACTCTTTTAATATCCAGTGTGAGTTAATTTGTGAGATTGTTTTCCCAAAGCACCTATCCAAAAGGGGTGCCTTAAGGGAAAATGGGATTCAATAACAGGTAAGTTTTAATGAGGAGGATAAAAAGGTGGGTTGCAAATATGGGGAAAATCCAAGGAATAAAGTAGAGGTCTCTGAGTACCAGATGTATAATGAGGATAGTAGCCTGTTCTTAGTCCCATTATGGGCCTTATCAGTTTATATTGCAGTTATGTTTCTCCCTCTCCACCTAGGTTGTAAGCTCTTCCATGTCAAAGAAGGCCTAATTCATCTATAAATAGCACTTACCATAGTTCCTGGAAAATAGTTAGGATTCAGTAAATATTTATTGGGTAAATAAAGGAAAAACTTGAATGTAGGAGTTCAAGGTTATTACAAGGAAGAAAAAGGGAGAGTCTAAAGAAAACAGTCAGTCCTATTTTTGGCCTTGACCAACTTTGCTTTCTGCCAACAGTAGTCCTCTCATTTAGTCTTGCAAGAAGAGGTAAGCTACGAAAACTTTCCATATGCTATACATTAGACCATGTAGTGTAGTTATGAAATGAGATATAGATATCAAATATAAATGACCAGTCTCAAAAATTGTACAGTAAAATACATTTAACTTTGAAGTACTAGTCATCTAATACTTGACTCAAAAAGAGATAAAGAGATATAAGTTGGAATCATTAAAATCTTAAATTAACTTTTATGATTGAACTAGTTATGCTTGGAAATACTGGTTAATAATATTCTGATTGTAAAGAGCATTTTCTTTATTGTAGCATCGTTTTTTCCTCTGAGTACACCAGTAGTGTAGTGTAAGAATCAAAAAGGAGAGAAAGAAAAGGGAGAAAAGTGGGGGAGGGAGAATATAAAATTTGGACAGATTACAAGGAATTAAGTGAAAGGAAGGAAAAATTTAAAAAAGGAAAGAAAGAAGTACAAAGAGTAAGGATTTGTTGAAAACTCCATAGTGTAAGAGTTTACTCAAGTTTGGATTTGTTAAAGAGAAGTACAGTACATTTCAATTCCTTATGACAATCAAGATGGAAAGATGACTATGAGAGGAGATAGCAGAGACAGGGAAAGGTGAGAAACAGATGTAGAATAAAAGAAGGTGATGCAGAACTGAAAAAGACACAGACATGAGAGCTGAGAAAGAACACATGGGGCACAGGCATAGAAAGACAGAATGAAAAACAAAACAAAAAAAAGAGAGTTTATGGGATTCAACAGAATTGAATCTAGGCACATTGTGTAGTGCCGGCAAAGTTGAAACAAGCACAGTTTTACTGTGTAAGCTATGAATAGGAAGTAAACTGTCCATTTTTTAAAAAAATAGAAACCCTATTCTACATTGAACAACTTATTTCCCCCTCCTAGTTCTTTCTTCCATTTCTACCTGTTAAGGTTTCAATCTCTGTCCTTCTAGGCACAATTTAACTGTCATGCTTCAGTTAAAATGAATTCTTCCCTCTCTGTTTATATAGTGCTTTCTAACTCCCTTGGGGTTAGAACACTTAAATCTGTCTCACAGTAGAGTCATTGAAGGTTATCTCCTTACCTCACTATTTGTTCATGAGTCAAGGCTGGTCTCATTGTTTCTTCAGCTTCATATTTTGCCTCAGTATCTCGCACAATGTTTTGCATAATATAGGTGCTCAATAAATACTGCACTGAATGGAAAATACATATCGGATATCCAAAAGTTAAACATCCAAATATCCTTGTCATAGTGAAGGTAATATATTTATTCCAATGATTCTACCACTATCAAAGTTACTTATCTCTTTTGAAACTGCCTTTAGAAACTGCACAAAACCACCCATGATAAATGGCTTTTATCATTTCCATAATATTTTTTAAATGATTGCCCATTTGATGACTGAAAACAGATAGTTACAGCCTTAGAAAGATTAGTTTGAATGGAGTAGAGGAGGCAAAGGACAACAAATTGGAGTAGATTGTAGAGTTGGAGGTGAGGAAATGAAGATAAGGGATTTCTATAACTATACAGGCCAGGTTTTGCTATGGCAATAAACTTGGATCTGTCGTGTAAACATGGCTCTAAGTTACTCTTGACTATTTCTAAAAAGCAACGAAAATTAAAGAGCAGTTGTCAGTGAAAATATTCAAAAGGATATGTTGCTGGCACTGAAGGTCATCATTGTTCGAACATTGTACAATATTTAGAGCAATAGCTGTACTGTTTAAATAAAGAACTATCTCCCAAGGCAACTACTTTGCAAAGAATAATACTCATTTTGGTTGCACAAATTTTCATTATGTAATAGACAGTTCCTTTTGTTTAAAAATATGTTTTAGAATATCAAGTTGAGTCTTTTTATATATATTAAGTAACTGTAAATTTTGTAAAGAAATTATACTTTTAAAATTTTTATAAATAATACTTTTTCCATGTGGTAAACCATCATTCCTTAATTCATCTGTTTTTACAAATCCTAAATTTTCAAAACTTAGGAATTTAAAAATGGAGATTGTCTGAACTATTATGTGAATAGATTCAAATCTTTTGAACAAATATCTCAACTTTTTCTTCAGAATTGTTAATGAAGTGTCTTAAAGGCCAAAATGTTGCTAGTATTCAGAATAATTTTTCAAAATGAAGTGATTCCTAAAATTATTATGCTACGGAGTAAATTAAATATTTATCCTACCTGGAATAGCCACTTTCAAAATGTCTCCATTCAAGTTTTTTTTTTATTTTATTTATTTTTAACTAAGAGGAGCATTCTCAGTGGAAATGTATAAAATATTTTAACATAATATTTAGTTTGACAAATATACAAACATTTCCATTGTTAGACTACACATATTTTAAGTAATGATGACTTATTTTGAGTGTGGAAGAGAGTAGATTGTTTGAATTATAAAAGTAGAATTTCTTGGTAGCAGAAGAAAAAGGATCCTTTTTACAGAACTCAGTTTATACAGCATAACACATGCAAATATGTTCATTTGAGAAAATATTCATGTTTGAACAGTGACTCAAGTTTGCATTCATTATATAAAAATTTTTAAATAAAACTTTTACAATGTAGGACATCATTGAAAAGAATAGCTTCATTACACATAAATATTTAACAATATTTCTAATGTTGCGTATGTGTAGTTTTTTCTTACAAACTTTCTTAACTTTATGTGTATGTGTGTACACACAGATACTATATATATGTATCTATGGAAATATACATACTACCCCAATCTTTACAGTAAGCTTGTTATAGAAAGACAATGCGTTTTCAGTAAGTAAGCTTGCTTTTGTTTTTGCTGCTGAACTTCATATGTTTAGGCCTGATTTCAGTGAAAAATCAAGTTGACTAAATCCAAAATTCAAACATAAAGTTCTTTGTATTCATGCAAGCTATTATTCAGGAAAAGAACAGTTAAGACTTTTACTTAGAAAACACTCTAAATTAAAAATGGCATTCCAAAAATATGAGGAAAGACTCAAGTAATACATAAAATTCGACTAGATGAAACTTATCCATTAATGTAAATTAAAAGTTAAAGAAGTAACTAAAGGATAAAAAACCTACAGTCCATGGCTGTATCCTGCCTTTTACTCCATTTAACAGCCTGTAAAAATTTAAATTAACTCACAGATCTAACCAGTAGGACATTTGATCTTACAAAGTTATACCATAGCAATAATGTTCTGCCTCATAGTGGTATTAAAAGAAAGTTCTGTTTAATAGAAGGGAAGTCTTTCATTTATAATAAAGCTATTCAATGTAAAGTCAATCCAACAAAAATATTTCAATAAATGTTTAAAAGACTTACAATGTAAGCATAAATGGAAGACAATAGGTATTATATGTGTGTGTGTGTGTAAAGAGAGTATATGTACAATATGTTTATTTAAAGTAGAGATGAATAAACATGAAGAAGCAAACTAGATTTACATATGAGGCAGGAGAGAGAATATAATGAGTACAGTACAATAAAGTCTCTAGATTTTATCTTTTATCATCTTCAAAAAAGACAATTAAATGTTTTAAAAAGGAAAAGAAAGAAAATGTTTCTTCCTTGAACTGCTTTAAGATTCCTTTACTTGAAGTTAAAAACTGTAGCTGCCATAACTAGTTGGGTCATTAGTTTATCTAAACCTGTCTAGACCTGACTCTAGTGATTCCCATTATATGCCTCTGAATTAATTATCATTTGCAAAGATCTGAAACCTTTTGTCACTGAAGCTACTTTCATGGGATTTAACAAAACATTTTGAACTGTTGTGAAAATACTGAGGCTAAACTGTTGGTTGGCTGCTATTGATATTATGTTTGGTAATTTATAGGTGTAGCATAACCATGCTCACACATGTATCAATTTTAAAATATAATTTGTCTTTTTGAATAAGCAATAAAACACTAAAGCCTGTATTACATAAGAGCCTGGGTACTTCTGGTGGCTCAAGACATTTGGGTTTCAGCTTTTTGCTTGAAAATCCATTTGAGGAAGTGCAACTAATCCTATGCAGAGTTGTGCTGCCCAGGAATGTCTTGTCCTTCCACTCTTAGAGGAAAGAGCAAATACTTCATTTCCAATCATGCTGTCTGCTTCTTGCATACACAGTTCAAAAATCCTTTTCTGTTAGCTGGACTGTTCTGCATTTATCTCCTGAATTTTTGTTGTTCTTATTTTTGTGGAAGCATTTTATTTCTTCTCTAATTATTTCTAACTCTTTTCTGCATTTGTGTTCCCTAGTTTGCTCAGTTTTTCCTTTTACTACCTCTTCGGAGTTCTCTGTCCAACCAAGATTTTCTTTGCAGTTTTATGTAACCACATTGGCTCTTATTTTGGTTTTGGATGTCTGTACCTTAGGAAGAGACTGCACTTTATTGTCATTAATGTTCCTCAGACATCTTCCACCTGCATTCAGTATATATCCAGACTTTATTTCACATTCTTTCAAATTCTCTTTCCACCCTCAGTCCATTAATTTTGTAATATAACTTTTATATGAAACAAATGTTCCTAGGTACAGCAAAGACTAAAAGAACGAATAAAGTACTCAGATGCCCGCTAATTTTTCATGAGTCTAATGTTAACATTGAGACCATTTCAGTATGTATTAAGTCTGCAACTTCCTTTTTTTTGTATGTACATAATATTTGCTGCTTGAAGCACTAAAACATAGGACATGCACTAAATTCTTCAGGGAGCCCTGTATTACATAATTTTGTTCACTAAATCCCAGGTAATTATAAACCTCATTTTGTTTAAAATACCATGATTTCACTTGGTGTAATTCATTGGATGCAATTTTCTTTTTACCTCAGAACAACCCCTGAATATGATCATAAATTATTTGTCAACAAATATTTAGGTTCTAAATTAATCTATCTAAATTTTTTTCTCTGCCAAGATGAAGGGCAGATTTAAACTGCTATATAAATAGAGAGGGGTAACAACAACATCGGGAAAAATTAGATTTTTCTTTTCTTGTGGCAGCACTTACAAAATATTTAGTCAGGGTAGGTAAAGTATAACTGAGCAAATTGCTGAATTTCAAACTATAATTTGATGTTGGGTACAAAGGACAAAAAAATCACACAATCTGGAGGGGAGAAAAGTTAACACTGTATTAAAATCGTCAAGCAACTTCTAAAGTAGATGAACTGCCTTCATAATATTCTCAGAACAAAATGTTCTCCAAGAGCAGATCTGATATGAAGAGCCAAAAAAATGAAAAACATTCACTACCAATTTACTGCAGTCACCCATAAACTATTATGAGAACATTATGTATTAGGGTTCAAGCCAGCAAGCTATTAAAGCAGACTGCCCTGGTGTCTTTTCATTTTACTTTAATGCTACCGAAGCATTAATAACTCTTCAAGGACTTGTAGTTATGTTGAAATTATCTTATCATATAATCAATTTTTCAAATATTCCAAGTCTTTTAAGGTGAGCTCTGCTTCTTTGTTTCTTGTTGGTCAGTGTTGTTCCACTTTCACAAATGTGATCATCATATTTTGTTTGTCTAGTCCAATTCTTACTTTCATCTTGGAAACATATCAATCTAAATGGTGCTAATTGCCATAGTTAATGAATGCCAAGACATCTAGCACCCTTGGCCCCATTGCCACTTTATGTGTCTCTGCTCATGTGGAGATCAAAGAACAAAAGATGGAAAGAATCATATTTAAAAAATTAAGTAGATGTCACATACACACCTTTTTTGGTTTGTTGTTTTTTCAACTTTGGGAGAATAAATAATCCTGCTGAAATTCCTTTACAGTCTGTGGTTAATTTTATCTTGATAAAAAATTTTCTAACTAAACCTTTTTTTTTTTATTTAAAGGATAGCAATGATACTATGGCAGAGCATGATTAACCCAATGATCTAACTCTTTAAACACCCTAATCACTGTTTTTCCTTGGTGGCATAAATTCCAGGCAACCGAGGCATCTTTCGGTCTTCTTTACTAATGGAAAATATTAGCACATATAAACTTTGTACAAAATTAGAAGTCCTGGTAACTTCATGCATACAAATCAGCAGTTATTCAGTGTGAAACTTTAAGAGATTAAAAAAACAACAACAAAAATCCTTAGGCATAAACAGGATTAAATTTGGAAGAAGTCATTGAAATATAAATTTCAAGAAACTGGGTATTTCTTGCCAGCACAGAAATAACCACAATTTAGTAACATTATCTGAAAGTAAATATTCATATATTTGTGTGATTATTTAGGATGTGCATATGTGTTGTATATATGTATGTGTGTTTGTATTTCCACCTCAATTAGACTGTAAGATCCATGAGCCATCCTTCATTTCATTACCATTATATCTCCAATTCCAGCACAATGTCTGAAACATAGCATTTACTCAACACATATTTGATAAAGAAGTTATAGCAATGATACAAATGAAATTGTACATAATTTAACTTTTTAAAATCCTTAATATGAAAGAAATTGTGAGAAAGCATTAATGATAACATACTTCCTCAATAGGTAGTTCAATTCACATCTCTCTGTGACAGCATTTTTTTCTTGATCTATCTTAATAAAAATTGTCATCTTTAAACTATTAATTTATACTATAAATTTTTCTTAAAAAGATTTACCAATGATAGTTTAATGGAAATAGCATTGAATATATAAATTACTTTGGGCACTATGGTCATTTTTGTGATATGAATTCTTTCTATCCATGAGCATGGAATGTTTTTCCTTTTTTATGAGACGGAGTCTCGCTCTGTCGCCCAGGCTGGAGTGCAGTGGCGTGATCTCGGCTCACTGCAAGCTCCGCCTCCCAGGTTCACACCATTCTCCTGCCTCAGCCTCTCCAAGTAGCTGGGACTACAGGCGCTTTCCACCACGCCCGGCTAATGTTTTGTATTTTTAGTAGAGACGGGGTTTCACCGTGGTCTTGATCTCTTGACCTCGTGATCTGCCCGCCTCGGCCTCCCAAAGTGCCGGGATTACAAGCGTGAGCCACCACGCCTGGCCATGTTTTTCCTTTTGTTTGTGTCCTTTCTAGTTTCCATGAGGAGTGGTTTGTAGTTCTCCTTGAAGAGGTCCTTCACTTCCCTTGTCAGCTGTATTCCTAGGTATCTCATTGTTTTTGTAGCAGTTGTGAATGGGAGTTCATTCGTGATTTGACTTTCTGCTTGCCTGTTGTTGGTGTATAGGAATGCTGGCAACTTTTGCACATTGATTATGTATCCTGAGACTGCTGAAGTTGCTTATCAGCATAAGAAGGTTTTGGGCTGAGATGATGGGCTTTTCTAGACACGGGATCCTGTTATCTGCAAACAAAGATACTTTAACTTCCTCTCTCCCTATTTGAATATGTTTATTTATTTCTCTTGCTTGATTGCCCTGGCCAGAACTTCCAATACTGTATTGAGTAGGAGTGGTGAGAGAGGGCATCCTTGTCTTGGCTGGTTTTAAAGGGGAATGCTTCCAGCTTTTGTCCATTCTGTATGATACTGGCTGTGGGTTTGTCATATATGGCTCTTACTATTTTGAGGTATGTTCTTTCAATACCTAGTTTATTGAGAGTTTTTAACGTGAAGGGATGTTGAATTTTAAAATTCATATGGAACCCAAAAAGCACCCAAAAAGCCAAGACAATCCTAAGCAAAAAGAACAAAGCTGCAGGCCTCATACTACTGGACTTCAAACTACACTTCAAGGCTACAGTAACCAAAACAGCATGGTACTGGTACAAAAACAGACACATAGACCCATAGAACAGAATAGAGAACTCAGAAATGAGACCACATGCCTACAACCGTCTGATCTTCGACAAACCTGACAAAAACAAGCAATGGGGAAAGGATTCCCTCTAATAAATGGTACTGGGAGAACCGGCTAGCCATATGCAGAAAATTGAAACTGAACCCCTTCTTTACACCTTAAACAAAAGTTAACCCAAGATGGATTAAGGACTTAAATGTAAAACCCCAAACTATAAAAACCCTAGAAGAAAATCTAGACAATACCAGTCAGGACGTAGGCATGGGGAAGGATTTCATGACAAAAACACTAAAAGCAATTGCAACAAAAGCAAAATGACAAATGGGATCTAATTAAACTAAAGAGCTTCTGCTCAGCAAAAGAAACTATCATCAGAGTGAACAGACAACCTACAGAATGAGAGAAAATTTTTGCATTCTGCCCATCTGACAAAGGTCTAATATCCAGAGTCTACAAGGAACTTAAACAAATTTACAAGAAAAACCAAACAACCCCATTAAAAAGTGGGCAAAGTACATGAACAGACACTTCTCAAGGAAGACATTTATGCAGCCAACAAACGTGAAAAAAAGCTCACCATAATGATCATTAGAGAAATGCAAATCAGAACCACAATGAGATACCATCTCATGCCGGTCAGAATGGTAATTATTAAACAGTCCAGAAACAACAGATGCTGGTGAGGTTGCAGAGAAAAAGGAATGCTTTTGCAGTGTTGGTGGGATTGTAAATTAGTTCAACCACTGTGGAAGACAGTGTGGCGATTCTTCAGAGATCTAGAGGCAGAAATACCATTTGACCTAGCAATCCCATTACTGGGTATATACCCAAAGGAATATAAATCATTTTATTATAAAGATACATGCGGCCAGGCGCAGTGGCTCACGCTTGTAATCCCAGCAGTTTGGGAGGCCGAGGCGGGCGGATCATGAGGTCAGGAGATCAAGACTACGGTGAAACCCTGTCTCTACTAAAAATGCAAAAAAAATTAGCCGGGCGTAGTGGCGGGCGCCTGTAGTCCCAGCTACTCAGAGAGGCTGAGGCAGGAGAATGGCGTGAACCCGGGAGGTGGAGCTTGCAGTGAGCCGAGATTGTGCCACTGCACTCCAGCCTGGGCGACAGAGCGAGACTCCATCTCAAAAAAAAAAAAAAAAAGATACATGCACGTGTATGCCCATTGCAGCAGTATTCACAATAACAGAGACATGGAATCAACCCGAATGCCCATCAGTGATAAACTGGATAAAGAAAATGTGGTAAATATATAACATGGAATACTATGCAGCCATAAAAATAAATGAGATCATGTCCTTTTCAGGGACATGGATGGAGCTGGAAGCCATTATCCTAAGCAAACTAATAGAGGAACAGAGAACCAAACACCACATATTCTCACTTATAAGTGGGAGCTGAACAGTGAGAACACATGGACACATGGGGAGAGGGGACAACACATACTGAGGCCTCTTCAGGGGTTTGGGTTGGGGAAAGTGAGAGCATCATGAAGAACAGTTAATGGATGCTGGGTTTAATACCTAGGTGATGGGTTGATCTGTGCAGCAAACCACCATGGCTCACATTTACCCATGTAACAAACTTGCACATCCTGTGCATGTACTCTGGAACTTTTGAAAGTTGAAAAAAATATTTATCAGTCCAAAATAACTTTATTTACGTATCTTATAGTAATGAAACAGTATGTTTCTTTATTTGTGCAGAAAACATATTTTATATCATATTGCTTAATCAGCTGATCTAGAATATGTTTTTTGTATAACTATTATGTAATTAGTCACATTCCAATCAAACTTACATTAAAATAATAAGCAATGATTTCTACTTGCATAGCATATAGGGCATCTGAGACCCATCACACAGCAGGTAAGACATCACAACTATTGCTAAACTTCTCCTCACTCCTTCTATGATTTATTACCTCATAACAGAACTACAAATGTGATGTCATTAAAGCAGCCAATAAGGTTTTCAACGAAATAGCTTTTCTTAGCCTTTTATAAAGTGACAGCCGCTTTATAAGTTTATGGGTGGGGCAATGCAATGTAGGGCTTGTTTTGTTGTCTTTTGTATTGTCTTGCCGTACTCCTTGACATGTTGCTTAAGCTAGTGTTTTAATGAGAAAAATACTCAAATGAAAAACAAACAATAAGGAAACAAAAAACAAAAAAGACATCGAGAATCATAGATGCTTTGATAAACAGACACTTTGAAATTTAGAGCAACCCTTCTACGTTAACTAGTATACCCTAAGATCCATAAGAGCACTTTGTGGTTCATCGCTACATCTCCTAGCAGAGTAAGAGCCTAGGAGATCGTATAATTCACAGAAAAAAACTCAATAAATAATATTTATTTATTATTTTTATTTTTAATTTTTGTGGGTACTTAGTAGGTATATATATTTATGGGGTACATGAGGTATTTTGATAGAGGCATGCAATGAGTAATAATCACATAAGAGTAAATGGAGTATCCACCACTTCAAGCATTTATCCTTTGTATTACAAATAATCCAATTGTACACTTTTAGTTTTTTTAAAATTTACAATTAAATTATTTTTGACTATAGCCATCCCATTGTGCTAGTAAATACTAGGTATTATTCAATCTTTCTAACTATTTTTAACCCATTAACCATCCCCACTGCTCCTCCTACCCCAAACAACTATCTTTCCCAACCTCTGGTAGCTATCCTTCTACTCTTTATCTCTATGGTTCAATTATTTTAATTTTTAGCTTCCACAAATAAGTTCAAACATGTCAAGTTTGGCTTTCTGTACCTAGCTTATTTCACTTAACCTAATAATCTCCAGTTTATCGATGTTGTTTTAAATGACAGGATCTCAATCTGTTTTATGGCTGAATAGTACTGCATTCTGTTTAAGTACCGCATTTTCTTTATCTATCCATCTGTTGATGGACACTTAGGTTGCCATTTGATCCAAAATGTGTCTTTGTGTGCCTTTTTCTGATTTGAATATTAGGGTAATACTGTCAAACATAGAATGAGTTTGAATGAATTTCCTCCTCCTCTGTTTTTCAGAGTATTTGAGTAGGATTGGTGTTCTTTAAAGGTTTGGTAAAATTCAGCAGTGAAGCCATCAGGTAGTGGGCTTTTATTTACTAAGAGACTTCCTATTATGGTTTTGATCTCATTACTTGTTATTGGTCTGCTCAGGTTTTGGATATGTTCCTGGTTCAATTTTAGTAGCCTGCATGTGTCTAGCAATTTATCCATTTCTTCCAGATTTTTCTATTTATTTCTATATAGCTATTTATAGTAGCCACTAATGGTCCTTTAAATTCTGCGGTGTCAGTTGTGATGTCTCCTTTTACATCTCTGATTTTACTTATTTGGGTCTAAAAGTTTGTCAATTTTGCTTACCTTTTTAAAAAAAACAACTTTCTGTTTAGTGATCTTTTGTATTATTTTCTTCATTTTATACTCATTTATCTCTAATCTTTATTGTTTATTTCCTTCCACTAATTTTGTGTTTCATTTGCTCTTGCTTTTGAAGTTCTTTAATGTGCATCACTGGGTTGTTTATTTGAAGTTTTTCTATTTTTTCATGTAAGTACTTAAAGCTATAAACTTCCCTCTTAGTACTGCTTTTGCTGTATCCCATAGATTTTGGTATGTTGTGTTTTTACTATCATTTGTTTCAATAAATCTTTAAATTTCCTTCTTAATTTACTCATTTTACCACTTGTCATTCTGGAACATATTGTTTAATTTCCATGTGTTTGTATAGTTTCCAAAGTTCCTCTTGGTATTCATTTCTGGCTTTATTCCATTGTGGTCAGAAAAGGTGCTTGATAATATTTCAATTTTTTGAATGTCTTAAGACTTGTTTTGTGACCTGACATATGGTCTATCCTTGAGTATGAACTATGTGCTGAGGAAAAGAATGTTTATTCTGCAGCTGTTGGATGAAGTGTTCTGTAAATATCTATTAGATCCATTTGGTCTATAGCACAGATTAAATCTGATGTTTCTTTATTGACTTTCTGTCTGGAAGATCTGTCCAATGCTGAAAGTGGGGTGTTAAAGTCTCCAACTATTACAGTATTGGGGTCTATCTCTCTCTTTAGCTATAAAAATGTTTGCTTTATAAATCTGGATACTCTAGTATTGGATACCTATATTACAATTGTTATATCCTTGGGCTCAATCAACCCCTTTATCATTACGTGGTGACCTTCTTTGTCTCCTCTTATAGTTATCATCTTGGAATCTATTTTGCCTGGTCTAAGTGTAGCAACTCCTGCCCTTTTTTACTTTCCATTGGCATGGAATACTTTTTCCCATCCTTTTATTTTCAGTGTGTGTGTCTTTATAGGTATTGTGTGTTCTTATAGGCAACAGATCATTGGATCTTTTTTGTTTGTTTGTTCATTCATCCACTTTGTGTCTTTTGATTGGAGAGTTTAGTTCATTTACATTCAATGTATTATTGATAAGTAAAAACTTACTCCTGCCATTTTGTTATTTGTTACCTGGTTGTTTTGTGGTCTTTTCTTCCTTCTTTCATTTCTTCCTCTTTTCTTTTAGTAAAGATGATTTTCTCTGGTGATATGATTAATTTCTTGCTTTTTACTTTTTGTGTATCCATTGTATTTTTTTAATTTTAAGTTACCACAAAGCTTGCAACTACTATCTTATAACCAATTATTTTAAGGTGACAACAACTTAACACTGTTTGCATGAACAAACAAACAAACAGGCAAATAGAAAACTAAGAAAAACTCTACACATTAACCTTGTCCACTAGCTTTTAAACTTTTTATTGTTTGTACTTATATCTTACTGTACTATGTCTCAAAAAGTTGTATTTATTATTTTTATCAGTTCATCATTTACTCTTTGTACTTGAGACAGCAGTTTATACACTACAGTTACAGTATTATAATGTTCTGTGTTGTTCTGTGTATTTACTATTACCAATGAGTTTTGTACTGTTAGATGATTTTTTATTGCTCATTAACATCCTTTTTTATTTGACTGAAGTACTCCCTTTAGCATTTCTTGTAGAACAGGTCTGGTGTTGATGAAATCCCTCAGCTTTTGTTTGTCTGGGAAAGTCTTCATTTCTCCTTCATGTTTGAAGGATATTTTCCCCAGATATACTATTCTAGGGTAAAAGATTTTTTCCTTTAGTACTTTAAATATTACCTGCCACTCTCTCCTGGCCTATAAAGTTTCCAATGAAAAGTCTTTTCCAGTGAAAAGATGTGTTGGAGATCCCTTGTATGTTGTTACATTTCTTTTGGTGCTTTTAGGATCCTTTTTTATCCTTGATCTTTGGGAGTTTGATTATTAAATGCCCTGAGGTAGTCTTCTTTGGGTTAAATCTCCTTGGCATTCTATAACCTTCTCGTACTTGGAATATTGATATATTTCTCTAGGGTTGAGAAGTTCTCTGTTATCATTCCTTCGGATAAACTTTCTACCCCTGTCTCTTTCTCTACCTCTTCTTTAAGGACAATAATCAGGTTTCCTGTTTGAAGCTATTTTTTAGATCCTATAGGTGTGCTTCATTGTTTTTTATTCTTTTTGCTTTCGTCTCATCTGATTGTATATTTTCAAATAGCCTGTCTTCAAGCTCACTGATTCTTTCTTCTGCTTGATCCATTCTGCTGTTAAAGGACTCTGAGACATTCTTAGTAGGCCAATTGTATGTTAAAGCTCTAGAATTTCTGCTTGCCTCTTTTTAATTACTTTAATCTCTTTGTTAAATTTATCTGATAAAATTCTGAATTCCTTCTCTGTGTTATCTTGAAATTAATTGAGTTTCCTCAACACAGATATTTTGAATTCTCTGTCTGAAAGGTCACATATCTCTACTTCTCCAGCATTGGTCCCTGGTGCCTTATTTAGTTCATTTGGGGATGTCATGTCATTTTCCTGGAGGGTGTTGATGCTTATAGATGTTTGTCCAGGCATTGAAGAGTTGTTTATTGTAGTCTTCACCTTCTGGGTTTATTTGTAGCCGCCCTTCTTGGAAAGATGTTCCAGACATTTGAAAAGACCTGAGTGTTGTGATCTAAGAAATATCTACTTTAGGGGCATCCCAAGCCTAATAACACTGTGGTTCTTGCTGATTTATAGAGGTATCAGCTTTATGGTCTTGGCTAAGATCTGGGAGAATTCTCTTGATTACCAGGCAGAGACTCTTGTTCTCTTTCCTTATTTTCTCCCAAGAATACAGAGTCCTTCTTTCTCTGCTCTAAGCTATGCAAAGCTCAGAGTGACCCAAGCTCCCTTGCAGGGCAGAGTGACCCAAGCTCCCTTGTGGCCATCACCACTATGACTGTGTTGGGTCAGACCTGAAGCCAGCACAGCAGTGGGTTTCACCTAAGGCCTTATGTAACCATTCCCTGGCTACTGCCTATATTTGCTCAATGCCTGAGATTCTACAATCAGTAAGTGGAAAAGCCAGCCAGGCCTGTGTACTTCTCTTCAGGACAGCAAGGACCCCCAGGTTCCACATGGATCTAGAAGTACCATCTGTAGCAGTATTTTTACAAAGCAGTAGAAAACCTTCCATACTCCCTTACCAGAGAAAGGTAAAGGTCAATGCTCATTGTTTTGTTTTTTGCTTAGTGGGAGAAAAGTATGAAAGGAAAGACAAAACTTTGATAATTAACCAAAGCTAATTACCTTTTCAAATAAGTTGGCACTTAGTAAAATGTAAAACAAAAGAAAAAATACATAATACTGTCTTAGTTTATTTTGTGTTGCCATAACAGAATACCACAGACTGGGTAATGTATAAAGAAAAATTTATTGCTCACTGTTCTCAAGGCTGTGAAGTCCTATAAAAGGGTGTTGGGCATCTGGTGAGGGCCTTTTTTCTGTATCCCAACGTGGTAGAAGGCATCACATGGTGAAAGAGTTCATCAAATGGGGAGCAAGAAACAGCCAAACTTGCTTTTATAACAAAGCTACTGCTGTGATAACAACATTAATCCATTCAAGAGGGTGGAGCCCTCATGACCTAATCATCTCTCAAAAGTCCCACCTTTCAACACTGTTGCACTGGAAATTGAGTTTCCAACACATGAACTTTGAGGGATACTTTCAAATCATAGTAAATACCCAGTCCTCTCAGGAAGAGGAAGCTGGTATAGGGGCACATGAACATGCACATATGTAACCTCTACTTGACAGCTCTGGACTAATATTGTGATAGAACCTAATTATTTTACTGGATTTATTCTCACTGCCTGAAAGGGGATGAGAAAGCATATTTGGGAGAATAGGTATATAGGAGAAACTAAGCACCTGGGCTTATTGGCTTTGTTAAAGCAAAATTTTAGTCCTGGAATAAAAGCTTAGAGGATAAGTCAATCTGAATTCAGATGGGGTGGGGAGAGTGGCAAAGAGTTTTTACTCACACAATTTTTAACCATATAGATTAAGGGCTATATAGTGATTGTACATTTCAAATGAGATGACATAACTGTAAAAATAATACAGAACAAAAATATATAGCATTAAAAAAATCTGAATACATTCCAGAAGAAAATGTTATCCAAGAAACAGAAGAAAATTCAAGAACAAGAAATATGAATAACCTAATAGAAAATGTTCAAAGGATATAAAAACATACTTCATAAAAATGTGTCCAATGACATATAAAAATATTCAATCTTACATACACACATACTAAGTTTCCTTATCAGATTGACAAGGTTTTACAAATTAGATAATATTCATGGTTTGTGAGTGTATAGGAAATATACAGGATTGGTGGGAGCATAAATAGTGTAAGTTATTTAGGAAGCAGCTGAGAAATAACTCTTACTTTTTAAAATGTAGGTACATTCTACTAGCAGAAATTTGTATTACAGCTATACTTTGTTTAAATCTTTCTTTCTATGCTTGTATGACCTGATTTATCTCCTACCAAGAAAAAATGTTTGCCATTACATAGATCAGGGACAGGGAAGAGTAAGTTACTTCTAATACCAAGGAAATACAAAAATTACAGAAGTGGATCTAGATTTTAGTCCACACTTTTTCATTAACTTACTTTTATATTGGATATTTATCTTTCCTCTCTAGGACTGTTTTTTCGTATGTAAAATTATCTTTAGAATTTTTAGATTGTTGAATGATCCTTCTACCTCTCAAACATTGTTCATGATTACTTACAAAAAGATGTTCTTCATGTTTTAGCTGCTTATTATCAGGAGCACTTTTATGGTTATTTTTCTAATACCAGTTGAATATTGATGATACATCTCATCTAATAGAAACATATTTTCTCCTAGCCCTGCCTTTAACCCTCAGCATACAGATTACAGGGCAACTGTAGGGAAACAAAGGAAAGGGCTTGAACTCAAGGTTCTTCCAAATCCCCTTGGTGGATGACAGTGCCATTAAAAGAGACGGGAAGAACAGAAAAATATCACTTTGGAGTGAAGATTTAAAAACTGCAGTTTGATATGTCGTAAGTTGAAGTATCTATGGGGCATTCAGCTGAAGATACTCCACAGTCAGCAGAATGTATCCAACTGGAGAGATATAGAAGAGCTGTGATAAGGACAGGAGTTACAGACCTGAGAGTCATCAAAATAAAGATGATGTTTGAAGCTGAAGATGTGAATATAATCACTCAAGGAAAAGGATGATGTGAGAGCAAGAGACCATTGGAAAGCAGAAGAAGAACCCATATATAGGGTCAAAAAGAAGCAGAAGAGCCTGCAGAGGAAGAGAGAAGGGCAGGAGAAAAGCCAAAAAATATGAAGCCAGTGAGAGGACAGTGTTTTTGAAAGAAAGGAGTTGTCAAGAATGTCAAAACATCTGAGATACAAAGTAAGGTCAAGTCAAAATGTATTCAGTTGGATTTGACCGTTTTGTGATTTGTGATCTTGGTGGGAATAGTTAAATTATGTTTTAAGGGCAGAAGTCAGTTTTCAGTGGACTGTAAACAGGATGAGGGGTAAAGAAGTAAAAACTCTCTTCAAAGATTTGACTAGAAATAAGAGAGAAGAAAGTGGTAACAGAGCAAATCTTCAAAAAAAGATTTTCTTTCTTTTCTATTGTATGCTTATTTTTGTGTATATTTGGTGGGAGATAATCATGCATGTTTATATGCTAAGAAGAAAGAACTTATAAAGAAGAAAATTTTGAGCATATAAGTGAGAAAAAGGGATAAGTAATAGAACACAGAGCAATTGTTAAACAAGTATTTATTGGAACAGCTTATTATGCGTTAGTAAAGTCCTGAAGAATGGGTTTGATGACATTTAAAAAACACACAAAACACATTGTTTAAAATATTCTCTAATTTCCTTTTTTTCTCTTTCTCTTTCTTTTTTTTTATTTCAGAAAATGGTATTTCCTCCTTATTCAAAAGGAGTAGACATAATTGGCAAATTAAGTGGTAAAATATATAGAGGACAAGTATTTCTAGAAGAAGTTGAAGTCATAAAGGATATTTCACTTGATTTTATCAAAACATATATTTTTTAGAAGACTCAAGAAAAAGTAAACGAATCTTAGAATTTTACTTAAAACATACTGACTATAATGTAATTACAGTGTCTTAATGAAAGAACAGACTTTGCACAATGAGAAGTAGAAAGAAATATAGATGGAACTATTTTGCAGAAAAATAACAAATACTCCTATTCTCATCATTAAGTTTACTAACAATCTGAAAGACTAAACTGAAAAGGGATTTTCTGGTATTGCTACATTAAATCAGAAAAGAAGTTACCTTGAGTTTTTTTTAATAAAAAGAAACAGCTAAATCAGGTTAAACTAAAAAGATTTCAAATGAATATCTAAGGGAACAAATAGTGAAAAGTCAGTACACAGCAGAAACTTGGAATATATTAGTACCAAAGCGCTAAACATAAATATTAGGCTATTAAAACACACTAAGAATTAGATGTGTTGCCTTAAAAGGTACTTAGTTCCTCCAGCCTGGTATGTCTCAGTGGCCACTTGATGCTGTAGAAGAGGCTTAGGTGCCAGGTGCATGATAGGGGTAGATGGGCTCTAAGTTGCCCTTCAGCTCCATTATGCTACGGTTATATGATTCTTTGAGATACTTTGCTAAAACATAAAGGCACAATATATTTTTGCCAAGGAGGAAGATAATGTTCTGACCAAGAAATAATATTCAGGGGAAAAAAATAAGTGCCATCATTTCACATATTTCAAGCTTTACTAAGGACAAATCGTTTATATATATATATATATATATATATATATATCCAAGTGGATAAATTTTATGACTATACTTAATTAATATGAGCACATTTTAGAGTGGAGAAAACAAAGACTTCATTCATCCAGCAAATATTTATTCAGTACCCGAAGTGCTAGAAACTATATGAGGGTAGTAAATAAAATAGAATATTCCTGTCCTACTATGGAGAGGGAATGGAGAGGGAGTGGAGGAATAGATGATAAAAAAAACAAACAAGCAAACTAGTTCATTGTACATAAAGAAGTTATTTTTCTCTGACAGTAACTAACAAAGGTCTGGGCAAGAATCAGAGGGTGACCGTTTTAAGAGATGGTGTTTCTGTTGAGACTCAAATGATAAGAAGGATCCAGTGATGCAGAAATCCAGGGCAAGGAATAGGATTTTTGAAGCCTCTATAGAAGAAAAGCATTTTATAGTAGCTCAGAAAGCAATAAGAAAAAAGAAAAAAAAACCATTTGGCAATGTCTAGGAACAAAAAGGACATTAACGTGGGTAGAATGCTGTGAGCTAAAAAGAGAGTAGATTGAAATGAAGTTAAAGAGAAACGGAGAGACAGACCTCATAGAATTTTGCCCTAAATGAAATGGGAAGCCAGGGAAGTATGACACAGTCCCATAATAAATCTGCTTCTGGTGCAGAATGGATTGGAATTATCAAGGCAGTTAGTGAGGAATCCAGTTAGAAGGTGAATACAGTGATCCAGTGGTCCAGGATGGAAATCACAGTGACCTCAACTAAGAAGGCAGCAGTAGAGGTAGAGAGAAGTTGATAGATTTGTCAGTTAAGTCCTGAATCACCTTGTTACCTACTCTCTCTCTTTGGTTCTTAATTTTGTCTTCTGTAAACTGGGGTTAATTATATTAATGCAAAGAGATGTTCAGAACATGATTTCAGACAAGACATGAGTACCTGACATAAGGTAGGATGCAGTAAATCTCAGTTCTTTACAAATAACTTATTTAAAAATAATGTCCATTCAAAGTTCAAAATAGTAATAGCAACTAAACATCTAGTCAGATATAAACTGTTTGGTTTTCAAACGTGTGTATGATTTCCTAGATAAAGGAAAACATTTAAATGTTTTCATGATATATTTGGGGTCATTAAAAATTTATACAGATAAATTTATACAAATAAATACGAATACAGATACAATAAATACAAATACAGATAAAATGTATACAGATAAACCCAATGACCAATTAATTACAACAAAAAAATAAAATCAAGAGGTGGAAATTTTTATTTAAATTAGGTTCAGCCACATTCTATTAAACCTTTTCTAAATGTATTAATTTAAAAGTGAAGAATTGAAAACAAATTTTCAGAGTAAAAATCCCTCTCCTTTGAAATGGGGTTGCTGGCTTGAATACAATGACTACCCACTTTCCCTCTGTCTCTGCTTCTCCTTCATAAACAGGCCCCCACACACACATACACACTCTCATACACACACATAACTTTTAGCAACTCTGTTTAACATTTGGAAAGAAATGGCTGACATGTAGAAGGGGGATAAGTAAATAAGTTGCATGAACTGTATATAAATGAACTTACTTAAAATTCTTTAAACAGAAATTTCAGTAGCATAGAGATCCTTGAAATGAAGACAGATAAATCTGACTAATTATAGCCAAATATCTCTTGCTAAAAATTTAGAGAAACTTTCTATGAAATGATTTGTAAATAAAAATCTTAATCCAAAATTATATTATGAATATGTCTTCCTCAGTTAAAGAAATATTATGCCCTTTAAAACAGAGCAAAAGAAAAACTGGCCGAGTGTTCTGTGTGAGAAGAATACGCGGAATATTCATCTATGAACAATGAGAGGAATGGCACCCAAGAAAGGGAACTGTGGAAAAATGAAAGCCCCTCTTGTGTTTTGTCTTTCCTTTATACGTGTATAAAACTGAACAAAGAAAAGAGGCACAAACCCTGGTGTGTGTTCTACTGAAGAGAAACTTGTTTCTGAGAGTTGTCCCCAAATAGCTATCCTCTAAGGAAAAAAAAATACTTTGTTTTAAAGGCAAAGACTCTTGGTTACAGAATACTTCCATGTAATGTAATGTCCAGTCTTGCATATACGGAGATTATAGGCAAGGCATCTTTTTGGTCATTTTAGACCATAGCAGTGCAGATTTTATAGGTACCTTTCTGTACTCTTTCGAGGACAAAATGTGCATGTTTTCAAGGCAGGAGACCTTGAAAGTTGGGGGATAGTTTTGGGCAGTAGCACAGAGTTAATTTCTTTGCAGACCAACTAGAGATTGAAACCACGATCAGATCTATTGAAATCCCAAGTTCTCATGACAATATAGGCTCAAATTCTGCAGAGATCTCAAGTGCTAGAATACGTTGTTTGAAAAGTATCGGAGCTCCCTGCCTTCATCCTGACAGTAGCATTAATTTTAAAATGACTATATTCCTAGATAAAAACACACATTTTAAAAATTTTATAAATAACCTTAATCCTTTTGTTCTGACAATATAATAATGAAGACATAATATTAATAAATACAAGTTAATGTTTTTTGGAGTTTTTAAAAATCCATATTGATTTCCAAAACGTTTGTTTCTACTGTTGAAAAGAGAAATTCAAACCACCTGATTGTTCACAGTAAGTAAAATTCAGCTACATATTTATCTTTGATTTCACTAGACAAGTAATATTGAAAAAAATGAAACATGCCTGTCACCTGACACTTGAAAACATAATATTTGTTAACTTAGTGTTTTTGTTGTTGTTGTTTTGTTTTGTTTTGTTTTTTAGTAGGGGCGTACTCACTATGTTTCCCAGGCTAACCTTAAACTTCTGAGCTCAAGCAATTTTCCCACCTCAGCCTCCCAAGTTGCTGGGATTATAGGCTCATATCACCACACTCAGCTTCTTAAACTTAGTTGTTTTATGTTTCCTGTTTTAAATTTTAGAAATAAATGGATTTAACTAAAACAATAACCTTTACTTGTAGCAGTTTTAGGTTTACAAAAAACAAACAAAAAACCTGGGGAGAAAGTAGAGTTCCTATATGCCCATTCACCCTTCTCCTCTTCACTTTTCCCCATTATTAACTATGGTGGTACATTTGCTACAACTAATGAACCAATATTGATACATTATTGTAACTATAGTACATTAGGGTTCACTGGGCGTATATTTAATGGATTTTGACAAATGCATGATGTTATGTGCCCACCATCATAATATCATACAAATTACTTTCACTGCCATAAAAATCCTCTGTACTCTACCTGTTTATCCCTCCCCATTTCCAAACCCTGGTATCTTTTTTACTGTATCTATAGTTTTGCCTTTTCCAAAATGTCATATAGTTGGAATCATACAGGATATAGCTGTTTAGACTAGTTTATTTCATTTAGCAGTATGCACTTAAGGTTTCCCTGTATAGTTTCATGATGAATAGCTCACTTCTCTTTAGTGCTGAATAATCTTCCATTGTATGGATGTACAAGTTTGTTTATTCATTCACCTACTTAAAGACATCTTCGTTGCCTCCAATTTTTTTGCAATTATAAATTGGGCTGCTATAAACATTTATGTGTAGGATTTTGTGGAACATAATTTTCAACGAAATACCAATGAGTATGATTGCTAGATCATATGGTAAGTGTATGTTTAATTTTTTAAGAAACTGCCAAATAGCATTTTGCATTCCCACCAACAATGAGTTTGTATTTCTCCACATCCTTGACAGCATTTGTTGTTGCCAGTGTTTTGAGTTTTAGCCGTTCTCATAGGTGTTTAGTGATATCTCATTGTTTTAATTTGCAATTCTCTAATGGCATATTATGTTGATCATTTTCTATGCAGGTTTTTCATCTGCATTTCTTTGGTGAGATGTCTGTTCAGATCTTTTGCTCACATTTTAATCAAGTTGTTTTTCTTCTTGAGTTTTAAGACTTTTTGGTGTATTTTGGATAACAGTCAATTATCAGAAATGTGTTTAGCAAATATTTTCATCTAGTCTGTGATTTGTCTTTCACAAATATGGAAGTTTTAATTTTAATAAACTCTAACATCAATTATTTCTTTCATAAATCTGGCTTGTGGTGTTATATCTAAGACCTTATTGGAAAACCCAAGATCAACTAGATGTTCTCCTATTTATCTTCTAAAAGTTTTACAGTTTTGCGTTGTACATTTAGGTCTATGATTTATTTTGAGTTAAATTTTGTGAATTTAATGTCAGTGTCTAGATTTTTTTTCATGTGGATGTTCAGTTATTGGACTGTTTGTTGAAAAGACTTTTGCTCCATTGTATTGCCTTTACTTCTTTGTCAAAGAACAGTTGACTGTACTTATGTGGGTCGATTTCTGGCCTTTCTCTTCTGTTCCATTGATCTAGTTGTATGTTTGCAAATACCACACTACCTTGACTCATGTAGCTATATAGTAAGCCTTGGGGTTGGGTAGTGTCAGCATTCTGACTCTTTCTTCAATATTGTGTTTCCTATTCTAGATCTTTTGCCTCTCCATATAAACTTTAGAATCAGTTTGTGAATATCCACAAAATAACTTCGTGGGATTTTGATTGGGATTATTTTGAGTCTAAAAATTAAATTGGGAAGAAGTAATATTTTGATAGTATTGAGTCTTACTATCCATGAACATGGAATATCTCTCAGTTTATTTAGTTCTTTTTTGATACCTTTGATCAGAGTTTTGTAGTTTTCTTCATATAGATCTTATACATATTTTGTTAGATTTTATATGAAGAATTTATTTAATTTTTTGGTCTTAGTGTAGGTGTTGTGCTTTCAATTTTAAATTTCAATATTTAATTGGTAATATATTGAAACACAAATTTTGTATGCCTTTAATGCTTGACTCCCAATTTCTCTTTAAAAAATATCCCTAAACTTGTGTATGTATATTAAATTGCTCTTTGCTTCCACATGGTTCCCAATTCTTCTTTTTTAATATGTGATTTAAAAAAAGCTCCCCATTTTAAATTTATAATACTGCTATTTGTCAACAGCTCATATTTTTATTTGAAGTTTATTCTGGAATGTGTGTTAAATGTGGTGTGGTGTGATTCCAACCATCGTATAAGTCTAATTCATGTATTCCATTGGATATAAAAGAGTAATCTGACTTTTTTTTGTTTGTTTTTTTGAGACGGAGTCTCACTCTGTCGCCCAGGCTGGAGTGCAGTGGCACAATCTCAGCTCACTGCAAGCTCCGCCTCCCAGGTTCACGCCATTCTCCTGCCTCAGCCTCTCTGAGTAGCTGGGACTACAGGCGCCCGCCACCTCGCCTGGCTAATTTTTTTTTTGTATTTTTAGTAGAGACGGGGTTTCACCGTGGTCTCGATCTCCTGACCTCGTGATCCGCCCGCCTCGGCCTCCCAAAGTGCTGGGATTACAGGCGTGAGTCACCGCGCCCGGCCTAATCTGACTTTTTTATCTTGTAAGAGTAGAGTGCTAGAATTTATCTTTTAATACTTATTTTTTCCTGTTTTTAAAGTGCTTATTTTAACAAACCTGGAAAACACTGAAGAGTATAATAAAATTGTTCAGAAGCCTACAATACAGGTAATAGTTTGAAATATAGGCTCCTTTTTTTTAACTTGTGAGAAATTTTTTTTTTCGATTTGTGGGAAATTCATCAGGTTTAGAATATGCCACTTCAGATATAATTCTTTTCCTCGTAATGATCAAGAATTTAGTACATATGAGATGAAAGATTTTGCTAGTTCACCTAAATGTAGACATAAGCATGTCCCTGCTAGTATTGATGGTATTCTGTTGTTGCAAGAAGTTGATAGTGTTTTCCTGTGCCAGAGCATTTGGGACCAAAGTCATAGGACTTGTTATATATTCTCAGAATTCTCTGCTGACCTAGTAGTGGGGGCCACATTTTTCTTTAAAAATATATAATGAGGTTTTTTGTTTGTTTGCTTTTGGAGAACAATTTATCCAGGGATATAGCATTTGGAACCTGGTAAATTACTTTTGGCAGCACGTCACTGAGTAACACTGAGTTAAATGTTGATGAGTCGTATATAAGGTAAAGTAGCTATTTTCAAAATGTTAAGTTCTCTTTGGTCTTGTCCACAACATCAATACTGAGAGGTCCTGATAGACCAATGTTTCTTTTGAATATAGCCAACCTATGGAGAGAAAAATCTGTTAAGTGTTTCTAGGGTTTGGGAAACGTGAAAGGGTATTGGTAAGTTATGGTGAACTGGACTGAAAATATTACTGGAAAAGAAAACAGGCCACAAAACTAATAGGAAAATATTACTTTAAATCCTTTATTTTAGAATTGTAATATTCCCCTTAACGTTTATGTTTTAGGACTTCTAGTGGTGGGGTGGGAGAATACAAAATATTTAATTTTATAGAAGAAACAGTCTGCTAATTTACAAATAATTTAAAAATGAATTAGTCAATATTTAAAATATTAAATAATGTGCTGTAATCAACATTTAAAATCATCTACATTCAGATCTGTTATCCTAAAATTATCAGTAATATAATATGCCTTAGAAGAAAAACCAGAAGAGTTTGCCTCTTATAAGCACTTTAGAGCAACTATTTGATAACTGTGCCTTTAAAGTTAAATATTAGATGGTATTGCCAGATGGATCTCATATGGTAAATAGCACTCTACGAGATGGCATTTTATTTTGCTATTTTTTTTTAAAAATGAAAGTCCAACACAAAATAGTCTAGGTCATTAAATGAATTCAGAGTTATGCCTTAAACAAGTATAAGATTGCAACATAAATTAACAAAGGCCAATGAATTCAAAGTTGATGCTGACTTTTTCCATTTTATTTAAATTATGCAATAGCCTCAGTTATCATTGAGAACTGTTTTATTATTTTTATTGTTGTTGCTAACATATCTTTTGACCAAAATATCTCCAAATATTTGGCTGCATATTATGTATTATAGAAGCAGTTAAAAAACAATGATAGCTGAAACGCTTGGAGAGGTGGTAGTATAAAAAAAATTTAAATGTAGCTTGAAACTCTTTTTTCTTTATGGGAAAGAGAACACTTCATTCAACTATATTTTTCCTGACATAACAAATATATAGCACTGTTTTCAAGCTAGTTACCACGGTTCTTGGGCCAAGAAAGTAGAGATGTTTCATTTTAGAAAAAATATTGGGATTGAATATAAATATTTGAGGAAATTCCTTCTAAGAATAAAGAACTTTTCGAGGGAAAAACAGTAAGTAAAAAAAAAAATGTAGGTTTAAAGAAAGAAAAGCTGATAAGTTTGCACTAAGTTTTATATAGCACAAATTATATGTAATGAGTACATGATATTTGAAGTTTTTACGTGTGCCCTCAATTTGTGCAAGTTCCTTCCGTCCTCTCTTCCATCCTTCTGTCCTTCCATTCTTTCTGTTTTGCCCTGAAAATTTCCCTCTCCCTTTCATTTCCCTCCCCCTTTCCTTTCCTTTCATTTCCCTCCTCCTTTCCTTTCCTTCCTCCTTTCATTTCCCTCTCCCTTTCCCTCTCCCTCTCCCTCTCCCCCTTCCCCTTCCCCTTCCCCTTCCCCTTCCCTTCCCTTCCCTTTCCCTCCTCCTTTGATTTCCCTGCTCCTCTCCTCTCCTCTGCTCTTCTCTCCTCTCCTTTCCCCTCCTTTTCCCTCCCCTCCCCTCCCCTAAATCCCCTCCTTTCCCCTCCCCTCCCCTCCCCTAACATCCCCTCCTTTCCCCTCCACTATCCTCATTCTTTTCTCTTGACTTGGATGATACCATATTCTGATTGATCTTACCTAATTTTCTGGCTTCAGTTACTATATATGGATTGATTACAGCCACATCTTTATCTTAAACAAGATCCTCTTCCTGAACCTCAGACTCCAATACCAAATTACCTTCTAGACATCTTCATTTGAATAACCCATAAGTAACTTAACATATAAAGAAATAAACTTAGCACATCCAAGCCGCTTCCCTCACGTTTCACATCTCTGTGAATCATATTACCACCAACCCAGATACCCAAGTCAGGTAAGCTCAACTTGATCCCTTCCTGACTACCACATTTAGTTAACTACCATATTCTTTTGAATCTACATCTTTGAAATTATCCACTCTTCTGCATATCTAGAGTCACTATTCTATTCTACATCATCATGCTTTGCTTTAGTTATTGAAATAATTTTCTAATGCCTCTTCTTTCTTCAGTTGTGCACCCCTGTTTTTATTTGAGATAAAGGGAAAGATGAAACAGTCTGCCATGTGACTTTATCACTTAATACTCTTCAGTAGTTTCCCATTACTCTTATGATTAAGTCTAGTTATTTTCAGAGGTTTCAGAAGGTCAGGCATATAAAGAGGTCACAAATTCTTTTGTGATAGCACAACAGCTCTGTATCTTGATTTTGTTGGTGGTTATATCAATATATGTGATACAAAGATGAACAAAAAATGAGTGCATGCAAACTGATGAAATCCAAATAAAATTTGTTGTTTATTTTATTGTGCTAGGTGAACTTCCTCATTTTCATAATCTACATGGTTATATAAGATGATACCAATGTGGAAAGCTGGGTAACGGGTAAATTTGACCTATCTATACTAATTTGCAACTTCATGTGTGTATATAATCACTTCAAAATAAAAAGATGTTAATTTGCTTGACTGTAGTAATCATTTCACTATTTACAGTTATATCAAAACATGCTGAACACCTGAAATATATCCTAAAAAAATAAATGATTTCAAAAATGAAATGTGTCCGTTCCTAGCTGACTAATGTTGAACAAATTATGTACCGTTTCTACCTTTGTTCCTTCTTCTCCCCAGCAGACTACATTATCATCTAGTCAAAAAAAAAGTAGACACATCCATCTAAATACATGCTTAACATCCCAAGATAAAATCTGTAAACATCCTGGGTCAGCTGGGTGGGACTAGCTAGTGGTATCCTCTTTTCATGACGTTTTGTAAAAAGAAATTAACCTACCACTTAAAAAGACTAATCTGTTTACCTATGTTCTGAACAGTAATTCTACTTTTTTAGAAATTTTGCACTATTAATTAATTTTATCTTTTCTATGTCTTCATGCTTTGTCTCTTTGTAAACTCCTTTGTTATCAGCATTCAAACTTGTTCAACCCTTCACTATTTTTTTTTAAAGAAAAGAAAAAGAAAACTCCTTCCTAACATTTCAATCTGCCTTGAAAAATTATTGCTTTGGAAACCATTGTTTTTATTGTTTGCTTTTTGACTTTTCATGTATTATTTGGATTATACTAATCATGTTACTGAATCAAATGGACACTTTAAAATTTGTTTTACACATACCATAAAATTTCACCCATTTCAAGAATAGAGTTTAGCATATTCGCAAGGTTGTACAAACATCACCACTATCTAATTCCAGAACGTTTTAATCATCCCAAAGATTCTACACTGTGGATCTAGCAGTCATTCCTGGAGATCCATGCTCTTGTCTTCCAGTGATTTGTAACTACCTGATTATCTCTCTACATAATACTCTACCAAAAACATGGTGATACTGGAGATTTCTCTCTTTGTCTTCTGTTTTCCAAGTTAACCCTCTCTAGTTGCCTCAACTGCCCCTACTGTATAAGATTTCTCACCATTCTTGAGGAGTCGCCACACTGTCTTCCACAATGGTTGAACTAATTTACACTCCCACCAACAGGGTAAAAGCGTTCCTATTTCTCCACATCCTCTTCAGCGTCTGTTGTTTCCCGACTTTTTAATGATCACCATTCTAACTGGTGTGACATGGTATCTTATTGTGGTTTTGACTTGCATTTCTCTAATGACCAGTGATGATGAGCTTTTTTTTGCCTGTTTTTTGGCTGCATAAATGTCTTCTTTTGAGAAGTGTCTGTTAATATCCTTCACCCACTTTTTGATGAGGTTGTTTGTTTTTCTATCTAGAGCTAGAAATACCACTTGATCTGGGAATCCCATTACTGGGTATATACCCAAAGGATTATAAATCATTCTACTATAAAGACATATGTGTATGTTATTAAAAAAAATACATGTATGTTTATTGTGGCACTGTTCACAATAACAAAGACTTGGAACCAACCCAAATGCCCATCAATGATAGACTGAGTAAAGAAAATGTGACGCATATACACCATGGAATACTATGCAGCCATAAAAAGGGATGAGTTCATGTTCTTTGCAGGGACATGGATGAAACTGGAAACCATTATTCTCAGCAAATTAACACAAGAAGAGAAAACCAGACACCACATGTTCTCACTCATAAGTGAGATTTGAACAGGGAGAACACATGGACACAGGGAGGGGAACATCACACACCAGGGCCTGTTGGGGGATGGGAGGCTAGGGGAGGGATAGCATTAGGAGAAATGCCTCATGTAGATGACAGGTTGATGGGTGCAGCAAGCCACCATGGCATATGTATACCTATGTAACAAACCTGCATGTTCTGCACATGTACCCCAGAACTTAAAGCGTAATAATAAAAAAAAGAAAAAAAAAGATTTCTCTCACCATTCTACATGTTTTTCTCTTTAGGCTTTTTGATAAGGCGGTGTCCTCATAATATAAGACATGTGCCATGATCTGGCCAGTTCAGAGTAAGGTGGGATAATTGCTTATCTTCTTTAATTTATTATTGTAGCTCATGCTATTATCGTGGAACTTCTTTGATCCTTGATTGATACACGGAACTTCTGACATTTGCTGATATTCCCTCTATAGTTTCCTGCTTCTAATGAATAATATTAATTTTATTTTAAAAAGTTGGGGTTGGGAGAAGGTAAAGGGGAGATGGATGTGAGGAACTGGGATACGTGACTAACACAAACTTAATGTACATCTGGCATAATCATCAGTTAATTCAATGTAGTTTCATTTTTGACTTGGTTAGTATCCTACAAAATAAATAGATTAATACTAAGTTTGAAAATGAGTATATTTCTTGCAATGGACTAGAGATTTGTGGGGTTTGTGATAGCACTAAATGAATACATGTTATGTTCTATCATACTATGGTATTATTTTCAATAACTGAAATGAGAATAAGTATATTTTGAAGAAGTGAATAGAAAGCACTTATATCTGATTTCTGCTGAGATTTTTTCAAAGTTACTAAATAAAAGCAGCATTTGTGACTTAGGGTGAAGCTTAGGAAATAGAGGTCTTTATATGATTTTTTTTCTTTAAATGTTAAGACTACTCTGAATGGATAGTTTGATGATTCTAAATGGAAACTAGAAAAGCAGGTCTAACAGTAACCAGATGTCCTGGGATTTAGAATGGCATGCTAAAAGTAGCAGCCTATATGAAGCTTTTGAAAACTCACAATGCTTGTCATTTCTAATTTTCTTTTATGAACTATTTCAAAAATATAAGGCACAAAATTAATGTAATAAATACCAAATACCCATCACCCATATTTTTAAAAAATTAGCATTTGCCGTATTTGCTTGAATTTTGTTTTTACAGAAATTAATCATTGCAGAAATAGTTGAAGTTCCCTTGTGTTTACATTTCCACCTTTTGTCCCTAGAGGTAACCACTCTTCTGAAGTTAATGCGTATGCTTTCAGTTCATTTTTTTACTATTTTTATATTTTCATTTCATGCATGCACATGCGCACACACTTATCCATGAACATTCAGTGCAGTTTTGTGTACTTAAAAATTTACAAAACATTTCTCACCATAATGCCATGGTTTGCAATCTGTGTTCCAAGACACTCCTGTGGGGCCACAGTGAACTCACAGGTGGGCCATGAGCTATTTAAAATTTTTAAGAGAAACGTAGCAGTATTCAGCATCTGTCAGACACCAGGTCAGACACTAGCTTGAATAGTTCAGTTTTAGCGTGGGATTTCAGTAAATTCATCCTGATGGTGTCATGTCTTTGTGAAGCTTGGTTTTTGGTGGTTGCTGTCATAGAAAGCAGGTACTGCATGAAAATTAATATAGAACAGGAAGTAAGTGTGGCAGTGTCCAATCAGATTTCAAGGTTTGAAAAGTTGTGCAGTGCCTGACAGGCACACACATCCCAATAATAATAAATTTAAAGATGGCTATATAAGAATGAAGTAAAAATAATTTTTAAAAATTTGTGTTTATTATTTCTATATGGCTGTATTGCTGGGACAAAAATACTTATTGAGTTGATTAGACCTAACTACTAAATTAATGGATCTGTTACATACTTTTAAGCTAAGTTTGTTGTGAAAATATTACTAAGACACTAAGTGCTCTGAAAAAAAAGTAAGAAGACAGTGAAGTTTGGATATTTATTTTTCTTTCTGTAATAGTTTATATGAGGCTACGATTATCCATTCCGTAAAGGCTTGGCAGGATTCAACTGTTAAACCATGTGTGATGTAACTTGTCAGGAGATTATTTTTTCTCTCAATTATTGATCATAAATTTATTCAGGTTTTCTATTTCTAATTACATGGTTTTCTTATGTTACATGTTTCTAGGAAACTGCCTATTTCATTTGAGTTTGTAAATTGATTGCCATTTAGGTGTTTAGTATATTCTCAGGTTATTTTAAATCTTTGCTATGTTGTTCGAGATACATTCTCTTTATTCCTAAAGTTTCTAATCAGTGCCTCTATTTTCTTACTTAAATATTTAATGATTAATATTTTTTGATCAGCATAAGTTTTACTGCGGGTTGAATACTGAAAAAATAATATGGTTTAGCCTAATATATTACACCTCTTCTTAAAGAACAAATTTTGGTTTTGCTGATGCTCTCTATTGTACATTTGTTTCATGTTATTAATTTTTGTTCTGATCATTATTGTTTCTTTCCTTCTCTTTTACATGGATTATTCTGCTATTTTTTTTAACTTGCTAAGTGAGATCCTTAACTAACTAATTTTACATATTTAAAAAATCTAATATATGCATTTAAAGCCATAAATTTTCCACTAAGAACCACTTTAGCTGCATCCCACAGGTTTTGATATGTAGTGCCTTTATTGTGTTCATTTTAAATAATTAACATTTCAATTATGATTTCTTCTTTGACTCGTGGAATATTTATGAATTTTTTTTAGTTTCTAAATATATAGGGCTTTTAAATCTATCTTTTCATCTTAATTTCTTATTTTATTCCGTTGTGGTCAGATACCTTATTTTGTAATACCAATTCTTTGGTATTTGTTAACACCTCTTTTTAGATCATAACGGTTGAATTTTATAAATATTACACATTAGTTGGAAAGAATGTACAATCTTCAAAGGGTGAAGTTTTTACACATCAGTTAGTTCAAAATGATGTAATGTAAATCTATATCTTTACTAATTTTATTCTTTCCTGTTGATGTATCTTCTACTTCATGACTCACTCCTTTACTTTGTTCAGGGTTCTGCTCAAATATCACCTTCTTAGAGTCTTTCTGTAAATATTTTTTCTGCATATCTGTTTCTCCATCTCTTCATCTATTTTCTTTTGTACTACTTTTCTCTTGTGGCATTTATTAGTACTGAACATTATATTTTATATTTCTGTATTCATTGTCTTCCTCATGAGAGTATAAACAGGAATTATGTTTTATTCACTAATATATCTTCAGGGTCTAAAATAATATCTGCCTAAAAAAGCATTTAATAGATAGATGTTGAATTGAACAAAAGAGTATCAGTTTTTGATCCTATGGTTAGCTCATTCTCAGTTGAAGAAGGTTGCTTTCTCTGTGAGTTCTTTGGGTCCTTCCAAAGTAATTTAGCATTTCCTTCTATTCTGTGACCCATGATCTGTGCCTGTACTGGTCTAAAGAAAACCTAATAGGTTTTGTGTTAATTTTTGGCTTTGAGTTTTCTGTCCCAAATAGGGCAATGCTGATTCCTAAGGCACCCATGGCACGTATCTGGGTTTCATTTTCTATGTGTTTTTTTTTTCCCAGAACCGTAAGAAGATTTCTAGCTTTATTACTCTGTCTCTAGGCTAGTCTATAGACTTTTCTAGTCTAAATCTTACAGATGCAGGAGGGGACATCCATTAATAAGCGGGAGTCTCAGTTTCTGTTCCACTCCTCTCATTGGCTTCAGGCTTTGTCTGTTTCCCCACACTGCGGACAAATATATGGATGTATGTGGCTATGGTGCTCTAGGGGGACACCAAGAGTTCAGCCCCACCTTCTGCTCTGGCTTTGAGTTCTTTTTTTTCTGACACCCAGAGATTTCCCTTTATAGCTTTCATTCTAACTTGTTTCACTTCTTAATTAGCAACATCATACTGAATATCTCTTTATATGAAAAGAAAGGGAGATAGAACTATGTCAGCTGAATCTCGCTGTCTTGACTTTTAATAGTTTTTTAAGGATATTTATGCTAATCATTATGATTGCTTATAGCCTAATAACTTTTCTATAGAAGTGCATAGTATGTATATGATTAATATATTTAGCACTTGATTTGGATCATGTTGCCCTAATTTTTCAGTTGCTGACATATTTACTCTTGTACTGTCACATCAATAATCATATGTGATTGATAAAATTAAATCTCCTTTAAGTTAGCAGTTAGCATCATACAGTGAGCATTTATTTGTGAGAGAGAGTGTGTATGTCTAGTGGAGGGAGTAAAAAAGACAGAAAGAGAGAGAAGTTGAAAAGTTTAGGTGGAGAGAGAGATTATTACCAAAAAAAGGTAGTTTAGGAGAGAAAGAGAGATAAGAACGTGCATAGACACACACAGGCTCAAAATAAAGGGATGGAGGAAGATCTGCCAAGCAAATGGAAAACAAAAAAGGCAGTGGTTGCAATCCTAGTCTCTGATAAAACAGACTACACCAACAAAGATCAAAAGAGACAAAGAAGGCCATTACGTAATGGTAAAGGTATCAATTCAACAAGAAGAGCTAACTATCCTAAATATATATGCACCCAATATAGGAGCACCCAGATTCATAAAGCAAGTCCTTACAGACCTACAAAGAGACTTAGACTCCCACATAATAATAATGGGAGACTTTAACACCCCACTATTAACATTAGACAGATCAACGAGACAGAAAGTTAAAAAGGATATCCAGGATTTGAACTCAGCTCTGCACCAAGTGGACCTAATAGACATCTACAGAACTCTCCACCCCAAATCAACAGAATATACATTCTTCTCAGCACCATATCACACTTATTCCAAAATTGACCACATAGTTGGAAGTAAAGCACTCCTCAGCAAAATGTAAAAGAAGAGAAATTATAACAAACTGTCTCTCAGACCACAGTGCAATCAAACTAGAAGTCAGGATTAAGAAACTCACTCAAAACCGCTCAACTACATGGAAATGGAACAACCTGCTCCTGAATGACTACTGGGTACATAAAGAAATGAAGGCAGAAATAAAGATGCTCTTTGAAACCAACGAGAACAAAGACACAGCATACCAGAATCTCTGGGACACATTCAAAGCAGTGTGTAGAGGGAAATTTATAGCACTAAATGCCCACAAGAGAAAGCAGGAAAGATGTAAAATTGACACCCTAACATCACAATTGAAAGAACTAGAGAAGCAAGAGCAAAAGCATTCAAAAGCTAGCAGAAGGCAAGAAATCAGTAAGATCAGAGCAGAACTGAAGGAGATAGAGACACAAAAAACCCTTCAAAAAATCAATGAACCCAGGAGCTGGTTTTTTGAAAAGATCGACAAAATTGATAGACTGCTAGCAAGACTAATAAAGAAGAAAAGAGAAAAGAATCAAATAGACGCAATAAAAAATGATAAAGGGGATATCACCACCGATTCCACAGAAATACAAACCACCATCAGAGAATACTATAAACACCTCTATGCAAATAAACTAGAAAATCTAGCAGAAATGGATAAATTCCTGGACACACACACCCTCCAAAGACTAAACTAGGAAGAAGTTGAATCCGTGAATAGACCAATAACAGGCTCTGAAATTGAGGCAATAATTAATAGCTTACCAACCAAAAAAAGTCCAGGACCAGATGGATCCACAGCCGAATTCTACTAGGGGTACAAGGAGGAGCTGGTACCATTCTTTCTGAAACTATTCCAATCAATAGAAAAAGAGGGAATCCTCCCTAACTCATTTTTTGAGGCCAGCATCATCCTGATACTAAAGCCTGGCAGAGACACAACAAAAAAAGAGAATTTTAGACCAATATCCCTGATGAAAACATCGATGCAAAAATCCTCAATAAAATACTGGCAAACCAAATCCAGCAGCACATCAAAAAGCTTATCTACCATGATCAAGTGGGCTTCATCCCTGAGATGCGAGGCTGGTTCAACATACACAAATCAATAAACGTAGTCCAGCATATAAACAGAACCAAAGACAAAAACCACGTGATTATCTCAATAGATGCAGAAAAGGCCTTTGACAAAATTCAACAGCCTTCATGCTAAAAACTCTCAATAAATTAGATATTGATGGGACGTATCTCAAAATAATGAGAGCTATTTATGACAAACCCACAGCCAATATCATACTGAATGGGCAAAACTGGAAGCATTCCCTTTGAAAACTGGCATAAGACAGGGATGCCCTCTCTCACTACTCCTATTCAACATAGTGTTGGAAGTTCTGGCCAGGGCAATCAGGCAGGAGAAAGAAATAAAGGGTATTCAATTAGGAAAACAGGAAGTCAAATTGTCCCTGTTTGCAGATGACATGATTGTATATCTAGAAAACCCCATCATCTCAGCCCAAAATCTCCTTAAGCTGATAAGCAACTTCAGCAAAGTCTCAGGATACAAAATCAATGTGCAAAAATCACAAACATTCATATACACCAATAACAGACAAACAGAGAGCCAGATCATGAGTGAACTCCCATTCACAATTGCTTGAAAGAGAACAAAATACCTAGGAATCCAACTTACAAGGGATGTGAAGGACCTCTTCAAGAAGAACTACAAACCACTGCTCAACGAAATAAAAGAGACACAAACAAATGGAAGAACATTCCATGCTCATGGGTAGGAAGAATCAATATCGTGAAAATGGTCATACTGTCCAAGGTAATTTATAGATTCAATGCCATCCCCATCAAGCTACCAGTGACTTTCTTCACAGAACTGGAAAAAACTACTTTAAAGTTCATTTGGAAGCAAAAAAGAGCCCACATTGCCAAGACAATTCTAAGCCAAAAGAACAAAGCTGGAGGCATCACGCTACCTAACTTCAAACTATACTACAAGGCTACAGTAACCAAAACAACATGGTGCTGGTACCAAAACAGAGAGATAGACCAATGGAACAGAACAGAGCCCTCAGAAATAATACCACACATCTACAACCATCTGATCTTTGACAAACCTGACAAAAACAAGAAATAGGGAAAGGATTCCCTATTTAATAAATAGTGCTGGGAAAACTGGCTAGCCATATGTAGAAAGCTGAAACTGGATCCCTTCCTTACACCTTATACAAAAATTAATTCAAGATGGATTAAAGACTTAAATGTTAGACCTAAAACCACAAAAACCCTAGAAGAAAACCTAGGCAATACCATTCAGGACATAGGCATGGGCAAGGACTTCATGTCTGAAACACCAAAAGCAATGGCAACAAAAGCAAAAATTAACAAATGGGATCTAATTAAACTAAAGAGCTTCTGCACAGCAAAAGAAACTACCATCAGAGTGAACAGGCAACCTACAGAATGGGAGAAAATTTTTGCAATGTACTCTTCTGACAAACGGCTAATATCCAGAATCTAAAAAGAACTCAAACAAATTTACAAGAAAAAAAACCAAACAACTCCATCAAAAAGTGGGTGAAGGATATGAACAGACACTTCTCAAAAGAAGATATTTATGCAGCCAGCAGACACATGAAAAAATGCTCATCATCACTGGCCATCAGAGAAATGCAAAGCAAAACCTCAATGAGATACCATCTCACAGCAGTTAGAATGGCGATCATTAAAAAGTCAGGAAACAACAGGTGCTGGAGAGGATGTGGAGAAATAGGAACACTTCTACACTGTTGTTGGGACTGTAAACTAGTTCAACCATTGTGGAAGACAGTGTGGCGATTCCTCAAGGATCTAGAACTAGAAATACCATTTGACCCAGCCATCCCGTTACTGGGTATATACCCAAAGGATTATAAATCATGCTACTGTAAAGACACATGCACATGTATGCTTATTGCAGCACTATTCACAAGAGCAAAGACTTGGGATCAACCCAAACGTCCATCAATGATAGACTGGATTTAGAAAATGCGGCACATATACACCATGGAATACTATGCAGCCATAAAAAAGGATGAGTTCATGTCCTTTGTAGGGACATGGATGAAGCTGGAAACCATCATTCTCAGCAAACTATGGCAAGGACAAAAAACCAAACACTGCATGTTCTCACTCATAGGTGGGAATTGAACAATGAGAACACTTGGACACCGAAAGGGGAACATCACACCCCAGGGCCTGTCATGGGGTTGGGGGAGGGGGGAGGGATAGCATTAGGAGATATACCTAATGTAAATGACGAGTTAATGGGTGCAGCACACCAACATGGCACATGTATGCATATGTAACAAACCTGCACGTTGTGCACATGTACCCTAGAACTTAAAGCATAATAAAAAAAAGAAAATGGAATCCATCGCTTGCAATGTGAAAAATAAATAAATAAAAAGTTTCTTTCAAAAAAAGAAGAAGATAGGGAGTAGATGAGATGGCATTGATAAGACAGTTTGTACCTAGACAAGAGTTATCTTTGGCAAGGTTGGTTTAATTCTTTTCAGGGATGCACATGAACTAGCAGAGGCAGATAAATTATTTCAATTCTAATCTTCCCTCCTTTTCAACATGTTGTACCTGACTTCTTTTACATATAACTAAACAGGTACTTTTTGCTGATACCTGACTGATGTTGAAGGGTTTGCACTTACACTCAACTTTTGGCACTTTATTATTTCTGCTGTATTCATGTCTACAGGGAGAAATTGGTCCCTCTGAGTACAGAGCAAGTGACTGTCAGCTTGATTGTGTTTGAAAGCTCCTATCCTATCGTGTAATATTATCAGGAACCAAGGATTAGCAAACCTATGTTATTTTGGAAATACTTTTCTTCAGCATGCTGAACAAATAGCAAGAGCATAGGTAATAAAGCTATTGAAACCTCACAAGTGAAATGTGAGCACTTCATCCTCTTTTGGAAATATTGCAATGTTTTGTGATTTCTCCTTCATATGAGGAAAGAGAAAGAATCTTTCCAATTATTTCTTTAATGAATCAGTTACTTTGTGGAGCTTTTGAAAATGTTATTTTTCAGATAGATTCAACAATCTTACCCCTATTGTGTAACTTAGTAGTAAGCTTTCTGCATTCATTGTACCTGGGAAGGTCAAGCATTTTATGACCTCAAAAGCCTGATTCTTGTTTTATACAGACAATTACCTAAAAGTTCCCATTATTTAAAATGGATATTTCAACCATCTCAAGGTTTACTTTTACTAGGATTCTCAAGTGGTTTTATTTATTGAATACTGAATCAAACTGAAGCAGACTTTATGATGTTATCTAAAATCTTACTTTATGTATTTTCTCATTTTATTTTAAAAATCATGGTTGTATGACATGCTGATATAATTTAATGGTAAACTTTACATTTAGATTTTATAGTTTTAGCATTTTTGTCAAACCCTAGTTGAAGCTACAAAAATATTTTGACACTATAGACTTTAGAGATTTATGTAGCCAGAATAGATAAAGCAGAATTGGATGTCAGAAGCATAGAGTACAATTTATTGGTTATCATGATTAGAAGGGCTGATATCTTAATGAAAGCTGATTGGCAGTAGAATTTATTACAGAAACTATAAGATGGGGAGTAGAAAATGATAACATTACTAATTAATATGTAATGTATCTTGTGATAGTGTGAATCAATGTGTTATCATTTAGAATCTTTACTAAATTTTAGTTTAATTGCGTAGCTGTTTTGGTGTTAAAACACAATTTTGAAAAACATATAATGTGTTTAAAATACCTTTTAAAAATAGCTATCAACCAGAAACAGGTAAAGGTGTATTATACTTTGGATAAAGGTATATTCCAATTGGGAAATTTAGAAGACCTAAAAGATTTTGAGGGAGAAAGAATTGTTATAATAGATGTAAATGTAATGTTAAATGGCTTACAGGGTATCTGACAGCATTCTCATAAAACATTGTAAGGGAAGTCGGTAAACATCTTGAAGACAAAGGAATCATGAGCGATGAAAAAAATGAGTTTATTATAAACAAATCTTGCCTGACAAAATTAATAATGTTTGAAATAGAATGCAGAATTAGCATGGTTAAAGGGAATGTATATTTTGAACTTCAACCAAGTGTTTGTTGTGGCTTTTCAAAAATAATTGTAAATTTATGATATAAATAATCTGATGGATAAAATATGCAGAGAAAGCTGATGAATCTATAGAAGGCCAAATTTTAATGCCAAGAACACCCTCAAATGGATTGCAGGATTAGGCAGCAGTGACAAGAGTGACCTGAGAGGTTCAGGTTTCCTGTAATCTTTTCCAACCCCCCCATACACATATATTTCATATAAAAGCAAAATGTGTATCACAAAAAAGCAGATTCTAATACAAGTCCTCCTAACACACTTTCTGATCAAATTTTCTTGCTAAATCTCCCCATATATAAATTTTGGAGGCTTCACTGATGGGTTAGATCAGGGTTTGCCAAATGCATCCCACCCCCTTCTGTAAACAAAGTTTTATTGGAGTACAGCCATGGCCATTTGTTTATATGTTTATTGCCTATGGCTGCCTTCAGACTATAGTAGCAGAGTTGAGTAGTTGAAACAAACTATATGACCTGCAAAGGCTAAAATATTTATTATTTGGCACTTTATAGATAAAGGTCCTGGTTTAAATGAATGAATGTTTTCACCTGTAGAGGCATTAGAACTGTTGTCAAGGCTAGGTATAGTCAGAATATTTGTACATTGCATGAATGTGGGAGGGAGTGAACATGTAAAGATTCAGGGTTTGGTGTCACCCTGAATCTTCCCATGTTTTGTCATTTTGACCCATCTATTTTGGCAGTAAAGGTCCCAAATTGGGTATGTGTCATTGTAACTACTTTCATTCAGTTCCATTCAAATGTTCTTGACATCGTAAAAGGACATAATGACATATCAAAAGTTTAATAGGGAAGTGTGAAGGAAACAATAGCTGAGAAGAACAATGTTGTTAATCTTATGTGTTAATACATTGTAGGTCTAATGTGGTAGGAATGTATTTTGTTTAGAACATTTTCAAAATAAGCGTCATCCACCTGATCTTGGACCCATCTCTCAAATGGACTTACTGTGCCCCATTAATGCTGAGAGACAGAGCATATTTCAGCCTAGGATTCAACTGAAAAAAGAATTACCTTACACATTGTAAGCACTTGAAAAATATTTATGGCTCATGATTTTTGTAAATTCATTTATTTGTTTTTCAGATCTATCAGTGCTTACTATGTGTCAGGCATGACACCTCGGGGCAAGTGATTTGGCAGAGAATAAGACAGATAGCTTCCTTAATGTAGGAAAATCAACAATGAATCAGTTTATAAATAAGTAAAATAGTTGCAGATAGTGATATCCTGTGAAGAAAAGAAATCTGGGCAGTGGGATCAAAAGTGACCTGGGTCAGATAGGGTGGATAGTGGCATAAAGAGTAACCAGGTGCCATTTGAGTTGAGGACTGAATGATGAGAAAGGGAAGCCCTCATGAAATGATCTGGGAGAAGAGCCTTGTAGAAAAGCATGTTCAAAAGCCCCAAACGAGCATGGCCTGATGAAGGAAGACAAAAAAGGTAGTGTGGCTGGATTTTAGTAAAACAGTTGGTGTGTAGGGATGTGTGAGTGTATGTTTATTTTTGTGTCTGTGTGAGAGTGCTCTTGGGAACAGGACATTAAATTAGCTCCTTGTTTGTTTTCTTAGGTACTCAATTGATTAATCTTTTCTAAACATAAATGTATGTTTCTGATCTAAAATGAGAGTTATTGAATTGATTGTATCTGAATCAACTGTTGTTCAATGAAAGAGAAGGCCCATTCATAGGTGTCTTGATAGAAATAAGAGTGAGAAGAGAGAATACACTGAGATAGTGAAAGTTTGGGAGAAATTAGGAATTAGTAGTTGGTTCTTTGGCTCCAAGACCAAATAGAAGCTTATTTGGAATGTCACTACATGGGTCTGGGTAGTTGTTGTGCATCCCGATGGAGCAGAGACTTGTTCACAGAAAATGGTGACTGAGCAGGGACATTTAAAGAAAGCTGTCTCCTGTTGTTGGAGGGAGGATTTGAGAAAAGGACAAAGATTTTTAAAAAATGACGAGTTACTGGGTGCAGCACACCAACATGCCACATGTATACATATGTAACTAACCTGCGCGTTGTGCGTATGTACCCTAAAACTTGAAGTATAATAAAAATATATATAATTGATTTTTAACAAGAAAAAGATTAGGACTGGCAATGGGCCAGGCTCAATAACTGAAAAGAGACATCCTAAACCCTATTATCTCCATCATCAATGCCAGCCTCACAGAAGAAAAATAAGTTGTTGGTAGATGGACAGGATTATGATGTGGGAGGATGGCATGTTCAAATTAAACCAGGAAATGGAAGCATTATGTACCATATCAATACACCTTTGGGGAGAAGAAAGAGAAAAGTAAATTCAGAGAGCAAAACTGGCTTTGGATAAGAAAGTCAACTGGGCAATAATATAGCAGAGGAAATAGTTTCATTTTCAAAAGCATTACTGTAATGCTTGTTGAAGCAGTTGTGAAAAACCTGAAAACCATGAGTTTATGCAAAGAGACATTTTTGGAACTAGAAAATAACAAGAGGTCTATAACAAACGTATGGAAAATTTCTAAATATTTAAAACCTGTAATTGAAAATTCAGTTAATTTAGTTTAACAAATTACTTAAAATTTAAACTCCATTGGCTGTATTTTGGCTTAAATGTAAAAATTCCTAGTCTATAGCTGCTAATATATTTTATATCACAGATAGGCAAAAGTCTATGCCTTAATTGAAAGGATGAAGCCTTTCATATCAGTCTGAAGCCAAAAGTTATACACAAACTTCTTTGCTTTTTTGACTTGCTTGGATCAGATACTCATCAGGTGCTTTGCTTGGGTACAGACTTGAGAGTTTTACTGTTAGCTTTCATCAGCTTTTTCAACATTGACCTTTGACCATGAAAAATGAAGACAAGAACGGCCTTGAGAAACAATGCTGCTCTGGTTCTAAATCTGGTTCCTCGGTGTAGTTGTATATCATACTTTAATTTCTCTAACTGGCATTTCTCAAGTTTAAATTAATTTGAGTTCACTATGAATTTAACAGAAATTGACAGAGTAGAGACGAGTACCTCATGCTGAACTATATAGGAAGGACATCGTGAAGGACATGTTGAGGGCATAGGAAAAGCCTGATATATATGTGAAAATATTTCAGCTACATGAACATTGCATGACACATTGTAGACCCCATAATTGTTTGCTGAAACAATGTATATTTATTTAAAATCTTATCTCATTGGGTGAGACAGTATAATTTCTGCATTATTTGGAAGTGAGGATATATAATGGAACCAGACTAAGGAGGAATTTGAAAACCAAGTATATACGACTTGATACTGTAAATCATTAGGAATTATTATAGGAAATAACTAGATGATTACCAAATATTTGTTTTATTATGGTGTGTAGGATGATATAGAGATAGATAGAGGCAAAGGATGATATTTTATTCCAGGCATACTTTTATATTAACCAGTTTCTCATTCCCAGCCTAGCTTGGCTGCATTGAAATGAATTTCTTCAGAAAAGTCTGTAGGTCTAATGTAAAAAAAAAAAAAACTGCCTTAATTATCAAGCTTCTTCCTTATGTTATCTTGTATTTGTGTTTCCATTTGCCTTGAGTTGTACCTTCTTTTCTGTATACCTGATATTTAACCATATTTTAGGACTTTGAACATTCTGCTTTATTTTGCCCTTTTATACTTGTGTCTCACTGGTACCTGCCTGTTTGCATTTATTTTAGGGAGTAATTCAATAAAAAATAAATGGAATGAATTTATAACTAAAACCTGTTCTGTGCAAACCATAAGGATGGGATTTATTTATTTTATTTATTTTTTAAGTCAGCCTTTGCTCTTCATGGAATTACTCAATGTATAAAGATTGGTACACTAAAAGCAAATCCTGCATTACAAATTGGTTGCTGTCTTTGGTAGCAATCTGCCAAGAGCATATTTCAAGAAAATAGTCATACTGCAAATTTGGCCCCTTGCTGGCCCTCACTAAGTATGCATTTTACTTTGACATGTTATTTCATAGAAATGATTTAGGACTAGAAATTAAAAGTTGTATCAACTGGTGTACCTCTCATCAGACGAATTAGGAATAGCAGACAATCCTGCCTTTGAGAAGTTATTATGATAATATTGCCCATTTATACTGTTGTCTTGGTTGCCTTTGGAATATAATCATTCACATATTTATCCCATGAAAACTATTTCCAAAAAGGAAATGAGAGGTCAGCTTTTATTGTATAATTCCACATTTACTAGCTGGTGGTACCTTGTTTTTTCAATTTTTGGCATTGACTCTGGGAAATTTACTGTGGTATAAAACTGCCAGCTGCACAGAGGTGGGGCCAGTTTTGTCAGCATCTTATGAACAATTCACCAAATGAATTTTTCTGGGAAAACCAGTATGAAAGTTCCTTGCATGGTAGTGAAGAGGTAGACTTGTGTTAAATATAATAACACACAAGAAAAACCATCAACTCATGAAAGATTGAACAACTCATGAAAGATTAAAGTTGGAAATGGAATATGGTCTGTAGGAATCCGAACTCTGCAACTGGATTGACGGGGGCATAAATCCTGGTTCTGCCACTCAGTAAAAGGGTGTCCTTTGGCAAATTACTTACTCCCTCTGTTCCTTAGTTTACACATCGATAAAGTGGGTATAATGATATTACCTACCTCCTATAGTTTTTATTAGGTTTAAATAAGTAAATACAAATAAAAGCACTTTGAACAGAACCTGAATATGGGGACTGCTCAAGTATTTGCTATTATCTGTTAATCTTTAGAAGTAAAGATGAAAATTAAATAGCTTTCTCTTTGACTCTGCCTTCTATTGTTACAAAAATATAAGAAGAAAATTGTCATTTCTAAAATGTGGAGTGATTTTAAAGCAGCACTATTTTGTTTCAAAGCTCAAATACCTTGTAATGCAATTGTCCTTAAAGGAAACATATTTAACCTTTAACCAAGACTAAATTAACCAGAATTGTTTTTACACACCCCTTTTAGAAGAAAGGATACAAATCATAACAAAATAGCTCATTAATAGTCCTGTCTTCAGAAGGAACTTCAAACATTCTCCTTTTGTCCTGGGGGTTACTGTATGAGTGCAATCTCCTATGTCTAAGTATTTAGAATTCTGTAAAATTAGAAAGCAAGGGGTTTTTATGTCGGTCTCTGGACCCCTGGAAATTTCATAAAAAATTTCGTGATCATATGCACTTTTCTAGAGAAAAAAGATTCTTCGTTTTTTATCATCATCCCAGAGGCCCTTCCTGACTTCCCAAAAGTTCAAGAGCCATCTTCTAAGGCAACATAATTTTTTCATTTTAAGTGAAAGATAAAATTATAATTCCCTATTTACTAAGGCAGAGAAATCTACTAGAACATCTTATATTTTTAGTTAAAACGATCTAAAAACAAAAACACTTTCCCCCCTGGTGAACCCTTAGCTAACATTTAACTTACCAACTTACCCTTAGAACATTTAACTAACCAACATTTCAGGTAATCAGTGGTTACCTGCATCAAGCAGCAATCATTCTTCAGTGATTAGCTATGCTGGTGAAAATAGTCCAGTCTTATCTGGAGAAAATGGTGATTTTTGAATTTATTCATTTTTTTCTTGAAGTTTCAAAATTATTAATATTTTTATAGTTTCATAATTATACATTTCTTATGGTATACTCAGGAATAAGAGTATTCTATAAATGCTTACTTCAAAACTATTATATCAATCTAATATAATTTAGTAGTGAATATTTCTGCTCATGGTGGAGTGAAATATCTGACAGAAGACTAGGGAAAGCTGGAAGAAAAATAATTTTACTGACCTGTGAAATTTAAAAAAATGTCTTCTATTTTTTATCAACTTATGTAAATGTTTAAGTGCATATTTACTTTGGTATTTTAAAATTGCCTTTACTAAAATGGCTAAATAGAAGATTTTTAAATAATTGTTTTATGGATCCTTAGAAAGGATGTACATTTCAAGCCCAAAAACTTTAAAGTTTTTAGTTGAAGGGGATTAGGTAAATAATTTAGAAGTGCATTGTGTTTACCTGTTAATAATTAAGCAGGTTAGACTGTGGACTTTTTATAGTCATTGAGTTTTAATTTGTTTATTTGTTGGTGTGTTGGTTTTTAAGAATTTATTTAAGGCATTCTGCTCTTGGGAAATAAAAATAAACAGAGTGAAGCTTCACATAATAAAAGGGCGGGCTCAGGTTACTTTTAAACAGACAAAGAAAAAAATTGATTGTATTTTAGAGTTAAAAACAGTATTTAGTACCTAATCTTTCTGTACTTTTTCCCTGTCTTTAGAAGCGAACCTGAAATACCTAAGAGCAAGTATAACTGAGTCAGTGAATGCTCTTTTGTTGTTGCTCTCAAGCTCCAGCTCCATGGAATTTGACTTTATTTCAGATGGCTTTAGTATGGGGTTTAGCCAGACCAATCTTATGAAGGGTTCTTTGAGAATATACCATAGAACTTACCAGATTTCCCTGGTGTTTTAAAAACTCTAATAATATATCCAAATCCAAAATGAATACCTCCACCTTAGGATGCATGATTACGGATGAACTGAAATTAAGGCTTTTCCAGTCTTTGAAGGAATTTATCCTTGTCTTCTTGACGATGGAACTGTACAGGTTCTTTATGATCTTTCAGGATCATCAATTGGCTTTCATTTGCCTTTTAAAATAAAATACAACTAAACCTTATGTTTAAATTTTTATTTAATGAAGACTTGTTTGCTATAATTATTAATAGAGAATGGTCTTTAACAGTTTCTATTCATTTTGTACTCATTGGGAAAGCCTTATACAAAATAATGTCCATTGAAATAATTAACCAGAACTCATAGTTCATATGTTGTAGGGTCATATGTTTTGAATGACATGTTAAGGACTATGGATGGAAAAACATTTCTTATATGGGAATGAACAGCATGATTTTATAGCTACTTAAAATTTGCTTACTTTAAACTTTTACTTAATTGAAATTTATACTACTCCTACTTCCAAAACTGATTTGGAGCATCTTACGTTCTCATGGCATATTTTGTCTCTCTTTATACAGTAGTGCTATCATTGAAATCGATGAATATTTTATCTATTTTCTCTTGTAAAAGTATGTTCACGGTATAAATGTAACCTCCAACTTAAGTTTTCTACATTCCAGGCTGTGCTTTTCTTTGAAAATGTAATTAGAGATGTTACCAGTTAAAATTTGGTTGCTAGGAACCTAATAGATACCATTATGGGTAGTTGCTGTTATCTTTATAAATCCTATTTTTCTTTCTTTGTTGTTCTCTTTCTTCCCTTCCTCACAACACCTGCCCTTTCTCCTTTCCTTCCTTACATTTTTTTCTTTAAAAAAATCTATGCAGTTAAAAAGATTTCACCAAAAATGACAGATAGACATTTTCAAATGTCTTTCTTAACATTCAGGAATTCTGATAATATAACATTAAATTTTTCTTTCCTGAAACATAAACTAGGTGCCTTCTTTTAGTACTTTTTATGTTTATAGAAAGTAATTTGTTTTTATTATAGAAAATTTGGAAATAAATTCTAAGAAGAAAAAAAATCTGTCATAATCTTAAGATAAATTCAAAGAATAATGTAGTTTAAGTTTCTTACAGTCACATACATACTTTTTCTAATACACACACAAACACACACACACCTGGTACCTACAGATCTATACTTATATATGCATATAACCAAAAGTTGTGCATAGTCTGTATTTATGTTATATAGAGAAAAATTATTAAATATTGGTATGTTATCACTTTTACCATTTTATAACCTGTTTTCTAAGTTTAATGATATATATTTTCACTTGCCATGTCTAATGAACACTTAATATCCTATTACATATAATTTATCTAACCAGTTCACTATTCTGGAATATTTTAGTTTATTTAATTTGCATTTCTTTCATTGCTATTGCAGATTAATATTATTTCATATGTATTTTAGCTTCTTATTTCACCTTATTACTTATAGGTATTATTTAGAATTAATAATATTTAATATTAATAAATAGTATTACTATTTTATATATAGTTTAAAATATATTTTATGTATGTTTAAATATATTTATAAATGCATTCCATATTTTAGAAGAGAACTCACAATTCTATTGTGAATTGCCTATTCATGTATTTTGCTCATTTTAAAAAGTAGAATAATATGTTTGTTTATTTATAAAGACTCTTAACCCAATGAACATTATACACTTTAAAAATATTTATTTTTTGTTGGCCTCTTAATTTTGAATTTTGTTAAAGATGTTTTTTGCCTTACACATTTTTTTTTTTTTTTTTTTGAGACTGGTTCTTGTTCTCTTGCCCAAACTGGAGTACAGTGGCAGGATCATGGCTCACTGTAGCCTTGACCTCTCCAGGCTCAGGTGATCCTCCCACCTCAGCCTCCTGAGTAGCTGGGACTACAGTTGTGCACCACCATGCCCAACTAATTTTTGTATTTTTTTGTGGAGCCAGGGTTTCACCCTGTTTCCCAGGCTAAAATTTTTGATTTTAAGTAGTAAAAATCATAAATCTTTATGCTTATATTATATACCATTGTGTATGTACTTTAAAAATCCTTCCAATCCCAGCACTTTGGGAGGCCGAGGCGGGCGGATCACGAGGTCAGGAGATCGAGACCATGGTGAAACCCGGTCTCTACTAAAAATACAAAAAATTAGCCGGGCGTGGTGGCGGGCGCCTGTAGTCCCAGCTACTCGGAGAGGCTGAGGCAGGAGAATGGCGTGAACCCGGGAGGCGGAGCTTGCAGTGAGCCAAGATTGTGCCAGTGCACTCCAGCCTGGGTGACAGAGCGAGACTCCGTCTCAAAAAAAAAAAAAAAAAAAAGTCCTTCCCATGTTGGAGTTCAGAAAATTATACATATGTATTTTCTTAGAGGTCCTTATATTGAGTTTTATTGACCTGATTTATATTTTAGTATTGATAAGTATTAGAGAACAGAATTTATTTTTCCACATGTAATCAGTCAGCTATCTTAACATTGTTCATGGAAATGTTACTTGTAACATTCACCCCATATCTGAGTTCCCCTGGCCTCTTCTACTGATCTATCTCTTCCAATGCCAATATCACACTGTCACTTATATTTCACTCTTTGGAAAGAACCTACCTTGTTCTCTGCTCCTTTGCTATAGGACTCAAACCTAATGCTTGATGTTTTCTCTGTTTAAATTTGTTTTTTAAGTTTGTCAGTCCCCTGGTTTGTTGTTAGTGTTTCGAGCTAGCTTTAAAGCATCAAAACTACTAAATATCATTTTAGTTCATTTCAGTACAACAAAGATTTTTTTGAATATTTGCTATATAACAAGGCTTGTGCTTGCATTAGGAATACATAAATGAATCAGATTTCTGTGTAGCAACGTCCCTGCACTGGAAAAATGTGTTAATCTGATGGAGTCAGATAGCATGTAAATGGTAAAGAGATTGGCCTCATGTTAATAACTTAATTTTCTTCTGATTCTTTCTTATTCTTTTGTTATCTATGACTTCTTGGACCTAGCCATTTAATATATTTTCCCCTTTTTCTTTTTTTTTAAATTTAGGAAAAGTGAAATATTATGTGAAATTGATTTAACAGAGTTAGATTGACTCAGGCATATGAAAGATGGTGACTTTTTCATATTCATGTAGTCTCTTTATTTTCTAATTAATGAACTGAAAATTGTGTCTTTCTATTTTTGTTCTCTAAATGTTTATTGAGCTCTTGCTAGGCACTATTTAAGGAACTTTAAGGAAAATAACAGTAAATGCCTTTGACAAAGTAATCTAGTGGGGAAATTCACAATTTATAAAAATACTAGCAATATAATAAAAAGTATTGAGTAAACTGTTTGGTATATGCTGGCCATTATACTAGGCAAAGAAATATGTATTATTTAATCCTAAAACAATTCAGATGATCCTTCAGATTTTTTTTTTTTTTTTGAGACAGAGTTTTGCTCTTGTTGCCCAGGCTGAAGTGCAGTGGCACGATCTTGGCTCACTGCAACCTCCACCTCTTGGGATCAAGTGATTCTCCTGCCTCAGCCTCCCAAGTAGCTGGGATTGCAGGCGCCCACCACCACGCCCGGCTAATTTTTTGTATTTTAGTAGAGACGGGGTTTCGCCATGTTGAGCAGGCTGGTCTCGAACTCCTGACCTCAGGTGATCCGCCTGCCTCGGCCTCCCGAAGTGCTGGGATTACAGGTGTGAGCCACCTCACTCCACCAGTCCTTCAGATTTTTTTGTTTTGACTGTCTTCTTTACTTGATTCAGTTTTCTTATTATTCTTACCTCCTTTGAGAAGCTTCCCTGTCCAAATCTATCTAAAATATCAGGCCATGTAACTCTCAGTGTCATTATCTTGTTTTATCTGACTTCATAGTACTAATTATATGACATTATAAGTCTAACAATTTATTTGTTTATTGCCTGTTTCTCCTGTTGCTAGAATGAATATTGAATGGAAGAATAAACAATGCATTGTAGGAGTTTGTAGTTGCAGAATGACAGTTTAATTTGGTATACATGATGTAATTTCTTTAAGCCTAAATTTCTCATCTGTAAATAGATACAGATTTAGTGCCTGTTTTATTGGTTAGGCTGTTCATTCATTCACTGAGTACATATTCATTGATATCCTAGTATATGGCAGGCACTATTCAAGAAAATGGGGTTACAGTGAAAAAGACAAAGTGCCTGCCCTTATGTTACTTCCATTCTAGAGGAACAGACATAATAAATTAATAAAAATAACTTTTGTAATATATCATGTAGTGGCCAAATTAATTTTCTCAAAGGTGTCCTTCACCCTATATCTATGATTAGAACATGTTTTCTTTTCTGTTCCTAATCATCCTATTTCTTCATCATTAATTGTTCTGGTTTCACTCCTCCTACCAGTTACTAACTTTTAGCATCTCTCCTAGTTTGCAGATGCAGAATAACTGTAATAATGCTGATGCACCCCAAATATAACAGGACTTTCAGATTCCTTTTCTGGAATCTATTTGTCTATTAGTGCAGCCAAACCTTAGGTTTGTTTTGGTTTACTAGTGTGGTTTGTTGTTTGCAAAAATATTGTGCATGCATATTAATAATATAGTCCATTAAAATCCTCAGGTTTTTAAAATTTTAATGGGCATTTTACTGTAGATGTACTAGATTATAGAATCAAGCATATGTTTATGTATTGCATTTCCATTATTAAAACTGCTTTTGAAACTTTGAATGGCTAAATCTCTGTGGAGATTATTAGTAAATTTGGCATCAAGGTCATCATTGAGATTTCATAGCAAATTTAGAGATCATTTTCTAATGGGAACACAACATCAAATTCGATTTTTAATAGGAGAGCTGTTTTTAGTTAAATCTTTCTATAGTCAAAATCACCAAATTGGCTTTAAAGTAACCTCAACATCCTGCCTGTTCCCATCCAGCTTCAATTCTATACTAAAGAAATTTAAAAGCAACCCATCCATTTGTTTGGCATCCTTGCATCTAAATATGGGTAGGACCCTACTATTAGCCTTTCTGCTAAAACAGGAAATATTAAGCCATGTTTTAATGTCAATGCCTTAGGTACTAAGCTGTACCGAACATGTTACCCTTTGCATCTTTATTTCTTTCCACCCATTTTCTTTTTATTTTCTTTGGGTTATCTGTGTTTATGCATATATCTCTAACCTTACCTACTATTTTGAGAATAGGGCTTGTGTTTTATCTCTGCATACTTTTAAACTCACCAGCGATGACCAGTACATTATACATCATAGATCTTTGCGAACTCTGTTAATAAGAATGAGCAAGTAAATAGGTTAAAAGCAATTTGGGATTTGCTTTTCCTAAAAGAAATATGAAAATAAAAATGCAAATATCCTTATGAGTTAAGATAACTTCTTACGATACTATAGCAAACACCGTGCTATCCCTCCTCAAAAATGTATATGCAGTGGTTTAGATTGTATATTTGGGCCACGTTTTGCTGAGTACTTGTGCACATATGAATGTGTTAGCTTTCAGTTTTCTTTTTAAAACTATAGATATTAGTTGGCATACACAAACTAAGCTACCTGAGTCATAAAGATATTACAGAAATGCAAATGTTTTCCTTGGCAGATTTCTAATTTTAAGTATTCCTTTTTTTACAGACAAATAATAAGAAGTGTTAAGAATTGCCTTTGGGACTCTGAAGGCTGAAGGTAATGTCCAGTGATATTTTCCTGAATGGGCTTTATCTTCTTGAATTGTCTTATGATATTAAGGTCTTGGATTTGCTACCTCAAATTTTCTTATATTTTATTGTTTTTCTTTTATTGTCCTTAAACACATTAAATATACTTTTCTATGTATACCTTAAAATAATATGAAATTGTAAATTGAAAAAGTAGAAATTTTATACTCTTTATGAATATTTCAGCCTAATTAGGTGTTGCTATAACTCTTCTTCCTTCTATTTCGTTATATATTATGTCCCTCTGTCCTCCCTTTTTTTTTTTTTTTTTTTTTTAACTGGTTTGGAACTCATGATTTTAAACTGTGTTCTTTCGTTAAATAGACATATTGGCTTAAAGTCAAAATGTCAGTAACAATTTCTCCTGAGGAAGAGCTTTACAACTAACTATAAGAAATAAAATTGTATTTATTGGGGACAGCGAAACTCTCCAGATGAGATTTAGTGGCTACTGATAGAAGTCCAGAATTTCAGGCAAGAAGTTTACAATAGACTCGTGTGGCTGCATTGTGTATAAAGAGCTCATAGGGATTGAAGGAGGCTTCTTAGACAAGAGGGGGCTGTAATTATTTTGCTTCTTACATGCATGGTTAGATTTTCCAGCGAGACTAACATGGTAGGGTAATTTATTATAGAAGAGTAAATCACAGATTACATTGGAGGGCGATGGGGTGGTGCGATCCAACCATCAGTTTTGTGAATACATACACTTAAGCATGTGTGATAGCTTGTTTTTAATTTCTTTACACCAGTGCACACCTCAAACATTCCGTTTAGCAGTGGGATATGCAAATTGTTCCAAATGCAGCAGCAGTACTTTCACCTGAATGTCAAAACTGTCAGAGAGCTTTAAATCAAATCTTTATAACATTTTTTAAAAACCAGCCAGCCCCAAGATCGAGGCACCAAACTCACTGAAAAAAACTTCATTCTCATATTTCCAGAAAGCTCCTGTATGTCAACAGGGTAATGTCAAAGTTCTAATTCACCTGCTTTCTAATTTTAACCTTTTAAGGATTTTATTTTATTTGGCTTAATTACGATATTTTCTACAAATTAATGATAAATGCCTTGATTAATAAAACCAAATGTCAGAGAAAATGACAACTTGATGAAAAATTAATACTCGGCAATATTTTAAGGTACAGAAGTACTGAAGATGTACTCTTAAACCTCATATTTCATTAGCTCTTTCTGAAGGTAGTTAACTAGAATTCTCTTTGCACCTAAGTTTTCACAGCCACATGTACAGATACATTTTAGCAATATAATTTTCAGTAATTTTGTGCTGTTCTTTTTATTATTAGCTATTATAGTTAGAAATATACTTCTAATTTTTATCCCTGCCTTGCCCCATAAGGTTATTTATTTTTATTCACAAAATCAAGGTAAAGTATATTTTGGAGCGGTTATGAGATTAAGTTACCATACTAAGAATCAAGTTAGCAACCTGTCTGTGTGAATGTGTGTGTGCGTGTGTGTGTGTGTGTGTGTGTCTGTGAGAGAGAGAGGGAGACAGAGAGAAATTAAAGAAACCTCATGGTGTAAAATTAATGTTTGGTGATTGGATGTCTGCTAGACGATTTATTTGGTTATGAACATTTCAGCTTTTATATTTAAAATTATCTGAGAGGGAGAAAGAATATAGCTTTTCTTTTTTTTTTTTTTTTTTTTTTTTTTGAGACGGAGTCTCGCTCTGTCGCCCAGGCTGGAGTGCAGTGGCGCAATCTCGGCTCACTGCAAGCTCCGCCTCCCGGGTTCACGCCATTCTCCTGCCTCAGCCTCTCCGAGTAGCTGGGACTACAGGCGCCCGCCACCACGCCCGGCTAGGAATATAGCTTTTCAAAGTGGAATAGATTTTAACATGATAATTTCCATTTTTGTTAAATATGTTTTTTTCCTGAGATTACATTAAAAGACCTGAAGACAAATAAAGAGTGGTAACTTCCTTTTTTCTTGTATACTATTAACTTTTTGGCTAGCTCAAAAAAACAAATAATATGAAATATGATTATTTTTCTACTTTTACTGGAGATCATGAAGTTGAAAGTTAAAAATATCCCATGTATTTTTCCATCTTCACAAATATCAGGATTTCTGAATATGAATAAAATATTTGATTAAATCTTATGCAGAAATGGTACTATGCAGTTACCAATGGTACATGCAGGATTTTAGTCCATGTTAGTTTTTTATTTTCATATTTTACAGATAAAGCTGCCAACCAAATGAGGGAAGGCACAATGACCTCTTGTGTGTTTGTTTTGTTTGGTTGTTCAGAATAAAAAGACCCACAATATATACTGTCAATAAAATGGACTCACTTTAACCATCTGTTCATGTAATGACATGATGTTCGTACCTATCAACAAAAATTTTTGCCAACGAATGTTAGAATCTCCTTTTTCTGTAATATAATGAGAATTTCTAAGTAGGTATTTTAGGCATGTTGCTCTGCATAGTAAGATAAATAGAGGTAAGTGTTGGTCAACATTCTATAACCACAATGTATGCCAATCCCAAGGGAAAACATTCTTCAGTGTAGATTTCCAGTAATATTTAAAATTTGGAGATGGATTGCATTGAATCTCCCTTAGCTGGCTCTAGGTTTTATTGTTTTTGTGTCTTTCCTGGTTCCAGGCATCCTGTCTGTACTGGCAAAGCTGCCTGATGAGGAGGGGCCTCCAACATTGCTGCCCCAATTGCTTACATACCTGCCATGAATAATAGCTTTGTCCACTAGTTAATCATTGCATTGTAACTGTCTCTGATCCATCAGAGCTGATCACTGCCCAGAGGAGTTTAAGTTCCATTGTAACACAAAGCTCCTATTACCTTTCTGTACCTGCATTTTATGTGCCTGTAAAAGCATCAATTCTTCTCATACACCAGTTAAATAAGACATGTCCCACTTTTTTTGACAGTTTCTAAATTACATATTTAAAAATGTGTCTTTTCCTCCTTGTTTATTCTGTTCATCCTTTCATCAGTTTACTTCTGCATATAAACTTGTGTTTTTTCATTAGTTACAAGATTTGATTAAGGAATTATTAACACCTATTTTACAATCCCCACTTTTATATATTTTTTGTTGAGATATTTGTTATTTGGGGGTAAGTACTATAAGAAAATGTCATCCTTTCCCTAACATGTCTATGGACAAAGGAGAAAGACTGGAACCCCCAAAAATCTCTAAGAGATCTTTGGTCTTACATGGTTTGATCCTAGGAATGAGGGCAACTGGCCCAACCTTACACAGAATCTTTAGTTTTAGGGAGTTGAGTTATGATTATTTAAACTCAGTGCTTGAATTAACACACATAACAATCAGCTGATACACTTTGAATAATCTGAATCTTCCGGAAAAATAAACAGCGTTAGAATATCTCTCATCCAACAAAAGAAAAAAAGTAAATATGTTTTATGGTAGGCTTAAAGTATATAAATTCCCAGTTTTGATACTCACAATTGTACCATATCTTTTCTCTAAATGGCTTGGTAGCACCTTTGGAAATTGCATTATCTTTTTTTTTTTTTTAGACGGAGTCTCGCTCTGTCGCCCAGGCTGGAGTGCAGTGGCATGATCTGGGCTCACTGAAAGCTCCTCCTCCCGGGTTCATGCCGTTCTCCTGCCTCAGCCTCCCAAGTGTCTGGGACTACAGGTGCCCGCCACCATGCCTGGCTAATTTTTTGTATTTTTAGTAGACACGGGGTTTCACCGCGTTAGCCAGGATGGTCTCGATCTCCTGACCTCGTGATCCGCCCGCTTCGGCCTCCCAAAGTGCTGGGACTACAGGCGTGAGCCGCCACACCTGGCTGCATTATTTCTCTTAAGCCTGTATTTTATTCTGCTATCTCAAGTAATTGATTGAGCCCTTATTGGCTTGAAAAGATTAATGCAGCTTCCAGAGTTGACTAATACATAACTTATGTACCAGTAGAATGATAAGTTTTTGAAAATAGGAATCATTTACCTTATTTGCTTTCTTTGGAAACCTGTTTATTAATTGAATAAAATGTTTTCATGAAACACACTAATAAATTAAGCAATCAGAAGGTATTAAGAAAAAGCATGAACATTGTCCAAGATTTATAGGTGGTTTGTGTTTCTTGCCTCAATGCTGCATTCATGCTTTCTCCCTGTCTACCATTCCCTAAAATACCCAGGTCTCTTTTTGTATCCTTTAGTGATGATAAGATGTTTTTTATTCCTCTAATGAAGTGGGAAGTAAATTAACACACTTCTTTTTGGGAATTACATTACTTATTGTAGTACCACTCAACATACCTTTGTAATACTAACCCGTACCCACAACTAATTAGTGAATTTCAGAATTAAGGAAAATCTTAGTTGTGTGGTGGCTGTATGTTTACCAGTGATCAAGGAAGTGTTACTAATACACTCGTCAGTATCAGAAAAGAATTAAGTACACAAAGGGCCAGATGGTCGAGCCCAGGACCTATCAAGAGCCCAGTATGTGTGGGCTGGCCCAACAGAATGACAGAAACATTTACCAGGCTAAGTGGAATCAGAGTTAAGCTTTCACTTACAAGAAAGATAATACTTTTCAAATGTGTTTTCTTACCATATTGTGATTTACATGTGCAAGTCTCATTTGTACTGGTAATATTTGAGACCATATATTTCCCTGTGTTTGAAGAACTATGCATTTACATGTATCAGAAAAATCTCTTGGTACATGAAGTATTGGGTTCATAGTTCAGCAGTTACCATGTAAGCATTTTTGCTGGTTCAGAGAATCCTACTTTTCTCTCCTACAGAAATCTATAATTTTAGTGTTATAACATACACATTATACTTTCTTATAACTGAATGTTTGTCTCATCCAATAGATTGCCTGGCTCATGTTATAAGGTACCTGGTTATAGAGTATTTGCCATAGTAATGGTTAGACAAGGAACTAGTAAATATTTGCTTAGTGTTTTTAACGCTATTATAATAGTAGTTATAATAAGGTTAAATTGGAGAAATTAAAAAGCAAATTCCTTCTCTTTCCTGTGATTTAACTGACTTTACCAGTATACATATAGAAATATCCTGTTCCCCACTATACTTTGTATCCCTTTCATTTTTCATCTGTTTTAATTTATTTTATTATATAATTGTGTACTTTTGGAAGCCATTTTAAATCTTTTTGGTTTCAAGGATCGATGTATCAGTGAATTGTTGGATGGGTAAATTGATTAAATACAGTGTACATTTTTAGGGATTTTTCTCTCCACAATTGCACAAATAATACTAGAGGAGATTAGCTAACTCAGGCCTCCCTTCTTTCTATTGCCAACCCCTTCTTTCCATTTTCCAGCAAATATTTATGGAATGTCAGCTCTGTGCCAGAAACTTTGTAGATGTTATAGATAACTGTTGAACAAAAGAGACTTAGTCTTTATCCTTGTGGAGCTTATAGTCTAATAGGGAGATACAATAAGCACATAAATAAATATCAGAGACATAGATGTACGAATAAATAACTATTTTGCTAACCTTCTCAATTCTAGCTTGGGTTAGGGAATTGAGTCTACAGTGGAGAAAATTGTCTTCAATGATCTGCCTTCTTAATACTGGATTACTTGTAGATTAAAAATTGTGGAGAGGCCAAAGTATTTCAGATTACGTTTTAAGGAGCAAGTGCCTTTGAGATGAAGCTAGGTGTGGTAATATTTCATCCAAGATGAGTCGTAAACACTTTTGTAAACCTAGCTTACTTTATATGATATAGAAGATCTCCATAGACATTTGAAAATCTCAGATTGAAATATTATAGGAATTTGTAGCATTTTAAAATTAAAAAATCATTTCTTTTGATGATTATTTATCAATGGCCCAGAGTTTATTCGTGAATTGGGGTATAGTAATGATGAAAAAAGAGGTGATGACGGAAGTGTGTGTTTTTTTTTTCTCATTGGACGTATATGTGGAGTATTTTTGTCTTCTGATCAGATAGTTCATTATGCTCCCTTTTGGATGCGTGTACTGTTTGGCCTTCCGGCCTGCATGCTCATTCAAAGGCATTCCAAGTCATTATGCTGGACTTCAGCCTTGTTCAGTAAAAGGCCATTTCCTCTATCAGCTGTCCGCTTGAACATACATTCTTCTTACTCTCAAAAATATTTTATATGCATTCAGTTTATATTAGATGCATTTGTCAAATTACTCACAAATAATCAGGTTTTTAAAGTTATAATTTGAGCTATGACCTCTAAAACTGTAAATTATAAGGTTTGACCTTTTTGGTTCACAGTTTGACATAACAGCCATTAATTACAGTTTTTAAAGAAGATTTTATTTCATTTAGAATTTGTATTTTGAAAACAGTTTAAGTATTTTCTCTCTAAGTTTTTGGAATAAATGTGGAAATGTAAATGCATATGTATCTATATATAATATATGCATTCAAATATACTAAATCGATTGCATATATATGCATGCTATATTCAAATGTGTTTATGCATAGTACATAGGTATACATACATATAAAGATTTTTATATAATATCTTGTGAGTTAACACTAAGATCTTACTTATTTTATACAACTCTAGCATCAGGATGAAATCAACTTTTTTTTTTTTTTTTGAGACATAGTCTCGCTGTGTCACCTAGGTTGGAGTGCAATGGCGTGATCTTGGCTCACTGCAACCTCCGCCTCCTGGCTTCAAGCAATTCTTGTGCCTCAGCCTCCTGAGTAGCTGGGATTATAGGTGCCCGCCACTAAGCCTGGCTAATTTTTGTATTTTTAGTAGAGATGGGGTTTCACCACGTTAGCCAGGCTGGTCTTGAACTCCTGACCTCGGGTGATCCACCTGCTTTGGCCTCCCAAAGTGTTGAGATTACAGGCGTGAGCCACTGCGACCAGCTGAGATCAAGTTTTTAAATGTATTTATCAGGGTGAAAGAGACTTTATTACCATTTGAATCTAGGCTTTCCCCCTTTTTTTTTCCCTTGAGGAGGAATGCAAAAGTATGTGCCTACAAAATGCCCAGTGTCTGACAGTAATTTGGAAGTCTTGAAGACCATTTGAAGTAGCATGGTGTGGGAGAATGTAAACTGTTCCAAGTAGTTTTTGCAAATGTACACCGAAGATACTGAGATAGAAAGTACAGTACATACCAGAAAGGTCAGTTTAGGTAAACACAGAAAGATATCCAGATGTGTGAACACTTTGCTGATATCATCAGTGTTTGAAATGGAGGAATTTAGTATGTTTTTTATTGGATAAAAATAAGATATTTATGTAGCTGAAAATAACACCAAGTATATCGTTTTCTGCTGCTATTTAATAAAATCTATTAATATTTAGATGATTTCTTCACTTCTGAACAGGTTTTCTCATTTTGTGCTAAACTGTGTTCTTTGTTGCTAAATTCACAAAATTAAATCTAAAATACTATGGAGAAATGAATACTTAAAAACATCTGAATAATTATCTTCAAGGTTACACAACCACCTCTTTGTATTTTAAGTATTTTAGAAATGGTTAACTTGGTTTTGTTCAAATTATTCTCTAGGTTCAAACTAGCATGATGTGTTTCATAACAGAAAGTTAATTTAGGCAACAGCACTGAAAGCAAAGAACTCTTCAGGAAAGTGACTCTTCTTATAGAATAGATAGTATTATCCTAAAATGTTTCCCATGAAAAATGTTTTCCCCATATGTTTGAGTGTACTTTTTAAAGATTTTTTAAAAAAATATTTAACTTTATGTAAATATTTTCATTTTAATTTCAGAATTATGTTACTACCTTAGTTAACTCTAGAGCTTTGAGTGGCTTATGTTTTTAACAGAGTGTTGTAATTTTGGAGTTCCTTACTGATAGGTATATGTGAACTTTTGTTTATTTAACCTGTATGTTTTGTACTTCCTATACTGGAAATACCATTTTATTTTCCATTGGATTTGAGATTCAGTGTTGGCTGAACTATTCACTAAAAGTTGGGCAAATTACTTTAGTTCTCTGGGTTTAAGCCTACACACCGATAAAAGAAAATGGAAAAAATAACATCTATCTCTTGGGGTTATAATTAGGATTGGAGATATTATTAATAAATTGATGAATTCAATGCCTAGCACATAGAAAGTGTTAAATAGCTGATGATTATTTAAATTGGAGAAATGTTCACCATATTTAGAAAATATTAAAACTTTTTTAAACAATTTCCATCTTTCTGATAAATTTGCTACATTTTTCTTCATTCACCTCGTGTGCTTCTTTATTGTTTTGCATGTTCTCTGTTTTTATCTACCTAATTTCCCCAAGTTTATCTTTGAACCTGGAATTAGCATATCACCAATACTATACTGGAAGGGAAAGAGATTATTCCTTAAAAGGAAATCAGTATACTGTTACAAAGAAGTAATTGATGTTCCAAAAAGAGGCAAGTATTTGTCATAGGCCATGTGTTTAAACATTTCTAAAATACTATAAAAACAGGACCTAAGCTGTAGAAAGTCTTTTTCTGATTATGTAGTTTGGATGGCATTCTTTTCTTTTAAAACTTATTAGTTTATGGATTTTAAGGAAATGTCTGCCTCTTTTTTATTTTTCTAAAAGCAAAAGTAAAAGCAAACACTTAACAGAGTAAAGACACAACCTAAGAAATGGAAGAATATGTTTTCAAAATGTACACCTGATAAGGGGTTAATATCCAAAATATATAAGGAACTCAAACAACTCAATAGTAAGAAAACAAATAACCCAACTGAAAAATAGGCAAAGGACCTGAATAGACATATCTCAAAAGAAGACATACAAATGGTTAATGGGTATATGAAAAAATGCTCAACATCACTAATCATGGGAGAAATGCAAATTAAAACCACAGTGAGTATCACCTCACCCCTATCAGAATGGATATTATCATGTGACCATCAATGGAAGAACAGATAATAATATACATAAACATGATGCAATGTAAGTCATCTTTAAAAAAGAAAATGCTGTTATTTGCGACAACATGGATAGACCTGGAGGACATTAAGTGAAATAAGCCAGGTACAGAAAGACAAATGCTGCATGATCTCACTTATATGTGGAATCTAAAAAAGTCAAGCTCATAGAAACGGAGAGTAGAATGTTGGTTACCAGAAGCTGGGATGGGAGACTGGGGAGCTGCTGGTCAAGGGGTACAAAATTTCACTTAAGAGGAATAAGTTGAAGAGATATGTTGTACATCATGTAAATAAAAATATATTGTATACTTAAAAATTGCTATGAGAGTATACCTTAAGTCTTCTCACTACAAAAATATGTGGAGTAATGCATGTGTTAAAATAGCATGTTGTATATCATAAATATATACAACTTTTTGTTGCCAATTAAAATTTAAAAAACAAAAACAATGTCATGATATATTAACTAAGGGAGAATTTTCAAAAGGCAGAAAATTTCTGAAATTAATTATAAGCAGATTTTTATATCACAAAGTACATTTAATTATTTGCAGATTTCTCAGGATTCCCTGAGGTATAAACCTAACAGCTTCTCTTTCTACTAGCTTCCATTAATATGTTATCATCCCATCTTTCAGACAGACATATTTTAGGAATTTTTTTCCACATGGCACAACTAATTCTTTGATATAAATGCAAGGGCTTCCAAATTACATTATGGGAGGTTTGAAATTTGAAAATGTTTTTCAAAGATCAGTAGGCTTAGAAGAATTCAGTTTAATTTGAAGGAATTTATTCAGACCTTATCCTTGTTTAGTAGTGTTATCTCTTTACCTTTTCCTATCCCTCATATTACATAGAAGCTAACACAAGATGACATTGAAAATTCTTAATTCAGTCTCAGTCCACTCTTTGAGCCCCTAACTTCCAAACTCCCATCTCTCTTCCCATCACGCCCCGCCTCTTCCACCCAGGCACATAGTTCTTTCCACACACACTTCACTGTTTGCTGTCTTTTAAATACACTGTGGATGCCATGCTTTCTGCCTTTGCTCTTACTGTTCATTTAGCCTGCTATAGTCTGCACATGACCCAGAAAAAACTGCTATTTCACCAGCAGAGGCCTTATTTATCCTCTACAGATCAACTGATCTTTTCTGTGTCTCCTTAATACATGAGTATGATTTGCCATATTGTAGCATAGTGTTTTTGAGTTTTGTTTGTTTGCTTGCTTTTTGAGACAGAGTCACACTCTGTTGCCCAGGCTGGAGTGCAGTGGCCCAATCTCGTGCGCCACCACACCTGGCTAATTTTTGTATTTTTGGTAGAGACGGGGTTTCACCATGTTGACCAGGCTGGTTTTGAACTCCCGACCTCAGGTGATCCACCCAACTTGGCCTCCCAAAGTGCTGAGATTACAGGTGTAAGCCACTGCACCCAGCCTATTAAAGTTTTTAACTCATGCCTGGCTCCTTTCTAGATGGTAAGCTTCTTGAGAGAAGAGAGTATGTCATGTTCATTTTTGTGCTTAGCTCAAAGTATTTACTCAATAAATATTTACTAAATTGATTAGACTATGAATGGACTTAAAGAAACTACATTGTCAGTTGTATACATAATTTATCCATAACAAAAATATAGGAAAAAGGGGTTCTTTAAAAATTTGTTTACTAAATTTCCCTCGGCTTACTATCTGATTTCCTTGAGGCCAAGGTGTTTGTTTTGTTGCTTATTTTTATAGTTTCAGTAAGGAAACAAAAGTTTTGTCTTATACACAGCAACAAAGTTAAATATAATTTTAAGACAAAAGACATTTTCAAGGCAAAAAAACTACTTGTCAAAGTAGTTTTCAATTATAGTACTTGGAATGAAAACATTGAAAGATTAATACAGAAAGTCTTGGAAGTGTTTAATACTCCATAGTTTTAAAATACTCACCATTGATTATTGTACTTAGTTTGAAACATTTTTTAATATGTATAGACTTAACCTAGGATCTTGAATTTAGGCAGCAATTAGCCTTTTACATGGACCTGTTTGGAAAGCATTATAAAATAATAGCACCCTTCCCAAAGAAAGATGTGGTTGCAGTAAAACTGCACTCATTTGTTTAATAATGTTTCAACTGAAACAGGTGCCTTACTTGCTTTGTTCTCCAGAAGCAGCTTTATAGATTTAGGCACTGAGTATACAGTACACAGTGGCACTATTAACAAATCAGAATGAGGCCAAGGGAAAATTCATCTAGGATCCACACACCTAAATGCAGTTAGTAAACAGAGACACCAACTCTCATTAAGCATAATTAAACCTAATATTGACTGTAAACTGTTACTTACCTTAAACTTCTCTATAGAGAGTGTGGAAAGGGATTAACCTAGCAGATTGGGACATTAATTACTACCTCTTTCACATTAGAGTTACCATCAAGAAGCGCTATGTTCATAAATAAAACATAGGAGGGACTGAGAGACTGAAAATATGTAAATTTATTTTATAAAAAGGAACGAAAAGTTTAAATTGAAAAAAAAAAGTGAGCTGTGAGTGATGCCAGCTCCAGCAAAATGGAGCTCTGGCTAATTACTACAAAAAAAATAGGCTTAAATAATTACAGAAATGTACCCTTGCCTGCTGACTGACAGAACCTGTTTCACAAGAGACTCCAGCTCAACTAAGTACACTCTTTTTCATGCATAGCTTCCTCCACTTTCTTAAACTAATATGGAGTTTAAGAGAGGATGAAGGGACTTGGGAGAAATACAATTTTTCCCTTTTTTTTTCTCAGTCATTAATACCCTTTTATTTATCAAATTGATTATAATAACTATATAAATGTTTTTTGGTTTGTCAACAAGAAGGCACAGTGCTGTTTTTTGTTCAGTCAAAATGGTCCACTAGCTGGTCTCCTGCTACTATTTAATAATCTCCTTCTTGGGTGCAATCTAAAAAGTATGCTTTGAAGAATATAAAAATGTCAGCTAAATTTAAGATCGACTGTTAAGCTTTTATATTATACTGCTGCCCCAAGGGGGAATATCAGGATCTAGGAGATAAGAATTTAAAGAGAAAAGCAAAATAATGACAATACAAACTTATCTACCAGCCTTAGAATTTTCTTCAAAATCTATCGGGCTGTCTGTCTGCAGTGAGTGTAGACTGTTATCTTATTACTTGTTTTCTATTTCTTTTCCAATAAGGGACCAGATACTTACATCTGGGTGGGGTTTCTCATTACTTCACCAGGGTGGGGTTCTAATTTTTGGAACCAAATCCCATATACAATTTTGTGTATGGTTGTTGTATTAAACCACAGTTTAGGTATAATATACTAGGCTCTTACCTAGATTTTAGTGCTATCATGCTAAATTTTATCTTTCATGTGCTCATGAGCACCAGAGGAATATAGCAATTGTGCATGTAGAAAAGGGAGCTTAGAAAGTAAGCCTGGAGCATGTATTCATTTTTGTAGTGGAAGTGGAGTTCAATTTTAAAATAAAACTCCTAATTTTTCCCTGAATTTAATGCTCATTTCACAATTTATGAGATTAACTTATGCAACAGAAGTAATTAATGGACAAAAATCTGTCCTTCATTTTTCCCATTGAACAGAAATTTGCAAACTGGTTGGATGACAGAGGATGAACGAAAACAGTAAGAGTAAGAGTACTTCTATCCTCTGTTCTTGTAACAATCGTGACATTACGAAATAACCATAACAATGGCATTCTTATTAATCAGACATATTTATACAGAATTAGTGTTGGCTTCTGCTCTATATTACCTTTAGTTTTACATGAACTTTTATTATCTGTGCATATCAAAAGAGACATGGTGAATGAACAAAGAAGCCCTGTTATGAGACAAGTATTATTTGACATTTTGGGAAGCTCTTATTATAGGGTTTCCTCTTAGGCAAGAACAACGGGAAGGTTGTCATTAGTTGCACTATTACAGATACTCTGGATTTTTAAAAACAGAAATGGAACCCACTTTTTTCCTTGAAGAAGATTCATCAATTAGAACAATTAGAGTGATCTGAGACTTCCAACCGAGACTTGTCCTCCTAATGTTATTGTTTTATCATGTGAAACAATGACCTCATAAGGCATCTTTTAAGATAATTGATTTTTCCTTGGATTACAGAGCTAGATAGCTGTATGGTACCCTTATTTTTCAAAAATGAATAATTATTTTTAGACTTCTGGAAAATCTCTGATTAAACCAAAATGCAGAAGTCTTGCAAGGTCTACAACCCTACTGCAAACCAGATGCCTTTTATTTTTTGTATTAAAGGAGGATAATTCTAAGTTCTTTTGAGATCCTTTTCCCGGGCTTATGACATATTTGACTAGGAATTATGGTTAAAAAAAAGTATGATGGTGGGTAATACTGAATATCCTTTTAAAACCACTGGGCCCACACTTTCAGAGATTGACCAGTTATCATGTATTTTTATTTTTATTTTTACCTGTAGAAGGACACTCACATTTCTTCAAAGAAATGTTTCTACTCTCTATTTCCATTTCTTCACCAATCCATTCAGCAATTCACCTTGTCTGCTACAGGGACCTCCATCACTTCTCCAAATTAGCTCTCATTGGGACCTCACTGAGCATTTGACCTTGCTGACCACTCCTTCCTTAGTGCAATGCTTTCTTCCCTTATTTTTCATGGCGTCATGCTTTCTTGATTTTCTTCCTATGCTCCTTGTCATTTCCTCACTATGTCCTTTGCAGGCATTTTTTTTCTGATAGCTATTAAATGTTGGATCTCCCTAAGACTGGATCCAAAGCACTTCTGATGATGTCTAGAATTTTGATTATCTTTGTAACCAGAGCACATTGAAATGTTTTCAGGGAATGTATTATAATTCTTTTAAGGTTCTTGTTTAGGGACCATATTTTAAAGGCCATATTTATGTGAACAGTTTTGTATTCTTTATCACTAGTGAAATATAATACTCAACACATCCCCATAGGGGAGCTCATGTGGTACTTTTTGTTCAAGTTTGTAAATGTTATAAAATCTTCCTGATGCCTATATGTTTTAACCTTGGGCAATTATTAATCCTCTGTGTCTCAGTTTCTTCATCTGTAGTATGTAGGGAGTCATCCCAGCTCTTTAGGATTCCGTGATGCTGTGGTTTGATATTTTACTATTTGAAAAGGATAGTGAAATATAAATACGTGCAGTTGACACTTTGAATTCCACAGTCAAAATTTATAAAAGCATTTTCTCATCATTTCCACTTCACATTTTCTTCCTATGTCTAACATAGTTTTGTGCTGGTGAAAATACGTATTTCTAATTCCATGTTTACCCAAAATTTATTTGCACAGTTTTTGCTATGAAACTTTCTTCAAAGCCTTTTGAAAATCTGAATAGATTATATATTCTAGTTACTGCATTTGCAGATGCTTATTTAATGCCACAAGAAGCCTAGATAGAGAGGCTCAATTCACCAAGTGGGCAAAAGCTTTTCGTGGACCTTCCTGTTTTATACATATTCCCACTGTTTGGTTACAAAGGCTGCTTCTAAACCCCTTTTTTGGGGCGATTTGGCCACATTGCCAATCTTTCGGTATTTTGTGAAAATGGCCATTTTAAGAACAAGTTAGTTTTTCTGAGCACAGTTTTACTTTTGTTTGGTACCTATTTGATGCTAGTGACTTACCTGCAGCTAGCTTTTTAATTAAGAAAGACTTTTGTATTTGCCGCTGTTTTAAATCTAGACTCTCTAAATTTGTATGCTTCAAAATATATTTGAGGCATGAGAGTCTCCAAGTGTGTGTGTGTGTGTGTGTGTTTGTGTGTGTGTGTGTGCGTGTATATATAAATATAGATATGTGTGTGTGTGGTGTGTGTACATATATATCTTTTGTTTTTGACCTAGAACAACTACTGTTTGAATTTCCTTACTTGTTACTAGCTGACTGATTCTCTTTGGCGTACAAACAAAACAACAAAAAACAAAAACCGCATTTGGTGTTGGTGTCCCTTGCAAATTTGTCATCATTTTTCTTATTTATTTATTTACTTACTTACTTACCTTTCCAAATATCTAATGTCTTTTCTTTCTTCCTTTGGATATTTTTTAACTGAATACTCCAGTGGGCAGTCCACCTGGATTTCCCCTTAGACATTCCACTATGTGATCTGCCTTCTCTCATTTGAGTGAAGTTTTCATTTTAAAAATGGTATTTTCTCTCATGTTTGTTCATTTTGTCATTTAAAAGTAAAGGAGGATATTCTTCATTCCCATTCTCTTTTCCCTTATGTCATTTTTTTTTGTTTATTAACATTTTATTGAGGAAAATGTTTGAAGATAAGCCTTAAACAACTTGTGTGGTATTCTGTTTCAAAAACACTCTTTTAAGTGTGTTTGAGGTTAGCTGTTCATCTCTAATTGTCATTAGTGCTCATTAGGGGAAGTGAGAAATCACTTCAGTTTTTCTTGGGTTTCTGGAAGGAAAGTAGTTGAGACATTCAGAGTATTTGTGAATTTTACCTTTTGGTCACCTTAAAACTTGGTTATATATAGTCTGGTCCCACGCTATCCAGGAATAGGAAAATTTATGTGTGAAAATCTAAGTACAGAGTTATCACTTCTGGGTGATTTATGAATTCTAGCTATTTCTCTTGAAGTCTTCAAAATGCCTATTATTACTTTCTTTTTCTTTTTCTTTTTTTTTGAGACAGACTCTCACTCTGTTGGCCAGGCTGGAGTGCAGTGGTGCAATCTCGGCTCATGGCAACTTCTTCCGCTTCCCAGGTTCAAGTGATTCTCCTGCCTCAGCCTCCTGAGTAACTAGGATTACAGGTGTGTGCCACCACCCTGGCTAATTTTTTGTATTTTTAGTAGAAATGGGGTTTCACCATGTTGGCCAGGCTGGTCTCAAACTCCGGACCTAAAGTGATCTGCCCACCTTGGCCTCCCAAAGTGCTGGGATTACAGGCATGAGCCACTGTGCCCAGCCCAAAATGCCTATTATTTCAAGCTAGGGAAAGGTAACTAAGATTTTTAAATCCATAAGATAAAGACTGTATTTCGCTCTGAATAAGAAAAACTCACCCACTCCAGTGCAAGTGTTAATTTTGTGCTCCAGTAGGAAGTCACCAGCTGATTTTTGTCTTCATTAAAAAATTTTTAAATGTTGAACTCTTCCTACATTTTATGGATGAGGATAGTAGATGGAGCATTATGAACTGTTTATTACTGTCACACAAAATAAGTTACAGGAAGTAAGAAAAAATATTACAAAATAAATTCTTTAGACAGAAATCATGATTTCTCCTTATTGGATTTTGCCTGGAGAATAGCAGATCCACCAAAGAGTAAATAATCAACATAAATTGATAGTGAAAATTCCTGAAGTTTTTCCCTGAAAAGGGAGCTTGACAAAGCAAATGGCTTTACAGCTTTAAGGAAAATCTCACTTCTGAAATGCTATGTATTAATAAACACAGATATTTGTGTAGAGACACTCAAATGGAGATGAGTTCATTTTTAGTACAATGTGTGGGGAGTGACATGCATGGAATTCCATTAATAGCAATGTATGTTGTGTTCTTTTCATTTCATTTTGCTAATGAATTTAGTATTAGATTGATGGGTGCTAGGAAAGGAAGACTTAATTTGCAGAATAAGTAGCTGGAACAGTGTACACGTCCCAGATAAGAGCTATCAAAGCTGACCTCCATTCATCTTGGAGGACAAACTCCAGATACAAAAGGATACTTAGAAACACTTGCTTCTCATCAGATATGAGTTGAGCTAGCAACCTTTTGTCTATGGATTCATATTTATCTCTAGATGGTGATAACTCCTCCTAGGTAGCATTTAAAATGTGTGGTTGTCACGATGAAAAGGAAGCACTACTGGAATTCAGTGGATAGGGGAAAGATATGGTGTTAAATCCTGCCATGAATAGCTGAAATTACTTAGAAAAGAGATTTGCCCAGTCACAAAGCCAATAGTATTTCTGTGGAGAAATGCTATTAGGGCAATAAGATAGATGTTCTTTACGGCAGTGGTTTTCATACATTTTCCTAATAATCCACAGAGATAAATGCATTTAAATCATGACACAGTCTACATGCAGTCATATAATTAAAACAAAATTTCATAAGACAGTATTTACCCTTCCTATGTGTTGCGTTTTCCATTCTATCCTCTAGTATCTCATCCCATCCCGTCCTATCCTACCTTATCGTATCCTATTTTATCTTATCCTAACTTTCCTTTAAAGTCTACAGCCCACTATCTTAATTTCAAGGGCACTGACAGTGTGACCTACAGTTTGAGAAACACTGTTTTAGAGCTCTTTAAATTTCTGGTGAAGATAGGATAAAAGAGAAAATAACTGAAGAGTTGCCTGCAGTATGATTTGGTTTCCCTATAACCTAAGCAGAACACAACATTTACATGTGTAGCTATTGTCCAAATTTTGTTTTGGAAGAGGTGTGGACCTGTATGCCAGCAGTCCAGGCATAAAGCCTAACTGCCACCTTTGCCCTCTGTTGCCATGATAATGAGGGAAGTGAAACAGAAAACTCTAGCCCAGCTCACTCACAGAATTTGGATCCAAAGGCTCAAAGCTGCCTCTGTGTTGCTGGAACAGTGTACATTGTTGCATATTAGGAACCATGTGGCATTATGTCAATATGAACAGGGTTCACTGAGATGAGAGTGAAACACTTTGCTCTTCCCGTCAAAGTGAGTCATCTCTAAGCTGTTCGATAACGATTTGGTATATTAGGCCTCTCCCTTACATGTTGTTGATTGAGGAAAATGCAGAGTCAAGTAGCCTGCATGCTTTTGTGTAGTGCCTAATTTATTATAGTTGTATAAAGTTAACCAAGATTCTTGGATCCTCAGGATATTTCCAGATATAGCTTGTCAAAATGTTTGTAAACGCATGCTTGCCGATGGCAAGCCTGCTATTATACCTTAATTTTCTTCAGGTCATCCACCTACTTCAAACTGAAATGATTATACAAATTAAATCTAATCTATGATTCCCAGCTGAGGGAGGGAAAGGTTATGTTGAAAAAAGCTTCCCTAGTGATTTCAGTGTGTCTTCCTAGTTGAAAATTATTATTGGCCTATTTCCAGGATGTCTATACCTTGCTGTCTTAAAGTCTGAGTCATCAGAAGACCTGCAGAACAGGGTTTGGTCACAAAGGGGTGAACTGAATGTGGGGGATTTTCTGCTGTCATCTTCCTTGTTTGTGGGTTATTGTCTTGAGTATTTGTCCACTTGTTTGACTGAAAAGGCCAGGGTTTAACTTTGTCCCCTGCTTTTGTTGTGTTATCCCAGTGACAATTGGAAAATAACCTGAGTAGTGAATTGGAAGTTTATTTTGGGGGAACAATATCATTCAATTCAGCTCCTGCTCCTATGAGCTGAGTTTGATTAGCATTTTTTTGCATACTTTTGTCGATATAGCATGTGTTTATCTTGTTGTTAGAGACCTTGGTATTATTTTCAGTAGTAGAACACATTTAGTACTAAATCTTTAGCATGATATATGGGTGTTTCAGATCTATCTATTAATTAAAACCAACACTATTTGGCACCAAACTTTAGATTTAAACAATTATTAGACCTAGTATGTCACAAAATTTGCCTTTTCCTTGTCCATTTTCACTAAAACCTCCTGGTTATTTTCCACTTATATTGCTCTATGAAAAGAGGCCATTTCTTTAAAAACAAAACAGAATAAAGTACACCCCCCCACCTCCTTTTTTTTGTTTGTTTGTTTGTTGATTTAACTTTACCCAGAAGAACTGATTGCCTAGAAAGCCGAAGTCAGAGAGGTGATGGAGTGACAGTTGTTTTTCCTTTTCCTCTTTGGAGCTATCATTTCTATTTGAAGTTGATGACTTACCAGTGCCCTAACTTTCCCTTACAGTGAGAAATATCTTGCATGGAAGACATCTCTGTGGATGATTTCAAGGTTGAGTACTAGAGCTAAGATGATGAGAACTTGGCCCACTTCAGTTGGGCAATGTGAAAAGAAACAATGTGATTTTTGTCAGTCTTTAGAGAGTGGTTGTCATTAAGTCAGTAAAGCAAGATCAGAAGACTCGCACAATAGTGCAACTAACAAGTGAATTCAATTCAGGGATTAGGAATGATGCAAAACAATGTGGAGAGAAAAAGAAAGACAATTTTGTATGTGCTCTGTAAACAGAACTCAGGCAACTGTATTTTGTTTATATTGACCCTCAACCACTTAGTGCATGGATAGATATATCTGACTTTTAGCTAAAGTGTTCAGGGATACAGCAGAAGGTGCAGCTATGCTGTCTCTGTCTACTGCCATTTAGTAACTTGTCTAAGAGTCTCTGGAGCTGGAGTTATCAGAACTCTTTCATATTTATAGGAGGGCTAATTGTGCTGGTTTACCCTGAGTTGGTGAAGGGCTCAAAGCTTGATCTCCAACTTTCAGGGAACCATAGGGGCAGTAGTGCCCTTCACCTCAGGATTCACCTGCTCTTTGTGGGGTAGTTGCATGGGATGACACAGAACTTCAGACTTCTACTTGGCAGACAAGAAGTTTCCTTTAGAATTACTATTCACCATTCTGTGGGTAGATAAGCTTTGTCAGCAGCAATGGCAGCTGCAAGTGAAGACACCTTTGTTTACCTTTGTTCCTTGGTATCAGCAAGAGAAACATGGAATCTACCTAGCTTCATAAGATGTTGTTCTAGCCAGAACTCAATTAAGTTTTATGTTCCTCTGATACTTCCCTTGGAAGATGAGTGGCCTCTAACAGTATTTGCAGTTGAGTGCACTTTAGGCACCCCAAACCTTATCTTAGCTTAGAAGAAACCAGTGACAATTCAACTTTCACTTATTCTCAGTGTTCTCATTGAAGCATGCTGGCACTGGCCCTGACACTTAAACTCACACTGCTTAGTCGAATCCTTCTTAAAGTCAAAAACGCTTTCTCAGATAATGCTATCTAAGGTAGGACTTTCTTACTAATCCATACCACAGTACCATGTTTACTTCCTATTTAGCATATTTTGCTATCTGTAAGAGTGTGTGTGTGTATGTGTGTGTGTGTGTGTGTGTGTGTAATTAAAATAGAAACAAGAAGGACACATTAAACTTATTTCAGACTCATTACCTGATTTCTTTTCAGGATTAATATGTAGTAAAAATCTACATATTTTTATAGCTACCTACCTACTACCTTACTGATTTTACAAGAAAATATTGGTTTTCTGTTTGTTAAATCATTTCACATTATTAAAATGGCCACTTTCTGATTTTTGATTATTTTCCTAAGCAAAAACCACCTACCTTTTATATAAGATTCTAAAGAATTGATAAATGGGGTTTAAAAACAAATATTTAAAGCAAATATTCAGCTTAATTGAAGTCAAAACTATTTGGATTACACAAATATTTAACAAAGTAGCAAGCCTGTTTCATAAAAGTATGAAAACTGTTTGCACTTTCACAGTGAGATTAGCAGAAATTCATTTCTGTAAAACTTTATTTTCAGTTTACATCTTACAGAGATTTGACCTCCCCCATTCTCAGCTTTCTGCCTCTGCCAATATGACTTATCTCTGAAGAACTAACCATTACTCTTACCAAAACTGTAGTTGGCTATATCAAAAAACCTTACTAATGTTAACTTAAAAATTTGGTAAGGAATATAATCTCTTAAATGCTGTTAAGTTTTTGAATGATCATATGCTCTTTCTTATGAAGCTAATTTTTTCAGTTCTATGTTTTTACTAATTATCTACTAGTCTGTTACTGAGAGAAGGGTGTTGATATCTTCAAATATAATTGTAGATTTTTCCATTTCACCTTTCAGTTCTGTCAGTTTTTATGTCTTCATGTATTTTGAAGCTCTGTTGTTAGCGCATACAGATTTAGAATTATTATATATTATTGGCTAATTAACTCTTTAACATTATATGATGTCCTTTGTATCACTGGCAGTTTTCTTCACTTTAAGATCTACTTTGTCCAATATTAATATAGCCATTCCAGCTTTATTATAATTGGAGTTTGCAGCACATATGCTTTCCTTCAAACCTACCTTTTTCATTATATTTGAAGTAAATTTGTTGAAAACAGTGTATAATTGGGTCATTTAAAAAAATCTGTTCTGATAATCTCTGTCTTTAATTGGTATATTTATGCCATTTACATTTAATGTAATTATTGTTACATTTGAATTAATGTCTTTCATTTTATATTTTGTTTTCTGTTTGTTTCTTCTGTTTTCCTTTGTTTTTCATTTTCTGTTTTGTTTTGGGTTATTTGAAAATTTTTTAGCATTCAATTCAAATTTATCTATTGTTCTTCTGATGATATTTCTTTGTATAGTTGTTTTTAGAGGTTGTTCTAAAGTTGTTCAATATACATATCTTTTTATACTCTTCTTAGAATCAATATTTTAGGGATTTAAATAGAATGTAGAAATCTTACAACCATATAAGTCCTTTTACTCTCCCAGTTTTGCATTATTGTTTTGTCATATATTATATCTACATACATTGGAAGCCCCATCAGATAATGTTGTAATTTTGCATTAAATTGTCAAACATGTTTTAAAGAACCCAAGAGAATAATCGTTTCTTATATTTACTCATGGGTTTATCACTTTTTTTTCCTCTTCCTTCATTCCTAATATTCAGTGTTTATATCAATGGCAATGTTGTATCATTTGCCTTCTGTCTGGAGAGCTTCCTTTTAGCAAATGTTTTAGAGCAGGTCTCTTTTATACGGGATATAGAATTCTCTGTGCTCTCTCAGTCCTTTAAAAAAAGGGTTGCCATTTCCTTCAGGTTTTCATGGTTTGGGATGAGAATTCCACTGTCATTTGAATGGTGTTTCCCTACAGATAATGTGTGATTTTCTCTGGATGCTTTCAGGACAGTTTTCCCTGTCTTCAATTTCCAGCAGTTCTATTTTAATGTATCCAGAGATTGATTGTTTTTGTTTTTTTTTTTTCTGTTTGGGGTTTGCTGTACTTCTTGACTCTGTGGGTTTATGTATTTCACAGAATTTGAGAATTTTCTAGCCATTATTTTGTCAAATACCTTTTCAGAATTATAATCTTAGTCAATTTTCTGCTGCTATAAAAGAATACCACAAACTGGATAATTAATATAGAACAGAAGTATTTATTTGGCTCACAGTTCTAAAAGCTGAGAAGTCTAAGATAGTGACACTAGCATCTGACAAGGGTGATCTCATGATGGAAGGCATCATGTGGCAAGAAAGCACATGACAGAGAGGACACTGGGCCAAACTATTATTTTTATCACCAACTCACTCCTGTGATAACTAATAAACTCCCACATTAATGACATTAGTCTATCTTACTTACCTCTTAAAGGTCCTGATACTCAACACTGTCACAGTGGCAATTAAATTTCAACATGAGATTTGGAGGGGGCATTCAACACATAGCACACTCTTTCTTCTCTGCTTCTGTTAATATAATGACATGAATGCTAGACTTCTTGTTACTGTCCCACAGGTTTCTGAGCCACTTTTTTTCTTTATTGCTCATATTGGATAATTTCAGTTGATCTATCTTAAAGTTTATTGACTGTTTTCTGTATTATCTTTATTTTGTTGGAATCCATCCAGTGATATTTTGTTGTAGTTTTTTAAAATTTTATTTTTGAGTTTTAACTCTGTTTCTCATTGCTTGTTTCAGCATTTTTAGAATAGTAAATTTAAAGTTTTTGTCAAACAATTCCCACATCTGTATCATTTTAGGTTTTATGTCCATTGATTATGTTTTCTCATGTGAGTTGACATGTTCCTAGTTCTTCTTGTGCCTGGTGATTGTGGATTATTTCTTAGATATTCTTAATATCATGTTATGAGATTCTGAGTCATATTGAAATTCTATGGGGAATGTTGACATTTTTGTTTTAACAGGCAATTGACCTGGTTAGGTTCAGGTTGTAAGATACAAGATTCCTTCTGTGGTTTCAATATCATTTTTGTTTACAGTGGTTTTCAGGTCTGACCTGTGTGTATACCAGTGAACAATCTTGGATGTAGGCATTGCTCTATCCCATTAATTTCATTCTCAATTTTATTCATATGCTGATTAAAATCAGATCCATGCATGTACAGCTAAAGATGAGCCCAGAATTTTGTAACCCTATAAGGTCACTTTCTGCAGCCCCTTTTTCTCTGTGCTCTCATTAGTATTTTTTTAGTTTTCCTGGAGCTTCCCTTTATGTCCTCCAGCCAGCAAGCTGGGGCTTTATTTACCTCATATGCACATTTCTGTGACTATGCCCATATTTAAGGCTAAGTAGCAGGAAAACAGAGAAAAAAAAAATAAAAGCAATGGAAATTCTTTTGGCCGCCACTGTTTTTAAAGATAATTTTTAAAAGAAATATTTTAGTGCAGGAAAACATAGTTACAAATTCAAAAATTATAAAAATATAGGTAAGTGAATTTTCACAAAGTGAACATATTCATGTAAGCAGCACCAGACCAATAAAAAAACATTAGCAGACCACAAAGATCCCTTTATCTTTCCAGTCTCTACTTCCTCAGGATAACCACTATCATGACTTCTAATATTAGTTTACTTTTGAAAAATATAGAAATAGAATCATGTGATTATATATTCTTCTGTATGTGGCTTCTAGTGCTCACATTATGTTTCTGAGATTCATTTATGTTATGTTGCATTTAGATGTGCTTGCAGACTTTAAAACTTTTATTACTTTATAATATTTCCATGTATTAATATAATCACAATTCTATTATTATTTTCAGCTCTTCTACTATAGATGGACATTTGGCTTATTTCCAGTTTGAAGCCATTATGAATTGTGGTGGCCGCATGCATATTCTACTATATGTCTTGTTTTACATATTTAAGCATTCTTATTGGATATATGCTGAGGAGTGATATTGCTGGTATGCTTATGTTCAGCTTTAGTAGATAGTGCCAAATAATTTTCAATGTTATTATACCAATTTACATTATCAGTAGCAGCACAGTAATGCCCCTCCCACTTGATTCATGATTTCAGTTTCCACAGTTTCAGTTATCCATAGTCAACTGCAGCCCAAATTTTATCATCTCATATCATCACAAGAAGGGCTCACCCTTAAGTACAAAAAGATGTTTTGAGAGGGAAATAGAGAGAGAAGAGGAGGGAGGGAGACCACATTCATATAACCAGTATAGTGCTAGAATTGTTCTATTTTATGATTATGTTGTTAATCTCATACTGTTCCTAATTTATACATTAATGTTAAATAAATTTTAAATAGGTATAAATACATTAAATCTTAAATAGGTATTTCTGTATACGAAAAAAACATAGTATATGTAGGATTGAGTACTATTTGCAGTTTCAGACATTCACTAAGGGACTTGGAGTGTATTCCCCGTGGATAAAGGGGGACTACTGCATAAGAGAGATCCTATTGTTCTACTCGTTGAAAACACTTGGTCTTTTTTCATTTTAGTTTTTCGGGCATGTGTGACGTGGTAGCCCGTGATGGCTTTGGTTTGCATTTCTCTAATGATTAGTGAAATTAAGCGTCTTTTCATATGTTTATTTTCCACTTGGGTATCCTCTTTTGTGATGTGCATGTTGAAAGGTATTGTCCATTTTCCAGTTGGGTTTGTTACTGTTTTTATTATTAAGTTACTGGGATTTCATTTTATATTCTGATATATACTTCTTTGTCAGATACACTTATTATAGATATCTACTTTTATTCTGAGGCTTATGTTTTTACTGTCTTATAATTGTCTTTTTTTTTTCTTTTTTGAGACACAGTCTTACTCTGTTGCCCAGGCTGGAGTGCAGTGGTGAGATCTTGGCTCACTGAAACTTTGCCTCCTGAGTTCCAGTGATTCTCCTGCCTCAGCTTCCCGAGTAGCTGGGATTACAGGCTCATGCCACCATGCCTAGTTAATTTTTGTATTTTTAGTAGAGATGGGGTTTCACCACGTTAACCAGGCTGGTCTCAAACTCCCGACCTCAGGTGATCTGGCCGCCTTGGCCTCCCAAAGTGCTGGGATTACAGGCATGAGCCACCGCGCCTGACCTTATAGTTGTCTTTTGGTAACAAATGTTTTTATTTTAATGCACTTCAATGATCAATTTCTTCTTTTAGTGTTAGTGTTTTCTATCCTGTTTAAAACAAAAACAAAAAAATGGAAAAGCTTTTGCCTACCTCAGTGTCATAAAGACATTTTCCTTTGTTATCTTCTAGAATCTTTATTGTTTGCCATTAAAATGTAGGTCTGCATTTTACCTGAAATTCATTTTTTTGTGTTAGGTGTGAGATGGGGGCAAGGATGGACAGGATTCATTTTTTCTTTTTAAAAAATTGATCAAGTGCCATTTGTTGAAAAGGTTGTCCTTTCCCTAAGTACGTCAGCAATAACTTTATTATAAATGTACTGCCTACATATTCATGGATATATTTCTGGACTCTTATTCCATGAATGTGTTTATTTACCCTTGCATCAATGATGCATGACTAAGTAGTGAACATTTAGAAGAAATCTTAATATCTGGTAGTGTAAATCTTTTAGCTATGCTCATCTTTTAGATTCTTTTAGTTAGTCTTGTTCCTTTTTATTTCCATAAAAATGTTAGAATCTGCTTGTTAATCTCTGTAAAATGTAATTTGCTGGGATTTTGATTGAGATGGTATTTTGGGAATACTGATATCTAATCTATAAATGCATTATAATTCCTACTTATTTCATTCTACTTTAATTTCTTCAGTAATATTTTATAGTTTTCTGCACAGTGGACTTGCATACTTTTTGTTAGATTCATTTCTACAATTAGATTTTTTAATGCTCTTGTAATTGGTATCATTTTAAGTTTTATTTTCTATATGTGTATTGTTACTATATAAGAAAACAATTCATATCTATCTATCTATCATCTATCTATCTATCTATCTATCTATGACATACACACACACAGAGAGAGAGAGAGAGAGATTTTCCTTGGCCAGGAACCTTGCTAAATTTACTTATTAATTCTATTAGACTTTGTAGGTTCTTTTGAATTTTTTATAACACAGTCATGTTTTCTGTGAATAACTACAGTTTTATTTCTACCTTTTCATTCCATATAACTTTAATTTATAAATATTTTTGACTTATTGCACTAGCTAGGACCACTTGTGTGCACTAGCTAGGACCACTAGTATAACGTTTGTTCTAGGTTTGGCTTTTGCTTTTTTGAAAATTGTAAATTTCCTTTATCCACTAGAGAATTTCTCTTCCACTCGTGAGTTTGCTGAGTTGGTGGTGTTGTTTTATATATGTGTTTCTGTGTTGTCTGTTTTGTTTTTTTTAAATCATAAGGAATATTCACGTACATTTCTGAATCTATCGAGATCATAGGATTTTTGCTTATTTAATTAATTTATTTTTGAATGTTAATCCACCCTTGCATTCTTAGAATAAACCCTACTTCATGTTATATTATCCTTTTCATAGAGAATTTGATTTTCTTAATATTTTCTTTAAGATATTTCTATTTGCATTCAAAAGAGAGATTATCCTGTAATTTTACCTTCTCTTAATGTTTTTGTCAGGTTTTCTTTGCATAGTTATATTATTCTCATAAAATGAGTTGGGAGGTATTCCCTCTATTTCCACCCTTGGAAGAGTTGTATATGATTGCTGCTATTTTTTTTTCATTAAATTTTTGAAATAATTTACCTATGAAACTATTTGAGTCCGAAAGACTTTTTTATTTTATCTTTTATTTGTGTAAAATTATAGTGTACAATTGTAATTTTGTTACATAGCCATATTGCATAGTGGTGAATTCAGAGCTTTCAGTATATTCATAACCTGAATAACACACATAGTACCCATTAAATAATTTCTCATATCCACCCCCTTCCTCCTCACCCTTCCCAGTCTCCTTTGTTTATCCTTCCACCTCTATGTCAATGTGTACACATTAGGTAGCTCCCACTTATAAGTGAGAACACAGGACATTTGTCTCTGTTTCTGAGTTATTTCACTTACAATGGTGGCCTCCACTTCCATTCTTATTGCTGCAAAAGACGTGATTCCATTCTTTTTTATGGCTGGATAGTATGCTATTACATATATATTTCACATTTTTAATCCAATCATCTATTGATGGACATTTGAGTTGGTTCCATATCTTTGCTATTGTGACTAGAGCTGTGATAAACATATGAGTGTAGGTATATTTTTGGTATAACAATTTCTTTTTGGGGATATATACCCAATGGTGGGATTGTTGGGTTAAATAGTAGATCTATTTTTGGTTCTTTGAGAAATCTCCGTATTGTTTTCCATAGTGATTGTACTAATTTACATTCCCACCAACAGTGTATCAACGTTTCATTTTCTGCAGTTGCTTGCCAAGATCTGCTGTTTTGGGTCTTTTTAAGTAATAGCTGTTCTGACTAGTCTGAGATGATCTCTCATCGTGATTTTAATTTACATTTCTTTGATTAGTGATGTTAAGCTTTTTTTTATATGTTTCTTGGCCATTTGTATGTCTTCTTTTGAAAAATGGCTATCCATGTCTTTTGCCCACATTTTAATAGGATTATTTGTTTTGTTGTTGTTGTTGAGTTAGTTTGAGTTCCTTGTAAGTTCTAGATATTAGTCCTCGGAATGTCTGATTGATAGTTTGTACATATTTTCTCCCATTCTGCAGGTCATCTGATCACTCTTGATTATTTCTATTTCTGGGCAGAAGCTTTTTAGTTTAATTAAGTACCATTTGTCTGTTTTTGTTTTGGTTTCTTGTGCTTTTGGTGTCTTTTTAATGAATTCTTTCTCTAGACCAGTGTCCAGAAGAGTTTTCCAAATCAAATATTCATGTCTTTTAAAAGACGTAGTACTATGAAGGATTTCCATTTCTTCTTGTGTCCATTTTGGTAATATGTGTTTTTCAAGGGATTTATACGTTTCATCAATTTTTTCAAGTTTATTGATGTAAACTTGTTCACCAGATCTTATTATCTTTGTACTATGTCTATAGCATCTGTAAGAATACTCCATTTTTTCATTCCTGTTAAGGTTATTTGTCCTTTTCCATCTTTAAAATTTGTGTTTCTAGAGGACTACTACTTACATTTGTCTTTCTTTACCAAAAGACACCAATTTTTGACTTTTATCAAGTTTATCTATTGCTTTATTTGAAAGTATTTGATGTATTTTATAATAACTATTTGTTATTAATTTTGAGCTTAATTCAATTATGGTCAGAGAAGATACTCTATATGATATAAATACTTTGAAATTTATTGAGGCTTGCTATATGAGTCAGTTTAAGGATACTTTTGGTGCATGCTCTGTGTGCACCTGCAAATATGTGTATTTTGTTGCTGTTGGGTGCAGGATTCTGTACATATAAATTAGATCAAATTTGCTAAATCTTGGTGTTTAAAACTTTTATTTATCTACCAGCTTTTTACCAGGTTCTATCATTTACTGAGAGAAATATGTCAAAATTTTCTAACGTGGTTGTGTATTTGTTTATTTCACCTTTTGGTTTGGTCGATTTTTACATTTTGAGCTTATGTTATTTGTTTGTACAAATTTGGAACTGTGATATCTTCCCAGTAGATTAACTAGTATTATTTAATGCTTTTCTTGTACTGTTTCTTTTCATTCGACTTAGACTGATATTATAATGTATAGTGATATTAGCCTTCTTTTCATTGGTGTTTAGTAAATTTTTTTTAGTACTTTTCCTTTCACATTTTCTGTATACTTACTTTTAAGGTTTGTGTCCTGCAAATAGCATATTATTAATAGTGATTTTTAATTCAAAGTCTGACATTGTATTTCAATGCAACTTTTTAAATTTACATTAACTGCACTTACTAATATTTGTTGATTTAATTCTATCATCTTACTGTACTTTTCTATTTTTTCTACCACTTTTATGTTTCCCATTTCTTCTCTCTTAACTTTTTTTATTAATCAACCTTTTTATTTCATTTCCCCCTCTTTTAACTTGCTAATTACGTATTTTTAATTTTTCTTAGCGGTTACCCTAATGAGCTCTACTGTAACTTACACCTTTTATCTCTTTTCAATGAAATAATTATATTTGTCCCTCTCTCATTTTTTGTCTTATCATTGTCCTGAATTATAATTCTTCAAGTGCTCTAATTCCTAAAACATTATTTTTATTATTTTTCTATATTTATACACATACTAATCTTGTCTGTGTACTTTATTTTTTGCATTTCTATATCATTGTCTGAGATGCTTTTCCTTTTACTTGAAAGATACCTATTAGTATTCTTCATAGTATGAATCTTTCGGTGAAATATTTCCGCAGTTTTGTTTTTCTGAAAATATTTTTAATTTGACTTTTTAAAAGAATACTTTCATTGCTTAGAGAATTCTAGGTTGGTATTTACTTTTTTGTGTATGTATGTGTTTTGCTTTCTTTTTATTTTACTTTTGATTGACAATTATGTATATTTTTGAGGTACAATGTGATGTTCAATATGTTTACATTGTAGAATTAATAAATCAAGCTAATTAGCATCCATCACCTCAAATAATTATCACGTTTTTATGGTAAGAACATTTAAAGTATACTTTCAGCAGTTTCAAAATATATAATACACTATTATAAATTATAGTGATCATGCTGTGCAGTGTATCTCCAAAACTTATTCCTCTTGTCTAGCTGAAACTTTGTGCTTTTTGAATAACATCTCCCCTTTCTTCATCACCATCCAACACTCAACCTCTAGTAACCACCATTTTATTCTCTGTATCTATGGCCTTTTTGGATTTCACACTTAAGTGAGATCATGCAGTATTTGTCTTTCTGTGTCTGGCTTATTTCACATAACATAATATCTTCCAGGTCCACGTATGTTGTTGTAAATGACAGGATTTCTTTATTTTCTAAGGCTGAATATTATTCTGTTGTGTGTATTTAACACATTTTCTTTATCTATTTTTATGCTGATGCCACTTAGGTTGCTTCCGTATCTTAGCTATCGTGAATAATGCTACGATGAATGTGGGAGAGCAGATATCTCTTCAACATACTAATGTCAGTTCCTTAGGATATATATCCTGAAGTCAAATTGCTGGATCATATGGTAATTATATTTGTAGTTTTTGAAGAATCTTCATATTGTTTTTCATAATGGCTGTACCAAATTTTCATTCCTACCAACAGTGTATGAGAGTTTCATTTTCTCCAAATTCTTGCCAACCCTTGCTATCTTTTAACTTTTTGAAGGTAGCCTTTCTAACAGATGCGAGGTGATCTCATTGTGGTTCTAATTTGCTTTTCCTTAATGATTAGTAACGTTGAGCATTTTTTCATGTATCTGTTGGCCATTTTTATGTCTTCTTCTGATAAATGCCTGTTCAGATCTTTTACTCATTTTTTAATCAGGTTATTTAGTTTTTTGCTGTTGTTTGGGTTTCTTAGGTTGGTAGTTACTTTTTAAAAGCATTTTAAAGATATCATGGCTCTCTTCTCTGGCTTCAATTGTTTTTCATGAGCAATCAGTTATCAGACTTACTAATCCTTACAAAGTAATGCATTTTTATTTTTCTGGCTATTTTGAGATTGCCTTTTTGATTATTGTTTATTTTTAAATAGTTTTACAAACAGGCTTTTTTTTGGTAGTTGGTTTCTTTGTGTTTATCCTGCTTGGGGTTCTTAGACATTCTTGAATTTGTGGCTTGATGCTTTTGCCAATTTTGGAAAATTCTTGGCCATTATTGCCCTGAATTTTGCTTCTGCCTATTTTCCTTACCCTTTCCTTCTGGGAGTAGAGATATTTGTATGTTAAACATTTTTTAACCATGTCCTATATATCTCTAATGCTTCTTCTTTTATTATCATCCTTATTTCTCTCTTTGTTTTATTCTGGATATTTTCTATTAACCTATTTTCAAGTTCACAACTCGGATCTTCTGTTGTGTCTAACTGGCTGCGATTGAGTTATTAATTTTGTTTTATTTTTAGTTCTAGAATAATCTTTGGGTTTTTAATATAAATCGCAGTTCTCTGATTATTCTCACTCTTTACCTCTGAAACCATATTTATCACTGTTTTTAAAAGACTATATCTGATAATTCTTTAATCTGTATCATTTTTGAATTTATGTTTTTGTCTATTATTTTTTCTCTTTGTTTTGGTTCTTTGATCCTGCTTCCTAGCATGCTTGATGATTTTTACATATTAAAAATTTAGAGTGTTTTGTATGGTATTATATTTTTCCATGGGGATTTAATTTTCTCCTCACAGATTATTAGAATAAAGATAATTTACTTAATCTTATCAGGGATTAAGACAATTTGAAGTTGGGTTTCCATCTTTGTGATGGCTACTCTATTTATGGTTTTCCCTTAGTTTTTATAAATAGTCATTTAGAGGTTCAAATAAAATTCTGGAGTGTTTTTCAAGTAGTCACTAAACTCCAGTTTTTGCTTCGTTGGTGTAAGACTACTGAATATTCTTTTTAATGTCCTAGTATTCAGCTTGCTGTTTTCTGCTTGTTTCTCTTTTGATTTTCTCACTCCAAGAAAGAGGAACTGGAAATGTTTTAGGAATTAAAAGTGGAAAAAGAATACAGGCCTCACCTCATTGCATTTACATTTTATCCAGGATCTTGATTCTTCATGTCTTGGCTGTGTTGACAGCTCCAAAGTGTTATTTGTGCCCTCCTCTCTTTACAAGACTTCTTAATGTTCTAATCTGGAGCTTTGTGTTCAGTCTCGAATTCTGTTCTACTTAGGAAACAGCAAATGCCTTGAATTAGAAAAGTAGCAAACAACATAGGGCTTACTTTAATGTGTTTACTTCCTTTATAGACTATTGAGTTTTAAATTGAAATTACTTTGGTTGGTGCCTGGTGCCTTCAAACAGTTTTTAAAATAATTTCATTTTATTCATCTTTAATAGTTTTTCTCAACGAGAGGGATGATTTGATATAAGCTACTCTATCATAGTAGAACTGGAGTTCTTCTTATGATGCTAATTTGTTTGACATGATACTTGAGGGAGGGTGATAGTTAACCACTATGTTTCTTTACAAAGTAACTTCTGCAGACATACCTCTTTTTCCATATGTATTTTATATTCGCCTCTATATGAATTTCTTACAAATATTTGAATGTATATATTATTCTTTAAGTATTTAAGAGTACAAAAAGAAGTTTATTTGCCTTGTATAAATTGATTAATCTCTATTTGAATGCTTATAGTAATTTCCCTAGCCAAAACTATACTGTTCTGATATTGAAAAATCACCAAAAATAGCATTATTTATAAAAGAAAGTTCGTTATCCCTGGTACAAAGGAAATTTTCTAATTTACGTAATTACATGCATTCTGAGAATCCAAATAATACTGATAGACTAGGAGGCTATAACTAAATTATTTATTAAACTGTGACTAATGCTTAACTGTGTCATAATGGTGCTAGATTCCTTTCACAATGGGTAAAGGAATTTGTAAGGGGAAGTCAGTATTATTTAAAAACTCTGATTTACGTATATCTTGTGATAGTATTGAATAATTAGGCATAGACAGTACTTTTGTACATGGAGTATAAACAGTTTTCAAAGTTATTTTGATTTGTTAATTCTTTTCCTGAAATATTGTCACCTCCCTGGGTAATGTGATAAACCATGTGTAATGTAATATTTGGTTAGTAAAACAAGCATCAGCAGATAAATATCAGTGTTTGTCTTAGGAGATGCAATACTGGGAACCTGGATAAAATGAAACAGTTTTAATAAAACTTGAACAGTGTGGACCTGGATAAACACACCTATTTGGACAATGTGGAGATTTATTTATTGTTAATAACAATCTATTATATTTTACAGTGGTGGTAGTATCAAAAGTTAAACACTTTCTGAAACAACAAATGACAAATAAAGAAAACTACCAGTTTATTATTCCAGAGGCTATAGAGTCTTTAGATATCTTTTGACTTACCTTCCCTTTTGCCCTGCTCATCAGAAACATATCTTTTTTTCTAACATCTCAATTGTTTGTCACATGCCCACTTACCAGTTGTCTGTTATGGTTGGTGAAAATTTACGGTTCTAAGTGTGTTTTAACAGAATTTAGGAAAACATTGCAAATCATGAATTATATTGATTTGAAAGCATTTTAAAAACCTGAAGTAGGAGTCTAGCTCCAGTTAAATGTTATTGTCAGGTCAGTCTCTTCTTTGTACTTTAATTTTCTCTTTCACAAAATGGGATTTGTAAAACATTTATGTTAGTTTCTCAAAGTCATTATAAGAACTAAATGAAGAGAAGAATGTGAAAATCTTTTCCCAAAGTAAAAACTGTTATCTAAATGTAGCAGATTATTATTGTTATCCTCATCATTATTAGTGCTGATGATAGCAGATGACTTTAGCCCGGCACAGATGCATGAAACAGTTTTGATGAAACTTTTCTCTAGTTTGCCAGGTGATAAATACGAGGTATGCCCTCCTGTCTGTAACTTACCGACATCCTTTGTATTTTTATTTTTGTTATTTTATTTCTTTCTAAAAATGACACCAAATTTGCTCTATGGATTTTAGGAGATCAATCTGGTAACAGGCTTGGATTAATTCCTTCATCAGTAACAATGAGTTATAAATTCAGTGAATTTAACAAACCAGGAAAGGATTCCATCTTATTAAGAATAGGCCCCCTAAGGTCCCTGAATGCATTTCTTTCATTGTTGAGCAGAGGACCAATAGGCTCCTTTGGAACAAACTTACTGAATTACAAAGAGGAAATGGTTTATCCTTGAACCATTATGAAATTCAGGCAATGGATGATATTTACCCAAGGCCAATATCGTAACATAAACAGAAAATACTAACTCCTTTAAAGCAATGTGCATTATTTTAATTCATGTAATCATTAAATTAATTACTTACAGATCACAGATCATTTTATTGATGGATTTTAAAGGAAAAGAAATATGCATAAGCTGAATAAGAAGATTAAGAAGATAGGTATGCGTTACATCAGAATGTCCTTCAAATAGACCTGGAAAACACGTTTGTCTAATTAGGGTGCATGACAGCAATCTATGAAACTAGTTCTTTTAAGTAAATAGAGGTCTGCCCCGAGAGGGTTTGGCAGACTATGGTAGGAATCAGGATACTTTCCATGGTCCAAAAAAAAAATCAGAAATGAATGAATAATTCCTCCTTTCTTAATTTATATGAATTAATCAAATTGCAATTACATTGTCACTTATGTACATAGTGAAGAGAGTCTGAAAAGGCAATGAAATGCACTCTATTTAATGGACAGGTATCTTTAGGACACGGGACATATGGGCTTAAATTATGCACTTTCTATGAACAATTCTAGAATACAGGGCCAAAACACCCTTTCTCATTTTACACTGTGACCTTTGATTTGCTTTCACAGTACCTGGCATATGAGGACTCTCAAACTGTTCAATCACATGTTGAAAAATGAATGCACTAATGAACACATACTTACATATACAGAAGATACTCCTTACAATGATGGTGAAACACCTATACTGAATAGTCATAGAAGAGCATATGAAACATCAATTTTCATTTAAAAACCCAATACTACAATTAAAATAAAAACATACCCTTTTCCTTTCCCATCTTTGGCTTTGTTCAGTGTTATGTTGGAGCCATGAAGCTGTTTTCCAGAATTTGTTTTTAGAGACTGGGTCTTGGTGTGTCACCCAGCCTGGAGTACAGCAGCATGATAATCACTCACTACAGCCTTGAACTCTGGGCTTATCAAGTAATCCTCCTGCCTGGGCCTCCCAAAGTGCTGGTATTGTAGTAGTGAGCCACCACACCTAATCCCAGAATTATTAAGACAGTATTCTTCAGATATTTTTATTGTCTTCTTTGTTTTCTCTTCTATAGCTTCATATTTCCCCTGCTTACTTCGACTCTAAATCATTTTAACTATTTTGCTTTTTCGCCTTTTTATTTTGAATGCTTCCGTCCCTCAGCTAAAGGTCATAAATTTTAATAAAGAAAATTTGGAAAATTCAAAAATGCAAAAAAACTTCCTATTACTACCATATTGGTGTACTTTCTGCCAGTCTTAAAATATATATCTTTTCAAAGCTTTTAATTTTTAAAGTTATACCACATTTTATCTCTATTTTCAATTTTACTTAAAATATAAGTTTTCCACTGTAATAACCACAGCATTTTCGGTAAAGTAGACATACTGTAGCTACTTAATCAATCCTTATGCTTGGACATTTAAATTGTTTCTACCCTTCAATTGTTTTTTAAAAGACTGTGATGAGCATCTTTGTTCATAAAGCTCTTTATCATTATTATTTTGGTATTTAGATTGCTTCCTTGAGATAGCTTCCTAGAATGGGAATAAAGTTATATGTAGTGGTCATGCAAGTGTCTTTCTCAGCTCTGTTTTCAAGAGGAGCTTTTGTAGAGAGCATAGGTAATTGACAGCCTCCAGCTGCTATACCTGTGGATCCACCACAGCATTCACACTGAAACCATCCTTCATCAGGGCTGCTTCCACCCAGTGACTGATCATGTCAGGAATACCAGAACCAGGACATTTCTGCCCAACACTAGATTCTTCTAATGGGTAACTCTGGTTCAAGGACTCCCTATCAACATGGCTGAGACTTTCTTTTTTGTGTGGTTTAAGGAATAATGAGAAGAAAAAAAGTCTGTACGTGTTCAGTACAGATGCAACTTCTTTTTCTAGAATATATTTTTTTATTATACTTTAAGTTCTGGGATACATGTGCAGAATTTGCAGGTTTGTTACATAGGTATACACGTGCCATGGTGGTTTGCTGCACCCATCAGCCTGTCATCTACATTAGGTATTTGTCCTAATGCTATCCCTCCCCTACCTCCCCACCACCCAACAGGCCCCAGTGTGTGATGTTCCCCTCCCTGTGTCCATGTGTTCTCGTTATTCAACTCCCACTTATGAGTAAGAACATGCGGTGTTTGGTTTTCTGTTCCTGTGTTAGTTCACTGAGATTGATGGTTTCCAGCTTCATCCATGTCCCTGCAAAGGAGATGAACTCATCCTTTTTATGGATGCATAGTATTCCATGGTGTATATGTGCCACCTTTTCTTTATCCAGTCTATCATTGATGGGCATTAAAGATTTAAACATAAGACCTAAAACCATAAAAACCCGACAAGAAAATCTAGGTGATACCATTCAGGACATAGGCATGGGCAAAGACTTCATGACTAAAACACCAAAAGCAATGGCAACAAAAGCAAAATGACAACTGGGATCTAATTAAACTAAAGAGTTTCTGCACAGCAAAAGAAATTATCATGAGAGTGAACAGGCAACCTACAGAATGGGAGAAAATTTTTGCAATCTATCCATCTGACAAAGGGCTAATATCCAGAATCTATAAGGAACTTAAATAATTTATTTTATTTTTATTTTTAATTTTAATTTTTTTTTTTTTTGAGATAGAGTCTCGCTCTGTTGCCCAGGCTGGAGTGTAGTGGCATGTTCTCGGCTCACTGCAAGCTCCGCCTCCTGGGTTCACACCATTCTCCTGCCTCCACGCCATTCTCCTGCCTCCACGCCATTCTCCTGCCTCAGCTTCCCGAGTAGTCCCAGACTACAGGCGCCCACCACCACGGCCAGCCAATTTTTTTGTATTTTTAGTAGAGATGGGGTTTCACTGTGTTAGTCAGGCTGGTCTTGATCTCCTGACTTTGTAATCCACCCGCCTCAGCCTCCCAAAGTGCAGGGATTACAGGCATGAGCCACTGTGCCCGGCCAGGAACTTAAACAAATTTACAAGAAGAAAACAATCCTATCAAAACATGGCTGAAAGATATGAACAGACACTGCTCAAAGGTAGACATTTATGGCTGGCCGCAGTGGCTCACTCCTGTAATTCCAGCACTTTGGGAGGCCAACGCAGGCTGAGCACGAGGTCAGGCGGTCCAGACCATCCTGGCTAACATAGTGAAACCCTGTCTCTACTAAAAATACAAAAAATTAACAGGGTGTGGTAGCATGTGCCTGTAGTCCCAGCTACTTGGGAAGCTGAGGGAGGAGAATCACTTGAACCCGGCAGCTGGAGGTTGCAGTGAGCCGAGATCACACCACTGCACTCCAGCACGGGCAACAGAGCGAGACTCCATCTAAAAAAAAAAGAAGAAGACATTTATGTCACCAACAAACATATGAAAAAAAGCTCGTCATCACTGGTTATTAGAGAAATGCAAACCAAAACCACAGTGAGATACCATCTCAAGCCAGTTAGAATGGCGACCATTAACAAGTCAGAAAACAACAGATGCTGGAGAGGATGTGGAGAAATAGGAACGCTTTTACACTATTAGTGGGAGTGTAAATTAGTTCAACCATTGTGGAAGACAGTGTGGCGATTCCTCAAGGATCTAGAACCAGAACTACCATTTGACCCAGCAATCCCATTACTGGTTATATACCCAAAGGATTATAAATCCTTCTACTATAAAGACACATGCACACATACGTTTATTGCAGCGCTATTCACAATAGCAGAGACTTGGAACCAACCCTGGCTGAGACTTTCTCAGGACTTTCCTGCATGCAGATCTCTTCCTACCAAATGCTTCCTTGCCTTTCTCCTTTCAGAGATGTCAGAATTGCATCATAGTCGAAGTGCTCTCCTTACCTACACCTCCTCCCCTTTATCATGTATAGATTCTACCCCCACATAATTACCTCATATACCCAATTCACCTTGGCACAAGAGGACCCAAACTGGCACAGTACATAATCATGATTCAGGCCCTTGATACATAGTGCTTAATGGTACTATTGTACACTCCCACTGCAGTGCCTCTTCCAACACTGAATTTTTCTTTTATTGACTTTAACTGATTTGATAGGTGAAAGGCTAGTATCTCACTTTTAAAATTTCGATTACCTTCATCACTAGTGAGATTGCACATACTTTGTTTTCCATTTATATTTTTTAAAATTTATTTGTTTTACTAATATATTCATTCATTAAAAAACCTTACTTATAATTAATAGTTATAATTATAATACTTCTTTTTGTGGCATTTTTGACAATGTATTTGAATGAGGGTCGCATTCAATACTTATCTACCAGTGTTTGGAGTAAAGTATGTATGTGGAACAAATGTAATGATTACTCATTTACTCAGGCTAAACTAAAACCATGGATGGTATTTATGATTTGCCAGCAGCAGTAGTGGTAGAATCCACATCTCCTGACTCTCAGGAAAGACAGATAGTTTTAACATTTCTGTAATTATATTGCATATGTGTGTGTGCGCATGCATGTGTGCATGCATCAGTGTGTGTATGAGTTTGCAGTGTTTTTCCAATGAGAGGTAAAGCTTAAAATTCCTTAAGTTGTATTTTATTAATTTCTTTGAAAAATCTTTTTTTCTTTTGTTTTTCCTCCACTATTGTTTTTCCACCTTTATTTCCAAGGTGTCCTGATCATCTGATTCCTATCAGATAGTTAAATTATGCAGGTGCCAGTCTCTGTGTCCCCAAACACACATAGCTAATCAAGAATAAAGCCATTTATTGTAAATTTACCTCTAGAATGAGCCCCCCTTTCTCTGATTTTGAGGATGGATAGATGCTCATTATGATCTGGTAGACAATTATAACATGCACATTTAGAGTGTAGGTGGATAGAAGAGTACTCTGTGTTAGGTGTTAAGACTTTTATTCTACTCATTTAAAGACAAAGATTTAAATGTGCTTGTTTAAATTCAACAAGCCCTTAGAGCCATGAGGCCTTGGGGGTAAGAGGTGCTTAAAACCAAATAGCACCGGAGCTGAAGAAGTAATTATATGCCAGATTGAAGATAGAGCTGAATAAAGACTGAGCTGATCTGGGAACAGGGGATGGTAAACTGAATTATGTCCCAGGTATCCACAGGCCGAGAAAGCAGACTGGAAAACATGCTTCTTCATACATTTTACCAAAGTTTACAAAATGCAATAATTTTCAGATGGTTTACTAATCTTACTTACCCTTCTTTTCTGCATTTTTGCTTTAACCTAATTTTTTTTAAAGAAGAAAATCTTAATTGGAAGGATGTTTTGAGTCAAGAATACAACACTTCATAATGTAACATATATTCTGGATTCAAGGTGGCAGGTAATCAAAAATAATTGGAGTGGAATTTCAATGTCTTTATTTCCCTGAAGACCAGCCTTGAAGAGCTTCCTCAAGTGTGTCTCCTCTTCCTAAAGGTAACATGGTGGGGAAGGAAGAAGGTAGGAATTGCTCTAACAAGATTTTAGTTATTCTAAGTCAGTGTGATTAATTTTATCTTAAAGACTTAAAATGTCCCACATTCCCTAGTCGCCAAGAACATGGTAGGGAGGAGGCAAAGTACACATTCTTTGTTTCAAAGTATTTTGCAGACAGTCTGGTCTATTAAGAACAAATTCTAGGACTAGGTAGTAGGGCTTAGAAGTTACCATGACCCAAATTGATTTTTTCATTTCTCTTAAAGTTGATGGTTCATTTTTTGATGAAAGTAGAAATCATATCTATAAAAACCAATTTTGATAGGCCTATCAAATCTGACCATAAAACAGAAAGCTATTTTACATTCTACAAACATATTATTGAATAAGCTTACTATGAGTATACAAGTACTGTATGCCTTTTTACCTATGAAAATCTTTTTAAAACTGAAGAAATTTTGAAACTTTTGTGATGATAATTAACAATTATACGTTAAAAGCCAGTATGGAAGCCTATTTTGTCATAACATTATAACAAGGCAACAAGTTTTAACTGAACAATGGATTCCTGAGCTTCTAAGCAAATGCATTTCGACCTGTTATTTTTCACTATATGCAAATTTAGAAGAGACTCAGTTTATCATGACCTGTATGATACCTCTTAGAATGTTAAAAAGAAAAAAAAGGATAGAAAGAGGAAGGGCCACAGTACACATAAATCTTGCCTGCAGCTTCCACTAAAGTTACTCTGGAAAGTAACTTAAGGAAAAGAGATGATTAATTTATTTATTTAAATTTGGTGCTATTTGTTAATCCACAGCTATGTTCTAGGCACAGATACTATGGTTCAAAAATATATAAGGAAAATACCTGATTTGGAGGAGCTTATTTTCAGTGGGAGGTAAAGGAGGAGGAAAAGGATATCAGAAAAAGGCATGAGCAATTTCAGAAAAGAGCAAAGTGCTGTGGCAGAGGTAAGCATAGATTTGAGGAATGTTGGGCAGCAAAGTAAAGAAGGCTTTCCTGAAGAGGTCGCAGCTAAGTTGAGGTCTAAAAGATGAAGAGGACTCTGCCAGGGCAGAGTCTAGAAATGGGGAAAGTTGGGGAAGGTACATTTTAGGCAGTAGGAACAATGCTGGTGCAAAGATCCATAGGGGTAGGGTTTCAACAGATCAATAACTCGATGAGATTCATGCATTAGGGACCTAAGAGAGACAGAAAAGGGCAAGTACATAAGGGGTTCTTGTATTCTAAGGTGGGGTATTCCAGAGATGGAGAGGTGCTGGATTAATGCTGCATTTACCTTGACCCTTTCCTGTGCTATTAGTAGGGAAGGAAGGAAGGATGGTTCTGAATGCAGTGCAACGGAGGTAGCAAAAAATTGATCTGATGACCTTTATTTTCTCATTGGGATAGAGAACAGATTGCTTTGCTGATACCGAAGGGGGAGGGGTAGGTGGAATAGAAGATTTAATAAAAGTGGGAAATTTTGAAATAGATGTAAAATATACTAAAGTAAACAGATGATTAGGGAAACTTGGAAGGATTATTAAGTAACATTTGGGGCCTAGCTAAGTTTGGGAGCTCTAGATGTGTAGTGGTTATAATCTGTGAGTGTATGTGACCCACTTTAGCTGTTGCAGTTGTAGGAGTGGAGAAAGCAGATAGCTGGACTGCTCTAGGCCTGGGTTTTCACCTATGTTGATGCTCTTCCTGTTTCCTTCCACCACTCACCTCTTGTCACAGAAGACTGCTTATTCCTGATAATGTGACTGTCTGCCTGAAGGCATTTTTTGTGTGTGGCTGCTGAGCAGATTTGGCTCACAGTGTTGGGCAGGCTTAAAGTACCGAATAGTTACTGTCACTAGAAAAAGACTTAAGCAAATAACTGTTAGCAAGTGGGTGGATTACACTATCATCCTTACCCTTCACATGGGATAACTGTGAAGCATGTTCTATACTGTTTTCCAGAGTATCCCAGTAGGACTAAACTCATTTCCCATAGCAGTAACTTGCTTAGTAATTGTACTCTTTTTTGGCTTTGTCCCTGTTTCATTTATGGCTGTGTAACAAACTACCCCCAAATACAGGAACTTAAAACAACAAAGATTTGTTATTTTTTACAAATCTTTGGGGTGCCCAGGCTTAGATTAGTAATAGCTTGGGTCACTCATGTAGTTGCACTTTACTGGAAGCCTGTCTGGGTCAGGAATGACTATGATGGCTTTACTTATGGGTTTTAGGCCTCAGTGCAATGTATAGAATGGCTGGGGTCTGTCTGGGCCTGTCTCTCCCCATTGCTTCTCGTCATTCACTAATCTAGTCTGAGCTTCTTTACATGGTATCTGCATCTAAGGAAAGCAAAAGAAGAGGCTGCCAGGACTCTTATAGCCTTGGCTTAGAACTAGCATAGCCTCACTTCTGCTGCAATCTATTGTTCAAAAAAGGGTGCAAGGTCAGTGCAGATTCAAGAGTGGGGGAAACAAACTCTGCCTCTTGATGGGAAGAGCAGCATGCTAGAGAAAGGGTTTGAGGAACTATTGATGGTTATCTTTGCAAACATTCTATCTTATTTCCCTTTTCCGCCTTACATCCTTTCTCCCTTACCAGTGTTTCATGGGGTTGTTTCCCAAATAAATTATTTGTACTAAAATTCTCATCTTAGATCTATACTAAGAGAGCTTGGTAAGTGAGATAGGAAAACCAAGAAGTGAACTGAAATTATTTCTAAGAAAATAGAGTGATAGCTTATGTACGGGCTCTATGCTGGGTGACAAAGACAATGTAAAAGGAGTTGCAAGAGCAGAAAGCTAGAGAGGCCTAGGGGTTGATAATATCTGTGATGTCGAACAATTGGATATGATAAGTTTGGCAGGGTGAGAAGGCTGGCAGGAAAGGAGACTATGATTCTAGGTCCAGCAGTGGCAGAATGTACCTTGGGAGACTCCAAGGAGCAGAAACCATGGATCAAAGACAAGATTTTGTTGATCAGCCTGTGGACAGGCTACTGCTATCACCTTAGTGAGGCTCACCATTTTTGAAATAAATTCTGTGGATTGGATATTAGGCAAACACTCCTTCAGCTTGTTGTACAGGTTACAGGTGATCCATAACCCCACATCTGAAGAGGAGGTGGCCATTAACACAATCAGTGCAAAGGCCCTGGCAAAGTCAAGTTGCCCAGAAACAGCTTCAGCAGAATTTCCTGCCTACCAGAGCTTTATTCCTAAAAAAAATTATACTTTTAATATCTAGGACTTCAACAAAAATAGGATGTCTTGGAATGAAGAAAAGCTTCAGAGTCAGATTGCAATCAAGTTGTGCTACCAGTTAGATGACATGTGGCATCACAAAAGCATTGGGATTTTCGAACCTCACTTCTTTTTTGTATTATATGGTGTTAACACCCCATTTGATTTAATTTAAAGTTTTCATATTGTTTAAGACTTTTAATGGGTGCTTGTAGTTGGTTGACATTTTTGAAAAAATCAAGTTGTAAACTTTTATTACAAATTAAAAATGAAGTGCTTAAAAATCTCAACTTGACATATGAACCAATTTAAAAGCTTTTAAAGGTATGTTGAGAAAAACCAAACTAAAAAAAAAAAACACACAAAAACAACAACAACAAAAACCTTTGTTATTACCAAAAAGACATGTCTTTAGGTAAAAATAATTTTAAAAACCCCATGCTTCATAGATAATGCAGGTAGTTCTGGTTATCTGATCAGGGCAAAAAGCAAGCACTTAAGGTCTTCAGCATTTCTTTCCTGCATTTCTTATTGCTGTAATTTCATATTCATTTCTCCTTGTTGGATGACTAAACTGGATGATGGTGGAGATGGTAAACCGGCATTTACTCAACCTTCTTCTGCCTTGGGTGCAGAATTCTTGACTGGTGTACTGGTTGCTGTTGTCTCCTTGCCATGTTGTGGTTTAGGGTTTTCTGGGCGTCTACATAGATAATTGGGGTTTTAGCAGCGCCGAAGTTGAGGTCGCTGCTGATATTGGGTCTCATCTTGATTTTCTTTACTCTCTTCACTGCCGTCCTCTCTAGGCTGGCTTTGGCAATGATGTTCCCTGAGGAATCGTGGTCTATAAACCATATACATATCCTGCTTCACTGGCCTACCTTGTGCTCCTGCACCCCAGTTGTTAGCACCCGCCGTCGCTGCTCCCTGCAAAGGAGGGTTAGAATATGGTGGTCAATTTCCGTAGGGTCTCTGCCTGTAGTAAGGCAGGAACCTTCGCCTGCAGCAGGGCCGGCATTGTTGGGCCGAGCCTAAGGGAGCACTCTCCCGTCCTTCGTTCTTTTCTACACTCTCACTATTCGGGTAATTCTGCTGGTAATTGCCTGAGGACCACATGGATAGCGTCAATGATGGTTAAGGTCAGCTGCATACTTACTGCTATGAACTGGACTCCACAGGGGCCTATAACATTTGCTGCCTCCGCACCCTTTTCTGCTGCAACATCATCAAACTCCACAGTCTCTCCGTGTCCTACACTGCTAAGGTACTTCCTGGCGTTACTCTTCTGTATAGCATTATGCTGTACAACTGCATCTTCCTTGGTGCCATTCCCATAGATGAAACTATTTATTTCTTACATTGAACCATTTTACTGTTCCCCAAATCTTCTTTGCGGTGATCTTATCCCCACTAGCAGGCGCCGCCTGTGAGGTCGCCCTTACCACTGCTCCCTGCACCGCTGCAGGTGGTGCCGGCTTGGGGTTGGCTGCCTTGGCGTCTTTGCTCAGGGTTGTGGTTGCTGTGATGGTGACCTGCTGGCTGCAGGGTTGTGGCTCCTTCTGGGGTGACGGTAACTAGGCCGGGGGCGGTGGTGGGGCTGCTCAGGGCTCTCTGGGTTCCACTCTCTGCTCCTGCTACCGATTGAACTCAAGTTTCACTTAAATAATAAAACATTATCTAAGTGCCTAGCACAAAATAGGATATAACGGAATATTATTTCCCCTTCTTCCATTTTTTTCTCCTTTATAAAGTAAGATTTATAAACAAGATATAAGGTACCTCGTCTTTCTGCTGTTGTAGCCTGTTTCTGAAGAAGCGCAGCACATGTTTTTCAGTGTACCGTGCCCTGGTGACCTAAAGTTCCCTCCGTTTCCCTTAGCTGTTACTCGCTACTTAGTAGTCACTTAGTGATTGCCCAATCTTAGGCAATGTGGTGTTTTGTTTGTTGTTTGTTTGTTTGTTTGTTTAAATGGAAGGCAGGATTTTTTTGTGCTTGGAAGGTAGTTGGCATTCATACGGATTTTGGCAAGAAACAAGCTTCATCTGAACTCTGTTGTACTCTTATTCATTTTGTTAAAACTGATATTCAAATGATTAGAGTTATATTCAAGTAAGAATAAGGGAAACTTCTACTATATAATTTATGTTTGTAGACTTTTGTGAATCGTAAATTAAACTTGGAAGCTCTTGGCTAAAGAATGTGTCTTTTCATTTCAAAGGAAGGAGTTAAAATTCTTGTTCTTGTTATTAGCGTGATTATAGATTAATTCACTCATATTGCCTTTTCAAAACAAAATGAAGACCAGTGATACCCAATTCCAAACATTTCACATTTAAATAAAATGATTTAGAAAGCATGCAACTCAGTTTGCACATATGAACTGTGTAAGTACCTCTTTATGTGACAGAAGTTGTAAGTAGAAACTGGAATGTAATTTTGTCCTTATCTTCAGGTTTAATTTAGCCTGCCAGAATCTGTAGACAGGTAGAAATTATTACATTTTATAGTAATTTCCTTTTATATTGACATGATCATGAGATGGGAAACTAGAAGAAATTCAGAATTCCTTCATCTATAGTTATGCTCTTGCTGTGTTGTCATCTTGGAATTCCCTTCTTCCCACAACAGAATACTCACTTCCTTTCTCTCCTTTCTCACCTCCCCCAGTTGCACAGAATCACTCTTGGGTCCTGGCCTTCTGCCCAGTAGTTGGACCCTATTTTCCAGGTAGGCACATATTGACCTTCAACTGACTGCTAGTTTTCTAGGTCCACCTCTCTGCTTCTGTTTTTTCAGGCTCTCTTAACCATGTAGTAGTCTTTTCTTCCCTGGATAGCACTGATGCACTGCATGCTGTGTAGTTGGCCACCTCCTGCAGTGTGATTCAAAATAGCTTAGTGCCCTGCATGGAGCAAACCCTGAGGCACAGGACTTTCTGTGTCCCTCTATCATAGTACTTACCTCTTACTGCAATGCATTATATTATGTATGTATATATGCCTTTTAGTATGTATTTATTCTGGCATATTATAAACTCACTAAAGCAGATACAAAATTCTTTTCTATGTGTATGTGTCTCACAGAGGACAGTACACCTTGTACCAACTAAGTGCTTAATAAATGTTTATCTGAGTGAATGTAATTCCAGCAAGTTGGAAAGAGCATTGTATTGTTTATCCTGGTTTTTGTTCATTTCTTTGTTTCTAAGCAGAAGTTTTTATAAGAAGATAGATCTAAAGTTCTCAGAATCCTAAACAATATTGCAGCATCTTTTTCTTGAAATTTACAGCACATTTCTCATTGCTTAATTCTCCAAATTTGAAATTACTTTTAACATACCATTCACAAAATTGTCTCACTCACCTCAAGTACAGATGTAAACAAGCTTCTTAACTCTGTAGTTAAGGCAACATTAGATGTCAGTTGATGATTTGCTTGAGATTGTGTGTGGGAGTCTACATTTTTAATTTTTTTGCACTTGTGTGAAAGGCATAATGTGTCTCTCCTGAAATATTTTCTTTGGGCCTGAGATCTGAGGAATTTGCCAAATCTATTTTTTAGAAATTATACAAGAATCTTTCCATCATTGAAGAACCTAGAAATAAAGTTATGTAGTTAGAGAATTTTACACCTGGAAAGCAGAAACCATATGTTCCAGCCTCACATTTCACATGAGTAAACTGAAGCCTAGATAGGTGAAGGGACCTGTCCAAAGTCTCATAGTTGCTTAATGGTGGAACCATACTTTTTGAGGGTGTTTTTCACTATAACCTAATCGTGTTACATCCAAGGGTATATCAAAGGAGAAAACAGTTTAATGAAATTATTTAAAATGATAGATTTCTTACAGAGATTATATTCTTACTGAGTTTTAAATAAGATTTTTTTTCCTTGCTGTTTGAGGTTACCATGTCCTATAATGCATCAAGTCTGAAAATGCATTTATAAAATAGAGAGGTATGGACTCTATTTTTATCTATAAGGTGAATGTGCTTTAGCTTCAGGTTTTTTAAAATTTTACATTTGGATGTGTGCTTATTTTTAATTTAGAAAATATAATTTGGTTGGGAACCTAATTATTACCAGTTCTTGAGAGAGTTCTTCAATCTTTGAGATGTGGTATGCATTAGTGTAAATCTTGGCATAACTGTGGACATAAATTCTTCAATTGTTTTTTCCTTCTTTGGTTCTGGGATCTGATGAAGAGTGTTGGTTTTGAAACTTTTGAGGCCAGGTATGGTGGCTCATGCCTGTTGTGAAACTAAAAAATCTGAGACAGGTCTCAGTCAATTTAGGAAGTTTATTTTGTCCAAGTTAAGGACACGTGCCCATGACACAGTCTTAGGAGGTCTTGATAACATGTGCCCAAGATGGTCGGAGCATAACTTGGTTTTACACATTTTAGGGAGGCATGAGACATCAATCAACATATGTAAGATGAACATTGGTTCAGTTCGTAAAGGCAGGACACCTTGAAGCAAAAGCAGGACAACTCAAAGTGGGAGGGGGCTTCCAGGCCATTGGTAGATTAGAGACAAATGGTTGCATTCTTGAGTTTCTGATTAGCCTTGCCAAAGAGGCAATGAGATATGCATTTATCTTAGTGAGCAGAGGGATGACTTTGAATAGAATGGGAGGCAGGTTTGCCCTAAGCAGTTCCCAGCTTGACTTTTCCCTTTAGCTTAGTGATTTTGGGCCCCAAGATTTATTTTCCTTTCACGCTATAATCCCAGCACTTTGGGAGGCCAAGCAGGGAGGATTGATTGAGCCCCCAGACGTTCAAGACCAGTCTGGGCAACATAGTGAGACCGTGTGTCTACAAAAAATAAAATAGAAAATTAGCCAGGTGTGGTGGTGTATGCCTGTAGTCCTAGATACTCAGGAGGATAGCGTTTGAAATTGCAGTGAGCTATGATCATGTCACTGCATTCCAGCATGGGTGAAAAAGTCTGGGTGACAGATTGATTGTTAGACAATATGAACTATTGACTAACATTGTTTCTACTTCCAAAACATTTAGGTATTTGTTATATATAAATTTTACTTGCATTCTTAGCTATTTGATGGCACATATTTCTGTAAATGTACTTATTACCTACTTTATTGCCTCTTCATCTGCCTTTGTTCAGCCCTCTCCCAGAAGCAGGGGACATGTTTCTAATTTTTTTTGTTTTTTATTCAATTTTTATTTGTATCTCTTGGTACTTTTTTAAAGCCTTCTGTTTTCTGTTTCTCTGTAACCTTCTGTTCTCAAGATTAGTAATAATACAAGAATTTTGCTTCTTGTGTGGAGAAATAAACTTCCAATCAAACAACCAGCCTGCAAATAGTAGCTATAAACTCTGGACAAAAACAAAAAATAAAAACAAAGCATAACAAAACACAATACAACTATCTAAAGGTTTTGGAGAATGGATAAGACTAGAGAAATATTAGAGGAGGTTCAAACTTTGTATTAAGCAAATGTCATGAGATGAAGCGAGTTTCACATTTCTGAGGCTTTTTCTGAGGGCATCTCCAATTGCAGTGGCAACATGGGACAATTAAACTCCAAGAGAAAGCCCTTGCTTTCTCTGTAGGCTGTAGGAACTCTGGGAAGGAATGGGGATGTCAGAGAATGAGGAAAAACATAGGAAAGTAAAGAGACAGAGATGGGAAATTGTGTGTATAAATTCTGTCTTAAGAAGTCTTTGGCTGACCCCTAAACTGCACATGCACAGGGCAGACTGAAATCAATCCACACTGAGATCCAAAAACCACAAATTTTTCAATATGAGATTAGCCAAATTATTGTCCCATGAGAACAAAGATATTAGCACTCTTTGGCTCAATGTGACACAATCTGGAGTATCCACAATTAACATTGACGATGTCTAAGTTAAAACCCATAATTGGCCAGGCGCAGTGGCTCACGCCTGTAATCCCAGCACTTTGGGAGGCCAAGGCGGGCAGATCACGAGGTCAAGAGATTGAGACCATCCTGGCTAACACGGTGAAACCCCGTCTCTACTAAAAATACAAAAATTTAGCCAGGTGTGGTGGTGGGCACCTGTAGTCCCAGCTACCCGGGAGGCTGAGACAGGAGAATTGTGTGAACCCAGGTGGCGGAGGTTGCAGTGAACCAAGATCGTGCCACTGCACTCCAGCCTGGCAACAGAGTGAGACTCCGTCTCGAGACAAAACAAAACAAAAACAAACAACCAAACAAACAAAAACCCCATAATTACTTCAACCCAGTAAAATGTTACCCTTTCTTAAGGATAAAGAAAATCAACAGATGACAATCTTAAAATCACCCGCATGTTGGAATTACTAGGCAAGAAAATTAAAGCAGGTATTAAAACTGCGCTTTAAGAGATGAAAGGGAATATGGTTGAAATGAACAAAAAGATAGGAAATCTCAGCAGAGAAATAAGAAATTATTAAAAGAACCAAATGGGCCAGGCACGGTGGCTCACACCTGTAATCTCAGCACTTTGGGAGGCTGAGGGGGCGGATCACAGGGTCAAGAGATCAAGACCATCCTGGCTAACATGGTGAAACCCCATCTCTACTAAAAATACAAAAATTAGCTGGGTATGGTGGCACATGCCTGTAATCCCAGCTACTAGGGAGGCTGAGGCAGGAGAATTGCTTGAACCCAGGAGGCAGAGGTTGCAGTGAGCCGAGATTGCGCCATTGCACTCCATCCTGGCGACAGAGCAAGACTTCATCTTAAAAAAAAAAAAAAGAAAAAAGAACCAAATGGGAATTTTAAAACAGAGAAATGTATTATATTAAATAAATAAATTAGTAGGATTAACAGTATAATGGAGGAGGGTTGAAGGAAAAGTCAATGAACTTAAAGATCAATAGAAATTATCTAATCTAAAAACGAGTGAGAAAAAAGAGTGGATAAAAAATAAGCAGAACCTCAAAAACCAGAAGTACAATTTTATTTATTTTTTATTTAAAAATATTTAATTGACAAAGATTGTATATAGTGAAAGTGTGCATTGTGATTGTTTTATGCATACATTTCTCAGTGATTATCATAATCAAGTTAATTCACACATTCTTCACCACCCATTCTGTACATTAGATCCCTGGAACTTGTTCAACTTATAACTGAAATGTTGTACCCTTTAATCAACATCTCCTTATTTTCTCCACCACCATCCCCTGGCAATCATCACTCTTTCTGTTGCAATGAGATTCACCTTTTTATATGATTTCATATAAGTGAGCTCACAGACTATTTGTCTTTCTATATCTTGCTTACTTTACTTAGTATAATGTCTTACAGGTTCATTCATGTTGTTGAAAATGACAGGTTTGATTACTTTTTATGGCAAAATAATATTTCATTGTGTATATGTATCACATTTTCTTTATTCATTTATCCGATTTACCCATTGATGGATACTTAGGTAGTTTCCATCTTTTGGGTGTTATGAATAGTGCTGCAATAAGTATGAGGGTACAGATATCTCTTAAAGATACTGATTTCATTTCCTTTGGATATAAACCCAGAAGTGGGCTTGCTGGATCATATGATTATTCTATTTTGAATTTTTTTAGGAAACTCCATACTATTTTCCATAATGGCTATACCAATTTACATTCCCACCTACAGTGGACAAGTGTTTTCTTTTCTCCACATTCTTGCAGATACTTATCTCTTAGCCCTTCTGACAGGCATGAGGTGATATCTCACTGTAGTTTTGATGTGCATTTCCCTGATGATTATTGATGTTGAGCACTTTTTAATATACTTCCTGCCCATTTGTATGCCATCTTTGGAAAAATGTCTGTTCAGGCCTTTTTCCCATTTTTAAATTGAGTTATTGTTATTATTATTTTTTTGCCATTGAGTTGTGTGAGTTCTACATACATTTTGAATATCAACCCTTCATCAGATACATAGTTGCAAATGTTTTCTCCCATTCACTAGGTTGCCTTCTCAGTTTTTGTTTCCTTTGCTGTGCAGATGGTTTTTAGTTTGTTGTAGTTCCACTTTTTTTTATTTTTGCTTTTGTTACCTGTGCTTTTCGTGTCAATATCCAAAAACTCTTTGCCAAGACCAATGTCAAAGAGCCTTGTTTTACAGTTTTGGATCTTACATTTAAATCTTTAATTCATTTTGAGTTAATTTTTGTGTACAGTGCAAGACAAGGATCCAGTTTGTATTTGAGTATCCAGTTTCCCCAAAACCACTTATTGAAGAGAATTTCCTTTCCTTATTGTGTATAGTTGGTGCCCTTGCCAAAGATTAGTTAACCATAGAAGTGTGCATTTATTTCTGGGCTCTCAATTCTATTCCATTGACCTAGGTGTCTGTTTTTATGCCGGTACCAAACTATTTTGATTACTGTAGCTTCGTAAGACAAATTGAAATCACGGAGTGTGATGCCTCCAGCTTTGTTCCTTTTCAAGATTGCTATGGCTATCTGTGATCTTTTGTGGTTCCAAACAAATTTCAGGATTCTTTTGTCTATTTCTGCAAAAAATGTCATTATAATATTGATAGATTGCATTGAATCTGAAAATGCTTTAGATAGCATGGGCATTTTAAAAATATCAATTCTTTCAATTCACGAACGTGCAATATTTTTACACTTGTTTTTGTCTTCAGTTTCTTTCATCAGTGTCTTAGAGTTTTCAGTGTACAAATTCTTCATCAACTTGGTTAAATTTATTTCTTAGTATTTTATTGTATTTGATACTATTGTAAGTGGAATCGTTTTATAATTTGGATATCTGTCCCCACAAACCTCATGTTGAAATTTGATCCCAATGTTCGCGGTCAGGCCTAATGGGAGGTGTTTGATCGTGCGGGTAGTTTCCTCATAAGTGGTTTGATGTCCTTCTTGATGCATTGAGTGATTTCTTTCTCTGTTGGTTCCCATGAGAGCCGATTGTTAAAAAGAGCCTGGCAGCTCCCTCTTCTTTCTCTCTCGCCGTGTAATCTCCACACACTGGCTTCACTTTACCTTCTGCCATGAGTGGAAGCAGCCTGAGCTCTCACCAGGAGCTGGTGCCATGCTTCTTGTACATCCGGAAAAGCCATGAGCCAAATAAACATTTTCTCTTTATAAATTACCCAGCCTTCGGTAATAAGCAATGCCCACAGACTAAGATGGATCATTTTCTTAATTTCTTAGAGAGTTCTTTATTAATGTATGGAACTGCTACTAATTTTTGTATGTTACGTTGTATCCTGAAACTGTTAGGTTCATATATCGTTTCAACAGGTTTTTTTTTTTTTTTTTGTCTTTTTTTTGCTGGAGTCTTTAGGGTTTTTCTACATATAAGATTATGTCATCTATAAACAGAGACCATTTAACTTCTTCCTTTCCAATTTTTTTCTTGCCTAATTGCTCTGGCTAAGAATTCCAATACTATGTTTAATAGAAATAGTGAGAGTGAGTATGCTTTTTCATTCCCAATCTTAGAGGAAATGCTTTCAGCTTTTCACCACTGAGTATGATGTTTTCTATGGGATTGCCATATATGATCTTTATTATGTTGAGGTACTTTCCTTCTGTACCAAATTTGTTGAGGCTTTTTATCAAGAAAGCATTGATTTTTGTCAGGTGCTTTTCCCGCACTGTTGAAATGATCATCATATGATTTTTATCCTTCGTTTTGTTAATGTGATGTATCACATTTATTGATTTGTGTATGTTGAACCATCCTTGCATCCCAGAGATAAATCCCACCTGATCTTGGTGTATGATCCTTTTAATGTGCTGTTGAATTTGGTTTGGTGGTATTTTGTTGAAGACTTTTGTATCTATATTCATCTAAGATGTTGCTCTGTGATTTTCTTTTCTTATAGCACTCCTTATATATATATATATATATATTTATTATACTTTAAGTTCTAGGGTACATGTGCACAACGTGCAGGTTGTTACATATGTATACATGTGCCATGTTGGTGTGCTGCACCCATTAACTCATCATTTTCATTAGGTATATCTCCTAATGCTATCTCTCCCCCATGCCCCCACCCCACAACAGGCCCTGGTGTGTGATGTTCCCCTTCCTGTGTCCAAGTGTTCTCATTGTTCAATTTCCACCTATGAGTGAGGACATGCAGTGTTTGGTTTTTTGTCCTTGCAATAGCTTGCTTATGGTGTATATCCCTCTTGTAGCACTCTTATCCACCTTTGATATGAGAGCAATGCTGGCCTTGAAATGAGTTAGGAAGTGTGTCATTCTTGTAAACGTTTTGGAACTGTTTGAGAGGGATGGGCATTAATTTTTTAAAGCTTGGTAGAATCCGCTCATCAAGACATCTAGTTCTTTCGCCAGGCACGGTGGCTCATGCCTGTAATCCCAGCAATTTGGGAAGCTGAGACACGCAGATCACTTGAATTCTGGAGGTTGAGACCAGCCTGGCCAACACAGTGAAACCCCATCTCTACTAAAAATACAAAAACTAGCTGGGTGTAGTGGTGGGTGCCTGTAATCCCAGCTACTTGAGAAGCTGAAGCAGGAGAATCACTTGAACTCAGGAGATGGAGGTTGCAGTGAGCCAACGTCACACCATTGCACTGCAACCTGGGTGACAGAGCAAGACTTTGTCTCAAAAAATAAAAGACATCTAGTCCTGGGCTTTTCTTTGATGGGAGAATTTTTTATTACTGATTCAATCTCCTTACTTGCTATTGATCTGTTCAGAATTTTATTATTTATGATGCAGTCTTTGCATCTTATATGTTTCTAGGAACTTATTTTTTACTAAGTTATCTAATCTGTTGGAATATAATTGCTTAATGTAGTCTTTTTATAATCCTGTGTGTTTCTGTTCTATCATTTTAATTGTCCATTTTCCATTACAAAATTTTAAATTCGAGTCTTCTTTCTTTTTTTTTCTTGGGTAATCTAGCTGAAGATTTATCTGTCTTCAAATAATGAACTCTTAGGTTTACTGATCTTTTCTATTATTTTTCAATTTCCTATTTCATTTATTTCTGGTCTAATTTTTAATATATCCTTATTACTGCTAGCTTTGTGCACTTAGTTTGTTCTTTTTTTAATTTTTTGAGGTGTGAAGTTAAGTTGTTTGAGATTTTTCTTCTTTTATTAATGTAGGCATTCATTGTTATGTCCTTGCCTCTTGTTGTGTGCTCATTTTCATTTGTTTAAAGATATTCAAGATTTTGGTTTTGATTTCTTCTTTTACACATTGGCTGTTAAGAAGTGTATTATTTAATTGCCACATATTTGTGATTTTTTAACTTTTATTTTTTCATTTTTAATTTCTCCTTTTATTTATTTCTAATTTTATAATGTAGTCAGAAAAGATACTTGAGATAATTTTAGTTTTTTCTAAATTTGTTAAGATTTGTTCTGTGGCCCAACATCTGATCTTTTTGGAGACTGTTCCATGTGCACTTGAGAAAAATGTGTATTCTACTGCTGTTGGATGGAATATTCTATATACGTCTGTAGGTCTATTTGGTCTGTAGTACTTTTAAAGACCACTATTTCCCTAGTGATTTGCTGTCTATATGATCTATCCATTTTTGAAAGTGGGATATTGAAGTCTTTTACTATTATTGTACTGCTGTCTATTTTTCCCTTCTGTTCTGTTAACATTTAATTTATATATTTAGATTCTCTAATGTTGAGTGCATGTATATGTGCAATTTTTTATATCCTCTTAATGAATTGACCACTTTATTATCATTTAATGACCTTCTTTGTGTCTTCTGATAGATTTTGACTGAAAGTCTATTTTGTCTGATACAACTATAACCACTCCTATTCTCTTTTGGTTATCATTTGAATGGAATATCTTTTCTCATGTCTTCACTTTTTGGCTCTGTATCCTTTCGGCTAAAGTGAGCCTCTTATAGGCAGCATATTGTTGGATTTTACATTTTTGTTTTCTGTTGAGCCACTCTTTGTATTTTGATTGGAGAATTTAATCCACTTACATTTAAAGTAATTATTGACAAATAGGGACTTAGTATTACCCTGTTTGTTAATTGTTTACTGACTGTTTTGTAGTTCTTTTTTTTTTTTTTTTTTTTTTTGGAGACGGAGTCTTGCTCTGTCACCCAGGCTAGAGTGCAGTGGTGCAATCTCAGCTCACTGCAAACTCTGCCTCCCGGGTTCAAGCGATTCTCCTGCCTCAGCCTCCAGAGTAGCTGGGATTACAGGTACCTGCCACCATGCCCAGCTGATTTTGTATTTTTAGTAGAGACGGGGTTTCACCATCTTGGCCAGGATGGCCTCGAACTCCTGACCTCATGATCCACTCCCCTTGGCCTCCCAAAGTGCTGGGATTACAGGCATGAGACACCATGCCTGGCCTGTTTCGTAGTTCTTTTGTTTCTTTCTTCCAATCTTGCTGTCTTCTTTTGTATTTTATTCAATTTTTGCTTTGATTCATGTCTCTATTTTTTGTGTCTACTAGAGGTTTTTTCCTTGTGGTTACCTTGAGGCATATATAACACATCTTGTAGTGACAACCATCAAATTTAAACTGATAACAACTTAATTTCCATTGCATACAAAAACTCTCTACCTTGCTTTTCCCCCAGCCCCCCACTTTATTGATATAACATTTTATACCTTTTTATATTGTGTATCCATTAACAAATATTCTAGCTATAGTTGTTTTTGATACTTTTTGTCTTTTATCTTTTATACTAGGCTTAAAAGTGATTTACAAAAGAGAAATTGTCCATCCCAGTGGTTGGAACTCAAGTATTGACAAACTTCACCACTATGGGCTAAAATTCTCTGGGGTCCTAAATAAACTTTAAGGCAGTCTGAGCCACAAGGACTGCAACTCCTAGGCAAGTCCTAGTGCTCTACTAGGCTTGGAGCCAGTGGATGCAGGGGTCATATGACCTAATGAGACACCAGACAGGGTGGCCAAGGGAGGGCTTCTGCCACCCCTCCTCTGACGCCAAGCAATGCAATTGGTAGCTCTGAAAGAGACTCCTTTCTTCCACTTGAGGAGAGGAGTGACGAGTAAACAGGACTTTGTCTTGCAACTTGGATCCCACTCAGCCACAGTAGGATAGGGCACCAAGTAGAGTCTTGAAGCACCCATTTTAGGCACTATCTCCCAGATAACATTTCTAGATATACTCTGGGCTAGAAGGGAATGTGCTGCCTTGAAGAGAAGGACCCAGCCCTGGCAGGATTCATCACCTGCTGACTAAAGAGCCTTTGGGCCTTTCCTAATCAGCAGCAATATCCAGGCAGTACATGTCATGGGCGTTGAGTGGGACTCTGAAACATGCTGGCTTCAGGTGTGATCCAGAACATTCCCAGCTGTGGTGGCTACAGGGAGAGACTACTTCTGCTTGAGAAAAACAGATGGGAGAGAGAAAAGGGGACTTTGTCTTGCAGCTTAGATGCTAGCTTGGCCATAGTGTTGTAGAGCAGGAAATGGGCTCCTGGGGTTCCTGAATCCAGGACTTGGTTCTTGAATGGCATTTGGGGACTTCCCCTAGGCTAGAGGGGAGCTCACCACATGGAAGGATGAGTCCCAGGCCTGGCAGCATTCTCCACAAGCTGACTGAAGAACCTTTGGGTCTTGAATGAACATTGACAGTAGCCTGTTGGTACTCTCCATGGGCCTGTGGCAGTGGTGTCCAAGGAAAGAGACTTCTGTGCTTGTGGAAAAGACTTGTCTTGTGGCTTGCATGCCAGCTCAGCTGCAGCAGAATGGAGCACCAGGTAGATTCTTAAGGTTTCTTACTCCAGGCCCTGGATCTTAGAGGGCCTCTCTGGAACCGTCTGGGGCCGGGGGAATTCGGTGCCATGAAAAAAAGGACACAGGCATGGCTGGTGTTGGTAACTGATAATTGTAGAACCCCAGGGCCTTGGGTGAATGTAGGTAGCAGCAAAATAGTGGTTATAGTGGGCCTTCTGCAAGACCCAGTACTGTGCTGGCCTCAGGTCAGACCCAGCACAGTCTCAGTGGTGATGGCCACAGGGGAACTTGTATTATGTCTCCCCCAGCCAGCACCAGGCAGCTAAGAGTCACACACACACAGAGACTCTGTTTGGGAGAAAGTAATGGAAGAGAACAAAAGTCTCTGCCTAGTAATCCAGAGAATTCCTCCAAATCTTGTACAAGACCACCAATGTGGTAATTCTGTGAGTCTGTAAGAGTCTCAGTGTAATTGACCCTGGAGTGCCCCCAATGTAGACACAGCTGCATTGACCAAAAATTTAGTCACAATAAACAAGTCCCTTTGAATACCTAGAATGCTTCCCCAAGAAGAATGGGTACAAACAAGTCCAGACCGCCAAGACTACAATAAATACCTACTTCTTCAATGTCTAGACATTAACAGACATCCACAAGCATCAAGACCATCCAGGAAGACATGACCTCATCAGGCAATCTAAATAATGCACCAAGAATCAATCTCAGAGAGACAGAGATAATGTGACCTTTTAGACAGAATTATTGAAGAAACTCAATAAAATTCAAGATAACATAGAGAAGGAATTTAGAATCCTATCAGACAAATTTAACAAATAGATTGACACAATTTTTAAGAATCAAACAGAAATTCTGGAGGTGAAAAATGCAGTTGACACACTGAAGAATGCAGCAGCCTCTTAACAGGAGAATTAATCAAACAGAAGAAAGAATTAGTGAGCTTGAAGAAGGGCTGTTTGAAAACATATTTAGGAGACAAAAGGACAGAATAAAAAAGAATGAAGCATGCCTACAAGATACTCAAAAGGGCAACAGTTATTGATCTTAAAATTGAGGTAAAGAGAGAGATAGAGGTAGAAAGTTTGTTCTGAGGACAATATCAGAGAACTTCACAAACCTAGAGAAAGATATAATTATTCAAGCACAAGAAGGTTAAAGAACACCAAGAAGATTTAACCTAAAGAAGACTATCTCAAAGCATTTAATAGGCAAATTCCCAAAAGGTCAAATATAAGGAAAGGGATTCTAAAAGTAGAAAGAGAAAATAAACAAATAACATACAACAGAGCGTCTGGCATCAGACTTTTCAGTGGAAACCTTACAGCACAGGAAAAAGTAGCATGACATATTTAAAGTGCTGAAGGAATAAACTCTTACCCTATAATAGTATACCTGGTGAAAATATCCTTCAAACATGAGGGAGAAATAAAGACTTTCCCAGACAAATAAAAGCTGAGGGATTTCATCAATATCAGACCTGTTATACAAGAAATGCTAAAGGGAGTACTTCACTTAGAAAGAAAGGGATGTTAATGAGCAATAAGAAATCATCTGAAGGTACAAAACTTGCAGTAACAGTAATAATATTATTACTATTACATAGTACCTAATTGTACTAGTACTATGTACATAATATGTACATAGAAAAACAGAACATTATAATACTATAATCATATTTGTAAGTATACTTAAAATATACTGATATACAATACAGATTTCAAGACAAAAAACTATAAGAAGAGATAAAGAAGTTCACTATATAATTATAAAGGGGTCAGTTTAGCAGGAGGATATAACAACTGTGAGTAAATATACACCCAACACTGGAGCACCCAGATATATAAAGCAAATATTATCAGAGCTAAACAGAGAGATAGACCCCAGTACAATAACAGCTGAAGACTTCAACATCCCACTTTCAGCAATGAACAGATCATCCATACAGAAAATCAGCAAAGAAACATTGGACTTAATCTGCACTATAGACTGAATGAACCTAATAGATATTTACATAACATTTCATCCAACAGCTGCAAAATATGCATTTTTGTCATCAGCACATGGATCATTCTCAAGGATACCTAAGACTACAAAACAAGCTTTAAAATATTCAAAAATTTGAAATAATATCAAATATCTTCTCTGATCACCATGGAATAAAACTAGAAATTAATAATGAAGAATTGTGGAAACCATACAGAGACATGGAAATTAAACAGTATACTCCTGAATGATCAGTTGGTCAATGAAGAAATTATGAAGGAAATTTTAAAAGTTTTTTGAAATAAATGATAACGGAAACAACATATCAAAACTAAGAGAGAAGTTTGTAGTGATAAGTGCCTACATCAAGAAAGTAGAAAAACTTTCAATAAAAAACCCAACAATGCATCTTAGAGAACTAGAGAACTCATTTTCAACACAGGTGGCAAGAACATACATTGGGGAAAGGGCAGTCTCTTCAATAAATGGTGCTGGGAAAACTGAATACCCATATGCAGAAGACTGAAACTAGACCCTTCTCTCTCATTATATACAAAAATCAAATCAACATGAATTAAAGACTTAAGTCTAATACCTCAAACTATGAAACTACTGAAAAAAAAAACACTGAGGAAACTTTCCAGTACATTTGACTGGGCAAAGATTTCTCAATTAATACCCCATAAGCACAAGCAACCAAAGCAAAAATGGACATATGGGATCACATCAAACTGAAAAGCTTCTGCAGATGTATGTAAAAGACAATTCCAGTGCACAGCAAAGGAAACCATCAACAAAGTGAAGAGGCAACCCACAGAATGAGAGAAAGTGTTTGCAAACTGTCCATCTGACAATGATTAACAACCAGAATATATAAGTTCAGACAACCATATACCAAATAATCCAATAATCCAAATAAAAAATGGGAAAAAGATTTGAATAGACTTTTCTCACAAGAAGACATACAAATTGCAAACTGATATATGAAAAAGTGCTCAACATCATTGATCATCAGAGAAATGCAAATCGAAACTACAATGAGATATCATCTAACCCCCGTTAAAATGGCTTACATCCAAAAGACAAGCAATAATGGGTGGTGGTGAGGATACGGAGAAAAGAGAATCTTTGTACACTGTTGGTGGAAATGTAAATGAATATAAGTACTATGGAGAACAGCCTGGAGGTTCTTCAGAAAACTAAAAACAGATCTACCATATGGTCCAGCAATCTGACTGCTAGGTATATACCCAAAACAAAGGAAATCAGTATATTGAAGATATATATGCACTTTCATGTTTATTGCAGCACTAGTTACAATAGCTAAGATTTGGTAGCAACCTAAGTGTCCATTAACAAAAGAATGGATAAAGAAAATATGACCCATATATGCAATGGAGTATTATTCAGCCTTAAAAAAGAATGAGGTTCTGTCATTCTTTTTTCTGTGTCAGGGAGGCACAGAAAGACAAACTTAACATGTTGTTACATATTTCTGGGAGCTAAAAATTAAAACAATTGAGCTCACAGAGATAGAGAGTAGAATGACAGTTACCAGAGGTTGAGAAGGGTAACTGGGGAGTAGGAGCCGGGGAAGTGGGGATGGTTAATGAGTACAAAACAATAGCTAGAAAGAAGGAATAAGATCTAGTATTTGATCACCCAACAATGTGACTAGTCAAAAATAATTTAATTGTATATTTTAAAATAACTAAAAGAGTGTAGTTGGATTCTTTGTAACACAAAGCATAAATGCTTGAGGTGATGGATACTCCATTTGCCTTTATGTGAGTATTAGGCATTATGGGCCTATATCAAAATATCTCATGTACCCCATAAATATATATACTTACTATGTTCCAAAAACATTAAAATAAAAAGTTTAAAAGTTTACCTAATAACAAATAATAAAGAGATAAATAACCCTATTAAAAAGTGATGTGCGTATTACCATTTCAGTATTAGAGTATTCTGAATTTGACTGTATATTTATTTTTACCAGTAAGTTTTATTCTTTCATATAATTTTATTTTATCGTCTAGTATCCTTTTATTTTCACTCCAAGAGCTTTCTTTAGCATTTCTTCTAAGTCTTGTGATGACCTCCCTCAGTTTTCCTTTGTCTGGTTATGTCATTATCCCTCCTTCATTTTTGAAGGACAGCTTTTGTGGATATACTGTTTTTATTTGGCAGGTTTTTTTTTTTATTTTAGCACTTTGAATCTATTATTCCATTCCATCCTGGCTTACAAGGTTTTTCTTGAGAAATCCACTGATAGTCTTTTGGATGTTCACTTATATGGAACAAGGCTCTTTTCTTTCACTACTTTCAAGATCTCTCTTTGTCTTTCACTTTTGACAATTTGGTTATAATATGTCTTAGAGCATTCCTGTTTGGGATCTCTCTTGGAAGCCTTTATGCTGCTTGAATCTGAATGTCCATATGCCTCCCAGGATTTGGGAACTTTTCTGCTAGTATTTCTTTATATTAGTTTTTGTCCTCTTACTCTGTCTTTCTTCTCTGGGAATTCCTAATTCATATGTTTGTACACTTGGTATTGTCCCATAGGTTCCTCATACTTTCATCACGCTTTTTCAGTCTTTTTCTTGTTGTTCCTCTAGGTGGGTAATTTCAAATTACCTGTCATCATGTTCACTAATTCTTTTTCTGTATGATTGAGTCTGTTGTTGAAGCCCTGTATTGAATTTTTTACTTCTGTCTTCTTACTTTTCAGCTATAGGATATCTGTTTGGTCCTTTTTTTATGGAATATAATATTTAAACTAAACTAATTTTTTAATGAATTGTTTTCCTAATTATATTTTGTGGTTTATTTGTGTTTTCTACATCTCTTTGGACTTATTGAAAATGATTATCTTGAATTCTTTTTCCCTGCGCTGGCAGGACTGCTCTGAGAGAGCAGCCAAGAGGAACTGGAACTAAGTGGGAGCTCCCTTTTAGGATCATCAGCCAAGACAAATGACTGTCACCTGAGGCATTAGTGTGCATGATTTCTTCCAGGCCCCTTTGTAGATGTTTTTGATACAGGATGATGGAGCTATTTCCATGTCTGCAGCTGGGACCATCATTGGCAAGTCTGTCATGTGGGCTTGATTCTACTCTCTCAAAATGGCCTTCTTAGGTCTTGGGTGTCACTAGTGTTCACAACCCCCTACTCGAGTCCCAAAGTTTCAACTAGGGCACTTTTTGTTTTCTTGGATAACTAGAAAATTATTATTGCTGTGGGGGTATATGTCTGAGGGACCTCCTATTCTCTCATGTAGGGTATTGAAGAACAAGAATAGGACAGAGAAAATATTTAAAGACTTTAAGAAAATAGGTTAAAAATTCCCAAATTTTGTGAAAGACATGAAGCTTAGTGAACTCTAAACACAATAAATTTGAAGAAAACAATACTTGGGAACATCATAGTAAAGCTGTTAAAAACCAAAAATTGTACTTTATTTGAAATTGGGTGAAGTGTTAGGGAGACAGCATAATGTCCTATATGAACATAATTAAGAAAGATGAGTAAATAGTACAAGGTAGTGTTTACGTACATGGTCTTTAGAGTCTCCCTCTATCAACTGCTGCTACTTATTAATTTTATGACTTTGAGCCCATTTATTTTCTTTGAGCATCATTTTATTTTTTTATACAATTGTGATAATAATGAAAATAAAACTACTTATATGGCTGATATACAGATTAAATAATATATGCAAAACTCTTATCAAACACTTAGTAGTAGCTAAATAAATAATAGCTATTGTTACTTTTCTTTTTCTGAGTGTCTTTTGGCTAGCTTGTACCTCTTCTAAATCTTCACCATTGTGAATAATTGTTCTTTCTCATAATACCTTTATCTGGGTTTGATATCAGTGTTCAAGGGCCTTATACAAGAGTTGAGGTGCTTTCCTGTTTTCTGTGGTCCAATTTTTATAACATAGCCTTCAACAGATTTTTAAAGGTTTGTTAAATTTTATATTTAAATATATTTGGGCCTGGTAATGTATGTGTGTGTGTGTGTGTGTGTGTGTGTGTATGCATATGTGTGTGTATGTTTATATAAATTTCTAACCTCATATGTGATATCTTTATTTATAATTGTCGAATCAGAGTTTCTAGTTCTTCTCAGGCAAGTTGTATTTTTCTACAAAATTGTTCATATTATTTCACTTGTAAAACAACTTGAACATTTAAGTCAAATTAGCATGAAGTATTTCATAGTATTCAGTAATCACTTTAAATGTCCAAATAGATTTGTTTTTTCTTTTTAATTTTATTTATTTATATCTTCTTTTTTATAATAAAAATTCCCAGAGATTTTTCTACTTTGTCATTTAAAAAAAACAACACTTAATTTTGTTGACTGTCTTTACATTTTTGTTTTTCATTTCCCTTATGCTCAGTATTATTGTTACGTTTCAGCTTTTACATTTTTTGGTTTTACTTTTTTGTAACTTCTCTAATGTCTTGATAATTTTAATCTTGTCTTTTGTTTTTAGCATATTAACTTAAAGTTGTACTTTGCTCCCTGAGACTGTTTAGCTGCATTGCATGAGTTTTGATATATAGTCATGCATCTCGTAATGGCAGGGATACATTCTGAGAAATCCATTGTTAGGTGATTTCATCATTGTGTGAGCATCATGGAGTGTACTTAGATAAACATAGATGGTATGGCCTATATACACCTATGCTGTATGGTATAGTTTTTTGCTCATAAGTTATAATTAATACAGTGAATGGAGCTTGCAAGACTGGAAGTTGCTCTGAGAAAGTTAGTGAGTGAGTGGTTAATGAATGTGAAGGCCTAGGACATCACTGTATGCTACTGTAGACTTTATAAACACTGTACACTTAGGCTACACTAAATTTATAAAAGTTTTATATTTCTTCAATAATAAATTAACCCTACTTACTGTTAAGTGTTTTACTTTATAAACATATTTTTTAACTTTTTGAATTTTTTGTAATAACACTTAGCTTAAAGCTCACATAAATTGTATTGCTGTACAAAGTATTTTTTCTTTGCATCTTTGTTCTATATTTTTTCCATTTAATTTTTTTTAACTTTTTAAACTTTGCTAAAAACTAACAAAAATGCGCACATTAGCCAAGGTCTACACAGGGTGAGGATCATCCATATCACTGTCCTTCACCTCTACTTCTTGTCCCACTGGACGGTCTTCTGGCATAATAACGTGCATGGAGCTGTCATCTCCTGTGATAAAAATTCCTTCTTCTGAAATAGTCCCTGAAGGACCTGCCTGATGCTGTTTTACAGTTATATGAGGTTTTATCAGTTTTGGAAAAGATTTGTCATCATTTCAGATATTGCTTTTTTGTCTTTATTTTTTCATTCTCAAATACTTATTAGATATGTTAGAGTTTTTTATTTTGTGATGTATGTCTCCTAATCTTTTTAAAAAATATTTTCTATCTCTGTTTTATGGTAGGTAAATTCCTTGGAATTATTTTTCAGTTCAGTAATCCTCCCTTTAGCTCCATTTAATATGATACATTCTCACTTCAGATACTAATTTTAATGACAATTTTATTTCTATAAATCTCTGTATATTTATCAAATCTGCCTTTTTCATAGTTTCTTTTTTTATTTTGGCCCTTAGATTAGTTCCCTAAGATTGTGCCCTATTTTGAACTTAATGCTTATATTTCATTTAAAGTTTTTCATCTGCTGACTCATTTATAGATGAACCTTTCTTCGGGTTTGATATTTTTGATATATGAGCTCTTTTTCATTGGTGTTTGCATTTTCTTTGAGACTCCCACATGACCTGAGTTGTTGAAGGTATCCTGCTAAAGTGGATTTGTTTCTTCTAGGTATTCCAGATCTATTAGGAGGTTGCCATTCTCAGTGATTACAGTTCTTGCAAACGTTATTTGTACCCCTAAATTTCTCAGGTTGTTACTGAGCTGGATGATTCTCCTGGGAGGCTTGTGGTAGAATCATAGTAATGCCAAATACCCTAGCTCTATCTTCTTGATTTCTAAATTCCTTTCTTATGAAACATTTTAAAACTTTTATGTATATGATGTTTATGTATTCATACAGAAATGTTTCTATAGGACCTTTATATTTTAATAGAAACATTTCTGTGTGAATATAGCCTGACATTTTAAAGAAAACTCTTTCCTGTTTCTTTGGCTTGAATGCCTTTTGTATACCTTTATATTTTAAAAGAAACATTTCTATCTGAATATAGCCTGGCATTTTAAAGGAAACTCTTTCCTATTCCTTTGCCTTTTCTCCAAGGCATTTCTGGCTAACTCTCTCCTTCATTTCTTTTGGGTCTTCACTTGAATGTGATCTTTCCATAATTTCTTTGCTGGTCCCCCTATCTAAAATTTCAACCCCAACTCCCAATCCCATCATTTACTTTTCCCTTCCCCTGCTTTATTTTAATTCCTTAGCACAGATAATTGTCTGTCATTCTGTATATTTATTATCAGACATCCACAACAAATATATATGATCTCCATGAGATCAGAAATTTCCATCTATTTTGTTCACTCCTAAGTCACCACCACTTGGAACAATGCCTGTCACATAGTGAGTACTCAATAAGCATTTTAGAATAAATGAATGAAATATCCAATGGTTGTATATTGTGTGCCTTGTCCTGAACTAGGTGGTGATGACAAAAAAGAAAGAAAATAAACCAGATTCTAGCCCTCATGAAGACGATGGTCTTGTAGGGAACATAGACTATTAAAATCACAGTTTATCACCTGTGATTGACAAAGACTGTGAATTCAAATGAACTCTTGATGAGCTTATTGGTACCAGGTAGATATTCCCTGAGAAGTATGGGGATGGGGTGATTACTTTTGTTATGCAGTGCATCTCATACTTGTTCTGTCTGAATATTGACCAAATAATACACACACACACAGAAAAGATAATGATTTAGAGAGAAAACAGTTTTAATGAGGGAGCTGACATAAGTTTGACCAAATTAGTAAGAATACTGTAAGCAACTAAGTATGAAAATAGAATTTCCAGTGAAGTATTTTTGGTACCAGTTTTTTCTTCCAGGGTTGGTAGCCACTGTCTGATGGGCACAAAATGCAAAAAAATTGGCCTAACTCTACATTCTGCTGCCTTGTAATTGTACCTAAAGAGCAAGAACACATTTGCCTTTTATACTTCTGCAAGTAGTACATAGAAAAGGATATGCTGTTACTTTATTATAGTAAATAATAAGGTTCATGGCTATATTTACAAAGGTTGAGTTTTCAGCATGTGAAATGATGTGAAGAATGTTAAATCTCTAATATGTGTTTAATGTACATTTCAGTTGATTTTTCTCCAACTATAATAGTAGCAATTATTTTATTTATATGAGGGGAAGGCTACATCACCTAAGGGAAAAGCTAATAGATTTCTTGGCAGTTTTTGTATCATGTTGAAATCTTTTTCCATTTCTAACTGCTGTGAAATTGTCGCTACTCTGTCTTACACATTTTTTTTAATTTATTAACCCTAACACCTACTTACTTTTTTCTGCATTTAAGCCCTTATTTCATCTATGTTTTCCTACCTAAAATGTATTATCCTGGTTACTTGATGAAGTTATAACTCGATCTTGGTGCAGACACTGGCTGGCCAAGGTAAAGGAACTAATTGATAGTGAGCCCTTTCTCCTAAATGCCATAGATAATGCTAATAGCTACTTGTATACATATAATCTCATTAAGTCATCATAAAAACATAAAATTTTATATAATATAAAAATTTTATATTATATAAAATCCCCTCATTTTAAATGATTAATTTGAATATTAGAGATGGTATGTATGTTTACCTAGGACACATACCTAGTAAGCTTTAACTCAAACCCAAAACTTCTAATTGAAAGTGGTTGCCGTTGTTGTGATTCCATTGCTTTTTCTAGATACTATACCTTCATCCTACCTAGAATTGCTTTTGAAGTTTTTCTACCTTGCCTTTGATTGAATGGAATTTACAATAAAAGATTTTCTGCATCATCAAGGCTTCCACAGAGTTCAAATGAAAACACGTTTTAGGGGTAGCTGTTAGCTGCCTGGTTTTATAGTCTCTTGATTGAAAGCTACTGCTGTAAATTTACTGCTCATATTTTTGAACCCATACATCTGAAAAATACTTATTAAGTGTTGACTGTGTGTCAGGCACTAAACTAGACCCTGGGTATAGAGTTTAGTGAATAAAGTAGTGTGGCCTCTATGGAGTATACAATCTAGTGGGAAAGAAAGAGATAATAAACACATAAGCCAATAATCACACCAATAATTTAAACTGTCATATATGCCACAAAAGAATAAAATAGTGGAGGTATCTGTCTCAGGAACTATAGCTAGAAGAAGTTTTTTAGAGAAAGTATAAGAACAACATAATTGGTTAGGAACTGCAGAACTCTTTCAGTGAACTCTGTGTAACAGCTTCTTCCATACCATGTATCTGTTAACAGGTAGGATTTGGATGACTCACCCTTGTCCAATGTGGGGCTAAACTAACGAGGCTTTCTAACCTGGTGTTAACATTTGAGACTCAAATCCTCATATTTTAAGTTTGTACTGATTAAGAGGAAAAATAGGTAGAAAAACCCTAAGAAAATAGATTGGAAGATTAGTCCTTTAAAGATTGGAAATAACTTGTTTACGAATGTGATTCCTTAATTTTTTATGCAGTATGAATTTTCTTAATCATCAAGAATACAAGCTAACACAATTCATGCAACATTCCTTTAGCCAATATTTAAGGCCTACCTACCACATATTATGGACTGTGCTAAGTAAAAACTACAGATGTAATGGTGAATAAGATACAAATGCTTGTCCCCAAGTTTACAGTCTTATGTAAAAGACAATTCCAGTGCAATAAAATGATTATTATGACAGATTTAGACACAGGATATCAGATTCTGGAGGAGATAATATCTAAACTAAGACCCCACGGATGTATACAAGCAGGCCAGTAAAATTTTCACATTTTCTGAGAATAAATCATTGATTTCAATAGCCATAACTTCAAGTTGAGAATATTTTGAAAATATAATTTTTAATATTTTCTAAATTTTAGGTTCTTAAATACATTTTTTAATTAGCTCTTAAACTTTTATTTTAAAAGTTGTGAAGTTTAAGTAAAGTCATAAAAACCCAACAGCTGTTTTCTCTAGAATATGCTGTGAAGTGTGGATTATAGGACAATTAGAATTATTAACACTCAGTGTATTGTAGGTCAGGTTTCTACTTGAGAGTTCAAATTCATCATGTTTATACATGAAATTTGATATTAAATTGTTTCATTTTAAGTGGTAGCCATTAATACTAGAAAATTCAAATTTTGCAGTTTTTGTAAATAAGCTTTAGTTTTTCATGGATTTTGTAGCTTTATTACAGCTGATCTGACCTAAGGTCTAGACAGATCAACTGTGCCCTTGGGTTAACGGTGTTTATCATATGATTTCCTTTTCCTTCCTTATTGCACTTTATCTGTTTCCATTTCACAGTGTTGATAAATAGATAACTGTGCTCCTCATACTTCCTCTTTCTTATAGGCAGATAGCTTTTCAAAATGAAGGGCCAGACCTAGCTCAGTAATTTACAAAATAAGCATAAGTTTTTCAAGCCTACTTGACAATTTATAGTTCTCACTCTTCATAGGACTTTCTGTTGAGAGAAACCAAAGAAGCCAGGCACCTCAATTTTCAAAAGTAAAATTGGCTTTATTGATGAGTAAAGTGTACATTTTGTAATAACCGTATAATAATGATACAACATCCAGCTCTGTAGTGGGTCCAGAAGGACTAAATACATATTAAATAACATAAAGTAATTTTGGATTACATAGTCTTCTCTCAAAGTATCAAATTTAAATGTAAAGCACGTAAAATAGTCCTGTGGATGCTTCCTCAGTCATGGTTGAAATTGTTTTTGTTTAAATTTAGGTTTAGAGCTCTTTTATGGAGTCACTGTACCCACAGGCCCAGGTGAGATCCTTGTTAGTACTCTAAGTGAATTAGCAAGTAGATTTATCAATGGCTTTAGGGGCATCTCTAACGAGGCCCAACTGGTATGAAGAGAAGATGAACTATTTCTGTATTCTGTAACATAGAATTGGACCTGTCCCACTGGAGAACACAGCTGTGCCAACCTAGAAGTAAAAAGAACTACAAACAAACAAACACTCTATAGTATATCTGCATCTGGAATGGTGCTAATAGTAACTTCACCCAATGTGACTGAAACAACTCTAGCAATTACATGATCTGTGTGGGAATCTGAAGACACACCACTTAACAACTCAGGATCTGTGCTGTCCTTTAAATCAAAACACAAATAAGGACTAGAACAACATCAGTATGCATCCATTTCTGTCTTCCCAGCCATAAGAAAAAAACTGACTAACATTTTTTTTTACTTAGAGTTGCAAACCTCATATATAAGGCTCTGGTCATTCGCAGGATCTCCTTAGAATACATAAAAAGGTGATAAGTGCCTACATGTGATTGCTAAGACCATCATACGGCACCTTGGTCCAATTCCAGTTGAGTAATTATATTCATTTTGTCCTTATTTTCCATTTCCTGATTGTTTCAGTTAAATGTGGAAAATGATCCTTCATTTTTCACCCAGAGAAGTTCGGCAGTATTGCTGCACGTATTATTTAGACTCTACTGCCTTTCTTTTCAGTCATAGGAATGGGGCTTAAAAGTGCTAGTTAGAATTGTTATTGTGGCTATTACTATTGTTGCAGTGTTTCCTGATTCAGAAATGTTCTGTGAACATCGAGCACATGACTGGCTTTTGGATGAGCTGCTGGACTATAGGGTGATGTCTTGAACAAGCCTTCTTTATCTCCTTACTCCTTGCCTAGCTTAGTCCCTTAGCTTAAAGGGACAGACATGCTTTCCCTTTTCATACAACTATGATAGTACTAATAGTTCCCTTTTATCAAATGCTTACTTCATGGCTGGCACTGTGCTAGTTCCTTTATATGGCTATAACATATAACCTGCATAGACAACCTCATAGGGTGAGTAACATGATCACCATTTTACAGACAGAAAATTTAAATTGCTTAGGATCACTAAAGATGGAGAGATGGAATTTGATTCCAGGTTTGTCTGATGGCAAAAGCTAAGTGCTTAACTACCACCCTACCTCATAACTCTACTGCTTCCCAGAACTCTGAGCCCCAGTCTATGGATCATTGATCACACAGATAGCTTCTTAGCTTCTCTTAGTGTTTGTCACCACTTCACACAGGTTGACCCCATTGACCTCATGTTGGAATCATCCTGCAGCACTGGCCTCAGAAGGGCAATGCTGATTATGTTTACAGGCCAGCAGGAAACTGAACTGCTATTGAGAGAATCTCTATGTTGAATCATTTTATCTGCATAACAAAAGTGGTTTGCGCTATCTTCTTTTCTTTCCCTGGTGGTGTTGTGATAACAGTGTCTTTTAGCAGGATTAACCAGTAACTAACTTACTTGGCTTTGGTTTCCAATAAATAACGGCAGCCTGTTAATAATTGTGCATGTGTTTTATGTGGCCTCAGATAAACTGAGACAATCTTACATATCTGCATTCCAGATTGGGTCACTATTCCTTCATACTTAATCTCCTATTATGTAACTGTCCATTAACAAAAAATAGATCACATAAGGAAAAAACTTAAATACTTAATTTGCTAGTGCATTAATAAGTGCCACTAATACACATGACTTTTTATTGTTACCTAAAGATAAGTGTTTGCTCAGAAATATAAAAAATAAACCTGGTGTATGTTTTCTTGCTTTAAAATGTACCAAATCTGTCACAAATGCTTTGAACTGTATTGTGTTTACATCTTTATGTGAGCTGGGTCTAAACATTTTTTAGTGTTTTTAAATTGTGAGCTCAATGAGGGTGAGGTGTGACCCAATTTATCTGTTAGCACATTGCAACGCCAAACACAACACCATGCAGGTAGTAGATGCTCACTGAATGTGATTGAATTAGTGAGTAAGTTAGGCTGTACTAGGTTGAAGAGATTTGCAGTCCTAAATTATTCTTGCCATCATTTCACTCTGCATAATAAGTAAAGAAGTTTTACTAAGATGATTAAAAATGTGTTATTGAATTACTTGCGTAGATTCCAAAGCATTGGGACAAAAAAGACCCTGGCTATGCCCCTTTGAGGAAGCAGTGAGGGTGTTTCTCACTGTAGGCACAGTTACTGGGTTTTATTTGTGGCTGAATTAATTTATTTCTCTTAGGAAGATTACATTTATGAATTCCATATAGCATTTTATAACTTTTTCCTTTTACCCCTACCCTGCCTACTATTATTTTTTCCTATTATAAAAGTCATGCTTATTGTAGAGAATTAACTATATATGAAAGTAAAAAGAAAAAATTAAAATCATCCAAAATCTTATTATCCAGATATAATCACTCTTAATTCTTTGTTTTGTTCTTTGTTTTTTCTTATTCACATAATTTCATACTGTCCATGTAATTGGTACCCTACATGTTTATATAATATTTTAGCATCATAATACTATAAATTTGCATTTTTCCATAAAATTTAAAATATTCTTTAAAGTACCTTGTTAAGTTTTGCCAAATATTCCTTTATATAGATGTGCTATGCCTTATTTATTTTTCTATTAGATATTTAGGTTGCTTATAGTTTTTTACTATCATAAAAATTATCTTTTTTACATAAATTTCTGTTGGTTTTCTATTATGTTTGATTCCTGGGACTAAAATTACTGAGTAAAAACTTTGAGTTCTTGATACATAGTACTCAGTGGGTTTCTAGAAAGTCTTTTGTAATCCACATTCCCATCAGAAGTATACGAAGATGCTGTTTTATTGAGCCATCATCAAAATTATTACCTCTATATACTTTTAAGCAAGTATTATAAGTAGACTTACTGACTATAATGTGTTGCTGTCATCGACTGTGCTCAGAAGAACTACATAGATTAAACATGTCAGTTTGCTTTCAAAAAGAATTTTTTTTTTTGTTTTTGAGATGGAGCCTCTCTCTTGTCCCCCAGGCTGGAGTGCAATAGTGTAATCTCGGGCTAGTCTCGAACTCCTGACCTCAGGTGATCAGCCCACCTCAGCCTCCCATAGTGCTGGGATTACAGGCGTGAGCCACCGCACCTGGCTAGAACTAGGAAATATTTTTAAGAGTACTAGTAGTTCCCAGGCTGCATTTTGCAATACAGTTTCCACCTAAATCCAAATGTTTTTCAGGTCTAATTGTAAACTGCTACTTTTGTTTAATGTGGACTTACATAGTCTTCTGTATCAATACCTACTTCGCTGGCAGTTTTGTCGAAGTGTGTTGGGTTGAGGCATTTTGCATTATATCCGATGTGGTGTTAGCATTCCTTCTTGTAGCAATCAATTTGATTTCTATTTGCTGTTGTAACTCAAAGTTAACGAGCATTCAAAGTTTACTTTCATTTATTCATGCATTTTTTTGTGGACTGCTCTACAAAAGCATCTTTCTTCCTCAACAACATGCTATCCAAACTGAGTGCAGATGAATCTGAGTAGTTTCATTTTAGAGAGCAGCAGTCATATTTGTATTAGGAAGGCAATAGTCTTGGAAGAATACCAAAAAAAAAAAAAATCATTTTAAAGTGTTTGCTTCGTCCTCTAGTGAAAGCATTTGCGTTTCAGAGGCCATGGTGAGTCAGAGTCCCTTATGATACACTGTGCTTATGATACACTGCTAAGGGACTCTGTGTGTGTGTGTGTGTATGTATATGTGTGTGTGTGTATATATATATATATTCAGATATATGAAATATCCTATAGGGAAAATATTGATAAAAATAATTTGCCTCTTTATACACTGAAACTTTTCCTACTTCTCTGCAGGAATTGTTGCAACATAAATACTGGTTCCAACTTAGTAAATTAATTTTTACTTATATATTTCTTTTACATTTCAGAATTGATAAATTGCAAGTTTGTGCCCCATAGCTGCACAGGTATGTATATGAATTACCTATAACTATGTCAATCTATATATTAACTAACAAGTTATAATATTTTATGTATTAAAATTGCTTATAGACTTCATAATGTAAACATGTTAATTCTTGATTACTTACAGATAATGACAGCTTCAAAGGATAGTACATTTTATACATATATTTTATTTTATTCTATTGTAAGAATCAAGTAAACATTTCTAAGATTTGATGAGGCAGAATAATTTTAATTACAAAGCATTCATCTGGTGAAGAGATTATTTTATGGAATTGTACTATTAAAGTGAATGGTGATGTGGAGTCAGACCATTGCAAAACCACAGTTTTGCCATTATTGTTTTATTTAAACTTTTTTTTTTTTTTTTGCTGCTTTTGAGTTTATTTTCTGTGATGGTTGCTTTAGGTATGGAGTGGTTGCAGATGTACTGTCTGCTCCACTGTCTTAAGCACTAGACGAAAGGGGAAAAAAAAATGTTTGCACCTGTTTAAAATCTTAACCATGCGGTGTTGTGGTTCCTGGGCAACAGGCAGGAATTCTCAAAAGCTTGGTTGCACCTGCTCAATTGTTGCTTGCAGCTGTGTCATATGAGTGAGAGCACAGAGAAGCTTGTTAGCAGTGTGCTTGTGCTCTTACGTATTTTGTGTACTCTGACTCTGAAAGATTCTTACTTGATGTAGACCTTGAACTGTTACATTTGTTTATTCTAAAACTCATTGGTTTTAGCTTCTAAATATTTTCTTTAAATCCTCTGTTTTATGACTCAAATTTTTTTTTAGTAGCTGTTGACTGCCCTAGATAATGTGTATGCCAACTTCTCAAAAGAATACCTGGGAGAGTAGATCTCTTCAGATAACTAGGTTGATAATAATTTTTGTCCTGGTAGAGACATTTTGTGTTTGGCTCAATTTCACCGTGTTGGCAGCCCCACTGTATGAGGCTGGATGTAGTTATTGATCCATTTAGCTGAACAGATTTGAAAGCATTTGGCTATCAGTGGACACATGGGGCATATTCAGAAAATTTAAGGGTATATTGTAAGATAATTTCTTAATTTGTGCACGTGTTTCTGTTGCTTTTGGGGTAGAAGTGAGAGAAAAAAAGTGAAGATTAAATAGTAATTCTAAAAAAGGGGCTAAAATCCAGATGTAGATTTTATGGAATATTATTCTTTAATTTAACAAATGCTAGATGCTTGGTATTTTTTCACAAATGTTACTGGTAATGATATTAAATTTATTTTAGTTATGGCTTTGTATGTTTTCTGACAGATATCTATATTTTTGATATAGACAAGCTATTATAGATTGTATATTTTACTAATAGGCAAAGTTCTATAAATGCAATAAAAAGCTGCAACTCAATGTTTAAGATATTTAATTAATTTATTCAGTAGGCTCAAATTTCTAATATTGAAAACATTCAAATGACTTGCATTAGTCTCCTTAATGTATTCTTTTAAACGTTGAGGAGTTTCTGTTGGTATTTAGTAACATAAATCTGAAGTCTTAGAGTTGGTGTATCTTTTCCTTTTATTGGCCCATTTGGAATCCTTTTTTGTATTTTTAACAAATCACTTTGGTATGAATTTAACTAACCTCTTTGGAAGTAGGAAACACAGTACAAAGGTAAGTAGAGGATTGCCACAGCCTCTTATACAATACCTTGTACATAGTAGTTGATCAGTAAATGTTGAAGGAATACATTTATGAATAAAACATTTCTGGAGTTGTATTAGAAATAGAGGGATTGTGTCCTAAAATCTTATTACTTATTATACAGTTTAGATGAGTCTTGATGGACTTACTTTAGTTCTCATTCTGCCAGTTACATAGATATGAGAATACTGATAAATCTTTCCTTAAAATGAGAAATTAATGTATAAGAATTGATCCTCTTTGACTATTTTAATGAAGAATTGAAGTAACACTATTTGCAATGTGTTTTAAACTAACTTTTACTTACTAGAAGAAGTCTGTATGTTATTCCCATTATATACATAAGGCTGAGGCATTAATGGCTAAGTTACTTGTCACCTTGGAAATACTTTGCAGCATAAAAATAAACAAATCTTCTATGTTATATAGTTAATGCCTCGTCTTTCCTGAGCACTGGCTTATGCTCTCTCCCTCCCTATCTCCACCTCACTAAAACACAAAAATAAAATGTGTGTTTAATTCCTTTGGGTCAGTTAAGATCAGAATATTAAAAAATCTGTAATTATTTTTCTAAGCAAAAGTAGTGGACCCTGTGTTTACTGTATACATATTTATAATTATGGTCTCTATGACTCACTAAATTTTAACTATAAATAGAGGTAAAGCCAAGCAAGAGTAGAGTCAAAATAGAGCAGTTAAGACTTGCTTTAGAGAGATCATTCTAATGTTCCATTTTGTGTGGCGTAAGCCCGTCACATAAGATTGGCACAGTTTACATAATAAGCCAGTATCTATTGCATTAAAACCTTTTGTTTAGGCTTCTCAAATTTTAGTACCACTGGTTTATGACACATGTACTTTTAGGCATGGAACTACCTTTCCTCTGGGAACAGTTTTTCTTTTACCTCAGTTTACACCAGTGTGCAAGAGGCCAGTATCAAGGACATCAGTTTTTTCCAGTGAACCTTAGTGTGGTAGATTGAACTCTATCTCTCTGTCAGTCTCGATATTAGAAATTAAGAGATGAGCCAATAATATATATTTGCTAGAATATTAATCATTAAACTAAACAGATAGTAGCAGCTTTTTGAGGGTCCTGTACAGGAATTAGCCTGGAATCTCAAAGAGGGAGGAATCCTATGCCCTAGGATTCCTGAGCATTATTGCAGGTTCCCCTGTGATTTCAGGGTTAAGGAAATAAAGAAAGAAAATCCACATTTATTGAGAACATAGCATGACTAGATATAATTTCTTTTTTCCCCCTTCTTTCCCTCTCTCCTTTCCTCATTTCCTTTTATTCTGCATGGTGAATGGATGTCTGCTGTTTGCTAGAAATTGTGCTAGGCTAGATGAATACAACATAATCTTTGTTCTCAAGAGGATACAGGCTAGTGAGAGACAAAGATATATCAATAGAGTTCTTTTTGACTTCACCACTTATTATTAGTATGGTCTCAATCAAGTTATCTAATCTTTCTGTTCTCTTGTTTACTCATTTGTAAAACTGGGAAAATAATAGTATCTGTTGTCTGAGAGTTAATGACACACTACATGTAAGATTCTTAGTCCGCTGGTTGGCACATAGCAAGTACTGAAGAAATCTTAGCTATACTACTGTCATTTTTATCACTACCAGTTCCACCGCCATCACCACTACTGCAGTTTAGACTCTGAAAAAAGAACATCTAATTGCCTGGGAGCAAGGATCCTGGTTGGGCATTATCACATAGATTGTACTCAAAGGTTCTATACAAAGTAACCTCTGCTTCCGTGGCCTTAGAAGATATTATAAAAATCATGAAGCAGTGTACTGAATCTAAAAGACCTTCATGTGATATTTTTATTATTTTCCCCCAATTATTGTATTGGGGAAAAATACACATAACATGAAGTTTACTATCTTAACTATTTTTTGGTATACAGTTCAATGGTATTAAATACATTTATAATGCTTGCACAGCCATAACCACAATACATCACTATATAACACTTTCGTATTGTAAAACTAAAATACTATACGCATTAAAATATAACTTCCCATTTCCCTCTGCACTCCCACCCCTAGCCTCTGGCAGCCACCATCCTAGTGTCTGTCTCTGGCATTTTGACTTCTCTATGTAGTCATATAAGTGGAATCATCTAGTATTTCTCTTCTCGTGTTTGGCTTATTTCACTTAGCGTAATGTCCTCAGCATTCATCCATGTGGTAGTACATGTCAAGATTTCCTTGTTTTTATGGCTGAATAATAATTAATTGCATGTATATACCACATTTTGCCTGTCCATTCATTCATCAGTGGACACTTGGATTGCTTCCATGTTTTAATTATTATGAACAATTCGGCTATGAATATAGGTGTACAACTATCTCTTTGAGAACCTGCTTTCAATGCTTTTGAGTATATACCCAGAAGTGGAATTGCTAGATTGTATGGTAATTCCATTTTCATGTGTTCTTATAGTAAGATTAATTTCATTTAAATTGAATAAAGCCTTTTAGGTTGTGTTTGTGAATAGCATTGATTTCCTCATAAGGAGAATAAGTTGAGTTAGGTTTAGCAAGAACACATCTACTGCTTATGTGAGTTCAAATGCTTTCAACACGCCTGTGAATACCTTAAATAAATCAGCATCTTGGAACCCAGTGATGCACTTAGGATATCTAGATTGTAAATCTCATGCTTGAGTTTGAATTTAGGAGCTTTGGATTCCCTCCCACTGACCTTTACCAAAAATCTAGCTCCATTATTCAGTAGCTGTGTGAACTCATCGAGGCTGGCTGAGCTTACCAAGCCTCAAGTTTTCCTATATATAGTATGGTGGCAACAACACCTACCTTTTTAATGGTGGATATGTGGATTAAAGTAAATTAGGTATACAAAATATTTTGTGCACCACTACCACCTATGTATTATTGCATAGTAGTCTCTATGTATTATTTTTTCCTCTCTTCTCTTGACAAAATATAAAAATTTTTATGAGTAGTATAGGAATTTCAAGGAAGTATGGGACACATACATTAAGAAAGTTAACTTTGGTCCAATTATGGCTCTTGTGATATCTGTTGCTTATCTCAGTTCAACATAGTTAGACTCATAATTTCTAACTATACATGCTACATTTCTATAGAAGGCTAGGGCTGTTTAAAGAAAAACTTAAGATGGGAATGTTCACACTCACTTCAATGTCTGTTGATTATGGAGGTGTGTCTTGCAATAGAAAGCCTGTTGACATAACCCAGAGAACTCTCATCCCTCTTCTGAAATTCAGATACCCTTAAAAGCAGTCTCTTGCAAATGATGAAGAACCCATGCTTGATAAGTTACTTTCACATGCATCAAAATGACTTAAAAGTGGTCCTGTTGGTAATCTAAGCAGCCTCAGGTTTAGTGAGCATAGTTGTCAGTGCATAAACCTCTGTGTAAGGTTTTATTTTTTCTTGAGAAGGAAATTAGTGTGGTAAGATTTTCTGATTTCCTTCTATGCAAACTCAAAAGTAGAAAAGTGGATTTGTGAATTTATATGTATGATTTTCCCTTAATTATCTTTAATAATAACTAGATGATCTTAATTATACTAAACCATTTTCCTCTGCCAGGCTGTTTATATTGCAGCAGTATCTTCTTGAACAGCAATCAGAAAAGGATTCTTTTAGAATAATGGAAACATCACTAGATAATATATATAGAATTGATTATTACTCACCAGAGGTAATACAGACCTGCCTAATATCAAATGTATAGTTTCGATCATGATGAATCAAGGTAAATATTGATGATTAATGGAATTTTTATTTAGTTGGGAATATTACAAAGGACCACAAACTTGGTGGCTTAAACAGAAATTTGTTTTCTCACAGTTCAGAGGTCTGAAATCAAGGTTGATTAGCCAGGTTGGTTCTTCTGAGGGCTGTGAGGGAAGGATCTGTTCCAGCCTTTCTCCTTGACATGTAGATGGCCTCTCCTTCCTATGTCTCTCCATGTTGTCTTCCCTCTATAAGTATCTGCCTCTGTCCCCAGGTTTCTCTCCTTTTATAAGGACATCAGTCATATTGAATTCAGGCCCACCCTAATTGTGTTATTTTAACTCGATTACCTCTCAAGTAAGATCACATTTGGAAGTACTTGGGGTTAGAACTCCAACACATGTTTTTTTTTTGGAGGGGTTGGGGAACAAAATTTAGTTCATCATAACTGGGTTAATAATAGTTAACATTTATCGAGTGACTTTCATGTTCCAGATGCTATATATATACATATGCACATTTATGTTAGTGTATATATATATATATGCATGTAAGTATATATAGATATGTAATATCCAATATATGTGTGCATATATGTTTTATGATCCTTGCAACAGCCCTATGTGGAAGATGTTATTTCCCCCATTTTGCAGGTGAGAAAACAAAATGTCAGAGAGGATAAGCAATTTGTCCAAAGTCATATAGCTTGTAAATATTCAATGCTGGTATTTGAACCCAGCATCCCATGCTGCATTTTAAGTGGATAAACCTGATAACAACTCAGTCAAAAGCCCAGAGATACTTTGAACATTTAAGGTTTTTGTTTTTTGTTGTTGTTGTTGTTGTCATTAGGACTTGTGTCAAGGGACATTTTATCTATCAAAAATGGCGCATAAATGCCTGATCACTGACTGCCGACGTGTTTACTCCTGAATTTTTTACTGACAGTTGTCTTTGAAGGCTTAGTGTTTTAGCGCTCCTGAACCTGATAAAGCTTTTGGACAGGATGGAATCTGAACATAGACTGCAAGGGTTGATTCTGGCCCCCATTTGTATGGATGGCACTGAGAGACAAGTCATGCCCAGAGCCTGCTACTCAGCACATGTGCTTTCTACTCTCCTTTTCTCTCACTCCCTCCCCTTCCTCATCTTTGTTTTTTCACTATTTACCAGGTAGCTTGTGATTTTTTTCTTTTATCCAATCTTTGTCGTAAGTGATAAACGTTGAAAGGGGATGGAGTGAAGAGTCACAAAATTGAGAACGTTTCTGCTTACATGAAAGCCAGTTCACTTGTAGGTGTGTACTACACCCTGGCCACAGGCTTATTGTTATTGACACTAAAGAGCAAGGCACATTGTGTACCTTACATAAGTTTTCCAACTTACCAATGAAAACAGTTTGTTTCTCACTTTGAAGTTTTAAAGCAGAACTTGTTCATGACCCAATTTCACTAATAATTCTCTTAAGTAACCCTTGTACTCATTTAAAGATTTTTTTCCACCCACTGTCTGTCTAGCCTGGTTTAAAATTTTTATATATGTACTTTTAAAAAATTGATTAGCTGGAGAGCTGCCCATTCCTCTGTGCTGTATAATAAGGATTTTAAAACTGCACACTGAATTCTGTATAGTGTAATTAAAACTGACCCACATTTGGACCTGAGTACACCAGGACTTAGCCAAACTTGCCATGAGCTGAGTTCTGGTGGCAGATGGGAACTAATGAGGACACACTCCACTCCAGAATTTCCCAGCTGCTTGGCCCCTTTTTGTACAAACAAGGTTTGGAGCGAAGTCCGGATCCCAAGAGCATGTTCTGTAAATGTGCTGTACCCAATGATTTGGGAAATGTTCTCACAAAAATTGGGCTGTTTCAAGGTATCCATAAGGCCTCGGTGACTTTCAGATTTAAATTCAAAGAGGCCTTTTGTGCTTTCTACAACCGATTTTTAATTTTAAATTGAATAAAACATCGCATTCCCCCATCTTTTCTCTTATGCCTGGTGATGGAATGATCACTTTATATCACAACCTGGAAATTTGCAGGTCGTTATCTCAGAGACAGTTGTACATCAGGATAGACAAAGTCTCCTTGCAACCTATGGATCTCTTCAACTAGTTTGATGTCCTGGGACTATTCAGGCAGATGTAATTGAATCAGTTTGAAGCAGCTGTAGCTGGCATGTGGTCTCTCAGATTGCTAGCACCTGCTTGTTTTTTTGCAACTCACTAGAGTGAGAGAAGTGCCAAAACCAGCACTGGTCTTGGAGCAGATAAAGCACTCCAGATCTTATATCCCATTCCCCTTCCAACCTAGCCACATCATCACTGGTGCCAAAATTAATAAAATCTCTTTTCATGATTAAGTCTGAGATATACTTTTACTTCTCATTCTTCTCTGTATTCAGATCCTGACAGTACTGACCATGCAAATCCAAAAAAATAAGGGAGTATAATGGTGATCAGGTGGCTTTGGGGCTCTCTTATCATTAGACAACTGGGTAGCCTGTGGTTTGCAGAATCATTTAAATGAATGCACCAAATTCATTTGCTGTTCCAGCACAGTCTTATTGGCACAGAGAATAAGCAGTTAATGTATAACAAACTGTGAGCTGTTATGGAATATGATGAATACACTTCCTTAGCAAGAGGGAATGTAAAGTGGAGCTATCTCTCTAATACAAGGTCTAAACTAACCGCCATGGATTTCTGCAACACTTACTATGTGCAGGAAAATGAAGTATACTTAAAGAGAGATACAAATTTTAGGACATAATAAGTATGTAAAATATATTTTGAAATACACAGATTTGGATTTTTTTTTTTTGGAGATGGAGTCTTGCTCTGTTGCCCAGGCTGGAGTGCAGTGGCACTAACTCGGCTCACTGCAACCTCCACTTCCTGGGTTCAAACAATTCTCCTGCCTCAGGCTTCTGAGTAGCTGGGACTACAGGTGCCCGCCACCACACCCGGCTAATTTTTTGTATTTTAGTAGAGACGGGGTTTCACCTTGTTGCCCAGGCTGGTCTCAAACTCCTGAGCTCAGGCAATCCACCCGCCTGGGCCTCCCAGAGTGCTAGGATTACAGGTGTGAGCCACCACGCCTGGCTGGATTTTTAAAAAATGTTTAAACTCATTTAAAAAGTAGTTATCTTCTCTTTGTTTCATTTTATTATTTGGCAGGCATATATTTAATCGTTAAGTGTTATCAATATCCTAATGTTGAATTTGAATCTGGTCATGATAAAGACAACACATTTACTTACATTTTATAGCTTATGTTACAAAGTTTTTCTAAAATGGGTTTAATATTGATAATATTTTGAGAGAAGCTATGATACAAATGGAGTTCACAAATAATAGTAATAAGAGTGAATTCTAAAATGGTAATTTATTGTCATCAGCAGATGCGTATGTTGCAAGGCATGACTACATGCTGTCAGCATAGAGAAGTATCTATGGTACTGACTGCAAGAATCTTATGATACTTGAGGAGACATGATACAGGTCTTTTAAAAAATAAAATAAGGCACTCTCAGTGTCAGATTGCATGCTCTAGACCTGGATTTGGTGTAAAATGAATGCTACAAACATTTTTTTTGTAAGTTAGGCAGTCTAGTTGTGAAGTCAATGTTCTAAATTCAGCATCCCCTGTCTCCCCTTCACTGTCCATGACACAACACTAATTTATTATGGCTGTCTCTGTCACTACACCAAAACTTGACCTCAGAGTCTGTCTGAAGACAATACTTTAGACAACCATTACCAATTGTTGGAAGTTTCATGTAATAGGAAACCCATTTGCTATTGTTGAAAAAAAATCATTAATGTTTTTCTCCTCTGCTAGACCGTAAACTCTGTGAAATGTGATAATATTTTATTAATTTTCTTCTTTTTTATTATACTTTAAGTTCTAGGGTACATGTGCACAATGTGCAGGTTTGTTACATATGTATCCATGTGCCATGTTGGTGTGCTGCACCCGTTAACTTGTCATTTACATTAGGTGTATCTCTTAATGCAATCCCTCCCCCCTGTCCCCACCCCACGACAGACCGGGTGTGTGATGTTCCCCACCCTGTGTCCATGTGTTCTCATTGTTCAGTTCCCACCTATGAGTGAGAACATGTGGTGTTTGGTTTTCTGTCCTTGTGATAGTTTGCTCAGAATGATGGTTTCTAGCTTCATCCACGTCCATACGTTACTCAGACCATCCTATCCGAATTAGATCTCCCATATGTTTCTGTAGGTTCTTATTGTTTTCATTCATATATACAATTTACTTCACAGTTTTGGGTGCGGATTATCACTACCAAGATTCTGTATGAGGAGTATAGGGGAACTCAAAGAAGATTTTGTTCTTTTTACATTTATTTAAGAACACTAACTTAAGAAGCTGATTTTTATTTTTATAAATACTGTGGTGCTTTCAACACTGCCTTGGAGGAATTTCTATTTTAACTGCAGTATTTAAGAATTTTACTGTTAATACATATCTCTGGTTTCAGGGAATAAAGAGACAATATAATAGAGTAGAAAGAGTACAGGGTTTAGAAATAGAAGAGAGGGATTTAAGTTTCTCTGTTATCACTTTTTGGCTATGAGATATAGGCAGCCCTTCATGTGCTTTTACACTCAGTTTCCTCATCTGTAAATTAGAGATGACAACATACCAAAGCACTTTAAAATTAAAAACATCTCTTCTTCTTCCTCCTCTCATTAGTCATCATAATCATAATGCTATTCTGAAACCATGTAATAAAATGTGGTCTTCTCTATAGATCCTTTTTTTTCTACCACTTATTTGCTCTAGCTATTGCAGATTTACTCTACACCTTGAGTAGAGCATTATACTAATCTAAAAAGAAGCAAGAATTCCAGAAACACCCTATAACCTAGTCATGGCTAATATTTACTGTTGAGTTATTTGCACCTCAATAACAATTCTCTGTCATTTGTAATATAACTGCTTAATATTAATAATTTATATATTAAAAGTAAATGTTTTATACCAACCCCAAACAGTGCCTTTTTATGATTTATTTTTTATTCACTCATTCATTTAATTCAAATTATTGTAGCTACTGACACAAATGTATTCACTTTCTACCTGATTATATAGGAATACCCTAATTATCTATATTCACATCTTACTGAACTTATAAAGTGTTAGGAGACCAGTGTCTGAGAAAAAAAGTCAAATATAAATAGATTCATTTCTGAGTTGCAAGAACCTTTTGTTCCCACCTTTAGAATATTTGGTGACTAATTAATTACTAATAGTAATTAATGCACACCTCTTAAGTTAAAAAACCAAAAGAAAAAGAATTTGATATTGCAGTTTCCTAGGAAGTTAATGTTTTCATTCTTTCCTGCTTTAAACATGTAATATCTAATAGTTAATATCTGCATGTATCATCCTTATGGTTTTGAGAGTCTTTAAGGGAAATTATGAATACAATTTCTATTTTTCTAAACAAAAGAATTTCTGTGCATTAGGGTAAAAATGTGTGAATAGATATTTCACACATTCATATATTTTCAAAATATATTTCTTAAGCTATTTAAAAATATATTTTTAAAAGCATTTGAACTTTTTACACTATATTTCATTTTTATATTTTGTTAAGCATATCAAAAGAAGATTATACCACAGGTTATGACTTTTTAAAGGTAAAAAAATTAAATAAGGTAGGACTATCTGAAATTTAAGATTTAAGTGTAAGTACATAACAATATGCACAGAAAATAGAGATATTGAAAATTAACTAAAATGTTGCTTTTATAATGGCTTAAATTTGTGTAGCAAATAAGATAGCTGAGTTTAGTATTACTTAAGAAATGGTTAATTTTGTATATCAGGAGACAATTCAAACATAATCTTTAATCATGCTGGTCTGATGCTTCAAACCATGATCTGTATACTTATTAGGGTCTTTGCCAAGTCTCATGATAGTATATACTCTAGACCAAAATAAAATTGATTTCCCTCTATGTAAATTTGTTACTGATATTATATTTAAATTTCCATTGATGAAAAATAGGTATATTTACTATCTGAATCAAGTTCTTCAGGAACATAGATAATTTTTTATTTGAGAACTGATTTATGTCCAATTAAGTAATTTCCGGAATACTTTTGCTATTGATCATATATCATTGTAAGATATTAATTACATCAATATACCACTTGGATTTTTAAAAATATAAAGGCCTCACTTTGTCACCCAGGCTGGAGTGCAGTGGCATGATCATGGCTCACTGCAGTCTCAACCTCCCAGGCAATCCTCCTATCTCAGGTTCGCAGTAGCTGGGACTACAGGTGTGCACCACCATGCTCAGCAAATGTTTAAATTTTTTTTTTGTAGAAATGAGGGTCTCACTATGTTGCCCATGCTGGTCTCAAACTCCTGGGCTCCAGCAGTCCTCCTGCCTCAGCCTCCCAAAGTGCTGGATTTATAGGCATGAGCCACTGCACCCAGCCTATTAATTTTTTCTTTTTTTTCTTTTTTTTTTTTAAATGACCAATTCCACTTTAAGATCAGTTCCTGGCTTGCTTGAAAGGATTGGATCAGAAGATGTTGTATCACTTTTGGAGGGCATCTGCATTTGACTTAAGAGGGAACAACTCCAAATAGAGGGCAGTACATTTCGTTTGAGGCTTACTACTACCAGAAACCATCACTGCAACCTCTAAGTTTTCTCACTGATTTTTATTTGTCCTTATGTGCTCCTATTAATTGGGGGCTTTGAGATCACTATTTACACTTATAAAACTGCTGTATGTTTTCCTCTGTTTTAGTCCTAGAGAGTACAGGGAAAGTGTACTAGTTACCCATGGCTGCTGTAGTAAATTATGATAAACTGGGTGACTTAAAAACGACAGAAATTTATTCTCTCACAGTTCTGGAGGCTAGAAATCAGAAATCAAAATGCAACAGGGCCACATTCCCTCTGAAGGCTCACAGTGAAAATCTTTCCCTGGTTCTTCCAGCTTCTGATGGTCCCATTTATTCTTTGGCTTTTGGCACTATCATGTCAAACTCTGCCTTCATCTTTACAGGACCTTCCCCTCTGTATGTGTCTCTCTGTGTCCTCTCCTCCTATTAAAAGCATATCAGTGATTGGATTTAGGGCCCACCTTAAATCCAGGATGATTTTATCTCATGATTCTTAATTAGTTGCATCTGCAAGGACTTTATCTCCCAGGAATGTTACATTCTGAGGTTCCAGGTGAACATGAAATTTTGGGGACTGTAGTCAACATTCAACCTACTGTAGAGAGTAATTTTATTTTTCGGTAGTAAATATCTATGGAAGGCTTATTTACACACTGCTATGGTTTGAATTTTTGTCCTCTCCAAAACTCATGTTGAAAGTTAAGCCCCAATGTGGCAGTATTGAGAGCTGGGGCCTTTAAGAGATGGGTCATGAGGGACCATGAATGGATGAGTCTTTTCTTGGGTTAATGAATTACTGGGTTATCATGGGAGTAGGACTGGTAGCTTTATAGAAGGATAAAGAGAGACCTGCACTAGCATGGTCTGCCCACTTGCCATGTGATGTCCTACGTTGTCTCAGGACTCTAGAGAGTTGTCACGGCAAGAAGGCTTTCACCAGTTTTGCTCCCTCAACCTTGGACTTCCCAGCCTCCAACTATAAAAGATAAATTTCCTTTCTTATAAATTGCTGAGTTTCAAGTATTCTGTTATAAGCGACAGAAAACAGACTAAGACATACGCTAACATGTTGATTATTTTTCCCCTCGGTATTTGACAAAGTTTATCCTGTCCTCTGTTTTTAGAATACTTATAGCCTTAGCACCTTGGTATTTTTTATGAATTTCATGGAATTATGAATCATTTTCTGTCATACTTTTTTAAACTACTGAAACTTCTCATTATAGTTGACAAAGTTGAGCCATAGAATAGGTAACCAACAGTCGCTAACTCTTCAGATGGACTGCAGAACTAAAAACTGACATTGGTATCATCCAACTTTTCTGTGAATCCATGTGTGTTGAGATGCCAAATGCACTCTTATAGTCCATGGTACTTTCACATAACTTTACTTGTGACCTAAATAAATCAAGAGTTGCAGAAAATGTTTTTCATAATGATCTCCAGATAATATAAGCCAAGTATACAATTGAAACTTAGTGTCCTAGATGGACAAAAGTATTGTGCTGGATGACTGCATGTTGAGACCACAATCCATCTAATTTCTCTGCTTAGCATCGGCCAGGTCTTTATTAGAGAACTATGGATATGGCCACACATACAAATACACATCCATTACATGAACACTGGAATCATGAATATCCAGGTCTAGATTAAAAGAGCAAGCCCAAGGCTCAGAAGGTTAATTTCTAACTTTAAATAGCCAGTAAATGGCTGAGACAGGACTAAACTCAGCTCTGCTCAACTCAGACACCTGTTTTTCTATTTCTCCCAAGTTGATTCTCAAACTGCAGGAAATCTTTGTGTTTTTCCCCTTTTAAGTAAGGAGCAGACCACTATTAGGGTGAGTGGGTAGAGGGAGCAGGAGGTGAAATAAACCATTCCTAAAATAATTGGGATATAATTGGAAGCATTTGTTGACCCTTTCCACCTCATGGTTGTAGGATATTACAAGTATGTTTTCTTTAAGAATGCTCAATAAGCCAACAATTTGAATTTTAAACATAGATAATTAATAGAGTGATTATATTAATTAATCAGAACCAGTATTATAGGTCTCATCTACTGAACATTTCCTTTAACTTTCAGCTCTTTTGGTGCACTTCTGTTCTGGATAAAATATAATAGTATGCTCATAGGACAGAAAAATTTTACAAATGAGCTTAGGCTTCTCTGCCAGAAAAGAAAGGATGAAATAGAAATGAAAATGAAAATTAAGTAATCCCTGAAATGATAATATAGTTAAATGTGAAAATATGCCTTTGATAATACCAAACTGAGATTTGCACCCAAGACACATTAATTGAATTAACCTATTTTAGTTTGTCTTGTATCTGTTGCCGAAAAAAACAAAGAGAAGAAACTATTCTTTTGTTAGGTAGCAGATTTCTTTCTGGTGTTGATTACTCTTCTATAATGAGTAAACGATTACAATTCAGTTGATCCCAGGCACTGGAGACAGAGCTCTGAACTAGAAGACCGAGAGAGAGACACTAAACAAATTAACAAATGCATACAACTACAACAAAAAGGATGAAGAATGGCTGGCAATCCAGAGGCAGGGGGTAGGTGTCCTTTCTGAGGAAATAAAGTTTGAATTCTAAGACTTGAATGACATGAAGGAGCCATTCAAGGGAAGATCTTGTGTACAAGAAATGCAATCTCTAAATCATTACAGGTTACGCAGGGTTGTGTATCCAAGGGTTGTGTGTGTTAGAGTAGCTGTGACAAGGGAGGAATATTCTGTCAACTATTAACAATGTACAATTGGGAGGTCTGCCTCTTCAGGGGCAACCAGTTGATCCTCCTCTTTATCCTGGTAATAAATATAGCCATAGTAAGCATTTGGGAATGGATTAAAAATGCTTAACCAAATCTCCTTAAACTTTGCCATATCCCATAAATTTTAACCATATCTCCTAAAATTTTGTTATTTCTGAAGGCAGAACTAAGTTTGGCCACAAAGGTAGGGATTGAATTCATTGCTACTCTTAGCTCTCCCTAGCAATTTCATTGTCTGCTCTGGTACCAGGATTTGTTAGAGGAGCTACAGGGATTTTTGAGCCATCATTTCTCCCTTTGGTAAATCACTTCTTCAAGTAGTAGTATCAGCCCTTTTCCTCCTTTTCTGTATATCAAGACTGAAACTGAAAATGAAGGGTTAAACTGATTTTTTTTTTTATTAGTCTCATAGGAGCCCAAGATTTAACATAGAACTTTTTCGGAATATATAGTTATCTCTTCATTTGAGGTGAGCACAGGATGTCTATTTTTCTCATTTCTACTTTCATCTTGAAACATAAATTTCACCAAAAGCTTCATTCAAAATTTTTTATTCATAACTAAGCAAAGATATATGGTAGTAAATCATTGAAACTGATGATCTTTGATTGAATTTTCCTGAGTTTAATGTGTCTAATCAACTGTTCGTTCACCACATTATTTTCCCATTGCTTGATGTTATACCAGATAATAGTATTATCATGACCCAGGCTGATACTATGTGAAAAAATGCACAAGGAAGTAGGCCGTCTACTGTGAACATTTGAAAAACACAGTCAGATGACAGTTTCAGAAATTGTGAGGTTTTTAGATGCGAGAGTCTAACTTTTTTCACTACAGATACTAAAAATCTATCAAAATACTTTTTGGTAGGCTTTAGCCACATCCTAATTTACAAATGAACCTATGGTGTGTGATTAAGAACACACCATTCTTACCAGTTATACCCTTGAATCTTACCAAGGAAATTCCCATGGTTCTGTCCTTATCACAATGGAACCCAGAAATGAAGGAATGAACTACTTGCTTTCTTAGCAATACCACAGTGCAGACTTTCCTATATCTAACTGATATGACCGCATAATTTGTCATCTGAATAATGATTGAGAGATTTTTGCTTTAAAAATATATAACCAAATGATAGGAATATTAAGTCACAATGGAAGAAGGCCATTATTATACTGAAGCTTCAAGTACCACAAATTAAAAACAAGATAGATATTACTATTTTAACTTGTGAGCATGCACTATCAGGTTATCCAATATCAAAAACATATTACGAGTGCTTGTGGCAATATATAGCTGAATTATAAATGAATATTGATATTTTGACATTATTTTGTATATATGAGAGCATATATCAAGGATAGATTCAACAAATCAGCTTGGTGGCTGTGGCTTTAAGTTGGCAGTGAAGTATGTAAGTAATACATTTCTGATCAGTCTTGTTTGATAGTCTTGTTTCAACACCTTGGCAGAACTAAACCATTGAGACCCAGAGGTACTTGTGCATGGGGATAGTCTTTAAGATAATATTTAGTTTATTCAATGAGCCAAAATTTTCAGTGTATATATTGTTTGCTTTTGTTATAAAGACATGGCTACAGTCTACATACAAAATACCAAGTAGAGATTTGTTTATTGTAGTAGGTACAGGTGCTCAAAATTGATATTTAAGTCTCAAACATATTTTTCCACCATTCTGTATTGGATTATTAACACATGAAAATATGTACTGTTAGAACTATAAGGTAACTTACAGATTATTCTTTGAGCTAATTTAATTATTATTTTACAAATGAGGAAATGGAAACCCAGTGAAGTTGAATGATTTACTGTGGGACTAGACAAGTCTAGAATGAGAAATTTAACAGTGCAGTACTCTTCCATGTATATACCTTTCACCATTTACCATTACACTGAACAATCTTTCTGCTATTTGTATTTTTAAAATGTACTCACAGGGTTAAAAAAATTTGAATGGTACCCAAGGATATAAAACGAAAAGTATGTCTTTACTGACTGATAGTACTATTCACCAGAGACAAAAAGTTTCAACTGTACTTGTGTAGAGAAATGTATCTATATATCTTTAATTTAAAAACAGAAAGGGAATCGTACTGTTTAAATACATTTGTACTTTTTTCTTAATGCTGTGTCTTAGAGATTTTATATATTCTAGAGATTTTATAGTGTTCATATTTTGGTATATTGTGTTTTATCTTTTCCTCTTTTTAAACAGCTACTTAATATTTCCATTTTATGGATGTCACAAAATGTATTTAACCACTGCCTATTTATAGAAATTTGGTTATTTACAGTTTCTTTGCTGTTTGAAAATATTACAAAACAGCTTTCTAAATATAACCTTGTTTTTATTTTAATATCCACATAGCATACTTTCTTAGATATGTTTCTATAATTAAAATTTTGATGCCTGTTAAAAATTTGCCTTCAAAAACATTTTTCTGACACACATGTAACAACATTATATGAGAATTCCTGCGTTCTCACAGCCTCATCAGTACTGGGCTTTAGCAAATTTTTCCTAATCAGAAAAGTGAAAATGACGTTTCACCATTGTTTTGATTTGCATTTCTTTACTTATGAGTTAGATTAAACAACATATTAAAATTTCACTGGCCATTTACATTTTTGTTTACTTTTTTGTGAATTTGCTATAATGCTTTCTATATTTTTCTATTGAGTTTCTAAAAATATTTTATTGGTTTGTATAGCCTCTTTGTATATCATGGAAAGTAAATTTTCTGTAGTATGTGTTAAACATATTTCTTGGTTATTAATTTGCTTTTTGAGTTTTGTATATGTAGAAAATTGTTTTATGTAGTTTCATTTTTCAATCATTTCCTTTATGGCTTAGAAAAATTCTTACACTAAAAAATTACTCAGATTTTCTTCTAGCACATTTATGATTTAGTCTCTTAATATTTACATCTTTGATTCAACCAAAACTTATTTTTGACAATGAAAATAAAGTTTAATTTTATCACTTGAAATAAAAGCATCAATTTTTTTAATTCTTTGCAGTCTCATGAATTTTAGATTTTTCTGAAGCTTTATGAACTTTTTAGGAAGGCAGCGATCATCACTAAGGTAAAAAGAAAGCGTATTAGACCGAGAAATGTAATTTAAAAATTGACATTTTTTATTACTTATCAATCCCTGATGTCTATTCTTGGTGACATAGGAAAATCCCAAGAAAACATCTTGTTTATAAAAATATATAATTATATTTTGCCAATTTAAGCAATGATTAAATCAGTGAAACCATCATAGAATAAATCAAACCCCTAGTGAGATACTTTTAACAGCAAATCCAGTTCATATGGTAACACTAATTTTACTTACTTAACAAAAGCACTTACTTATCAGTAAGACCCTATATCTGTACAAATGAAATCAAAATGTGAAAGTTGTAATTTAAGCGGGACACAATAGCTTGGTGATAAATAGATTTATTTGTATCTTGAAAAGTTCACTTCAAGTAATCATTGTTATTAAAAGGCAATTATTTCACATGGTTTTTGCAAGCATAAAAAGCAGATTGGAGACTCTAAGAGTTGTGCTGACTGACATCTTTGTAAGATTTGTAAATAAGTGAAAGATCCATTCAGCTAGAAAAGTTGAATATTCAGTAATAAAAGAACATTGTCCAGTTTAACATCTATTATATTTATATCTGTAGTTGACAAGGAGAGAAGTAAATATAGGTGAAATGTGAAATCTAAGTAGGAGAGAGGGATTAGGAAATGTCATTTAACTTTTTTCCTACTCTTCATTTTATTTTTAATATAATATTTATATTTCCCTTCTAAAAGTAATACACTATTAGTTTAAAACTATTTGGAAAACACAAAAAGACAGAAAGAAGACAAGAAAATAGCCACTGATATTACTATTACCACTTAAAGAAAAAGTTATTATTAATATTTTGGTGTATACATGTATGTGTGCATGCAACAACATAGGATTATGCAAGGTTATGATTCTGATTTTTCAACTAGCAATATATTATGAATATTTGTTTTTGTCAATATTTTTTGTGACATGCTTTTTTTATTGATTATATAGTATTCCATACAATGGATGTGTTATAATTTACCTAGCTAATCTCTACTTTTTGGACATGTAAGTTGCTTCCAACTTTTCTCTAGTAAACGTAAATTACGATGAATATTATTGTGACAATCTTTTTTATAAACATCCCTGATTATGTCATCAGGTAAATACTTAAGTGTAATAATTGAGACAAAGATATATGTATTTTAGGGGTTGTGATACATTTAGCTATACCATTTACACATTGCTGTGTCCGTCCCAGCAGTCTCTGAAAGTATCTATTTGTTCATATCCTTATCAGTTCTTGGCATAAAACTTAATATGGTTTAAAGAAAAACTCTCAGTGGTCTGGGAAGAATGAATACAAAGAGGTGGGAAGAGGTCAAGCAGAGGTAAGTGATGTTTTTGCCTAAGAGACGTTGCAGGCTGCCTTAGGCTATGGAGAACAGCTTTCTCCAAAGCGAACTTGCATTTTCAAAGGCGTCCCAGACTCTGCGTGCTAACTTAGCACAGTTGAGATGTCCCTGTTTGCTTTAAGGCAGTGGCCTGACCCTTCAAGCACACCCCATGTATTCAGTGATTGAGACCACTTACTCACACTAATCATTGCACACAGAAAATACATAAAAGATTTGTATTCATCACTCAATATATTTTGCTCCTCAAGTGTCATGAAACATTCAGGGTACATTAACTGGCAAATGCACACCTGGAGTATGTTACTTAGCTTTAGAAACTGCTAATTTTTAAAAAATCAAATATTTAATTTTGAGGAAAAAATCAGTTTTGGATTTTGAGCATATATATCATCTTTCATTTTGGCCCAATTAACCCAGCAGGTGTGTGTAAATTAGGTCACTACTTTGTCACCGTGGTAACATGCATTGGGGAGGTGGATCTTAACCACCTCCAGCACAGGTGATGTTGGCTGAGTTGGTATTAAGAGGTGCTTTAGAAACAAACAAGGCAGAATTTAATATGTTAGAGTGTAGAAAATAGGTCTGACGTCGGATACCAACAGATAATTCTATCACACGAAAACAAGTACTGCCTCAAATCTGTATAAATAAGAAAGATCTAATGAGCCTTAGAAACAGGAATTGTATTGTAAAACTTACTGACAATCTCTGAAAGAACAGACACTACAGCACTCAGGAGGCGGTAGTCTCATTTCCTCATGGAGCAAGGGATTTGAAGGTCGGGGTCAGGTTCTCTGCAATTTAAGGCTGTTTTTAGAACTAAGCCGTGGTTTTCAGAGGATCAACAATTTCCTGACTACTCATTCTAGTGACTAGATTTTAGTCACTACTGAGGGTTTTTTTTGAAGTGCAGTGTCTAATTATTTCTTTTAAGTGCTGTTTGGATCGTTATTCATAATTGTTTATGGGTTAAGAAGTTGGCAGAGTTGGTCTATGCCAGCACTCCAGCACTCATACAGTCCCGATAACTCAGGCTTCTTCTCACCAGGTGGAAAATCAGACATGCTTCAAGATCGCTAGTTGAGATTGTGCAATCTGTTTGGCTGCTAAAGGTTCCAAATTATGTGGGCATTTTGCAGCCCCACAGAGTGGTAGAATTTCTTCACTTATCACTGACAAGTTCACACTTCTTTGGGTCACTAAAATTGTAAATTTGCATTATCAGATGCAGAAAACAGGCCAAATTAATAATGTTAAATATATGTCCAAGGAAATGCATCTCCCTTGACCATTTGCAGCACCCAGATACGGATGATAATTCCATCGAGCCTTTGGTGCCAATTCATACCTGGCTTTATAATTTTCAGTTTGTCCTTATGTCCTGCTTTACATTTGTATAGCTTGTTATAATCTTGAAGCATTTTTTGTATATCATATTTCTTTTTTGTGTGATATTTTAGACATGACATTTCAGAAATTTGAATGCGCGTAGTGCTTATTTTCAGTTGGTTGTGACCGCAGCTTTATTAGTTATTTTGTGTGTTTTCAATAGTTAATATTTACAAAACACTGAACAAACCTCTTCAAGATTGCTTTCCATAATCTCCTTTTCCATGTGTCAAGGATGAGAGCTGCAGAGAGAAGAGTCATAGTGACTCACCCTGTGTCACAGAGTATGTGAATTTACTTTCAAAGGAGAGTCAAGGGTCCCTGGTTTTCAGTTCTTTTTTTTTTTTTTAATTCTCCAAGAGTCATGCAGGTTTGGAGACTTACAAAGGGATAGCATTGCTGAGTGGAGAAACATTTGACTCAAGTACTCTTTTACCCCTAACATCTCTTTTACCATTTCCCTCCCTATATTCAAGTCTTCTTTTCCATCATCTCTCCAGTAGATGCTGAAAACCATTTCTTTTTGAAGAGCTGGTTCATATGATAAAGACCCAAAGTCTCAATAAAATCTATTAACCTGTTAAGGGTAAGTGTATGCATTGTTCACTGGAGAGCATGATGCCATATTCTACCCTGTCTGCTTGGGAACAAGGCCGATGGCAGCACAAATTAGCATCAGAACAGAGCTTTATCGCAGTGGAATCCCAGGTTGTTTTAGGAATGAGACACGAAACAAAAATAGATAAAGGGATTAAATCTATCAAATATAATAGAGGAAATTGTAGTAGATTCAGGGAACTTGGACCCCTGAATTGTAGTAACCAAGCTGGAGAGGAAATGGACAGTTAAACAAAGTAGGGCTGTTTCTTTTTTTCATTGTTTGATGAAATAATTTTTGCCCCTTTTAAATGGTATGTTAAAAGAGAGAGAGGGAGCCTGGTATATCTGAAACAAAGAGCTTACACAGTCACCAAGCTGGTTGGTTTTTATACCTTCCTTTACTGAGTATTGTCCTTCAGTACAATACAGAGCCATTTCTTTGTTCTCACAAGCTAGCAGTTAAATTGTATGTAAATGTATGCAAATTAGATGCTGTCTAATAAAGAGAGTCATTAGATGGAAGAAATATTTAGTTTAGAAAAAAAACCAGGTGTATTGTGTAAAAGAAAATGTAAGGCTACAAAAAAGCCCAAACTTTTGTGGACAGTTATAGAAAAAATTATTAAAATAGATTTTTAAAAGACTTAACGTCTTCCTGACCTTTCTTTTGTGCTTATATATATGTGTGTGTTTTAAAAATATTTACATATAAAACTAAGGGATTGGCTTCTTTCCCAGAATTACTGGAAGCACCTTCACCAGGAACATTTGGACTTGAATAATCTCCACAGCAGCATTTTCCTTCTTGAATTAAATGAATTGTAAAATGAATGATTTGCCCAAGAACACTGACTGCTTATTTGGGTTTCTTTCCCGTAGGTTGATAGAGGCTTAGTGGCTCCATGGTGTGTATCTTGCTATTTTAAGGTTTCCTTTCCACACTACTCCACTCCAGCCTCTCTAATATGAGCTTCTTAAAAGAGACCTAGACTATCAGCTCCTTGAGAGGAACCAACAGTTCCTTTTCAACTTTATCAATGCTGTATTCAGTGTTTAGCACAATGCCTAGTATTTACTAGCACTCATATCTATTTTTAATAAGTGAATGGTTGGTTTTAATGGTTGATTAAGTAGTTATGGGTATGTCAAACACCTTTGTATTCTCTAGCATATAGTTATTGAAACAATTTCTCAGGCTTGCATTTAGCAATTACATAGTAAATGCCTAGTGAAAAAAATATTTTACCATCCAGTTTCCTTAAGCCAACTGTAACAAAGGTGTTGAGCATTCACCACTACGTTATTTATTGTGGCAGCTATTTCTGGGGCAAAGATGAATAGGCAGCATAGTTTCTCTTTAGGAGCAGCTAATCTACTAAAGGTATCAGATAGATATACACATATTTAATACATAGTACACTGTACTATGGAAGCATGAGATAAAATATTATAGAAGCATGAGAGAGAAAGAGAGAATTTCCAACCTATGGGTATCATAGATGGTTTCTTGGAGGAAAGTGGAACTGAACTAAGCCTCGAAGTTGGTAAGGAACAGATGGTTGGCTATGGTGGGGTGGAGAAAAGCAGAGTTGCAGAATTCTCTTATGTTGTAGTCCCAAATTAATAGTAATGTACTAGATTTTCTTCTCCTCTCTTGTGAATTTCCAGCAACAGCTTGATTTTAACCTCCGCAGAAACACGAATGAGAGCTGTGATGGAAACAGTAATTACTAGAGTCCAGTTTTAACTCCAAGTCAAAATTTTAGTCACATTCAGCCCTAAACAAGAAATAAGGCAAAGCGTGCAACAGGACTTTATGACTTTTTAATTTTAAGGCATTATAAATATAAATTTTTATTTTATCTTATTTTTTTAGAGATGAGGTCTTGCTCTGTTGCCCAGACAGGAGTGTGGTGGCACTTTCTTAGCTTACTGCAGCCTTGAACTGTTGGGCTCCAGTGATCCCTCTGCCTCAGCCTGCTGAGTATGAGGATGCAAAGGCACAAGAATGACACAATGGACTCTGGGGACTCAGGGGGAAAGGGTGTGAGGGATAAAAGACTACAAATCATATGCAGTGTATACTGCTCAAGTGATGAGTGCACCAAAATCTCACAAATCATCACTAAAGAACTTACTCATGTAACCAAACACCACCTGTTCCCCAATAACCTATGAGAATAAAAAATTTAAAAAAGAAAAACTACAGGTGCATGCCACCATACCCCGCTAATTTTTAAAAAATTTCTGTAGAGATGGAGATCTTACTATTTTGCCCAGGCTGGTCTTGAACTCCTGGCCTCAAGTGATCTTCCTGCCTTGGCCTCCCAGAGTGCTGGGGTTACAGGTGTGAGCCACTGCACTGAGCCTAAAATTTATTATTCATAATGTATAATATTGTCCATGGTGTAAAATAAAATTTGGGAGATAGGAGATTTAGGGACCTAGAATGGAATACCTCATGTATGTAAAGTGTCTTACAGTTCACAAAGCACCTTCCTAAATTATTATTTTAATTACAACTATTGAGGTAGCAGAACTGGTGTTATTATTTTAATTTTGCAGATGAGGGAACTGAGGTTCCAAAAAGTTAAATCACTTAGCCAGGAAATGTCATAGCCAGGTTTTTCTGATAGGTTGTCCAGTTCTTTCCACGTGCCTCATTGTCACCCAGAAGCAACACAAGGGAGAGTTATATAGTTCTACATAACTCTCTATATGCTTCTGTAAGCATCATATATCTTGTTTTCTAATTTTATTCTAAATATTTTTCATTGACTTGGTTTTATATCCCCATTTGCTCCATTTTAACGTGGGTAAAATATATAAGACCCAAACTGAGGGAGATGTTTATGGGTAAGAAACTGATTATGTTGGTAACTGGTATGGATATGAAAACCATAATGAGTCTGTGGATTGCAAGCATTTTAATTTATTTTCTTGACTTTTGAGTTAAAGAAAAGATTTCATTGTGAAGGTGCAAAATATGCTGCACTGAACTAATCTTGGAGGTAACCAAAGGGCTGTGGGACTAACAGCTTTCGATATTACTTAGTGCTTATTATTGTTATTATTATTATTTCTTTTTAATTATGCAAAGTGCTAATCAGTTTGATTATGCACAGTGCTAATCAGGTTAATTATGCAAAGTGCTAATCAGTTCTTCTTGAAGCACACGAGGAGAGCAGAGGTGCTGGCGGTGAATGGCATAGCTAGATGGGGGTAGTCACGGCAGTCATTCCTTATTAAGATAGGAGTAGACAAGATAGCAAGGGGGATTTATCCATAAAAATAAACAGGAAAAGAAAGAGGACCATGAGCACATGAAAGATTGTAGTTTGGGCAGGACATTCCTTACACATAGAAAGCTCTTCCCCCCTGTAGCATAGTTTGGTTGGATAGTCTCTGCTATATTTTGAAGGCACTCATTTGAAGCCAAAAAGATTGTAGAGGGAAAGAAACAGAGTATTGTATAGCTAGACAAGTTGTCAAAACAACTTATTGTAGTTGGCAAGCACCAATTCCTGGGAGGACAGTAAAGGAAGTAGAATCTAATAGACCTATACATGAGAAAGGACATCAATAAAGAGAACTGAAAAATTAAGGGAGTGCCATTCTGATAAAATAAACAGGGCCATCTCACTGCTGCATTGTTACTGGGACAGCCGTCTGTGTAGCCTGTTTCCTGAGGTGAACTGAGGGCTGGCTTCTTGGTGCTGGCAGTGGTCTCTATTGAGAGTGGTGATGACGAATATGACAATAAAGGTTTTATGTAATAGCTCCTAGTTGGATCAGCTTTGCTGCTGCTGAAATCAAAGTGAATTTTAATATTAACTTGCAGGTCTGTGCTTATTAAACTGTGTGACTTCCTGTGAAGATGAGTTTATAGCAATATGTTCATATGTTTTTACAGAACAATCATGATGGTGCTCCCTTAAGAATGCCCTTTGTATTCTGTCCTCCTGTTCTATTCTGTGGTTTGATAAGCTATCAGTGAAATGCTGTGATACCTACTTGTTTGAAAGTATTCAGAGAGCAAAAAGCATTTCAGGATTGTTTAGTGAATATTCATTTTTTAAAAAAATGTTTTCAGTCCATGAGATTTTTCCTTTACTCTGGAGTTTAAGCAAATGTATACGTTATTTATAAAAGGGAGGGTCTGCTTCCCCCTGTATAACCTGACAGAGTATTTATTTACCTTTTCTTTTTAAGCCTATGTCTCAGCACAGCTCATCTTCACAAATGCCTGAAGTGATCTTGATTTCTGGAAATGTCCAAATAATGGTAAGAGTGCTGCAGAGGCAAAGTCATTGATGATACCTCCAGAACAGGATGTATCCATAAGTTATTTGTCCAGGCAGTGTTGGTTCTTGGATAAAGACAGGCTTTCAGTTTTCATAATTTCTTTAACCTGGAACAATTTCATTTTAAAATATGAAGAGAATGACATAAATCTTTGGTTTCCAAGGAGAGTCTGGAAAGAAATAGATTGTTAGAGGACAGCGCCCACAAATTGAGAAAGCCTGTTGGGGGCCCTTTGGGAATTTGGCTGGAAAATTATGTTATAAGCAGTCCTTCTGCTCAGCTTCACGGGAACATGGTTTTAGAAATGAAATATTGCTTCTGTGTTCCCCACCCCCCAAAACTAAGACAAAGATGAAATATTCATATTATCCTTTATTTTCAGAACCTTTTGTGTTATTTCTCAATATGTTAAAAAAACTTTCCTTAATTCCTTAATGATTCTGCCCAAAGGGTACTTTGTAAATTCTATTCATTGATGGTATACTAAACTATTAATTCCTGGTGAAGGCATTTGAAGCCAAAGACCTTGCTACATAAAGCGTTTATAATGTCACTGGGATGTTTAAAGGAGAAAATCATGTGATCCAAATGGCAAATAAAAATAAATTTAGTAACATCTAACTAAATATGACCAGTTTTCCATTTAATTACATGCTTGCACCCACTTTACACACATTCACATACATGAACCCGTTAATTCCTTCACTAAACCGTGTGTTATTTGAGCACCTGATTTTTTTTAAGTGCTCACTTTGTGCTAGTTATAGTAGCATAAACTCTCCTAGATACTGGAGATACAATTGACCAAAAAAGAGACAAGATACCTGGCCTCGTGGAGTTCACTCACACAGGATAACATGATAGTTTCTCATGATATTCAGCCTTAGAAACCAAGCTTTTGTATTTCATTTCTTCTCAGAACTTCTTTTAGCAATCTGTATGATTTAACTTCTGGGCCTCAGTATCTTCAATTAGTCTCAAAATAAGAGGTAGGACTCGATGGTTCTCAAGGCACCTTAATGTCATTTATGTTTGCTGTCCTAAAGTCTATTAGTTGATTAGACTATGAAGTGAAATTTATCCATTATTACCATATGAGCAGCCTTGAAATCATACAGAATTCTTTGGGACTTTGATCTTTTAGGAAATAAGTAATTTCTAGCTAATTCTGTGGACACTACCTCCTTGGATTTAGGCCAAAATGGAATTTAGAGAGGGCGGACTTTGAAATATTCCACAGTTTGAATTTTGGCACTTGCAGTTACTAGCTGAGCAAGTCATAACCAACCGCTTTGATCCTCTGATTCCTCTTAGTTTCTACTTCAAACAGTGAGTATGAGTATTTAATAAATACTCCATAGTCAGTCCTTTTTTTGTTTTTTATTTCTGGCAACTGTAGCCTTCATGACTCTTGTTACCAAAAATGTCTTCAACTAATTCAACTTCCTTTCCCCAAACATCTTATTTCTGCATTAAGCCATTACTTCAGTTAACTCAGTATTTTCTCTCCCATTACATCTTTACAGTTTTATTTCTTCCTGTTCTCTTTCTTATGTGCTTTTACTTCTCTACTCAACCTGAGTCAACTTTTGGCTACTTAAATTATCATATGTAACACAATCTTTGTTACAACACAAAATGTGTGCAACTGTAATTCAAGTCAATTAAATAGAAATATGTTTTCTACATCAGACCTGTGCCGTAATTGTTTATATTTTTTACTTACTAGTGTACTGGAAATCTCTTGAGTACAAGGGTTGTGGTTTTAATCCTTGTGTTCCCAGTATCTAGCATGGATTCTGCCAGTAAACATCTCACAATCTAGCAAGAAGAAAGAATTTGAAAGCAGTAGGATATATGATCTCTTAGTGGAATTTTAAAGCAACAGGATATATGATCTGTTAGTAGGAAAGTGGAGATGTTGGGAAAGGCTCATGGAATAGATATTGGGAAGGCTTTATGGAGCAAATAATATTTGAGTTTGCTTATTTAAAAAGGGTACTTATTTTTTTTTCTGGCAGGAAGTGAAAGTAAACTCTAGGCAGAGAGAAGATCATGAAAAGATTCATGCATACATAAAGTTGGGAGGAACTGGGACCAGGAGACAGAAACGAAGACAAGAAGGGAAGATTAGGAGCATATTATGAAGGTCTTATGTGTTGTTTAGTCTTACGTGAATAGTCTTAGCTTTCCAAAATAAGTTTATATAGTTGTGGTATAGAGAGTATGGTGTTGCAATAATATGATCATTAGCTTTTTTTATGAAGAAGAAATAAGAAGATTTAGCAACTGATGAATACAAGAAAAAAGACAATGAGAGATCATGTCAGAAAGAACGTCTGGATCTGGGTTGCAGCTCCACTCCACACTTGATTTGTGCCTTAAATAGTTAACTTCATCTTCCTAAACCACATATCTTTTAAGATCACTCACTCACTGATTATTATTGAAGAGGGCGCCTATTCCGGATGCTTTGGATCCCAGAGGTTGAGAATAATTGGTATTTTTTAAGGAGAAAGATACATTTTATACCAGTAGCACATTTAGCCTAAGCTGATATTAGGGCATTTGGGAAGATGAAAAGGAAGACATATAAGAACAATATTGTTCTGGCCAGAAAAAGGCAAAAAAGACCTCTAAAAGTAAAAGTAGAGTTATAGCTTAGACTATCTAAGAAGGCAGAGATACTGAAAGATGTATTTAGCAGAGCTCTGCATTTGGGGGTGAACATCTATCCATGGACCTAAAGAGATCATAGATTGCCCTGATTTGTCTACCCTGTGTATAGGAAGTTAACTCCTATGATTGGTAACTAACCAAAAAATCAAATGAAAGGGGAGAGGGGGCAGGGGAGATAATAAGAGGGTATTTGCCAGTGGTTTACAAAGCTTTGAGGTGTACGTGTATGTGGTTGGGACAAGGTTAATTTCATGTCAATAATCATGGCCTTCTCCTTTTTTTTTTTTTTTAACACAGAAGAGACTTCTTCTTCTCATTCTCTTCCATTTCTTCTAAGAACTCTCTTCATGCCAGCTAGGTGTCAAAACTTGGGTAGTGTGGAATCAGGGGAATGAAAAATAGAACTGGAAAAGCGATCATAGGGGAGGGGGACTCAAAAGTGACAAAATTTCACTTGGGTAAAAAGAAGGGGCTAGAGATAGGAAAAATGAGGAGGGAGGAAAGAAAAGTGCCCATAAGGGATAGATGGGATGGAGAAAAGACTTAGAGGTGAAAGTAAGGGTAGAGAGAGATTTTTGATGCAAAGTGGTTGTCCATGTGGGGAATAAAGTGGCCAAGACTAAGAACAGAGATTTTCTCTATTACTCTTCTTGGTATTTTCTTGAGAAACTGAATGAAAATTTGAATTTTTAATATATATTGAGGGGTGTGTGTGTGTGTGTGTGTCTGTTTCTGCTTGGCTGCTATTTCTTTGGATCAAAACTAGGGATTACCTGCGCCACAACTTTGTTCCCACATTCCCAACACCATCACCAATACAACACAGTGATGAAGCAAGGCTCAGAATTTTCAGTTCTTTTTAGTCAGTAGACTTCTGTGATTAATGCTCCATTAATCACTTGTTCTTCGTATTAAGTGTAACCCCATAAAAATATGGGATTGGAGCGAGAATGGCCAACCAGTATGTGATTCATACTAGATGACAGTGCTCTCAAGATGGCCCTAATTTCTTCTGCATTTCACCTACATGCTGATCTTAATTCACGTGTTTTTACTTGTTAGGGGTCAGATGAACAAAGTAATTTCATATTAACTATGACAAATTTGTGCATAGGTGAGAGAAAAGAACTCTACTTTTCAGGCATTATTATTTTCTGGAATAATCTTTGGGGATTAGGTAGCCAATTAATCAAGATCCCCATAAGAAATGTTAGCAAGTAAGACAATATCCAGTAAAACACTATTAGCCAACATTATTATTCAGGAATTAAAGTTCAGATAGGATAGCTTTGGCATCATGAGATTATTCTCTGAGAGATTGACCTATCGCCAATGACATATATGCACATGCTTTAACTGATGTGTGGGAACTTGGTGCCACCCTACTGCTGAGATTTCAAGGATTGTGTGAAGATTTTTTGACAGTAATTACACACTTTTTATCAGATAGATTTTATGTATTATCACATGTCCAATTTAGAAATTTTCCTTTGTTTTTATTTTTGGCATTAAAAAAGGAATGCATACTTCATAAACTTACATTTTTGCTATTTGTTTGTAAGAAAGGAATTCCAAGTGGGTTATGTAACATTAAGCATATGGCTACACAAAGATTAGAAAAGCTGTGGCCATCAGGAATAAATATTGGTGATAACACTGATGGGATTTCACACATATAGTTTATTGTGAGAAAATCAGAAAGACTTGCACAGAACTTAGATAAGGAAATAGGCTTGTTTTTTGGTGAATATATAAAAGGAATCATTTGTTATTAACATGGTAGGCTTTGAAATTTGGCTTTCTACTTCCACTTAAGAGGAAACACCTTAAGTCTGATGAATTTTTTCCTATGGTAGACAGTACTTAATCTAGTATTACTAGATTAAAACCCTTAGTAATCAAACGTTTTAAATCAATGAAATATCTCTGAATAGCAAAATGTACCACTGCTCCAGATTCTTCCATAGTGTCAAAAACATAGAAGCAACAAATGTGGACCTGATTTAGTAGTCAAGGAAAAATATGATGTGATGGAGAATTAATAAAAGACTATTTTAATATTGGGAATGAAAAACTACCACAAATCTTAAGAGTTTACATTAGCAGATCTTGGTTTGGTTTGAGTAGACTTAAAACAAGATTTTGAGCTAGCTTCTAAGGAGTTTTGAGGATCATTATTTTTCTATCATGAATTTATGCTACATAACAAATGCAGAAATCGGAGAAGTGTAAATCTATCATTTCTTTTGACATTTATGTAGCTTCAGTAACCTCCTAAGTTGAGATCATTTGAGATTTTTAGAACATGGATACCTCTAGAAAAAATGAGGAGGTGCCAGTAGCTCCTCAGAAACAGCTTAGCTTCACGTTGAAGGAAGATTCATAAGGCCTTTATGAAGCAAAGATATTTGATCAGAACAAACATTCTTATCATATGGAACCTTTTTCCTCCAAAAAAAAAAAAATGACTGTTAGGGTAATTAAATTGGTTATTTGCAGCTTCTCTCCTTTCCCTTCTTCCCTCTTCCACCTGCACAGTATTGTTATATTGAGTTGCCATGATAAGAGTAAAAAATAATCAAACCAACCTATACACATTTTATTATGGACAAAAAATACTTTGAAGAATTCTATTGATATAAACTAATGCAAGATAATAGTTTGTTTTTTCAAAAGTGTTTTGAATGTCCTTTTCCACTGATCATGTGCAACTGGTATAAACAAAGATCCTGTGTATGGTAGAGAGCTTATATTTGCATTTCTTTGTATATTTAAGCATTTTTAGCAGACCTATATTTCTGTTTATTGACAGTACTCCTTAGAATTTGTGCAATCATATGTATACATCAGCAGCAGACATTTGGGTAGGTAGTGAAGGTAAGTTCTATAGTCAGTGTAACTAGAAGATTATATAAATTAATTATATTAGTTTTGATGCTTTGGGTAAAATCAGTGTGCTACATGAACCTCCAATTACACAGGACAATATACTGTGCTCAGAAGACACAAAGGCAGACTAAGAGTACAAAAAAGCTGTTGGTTTTGTTTGGGGAGTTCCTGGCTTTTTATCTGCTTGGGGAAGGAGCAGGTCTTATTGTCAGTTGCCAAGTGCTCTGATGCTGAGAAGTTTGTCAGCTGTGGTTACTTTGGGGATTTTGGCAATGATAAGCACTTTTCCTTGAGAAAAATCAGCATAGATACCACACATTGGAATTGGACAAATTGCTTTTATTTTCTATTTTCTTTAAAAATCAAATTGGCTTTTCCTTCTTGTCCCAGCTGTTGCAGCTTCCTTGTTTTTTAGCTTAGATGATGGGAGAAACACATGTTCCCTGAGATCCAGAGTAAAGCTCACTTATTTTCTTCCTGTACAGACTACATGAAGTTACGATACTGGCCCCAAATCTAACTAAAGTTATTCAGAAGAGATTTGACAGAGAGGGTGTCTAATAGGTGATGAGCTGGGGTAATTGAATGGGTATTTCAAAGATATTAATGTAACTCGCATATATTAGAAAGCTTTAATTGCCATCTCCAGCATGTTTAGACCTGAAAACTTCAGGTTCCATAGAGAAGTCTTTTTATCCCCCTATGGTTTATAGCTGGAAACAAAGTATATATGTAAGAGTTGGATTGGGGCCAGGTGCGGTGGCTCACGCCTGTAATCCCAGCACTTTGAGAGGCGGAGGCAGGTGGATCACTTGAGGCCAGGAGTTTGAGACCAGCCTGGCCAACATGGTGAGACCCCATCTCTACTAAAAATACCAAGTTAACCAGGCGTGGTGGCATGCATCTGTAACCCCAGCTACTTGGGAGGCTGAGTTATGAGAATCGCTTGAATCTGGGAGCTGGAGGTTGCAGTGCAACGAGATTGTGCCAGTGCACTCCAACCTGGGTGATAGAGTTGAACTGGTTGAAGTAGTACACAGTAAGGCACTAAACAAACTTGACCTTTTCTATAAATTCCTTCACTTTCCCTGTAACCTGTTACTTTTCAAAGGGAAAGATCACATCTATATTTCTAGTCAGCTTGCTGTCATGGTAAGGAACCAAGACTCCCTTCCAGTTAGGGTAGTGGAAGATGAAAGTGGCTTTTCTTCTTGATACCTGGATCAACCTGGTTTTCCTGCCATCTCTTATTTAACATAAACAAGCTTATCATCTGACCTACCTGCAGATTGTGTTTTAAAATTTGCCCCTACCCCTGCTCCTCTCTTAAGAGCCGAATGCCCACAGAACATTATCCTCCTCATCTGGACCTATCTTTGCTCTTACTGAAGGGGGCTTTTTCATCCTATAATTCCTTTTCTGTTGGCTTTTCTTGGGAAAGCAGTTTAAGAAACATTCATTAACTATTTCTGGGTGTCAGTAACTATGTACTATGTTTCCAGAGAATTGGAACTAATAAAATGTATACCTGTATAGAAGAGATGTTTTATAAGGAATTGACTCAAATGACTGTGGAGGCTCACAAGTCCCAAGATCTATAGTCAGCAAGCTAGAGGCCCCAGAGAGCCAATTGCATTAGTCCAAAGTATTAGTCCAAAGGCTTGAGACCTGGGAAAGCTAATGGTATAGTCCTAGTCTGAACTTCCTTAGGCCAGAGACCTGCAGAGAGTTGATGTTTCAGTTTGAGTCTGAAGATAGGGAAAAAAAAGTAATGTTCCAGCTCAAAGGCTGTCAAGCAGGAGAAATTCCCTGTTACCTGTGAAAGAGTCAGCCTTTTTGTTCTCTTCCAGCCTCCAACTGTTTGGAGGTGAGGGAGGCCAATCTGCTTTACTCAGTTACTGATTCAAATGTTAATCTCATCCAGAAACATTCTCACTGAAGTACACCAAATAATGTTTGACCAAGTGTCTGAGCACCCTGTGGCTCAGTCAAGTTGAGCTATAAAATTAGCCATTACACCTGCGTTACCTAATTTAATCCTGACCAAAACACAACCCCAAACCCCATGAAGTAGACACTATTGGTTATTATCACCAAATTTAATGACTAAGAGTATGGTGTCTAGAGTGAGATTGCCCTTATTAGAATTCTGTCTTCACTCCTTACTATATAACAATAGGCAAATTACTTAACCTTAGTTTCTTCATCTCTAAATCTGGGATGATGACACTACATATTTTGTTGAGTTATTATGATAATTAAATAGAATAATGCATGTAAAACACTTAGCATCGATAACTGGAACATAGCTTAGTACTCAGTGAAGGATAGCTATTATTTAAATACATGAGGAATAGTGGTTAAGATCTTTGCCCAAGGTCATGTAGCTAGTAAGTGGTGAAACTGGGATTTGAACTTAAGCTGTTTGCCTCCAAAATTATGCATCTAATTCCTCTCTATTAATCTCAACACAGAAGTAGAATAATGTAATGGTTAAGCCTCTGGTGTTGACTCCATGGTTCGAATCTTGGCTATCTCATTCACCAGAAGGCTTTAGGCAAGTTGGTTAACTTATTTGTACTTTAGTTTCTTAATCTCTAAAACAGAAATGAAATAGTATCTTTCCTGGAGTTACATAGAATCAGATCATTTCTAGGGATACTACCTTCATCCATGAATTTTAAATGATATAATTTAAGACACAAGATTTATCCTTTTTCTTTCAAATTATACTGGTTGTTACTGATATGGGTAAGTAAGATTTATGAAATTTAGTGAAGTACTAAAAATAGCATTAGGAGATATACCTAATGTAAATGACAAGTTAATGGGTGCAGCACACCAGCATGGCACATGTATACATATGTAAAAAACCTGCACATTGTGCACATGTACCCTAGAACTTAAAGTATAATAAAAAAAGAAAAAATATGCTAACATATTCATAATGTTACAGATAGCATGGCTTTGCAACACATTTCATCAGAAACTTTTTTGAGAGGGAGAATGAAAATGATAGTTTTCATTCAGAATAATTGTAAGTGTCTTCAAAATGAAGTTCAAATCAATGGATAGGAGGTGGAAGGAAGCCAAGAAGAAATCCATTATAAGGTGAAAACTGTAAGTCCTCTTTTTGTGACTCCATCTTGCCCGTTTAGTAGAAGTGATGTAAGTAAGATCTGCCACCTTGGACCAAATATTTCTTTCTCTAGTACTTAAGACAAGAAGACTCAGAATTTCAGAATACTGTATGTGGGTTCTCATCTGTCAACCAAAAGCAGCTGAAAAGGCGAGAGCCCTAGAGAACTGTTCCCTACATATGTATTTGTTTTTAGACAAATGTGTTTGTTTAAAAGTCTAAAAACCATGGAAATGGGTACCATGGAAATGCATAGTTGAGGGGTAGAAGCCCTAGAAGTGTTGACTCAATTCTTGATCCTTCTGTGTGATGGATTAAATGCCACATGCTTCAGTTTGCTGTGTGTGGGGTCTTTCAGCACTATTTATAATAGATGGCAATCCTGTATGAAGGACATAAGAAACTTTCTGATTCATTTTTCAAGATACTAATGAGAAGTTGGTTGTCATCTGGCTGTTGCTTATGGGAGGCAAACTCCAGAGAAAATTATAATGTATATATTACTCTTCCTTCCAAAAAAATTTTATGTGAGGTTAAAATTAATATTAAGGGCAGCCATAAAGGGGAAACATAAAATCCACATGCAGATTGAAGAAGTGTGGCAATGAAGGGGCAAAAGTTGGAGTTACCCTCTTGCCTGAAGTGGTTGGAGAAATTGTAAGCCAATTGCATATATTTCAGTCTTAACACTTTCGTATACTTCTCAATTTCTTTTAAAATTTAACTCCTGAAGTCATAGTTAGAAATTTGTCTTCTTTACCAACTTCCTCCATGCATTACCTATCACCCATCTACCTCCTACAATTTGGGGTCTTCTCAAAGAAGGCAATATTTGTAGATAGTAGTATATGAAAATGTTGGAATCCAGTGAAAATTTTTATGGTAAACATAGATGGAAATATCCTCTTTGCTATAAGATAGTAGCTACTTTAAGTATTTTTTCCTTTGAATAATGTTGTTCATGTCAATCGCCAAAAATAAAAAAATCCTTGTAATTATATGAAAATAAAAAGGAAAAAAAATGCTTAAGAAATAGGAGACCAGGAGGGAGATTATAATTGAGTCTGGAAACCATTTTTTAACCTTGGCTAAATAAATAAGAAATGATAAGAGGTACAATACAATAGAAATGAGAGATACTAAGGTTCAAGCAGACTGCTTTATTTAACTCCATTTAATTTTATTGGATTGAATTTGATGGAGACAATGTCAATGGACATATACATGACGATTGGTAGCAGAATGCCTGGGGCTGTTTTATCATTGTCATGAACATGTACAAACAGAAAGGGAATGCTAAGTAATTCTGAATGTACTAGTGATTTTTAGATAACAGATTTCAGTTTTACAAATTCACTGAGCCAGCAGGTGGAAGCAGATCTGTCACCTGTATCTAGTTCTTGATTTCAATATACTAGAAAAGCAAATACATCAATATCACATTTTTTTTCTTTTCTTCCTTTGCCAAGATGTATTTAGGATGTTTTCTCAGCATTACTGAACTCTCAGCTAAAAGATACGTTTCAGCTTCATTTTTAGAGGAGGAAGAAAATGTAAGTGGGCTGCTAGCAATTTTTAATTGCTGATAGCAATTAAACACCAAACTTAAGGTCCCTTGGCCTCTTTGGTTTTCTTATAGAGTGAAGTTTATATGCTATATCTGAAGAATTAGTTTACAAGCAGAAATACTTGCAAACACTGCATTTTGTGTCCTGCAAGTGAAGCCGAAAGTGACATTGTCTCCAAGTAACAGAAGCTCTCAGGCAGATTGTCAGAGTAAAATAAATTCAGATATGTATACCCCTCAACAAGCTATGCTTTGGTAAGTTACGGTTTGACAGAATTTGTTTAGTGGACAGAGGTAGGCCATGTTATTGTCCCACAGGGTAACCTCAAATGAGGTCATTAGCCTTGGAAGCAATGATTTCCAATTAGCCCATATGTGATAGAGTTGCAAACTCTTACCAGAATTTATTAATCTCTAGATAATTTATCTTCTAATACTTTGTGCCCTTCTTTATTTCTTTTTTATTGTAGTGGCGTTATTCTTGAACTTATGCATTAAGAGTTGTAACTAGGTTCCAATTTGAAGAAGCCCAGATGAAGCTTCAGATTGTGTTTGTATAGAACAAGTTAAGAATTGGCAATATGAATAACTAATATAGATAACTCAGACATTTCAGAACTAATTATTTGACTTAAATTAATTTCTTAGATATTGGTCAGATTCTCTAGGTGATTTTCAGATATCCCCTCCACTTTATGGATGTATGTTGTAATTAATCAGTATACTTACTTTTTGCTATAATGTCCTCCTGGCTACTCAGAAGAAAGCCAAGTAGTTGAAGCCTTAGTAAATTAGGAGGGTAACATGGTAAAAACAAACAAAAGTCACTGGTTTATAGAAAAATCTTGCCTCATAATTGCGTTATATACGAAGATATTTTCCTCTTATACCCATAAACAGTAATTTAAGTTCTGAAACAAGGACCTTGTCTTTCTTCCTAGAAGCTCTTCCAATACCTGGCACATAGTATGTATTCAATAAATAGTTGTTGAATAAATGAACTTTATTGTAAAGAGGATCACTATTATCCTAAATTTAGTTATATATTGGGTCAAATAAAATCTCTTCCCTTCTCCTCTGCTTCCAAAAGAAAATGTTTAATATGATGCTCCCAACTTACAAACAGGTTGTGTTTCAAAATACAGACAGTTTAGTTTTCTGGAACCAGGAAAGCTTCCCTTATTTATACATTTATTGCAACAAATACCAACTGAACCCTCACTACCATCCAGGTATGTTCTAGGCTCGGAGCATACAGTAGTGAATAAGACACCAAGTCCTTGTTCACATGGACTCATACACTTTCCCTCCTAGAACTAGATCTCTTAGAACTGTGCCTGGCACAAGGTGCACACTCAGTAATTGATAACTACTATTTTTAAAGAATAACCCCACTATTTTCAAGGATGTTTATTCAGAGTTTTGAACTGAGCTGTCAGCTGACTTCATATCCCAAAACAAAATTTGAATGGAAGCACTAGGTTAAAAAAAAAAACAGATGCCATTTTAGATATGTTCTTATCCTATTTTATTAATCTTCCCTGGGCATCCACTTTCAAAACAGAGGCATCTTACCACTTCAAAAAAAATTATTTGCCGTGTGGCCCTGACAAGTCATAGCCATGTGACTCTCACCTAAAATAAATGAAGATATGATAATATTCTAATTCACAAAGAGAACACAGCAGAACTTAGTAAATTAATATTTGCACAGTGCTTAGAAATCTGAGGTTGTAATTGCTAAAAGAAATGTACAGAACTATTATTGCTACTAAAATTATGATAGACACTTTTTTCTACCAAAAAATACCTCAGTGAATTGGTGTTTATATTTTTAAAGTTGTATGCCACATTAAAGAATATGTTCTATGTGTATCTAAAGGAAAAACAAATAAGAATCATGTCCCTTTGTTATTATGTGATATAAAATTGCAAGGGATTCACTATTTTGGGGAAAGTAAATAGTATTTAAGACCTTATGATTCACCAGTTTGGACAGATGGATGATTGCATCTTCTTACGTAAGTGACAGGTGGCAGCTCTAGTGAAATGGCTTCCAAAGTTCTTCTGAGTTTTGCTTCTCTTTCTTATCTGTTCTTTGGCTTGGAGCAAAGTAGCAATGCACTCCAATTACAAGAGTAAGGAGAGTTTTGGAGGGCTGAGGTTTTGTTTTTGGTGTGTGTGTGTGTGTGTGTGTGTGTGTGTGTGGTGTGTGTCGTCAGCATTTTGGTTAACTCCATGTATTCAGTAATCTAGCTAAATGGTGGGTAATAAACACCCCATAGCAACAGGCTGTGATTTCAAACCAGGTCTGAGCACATTCTTCCTGGAATAGTTCTTCATCCATATAGACTTCGTTAATTGTCTAGAATGTGAAGGGTCATTGTAGGTGATACCTTCTCTTATCAGCAGAAAATAAGGTGAGGTTTAAACTGTACAACTTAAAGGAGAATAAATTTTTAAATTTTAAGTTTTATTTGTTTGACAAATATATAGTGAGCACCTACCATATGTTAGGCACAGTACTGGACACTAGTGATAAACTGAGGAGTAAGACAAAGTATTTGGTTCAAAGAAGTTAAATTTTACTAGGGGAGACAGATAATAAGCAGTACATAATTTCAGGAAAAAATAAATACTATGAAAAATAATAAAGTGAGATAGGTAGAGTAAAGTTGGCAAGCTATTTCAGATGTGATGGTCAGTGTAAGTCTCCTGAAGAGGTGACATTTGAGGAGAAACCAGAATAAAGAGAGAAGCATGCTAAACCCTAGAGGAAGAGCATTCCAGTCATGGGTAACAAAAGGTCTTAAGGCCCTGAGGTGGGACTTAGCCTGGTGTGTGCCACCAAAGAAGTACTTAATGAGCTTTGAAAGTCTTTAAAATACTGAAAAACCAGACAGAGAGGGTTCCATTCAATCTACACATACTTGCCTTATACAACCTGTAGGGTTGGAAGACATGCCTACGAGGCGATTCACAGTTTCAGATCTTAAGATGTTTTTGTGATACTCTTGATTTTAGTGAAACCATAAAAAGGAGTAAAATGCCTTCCGTCAAGTGGCACAGGACTATGTCTATTCTGATAAAACCTGAAGTTTAGTCCCTGAAGATGCTTTTGAAAGAGAATGCCACAAGACAGTTGAAGCACAGCACTAAGATCTCCAGGATGATTGTGAGGGCAGGAAGTAAAATGAAAGCACAGCACTGCAGGTGCTTTATTTTCACCTTTCTTCCACTTAGAAAGCAACTGTTCTCACAATTATCCTGTAGTGCCTCCTACCCTTTGGTTTAACTGGCCATGTAAAATGCATTGAGTATGAGGGCTATCTGTTGTAATGACATAATCTCTAATGTTATTCTGCCTATGGAAATCTCCGATTGTTCTGATAATGCTGACACTTCTTACATTATGACAACCATTCTTGAAGTGTTTTATGAAGATTAAAAAAATTAAACCACAGTGTTTGATATATTAGGGATTGCCGTCTCCCTCATGAAGCCCCTTAGCAAATAATTTTGTTAAAACACATATTCAGATCCTAATTTTGTTGTAATTTCAGAACATTTTTTTTTTGAGATGGAGTCTTGCTCTGTTGTCAGGCTGGAGTGCAGTGGCATGATCTCGGCTCACTACAACCTCCCCCTCCTGGGTTCAAGCGATTCCCCTGCCTCAGCCTCCCGAGTAGCTGGGACCACAGGCACCCGCCAACAAGCCCGGCTAATTTTTTGTATTTTAGTAGAGATGGGGTTTCACCCTGTTGGCCAGGATGGTCTTGATCTCCTGACCTCGTGATCCGCCCACCTTGGCCTCCCAAAGTGCTGGGATTACAGGTGCGAGCCACCATGCCTGGCCATAATTTCAGAATTATATATATTGAATGTCCATAGTGACAAACACCTATAAAAATAGAAAACCCTCCAGTATCATTTTTGGAACCTGAAAGATTGGGTTAGTCCTTTATTCTGTTTTGTTGTTAAAACATTGTTTTAAGCCTCAGATTTCAACCTAAATATATAGAATAGCAGAAAGGTGATGAAGTCTATTAGTGACATTGTAGTTGTAAAAGTGCAGTTTGAACCTTTGCTTTATTTATGCACATACTGTACTGTCGTTTGCTCTGTGCCTTTATAAAAAAAGTGATAAAAAAAGTATTTCTTCACTAGCTATTGCAGTCTTTTATAAAAGACTACCTTTGCTTGGGGCATGCTATATATTGCAGTGTGGAGTATTGGAGGCCATTATAAGACTGTTTGGAAATAGCTTGACCCCTGAAAGATATCTATAGACTCAAAAAAAAAAAAAAAAAACGCCGTAAGAAGTTATCTAAATTTCCCCCTAAGTCAGCATGATGAATAGTAAAAGCATGTAGATTCTGAAACAAAAATATTATTTTCTTACTCAAATTTTTGCACCTCCTCCACCAAATTGAAGGAAGGAAGGAAAGAAGAGAGAAACTAAGGGAGAGAAACATGAGAAAAGAAAATGAAGAAGGAAGGAAGGAAGGAAGGAAGGAAGGAAGGAAGGAAGGAAGGAAGGAAGGAAGAAGAGAGGGAGAGAGGAAAAAGGAAAGAAGAAAGGAAGGAAGGAAGAATGGAAGGAAGGAAGGAGGAAAAGAAAGAAGAAAGGAAGGAAAGAAAGAAGGAAGAAAGGAAGGAAGGAGGAAAGGAAGGAAGGAATGAAGGAAGGAAGGAATGAAGGAAGGAAGGAAGAAAGGTGGGCAGGCAGGCAGGCAGCAGAAGGGAGAGAGGAAGAATTCTCTTGTCATGTGACATGCTCCTGTGAAATTTTTCAGGCATTTTCTGTTTTTTTTAAAAGTATTTTTTTCTCATCATGCAACCTTGAAAGTTGACTGGTTTACTGTCAGATGCATTAACTAAATGCAGTTTCTATTTTTAATAATGATAGTTCAAACTTCATATGAGATCAGACCAGCCATATAATGTAATTCAGTGTATGGTTTTCTTATGTACTTCAAATACCTGCGATATGTAGTTAATAGTACTTTTTTTAGATAAGTAGTAGGACATCACAACAGTGATGTTACAGTGGGCTGGTGTATGTCAGTAAAGTAGATTCCACTAAAAAATTGAAAATACAAGATATTTTGGTGTAATTTGTCTAAAAATATTCATGACAAAGAAGTCTGTTTTACTTTAATGTCCAAAGTGATAAGATGCTGATGTGTCTGAATGAAGGAAAAGGGTGTGAAGCAAAGACTGCACTTTCTAAGCTGAAGAATGTTTCTGCACTACACGGGGCTCAAATACAACTTTATGGTAGGGAATGTGCACTTAAGATTAGACTAGTAGCTCCTAAATCATGATGTCCATGATTTCTTTCAACATCACACACACACACACACACACACACACACACACGAATACACACACAAGTAGAAACTGCAGGTGCTTCCTTTTTATTGCACTATGTAAAGAGAAAATGTAAAATGGACAAGCTTTCGACAATCATGTTCTCTTCATCAAGCTGTTTTGTTATTTTAGTGAGTCCACTAAAAAGAATTATCGAGAGCTTCTTGTTTTTACTTCTTTGTGTAGTTGATGAATATGATTACCATTTTTACCTCCTGTATTTAAACCCCTCTGCCATAATCCCATATTCTGCCTAAAAGCCATGTCTGTGGGAGCTTGTTCCCTGCAATCGTTTTTAGGGATATAACTGCATTTAAGCAGGTGCAGTAAATGCAGTTTTGGCCATTTTTACTGTTGTATGCAAGTGAAAAATGCCTAATATAATTAAGCTGAGATTAATAGAGATTATTAGTAAAAATAAGCTTGTTTTATGAATGAAGACCTCACACTAATTCAACATGGCCTTTCTTTGACAAATGCACTGTATTCACTTATGTAGCACAACATTGTATGCCTGAAAAGTGACTAAACATTTACAATGCTACCTTCCAGAATTTTCCATTAATCGTCTTCTAATTCTTTTCCTGTGGCCAGCAAGAGGAATCCGATTTTGTTTTTAAGTGGAACAAAGGGATTGGCCTAGCACCACAAGGGACACTGATTATCAGAAGCACAAGATATCTTTAGTTAATTTTGTTCCTGAATTGTTCTTGGTTCTTTTTCTCACTTTTAGAATTTAAAGCATCCTATTCAAAATGGCCACCATACAGGGGAGGTGGGAGAGAAGGAAAATAATAAAGAACAGTGGCAACTGAGTTGATTCTGTATAAATAAGCACATTTGCTGCATCTCTGTTCTGCAGTTTTTATGTCCCACTGATGAGAGAACTGGTTTGAGATGTAAATTGCTTTCCTTTGATTGAACCAGGGAGGAGATGTCATGTAACTCATCTCATCAGCATAGAGCATTGTGTGCCTTTGGTGAATTATAGGATAACGGCGCTACTAAGAATTCCTTAACCTCTCTCCGCAGCCCTGTTCCACTGCTTAATAACCACCAAGGGGAAGTACTTCCCTACACTTCACCTGACTACCTTCTGTGGTTTTAGCTTATTTATTCATATCCTGTCCTTAAATATTTTGTAAAGGATCACTGGAAAGTGCCAGTGTTTTACCATGCCGGATACACCCTGCACATTAAAATATAAAATTGTGAGGAGGTTTAATGTTTGTTTGTTTTAGGTAGAGAGCACTTAGAAGGTGGCTTTGGAAAGATGAGAAAGGTGATGAAGACGTGATCTCAAAGCAATATTTACCATAGTTTATCTCACCTGTCAAGATTTAGGATAAACCTGTAGAAGCAGCTATGCATGAAAATGGAGGATGGGGTAGGAGTAGAGGTAGAAGTGGGGGTAGGAACTCCCTGTGATATCCATGAGATTATGTGCTGTATGAGAAAAGAATCAGGAAGTGGAATGTGAAACAAAAGAACTGGAAATAGGCCTGCAATCAATCTAGCTTGGTATCTCAACAAACCAGTGACTTTTTTTTAATATGTAAGAAATTCAGGGCAGATATTACAGCCAGCCCTATCATGACAGCACGGCCTTTTCTTCCTCCTCTTCTATTAAATCTACATTTTGAAGGTGGATGGTGCTGACTCATAAATTAAATTGGAGTAATACATACAGTGTATATATATTTCTGTCACTTTGTCTCAAATTAAACACGAACCTTCTCCCCTGACAAGATGATAGAAAAGTTAATTGCTCGCCCTGGCTTTAAATTGGAATTTGAATTTGCAAAATGCTAAAGGTTTATGAGATCTAAATCATGAGGAGCTTAAATTACATTCCTGTGATAAAATATTAATAAATCAATTAAAACATAAGCCGAGTATAATATTACTTTTTTTTTGTAAGAACCTTGAACACAATAATTCATTAGGGTGTAGTGCAGTAACAATTATTGTATCTTTTTTTAATTTTCTTTTTATTAGTTTTTTTTTGATAAATACATCATCAGATAACATTCCACATGGTGGATTATCATTACCCCAATGCAGCTTCCAGAAATTCTGTTGTACCCCTAAACAAGAGCTCACAGGCTGAATTGTCTGCTCTTACTTATCCTTGTTAGCATCAGCTGCTTCTTTTACTGAGGGGATATTTGCCTCTTGGGAACATCTGTTCAATGCCAATTCTGCCATTTTGTGGTTTCTGAATCTCTCTTCTAAAAATGGGCATAATCATAATAATACTACCTCAGAACTGGCATGAAGATCAAATTAGATCATGTATGTGGAAATCATTTGTAGGTGGTAAAGGACCATCAAATGTTAATTATTATTATCATAGATTGGGGAATTTTTTATCTCTAGAAGGGCTCTTAGACATCACTTAGTAATCAACCCCCTCATTTTAAATCTGAAGGATCAGAGAGGTCCAGAGAGGTTAAGACACTTGTCTAATACCACACAGCCAGAAAGGGAAACTGCTGAAACTAAAATTAAGACTTGTAAATCCGACCTCAGGGTGTTTTTCACTCTCTATATCCTAAAGCCTCCCTAAAATAATGCTAGGAAGGTCACGTTAAGTTTGGGTTATTTACTCTCTCCACATAACTTTCACTTTGAAGCTGGTATTTTTCTGTTGTTGTTGTTGTTTTGACTGACTGAACATTAGTTATTTTAGGGATAATTTTCTAAGGGGCCTGGTGGCAAAAACACATATCCCCACAGCTGTCAGGAAGGGTTCATTTGGCTAAGGAGGCACTGCCTTCTCCTGCTGCTCCCCAAATGAAGACTCAGCAGTGTATCCTCCTCTCCTACCGGGTTCTGGAGGAGCCTCAGATGAGGAGAGATAGTAGCTTTCCTTTTTAAATACTTCTGTCATGTAATGGCGGATGAGGATTCACCCACCACGAATTGTATCTCCTTTACCTCCTTCTTGCTCTCTGGCCCTAGTCTTTGGTTTACCTTCCCCTTTCTCCCAAGTTCCAGGAATTACTCGGACATTTTATTTATTTTGAACATAAAGAGAACCATCTCCATAATACCTTTTCCAAAAAATAATAATTGGAAATGAATAGATGTTTCTTCCTTTCATGCTAGGAAAACGCTAGCTCAACAGAATGTCAGCAGATCAGAGAATAAGAGACTGTGTGCTAATCCTGTTTTTCCTGGTAACATGGGATATATCGGACAAGTTTTCATCATTCTATCTTTGTTTTCCCTTCCCAACAATAGAAATAACAAAGTCAATCTATACTAGTAGTTTGAAGACCTCCATTAAATAATTATGAAAGGTTCACAAATGATAAAGAGTTATACAAATGCTATATAATAGTAATCTGTGATCTTCTAGGAATAAGCTAAGGCAGAGTGGATAAGTTCTATGAGATCTATAACATTCACATACTTATAACACACACGTAATTATTGCTTGATAGTGATGTGGTTTTTACAGAATATTCGATGCATTATGACCAAAGAAGATACGGTCTCTGTTGTAAAGATTTAAGATTAGGATAAATTATTTTACAAGAGAAAAGAGAAGAAGTTTAGACAAAAGGAAGCTGATTGAAGCAGAGAACCTATTGGAACTATAAGATTAGTCAAGGAAATTAACAAAAAGTAGATTTTAAGGAAACTAGATTCTATGGTGACATTTAGAAAAAAAGTGAAATGGTTCATTGAATAACATAATTATTGATCACAGTGCAGCAATATATCCATTGTCAAATGTCATAAAGCTTCAATTAAAAACACAGAAATAAGCAAAATATACTTTTAAGAAGGCAAATGAGATTTGATGAAATCCAAGAACTTTACATATTAGATAGCCCTGCAAGGTATCAGTGATTAAATTCATTTTATGGATAAGGAAACAGATTCAGGGACGTTAAATGATGAGCACAAAGACAGAGTCAGGATTCAAACCAGGTCTGTCTGATTCCAAAGCTGCTTTCTCTTTTCATTACTCTATGCAATCTTTTGCAGCCAATTTAAAGCCACAGAAAACATACCAAAGAAACAAAGACAAAAACTATACAAATGTACTGGAGAAGAGGAGGCAGGAAGACAAAAAGTGTTTTTTCTAGAGGCAGACTCACTGATGGCAATGAGAACTGAAATAGAAGTCAGTACCTTGGCTAAACAACTAGGAAAAAACACACAAAAGAATCATGAAAGTATTTATATAACTGCCCTGTGAGCCTCTATTATCTTTGATAGTAGTGTAATATTTTATTTGGATTATCTTTTATTATTAAGGCTCTTATCATTTTCTAGTTGTTAGTATACAAAGTATTTTGACATGTATTATGTCGTTTTCCACTCACAGAAAACTTATATTGCAAGAAAGGAAGTATTGCTATTCCTATTTTACAGATGGGAGAACTGAGGCTTGGGTGGGCTAAATGATGTGTCGAAACTTTATTAATAATAAGTAACAGAAAGAACTTAAGAATCCGGAACTACTCACTCCAGTACATTTTTACCATATCAAGTCACTTATTTGTTTCAGAAAAATAGGAAATCATTGTAAAGATTTTCATCTTAAAGTTTAAAAGAAAACTGCCTAAACAGGTAACTAGAAAATTTACTTACAACAAATGCCTCATTTTCCTATTACTTTTCTATTATAGAAAACAATGAAGCATTGCAGAAGCTAATTTTAAAGATTAAAGCAACTCAAACATAACTTTGTTACTCACATGAGGTCATGTTACAGATACTAATTGGGGTCCTCTAACTTCTTTTCCACATATACCATGTCATTTGTCATTCCACAATCAAAGTTTTAATTTATAACTTCATCTAGTAGTCCAAAGTTTAGTTTAGATTTTTTAAATCTCCTATTTAAATGCAAATATTCTTATGAGGGGAAATATAAATGGTTAATGAATGTGAATGCTGTAGTTGACACCTTACAACAGGACACCTAACAAGGGATTAGTCCAGGTTTAAGGACAAGGATGGGCAAGCACTTGATTGACAGAAATACTGGAGAGGAGCTAATAAGTGAAGTTTTGTTTTTGCCAGTTAGGAGGCCATAGATGAAAAACTAAATGTAACACTGTCGCATATGTTCCTGTACAACGAACAATTAAATAAAAAATGAGATGCATATAAAAAAGCCTTTTCTTATAGAAGGCAGGCACAATCTCAAATAAGAAACCACGGGATACTATGAAATTTAGAACAGGGACAATGTAGAGAGTATTTTAAATATAGGCAGGAGGCAGAACATCCAAAAGTTGATGGAATGACCCTGAAGGACACATGCTCCAGTTACTTACATGCAACAGGGAAGTGTGAGGCTATAGGTGATCTGCAGAAGGGTTGCTAAGGCTTGTTCTACAACAGAGGATAACAGAGGAGGTGGCAGTGAATGAGGAATGACACCAGCCAGCCACATGTGCCAAAAGCAGGATGCGTGGGTGGCAAGGTGGAGATGATAAACCACACCAGCTTTTGCCACTGTTGATCACCTTCAGGAGAAGATAAATAAGGAAATATTAGATCACGACTTGGAAAACGTGTAACAGACAGGACTTTGTGCAAGCCCTTTGGAACTCCCACTAATGTAAATGGGGAAGACAGGACACTGAGAACACTAAGCAGATCCATATCTCCTGAACAATGTGCACAGTCAAGTTGGTGAGAAAGGTAAAACATCACAGGAAATATGGCACCAAAATGAAACTCCCTGAAGTCCTCAGTTTACTATGCCACCCGCTTTCCTACAGCAAACAGCCGATAGAATTAGCTCAGTGAAAAATGAAAAATAATCAGAAAGGGACCTGCATTGGACCCATACTTAGCTATCAGCTAAGCAAAGCTAATAGCTTTAAACAAAAACAAAAGTGATACAAAGAAACCAGATCAAAACATATACCAGAAGAAGAATTATACAAGAAAATAATATCTATTTTCCATACTAGCAAATAAATAGAAGACATTGTGGCCTCTTTAAAATAAAAGGTCAAGGCCAGGCATGGTGGCTCACACCTGTAATCCCAGCAGTTTGGGAGGCTGCGGTGGGTGGATCACCTGAGGTCAGGGGTTCGAGACCAGCCTGGCCAACGTGGTGAAACCCCCCTCTCTACTAAAAATAGAAAAATTAGCCGGGCATGGTGGCAGGCACCTGTAATCCCAGCCACTCGGGAGGCTGAGGCAGGAGAATCGCTTGAAGCTGGGAGGTGGAGGTTGCAGTGAGCCGAGATCATGCCCCTGCACTCCAGCTAGAGTGACAGAGAAAGACTCTGTCTCAAAAAATAAAATAAAATAAAAGGTCAAAAACTAAATAAACAGGATCGAATAAGTGATAAGACAAATAAGGAGAAATAAAATTGTCTGTGAGAGAACAAGAAGGAAGTAGAAGAAAATAAAACTATAATGGGACCAAAAGCCATATAGGAAGCAAAAAGCTGGGAGAGGAAGGAGAAGAACTTCTACTGATATTACTAGAATTGTGAATAAGAAAAATCAAGCAAATAAAAATTTAAAAAACAGTTTTTACATGATATGAAAAAGTGATCATTTTGATTGGCAACTCATATCCCAGACAAAAATAGTATCTCCAAAAAATAAGAGCTCCTGCGAATTGATAAGAAAAAAGACCAGTAACTTTTTAAAATTAATTTTTTGCTTAAGTGGCATTACAGAATTTACAGAAAATAACTATGTATAGATATAGATAAAACAGTGTTCAGAGGAATATCCATATCTTTAAACATGACTATTACAGGAAAGAAAATAATTATAAATGTATTACCATTCATCTCATGAAGTTGGTTAAAAGAACAAAAAACAAATCTGCAAAGTAGAAACAAGGAATTGATTAAAAAAAATAAAGTCAGAAGTTAAGGAATTGGAAAATAAAAAAGAGACACACTAATAAATCAGAGTTGGTTTTTTCAAAGAGAATAACAGAACAATAAACAAACCAATATCATATGATTTAATTACTAAATGAGAAATCCCACAAATGCACAAAATTAGAAATACAATGGGGAAATAACCAGAGAAATGGAGGAAATTAAAATGATTATAATGAATACTTTATATATATATGTGAAAAATTTGAACATAAGGGATAAATTTTAAGTAAATATAATTTACAAGAAAAGACTCAAGAGAAATACAAAAGAAATGCAGAAGGTTTCTGGGCTACCACTAAAATAAATAAATAGTGTGTATATGTGTGTGTGTATACCTGTGTGTGTATTTGCTAAATGAATAAATCAGTCAACTTTGTAAAGAGACAATTTTATTTCTTCTTACCTCTTAAATGTGTTCCCAACTTTTTTTCCATTAGCATTGAATAGTCAAGAAAACATCACACTAGAGTTTCTGTTCTTTCTTCCATGAGTAGATATCTTGTCTCGTTGATGTGCTTTACTGAGTCATGTGGAGCCAAGTAGAGATACAGACTGACTCGGCATCCCTCACACAGATTTCTTCTGCCTTTAAGGGAGCCACCTAAGAGAGGTTGGGTAGACAGGATAATGAAAACAGCCCTGGTTTCTGGGCTTGGTTCTTCTTATATTGCTTCCTTAAAATATGCAGCATTTACAGCCATTGCTTTGTGGCTTTATTTTTTTTAAATTTCTTAACTGAGACATTTGGACTAGATGAGTGGCTCATTTCTTTTCCCAGAAAAGTGTGCCTATCCACAAAATTTTGAGGCTACGTACACAGTCTTCCCAAACATCCTCTCTCCACCTGGAGCTTTAGGTCATGGGTTAGATCATTTTAAATTACTTCAGCTCTAACATTCTACAGCCTCAGGGAATATACAGTTTTAAATTGAACACAAGCCTCAGAAAGAATGATCATTATTACGAGAAGCAGAACACAGTGATTACACTTTGACTCTGGAGCCAGACCACCTTAGTTCAAATTTTAGCCCCTTTATTTACATAATGCAGGACCTTGGGCAAGTTACTTAACCACTCTGTGCTTTAGTTTCCTCATCTGTAAAATGGAGAAAATAATAGTAATCACTGTAAATAGTAGTCACTAAAAAATAAAGGTTGTTATGAAGGTTAAATGGGTGTGTACATATTAAGCTCTTACAGCATACCTCTTAATGAATGTGAGCCATTACTGTGTTTCTTACTAGTTATGATGAAGTATCTCAGCACAGAGATGAACACACCACCTATCTCGCTGTGAACACACCATCTACTCGCTATGAAAAATCCTGTTTATATTTTGGTCATGGCTGAAATATCAACTTTTTCCATGTGAACCTATAATCGGGTCCATTATTCTGCCATAAAGTAGTAGTTATGAGTGTTGCTATATACAGGATGTTTTGGGAAAGATTTCCTGATTTTGGCCAGGTGCAGTGGCTCACACCTGTAATCTCAGCACTTTGGGAGGCTGAGGCAGGTGGATCACTTGAGGTCAGGAATTCAACACCAGCCTGGCCAACATGGTGAAACCTCGTCTCTATTAAAAATACAAAAATTAGCCAGGTGTGGTGGCGGGCACCTGTAGTCCCAGCTACTCAGGAGGCTGAGGCAGGAAAACAGCTTGAATCCAGAAGGTGGAGGTTGCAGTGAGCCGAGATCGTGCCATTGCACTCCAACCTGGGCAGCAGAGAAAGACTCTGTCTCAAAAAAAAAAAAAAAATAGATTTCCTGATTCTATTGCCTTAATTTGAGGCTGTTATTAAGCATCTCTTATCAGATCCTCAGTAGAGGAGATGATTAAATTAAACTAGGGGTTAACTTGATCCAAGCTAGGCAATTATTTTTTCATATTTTCCTTGTTTTTGTAAAGTTTTTTTTTGCTATGCATGTGTATATAATCTGTTGATTATATACACAGTTGACCTAGGGACAACTACTTTCTTTGAAAACCATAATAACATGGAAAGTATAAAATTATGTATTTACTTAACAATACAAAGCATATATCATTTTCCTTGAGTGGCAAAGTTGAGGAATTAATTAAAAACAAATAGTATTTTGATAATTTAGCATATAAATATCAACTGTCAATTAGAAAACAAAACACAAAACAATCACTGCATACGGTTTCAGGTAAGACTTATAGTTTGCTATGCCTTTATTCTCATTGGTAGAAAGCATTTTAATGATTTACTCATGGTCAGGGAGGAAGCGTATCCAAGATACAACTAAATTTCAAAATATTGAACTAGCTTATATAGAGCCAATTTTATCTTGAATTTATAAACAGTTGTATAGAATAGAGTCACATAAAGTATCAAAGATTGCCTTGGTTGTATATGGAAGATAAAAGCCAGGTTCTTACACTTAAAAGAAATGTTGATTTATGTTGAATTTCAAAAGAAATGATTAGATTATCCCTGTTGCCTAGTTAGCACAATTGTCTTAGTGCTCTGACCTTGGTTTGTTAAAAAAAAAGGAAAAAAGAAAACAGTGCTTTCCTAGGGAACCAGGGACTCTCTCAATACTTATCATGTTTATATTTTTACATGAAATTTAATATTTTGAAAATGTATGAACCCAACATGACTACTTTCTCTACAGGTTTTATGTTGGGCTGTTGCCATCTGTGGTTGTGAAGCCAAGTGTTCTGCTGGGGCAGAATAATCAAATCAAAGTTAATGGGGTGACCATCTAAGCAGGGCTCTTTGTCATTAAGGTCCACTCTTGTGATAGTAGCACATTATCCTGCTGATTGGATTTGTAGGAAGGCATCCACCTGTGGCCCACATTGGCAGAGAGGAGACTTACTGCAGAGGCAGCCCTGGCGAAGGAGAAGCAGGAGGTAGCCGCCGTGGGCAGCAGATTCTTTTGCTGAAAAGCCAAAGTGTGCAGGACAGCATAAGCAATATTAGTAGATGGGTGATTGACATAGTATTTGGTTGATTTAGGTCCCAAAGTAAAGTAACCAAAGGCAGAGGATTAGAAACTGTATCATTAGAGAGGAATGACTTGTCTTGAGCAGGGAAAAAGCAACTACATGTAGAGACACTGAGCCAGCTGATCAGACAAAATTTAAGCATGTGGGGCCCTTTACCTCCATCTCAGGAGTGATTTTTCTCTGTTTGGACGAGAGCTATTGTAAGAATTTCCATGTCTGTTGGGGGCACAGAGGTTCTCACAGACTATGGTAAACACGATTTGGCTCACACGCTCTCATAATCAGGCTGCCTTGCACTGAAACAGAGAGTGCTCTATAGCGGTGCCAGGCCTCTAGCAGTACCAACTGTTAAATAATAAACAGGCCCTGTTTGTTGGCAGCCTCTTCCCCTCCTGCCAACATGGAGTGCCCATTTTCTGGGTTTACCTGCCCGCATGTGTTCAGACACTCAGAACAGTGTGTGTGTTGTGTGAGTTGGTGGTGGCATGGAGGCATCAGTCTACATCTAATCTGCTTGGTTTATTATTCTCCCAGGACCTCGGGGGAGCTAGCAAACACGCAGGGCTCTGGCAGCACGAACAATGGCTATGCTGTCATTCTAGATAATATTACAGGCTTTGCAGAGTGCATCAGCTAATTGTTTTTCTTATGTTCATTTTCGCTTCTTTATATTCTCTCTCTTCCTTTGAACTGGTTTGTAGGAAGTGGGATTAGGAAGCATAAGAGTGGTTCTGTCAATTAGATGCATTACTTCCTGAAAGCTAGAAAGTATTTGGGTTGTTTGATTTTAATGCAGTATGTATATAGTTAATTCACATTGATAGTGAGCCACACATTCAGTCAATCAACAAGTACTTACTGAAGGCCCACAGGGTGCAAAGAACCCTGGACTAAATGCTTAAACTTGACTCCATGTGCTTTACTGTGTTATTGCACAAGTGCTGGAGTAAGGTTTGAGTTTTCCCAGATTCCAGGTACCGAATGACTACAGTAGATTATGAAAGAGCAGTTCAGGTGAGAGCCAAGCTAGAAACACATGTATGCAAACCTCAGAAGAAAAAAGGATTCCCAAACGTCCTCTATTTTGTCATGGAGACTTTTTTCTCCATTTCACTGGTCCCAAGAAAAGGCCCTTGATAATCTCAGTTTTATATTGCATTTTTGGCCAAAGGAATTTCATATGTTTCACAGATGAAATAATTAAAAATAGACTCTCTTAATTCCTATAAACCCTCTTCATCCCCCACCCTCCCAGCAAAGCCCAGGATAAATAGGCCATGATACCATTTCCAGGAGGAGGCTTTTGGTTGACCAGTGTAAATGAGGCATATTCAAAGTTGGTAATCAGGGATATGTAGTGTTAGGTGGGGAGGGTAACTGTGAAGCATATAGTGTTTTTTTTTCTCATGAACCAATTCTAAAGGTAAGGTCCCAACTCTGAAGTAATGACAGTATCCCTGGAGTAACTTTCTTCCAAGGTGACCATTGTGAAAAATAGCCCTTGTTAGAAGTGTATAGATTTGCTTAAAAAATTAGTCCCATTCCTTTATAATCATGGCTCACACATGATGAAGCTATTAATTGGTTGGGGTACTAAAACCATTTGCTTGAGTGAAATGAAACTTCTCCTCTCTCAGATCACTAAATATACTTTAACTGTGGAGTAATCATTCCGTTTCTTGGACTAAGATATTTTTAGATCAAGAGTAAATATTTGAATTAAGAACTCTGGTGACAGCGCCGGGAGTGTTTCAGAAAGTTAGGATGGTAATCTCATATTCAGTCTAATTTTCCCTGAATTCATGCCTCAACAGTGTGTAATGAATACACTTATGGTGGAGTCATTTTCCTTTTATGAGAAATGCAAGGCCCCATCTTCTTATTATCTTTTAAGAAAGATTTGTCTGGTTTATAGTGTCAGAAGTGGTTTTAAAAATCCAGGCAGTATTGAATTCACACAGAATGGTTCAGAAAAGCCTGGTAGTAAAATTCATAGAGAAACAATTGTTTAAAATGCAACTATCATTGTGTAGCAAAATAATGAATTTGTATTCTCTACTAGTCTCCTGTTGGATCCATATCCCCTTGTCATTGAGTTCTCAAAGGTTTCATCCAAAAGAACTAGGCTCAGATTGATTACCCTTCATCCAAGCAATTTTGCCTCTTTGCACTAGGCCTCCTCCTAACTAGCAGGTCTCAGTGCCCTCACCAGGACACCCCCCAGATTGGCTCTAGGAGAGCTCTCATTTCTCCCTATGTCAGGCTGCTTGCAGCTAGCATCAAACACAAGCTCACCTATGCTCTCGAGTTTTCAGCTTTTAGTCTGTTGTGGATGGAAAAGTAGATATCCAAACTCTTTAGAATTGTATCTAAAAAGAATAAAGAGCCTTTGAGTGGGGGCCTGAGGAGCAAGCTCTCTGAGGAGGAAAGCTCATCAGTATGGTGAATTAGCTACTTGACCGCTTTGTCTTCAGTGTTCCAGTGAATTGCATTTTGATTTCATACACACGCATACAAACACACACACACACACACATTATATATGTATATGTAGGTGTGTATACAACCCTATTATACTCTCTATAATATGTATGTCTGTAACATACATATCTCTTGTGTGTTTATCTAACCACCTATCTATATCTCTGGTAATTGTTATTGTTCCCAGTGATTTAGAGGTTAAATCTATGAAAATAAGCAGCAACTTTTGAGTACCTATTTAAGCACCCACATACCTGGAAGTCCTCAAGGTGCTTATAAATTTCCACTAGACTCTTAATTCATATGGTCAAGACAAGTGCAGTTGAGCACCAATGTAGCACATTACCTTATAACTCATTAGAAAATCACTGCCCAATTTAGTGTTTGGCATAACATAAGAATGTATTTGTTGTATATAATAGAAAATATGTATATAGTTAACAATTGACATTGGTTGTTGGTAAAATGGGATTGCTGGAATAGCGCTTAAACAAAACAAATAGTACTGACCTATTAGAAAAATTAATTATGACAAGTTAATGGGTGCAGCACACCAACATGGCACATGTATACATATGTAACAAACCTACACGTTCTGCACATGTACCCTAAAACTTAAAGTATAATAATAATAAAAAAAGAAAAATTAATTATGAAAGAAAAGTAATGGATTATAGTTGCAGATAATGGTTTTGGGGACACTGCTGGTTGAAATTCGTCCTGAGGCTTATTTACAATTGGCACAATTAGAGCTTTTGAGAATTCAGCAGCCTTGATTTATTTGCAGGGGTTCATATAGAACTTGAGTCAGGCGCGAGGTGAGGCACAGAGGTGGGTAGGGGACTTACTGCTTTACATTTAAGTTCTATGGAATTTCACATTTCTATTTTGGGAAAGAAAGAATTGTCTCTAGAAAGAGAGCATCAGATTCTTTAACAAGATTTGATAAATTTGGGTCCTTGTATCGATCAAACTTCATACTAGATCAGATAACAAAAAATTGAATATGGCGTTGCACTAGAGGTTATTTTATTTTCTATGCTGCCAATGAACTAAGTTTCTATAATTTTGCTTTCACTACTTGAAATTTTAATTTATCCATCAGATGTTTATTGATACCTACTGTGTATTCAGTACTTTACTAGCCACTTGGGATCCATCAGTGAAAAGATAAGTAACTCATGTAGTATGTTAGGAGATGATTAGTGTGCAATTCATTTATGAATGACCCATAAAAGAATAAGTTGATAAATTAGACGAAAATTAAAAACTTCTGCTCTTTGAAAACATTATTAAGAAAATGAAAAGGTAAGCCACAGACTGTAAGAAAACATTTGCAAAGAATATATCTGATAAAGAACTTATATCCAGAAAATACAAAGAACTTCAAAAACTCAATAATATTCAACATATTATTTAAATGGGCAAAAGATTTGATTAGGCACTTCACCAAAAAAAAAAAAAAGAAAAAATGGTATATGAGCACATGAAATGATGCTCAATATCAGTAGTTGTTAGGGGAAGGCAAATTAAAACCATGAGACACTATTACACATCCTTGTAATGACTGACATTTAAAAGACTGAGCATAGCAAGATTTTTGAAGATATGGAGAAACTGGAAGCCTCATAAGTTGCTGGCAGTAAAGTAAAATGGTACAGCCACTTTGGAGACAGTCTGACAGTTTTTAAAAAGTTAAATATATATTTACCATGTTATCCAGCCATTTCATGCCTACATGTTTACACAAGAGAAATGAAAGCTTTTTTTTTTTTTTTTTTTTTTTGAGACAGGGACTTGCTCTGTCAACCAGCCTGGAGTGCAGTGGCATGATCATAGCTCACTGTAACCTCAAACTCCTGGGCTCAAGTGATCCTCCTGCCTCAGCCTTCCCAGTAGCTGGGACTGTAGGTATGCACCACCACTCTCAGCTAATATATATATATTTACTCCGGTAATTTTCTTATGCAACCATAGATCTATTTTCTGTCACTACACAGTAGCTTACATTTCCTAGAATTTTATAAAAATTGGAATTCTATTATAAAAATAGAATCTTCTGTACTTGTTTTGTCCTTCTTTCACTCAGTATATTAATTTTGAGATCCATTTATGTTGTAGCACGTATCAATAATTCACCATTTTTATTGCTGTGTAGTATTCCACTGTATAGATATACTATAATTTGTTTATCCATTCACTTAAGGATGGGCATTTAGACCATTTACAATTTTTAGCAATACAAATAAAGTAGCAATGAGCATCTGTGCACAAGTCTTTATAAAAATATGGCCATGCGTGGTGGCTCACCCCTGTGATCCCAGCACTTTGGGAGGCAGAGTGGGATGGATCACCTGAGGTTAGGAGTTCAAGACTAGCCTGGCTAACATGGTGAAACCCCGTCTCTACTCAAAATACAAAAAAATTAGCTGGTGTGATGGCAGGCACCTTGAGTCCCAGCTACTCAGGAGGCTGAGGCAGGAGAATTGCTTGAACCTGGGAGGCAGAAGTTGCAGTGAGCCAAGATTGTGCCACTGCACTCCAGCCTGGGCAACAGAGTGAGACTCCATCTCAAAATATATATATATATATATATATATATATATATGCATGTGTGGCCATGGGGGCTTATGCCTGTAATCCCAGTGCTTTAGGAGGCTAGGTGGGAGGATCACTTGAGGCCAGGAATTCGAGGCCAACCTGGGCAACATAGTGAAACACCATCTGTAAAATATATATCTATATACATGTATATATATTCAAGGTAGAATAAATAGATGCTTTGGAGCCAACTGACCAGAATGAAGACCTAGCCCCCCATTTACTGGCTTGAAATCTTGGGCAGATTTGCATAATTTTTCAGATGATTTTTCTCTACTGTATAATGGAGATAATATAACTTAGAGTCCTGAAAAATAAATAAGACAAGGTACTTAGAGTTCTTTCCTTGCCTTCAAATCTGGACTCAGGGGGAGATAGATTAAGGGCCTGCCTACATGGTATGAGTTGAGATAGGTGAGAGTGATCTTCTCTCTTATACTTGGATAGTATTTGTATTAGTCTGTTTTCACACTGCTATAAAGAACTACCTGAGACTGGGCAATTTATAAAGAAAAGAGGCTTAATTGACTCACAGTTCTGCACATCTGGGGAGGCCTCAGGCCTCATGGCAGAAGGTGAAGGGGAAGCAAGGCACGTCTTACATGGTGGCAGGAGGACAGAAAAAGAGAGAGAGAGAAGAGAGAGACTGCCAAATACTTTTAAAGCATCAGATCTTACAAGAACTCAGTCACTATCACCAGAAGAGCATGGGGAAAATCGCCCCCCCTGCTCCAATCACCTTCTACCAGGTCCCTGGGATTACAATTCAAGGTAAGATTTGGTTGGGGACACAGAGCCAAACCATATCAGTACTAGTGCAGGAATTCCACAGTTTGAGGAGATTCATTCTTTTTGGATCAAATGTTGCAAATTCTGGGATTTCTTTTTTGAAAAATACGAAAGGATGGCACACTAACCTATATGTTTCCATTACAATTTTCTAAATTCGTTGGTTGAATCAGTTTTTCTCCTTTCAATAGCAGCCAAGACAGTCAACTTCAACCATTTTTTAGATCTTAGTTGAAATATTACTTACTCTGAGAAGTGTTCCTTAACCTCTTCAGTGTAGGTTAGGTATGCCCTTGGTGTCTTCTGGTTCCACACTCCTCTTTCTTAACTTTTAGTGCATTGGTTCTTATGTCTGCCATTCTACTACTGTGTAAGCTCCGTGAAGGTAGAGACTTGGTGCGGCTTGTTAATTTCCATATCCACAAATTATCTTAATAACTAATTATTGGGTAAATGAACAAAAATTTTTAAAGAAGGGGTAAGGTAGAGATGAGGGAGGTTGGAAGCTCTAAGAAACAGTTCTCCCACTCTCGAGTTTTGCCTCAGGTTAGCCCTTCTGTCCTTTCATCAGTTCCAGATGGAGAAAATTTTTAATACAATATAATGCAAAAAAACTTCACCCCTCTAAAATGACACCTAGGCAACAGTCCAGGCTAACAATAAAGAAGAAGCTATAAGGAGCTAATCCTTGGGAGTAGAGTAATGGTATGGAAAGAAAACTAATCTGGAAATAAAGAGATCCATGACCTCAAGCCTAACCTCTTGAAACCTAGATTATTTTTATCTTCAAGAAGTCCTGTTGCCCACCCTGCTAATCTTATAATTTTGTTTGAGAGTCAAAAGAGAAGAGAAGTGTGAGCCCAGAATTGCTGTAGAAAGTAAGAACTTATGAAGGGGGTTGTATAAAGTCTCATTAGAGGCAGCCTTGCTAGTCTTACTTAACCTTTGCAGTACTAAAGTTGATGTTCTCTGAACTCTCTCTTAGGCTCTCTCCTCACTTTGAACAGTCCTCCCAGGCAATCTCATTTTCTCCCATAGGTTTCATTAGCATCTGCATCTGAATGACCACCACGTATTTCTCCAGCTCAGGCTTCTCTCTGAGCACTGCCTTCTAGAGCTCTTCTCTTGGATGACTCACAGACACCTCGTATTCAACATGTTCTAAACTCACCTCTTTGCCCCAAACATGCTGTCACCTCCAGTATTGCTACATAATTGCCGACATTAGAAACCTGACATTACCTTTTCCATATCCTCTACTGTTCCACATGCAGTCAATCACCTGGTACTTTTGATCTTCCTACTAAGAATGTCCTTAATCTGTTCAGTCTTCTTCATATCAGAACTACTACTCTCATCCAGGATACCATCTTATCTCACCTAAATTATTGCAATAGTATTCTGACTTCCTTAATATTAATCTTACAACCTGGCTCCTGTCTCATCTTCTAGACTGATTCATGCCCCTTTCCCCCTAGCATTCTATGCTCCAATCATACTAAACGTGTTTTCATGCCTTCGGTGCACCATGCTCACTCTCGTTTCTGGTCTTTGCATATGTTCTACTCTTTGTTTTGAATACTCTTCGTTACTCTTTTCTTCCCCCATCTGCTCACCTCCACTGACGTAAAACCAATCTTGCAAGTCTCTATTTAAAGCTTATTTTCTATGGAATGCCTTCCCTGATTCCCTAATTATAATTGCCTTACATTGCATTCCTGTAATGTGCACTTTATTATCATTAATTGTTTTGCCTAAATCATCCTTAAGGTAGGGAGTAGTATGTCTTATTCAAGGCTGTGTCTTTAGTGCCTAACCAATGCCTGACATTAACTAGGCATTTAATAATGCTTGTTGAGTGAATGAATAAAAAATAAATTACAATAGCTGCAAATGATATTATAGCTAATTTATTAAATATTTTACTTTTCAAAATTTTTAATTTTTTTCAAAAGTTTGTCGCTAGAAAGTTAAGAAAGATCAGTTCTTGAAAATTTATTTTACTCTTGTTTATGCCTTTTGAATAGCTCTCACTAGAGCCTCAATTTAGTATTCAGGAGTTATTCCAGAATAAGAAATACCTAAACTGCATGATTCCTATATTCTTCCTCTATAAAATTATTGTGAGAACTACTTTTTTTGTCTGTTTTAATGTCAGGGATCGGAAGGTATCAATGGTGGGTATGAATTTGACTACTCTGTCCTAGAAATTATTATGCCCTTGCCAATTTTCTGAGACTAACATTTAGGAGAATTCTATGATCACAATTTTGACTCTATATCTGACTTAAGCTCAAGCTAGACGCAAACATTTTCTACTAATACTCTGGCTTTTTCATTATTTCTCTATTACAAACTATGGAAGATATTATGGATGAGACAGTAAAAGAACAGTCTGAATATGGTTCCACTGACAACCAGGAAAGTTATTTGAAGTGACATGAATAGTCAGGTTGTAATAAAGGTTTGTTAAAACATTTGGTATTGTACAACTAGTTTCCACATTAATCAATCCCATATGCTCTAATTAATACCTTGCTAAAATGTATGTTGATTTTCAAGGAAAACAACAGTTTTTAACGTCTGTAGACATGTTGCACATTCGTGAATTTATCACTAACAGGTTAATTGAGTACTGAATATTGAGCAGAAATAACATATCACACAGTGACCCTACAAGGGAGACTTACCATCATTTTTACTAAGGAAGAACCTGAAGATAGAGATATAAAGTAACTTGTTCAAAGACACACAATTAGTATAGAGAAACCCCAGGTCTAAACCTAAATCTGTCTCACTCAAAATGTTCTTTGTACTACATTTGCATTACCTCTCTGGAAAACATAATTACTTATTCTGGGTGTATTAATTTACTAGGGTTGCCGTTAGAAATTAGCACAAACTTGATGGCCTAAAACAGCTTAAATTTATTCTTTCCCAGAATTGGAAGCCAGAAGTCTGAAATCAAGGTGTTGGCAGGGCTACACTTTCTCAGAAGACTCTAAGTAAGGGGGAATCATTGCTTGCTTTTCCAGCTTCTGGTGGCTCCAGAGGTTCCTTGGCTTGTGGCTATGTAACTCCAGTTTGTGCCTCTGTCTTCACATGGCCTTCTGCTCTCTCTGTCTTCTCTTCTGTCTCTTATAAGAAAATGTTATTGGATTTACGGCTCCCCTGGGCAATCCAGGATTACCTCATCTAGAAATCCTTAACCTCATTAAATCTGCACAGATCCTTTTTCCAAATAAGGTCACATTCTCAGGTTTCAGGGGTTGGAATGTGGGTGTTTCTTTTGGAAGGTCACCATCAGATCCACCACACTGGATATTGCAGAAATTGTTTTGAGAGATTCCTTTGTTATAGATATATCTGAGATTTCCTTTCTTTCTCTCTCCCTTTCTTTCTTTCTCTCTCCCTTTCTTTCTTTCTGTCTCTCTTTCTTTCTTTCTTTCTTTCTTTCTTTCTTTCTTTCTTTCTTTCTTTCTCTCTCTCTCTCTCTTTCGTTCGTTCGTTCGTTTGTTTTGACACGCTCTCACTCTGTCACCCAGGCTGCAGGCTGCAGTGCAGTGGTGTGATCTCAGTTCACTGCAGCCTTGACCTCCTGTGCGCAAGTGATCCTCCCACTTCAGCCTCCCAAGTAGCTGGGACCATAGGCGCACACCAACACACCAAGCACAGTTTTGTATTTTTTGTCGAAATGGGGTTTTGGCACATTGCCAAAGCTGATCTCGAACTCTTGAGCTCAAACAATCTGCCCACTTTGGCCTCCCAAAGTGCTGAGATTATAGGCATGAGCCAGCAAGCCAAGCCTATCTTTGAACTATTTAATGGTCAAAGTTTTGCTAATGTATATACAGGGAGGAAAATGGCTGGTTCATGCTGATTCTCCATCAGGGCTATCAGTAAAAGAGTGAGTGACACTGTAATTAATAGAACAGGAATGATAACATCTTATAGGGGTGCTGTTCGTGCTTTTGGAATGGCTTCTTTAAATCTGGGATGCATCTGCCCCATTTGGCTGTAAATGGAACCATCAGTAAATAAGTTTAAAGGCATACTTGTTTGCCTCTCTGATGGCAAACTCCAATCCATACATCCACTACCGTCTATTTTGGTATATCTTCTATGAATTTCTCCAACTTCTTACTTAAGTTTTGCTACCTTCCGAGGCAGGCATTTAAAAAAAATACGGAATAGTGCTTTATTACCTGACCCTATTTGTACTTTTCTGAATATGAAGTTTGACCTCTATTATTACTATTCTAGGATTTCATGAATAATTCTATGATTACCCTCTGCCTAAATTTCATAACCCCATTACATATTAGATCAGGGTTCAGTGCCCTGTCTTCTTTTAACTTTTCAGAGACTTTTGCCCCCAGTCACACTGTGGATCTTCCAGTTCCAGGGCTCTACACATCTCTCTCCATTTAGGCCCTCATGATTGTGGAGATTGCAAATGCATCATTATGTCCATTCGAAGATGTCAAAATTTTACATAAATATATGGAAAGCTTTCTAGCCTATTTTCAGTACACTTGATGAGTTCCAAAATTTTATTAGTCTTTTTGGTTACAAGCTCATATTTAAGCTAATATAATTAGGACACAATTGAAAGTGGTTCATAAATTTTTTTTTGAGTTAAACCTGATATATCCAATACTATCATCGTAAAAACATGATTTGTGTTATTTTCCCCAAAAATGCTTCCCTTACATTTGTACTTATTAAGAATAAACAATAGCTAACATCTATCCACTGCCTTTGATTCGTGAGGCCCTCACAAATTGCCTCATTAGGTCTCTGACAGTATGGTACAACTACTGTTTATATTTTACAGATGAAGAAACTGAGGCTGTACTGCTACTTTCTGCTTATATATCCTAATGAAACCTTCCTACTGGGGTGATCTCTTTTGGTTTGAATGTCACTACTTGAGTGAGATTTTATTCACTTCTTTTTCTTGATGATTGGCAAAATGTCCAATGGAACTAATTCATGAGAGTCATTTTTTAAATTAATTCATTACTGAAAGCCAGAAATTATTCTGAACATTAAGAATGTACGGTAAGCAATTGTAATAGGCAGCTCTAAGATGGCCCCACATGATCTCCACATCCTCTATTTTCACCTGCTTGTCTAATTTCCTCTCCTTTAGTATTGGCTGGACTTAGTGACTCATTTCTAATAAAGGACAGAAGTGATAGGATGTCACTTCCAAGGTTAAGTTTTTAAAAAGCTTGTGGTTTTTCTCTTGAGTCCCTCTATCACTCTCTCCCAGATTGCTCTCCCTCAGAAGAAGCAAAGTCCAAGTCATGAAGTAGCCCTGTGTGAAGACCTTCACATGTGAAGACTCCCACATGGCAAGTGTCCTCCTCTTCAGTCGAGAGTTCAGATGAAAGCACAGCTCTAGCTGACAGTTTGATCACAACCTCATGAGAAACTTTGACCCAGAGGCACCTACCTATACTGAGCCCAGATTCCTGACCCACAGAAACTGTGAAATGGTGTTTGCTTTTTTAAATTACTAAGTTTGGGGGTAAGTTGTTATGCTGTAATAGATAACTAACACATCCAAGAACCTCATCCTCATAGAATTTATACTGTAATAGAGATTATGAACATACACGTACATGTGCATACTCACATACATACAGGATGTAAATAAGGAAGATACTAGTAATTAGTTCTAAGAGAAAAGTAAAGCAGGGTAGAATGAATTGGGGATGCTTTGGCTATCTTGACCACACAAGGAAAGACCTTTCTGTGGAGATAATATTTGAGCTACGAGTGAAGAAATCAGCCACGCAGAGATGTAGGAACAGAGCAGTCTGGGCAGAGGCAATATAGCTAGACCAGGGCTAATAGGAATAAGATTGGCTTGTTTGAGAGACAGAATAGGCAAAGAAGCACGGTGAACAAAGGAAAAATGTTAGAAGATGAGAACAGAAAGATGGTCATGAAAAGATAATGGAGAGACTTACTGGACATGGTTTTGAATTTTAATTTCTGCTTATTGCACTATATATAACTTGTAGAATTTTAGCAAGGGAATGATATCATCTTTCCTGCATTTCAAGAATTCTAGCTTCTGTTTAGGTAATGGATTATAAGGTGCAACAGTGGAAGCAGAGAAATCAATTAGGAGAACAGATAAGAGATAATTGTGATTTTTGTTGGTGATAGCAGAGATAGTGAGGAATGGTTGGGTTTTGGATGTACTTTTGTGTTTGGGTTAATGCGGCTTATGATGGATTAGATGTGGTGGGTGAGGCAAAAAGAGTTGCTGATGTTTGGCCTGATCAACTGGCAGGGTAGATGGTGGCACCTTTCACTGAGACAAGAGAAGTACAGTTAGATTAGAGGAGGAAGTGGCAACATGGATAATATGGAATCCAGAGTTTTGTTTGGGGCATAAGTTAGTTTACAGTATGTAGAACTAACAAGAAAGGTGCTCATTATTGCTATTCTATGTTTTAAGCCAGTTCTTGCTTTGGAAAACCATTTCCAACATCTTGTAGGATCTTGTTTCCATATACTTCCATTTTTTTAAATCTTTGCAGTGGAACTTTTTCAGAGGCTATTTGAGAATTTGTAAGTAATATATACTGACTCCCACTTTTCAATATAGCAAGTTAATCAGACAAAATGTCTCTTATAGAATGCTAGAAAATCCACTGAGGAAAAAAAATCAGTGTAGTATTTTGATTATAATTTATTAAAACACAAATATCAAATACAAGGTAACCTTTGGCCTTTCCTTGAGTCAGACTTTGTTATAGCTTCTAATCATGTCTTGCCCTATTCATTAGTAGCTCATTCATTCCCTTATGCCACCTCACTAACCTTAAAATTTAAGTTTTAGCAGCTTTGCTGTAAGTCCTGTAAGTGCAGTGGGGCATTTGAGTGGATCATTGTTTCCCTTCTTCTAGAAACTCTGTAGTAAGAATAATTGTGGCTACATAGGTGCATTTGTTCCCTAAGACAAAGTGATCAGAGAACTCCAGGGGAAATGCTATTAATACCAATATTGTTTTGTAATGAAAGGGTCAACAGCTGTCAAACTCAATGTCTTAAAGATTTTAGAAAAAAGAAAAAAAAAATGTCATCTAGGCTGGGCAAACATCAGTGCCTGGCATGAGGAATTAGCAAAAAGGTCTTTAGGTATCTATGGACTACCAAATATGCGTGATTCTCTAGTCCACTAGAAAATTTAGAACCGATTCTCAGATACTAAAATATGAAACTGAGGGGCTTATACTTGATCTGCTAATTCTGAGCCAATGTATTGCGACTACTGTGCACTTTGAGATACTAGTATGAACTGGCATATTATAAAATTAAATTGTATTGTATAGTTCATTGTATTGTTCCATCAGATTTTGATATCCTCACTTTAAATAATTCATGGGAAGAAATGATCACTTCATAATGCCACAAACTCACAGCAGGCAAAACTAATTTTACACAATATGAAAACAGATTTTATTTATTTAAAAGGAATATTAAAAAAACACAACAACTTTTTTGACACCAGCTGCTGGGAAATAAATAGAATACTTTATGACAAAAAAAAATCCAAATCTATAAAAGCTCTTCCTGGGAGATCAAGTTGAGAATTGTAAAGATACATTTAAATGCCCTGGCCAATGCTATAAGCCTTATTTTGAGGGAAAAAGAACTCTCCCATCTGCTTACTCTCTGTGGGGATAAAGCGATACTGGGAGAAACTTGACTTTACAAAAGCCCTCCTGAAACCTACGATATCATGCCAGTGAAGTGGCAAGCTTTAGGTGTCACTTCAGAGACTCCCTATTAGTATAAATAACATCAGTGGGTAAACAGTAGCTGGTGTCCTTAAATACAAAGTAGAAATTATTGTTTAGCTTTGTCCAAACCAGACCTTGATTAGAAGTGGAAAAGAGTATTTTGGGGTGACCACAACAACTTTCCTTTCACTGTGGCTTTAAGAATGGAATAAGAAAATACGGTGAAAATATAATGAAACTATTTTCTTTTGGAGAGTTTATTAGATGAATAATTTAATACAAATATAACATATTTTTAATACCAAAGATAAAAAAAATCCGGGCTTTCTTTTCAATGTGATAACAGCTCCATATCTAACTCAATCAGACACTTGCTTCAGACAAAGAACGGGACTCCTGCCATGGGCGGGTCTGGGTTTAATCTCAGGAGCGTGAGGGTCCAGGCATCCAGATAGTTTGCAGCCCTCTTCCCTGAGGCTTCAGGGAGAGAGAGAACAAGGGTGGAAAGGGGCAAGGATTTCAGGGAAGGAACTAAGAGATGGATGGAAAAGAGAAAAAAGAAAGAACAGTCTAAAATAAAATATTTTAGCACCAAAGCAATGAAAATACATTCTGTGGATAATGTAAATGCTATTTATTGGATTTTTAGTTTTCAAAAATGTTTAACTTAAAAATTCTTGCTGACAGTGGGAATGTAAATCTAAGACTAAGAGACTAACTTACCAGAAGAAGTTTATTATTGTCTGATAACAGCTGAATTCCGGTCTTCTTTGTGTACTGTAAAATGGGGCAGATTTGTATATCTATGGTGTCACAGGCACTGTTGGAAGGGCTTGTCTCTGGTTTTGTCATAAGTTTCCTACTTGAGCAGTTATAAGTCATCAATTAGAAATTCATTTTAGATTCTGAAGAGTTACAAATTTGGAAGGATCTAAGTTAGGCTCTATTATTCTTTAACTTTTTAAGATATAAAATATTAATACAGTGTAGCAGAGATTTAAAATTTTTAATAGGTATTAGCCAAACTGTTTCATAGCATTGGTCTTTTCAGTAGCTATTTGTATTTTCTAAGGCAATAGCATATACACATAAAATGGGTTTGTCCTTACTATATCAGTGCAATTTAATACGTACATTAGTGAGATTGCTTTGGGAAAAATAGAAAGAACATTGAGATTCTAAAACAGGATGTCTATGTTTAAAGTCTGGCTGAATTTCCCTTACTACTTATTGAACTTGTACAACTTATTTTAACCTTTCCTTGCCTTATTTTTAAAATTTTGCAAAATGGTGTTAATATTACCTATCTATAAGAGTCTCGGCCAGCCGCAGTGGCCCATGCCTGTGATCACAGTACTTGGGAGACCAAGGAGAGGATTGTGTGAGCTCAGAAGTTTAAGACCAGTCTGGCAACATAGTGAGAACCTGTGTCTCAAAAAAAAAAAAATTAACTAGGTGTAGTGGTGTGCATCTGTGGTCCCAGCTACTCAGAAGGCTGGGGCAGGAGGATTACTTGAGTCCAGGAGGTAGAGACTGTAGTGTATCAAGATCACACCATTGCACTCCAGCCTAGGTGGTAGAGTGAAACCATATCTAAAAAAAAAACAATAAAAAAAATTCTCTTGTTACTCAGTGAAATAATGGAAAAGTTTCTGGGATAAGCTTAGAGAGCCATAAAAATGTTGATTTAATCCTATTAATAAATAGTATATAAATTATGTTCTTCAAAGGCATTTGTATTTTAAAGTATTTAAAGTATTGCAGTTGTATTGTTGCATTTTAAGGGATGACCGTATAGATGCTATGTAATATGTGTAAAAGTTACTCTCTTTATTCTGAGTGTTTTGCTGTAATACAACCAGAGTTATGATGCAAACATTTATGAAAACAAAGCTGGTATAGCAATGTTAGTATTGGGCAACCTGAGTTGTACTGTAATAACTTTTCAATAAATCAATATATGTGAACCAGACTATTTTCTTATGTATAGAAGAGATATGTTATTTTAGAATCCTATTTAAAATATAAGAAATGAATCAAAAACTTCCAAAATTTTAATTTCTTTGATTTTTCTAGGATTTCTACCTTCTAGAATATAACGCTCTTATTCTTTTTACTGAAATCTTAGCTTCAGCATCAAGCTGCTTCATAATGCAAGGGCCAACAGTTAAAATGAGAGTTAAATATCATTTAAACAGAATTATTTAATGGCCATGTTACTGTTACGAAATTGTACATGTTGCAAAATAAGTCTAGTCACCTTCACACCTACTTAGACTGATTCCATAAGTCAATCATCAAACACAAAATTTTGGCGTAAAATATTCGTTAATTTTTATGTACTAACAGGAATGTTCACATCTAAGCAGGAGAAGCCAGGTTCATTCAATTCACAAATTTAGTATCTAAGATTTTCATGCATTTAAAAAAATTAGACTTACATAATGACTTTGAGCCTAGAGAATTTTAGAAATAGAAAATATCACATTTCATAGCTTTTAGATTTACAAGGACATCATTTTTATTTATAGAATAATGCATTGTGCTTAATTACAAAATATCAAAGTTTTTGTCATTAGTGAATTTAGAGTGGCTGTCCACTTGTTCCCTTGTGAAATTTACTTTGTTAGAATAGATTGCCACATTCTTTGAAGACAATTGCCTTGATATTGATACCAGTCACTATGCCTTCACTAGATCTGGGGATGGACAATAAAGTATATGAGGAGTACTGGCATAGTAAGTCATAATAAAATTAGCTAAATGTTATATATATCAAAGAATGAGGTTATTTTGGTAGGTAAAACGTAGTCCAACCTGCACTTTTGTTGAAAAAAAAATGACTGTTGTATCAACCTGGCATTCCATCCAAACCTGAATTTGAGTTTATCCAAAGAGCTGCACTGAAATTCAGCAAGATAGCATGGACTGGGCCAGGTGTTGCAGACAGAGGACAGGATTTTACTGGCTTGGCAGAGTAGGACTTTAGGTTATTTCCTCCAAAGTGACATTAAATTCCTCTCTGTGCTATCACAACACCTTTTGTTTTTTCAGACCTGTCTATAGACTCTCAGAGGCTTATTCTGTTTCGTGAAAACAATGCAGATAAGCTGATTGAAATGTCGACAGATATAAACATGCAGATAAAATGTTAGTATGTAATGGTAGTTTTCAAACATAATGAGTAATGAAATTTAAGCAGGGTCCAGGTGGAATAGGATCCTAGAATCCTAGAATAAAAACATATCATTTTAGAGGCAGAGGTGCAGTCCCATTCCTCTGTTTAAAAACATGAGGTAGATAAAGTCCAAGATCTTTCAGTTGGAGTGTTTGAAAGAACTGGGACTAGAAGCACATCTCTGGTCTCCAGTCAAGTGCCTTTTCTAGTTGAGCTTGACTTCTTTATATCTGGATAATAAAATCAATCTCATACAATGATATAGGTCATATTTTTCCAAGGCAGTTAAGTATTCATTCACTCCTATACCACCAATAATAATGACAAACATTTATATAATGCTTACAACCTAGGCAGTACCCTAATTGCTGCCCAGCAGGCTGTAAGCACTATATGAATATTGCTGTATGAATGTTGCCTGACGTGAAGAGTTAGACACTGTAGAGTAATTTTCCTTATGTTGCCTTTTGCTTAATATTGCCCCTCTTTTAAATCTTCATAAGAGCCACATTAACTAGGTACAGTTGTCTTCATTTTATAGCTGAAGGAGGAAACTGAAGCACAGAGACCTTAAATATATTCACCAAGGAAATTGAGCCATTAATTGGTAAAGCCTAGATTTGAACCCAGGCAGTCTGGGTTTCTGAGCTTGTGCCCTTATCCACTATGGTATGTATTGTTCCAATAATTTTTAGTTGCATAAATGCTTAGAAATAGCATTCATAAGTTCTCTGTGCTCCAGAAGAACCAGTTTCAAGAAAGAATAAAATATATGTAAATAGCAGACAAACCCATTATATTTAAAAAAGGTTGAAGGCACTGGATACTAAAAAAAAAAAAAAAGAAACCATAAGAGAAATATTATAGGTATGGGGAGAAGGGATTTTAAATTGTTCTCAATGACTATAGAGCAAAGTTAGATCCAATAGGTAGGAATTACAGGAGATAAATCTGGGCTTAATATGGCAGTTCAGTGACCAGAAAAGGCAACCTTGTTAGTGAGTCCCCTATCTTTTTGTATTCAGGCTGTGTGACTGGTCCCTATTGCTATAGACAGGATTGCTGCACTGGAATAGTACATTTGGAGCACAATTATGCTCAGTTAGGTCAGAGGTAAGAGACGTCATTAAATTTCATCTGAAATTATATTGTAAAATATGTAAGGGCAAGAGCTCCAGACAGATCTGACTTTGAATCCTGGCACAATCACTTATTTGCTGCAAGAATTTAGTCAAGTTACTTAACTCTAACTTCTCTGAGTCCCAGTTTCCTCATCCATGATTGGGATAATTATACTAATCTCTTAGAGTTGTGGTGAGGAGGAGTAAATGAGATCATTATCTAAAATGCCTAGCACTGTGCCAGACACATAGTAAGTGCTCAGGGTATATTAAATTTTTCAGGAGTGAGAGACTCATTAATTTTTCAAAAATAAACTACAGTCCTAATTATTCTCTTATTTGGGAAAGGAAGCTTGGCTTAGCAGGTAATAGGACTTTATGCTCACCAAGTTCTCATTGCCTTTGGGTAAGGAACCATGAACCCTGGATAGTGAAAAGTCCTTGTAAAGGAAGCTTTGTAAATCAACTTATTTAAAATGCAATAGAGCAGCTTATGATTTAAAAGCATCCTGTAGTGAATCCTTTTAAAATGTGAATAATCACCTCCTAATTTGTCTGTTTGGTAAGTTCAGAATTTGGCTTATTGTGTCTTCTTAAAGCAAAGAGTACACCTGCACTCTTATTTCAGTATTTTCATGCTGGGCTGACTTTCAGAGAAATACAGGGTGCCTCTTGGATTCAGGATGGCATAGGCTAGGTAACTGATGAAACATACAAGGTCCCTAAAGTCAGTGAGAACATTAATTGTACTTTGTGATGCATGCATTTTAGTGAGTATGAAAACTCATAGAGCTCAGTTGACCTAGACTATATCTAGGATCATTGCACATAGGAATGCTGTTTGACTTGAAGAGTTAGACAATGAAGAGTATTTTTTCTTATACTGCCTTCTTTTTCTCTGAAATTTCAAGGAAAGTCAACATGAAATTTTGACATGATACACAGATCCTTTATGAAAAACCAAACAGCACTGGAAACTTGTGCAGTAGAAAGAACACTAGATTAGGAACTGGGGACTCTTGAGTAAGACCTGCCATATACTAACTGCATGGCATGGGATAGCATGTCACTTTTATTCTTTCTTTGTCTTAGTATTCTAATTGTAAAATAAGCAAGTTATACTTGCATCTCCCGTGTAACTTCTGCCTAGAATCTTTAGTGAGCTGATTCACAAAACCAGGTGTGAAATTATTTTGTTTCATTCTCTGCAATAGAAAAATTAGAACAGGAAATAACAGAAACAGTACTTAAGAGGTTATTTTCTATTGACAATACTTGTTACTCTGCTTTAGCTTGAACTCTTTTTTGCCTATATGAAGATTTATGAAACATTTTATTTAGCTATGATATAGAGATCAATATAAACGTGGGAAACTCAGACTAAATGTTTTCTTTTTTCCTGTCAGCTGGCAAACATTGACCTGTGTTTGAAGAAACTTGAATATATTTGAGAGAAAATGACCTCTCCCACAAATTAATTAAATCTGAGACTAAAATAATTATATCTTTTTATTGATTCCCTTTATTTTCACAGTATCCATGGGAATTTTGCCAGTTCTTCATAGAGTGATTTAAGCTTATTGACAACCCACTTGGATGAAATACAGTTTGAATGTATGCTGGTGACTCTGTCCTTTGCAAGTTGAATTGGGGAATAACATGCATCAGATGGGATACTTAAGGATCCCTTTTTGAGAAGCACCATATAGTTTAAGAGCTCAGGTGATTGCTTTATAAGAGATCTGAGACCACTTTAAAGATCCCCAACTTTTCACACTGGTTGCAATCCGTGCAGGATGTTGAAAGGAGCTAGAATTCATAAGTGACCAGGCTTATCTTTTTATCAAATATGCATTTAAAACACATCTTTATGCAAATTCATATATTGTAAAGGGCTACTATTCAGGACCCAAATTTCTTATTTGTCAAAAGCCTCAAGCTGATTTTAAGAGAAACTTAAACTTAATTCAATTAAGGAATAATGAAACTGTAAGTTTAGCCAAATTGGAAGTGCCGTCAAAGACTTAGCATTCCATAGTCGACCTTAAAGATGCTAAAACTATTGAGTTTTCAATTATGTGTGATAAGGACATCACCGTGCATAATGGCTACTAGCCATAATTCTTTACATCCTGAAAGTGAAGAAGAATTTTACTGAGTCACTCATTGCAATTCTTAAGAAAATCACTATGCATTGATATATGCCATTGCCAATATTTTAATGTAGAAACAAATAACCTTCTTAATCTTCTAATAAACAAATAGAAACATTAAAAAGTTAATCACATAACAATTTCCATGTTTCATTTTCTCTTAAAAACATAGCAAAAATGGGAAGTATATAAAAAGCAGTTATCATTAGAGATAAACAGAATAAGTCATTAAATGTGAATTCCAGAAAGGTGAAACTGCATTTATAGAAAAAACTTCAAACATATGGTGTAGAGATTAAAATTTAATTATACGTCATCCTGTTGGAACATGGTATAAAAATATGTATGTGCAATAAAGGGTCAAGAAATATTTATTAAGTACTTATTCAGTGCTCAATATTTGATGTCATGAGACATATGAATAATACATACATAAATAATTGAAATTTATTCTATTTGACAATCAGACTTTCTCTACAAATCTTATGGAATAATAATAATTCTTCCAATAGATATATAAATTATGAACCTATTATAAGACTAAAATATGTTTGTAAAATATATATTTGCAAAAATAGCTTTATCAGTTAATCCGCATTTAATCTTACTTTGATGTATTAGGAAGTTTCTGTGGTTGTTTAATAGAATGTAGACTTTTGGAGACCTCTTAAAATCTCTTATGTGTCTTAAATTTGTGAAACTCACAAGTGTACTATCAGTAGAAACAAGGAAATTACACAGGAAAATAAAAAACCAGGCCCAGGGCCTGCTGGAGATATCTTTAACTCTATATTGAAGTATTGGATATGAGATCCATGATGGAGTCCAAGTTATGCTAGGCAGAATATATTATCTAAGCAATACTTGTTTCTTACTGAAGAATTGAGAAGTCATGAAAGCCCAAGAGCACCCTCTAGTGAAATTTCTGGAGTAGGCTTAAGGGGCTTGCTCTTGACCTTAGCTCTCCCCCTCACATGACCTTTGATCTCCCAAAAGATAGCAGTTATATTTCTAGTATTTGGCTTTATCATCAAATCATTTCCAGATCACAAAGAAGGTGGGCTGCTTGTCAAGTATTACTACTAGTAGATATGCTTAAACGCTAAGACCTACTATTTCATTGTTCTCATGATTTTTGTTTTTGCTTGCAGTATCAGCCTACCACACATGACCTCTACTATTGTCATGTGTTAAAATAGTTTCTGGAAGTAATATAACTAATGAACTAATGGGAAGCATTACAAGTGTGTAGCTGAATTGTAGTACCTTTGTCCCGGCCTTTACCTTTCTCATGCCTCTGACTCTCAGCTTAAGTACACTATATACAGAAACTGTATTAATGCTTGCAATATTCGAGGTCAGGGGTAGCAGGTGAGATTTCCAGTAGAGGTCAAAAATTACAGGAGAAGTAAGGAAGTCTTAGTATTCACGGACTTCTGAGTTTTTAGAGAGATGTTTACAAAGCAAGCCTGATCTTAGCTATAAGTTAGTTAAAGCTGTGAGTATAATACTATTCATTTTGATTAGCAACTATTACGTAATACATGAAGCAAGGCAAATTATTAATTGACTTTATAGATAGTTTGCTCTAAAATTGTATGATTGGTAAGGAATTTAGAGATCTAAATCCTCCCACTTTAGGGAAAAAAAAAACCCTTACGCACCTAAATGTTAAGTAGCTTGCTCAATATGACACAAATACAGCATCAGGGCTACAACATATATACCTTGTTCAATATCCTACAAGAACCTGCTTATTAAGGAGGTTTCAATATTGTTTCACAATTTTATTCTTATTAGTTTTTGTTTTTTCATGTTCTAATAACTTATAGACATGTCTTCATACTTACAGGAAAAGAAAGTGTGTAACTTCCGAGGTCATCTTTTTTCTCTCTCTACTTTCATGTATGGAGGAATAAGTCACTCTTGTGATTACTATTAAGATGAAGTAAAAAAAATAATGCTTTGATATAAATCAAACATTGATTCTTGAAACACTGTGCCATACAGTGTTCACATTGTGCACTGAAAAAAATGGAAGGACCCGTATGTCAGACTGATATTCTAGAATTACTGATAACCGCCTCTGAGATTCTGTACTTCAAAATTGTTTCTGTTTTTATTAGTACCTACTTCCTAGTGTTCATGGAAGGATTAGGCGAATGAATGCTACTAAAACATATGGAATATTGTTGGCATTGATTAATTGTTATACGGAATGCTGATGTCTAATTTGAAAAAGGAACAAGACATTTTGGGGATTATCCAGTAGGGGTATGAGCTATGAACTGTATTAAATTTTGTGGGGGGAGATTACAGCCTGATGTCTTTCTTGGGGGAAAAAAACCTCTAAGATATTCAAGTTGTTGTTTTCAATTGAAAATGAATGTATAAAAATGACGATTTGGGAAGGCATATTACATATTAGGTCAGAAGTGTATGATTCTTTCATTTATCAATTCATTACTATACTCTCAGTCTTGGCTTTAATCTCAACCATACCACCTATGACCTGAGTATACAACCTTTCCTTCATTCATATTATTGTTGGTATTCAGAAGGCGAGGTGGTTCTTTATGGCAATAAATATTGTTGATATTCAGAAGGTGAGGTGGTTGTTTATGGCAACTAAAGGCAAAATTACATAATTTTGATTTTGTTGGGAAGTTAATAATTCAGTGATAGTTTTATTCTCAGTTCTTTTCCTACTTTGCTATTCCTCAACATACAGTGTTGGTATTTAGAATCTTAAAACTAGAAAACATTAATGCTACAAGTGATCGTAGATACTGACAAATCTGATTCATTTATTTTACAGATGAAAAATTTAAGACCCCAGCAAGGAAGAAAACTGGCCAAGTTTAATTCTACATACTGACTTTCAGTGATAGGTCACATTTCCTTATTTTTCTAAGAACAATTGACTCTGGAGAAACAATTGATTCCTTAATATTGCACTGATGTGCTGAACCAATAGATTTACCAATGTAAATCAGTGTTGTCTATGAATAGACAGTACACAGTATTTTAAACCTATCTATTCAGTAGTACAGTACACTGCCTTTTAATTCCTTTCGCTTTGCAATGATGCTAAAGCTCACACTGAAACTCTTAAGTGATTATCTTTAAGGATTTTCTTCTCCAGCTATGAGTCTAAACAGCCTGAGTAAAGAGGCTGCATGGTCTCCCCATGGCCTACTAAATGTTTTTAGGAAGTGGAACCCCCTTCTGGAGTTATGAGAGAAACATCACTTCTAAAATGCCTTTAAAAGTACTCCAGCATAAACCTTACACTGGAACATTTCATTAGCTTTTCGAGAACAATCAAGAAATGTGGAGCATAATAGGCTAATATGTTTAAGTGGCCTTGGTAGAACCCTACTTAACTCAGTGGGATTTTCTGCAGCATGCAGAGGTGGAAAACCATTCCTTACATATTTATTGTGTAGGACTGCCTCCTTCTTTATTGCATGCAATTTATATCAAAGAGAATTGACTTTCCACCTGTAATTCTAAAATCAAGCAAGTCTCAAAATACACATTTTAGAAGAATCAGTATTTACATATGATGATCAGCAACAAGCAGTGCTGACTTTTGGCACTCTGGATTTCTGTGAGTAAAGATAGTAGAGGAGCCAACTTGAATCTCAGTATTTCCTGGCCTTTTAGGACTTAAATTTTCATCAGGGTATTAAGATCTATGAAGTATCTTGAGTTCCCAAAGAAAACGCGTGATGTGAGTCAAACCTCATTGGTCACAAATTACAAAAATTAATTCAATTAATAAAATTTATTCTGTTACTAGCAATAAAGCTAGCAAGAAAACTTTTCTGCAAAGTATTTTGAATTAAGTAAAAATACAAGCTAATGAAAAATATAAAGTGGTAGTTTTTAATGGTTTTATTAGGATTTCAAGTGAGTATACTTAGTATATTGCTATTCTTGCAGTATAATATTCTGCCAGTACTCTTTAGCTCTCTGAGCTTCTATTTTCTCTGATATAAATTGGGACTCATTAGTCTTAGGGACACTGTGATCATTGTGATTCGTAGGAAAAAAGGTGTAAATTAGGCCCACAATTACAATATTTTAAGCAAGTTCAAACAAACATACATGATGACAAAATAAAAGTTTCCACGTATATATTAGTTTCCTTTCTGCCGACAAGCTGTCACCAAAATTTATTGAAAAGACCAAATTCCTATTTGTGTGGCATTGAATTAATGATATTAAAAAAAGCCTCTTGAGTGACAGCTGGAGTGGCTGAAGTGGCATATTTAAAACATTATGTTTGTTTGTTTCACTTACTGTCAAACTCTGTCTTCGAAATACTATCAACTGGTTATACTGATAGATAGAAGCTGTCTTTTAGTTTCAGGATATGTTTTGGATCAAAGTTTCTCTTCATTGGTTTTTGGGATCTATATGCAAAATAACATATAAACACAAATGTAAAACCCAGCTGTAATTGTTTCTTAGCATTTGGTGACATCATAAATTCCTTAAGATTTATGCTCTTGTTGTATTGTAAATATCACCAGAACCACTTAGTATGAGGGTGAAAATGCTAAACAAAACTTACTGAAAATAATGCATATACTTACTTTTCACTTTGAGGAGCGTTTCCTAGCTACCCTATTTACCCCAGTGGAATTTCACAAAAATGTCCCTGGCACTCAAAGTTTGTCTAACAATGAATCAAGTGGGCTTATTTTAAAATTCACCCCTAAATATGTTTGCTGGTTTTGAAATTCTGATTTTGTGCTTATGTAATTCAAAAACAGCTTTGGTTTAAAAACAAAATTTGGCAAAAATACTAGTGCATTATGTGTTTTAATCACGTATGGTGTTTTGAAAAAAATAGACTCAAAATTGACAAAATTGTTTTATTGGCACTACAGTTCAAATGCATGGATTTTCTTCCTCACAAGTTGCATAAAATAAAAATAAAATCAGCAGATATTTCTTAAGTGAGTAGTATATGAACTTAATTGATTTTTATAATACATAGATCAGCAACTGCACTGTAGACATAAATTTTCATGCTATGTTTTTGCATCCTTTATTTTACAGATTTCATTATGTTTTATTTTATGGTCAAGTCTATAGGGTGCTTCAGCATAAATTTTAAAATGCATGGAGCTCTCAAAAAACTTTTATCTAGTGATATGGATAGTACATAAAATCTAGTATCGATGGCCCAGTGTTTCTCTTTCATAGAGTTCTTTGATTTTTTCTTATATTCTTATAAGTCCTTTCCTTGGAAAATATATGAACTTAGAAACAGAAGTTTCCCTGGCTCGTATTATGCCCATGAGACAATGATAATGCTGAAGTCCTTTTCATAATCAGGACCTTTATAGAGATTGTCCAGGTATTCTTAGCCAAAATATCCCTCTCATTGTACACTACTCCAGGGCAACATGTGGTGTGCCAGCTGGATGCCCTCCCTACATGCCTCAGGTGGCCACATTTCAATGGTGCCTATAGAGCACAGGCCAAATTCTCATTCTCTGTGTTAATCAGTGGGAGAATTCCCATAGAAAACGGGATGTGAGCATATTTCAGGAAAACTCAAAGAGATTAGCCAGATGATTAGGCCAGGACATTGTAAGTTCGAGTTTTATGTAGGATTTCTATAGTATTATCTTAGTTGACCGAAGAATGCTATAAAATTTGGAGATATTTAGAAATTAAAAATAATCATGCTTTTCATTTTACTATGATTTCTCCAAAGATAAATTCAACAATATTTTTTCTTTTGATGTAATAGGATCTCATCTTGATTCATAACATCAAAGACAACGGATGTACCTAGTCATATAATTTGACTGAAACTTTTTCCCATGGTATTAAAAGGATCTGATTCTACTTGTAGAAGTCTCATTATATTTCTCTTTTCAATTAAATTCTAGTCAATTCTACAAACATTTAGTAAATGCTTACTATGTACAAAGCACTTTAATAGATGCTCTGAATAATTTTGTGTATGGTGCTTTATAGTATATAACATATTTTCACATTCATTTTCTCATTTGGTGAAGATTCACTTTCTTATTATTACTTAAATTGTCTAGAGTTTCAGATGATGTTGTTTCCTTGGTAGAATGTTTGTTTTGTTTTTGCTTGTTCTATTTTTGATGTGTCCAGAGACCATCCTAGAAATACATTTAGCTTTCCTTGAAGGAAAAATAAGGTCTTATCATTGTATCATCATATTAAATTGAGTTGGATTGGAACTAGCAGCATTTCCTGAAATTTCTGTTTGTTTCATATGCCCTCAGGCTCCGTCTTAAGTGTTTTTTTAATGACCTAATTGAAGTGGTTTGTCAACATGTTCAAAAAACAAAATAATTTTATTTACTACTTTCATGACAATACTGATTTATCATATTTCATGTAATATCTTTTTAAGGCAAAAACAATTAGATTTTTCCAGAAACTATTTATATCTCATACTTAAGATTATATTAAATTTTACTGCTCTACCTTGAAATCTGCAAGTGCCATACGACTTCTGTAGAATAGGTATGAAATCTATTTTTCCCCATTTAGCATGTGCAATATGCTCTAATATTGTTGCATCTAACGCAGAATGAAATAGTCTGCTTCTATATTAATGTTACACTATCAAGTCTTATTTCTACATATTTCTGAGATTTTTTTCAAGTCTTTCTCTCAAACCTACTTTGTAAATACATTAGAATAGCCCCAGTTTTACTTTTATTCATTCATTTTATTTCCCTTACCCGTAGTGTTGAAATGGAATTTATCAATGCTTTAGCATTATAAGATTTTCAAATAATTTAAAAGAAAAATTATCTTCACTTTAAGCATTGATGCATCACTTTTTTCCATAAACCCGAAACTCAAAACCTGTAGGAACACCATCATTTGCTTTATTTCTGACATTAAATTTGCAAAAAGGCACTTTCCAGGTAACCCATCAGCTATGTCACCCTGGGTATTTGGCCAGAGGGCAGTCATGTTGACCCCATCTGCAAAGGCTGGCTAAACTAGAGTCTTGGACTATTAGAATCTCATTCATCAAGGTCCACATAAAGTACAGTAGGTGGGAAGCAGGAGGACAGATGGTAGGGTCGGGCGCAAGGAACTTGTTTGTTGACATTGATATAGACGCTTCTTCTTGCCAGAGTGACTCCATGCACTTATTTTGGCATGGAAGACTAGGCCAAAGCTATCATCTTAATAGAAGGTGAGCTGCAGGCAAACTAGAGAGATCCATGCACAGTAGGTATTTAGAGTTGGCTTAGATTTTATCTATCAGCTTGACTGTCATACATACTTGATTGATGTGCAGCAGGGCTTGAAAGTGCTGCATTGATGTTGAGGACTGTGTCATAAGGTTCCTGATATGGTGCACATGTCTGAATGGAGTTGGACATTGGCTGTCTTTGCCCATGCCAAACAACACCAGACTTCAGTGCATTATTCTGCAGTTGAGTAGCAGATGGTGACTGCAGACGTTTGGAGGGGGTGTGCCTTCAAACACAATATGGAGCCAGCAAACTTACTTAGAAGGTTATTACATGTCTTGACTTTGGCAGCTATTTTTTAAGCACTGTTGAAAATCCAAGTTCCATCCATTGTTATTCGCAAAATACTAGGCAAGGTTGGTATTCCATGGAAAAGAAATGTGAAAACGCAAATACACTGTTCACTATGCTGGTTACAGTTACTTGGGGGTGTTTTCCTTGGTATTGTCTAAATGGGCCAAGTAAACATTCTCAGATTGATTACTCCTAAAATTGGTACCAAAACAATTATTAATATTAGCAATGTAGGTAAATTGTATCAATAAGTCAACAAGAGGAAAAGCCATCAGAGCATTGGGTGGACACTGTAGTCAAATATGGTATTTATGAGTGACTTTATTTTCTTTGGATTTTAATTCAGGAAAATTATTGTGTTCCTCAGCACTAAAAAAAAGTCAAGTATCTCAATATCTCAATAGATGTTCTTTTTGCACAAAAGTATGGAGATTCACAGATTAAAGAGCACAGTGATTCTACATGTATATGAAAGTGATTTTTATCGATATCTGATTTTTTTCCCTTAAGTGAATTTCTAACCCATATAAATTCATTTTAGGCTTAAAATAAATTTTTTTCCAGGTTAAAAAGTAATGTACACTTATTGAAAGGATGTGTCAAAATAGAAAATATATATAGCAAATAAATTTAAATCACTTGACACCACCAATCATGGATAAATAATTCTAAGTATTTGCTCTGCCTCTTTCCAAGTGTATGGCCATTTCTAAAGTGTACAGGTGTTTATATATATATGTGTTTGTATATTTCTAAATAACATTTTGGATAGTATAGTCTATATAGTGATCTCTTCACTTAGCATTAATTTTATTAGTTCTGAGTCATAAAATACCCATTTTCATTAGCTGTGTAATATTATATCTTAATTATGTACCAAAAAAATTTAATTAACTCCTTCATGTTTGACATTTAAGTCATTTTCCACTATTATTTCTCCTACTCTGAGGATCATTTTTATATATAAATTTTCATCTGCATCTTGGCTTATGTTTTTAGCATACATCCTTAGAAAGTTGATTTCTGGGCTAGAGTATGTAAAATTCTCAAGGTTCCTTTGAGAATTCTTCTCCAATTGTATGTAAAAGTGCTTTTCTAACTACATTCTTAACTGTTTTGAGTAGCAGCATTATATAAATATATGACAAATTGCAGGCAAAATAACTGGTTTACATTGTTTTAATTTGCATTGATTTGATTAATAAGGAACTAGAATGTTTTTTACATGTTTGTCATTGTTTTCTTATTTTTATAAATTGTTTGCTTATGGTCTTTACTCATGTAGTTTTACTGATTTGTAAGATTTTATGTGAGAAAATGTTAAATATTTGTATGGTCAATTTCATGTATTTTTTTTTCTCTGTGACTATGTCCATTACTTTTATCTTCTTTTTTAAATAGCTTGAAATTTAGTAAATATTCACCATTTTTCTAGTATGATCATAGTTCTGTTTTATATTTTTAATTGTGTTCTCCCAGAATTTATTTTAGCATGTTATGATGTAAACATCTTACTTACTTTTGTTCTTAATGGTTAATCAATTGTTCCAGAATCATTTCCCCACTGATTTTGATATCATCTTGATTGCCTACTAATTTTTATCAACATTAGGATCTATTTCTGAACTATCTGCTTTTTCAGTTCTTTCACCGGTTTTATATTGCTTCCGTTAGAGCTTCAAAATAAGTTTGTGTATCTTTTAGGTCAAATCCTTCCTTATCTTTCTTTTTTCAAAAATGCTTAGGCTTTTGTCACCTACTTATTAGTCAGGATTTGTTTAGTTTGTTGAGTTCATAAAAATGTTTCATTGCAATATTTGTTGGAATTGTATTAAACCTATAAATTAGTATCTTTGCAATATTCAGTCTTCCCATTCAGAAGCATAGTATGTTTTCATACATAAATAGTGTCTTTTTATTCATATAGATCCCCAAATTCCTTAGTATATTTAGGTATAGGCATGCTATGTTCTTGTTAGTGTCCTTAATTGCCTATATTTCATTTATAATTTTTTGGTAGAAAAGCCACTTCCTATTTATAATCCATATGATCCTCAACTTATGTGTGGTTCCATTCTGATAAACCCATTGTAAAATTGGAAAATCTTAAGCCGAAACACTGTAAGCTGGGGACTATCTGTATTTATTATCTAGCTATTTTATTCAACTCTCTTAATAGTTTTAATAATTTCTTTTAAGTTCTTTTGGGGTTTCAAAGTCATTAAATTATCTCCTAACAAAGATGACTATTTCCTTTCTTATTTCTGTTTAATATCCTATTTCATTGACTATAATTTCCAAAACAGTTAAGTAATCATTGTGATAGAGGACATATTTCTTGTTCTTCATTATGTGGTATTATCTCTAGTTTTTTTTCATATTTAAGGCAGATATTAGTTGTTGATTTAAGACAGATATTATTTGATATATTGCTAAAGTGGATTATAATACTATTTTCTGATTCCTTATTTGATTATTAGGAATGGATGTTGACTTTTATTAATCTTTTTTTTCTGGTAAATATTGTCCAATTGTAACTCATGGACATAGACTTTTCTTGAGATGTATTTTTCAACTCAAATTAATTCCTCATACATTTTATTCAGCACTTACTATATGCCAGAAATTGTTCACTAGGCATTGGGATTAAGATGCATAGCCCTTTCCCTTTAAAACATTATAGGATAATTTGAAATGTGACAGTTCAGCAAAGGACTTAGCATAATTGATTTTCCACTATCAAATTGCTCTTGCATAACTAGAAAAAACTTTATGATCTTATTAAGAAAACTTTCAGGGTTTTTTTAAATAACCTAATGGTATAACATGTCACAATGTGAATTTTTAAAATTGTTTAAATGTAAAATGGTGATTCACAATTGAAATTATGAGTTTTTATATTGAAACACCATCGTGTTCAGATTCTAATCAAAAATGTCCATTAAAGTTTATAATGCCTCAGAAAATTCATAGACTTCTAGATTGTTTATATTCTGTATGATTAGGAAATTGGAATTTCTAATCACACTTTACCACTTCTTGTAGAGTATGACAAAAATGATGTGTGATATTGGGGCAACTCATTTTCATGATGCTGTCATTGGGGTTTCATTTCTCTGGAGTCTAAATCATCTGTAGGATTTCAGCACGTATTTACATAGATTTATTTTCAGTTGAAGGGTTTTTTTGGTATTAATTTTGTTGGCTCATTGTAGTGTAGCATAATCTAACTTGCTTTCCCCATATAATGATATCATTTGTCTTATTTTTGGGAATTCTTTAATTTTGTTCTTTTACATAGTGTGCATGAATGAAATTAGATTTTTTATATTTCACACAAATATTTATTGAGAACCAATTTTCTGCTCAGTATCATGCTAGTTATTATGAATTACAACACAGAAAACGTAAGTCATACTTTCAAGGAACTTACTTTCTAGTTCATAGATAGATACAAATAAGGAAATTGCAAAACTCCTAATGAAACATTTATTTTTATAGAGGCATATGTGTATGCCTCTGTGTGTGTATATGTATATAGAGAGATATGTATTTATTTATTTATTTTTGAGACAGAGTTTCGCTCTTTTTGCCCAGGCTAGAGTGCAATAGCGTGATCTCTGCTCACTGCAACCTCTGCCTCCCAGGTTCAAGTGATTCTGCTGCCTCTGCCTCCCAAGTAGCTGGGATTACAGGCATGTGCCACCCTTCCCAGCTAATTTTGTATTTTTAGTAGAGATGGGGTTTCTCCATGTTGGTCAGGCTGGTCTCGAACTCCTGACCTCAGGTGATGCACCCACCTCAGCCTCCCAAAGTGCTGGGATTACAGGTGTAAGCCACCACGCCCGATGTATTATGTGTGTGTGTGTGTGTGTGTGTGTATGTATGTGTGTGTGTATATATATATATATATTGTATAAATGTATTTCATATAGACTTAATATAGACAGAGATTTATACACACACACATGCAGGCACACACACACACACACACACACACGGAGTCATATTCTTGTTCTTTTAGCAAATGGGTCAGTTCTTACAAGATTCCTTTTGTGTATTTACCTCATCCTGTCCTCTTCATGCTTTTCCTATCATTATTGTACTTTTACAATTGTTTCTTCACTTGCAGCTTAAATAATATATTTACTTTTGCAAGGTTTTTTTTATTGTCTTGGGAACTACACTGGATAGGCAAATGTCATGCACATTAATCTGTGAGATATTACCAGTGACAATTTGTCTCAAACAAAGGTGACCCTGCTCACAGTTTGGAAGTAGGAATAGTGCAGGCTACTATAATTGTAGACTGAAATCATTGCTTTCTGAATCTCCTATTTGATTAAAGTACATACTTGTCTTGATTTTTAGACCTATTCACAAAGAGTTAACATGCATAGTGGTAGCAACCCAAAATGTGAACAGTGAAGTTATCATCTCTATTAAATGGGGATGTTAGCAGTAAGCTTTGGTATATTAAGGAAGAAAACTCCCATACTTTGGGCTTTCATGAGATTTTTATTTCATAGGACTATTTATTTTAAACTTTAGCATTTGGCATATATTCTAAGGTTTAGTCTTAAAAATTTATCAAATTTTGAAAATGTATATCTCCCCTAAATTTTTAATGTCTACATTGAATAATGTTTGTCACAGACCACAATACCTGTCCCTGTGGAATGGTTATTCTATCTAACTTCAAAAGTAATACTATTGATTAGATAATACTTACAGCTTCCAAACTTCAAGGCATTTTTTAGCCACCATTTCTCCTTAACCTAACTGTGAGCTTCCTGTGTGGTATCATTTGTTTGAGGTCTTGTTAAAACGTAAATAAATTGCACCCAGCACACTTCCTCTATTTGCCCAGCTTGTTACTATATCGAAACAATTGTCTTAATGAAACACATATTGATGTATTGTGTACTTCCGTATTAACCAAAGTGAAGAGGAAGTTATATGAATATATAACAGAGCCCACTTCATAACAGTTTTTGTTAAAGCATTTTATAAATTGGAGATAATCTGAGCCATGGGAGATGATGTAATTCTACATGACAGAGTTCACAGAAAGAGGATAGCTCCTCAGATAGAATAAGATTAGACTCTTGAGAGAGATGCATGGGGCTTTTATGGCACTTTACCTTTATAGGCGTAGCTGACTCCCAGTTCTCCATATTAATATTGTAGTGTTGTAGCAAAGATAGTAAAAATTTAAAAAAAGAAAAAAGAGTGTTATCTAAAATAATGTATCTTTGGCATTGATATGAAATTTTTGACTTTTTTTTTTTTTTTTTTTTTTTTTTTTTTTTTTGAGACGGAGTCTTGCCCTGTCACCCAGGCTGGAGTGCAGTGGTGCAATCTCGGCTCACTGCAAGCTCCGCCTCCCGGGTTCACGCCATTCTCCTGCCTCAGCCTCTCCGAGTAGCTGGGACTACAGGCGCCCGCCACCACGCCCGGCTAATTTTTTTGTATTTTTAGTAGAGACGGGGTTTCACCGTGGTCTCGATCTCCTGACCTCGTGATCCGCCCGCCTCGGCCTCCCAAAGTGCTGGGATTACAAGCGTGAGCCACCGCGCCCGGCCAATTTTTGACTTTTAAGCTTCAAATTTGCCATTTTATTTTGTTCATCTAGAAGCTACTTCTAACCTCCATATTATTTCATAGAAATGGTTTAATACTTTATGTAGTAGCAGGTTGTGTGTATGTGTGTGTGCGTCTTTTGTGTGTGTGTGTGTATAAAATCTCCATATGACATGGTTGAATAAAACCAAATTCATGAAGTAATAAGCAATAACAATGAGTAGTGTCATGAATAATGATCAATAGCAGGGCTATTAAATATGATAGTACTTGATCAATTACTAAATTAATTTTATAGAAAACAATTGCTATAGAAATACTTGAAATATTTCTGTTGCTTAAGCACAATACCAAATAGTAAAAATAGGAGGCTACTCATCGTGTGCAGGGGAAAATGGGTAAGCCAAATTGGGATTAAAATGTGTCACATTGGAATGAAATCCTGAAGATCCAGTAGTGGTTTATTGTCTCTGTGTCATCAGACTATTGATGCTCATAACTTTTTCCTCTTATTTTATGTATTTTCAGTGTACTGTTTTGTTTTATTTTGTTTTTGCAATGGGCATGTATTAAGGTCATAATCACAAAAAGGTAATGTAAAAATGTGTTACGTATAGCTTACCTGTAGATAATTCATTAAGACTTAAGTACTAATATATAAAATCTGCCTAAAGGAATGGGAGCCAGAAGCTAAATTTAAAGGAAAAGAATTTTATTGTACAAATAATCCATTGTCTCAGAACTTGTTAACATTCTATTTTTAAAACATTCTTTAGTGCAAGTCATGGAGACCTAAGCTCATGAGGTTAGTCATTACTAACAGGTTACCTGAATATTTATGTTACATGCAACAGCTAGAGAGCCAGCTAATATTAATACGATTAATTATATTCTGTTAGAACTACTGTAGAAACATGTTATAGAGGGCCTCTCTTTTCTTATATAGAGGTTCAATACAACTTGGAAAAAGCTGCCTGTTCAGACACCTTTGTGCAAATTATTAAAAGAAACCCTTTGGTCAAGCAGATGCAGCTTGGGCTAGGGACCACGGGTTATTGAGTGGAACACACTCCTGGACTAGGTGCCTTGGGCAGAGTACAACCTATATAATCAGTTGTGTCTGCTCTATGTTGTATGCCTTGTTAGTTATTTGAAAATGGCTGGTGTTGTTCCATAGGTCCCAAATTATTTTATTCTTCCACAGAAAGGCAAGAATCATCTTCAGGTGACTTAGCAAAGAGGTGGTTAGTTAAGCTTTAAGTTAATATTGAGCTCTGGTGATACAAATCTGTTACTTTGTCTCAGACAAATTTAAGGCAGATTTGAGGCTATTCTGATTTGAATAGCTTCAAAGGTTAGAGAAAACTAAAGTCACCACAAAAACATAGATGAGTTTATAGAAGATCTAAGGTTGATATTTTCAAATTGCATCTGAAATGTTGGGGTATCATATAGTAAATTTAGATGAAGTGTTACATGGAAGGGTAGATAGAAAGACAGATATACAGTAGAGACAGATAGATATCTCTTTGTTACAAAAAGCAATTGAGATAGCTTAAATGATACATACATATTTAAATATATTTATATAAATATAAATGAAAGTAAATGAAATATATAATATAAATTAAGTAAATAAAAAAATAAAATGGGTAAGCAGTGGAAAAACATGACAAGGAGGCAAGAATTTGAGCTACATTTAAAAAGCATCCTATAAAGGATCTTATGTACATTTACAGATTGGGCTCTGATTATATATTTTAAAGAAATACAATGCTGATACTAAGAAAAATAAATCTTCTAGGATGCTCTTCAGTATGTATAGGGATCACTGTATTATAATGTAAATATCAAGATAAATATTAACTTTCATTAGCAACAAAGGATATTTTATAGAAATGCTTCTTTGTAGTCCTCAATGTAGACTGGCAACATCTTATTACTGTGAACTTTAGTATTCCCATTCTTAAAAGATTTGGACCAAATAGACAACACTTCACACAGATATAATTCATTGAATGACAGTGAATTCTAGATTATCTAGATAATATTATATTAGATTATCTAGATTATATTACTTGAAATACAACTATTTTTTGTTATTATTATTATTTGAGATGGGGTTTCACTCTGTCACCCAGGCTGGAGTGCAGTGGTGCCATCTTGACTTACTGCAACCTCCGTCTCCCAGGCTCAAGCGATCCTCCTGCCTCAGCCTGCCAAGTAGCTGGGACTACAGGTATACACCACCATGTACAGCTAATTTTTGCATTTTTTGTAGAGACGGGATTTTGCTGTGTTGCCCAGGCTGGTCTCAAACTCCTGGACTCAAGTGATCTACCCATCTCAGCCTCCCAAAATGCTAGGATTACAGACGTGAGCCACCATGCCCAGCCTATTTTTTTATTGTTAATCAATAGCAGAAATAGTAATCAAGTTGGGACAGGGTTGATATCCTTTTATAGAAATTGCAAAGCCTAATAAAAACAATCACTGGAGAGGTTTGCTGGAAAAATACCATTCCACAGGAACAGAAATCTGTTTAAATATTTATTTTGAATCCACTCTAATGTATACACAATAGGAGTTTGAGACTTCCAGTTTCTTTTTCATTGTAGCCTAGATATTGCCCTATTGATAACCTTATACAACAAGGTGATGGAGTTTCATCACATTCTCCATCATCAGACTTATATCTTTAAGCAATGTATGTGATGTTTCAGGGTTTTGTTTCATGGATTAGATTTCTTGTTTTCCAGACAGAAACAGTAATCTTTACTATTACGGGTTCCTAGATTAAAGGTTATGACACTTTAATGAGATGAAGTTTGGTGAATACTTTGATTTCCTCAACATTTTGTAAAAGTGAAGTATTATGTTGATCCAAAAATATCAGTAAGATATTCACAATTAATGCTTTATACATTCTGAATTTCTCCTAAACAAAGTTTGCTGATTTTTTCATCTATTTAAGTCTCTGAAGGAAAATGAAAGTTTAGATAATTCCTAGAAGCAGATACTATATGTTTATCTCTTTTCATGTGATAGGAGTTATTTTGTAAATCTGTTCATAATTTAAATGCTCTAGGGAAGTGTATTCTCAAGAGAACTTTACTGTGGATCATCATGTAAAGGAAAAATTGTTTTATAGTAAATATTATTCTCTATATCTATATGGGAACTTTCTGATTTACAAGTTATTTGAGTTCCAAAAGGAGCTTATTCCCATTGTGTTTTCCCAAGGAAGCATAACCCGAGTGAGCACAGGAATCTGTGAGAAAATAAGCTGGCAAATACTAACCTGATCTAAGTAAGTATTTGGACCTACTTAGATCTCTGAGCTATTATTGTTTTGTATAAGACTAAGTCTAAATGACATATTCTTTACAATTGCTTAGAATAGGTTTATTCCAACTCAGTCCAGCTCCAAAGTTCATAGCAACTCATTATTAACCAAAGTAATTCTAGTCCTTTTCGCTGAGTGATTTCTCCAAACTCTATAGAGTGAGGCAAAACTATTTATCTCCCATGGGAGAATTTTGGTAACCTTATCCCTATATCCCATACACTTCCCTAGAAATTCTTAATCTCCCCCAAACCTTTAAACTTTCTAGAGATGTAGTAGGAGGGGCAGTTGAAGATTTTCTATACACATGTAACCATTATGAAAATGTTCTTTCAATGGCAGTAAGACTCCCCCCACCCCCACCCCACGTGCATGCATACCTGCAGCTAGGCCCCTGATTGCTGCATTACTAAGGAAAGAATTAGGCAATGGTCATTCGCTGAAGAAATGGCATAAGTTGTTTATGCCCACTATAGATTAAAAGGTCATAAATCATATCACAGAAGCTGGATACTTTTGGGAGTGAAAGAGGCCAAATTAAAAGTTATGTTAGGACAACTAGCACAGTTAGGAGCCCACAGTGTTTTAGCCAGGACTGCTTTCTCCTATTACCCCTCCCCACAGTTCCGTTGGATCAATAGTTCTGCCAGGGCAGGACAAGTCATGAAAACCCACCACTTCACTGCTGAAAGGGGTTGATTTGATAATTTGATGGAGCAGAACATAGAAAAACCTCATGTGTTAGGTGTGGTCAAAACAGTGACAATCTCAGGGGCAAACAAGCAGAGAGAATAAACATCATATGTAGCCTGAAGTTACAATTCAGAGTAGAAAATAACTGGCAGATTGGCCAGAAATTTAGCAGGGAGAATTGGAAAAGGATACTATCATAGTGAACATTGGTAAGCTACCACATATTCCTAGAGGTCTAAAAGGCTACACACATACTCTGGGGAAGACCAGAGAAGGACCAAGATGTCCACTTATCCTTAGCTGAACCTAAGGCTTTGGGCACACAGAGAGAAGATAAGAGAGAACAAATGGAAAGTAAAAATCAAAAAAAGACTTGTAAACTGCCTGAACTTTGAGTGCATTCTCCAACCCACACACACATATATATCAATTAGAGGTGTTAGCATAGTGGCCCTAGGTGTTTAAGTACAACCTGTGACTGATCCTTGGCTGACCACTAAACTGTGTTAATGCAGGGGAAAGTCCTAGCTTAAAAATGAAAATGGAAATTACACAAACCAAGCAGAAACATCAGCAGCGGCACAGCGTGGGGAAGAGAGGCTGCACAGAGTTATGTTAGGCAAGTCCTAAATAAACAAACACAGCAATAACAGCAAGAACCCTCAACAGGGAAAAGTCAGAAGCCAGAGTTGCTGTAATATACTATATAAAATGTCAATTTTCAATAAAAAAATGAGACATGTAATAAACAGGAGTGTGACTCACACCCAATTTAAAAAGTGGTTAAAAGAAAGTGTCTGAAGAAAAAAAAAGAAATTATATTTGGGTTGAAGTGGAGATAGCAGATGTTAAACTTAGCAAACAAAGAGTTGAAAGTGCTATTATAAATATGTTCAAAATAATAGGAAATCATGTTAAATAATTAAAGTATTACGATAATTACTCTTTAAATAGAGAGTATCAATATAAAGATAAGTGTTATTTTAAAAGGAACAAAAACTCTGGAGTTAAAAAATATTATAATGGAAATAAAAAATTGCAAGAGAGTCTCAACAGAATATTTGAGATGGCAGAATAAAGAAACAATGAGTTTGAAGATCAATTAATAGAAATGGTCTGATTTGAAGAGAAAAAAACAATGAAAAAATGAGCAGAGCTTCAGAGACCTGTGAGAGACCATCAAGCATACTAACGTGTAATGGTAAAGAAGTGGAGGAAAGAAAGAAAGGGCTCAAAAATATTTGAAGAAATAATAGCCAAAAACTTCCAAAATGTGATGAATAACATTAATCTACACATTTGAGAAGCACAAAAACTCCATGTTGGATAAACACAAAAAGAATCTGTACATAAATATACACATTATAGTCAAACTTTTGAACGAAGAAGAGAAAATTTTGACAGTAACAAGAAAAAAAAAAGACTATTAGATACAGGAAAACAACACTACGATTAACAGCTTACTTCTCATTAGAAACAAAGCCAGGAGGCAGAGGGATGACATATTCAGTGTGCTGAAGGAAAAAAAAAGGGAAAATGTCATTTAGGAATTTTATATTTGGCAAAATTGTTCTTCAAAAATAAATATAAAATAAAGATATCCCAAATAAACAAAGACTGAGACAATTTGTTGCTAGTAGACCTGCCTTACAAGAAATACTGAAGGAAATCCTTTAAGTGGAAATGAAATGATAAAAATGTATCTAAAGTTCACCTAAACAAAAGGACCTCATCATGTCATTATGTAGGTAAGTATAGACATAATATAAACATAAAACTAAATTCTGTTTAAACAGAAGGAAGGATATAACAAAGATAAGAACAGAAATCAATGAAATAGATAATGAAAATAATAGAGAAAATTAATGAAACCAAAACTTAGTTTTTTGAAAAGATCAACCAAAACTTACTTTTTCTTTTGGTAGACTGATCAAGGAAAAAGGAGAGAAGATGACAGATTACCAAAATGAGGAATCAGAGAGAAGTTATCACCATCAACCCCACAGAAATGAAAAGGATTATGAGATATAGTTATAGTTCATACTATATTAAAAACAAATAGTATAACCTCATAATCATTCTCATTTCTATGCGGTTGGTGGTGATACCTTCTCTCTCATTCCTGATCTCATACTATACTATGAACAAATATTATAACCTCATAATCCTTTTCATTGCTTGATAGTCAGAAATACAACCTGTGACTGATCATTGGTTGACCTCAATTGTCACTGCTTGACAATTAGACAATTGTTAGCAACTGGACAATTGTTAGCAATTAGCTGGATAAAATGGACTATCTTAGAAATGCACAAATTACCAAAACTGACTCAAGAGGAAATAGAAAATATGAACAGACTCGTAATAGTAAAGAGATACAATTTATACGATTTATAGTTAGGAGAAAATCCTAGGTGTTGATGGCTCCACTGGTGAATTGTATCCAATACCAATACTTCACAAACTTTTCTAGAAATAGAGCAAGAAAGGTCATTTTTCAGTTATTTCTACAATATTACACTGAGAGCAAAGCCAGACAAAGACATCACAATGAAAGAAAACTGCAGACCAGATTCCTTCATGAATATAGACACCAAAACTCAACAAAATATTCACAAACCAAATGTGGCAAAGTAAAAAAGCATTATACAGTCTGACCACCGAGGATTTATCCCAGGAATGCGAGTTTCACTTAACATCCAATAATTAATTAATGCAATATACCATATTAATAGAATAAAAGAAAAAACACATGACCATTTCAATAGATGTACAGAAACATTTCAGAAAATCCAATATCCATTTGTGGTATAATCTTTCAACAAAAGGAATAGAAGAGAACTTCTGTAACCTGACAAAGGGCATCTATGAAGAACTTATAATGTGTGTAATGATGAAAAGCTGACCGATACACTCCTAGGATTGGAAAAGAGGCAAGTTGTCAGTTCTTATGTCTTCTATTCAACATTATACAGGAGATTCAATCCAGTCCAGAACGATAAATATGAGAAAGAAAGAGAGAAAAATTAGAGGAAAAAAAAAAAGAAGCAGCAGCAGCAGGGGATGGGGAGGGGAAAGGAAAGAGAAGGGTAGACAGACCAGCAGAAAGAAACAATGGCATACAGATTGGAAAGTAAAAAGTAAAACTATTTATTTGCTGACAATATAATCTTGTACATAGAAAATTCTAAGCAATGTACATACACCTCCCGCACCACACACACATGAACTAATAAAGGAATTCAACAAGTTAACTGGATATAAGAAGAGATATTGTACAGAAATCAATTATATTTCTGCATACTAGCAACAAACAATGAAATTAAGAGAACAGTTCAATTCACAATCCTGTCAAAAAGAATAAAGGTGTTTTTACAGAAATTGACAAGCTAATCCTAAAATTTACATGAATATGCAAAAGATCCAAAATAGTGAAAATACTTTTGAAAAAGGAAAACAAAATTAGATAATGTACAATTTCTGGTTTTAAAACTTACTTTATAGCATATGATATTGGCATACAGATCAATGGAATGGAATTGAAAGTTCAGAAAATTTATCATATTTTTGATCAATTAAATTTGACAAAGGTGCCAAGGCAATTTGTCAGGGAAGGGATAGTCTTTTCAATAAGTAGTGCTCTATAATTGATGCTAGGATTATCTGCATATAAATGAATATTCATCAACCTAGGACTGTAAAAAACATATTTTAGATTCTTATTTCATATCGTGCATAAAAATTTAATCATGGGCCTAAATGTAAGAGCTAAAATTGTAAAATTTCTAGAAGAAAACAGGAGAAAATCTTCATGACTTTGGGTTAGAAAAAGTTCTTAGCTATCACACCAAAAGCTTGATTCAACAAAATACTTGGTAATTAGGATGTCAACAAAATTTAAAACTTTTGCACTTCAAAAGACCCATTAAGGAAATGAAATGACAAACCAAAGACAGGGGAAAATTTTTGCAAGATTGTGATTTGCAAATCATAATCTGATAAGAATTTTTATGCATAATATATAAAGAATTCTTCAATAATAAAAAGACAAGCAACCCAACTAAAAACTGGGCAAAATATTTGACAATTCACCAAAGTGATTCACCAAAGAAGATGAAGTCATGCCTAATAAGCACTTGAAAACATGGTCAACATTATTATTTCCAGGGAAAAGTAAATTAAAACCATAAGATACTACTTCACACCCACTAGAGTGGCTGTAATAAAGACAGAAAGTAACAAGTGTTGGAAGATAAAGACAAATTAGAAGCCTCCTATATTACCAGGGGAGATGTAAGAGTATAGTCACTTTGGAAACTGGTTTGAAAGTTTCTTAAAAGTTAAAATAAACTTACCCTTATAATCCAGCAATACCACTTTAAGGTATCTAAGAGGAAAAAAAAAATATGTCCACACAGAGACGTATTTTATGTGAACGTTCGTGGCAGCATTATTCATAACAGTAAAAAACTGGAAACAATTCAGATGTCCATTGGCTGATGAATGGATAAATAAACTGTGGCGTTGTATTCATACAGTGGAATAGTATTCATCAGTAAAAGGGAATAGACTACTGCTACATGCCACAACATAAATGAATCTTAAAAATGTATTATGATAAGTGAAAAAGCTACATGAAAGAGATCACATATTATTTGATTGCATTAATAAAAATATCCAAAAAGGGCAAATTTATAGAGACAGAAAATATTTGTTGTCTAGGTCTAGGGATTGACTGCCTAAGGGTATGAAGGATCTTTGTAGGGTGACAAAAATATTCTAAAAATGAATCGATGGTGATGGTTACACAACTCTAAATTTACTTAATGTCATTGAGTTGTACACATAACAAGAGTGGATTGTATGTTATATAAGTTATATCTCAATAAACTGTTAACAAATGAAATTATGCTTATTAAAACTAAGAGAAGTATAGAGAAACCTGGCAGACATTCTCTTAAGCAAGCGACCAAGGTTAACATACCCAGCGATATCATGTACCTTTTATGTTATGTTATAAGAAGGGCACATAACCTCTTTTGTATTCTTCTCTAAAACCTCTAATCCTAATCTAGTTATGGGATTGGACAAATCAAAGTTGTAAAAGGTTTCACAAAATATCTGACCACTAGTCTTCACAATTATCAGTCATGAAAAACATGGAATGACTAAGAAGTTGTCTCAGATCAGAAGAGACTGAGGAGACATGGCAATTAAAATGCAGTATGGTATCCTGGATTGGATTTTTGGAACAGAAAAAACATATTAATGGAAAAATTGATGACATCTGAATAAAGTCTGTAGTTTAGTTAATAGTATTGTATCAATATTAATTTCTTAATTTTGTCAAATTTACCATGGTTATGTAAGATATTATCATTAGGAAAAACTAGTGAAGGAAATATGGGAACTCTCTGTACTATCATTGCAACTTTTCCATAATTCTAAAATTGTTCCAAAATACAAAGTTAAAGTTTTAAAAAGCAAATGGAGACTTTATAGGTTAAAGGATAATTATCATTCGAATATAATGTGTAGATCTTATTTGGATCCTGATTCAAACTAACCAGCTATAAAAAGAAAAGACAATTTAAAAGTCAATCATTTAACATGGATAGGATATTTAATGACATTAAAGAATTACTATTATTTTTGATGTGGAATGATATTAGTTATGATTGTCATCTTTCAGTAACATGTAGTAAAGTATTCATGCATAAAATAATAAGCTGTCTGGGACTGTCTTTCAGATGATCTGGTGGAATAAAACGTAGGTGAGAGTATAATTGGAAAAACAATTGACTATGGGTGATGGGTACTAGAGAGTTCATTTTGCTATGTTCTATCCTCTCGCATATATTTGAAATTTTTTATAATAAAAAGTTTTTAAATAGTGAAAAGAAAAAAATACTAAAATAAAGTATTATAATTAGCCTTCTATGCTGACCATAAACAGGGCTGTCTCTTAAAAATCAAATCTGCACAATGTCTGAATAAATAAATTATAGAGAGATGAGTGAACTCTCAAAAGCAATATGAGCAAGATACAATCAGTACTGAATAGTTGGAAGAGCAATAAGAGAAGTGCCTGAATTAACATAGACCTCCTAAGCTGGAATGCTTTGTTGTTCTTTCCTTGAAGTTCTGTGACCTGGTGATATCTAAAACTCCTTCTGTGTGAGGATTTTAAAAAGTAGAATGTGGTCAGAAGCAGCCCTTTGTTCGTAGTCAATGGTAAGTCTATAGTTCTCACCCCCCTTCAGGTTTTTTTTTTTTTTTTTTTTTTTTTATTGACTAGAGGCTTTGTTTGTGGCCTTGTGACTTACAAGATAGGTTACTGTAATATAATGCATTTGCTACTTCTCTGGAAAGCCATTCAAAATCTTTAAGTAGTGCAGAATGTACAACTCTTTTGCTAAAGGGTCTCTGCCAGAGAACCATTCTTCCGGATTTTGTAATTTGCATTGACTACTGAGCTGTTGCTCAGTGCGTCATTGGATGTTGACTGTAATCTATAAAGCCTTACATAGTTTTGTTCTAATTAAAGAAGTCTGACACTGGTTGTCAATTTTAATAATGATTGAGATTGATCTGTATGACAAAATTTTAACAGATTTTGGAACCTGAAATGTGAGAAGCAAGTTTTCTTATTGATGACACATACTCTGTAAATCTATTTTAAAGGTGGGTTCAGTGTACAGTAGTGAATTTGAATTAAAAAAAAAACCAGAAAATTGAAAATAGACAAAAGTGCCAAAAATAAGGTATTTGTCCTGACTTTCTGTTCCTTCATCTCACCTGACATTCCCTGAGAATATTTTACATCCTTGATGACAAGTCTTTTAAGCAATTCTACCTGATAACCCCACTATATAGTGACAGAGTTACTGATTTGTTCCATGAGGAGATAAGAAGAGGAGCACTATTCATATCAAAGACAACTGGTCCCACTTCCAGGTCCATCTTTGGGCCAAGATATGTAGTCGCCAACAGTGAGTTGGCGACTATATTTTTTGAGTCCTGGCGCAAAGTAAGATCCATCTGTTTTGCCCAGCCGTTTGCCTGAGTGCCACAAAATGGTCCTGTTATTAGTCTTATTTGTGGTCTTATTTGAGGTTAGGTATAATGTAAATAAATTTCAGTTCTCCTCGTGATGCGTACAGCATGGGAATTAAGATGGGTGGTGTTGGTAGTTGTAAGTGATGTTGAGTCTCTATTTTTTCAATTGCTCTGTTTTCTTTGGATTGGGAAACAAACATTTAAGAATGAGTTTGTCATCTGGAAGGATTGTTGTGACCAAGTTTCCCTCAACAGGATACAAGATGTTATTTTTGAGCCTCATTACCCTCACCAAGAGAAAAAAAAAAAGAAGAAAAAAGGAATAAGAAAGAAAGTGAAAGTAGAGAAGAAACAAGCAGAAATAGAAGAAAAAGATCAAAGAGGAGAAGGAGAAATGGCATTGGGTGGGAAATGAAAATTGGTACACTGACCATCTATTCATATCATTGATTTAATTATTTTGAGCTGATAGTTCAATTCATTCAACATCTGGCAAATTGAGGAAAAGGAAACCTGACTGATTGAATTGAATTACTAGTTGTTAGTTAAATGTTTATATGTAAATATTCAGCCTAGTTTTTATCACCTTTTCATGTCTAAACTAGAGAATGAATTCGTTTCACTAACCATATTTTGTTGGTGAGTAGAACAATGCCAGTTGGTGATTCAGATTTATCCAGAGGTAGGCAGTTTTTACATTTCTGAATCATTTTTCAGAGATTATTGTTGTTCAATATATTTATATTATATCTCATATAATTTCTGAGCACAAGTTATTTTTGTCAGTTTCTTTTATGAATGTTTTGCTGCCTTATAAGGAAATATGTGCACTCCCCTCCTCTCATTCAGTTGTCCCTGGTGACGCCTCCATAATTTCTGCCTTTACTCTGGTTCATTTTTAGCCTAATTCAGGCATGTGAGAGGAGGGGGAAAAGTTTAGTTAGTCAATGTCAGTGATTTTTTAAAAATCTAATCTCATTCATGAGTGAATTTAGTGTGAACCTGAGCATGTTTACACTTAAAATCCATGTACATCAAAAAGACCAATTACCCAAAATATTCCTCTATACATTTCAAGAGAAAAAGACAACAGGAATCACAAGTAAGAACTACATATGCTTTCTAATAATAGTACAATTTCGGGGTGATTTGTGATTATGCTCTCGTATGGGTTGATATTAAAATATTACCTTGCACTAATGTGAAATTGGACATAAACATGACATTTAGTGTTACAAATATATAGAAAATATTCTGCCATGCTATAAAGTGAATGAAAGCAAATTATATTACCTCATTTTATATTTTAAAAACTAAATTTTTCTAAATCCCATTGTATCAGTTTTTCAAAGCTAAAAGTAAGGATGATTTAATTCTTGTGTGTGATGTGATTTTTTTAATTTAAAAATACTATTATCTTATTTATAGATGGTGTTGTTTGAAGAAAGAAAAGATTCAAAAAATAGTATAATATTTTAAGCCTAATATTTATTATATACTTGGAGCTCTTAATGCCTGGACTGTTACTTAATTTAGAATTAAAAATACATATTTTAAAATTAAGCAACATGCTTACAGTTACTTGAACCAGGGAGTTTTGTTCAGACTCTCTTGATCTTCCTATGCTGCTTCAAACAGCAGTGGATGCATGTGACAAGATGTACAATATGATGTGAAATGGGGCACGCTAAACCTGTAATACAGTACATTTCAATGGCCATTTTGTGTTGTTAAATATGTTCATTTAGCCCTTCTTCACCATCTACCTCACCAGCTATTCAGTCACTGGAAAGTAGCAGATCTAGCATTTTTTACAATTCTATCTGAAGTCATAATTTCCCTTTAATATGTGTATTCGGACCCATAGATTTTCTTCTTTATTCCCTGAACTTAATATTTTCTGTAATCTTTAGGCTGTACAAATTATTTAGGAGTTTTTTTTTAATCAGAATATAGCTAAAATTCAGAAACATTGAGTTTCTAGTCGTATCATTATGAAGTCCTTAACGTGGAGGCATATTTTGTTTTTCAGAATTGCTTTTTTTTTCTCCTCTTTAGATCCTTTTCTTTTCATTAAAAAACTACTCTGGGAAGAGGGTTTTTTTCGTTTTCTTTTTCCTTAACAGAAAAAAAAAAAGAAAAAGAAAAAAAGAAAAGCCACGCTTGACTGATAATGCATTGCTTTGGATGGTGAAACATTATGAAAGTTTAATTTTTAATTAAATCTGAAATACCAATTATAACTGAAAGAGATTTTAACCTGTTTCTTTTCAGACTGCCTGAAGTTACATTTAGAGACTGAAATCACTGCACCTTAAAAACAAAAGATTGAGCTGCACTGTATTCCTGTAAGTCAAAGCTTCCTGTACCTTCTTCTATGTTTCTGTGACCAACCCAAAAAAGGGCAAAAACATTGGTAACGTAGTAACCAGACATGAGTAAAAATTTGAATGTCCCTGAAGAAATATATGTTTGAATGATTTTCTTCTTAAAAAAAAAAAAAAAAGTTGTTGGTCTCAATATTCAGTGTGTCTTTTTTATCCAACCTAAATTGTGAATCCTTTCTTTTGGCTGGTTTGAATTTCATTAGGGAGGGTGTCACCCACTGTGCATGAGCACAGTGACACACACTCTGTCTGGAAAGATCCTTGCTTTTTTATTTTATTTTATTTTATTTATTTTATTTTATTTTATTTTTACCAGTCTCACTGAAGGTAAAAGATTTCTTATGGAATCAAAGTAGATTTCATTTTCCTTTGTGATGTCATTAGAAATTTTTAGCCTTTGTGTCAATGGAAATGGAGAGAAAGAAAGTTCATGATGACATCACAAGATTCTGTTGCCTTGAGGACTTTGGGCAAAACTAAGTAAAATGCATAATTCCCTTGTGTGCGTGTGTTCCCCATTCTGCTACGAAGCAGTCAAAATAGCACATCTTATGTCTTCCCGTGAGCTACAAGGCTGTCTCTCAGAGCCCCATTGTTCCATAAATGCATGTCAGAGTCTACCACAGTCTGGTCTACCCTTATTTAGCTGCTGTTTTGTCAATGTACTTGGAAGAACAATTAACATTTGGGATTTCAACGTCTGAATAACAGGCAGTGAATAGAACCCAAGCATATAAAAGATTCAGACGCCCAGGGTAAGAAAACAGAAGCTTATAGTTGGTGAAGAAAAAAAGAAAAGCATTTTTAATGCTGCACTCAAAGGTTGTGAAATACTACAAGGAAAGTCAATCTGTTTTTATTTTTAATTTTAGATCAAAATGTACATTTTGGTAATAAAATCCAGAAGCTTATGATGTCTTCCTCAGTTTTACAGTTTAATGTATTGCAAGTTCTTTCGCTAAGAGTCTTAAAACACTTACCCTTCCATTGTTGGAATGCCAGATGTGGAGTCTACTGTATTGTGGATTTTAGAGTGTCACAGCCCCCAATCAACAGAGTACGCTAAAGGTGATTCAGACGATTGCTTCCATTTTCACTGTAGTTCACTGCACTCTTTATTGACTGTAGTTCTTGTGTGTTGACAGTAGACAGTTCTGGAGTTGCTTATATGTCTCTGCCTATGGTCTGAATTCTTGCTAAGTTTATTTTTGTTAAGAGATGATGCATGGACAGAGCAAGGTCACCTTACTGTCATTGCATCTGGTGAAATGAAGGAGACTTTGGCAGTTTGTGTATATTGCCCACTGAGCATGGTGCCTGGCTGGTATGAGTGAATAAATGATGGTTATTGTTATTGTTGTCATAACTACAACAGTTCAAACCCACAGACAGTAAGGTCTCTAAGAGCAGGGGCTCTTTCTTACTCATTTTTGTAATTTCTAACCCTTGGCACAATAATAGGTAATCATGAAATAGCTGTTATTAGTTTAATTTGAAAACTTTTTAAAAGTCAGAAATCCAGCGTTCATTCTGTCAGAGAATATTTGTTGTAAACACAGGTTGAATACAGTTTTTGACAGTCAGGAAGAAGATGATAAAGGAATTTGCCAAACACAGTCCTTCTGCTTATCATATCATACGAGGTATCTGTCTCCCAGCCCCTTACCTCATTGACTTTACACTTCTTTTTCCTGACCAAAGTGAGAATTGCCCATTCATGCCATGTCCTTTCACCTGTGAAATGGTCTTCAGCAGTTTTCCACTTAAGTTATGTGTTTTATATCCCACACACTAGAATCAACTCCACAAGTAAATATGCCCAATTCCAGGGTAGATGATGCTCTGATACCTCAGTTTGTCTTATTGCCATATGATAGATTTTGTTTCAGGGAAATGAGACAAGTGGTACAATAAGTATTGGGTCAAGAGGCCAGGGATTTGGGAAGGAACCATTAGCAGAATGTACTTTTAGTGCATAAAAAGCTAGGACCAGCTTTTCAACACTAATATGACCACAATATTCTTTAGAACTCAGAACCATTTGACACCTTCTAAGTTCAGTTTCCTTTTTTTTCTTTTCTGCATACATTTCTCTGCCCCTCTTCCCCACCATCACTTTTTAAAATTTATTTCCAAAAGGGATTCTTTCATTTTTATTAAATGAGCTTCTGGTGATGCAAATTAAGGCTCTCATAAAACTTGACCTCTGAGGCAATACTAAAATGATGAAATTTAGGCTTAGTGAATTGTACTGTTATCATGTTCAATAACATTTAAGGACATAAAAGAATTTTATAAAAACATTTTATATATTTTAAGATTAAAAAGTTTAGGCAAATGTTAAGGGCAGAGCATCGCCAAACATTATAGTGGGAAAGGATGTAAGAAACAAAGTCTAGTGACTTCATTTTTAAATAAGTAAATCGAGGCACAGGGTAGGGCACAAAGATTACACAAACCATATTGACCACCATCACAGATCATCCTTAGAGACCTAGACGTGATAGTCTATCTGAATTTACAATCTGAGGCTTCAATCTTTCCTGTACAATCAGGGTCTAAGCAGTGTTTCCTGAGGGGCAAGTTGCCTTGGGCTCATTTTTTGAGACTTGTTGAACTGTAGTCCCCTTCATCAGAATCTCAAATTCATATATAAAGGAGCATCCTGAAAACATTGGTTGTTATCAAAAGAGGTTTTTTTGGTGTGTTTTTTTTTGTTTGTTTGTTTTGTTTGTTTTTTAATTTTGTTCCTGGTATCATGCCTTTGGTTGAGCAACGAGTCCTGTAGAGGCAAATTTATTTGGTTGACTTAATATTCTTTATGATGATTTACAAAGTGGACATAAGACCATTAGAACTTCAGTAGTTTAATTGGGCTTACAGGCATGATGAAACCAGTAATCTGAACAGAACCATTGTGATGTGGAATTCAAACTTCCCAAGGGTGTGCACCACGCATGGTGTCAGAATGTCACTGTTGCCAGGTGTCATTTCCATCAGAGAAAAGTTTTCCAGAGTCAGAAAAAAAAAAGAAATAAGCTTTAATATTTTAAAATCAATTACTTGCTCTGATCATTTGTTTCACATTGCTTTCGTTGGATTCTGTCATTTACCAATCCAAAGAGGCTATGGTAAAAACCTTTCTGTTATTTTACCCAGAGCTAAATTCTGGACATTTTCTAGTTTCCTCCTTTATTTTAACCCATCCAGGCCTTCCCTCTCTCCACCATGTACTGAAAGTTAGTGGCCTAAGTCTTTGTGCCTCAAAGACAAAGAGACAATAGTTCTGCCCTTTAAAAATTCCATGGAAGCTTTGGCATATAGAGAAGGAGGAATCGAGACATGGCGATACCAGAGCATGGTCCTAGATGTAGATGTTCAACAAAGTTCTCTCTTCAAACCTCTTCTCCATTTTCTTTATAATAATGAATTAATGTTCTGTGCCTCCTATGAACAAAATATTTTATCAAGATACACAGATAAATAACATATTTTCTGTTATTAAGAAATTCATAATTTATCTGGGAAAAACACATCTTTCTTATAGACAAAAAATGTTATGGAATAGCAGAGGAAGTAAATGGTTATCATTTTTTTCTGGGCCATGAAGGAATAATGTGATACTAGCAAGAAGCCTATGAAGAGGGAGTAATAAATGAAAGTCAGGAGGACATTGAATAGTATTGGTGTCATTTCAACATAGAATGCTTGTTGGGGCCAGTGACTAGAGGAGGAATTGGATGAGAACCATAATATATGGGAGGATCAGTCTTCCAAAGTGTGGGTTGCAACGCATTAATAGGTCATGAAAGTTTAAAAGATCACATGTACTAGAATCACAGGAAAATTAACATTTTTTAAAGCACATCACATATTTTTAAGATACTAGATAGCAAAATAAGTGTATTTCTTGTGAGAATTATGCACCAAAATATAAAAGCAGCTTAAACATGATAGAGCTTTTAACTATTTAACTCATGTAATCCTAATTAAGGGATAAAATTATTTTCTTCCTTATATATGAGAAAATGATGGAGTTAAGCAATTTGCCCCAGGTTATACAACAGGTAAATAGTAGACACAGGATGTGATCATATCTGTCATACTCCACGTTCATACTCTTCTCATGACTTGACACAGCTTTTCAGAGTTACATGACTTCAATTATTTCACTATGGATAACTCAGAAATTTGTATCTCCAGTCCTGATATGTCTTCAAAACTTTAGTCCTATATTTCCAACATCCTTATTGAAATCTTCAACTAGAAATCACACTAGTTTCTCTGAGTCAGTATATCAAAACTAAATTTATTCTTCTACTTGAAAACCATCCCACTTTTGACTATCCTAGCTTTTCTAACTCCAATTCTCTAGGACATCTTTACTCAAAATATATCATTCTTTCCTCCTCTTCCTCCTAGATGTCCAGTAAGTGGTCAAGTCTCATTTATTCTCTTTCTTTGATATCTGTTCCAGTCAGGATTTTATCTTCTCTTGCTTACAAAAATCTCCTAATTGGAAGAGATGGAGCAGGGAGATCAGTTTATCCTAAACACTGCTGCCCCATTAACTTTCCCAATATAGGAGCACTAAGATTATGTCGCCTTTGTTCAGATAAAACTTTCAATAATTCTGTGTATAACAATCCCTAATCAATATACATGACATCCTAAAATCTAACTCTAATCCCATTTCTTAGTTAATTGTCACCTACCCGGTTGTATGTACTGTAGACTCAGGCCAAGTTCTCTTACTCACCTTTATTCATATTGTTCCAGCATCTGGAATATCCATCATTCAATTTTTTCATATGCAAATCCAACCCATCCTACCAAATTCATTTCCAATGTTATTAATTTCATGAATCCTTCTTTCCTTGACCTGGACAGAAACAATCCACTCTCCCCTAACTACCAAATTTACTTACCACCTGTAGTGACCCTGCTGACACTTGATTTTGGACTTGTAGCTGCCAAAACTGTGAGATAATAAATATTGGGTATTATTTATAAGCCAACAAGCTTGTGGTAACTTGTCACAACAGCGCTAAGAAACTAATACAATACTCATCTACACTTTTATTGAGACACGAATTACTTTCTGTATTTTATAGCACTTTATGTGTATGCCTTATTCCCTTACTAGAAAACAAAATTTTAAGGGAATAGTCCATATTTAGTTAACATTTCTTAGCCCTACTGAATCTACCACAATAGAATCATTAATTCATTATTTAACTATACTTAATACTAGAAATATAGAAATGTTCCCTTAGATCTTCATCATGAAATTGATAGTCTCCTAAGGAAATTAGACATGAAATAAATGCAAACATAATTACAACATTACAAGCTGTGGTCCACATAAAGAGTTATGTATGCAAGACAACATTGAGTGGGGGAAATCTCTTATACTGTCCTTTGGGTGTTCAGGACAGAATTCTCAGAGAGAGTGTCCTTTGATTTGAGCATTGAGGGACAGAAAATAATATCAGCCAGGTGAAGAATTTGGGGTAGGGAAGGGAGTATGGGAGGGGAGAAAGCTCCAGATAGAAACTGCATATAGAAAATCCTGTATTCAAATGCAAAGCTTTGAATACAGACTTTCTGTATTCAAAGAACTAAAAGGACTTCAGAGTGGCCAGAGCAAAGTGAGCAAAGCAGAATGGCTGGAGGTGTGGTCAGAGAAATGCCAGAGTGAGGAATTTGAATTTTATTCTGAATGCAGTGGGAAAGCACATAGTAAATACACACAAAAATACCAATTGAAGGATAGCTCAAGAATAGGACAAGATCAAAATTAATTCAAAGGTAAATAATATACACATGCTAATAAAATCCATACATTTATTTTAAATCCTTCCTGAAGGTTTACCTCTGAGTTTGAGGAGAGCTTGGACTTCTGAAATTGAGGTCTTATAATTCAAAACAGATTTCTCACTTGCATAAACAGAGTAGATCTCTGACAACCTTCTAAGATAAGGTCAAGTTAATTTTATTTTCTTTCTAGTTAATAATTATTAAAATTCTGTTGTTGGTTAACGGATTTCTTATTTTTGTTTATTTTTAAGTGGATGTCGTGTAATGTAGAGATGCATACCAAAAATGTGTTTTGTTCCTAGAATGTATTTTTTATCTGTTAAACCTTAATCTCATTTTTAATTTTGGTGTATTTTATCATGTGCAATGACCAGGCACCTGGAGGCATAGAAAACCTTGAAAATAAATCATCATTATTCTCATTATTACTACCTACAACATTACTGGATTTCTGGATTGAAGAACAATCCAGGCTTTTTTTAAGTATGATGCATTAACAACCTGGTATGCCACTAAGCCAGAATAGAGGTATTGGTTTGTTTGCAAAGCGATGGAAATTATCCCCTTTTGCAATTAAAGAAGAAACAGAGTAGAGGGAATGTGGAAATTAAACCGTAGAGAAGTAGCTTAAGCTCTAAAGATATGAGGATTTATCTGCTATAGCTCAGTAAAAAGACCCTGGAACCAGAAAATATTATAGTGACAAGGAATCTTAGGAATTATTTATTCTAACCTCTTCATTTTGGAGACGAACAAAATTCAGGCCTAGAATTCCCATCCAAGTCATAGTTAAATAGTTAATGGCAGGGCTGGTACTGTAATCCCAATACTCAGGAGCTAAATTACCACAGCCAAACAAGCTAATATGTGATCAAAGCCCCTATCATAACCCTTTCAAGGTCTTGGGTAGAAAAAGAAATATTAAGTGCAGGAGATGAGTCTACGTACAAACCTTAATTAATAAAAAATCTGAACAATATATATTAGAATCCATTTACCTAATATACCAGACACTGTATAAAGAGTTGTCTGTAATCCTTGCTACCACACTCAGCAACTACCCAGCAAAGTAGGAACCATTCCCATTTTATAATGAAAAAACTGAGCCCCAGAACAATTAAGTAGCATCTAAAATTGCAAAGCCAGTAAGTGAGGTTTGTGTTACCATTAGACTTAACTGATTCAAACTCTGTGCTATCTCCCGCTTGGTGTTTTTAAATCTGTTGCATTTAGTTATGGCCTGAGCTAGTGTGGTCACAGAGGTCATTAGTTCTCTAATAGCCCAAATGTCTAAAAGACTGAAAAAATTTAGGAGGGTAAGAAAAATAGTTACATTTAGCAGATGCCCTCTCCATAAAACTCTTCACATTTAATTCTCACAGCATTGACTGTAGATTGATGTCATAATCCATAGTTCACAGTATCAGAAACTGAGGCTCAGTGAGATTACATTGCTCTATACATTTTAGTGGAAAAAAGCCTGAGCCTGCATTCATACTCTGATCTATCTGACTATAAGTGTTCTTCCTATTTGTCTACCCACATCCAAGTCTGTTCTTCTCTTGGATGCTAGTTAGTTTTCTATGGTTTACACACCTCATCTGGCAAAGTAGAATTGTAATACCTGCTGTCATAGACTTCCCAAAAAGGGAGAGTGCCTTGAGAGGTTGGCTTTATATCATAATGGCTGGAAATAAATATAATGTCCTCTATATGTTTCCTCCTTTGAAAAATGGGGATCTGGGAAGATTGGTAAAGTCTTTAGCATTAGACTTTCATTTCTGCATCATCTTGATTTACTGTGTGTCTGTGCCCAGCACCCCATCATATCACATATAATAGTTCCAATAACCTAAATCTACTGAAAAAAACCTTTGAAAAATGAATGAGAAGTAAAAAACTGTAATTATTAGACCAATAAGAAGGAATAATTCCAATGTTTAATAATTGGGGGTTGGTTTACATTTTTCTTCTTAAGATTAACTTAATTAAAGCCTTATAATGTGATCAGAGGTAAAGGCCTATGAAGGTACTCAGCCTGATTGCTGCTATCAAAATGCAAAACTTTGGGGCCAGGCACAGTGGCTCATGCCTGTAATCGTGTCACTTTGGGAGGCCGAGGCGTAAGGAACACTTGAAGTTAGGAATTCGAGACCAGCCTGACCAACATGGTGAAACTCTCTCTCTACTAAAAAATACAAAAAAAAATTAGCCGGGGTTGGTGGCGGGTTCCTGAAATCCCAGCTACTTGGGAGGCTGAGGCAGGAGAATCACTTAAACTCAGGAGGCAGAGGTTGCAGTGAGCCGAGATCGCACCATTGCACACCAGCCTGGGCAACAAAGCAAGACTCCATCTCAAAAAAAAAAGAAAAGAAAAGAAAAAGAAAAAGAAAAACTTTGAAAATTCAAACGTACTTATGAATTGCTAGCACTGTTTTCTAAAGACCAGTGAGGACTACATTTGAAGTGAATCCCTTGGTAAAACCAGGACACAGAGATGGATGGGGTTGAAACATTGCTGATGATGGGTGCCACTGCAGACATAACCCTGAATTACCTTCCATGTGTGCCAACTTTAGGAGCACTACATGTAAACACCCCCATTTCTGAAGAGGTCATTTTCTATTACTGACACACTTGAACAAGTATTCTAAAGCCAACTCTCACTGTAGAATAATTATCTGAGTCTGGGAATGGGACGTGGGGCATCAGTATACATAACAATTTTATGGTAATTAGAAGCAATGCTACCTGGTAGGGTCCTCCAGTAGTTGTTTCTTCCCCCTACTTCTTGAGCTTTGACTTCTGAGATTATCTCTGTGAAAGGCCTTAGCAGTCCATTAAAATCTTCTAAAGTAAGGCAGTTAAAAAATATCTTTCCTGCTTAGCAGAAGGGACTTTGTTCTTTGGCACCACCTTGCTCTTTGCAGTATGTTGCTAGTAGCCCTAAATCAGAATGTGCATTAATATATCTTTTGAATTGCTTGGTCTCCTCAGGAGAAAAAAAAAAATGTTTTCAACAATCTTATAATATTTTGTTAAAAATCCAATTCTGGTTCAATGTTTTGTTCTCAAAGGAATTTTGAATGAAGAAAAAGCTTTTGTAAGAGGGAGGAAGCTTATCTAATCTCTTCAAGACTGATGAGAAGCAATCAGGAGCTTGTGACTCTTTGAAACAGTAAATTTCTAGGGAATTGGGCACACGTTTCTCAGGAACAATAAAGAGTGTTACACGTCAGGTTGGCTCTAAATGCACCCCTTCATGTATCCCAAAAGACAATTTGAAAGCACCATTCTCTGAGTCAACTGGAAAAGGGAGGAGGCCATGCTGAGCTGAGATTCTTTCAGGGGGTCATGAGACACTGAATACAGAATGGAGATCACTCTTCTGATTACTGTCGAATTCTCAGTTATAACCTTTTATAATAAAATGTCTTCAAAGATGTAGGAAAAAAATTGGCTCAGACAAGAGAGTTACTGGGTATTAGAAGATTTAGATTTTTGACAAGGTCTTCTACTTGTTTGCAAATATACTATCTTGACCATATAAAATTTGCCTAACCTTTGCTACAATTTCACTGAATTGTTCTTTGCTTACATTACTTGATATTTTAAGACTTTGTTAGATAATCAATAAGTGATAGATGTGTAGCATTGTTACTGTTGCCATTGTTACCATCAGTGTTCTCTTCCCTTCTCTGGGTTAGGGTTGGCAGGTACGGCTATGAACCTGGGTTACACATCTAACCCCACATCTGCTCATCTTGTAGCACTGGAAAGTGTGAGGGGCCTGACTAGACTCTGGCTGCTCAGTAGTTAACTTACATTCATCTCACCTGAAAAACTTGTCAGTGACGTTTTAGTCACAAGCCTTTTAGAAGATAGAAAAACAGTTTGCATGGAAAGCTCTCGTTTTAAAATAAAAACTGATTATATCAAGCTAACTGAGACTCTCTAATTGATGACATAATACTGTCTGCATTATCATTGCACTTACCACTAGCGAGGCAGCAAGTATAATTGAAAGGAAAGAGTATGGGGCTAGCTGGAGACTTGATTCAGGTGTTGTCAGTTTTGTCTTAACATCATTTTCCTTATCTGTAGGGGACACTTTCTCCTATCTTAATGACATATGCAAAAAAGTCAAATGATATATGTGAAGTATTAAATATTTAGAGTTCCATGGAATAAGGCTAGTTTATAAATATCATATATTACAATAGAAGTACTAGTGGAAATGTAAATCACTTTGAGGTCTCAAGAGTAAGGTCCTTTATCTGAGCTCTTAGTGGTTGGAAATTTGTTTTTGAGTCATCATATGGGGAAGTCTTCTGTTGCTACTAAATACTGATCATACATTGGAAACAATGAAGAATGAATTGCTAGTGACATATTGCTTCTTTTACATAGTTGCTTTAAAAGCATTTGTTACTATAAATTCTCTGAGAAGGTCCTCTTAAATTAAAAAAAAAAAAACTTACTGTTATGTCTCCCCTATTATAGTCAGTGACTTTCTGGAGGGCAAAAAACCAGGAGTACCTCACTAATTTTCTTTCTTGGTCACCAAAGCTGGTACCAGATAGGTCTTCAGTGTTTGTTGAGCATCCTGTGTAAAAATTTAGTAATACTTTTAGTAAAATTTGTAAAAAAAAAAAAAAAAAGTGTACTGATTTCATGAATTTGACTACATTCATATCATATGATATGGACAGATGATACATCCATGTTATTGAAGATAATGCAGCCATTAGGAAAAGAATGAATTATATCTATAGCTGTTAACCTGGAAGAATGACCATAATTTTCAGGGTAATGAATATTTATGAGTAAATATGTTGTGTATGTTTATATGAACATGAAGAAAGCTATAGAAAATAATTCATACCATATTCTTCACACTGGTTATTTCACAGAGTTGGGAACAGAAAAAAGGAATCAGGAAAGATTATTAATTTTTTGTTTAAATAGCTTTTATTGTTTCACTAGTTACAATGAACATCTATTATTAAAGAAGTTTGCAAATTAATACATAAAATTATTTTAAAAATTCTTTCAGTCTCCGATAAGCAGACTGAGAAAAGTAATCAGCACACAGAAGTTTTAGTTTCATTTGTATTGCAACTTCTGTAGCACAAAAGAAAATGCATACTCTAAGTAGACTGATTCATTTAATCAACAAATATTTCCTGAGCTCTAGTTGGTACTAGTTCTTGTTAATGAAAATGTCTGTGTGTATGTGTGTGTGTGTGTGTGTGTTTGTGTGTGTATTCACCGTGCTTTTGTATATAAGATAAATGTTTACTTAGATGATAAATTACATCATGTTTCACTTATAAACCTCAGGACAAGTGTTTAAATGGAACAAAAAATATGCACAATCAAGACACTTGACGACATTTCCAAAACTCTATAATCTGCTTAAATATTTACCTGTTTATCTTCTTCTCACCTCATGACTTCCACAGACCATTTTCATGACTTTTGTTCTAGTATAAGTTTTATAATAGCAGATCCTTATAATCTAGATATTAATTATCCTTGTGACTGATGCCTCTTCTACTCCTAATTCTAAAAGGATACTTAATCTTTTCTAGCTTGAGTGGATCTTTTGCTATTTATAATTCTAAATTTCTCTTCCCTTCATCTCAGTATGCTCCAGGCCCTAACTGGCTTTTAAAATTACCTTCACTTGTTTACTCTTAGCTCCCCCAACTCAGGATCATTTTTTCTCAGAGGTTCCTAATTGTAGCTGCATATTAAAACCTATAAAGTTTTTTTTTTAATGTTAATGCATTGGACCCACCCAGATGTTCTGCTTTGGTTGGTAAAAGATGGAGTCTAGTTGCACGCTAACCCCTTGTAGGAACCCAACTCCTGTTTCATCTTAAAATTTTCAGTTCCGTGAAGTCAAATTTAACATGCTCCTTCACATTGGAAACCATTTTTCTGTATAATGACTGCTTCTCTAAGCAGACAAAAATAAAGCTTTAACATTATGCATAATACAGCTCTATGTATCATCACAGAGACATGCATGTGACATGCATACAAACACATATGTTAAGCTAATGACCAAATTTGAACACATAAGTTGATAAATATACAATTGCTTTTTAGATCCTATGCGTGAAAATAATTAATTAGACCTTGTGACCAAACTTAAAAAGTCCCCTGATATGGTTTGGCTCTGTCCCTACCCAAATCTCATCTTGAATTGTAGCTCCCATAATTGTCGTGTGTTGTGTGAGGCACCCAATGGGAGGTACTTAAATCACAGGGGCGGTTTTTCCTGTGCTGTTCTCATGATAGTGAATAAGTCTCAGGAGATCTGATGGTTTTATAAAGGGTAGTTCCCCTGCAAACACACTCTCTTGCCTCCCTCCATTTAAGACATGCCTTTGCTCCTCCTTCACCTTCTGCCATGATTGTGAGGCCTCACCAGCCATGTGGAACTGTGAGTCCATTAAACCTCTTTTTTAAATAATTACTCAGTCTTGGGTACATCTTTATTAGTAGTGTGAGAGCAAACTAATACATCCTGTTTAAACCTAACTATTGTAAATGAAATGTCCTCTATTCCTAAAGAGTGTCAGAATATGACTTGAGTCTGACTAGTGAGGAAAAAACTGGTGGCTGACAATAATGTCAAAAGGAATGCACAGTTGATAGCCAAAAGGTGAAAACAATCCAAATGTCCATGAATGGACAAATGGATTAACAAAATGTGGTCCATACATAGAATTGAATATCATTCCTCCTTAAAAAGAAATCAAATTCTGACATATGCTATAGCATGGATAAAACTTTAATGCATTATGCCAAGTAGGTACCTAGAATAGTCAAATTCCTAGAGACAGAAAGTAGAATAGAGGTTACCAGGGGCTAGGAGGAAGGGGAAATGGGATTATTATTTAATGGTTACAGAGTTTGAATATGGAAAAGTTAAAATGTTCTAGAGATGGAGGTGGTTGTGATACTTGCATAGCAGTGTGAGTATACATAATGCCACTGAACTGTACACTTAAAAATGGTTAAAATGGTCAATTTTTAATATATATTTTACCACAATAAAAAAATGTACCTTTGAAAACTCTTTAAAAATATCAGTGAAAATACATTGCAGTTACAGGGTTTAGAAGAAAAATTGAACTACATAGTCTGTTCACAGAATCATTAGAGTTTTATGAAATATGGTAATTTATTGGCTTAAGTAACAGTCTTCACCTTGCTGTCATACTTACAAAATTCAAATACTGGTATTATCCTTGATTCACAAGCAGTAATGACTGTAATAAACTATTAGAGACTATGTTTTAAACAAGCAGAGAATTATTTAAATTTGTAGCTATGTTAGACATTCTCATTTTGGTCAACTAATGGCAGAGAGATAGAACTGCAGGTTTCTTTTTCATCAGCATTGTTATCTCTTACCAAATTATCTTATTGGTAGGAGAAACCATGGCTTTACTTGAGCCTGTATTTTCCAATAATTCAATATGTAATCAGTTACTCCCTTTTTTTCCTCTGAAAATGTTGAATATTTTTACTGACATTAATAAACTTCTTAGTATATGGTTCTATGAATTTTAACATATATATAGATTTATGTAACAAGCACCACCACCACTATCAGAATATGAAAGAGTTCCATCACACTGAAGAACTTCTTCCTTTATCCATCCTCTCACCACTAACTCATGGCAACCACAGATCTTTTTATCATTATAGTTTTGTCTTTCCGAGAGTTGTCATATAAATGGATATATATACATATATACGTGTATATATGTATATATATGTATATGTATATATACACGTGTATATATGTATATATATGTATATGTATATATACACGTGTATATATGTATATATATGTATATGTATATATACATATATATACACGTATATATGTATATATATGCATATATATACACGTATATATATGTATGTATATATGTATATGTGTGTTTGTGTGTGTGTGTATATATATATGTATATATGTAACCTTTTAAGACTGGCTTCTTTCACTCAGCTTGATGCATTAAGACTCATTCGTGGCTGGGTATGGTTAGCTCATGCCTGCAGTTCCAGCACTTTGGAAGGCCAAGGGAGGAGGAATGCTTGAGCCCAGGAATTCGAAACCAGCCTGGATGACACAGGGAGACCCTATCTCTAAGGAAAAAAAATTTTTTTAATTGGGTAGGCATGGTGATGTGCACCTGTGGTTCCAGCTACTTGGGAGGCTGAGGCAGGAGGATCACTTCAGCCTGGGAGGTTGAGACTGCAGTGAACCATGATCATGCCACTGCACTTTAATCTGGGCAATAGAGTGAGACCCTGTCTTTAAAAAAAAAAAAAAAATATTCTTTCATATCATTGCATGTTTCACGATTTGTTTCTTTTTTATTGCTAAGTAGTGTTCCTTTGTATGGATATACAGAAGATCATTTACCATTAATTCACTGAAAGACATTTGGGTAATTTCCAGTTTTGCATTCCCACTGGCAATGTATAAGAGTTTCAGTAGCTCCATATCCTTGTCAATATCCTTGTCAATACTTGATATTAGTATTTTTTTTATTCTAGTCATTATAAAAGGTGTGTAATGGAAATACTTTTTTTCTTTTAGCCACATTTTTTTTTCTTCAAGCTGTAGAAGATAATGTGATTCTGGAGCTGTAATCTTTTCTGATTCTCCTTTTTAGTACATTCTATTTCTATGTACTATTTTCCACAGGAAAAAATATCTATTATTATTATATTTCTGATACTATTATTTTCCCCCACTCCTCTTGGAAATTCTGTTTTTTCCTATGACAGTATATTAATTCAATTTTTTAGTTTTTCTAAAATTCCTTTTTTGTGTGATTTCACTTTTATGTGGAATCTTTTTAAAAAGAAGCTGAAAACCATCATTCTCAGCAAACTAACACAAGAACAGAAGACCAAACACCGCATGTTCTCACTTATAAGTGGGAGTTGAACAGTGAGAACACATGGACACAGGGAGGGGAACATCACAAACCGGGGCCTGTCAGGGAGTGGGGGTCTGGGGAAGGGATAGCATTAGGAGAAATACCTAATGTATATGACAGGTTGATGGGTGCAGCAAACCACCATGGCACGTGTATACCTATGTAACAAACCTGCAAGTTCTGCACATGTATCCTAGAACTTAAAGTATAATAATAATTAAAAAAGGAAAAAAAAAAGAAATGGTGTTTCTCACTACTATGGTTTGTGATGTATTGAAAACATGGCTATTCACTACCATAGCACACATTTGCCTATGTAACAAACCTGCACGTCCTGTACATGTATCCCAGAACTTAAAATTAAATTAAGAAAAAAAAAGTAGATTTCAAAAGTGTAGAGAATAAAATGGTGATTGCCAGGAGCTGGGGACAGGGATATCAGGAGAAGTTCGTCAAAGGGTACACACTTTCAATTATAAAATGAATAACTTATGGTGATCAAATATACAGCCTAGTGACTATAGTTAATAATACTGAATTGCATCCATTAAATTTACTCAGAGAGTAAGATCTTCAGTATTCTCAGCACACACACACACACACACACAATGGTAACTATATGAGGTGATGGATATGTTAATAATCTTGACTGTGATAATGTGTATTTGATAACCATCACATTGTACATATTAAATATGTAAAATCGTCAGTTTTACCTCAATAAAACCAGGAAAAAATACTGAAAACTACCCCAAAACACAAAGTAAAATATAATAATAATAAATCACAATCAATTCCACCACTTAAAAAATAAATTTTAACTAGAAGTGAAAAAACTTCCCTCTGTCCCTAAAATCTTCTTCTGTCACCCCCTAAGATAACCACCGATAACATTCAACACCTGATGTGCTAATCTCAAATAATTTTATTTCAGCTACCACATTCTTAATATAATTTGTCTCCACATTAGAAGTACAAAGAGAATATAATTTAATAGTTTGAAGATTATCCCTTCCTGTTGTATTATGTATTTTTCATCTAACTGGTTGAGATACAGCAAGTTTTCTCTCCAATTATACAATTACCTAAATGGCATGACATCTCTGATTTTGCCTCGACCCACAAAGCCTAAAATATTTAAGATTTTGCCCTTTATGGAAAATGTTTGTCAACTCCTATTTCAGCTGAAGGATCTAAAGCCCAGAAAAGTTAGATGATGTTCCCAAGGTATTGGTTAGATCCATTTTGTGTGTGTGTGTCCTTTGGGGTCAGACTATTCTAATATTTTATGGATTCTGGAGTATGTCTGGTTTGAATCCTACATCCACCTGTTACTACCTTGTTGATGTAGAGCAAGTGACTTCCCTTTGCCTCAGTTTCCTTATTTCTAATATAGTATTGTTGTTAGCATTAAATAATATATGTGAAATAATTACAATGTGCTTTGCACATGGTTAGTACTCCAGTTAACTGTTAGCTATTATTATAATTGGTGTCAATGTGTTTAATTCACAGGCTATCCTAAAGAGAAGGGATAAATGTTAACATCTGATCCAGTCTCATTTTCTTAAAATAGCAGCGATGTTATATCATCTGTAATCTGAGGAAAAACTGGCATTTATCCACATTCTCATTTTTGAAGTATGGTTTATTCATCCTTCTTTACAATAGCTTTACAAGTTAATAGAAATTATGAACTTCTAAAGTACATGCATAATTTATAATATTGATTAACTTAAACACAGAGCACTCAAATGATAGCCACATAGCACACCTTTCCTGAGTCCAGCAGATGATGGTGAAAACTCTTTGTTCTCTCATGCTGTGTATCTTAAGGACATTTTCACTATATTTAAGACTACTTGAACTGATTACAGTTCTTTTATGATTGGGCAGTGGATCAGTGGCTGGGTTTTTAAAAATCATATTTAATTGTATTTTGTGCAATGGTGAAGTGTTATATTTCTGTTCACTCTTTTCTGTTATTCACACAAAACACTACTTGCCCAGTTTATTGTTTCTGTTCATCTACTGCTTAGACTACAAAGCCATGATCTTGAGCTAGATGAAATCCAGTTAGATAAATGCAGTATATATTGTATCATTTAGTGTTTTACTCTGTTAGTCCTCTTGCCTGTGGCAACTCTAGTTAACTACATTTTTTTATAGAAAGAAAAAAAAAGTTTTATTCTTCCAAAAGAATTAAAATGAAGGAGGAGAGCATACTTCCTGCTTTAAAAAATCTAGAATTGTGGTTTCTAAAGAAAACCCACTGTGTGGTTGATAATTTCTAAAGAAAAATTTCTTACGGACTATAGGTTATACCTTGCATTTAAGAACCACAACGAAAAGACCAACTTTAACTTTTCCTCATTAAAATGATAAGAATTGGTATTGCCTATAATTGTTTCCACTTTGACTCCTATGTTGTTTTTGTTCAATATACTAGTCCAAACAAGATTTTACTCTTCTCAGCCCTGTAGATCTAATCTCACAAAAGTAAGCATATTGTTTTTCTGTTTCATACATCATCACCATCATCTTCCTGAGGTTGCTGTCATTTATTATAAAAGATGTATCTTAACAGAACAGAAACACTGGAGTAGGAAAAATGCTGCCATGTTTAGTCTTAAGGAATTTAAGAAAATAAATTGATTTGTGCTTCATGAATCCATAATTAAATCGGATAGTTCAAGAGGCAAGATTTTGAATAGCAAACAGTATAAGTAAGACCCAGATGTGGAAGTCTACTCTGTAGGTAAACAAGACCAAATCAGAAGAAATTCAAGGTCAGTAAAAACCACCAGCACTTTTAATTTATCCAAATATAGTTCTGCCATATTTATGTAATGAGTTTAAGTATAAATTGCTTATAATTACATATTTCCATAACATTTAGTACTTTACCTAACATAATATGTATCACATTATAATTATTAATTTAATTGTCTGAACCTACTTCTTTTGCAGAGACTTTATTCTGTATTGACCACCGTGGTTTCCAATGTACTCAGCACAGTTCAGAATTTGATATTCAGTAGATTATCACATTAGGTTGAAAGAGTGAATGGATGAATGAATATTCATGAATAAATGAATTTTTTAAAGGACATTATTATTATTTTATTTACTGGGCTGATTGCCATACAGGGATATATGCATCAAATAATAGCCAATTTTTCAAGTATATTGGGAATTAGGAATACCTCTGATGTTTATGTCACCTATTCACAGAACTTTCCACTTATCTCTGCATATCAGCCAATTTCTACGTTAAGGATATAAGCTCTATTTTCACAGATTTAGATTTAGTATTTGCATCAAGATCCTGCTCAAATATTACCTTCTCTACTAAAATTACCTTAATTCCACCATCTATAATTAATTGCTTATTCTGTCATCTCCCACAACACATTATCTAGGACTCTATTTATTGAATTTATTTTCAGGCTTTTTCCATGGTTTATTAGGCAGATTATATTTGCACCCAGCATTGCACTTAGTTACTCAAATATTCCTGCATTTTTAAAAAAGAAAGTTATTATGGTTAAGGGGAAAAAAAACTTACACATGTATAAACTTCAAAAATATTTCATGCTCACTTAGAGCATTTATCCCCAGCACAGAGATCAGAGATCCATTGTCAGTACCATAATAGCTAGTTACTTCTACCTCAACACGTGCCTCCATTGGATAGAACCTGTGAGTCTTAGCTCTTGCTTTAAAATCAATAGCCTACCCCATTGTAGTAGCTGTTATTAATTAACTAAGTCATTCAATCCATAAATATACCACTGAGCAACTACTGAGCAAAAGTGAATGGGACAGTTTTTGTCTTCAAGTAGAAAACCATATAATAACAAAAAAAAGTATATGTAAACAAATCATTACAAAGCAGCAGGTTAAAGGCTTTGAGACGTGTGTAAGATACTGTGGGAGCATATAGGTGGAGCATTTGCTTGCTGAAGAGTCAGCACCTCCACTTTCCTCAGTGAGTGCTTTCATGTTCTCCACGTCAGAGGATGTATGCATCCTGCTAAGTCTCTTCTGCTCCCCCATTTTCTCCTTTGCCTTGTGTATTAGTCTGTTCTCACAGTAAAGACATATGCAAGACTGGGTAATTTATAAACAAAAAAAGGTTTAATGGACTCACAGTTTCACATGGCTGGGGAAAGAGCCAAGCGAAAGGGGAAACCCCTTATAAAATCACCAGATCTCATGAGACTTCTTCACTACCACGAGAACAGTATGGGGAAAACCGCCCCCATGATTCAGTTATCTCCCACTGGGTTCCTCTCACAACACATGGGAATTATGGGAGCTACAATTCAAGATGAGATCTGGATGGGGACACAGCTAAACCATGTCATCTTGTGAGAGTCACTTCTCAGTTACTTTAAGCCAGAAATGGGTGTAGCATTTTAGATTACTCCCCTTAAAAGGATGAGAATATCTGTCTCAAACACGTCTAAACAAACCACACTAAGGCTTTTCCTCATACTATTTCATTAATCCTACTGAAATAAAATATTGGTGTGAATTAAGATAGGCAGCCATTTGAAAGACAAAATGCCTTAAGTCCCATTAATGAGAAACACCTTATCTACCCCCTGCAAAATGTTTAACAGGCTTGTACATATTAGAAGTAACAGCTAACATTTATTAATTACTATGGACCAGTCCCTGTTCTAAAAGATTTATATGTAAATTTATGGCATTCCATCCTCACAACAACTCTTGTAAATAGTCACTGTTGTTATCCTAATTTCACTGGTGAGGAAACTGAGGCACAGAGAGAAAAAATTTGCCCAAGGTCAGGGATGGGGCAAAATCAAGATTCCGTCCCAGGGAGTCTAATTCCACAGCCTACATTAAAAAAATTAGTTTTTAACTTTTGTGAATACATATTAGGTATACATATTTATTCCTTAGTATCAAGTCTTCAAATTAAAATTTGCCTTTATATGACTGTTAAAAATATTTGTTTTTTCTTTATAGAATAATATTTATTTTAAAATAGAGTTTAACAATGGTTGTTATGTTTCCTTCAACTTGCATATTCTGGGGAAGTGAGAGGTAATATACAGTGTAAATGAATGAACAGTTAGCATGTTGGTAATACAGAATATGTTTGTTTATTTATGGTAAGTCATGTGATTCCCTAGAGGTAAACCTCTCTAAATTGTTTATATGTTTATAATCTAAGTGATTATTTTAAAAATGGACACTACGGGCCAGGTGTGGTGGCTCACGCTTGTAATCCCAGCACTTTGGGAGGCCAAGGTGGGCTGATCATGAGATCAAGAGATCGAGACCATCCTGGCCAACATGGTGAAACCCTGTCTATACTAAAAATACAAAAATTAGCTGGGCATGGTGGCGCATGTCTGTAGTTCCAGCTACTTGGGAGGCTGAAGCAGGAGAATCGCTTGAACCCGGGAGGTGGAGGTTGCAGTGAGCCGAGATCGCGCCACTGCACTCCAGCCTGGCAACAGAGCGAGACTCCGTCTCAAAAAAAAAAAAAAAGGATGTTACCAACTTTGTACTATTTAAGCTAGTCTCCAGCAATGACATGGATATATATTAGAGAATGCATCTCTGCATAGTGCTCTGCACCAATGAAAAACCTTTCTGTTTTTCCTCCCTCTTCACTTCCAACTTTCTACTGTTAATTCTTTTTCTCCTTTTCTCTTCGTGTAACAACCATTTTTGTCTCAATGAAAAACTTAAAGTAGGCTTTATTAAAACACTCACATATTGTTTCTTCATCTGTAAAATGAAGGATTGGATTACATGATCTTAAAATTCCCTATGGGAAGACTCCATGATCTACATGTTTGATGGAGATACTATTTTATTAAGAAAAAAATTATACAATAATCTATTACCAAGACACATATCATGACAATCATTGATATAGACATTTTTATTCAGAATTTAAAGTCTGGTTTTATTCATTACAGATTTTAAAAAATTCACTAAACTACTTCAAAGAAAAAAGTAACTTCATAATTTTTGTGTGTGTAATTTGCCTGTGTAGAGGAGAACTGTATAAATCTACCTACTTTGAAGACCCAAGTGTGTAATCAAGGGGTGTTTATTGGAAAATTTATATTAAGTAACTGATAACCTGGGATTTTGAGTAATTTGTGTCTTAGAAACATTATGACTAAGAAACTAGAGACAAGTCCTTGTTCATTTGTAAGATTCCTAAGTACATCTTATATCTTTCCCAATGTCCCTGACTCTTGATTTTAAAGTCCCATTTATCTCAACCATTTCTCCATCACAGCAAACTTTATCATACTAAAGTCATCCTCCTATATTTGTTATAGCACAGTACAGATTATTAGCTTTCAGGATAATAATCTGTGCTAAAAGGGTTAAGGTAGTTTTGTAGTAGGATTTTTAAAAATTATTTTATATTTTATCTCTATAGCACTCAATAATTTATCACAAAGGTTACAAACCCAAATGAACCAATCTGCACTGATCCTGGCCACCCATTCTTTTGTGCCGTGAGTTCTATGTCAACTAGTTACTACTTAACTTCTTACCAGGTGTGATAGAACTAAGAGAAGATAGTAACAGGAAAAGAATGTTCTCAGCCCTCTAGGAACTCAGAAATAGGTGAGATAGTGATAAATGGGAATGTTAACAATTGCCTCTTGGGTTGTTGGAAGGGTTCATAAACAAATAAAGAGTACCTGTAATTATATGGCACTATGAAAATCTGCATGGTTTTTTTATAGAAAGGATATGCATCCTGTCCTTCTAAAGATAAGTTAGTTGTATATGGTGTTAAAGCAAATAGAATAAGGAGACAAGGAGAGTATGAAGTTGGAATTCATATCGACTGCTCAGCACCTCAGATAGTGGAACTCAGTGGACTCTGAAGTCCTGAGATTTGAACTGCCTTGGGTCCCCCTGGTATTATTAGGAAATTGAAAAGACAACACATTGAGATTCCCATTTTTCATGTTTATTGAAATGAAGGTGTATGGGGATAACTATTAGAATTTCTTTAGCCTCCTGGTACTTTGAATGACTTATGATATCTTTCTTTTGGTACAGTAGTTATGTTAATCGTCAGTTACTTTTTTAAATTTTATTTAAAAATAGACTGTTCTTCTTGTTTTTAAACCTACTGCCAAATGAATACTCTGTGTTAATATGAAAGTAGCAAAAAATAAATGACTCTGTCCATCTTTTACATATTCTGTTATTGGACTATTTTCTCCAAAAGAAGGATTCTATCTCTAGTAGCTTTTCAAAGGTACTAGAGAATGTAGCCAGCATTTCTACTTGATTTTCTCAGTTCTTCTCATTTGCTGATTGATCTAGAATCTCTTTAAGCTCTCCATAATCTTATTTCTTCATCTTTATCTATAGCCTACATCTATTACCTTCATGGTGATTATGAAGATTAATGGTTTGGTTGTTGAAAAGCCATATAGCTAAGAAGAATCATGGAGTTCAGGTGTATTTTTAGTTCTTTATTAATAATGCCGCTACCAAGTGTTTTGAATGATGAACTAGAGAAAGGGATAAACTGGGTGGTTTGGTCACAATAATTTTGCTATTGGACTTTTCCAGATTTAAGTTATTGGGGGTTTTGTTGTTGTTGTTGTTGTTGTTGTTGTTTTGTTTTGAGATGGAGTTTCGCTCTTGTTGCCGAGGCTGGAGTGCAATGGTGTGATCTTCTTTTTTTTATTATTATTATACTTTAGGTTTTAGGGTACATGTGCACAACATGCAGGTTTGTTACATATGTATATATGTGCCATGTTGGTTTGCTGCACCCATTAACTCGTCATTTAGCATTAGGTATATCTCCTAATGCTATCCCTCCCCCCTTCCCCCACCCCACAACAGTCCCCAGTGTGTGATGTTCCCCTTCCTGTGTCCATGTGTTCTCTTTGTTCAATCCCCACCTATGAGTGAGAACATGTGGTGTTTGGTTTTTTGTCCTTGCGATAGTTTACTGAGAATGATGGTTTCCAGCTTCATCCATGTCTCTACAAAGGACATGAACTCATCATTTTTTATGGCTGCATAGTATTCCATGGTGTATATGTGCCACATTTTCTTAATCCAGTCTATTATTGTTGGACATGTGGGTTGGTTCCAAGTCTTTGCTATTGTGAATAGTGCCACAACAAACATACGTGTGCATGTGTCTTTATAGCAGCATGATTTATAATCCTTTGGGTATATACCCAGTAATGGGATGGCTGGGTCAAATGGTATTTCTAGTTCTAGATCCCTGAGGAATTGCCACACTGACTTCCACAATGGTTGAACTAGTTTACAGTCCCACCAACAGTGTAAAAGTGTTCCTATTTCTCCACATCCTCTCCAGCACCTGTTGTTTCCTGACTTTTTAATGATCGCCATTCTAACTGGTGTGAGATGGTATCTCATTGTGATTTTGATTTGCATTTCTCTGATAGCCAGTGATGATGAGCATTTTTTCATGTGTTTTTTGGCTGCATGCAATGGTGTGATCTTGACTCACTGCAACCTCTGCCTCTTGGGTTCAAGAGATTCTCCTGCCTCAGCCTCCCGAGTAGCTGGGATTACAGGCATGCACCACCATACCCAGCTAATTTTGTATTTTTAGTAGAGACAGCATTTCTCCATGTTGGTCAGGCTGGTCTCGAAGTCCTGACCTCCCTTGGCCTCCCAAAGTGCTGGGATTACAGGCGTGAGCCAACATGCCCGTCCAAGTTATTGTTTTAATATATCTATTTAAGAATTCTTGGGTTTAGGTACCATATTATCTTTGGGTTAAACCTTAAAAATAGATTTTTCTTTGAATAGCTAAAGGAAAGTTACCTCAAGTGCAGATAGAAGATCTTTATTTTTATAATACAGTATATATGTGCCAAATATAGTTTATATTTGCCAAATTAAATGTCACTAAAGTTAATGATACTGATAATTGATTTAGGGGAAAAATGGCTGGTAATACATTTTATGTAAACATTAACTTAAATGGAAAATATGATAGATTTGTCCTACTTCATAAAAAGTGCAAACCAGCATTAGAAAATTAGAACATTTACATTCATAATTTGTATAATCTTCTGTTGAATGCCCTTGTGCACTCTCTTTGCCCTGTTTTAGTTCCCTACTTGCTGTAGATTATAAGTGCCCTTAATATCTCTAGTATCTCCACAGAGAATTTTGTCTTCAAGCCTTGGCATCCTGTTTTCCACTGTGCCTTCAACCTGAGACTTCAGTGATTTCACAAATGCTCTGAACAACGGAGTTTTGAAATAGTTACCATTTGTATTAGTTTCCTGTGGCTGCTATAACAAACTACCACAAGCCTGGTGACTTAAAACATCAGAAATCTATTCTCTCACAGTTCTGGAAGCCAAAAGTCCAAAATCGGTATTACTGGGCCAGAAGCAAGATGTCAGCAGGGCTGCATTCCTTCTGGATGCTCTAGAGGAGAATCCTTTTCTTTGCCTTTTCCAGCTTCTGCTGACCACCACCGTTTTTTGGCTTGTGGCCACATCACTGCAATCTCAGCTTCTCTGGTCACACACATTAAGTTGGCCTCTTCTGTCCATGTGGAATCTTCCTGTTACAAGGATACATAGAATTGTAGTTAGGGCCCATCTAGATAATCCAGAATAAGCTCCATATGTCAAAATCCTTAATTTAATTATACCTGAAAAGTCTTTTTTTAATTTAAATTAATATTCAGACTCAGAGTTAGAACATGGACACATTTTGAGATGTCATTATTCAGCCCACCACACCATATTTACCTTTGTACCTGCTCTGCATTCCTCCCTTGTTCTACCTTCTCCTTTCCACTAGCACGGTCAGCCAGGTAAAGAAAAAACAAGAGATGTCCAAAGGCTTAACTTTCCTGTCTGCACTTTGTATTTTAGGTAAAAAAAAAAAAAAAAAAAAAATTGGAGGAGTAACAACATGGCAGAACCAGGCATCAAGATTTTACAGGGTTGAAGAAAACTAGGTCCATGATCAATGGTCTGCAGATTTGTAGATTTTACATAATTTCTTTGGCCTGGTTCACATAATTTGCATCCTAATCCTAAAGACACTGCACCTGAACAGACCCAGTTCTGCCTTTCCTCAGTGTTAACCTTCCTCCATCATTGTGCCTAAGGGAAGAAGAATCCAACAGCTCAATCAAATGTCAACTCCCTGTCACACTCCATTCAGGAAAACTGTGTACCATAGCAGTGGGTCTTGAGTATTTATTCTTTTGCTACATAATGAAGAGGGACATTGCAGAAAGGTGGCTGTGGGGAAAACATCTGGAAGAAATAAATTTCCTAGGATCAAAGGGCTCCGTATGCAGCCCAGAGGGTCCTCAGGGTGCTCCTCAGAGCAAACAAACAGTTTTCTTGATGAGTCACTGCAATTTTTTTTTGCCAAAAGCCCACATGTATTGCAAGATCTCAAGGAAAAGAGGTGGAGTAAGGAGAAAGAAAAAAATTAAATAAGGCAACAGAAGTCATTTTTAAGAATTTTAACCACATGAATAAAAGAAATCTCAACATGATTACAATCTTTTAATATATCCACCATCCTCAACATTCTGTCACGTATATTGCCCCAGAATAAAGTTAAGTATAAGATAAAATATGTTTAAAAACACAAAAAACAAGTGGGGCAAAGGAAGGATCTTGAGGAAGAGTACAACACTCTGATACAACATATTTTTTTTTGTTCTAACATATGAAAATTGGCAAAGGATAGTGAAGCCCGGGACTGTGTCCCGAACCCTAGCCAGTGGCATTTTACTGAGGGAAAAAAAAAAAAGTTACTTATGAATCAGTACAGCCATGCTTTGTTCTGCATGAGTGTTTTAATAGAGCGAGTGTAATATAAGGATCAGGTGGGCTCGTGGGAATGGAACAAAAGGTTTTGTAAAATTAAAGCAAAATAATTATAGCTCTAGGTGCAAAGCAAGCATACTCCAGCAGTTGATAGCAAGGACCTGCTCAGAATAGAGAAGGAAGGGAGTATGCTGGAAGTTTTTTCTTTTCTTTCTTTTTTTTTTATTCACTAACAAAGGCTTTTAATAGGTAACAGTTGTAAAGCATCTTTGAGAGTAATTAATGCACCCACACAAAAATTTATTAAAATGAAAATTTAAGGAATTGTCTAAAATGAATTAATTAACAAAAAAAGAACATCATGCCTTTCTTATTTTTTAAAGAAGGAGAGAAGGTTAAGCAAAGCAGATTTTTGTGAGATTGTATTTTTAAATGTTCCTGGTTTATTTAGTATCTGAATAGCCCTTAAAAAGAGAGTTGGCGGGATTTGTTATCCACCCGCTTTAGAAATACTAAATGGGGACAGACATAAAATGGGGATTAATTTGCTATAAATGAGCCTCAAAGCCCCTTGAAATTATGGTATCTCCTTACAAAATGACTGAAGTTTTTAATAAGTTTACAGGGACCTCTAGGAAGCAGAATGTGGTATTCAAAAGAAAGGAAAGCGTGTACATTTTCTCACGTGGCCATTTCTATCCTGCATTGCCCTTACCCAGGTCGTTGGAGCTATCCTTCCATGTGTGGCCTCCATGGAAGACAAAAGGGAAGATTCAAAATGTGGTATTAGTAATTTTTAGCTCAGTATATTTTCTATCTCAACAGAAAAATAAAATTAACTTCGTTTATCCTGTTTCTATAAGAATTTTAAATCATTATATTGGTTTGTTCCCCTTATTTTCTTTCATATTATTTCATACTGTGATATAAAGTAGAATATGTGCAGCCTGCTGAGAATTTACCTTTTACTGGGAAAATTATTTCTAGTTGATTGCAAAAGTATTTGTTTTCAGCATGTTGTTGGTAGTTATACCTCAAAAAGTTTTAGGTTCTGAAGTTGAGTAAATTTTCAAAGGTTAAGTTTTCTAAACCTTCCATGCCAAAAATCACTAGAAATAACTGCCTTTCTTCCAATATTCCTTTGTTCAGTTAAGACCAGAAGCTAGCTGTGTAAAAAATATGAATAAGAAAGAAAATTCATTTTGGAAGACAAATTTTAAAAACTAGCTTTGGTGATGACATATAAAAATAATCATAATTTTTGAAGATAATTTCCTTTAAATGTATGATTATAAGACAACTTGTATAGTAGGAAAAACATACCCCAGTAGGCATATGATCTGTGAATTTTGGGTACATTTGCTTGGAATTTCTCTTCTTTTCATTGTTTCTTAAATGTTCATTATCTTCATGCCTTTATAATCTTTCCAGCTCTTTTCAGATTTTTCCTGTTAAAGAGAGTGGATTTAGTTGGTTTGAGTAATGTTGCACTATTAGTATAGTGTTCTTGCCTGTGAGGAAGAGCACATTTGTGAAGTTCCTTGGTGAGGACAGTCTGCACTTAAGTAGATAGACACTCCCTGTGTTCTTTTTCCTTTAGTCCCGAGGTATTTCACTTTCTCTGAGGGTATGACTAAAAGAAGGAATATCGGGGAAAATGTATTTATAGTGTTAAGAACTTTCTTTTTTCATAATAGTGGTTCCTGTCCCAATTCTTTACTCTATGATTTTAAACTAATGTGTCTGTTGGCCTTTGGACTGGGATAGTATGTTGGATAATATATCCATTTTCTATTGCTGTTGTACCAACCACAAACTTAGCAGCTTATGACAATATAAATTTATTATTTGACAGTTCTGCAGATCAGAAGTTTAGATTGGCTCTACCAGTTTCTCTGCTGTAGGCTTTACAAGGCCAAAATCAAGGTGTCAGCTGGATTCTTAACTGGAGGAAACTGAAAAAAAATCCACTTTCATGCTTACTCAGTTCCTCATGGTTGTGGGACTAAGGTCTCCATTTCCTTGCTATCAGCTGGGAACCATCTTTAGATCCTTGCATGTGTGCTGTCCCTATATGTCAGAGCCAGCAACAGCACCTTGAATCATTATCACACTTGACATCTTTCAAATTTCCCCTTCTACCACACCTCTTTTCCAAATTCCAGCCAAAAAAGCTCTCTGCTTTTAAGGTGATTAGACTGGGCCAGCTTGGATAATCTAGATACTCTCCCTGTTTTAGTGTTAACAACCTTCATTACATTTACAGACTCCCTTTTCCATGTAACATAACATTTTGCCATGTACCACAGGTTCTGGGCTTTAGGCAGTGGGCATTTTGGGGTGCAATTATTTTGCCTTCCACAGATGAATTCTAAAAGAATGAGTCACCTCCTCCATTATACATTTCTAGAGTACTCTGAGTATTCTAGTGCTTTTGATCTAGAAGATTCAGTATGAATTCTCACCTTCTAAATGCTATTAGTAGATTTTTAAAATATATATCTTATGAAAGTTGGTAAAGAGTATTTATTTTCTGTTTGATAAACAGAATAACTAGGGGCGAGGGAAAACCAAGTTGACCATTAGGGCCTGAGGTAGACCAGAAATTTTTTGGGTTTTGGCAGTGCTTTTACTTATCTTAATCCTTTTAATCACTACAAAGCATACTAGAACCATAGAGAGAGCCCAGCTGGGAAAAGGAAGTAAGCCCAGATCAAGTGAATCAGAAATGAGATTACTAATTTATTTTTATTTTTTATTTTATTTTATTTTATTGAGACGGAGTCTCACTCTGTCGCCCAGGCTGGGGTCCAGTGGCCTGATCTCGGCTCACTGCACCTCCACCTCCCAGGTTCAAGCGATTCTCCTGCCTCAGCCTCCCAGGTAGGTGGGACTGCAGGTGTGTGCCACCATGCCTGGTTACTTTTTTGTATTTTTAGTAGAGACGGGGTTTCACCATGTTGGCCAGGCTGGTCATGACCTCCTGACCTCAGGTGATCTGCCCAACTCAGCCTCCAAAAGTGGGGATTACTAAAATTTTAATACAGATGATTCACACAGAAGGCTGAGATAAATGCAGGAAACAGAAAAATCTCAAGTCTTTCACTGGTATCTAAGAGAGTGTGACTTATTAAGTGAGAGCAGGATGCAAGACATTATTAAGCTGGTCAGATAGATGGCAACATTTCAATTCATGGGTTGGTAATATAGGCTAAGGATGCAATAGTTAGGAATCCAAGTTAAATAAAGACTTCAGTTTAAGCTGAAATTGAAGAGGAAAGTTCTAACACTTTCTAACACCAAAATATATCTTTAGATAAGGTCAAAGGAAGGGCCAAAAGGTCAAAAGGAAACATGGACAAAGAGGGGATAAGGAAGAGGAACTGGAGGTAAATTTCGTCTACACTTTGGAATTCTGTTCAAGGTTGGTTCTGGTATTTGGGATGGAAGGATTGCTTTGGATACTAAGAGAGAAATATAGTACAGGTAAATCCACTAGATTATAATTTCTATTATATCATTTCCTTAAGGAAGAAATGAGCTCACCCCTGCAATCTGCCATCTTGTATATTTTCATATTAGACTATATATTTCAGAGATAAAAACAGGAAGTAAAATTTTTAAGTAAGAAGAATAATTTCCCAAGTAAAAACAGGAAAGATAAGGGCAATAAGATCGTAAATCTTTAACTGTTTTTTTTACTCTAATTACAACAGAAACCTGAAATATAAATTTGTAAGTCAGTTTTTAGTTATTTAATAAATCTAATTAAGTAATCATAAATAAACTAACAAAAAAGATAATTGAAGTCAGATATATGTGTGTTTATATTTTTTCTCAAGGTATGTTCTACTATGTTATTCATGAAGCATTTTGGGTTTTTGAGTATTTAAATCAACTAATTTTTTATTTAGGTTTGTTTTGTCATTTATTTGCACTTTAACAAAAAACAAATCTTCTATTTCCCAGTTAAGTAAACATTTAAGTAATACAGATGAAAAAAATAGAGGAGTTCTGAGAAATATGTAATTGCATAACAGAAGTCATATATGGGCTGACTCATAATTGCAAAGTAAAATCTCTGCAAAAGTCCTGAACAAGTGCATGTCTTTCATATTTAAAATACAGGCTGAGCATCCCTAATCCGAAAATCTGAAATCTGAACTGCTCCAAAATCCGAAATGTTTTGAACACCAACATGACGAGCAAAGGAAATGCTCACTGGAGTATTTAAGGTTTCAGATTTGAGACTCTCGGATTAGGGGTACTCAACTGTTAAGTATATAATGCAAATATTCCAAAATCCGAAAAAAGTCTAAACTCCTAAATACTTCTGCTCCCAAATATTGTAGATAAAGGATATTCAAGCTATAATTAAAATGTGATGCATAATTTCCAAAATTCATCACTGTATGATACAATACACTTTACTGCTTACCTTTTGTGAAAATGAAGGTAGCATACAGATAAGAAGGAATTACAGGTTTCTAAAAGATGGCACTTTTTTCTACTCAGTTGACAACCAAAAGTTGCCCAGGCAAGAACATAACAATTGGCATTTACTAAGTGCTTATCATATATTACTACATGAAGTGGATTTTTTTTTCCATAAGTTATTGGGGTACAGGTGGTATTTGGTTACATGAGTAAGTTCCTTTATTTTGTTTGTTTGTTTAAGATTGAGTTTTGCTCTTGTTGCCCAGGCTGGAGTGCAATGGCATAATCTCAGCTCACTGCAACTACCACCTCCTGGGTTCAAGCAATTCTCCTGCCTCAGCCTGCTGAGTAGGTGGGATTACAGGTGGCCACCACCAAACCCAGCTAATTTTTTGTATTTTTATTACAGATAGGGTTTCACCATGTTGGCCAGGCTGGTCTTGAACTCCTGACCTCAGGTGATCTACATGAGTAAGTTCTTTAGTGGTGATTTGTGAGATTTTGGTGTACTCATCACCCAAGCAGCATACACTGCACCATATTTGTAGTCTTCTATCCCTCGCCCCCTTCCCACTCTTTCCTCCAAGACCCCAAAGTCCATTGCATCATTCTTGTTTTTTTGAGATGGAGTCTTGCTATGTTGCCCAGGCTGGAGTGCAGTGTCATGATCTCAGCTCACTGCAGCCTCTGCCTCCCAGGTTAAAGTGATTCTCCTGCCTCAGCCTCCAGAGCACCTAGGATTACAGGTGCACACCACCACGCCCAGCTAATTTTTGTATTTTTATTAGAGACAGGGTTTCACCATGTTGGCCAGGCTGGTCTCAAACTCCTGACCTCAAGTGATCCACCTGCCTCGTCCTCCCAAAGTGCTGGGATTACAGGTCTGAGCCACCATGCCTGGCCCATTGCATCATTCCTATGCCTTTGCACCCTCATAGCTTAGCTCCCACGTATCAGTGAGAACATACGATGTTTGGTTTTCCGTTCTGGAGTTACTTCACTTTGAATAATAGTCTCCAATCTCATCCAGGTCACTGCAAATGCTGTTAATTCATTCCTTTTTATGGTTGCATAGTATTCCATCATATATATATATGCATTTTGGCACACAGTAAAACAGAACGTATATTAGCTATTTAACAGGTGCAAAGAGATATATTTGAAAGTATATTAGCTATTTAACAGGTGCAAATAGATATATATGCATCAGATATATGCATATATATATGATGGAATAGTATATATATAGTGTATATATATGATAGTGTGTGTATATAATATATATATGCACACCACAGTTTCTTTATCCACTCATTGATTGATAGGCATTTGGGTTGGTTCTATGATTTTGCAATTGTGAATTGTGCTGCTGTAATATGTAGCAATTATAAGTGATTTGTCAACTTGTGCTGTTACTAAATGCATGATTAACAATAAAACACAGGCTTAACTCAACAGTACTGTTTTTCTAACAAAACGATTAAACATACACTAGTCCCCACACATGGACACATACTACATGCAAACATCATCCATAGCATATTCAGTACACGTTCAAATATATCTATTTGCACCTGTTAAATAGCTAATATATTTTCTGTTTTACTGTGTGCCAAAATAAAATTTTATCGTGAAAGAATAAATGCTATGGGTATAAACTCATTTGAGGGTGTATTCTATTGTCCTCATTTCCAAAGTAAGACAACAAATGTGCCTAAACAAGCTATGTGTAATGAATATTTTTTGAGTACTGTGTAGCATAGTTGCAAAATTACTGGGTATCAGAACCTGTGAGTTCTAGCCTTTGCTCTGCCATATGTTAGATTTGTGATATTAATAATGTCATTTAATCGTTTGTAGCCTCTGTTCCCTCGCTTATGAAAAAAAGGATAATGATATCTCTCCTATTTACTTTCCAGAGTTGATATTCACATCAGATGAGCTAAATATACTTTAAGGCATTTGAAGATTGTGAATTACTATGCGAAACATTATTATGTTTTAAACAAATATAAACAATTCCCATTAGTACAGTTAAGGCAAGGTCTGTTTCCTCTTATATATAGTCGTTATATTTGTTGTATCTGTTGCAGAGTCTCCTTGTAATTTCCTATATGTCTGATGAGTTGCTAATCACAGTATTAAGTGGTGTTGCTTTTCAATGTTATTGTATGTATTAGAGCTAATGTTCAAAATCAGGGCAATATTATATGTCAGTGCTCTATCAAAGACAGTTAACAGGGAGTAATGTAGAATTAATGATTAAAACATGAAGAATTGCTACAATATTATATATATTGCTGTATAATTTTAACCATTTTTATTAATTAAATAGTTATTGGTCAAGTCATATTTTTTATTGATCTAAATTCCAGCAGCAATGAAGAGTCAGATCCTTAAGGGTAGACTTGGAGAGAAGGAACACCTTTTTATTTTTAATATGTGTGTGTTTTTGCTTGGTTTGTTTTGTGTCTCATTTCCATTTCTCCAAATCCCTATCCCCAACCATTTATTATGGCTTGGTCCAGATTCTAGAGCCAATGGTTTTTCATATTAAGCTAATGGATAATTAGATGGTGCAGGGATGAATTTCAGAGTTTGTATAAGCCCTTTGAAAATGTATGCAAATATACTTTATATTTTATCTAAATGTATACTTCATATGTATTTGTAAATATGCTTTTTCTTTGTCCCCACCCCTTCCTTGGAGAGAAGGTTGATAAGTTTCATTTATTCTCAAAGGACCACATGAGATTAAAAACACTTGAAACTGTTGAGTTAGAGCTATTGGTACCAAAGTGAGCATCAGCTGGAGAAAGAAATTTTCCTTTTTTCCCTTTTTTCCCAACTATCCCACTTGTGTCCCAGACATTTGGATTAGGGTGGGAAGCAGAGAAGGAAGATTAGAGGGCCCACCAGTGGGGAAAGGATGAGAAAATACCTCTATAATGGCTTTACCTTTTTTCTTTTCCTTTCCTTCTTTCTTGCTTTTTTAGTCACTTTTTTCTCCTTTCTCCCTCCCTCCTCCCTTTCTGTTTCCTTCCTCCCTTCTTTCCTTTCTCCCTCACTTCCTTTCTTCTGTCCTTCCATCTTTCCTCCCTTCATCTCTCCTTCTTCCTTTTTCTTTTCAATATTTGTATTCATAAGGTAAAATTTAAGCAAGGATTCTTTTAATTAAGGGCCCATTTTATTTTAGTGCTGTGACATATTCCTTTACTCATCTGCTTCTCATCACTTGATGCTGATTTTATTCATTTTATCACCATCCCAGTTTTGAGAATATCCTACTCTGTTCTGCAGAAGTACTAGTGCTCTGCAGAACTTATTTCTGTAATAGAAAATCCATAGAAATCAGTGGGAAAAAAGGTAGTATCTATGCAAAACCTTTTCCTTATCTTTGTTTTTAACATTTTGGGTCCCTACTTGAACATCATCATCTAAGCCAACATTTTTCCAATGAATAAAATAAAGCAACTAATTAATTTATGAATTATTTAAGATAGAAAATGGGTGAAATTAAGCTGTAATTCTTATATTTACTGATATAATTCAGTTACTTCAGATATGTGGACAAGGCCATCTCCAACTTCTATAGAGAATCGAAAAAGAACTCAGGTAACATTTTTAACCGTCTTGAACAAGAACATCCTATTACCATAAAGAGGGAATAGCTCTCTTCACTTTTTCATTTCATCCAAGGATCTTTGTACCATTGTTTATTTTCTTTAGAGAGAATGAGTTTGGGAAAGAAAGAAAAAGGTGGTTATGTTATCATGGATTTCTGTTGTCAGTTAAAAATGTTGCAAAGCAGTTTTCTTGTAGGGTTTGAATTTTCTGGTTGGATTGACTTGGCTGTCAAAAAGTCAAGTAGATCTTTATTCTCCCAGATTAAATTGATAATTGGCTGAAATAAAATGTTAAGAACAATTAGTAGGGGTAGAATTTTAAAGCTATTTAACACAGCAAACAAACTTCATAGGGCTATTTCGTGTGTGTTTTTTTAAACTTCTCCAGGGAACACATTGTATAACACCATAACTTCCTGTTCCATGAAGTATTTCTTCGTTGACCTACCTACAGTAACAGCTTAGCTTATACACACACACACACACACACACACACACACACACACACACGTTTCCATCCCACTATTGAATCCTTCTGAAGAAAAATCAAGGTACAGTCTCTTATTCACACAAAAGCATTTAAGAGCACCTGTTTTAGAGATGAGAGCTTAATTCTTGCACTAGATGTTTTCAACTTCTTGTTTAAATATGGGAATGCTACTGTTTCTTGTCTTTCTTACCTGTCTGCAGGCTTTTTTATCCATTTCTGTACCCATTTCAGATTGACATCACTCTCAATACCAGCTAGCCTTCTCATATTCCTGTTGTTTCCACCACTACCTTCTCTTACTCTTGCTTTGTTTAGTCCTCTCATGTTTCTCCACTCTTCTTCATACTTAGAATTCTCTTTAACTTCTCATCTGGACGAATGCCTTTTAATTTTTATGTAGATTCAAACCCCATTTATTAGCAGTTTTCTTCTAAGTAGACAACCTCTTCTTTACCAAGAACTTCTCTTTTTAACCATTTCATCCGTATTAGGCTGTATATTTTAAACAAACAAATAAAAATAAGTTGATATTTATCTTCCTTCTTAGTCAAATGCTTCTTGGAGGTTGGGGACTCTTTCTTTGATGTGTTCTGTAGAGCATATATCAGTTTGTCTTTTTAGTAAAGATGACAGCATCTCATTGGATTAGGAAAAATTGAAAACCATATGTTCCATGTAAAGAAGTCATTTATTGTTTCGATGTTTGTGCCACTCAAACATTGAATGCTTTATTTCTACAAAAACATATTGATTCGTTTTCTGCAGTGAATCTCATATTTTTCAACCTTCTTAAACAATATATTCTGAACTTGATTTAGTCTTTACATGATGATTTCCTGATAATCATTATTGTATTAGTTTCCTAGGGCTGCCATAATAGAATATCATAAATTGGGTGGTTTAAACAACAGAGATTTATTGGATCACAGTTCTGGAGGCAAGGAGTCTGAGATCAAGCTATTAGAAGTGATGGTTCCTTATGAGGGCTGTGGGAGGGAATCTGTTTCATGCCTCTTGCTTAGTTTCTGGAGTTTATGGCAATCATTGGAATTCCTTGACCTGTAAAGCATCTCCCTTCTGCCTTCTGATTTCTGCCTTCATCTTTAGTATAGCATTCTCCCAGTGTAGGTGTGTCCATGTCCAAATTTCCCCTTTCTCTACAGGCATAAGTCATAATTGAGTAGGGACCCACCTTACTCCATTATGACTGCATCTTAATTAGGGACCCTATTTCCGAATAAGGTCACTTTCTGAGATACTTGGGGTTAGAACTTTAACATATGAATTTTGGGAGGACACAATTAAACCCATAATAATTATGAACACTATTTTTTGTGCAGTGCTTTACCACAGTGATTTCTGCAGGACTCAATAATAGAGATGTTTGCAAGCTGTACATAGGTCTCAGCCTTGCATACTTTTATTTCTCCCTAACCTCCTCTGTCTCCTCTTCATTCTGAGATAGAGTCTTCATTTCTTACAGATATCATTGTACTTTCTTCTGAAAGTGTTTTCTTCCCATGTAATGTGAATGGAGGGTCCAGATTACTGATGTTAGTGTATTAAAGAAGAATAAATTGGTTCCAAGTTAAAGTCTCCTTGGTAAGTACTGATGTATTTGGGCAACAGCGTGTACCTTATAGTGTTTCTTTTCATTTCCCAAGGGCTCTATTTTCCCTCTTCTTGGTTCTTGACCATGTTAACTTGAGATAACCCTATAAATGAATATAAGATTGCTGGATACTAAGGTACTAGTATATTATTTTCTTCTTACAGAAAACTAAAGAAATATATCTCACAGAAATACTAGAAATTGGTGATCTTGTTTACTAATTGCTCAAGATTTTACTCACTGATATAGGAAAACCACAGTTCCCTTTTGGGTACTGTAAGATGTGAAATTGAAGTAGAAAGTACTTACATTTTTGCGTGATTTTTACAGTGTCTGTTAGATTTCCATCATTCAATAAACATAATGCTAGAGCAGAATTGAGTTGAAATCAAATGTTGCGAGTGGGTAAGGTAATGTGCACATCCAGTTCTCAGCAGGTTGTTCTAAGCAGGATGCGGGGCCTGCACCCCCAGCTGCTAACCTATCAAGGCTAGCCCATGTGGTTCTCAGGGCACCGTGCTGATGAGCACCCACTGTGGTTCTGATTTTGGCAGCCACGGCTGAATCGGGTCTTTCATCTTTGGAGTGGCTTCTGCCACAGTGAGCATATCTGTTTGTTTTGCTCCTCCCTTTGGTCATTATTCCAACCTGGCAGTATAGGCCCAAAAAAAAAGAGAGAGAGAGAGAGGTAGAAGGGGGTTGTGAGAGGATACTTTAGGAACATGGCTGTACCAAGTATGAAAAAGCTGCTTAAAAATTCTGGCTCTAAAAGCTCATGCATAACATTTTTGCTGACTCATTAATGAATACATTTTATTTTATGTGTCATTCAACAGCCTGCTAAAAATCACTTTTTCTGATTATATTTTCTCATTACTGGGGTTTTGAATCCATCATAAAATGCAGCCAGCCACACAAAGAAAAGGCAGTCCTGCTCCCTGTCTTTTAATAGTCTTCCTTCGTAAGTGTCTGAATATGCTTGAAAACATTTACTTCTTACGCTTTGATATTTTAAAATCAATTCCTCTAATATATTTGAAAATCAGCTTCAGAGGTGTGATCACATTTTAATTTTATTTATTTATTTATTTTTAATTGAAAAATAATTATGTATTTTTGTGGGGTACAATGTGATATTTTGATCTGTGTATGCATTGTAGAAATATTTAATCAAGCCAATTAATATATTCATCACCTCGCATGTATGACATTTTGTTGAAGTCTTTCAACAGATTTTGTAATAATCTCTATTTATTCCAATATACTATTTGATGAAAAACGTAACAATGACTATTCCCATTTTATAGCTGAAAAAATGGAGATACTGAGGTACTATACATGCTGTTTAAGGTTGTAGAAGTGTTAGTGTCATTCTAACAATTTAACTTTTCATTCTGATATTTGGGGATTTCTATGTTCTAGGTGCCACTAGGTTAGTATGGCTCAGACGGATGCTCATTAACTCATCTGCTGGTTTTCCCATGCAAAACATCTCAGCCAATATCCATAGAATAAAGACCAATAATGGAGGGTCCAGGCAGTCCTTTATCCCAAAGGAGAAACTTTGCTTGCACACACAAGCAAATGAAAAGAGCCTCCTTGTAGCCCCTCCATAAAGAAATACCACCATTTCATCTAGAACCAGCTTTATCACCATAAATAAATGTTGTGTTCTATGGATATTTGCACCATAGTTTAGGTTAAGAATTAGAGGTGTCTGCACTTAGTCAATGTCAAGAGAGAAGAAAGAATGTGGAGAGGGCATCAGAGTGCCCGGAGTTGGCAAATGCTGGCAGTTAGCTGTAAAGTTAGCAGCATGGAATTATCTGAAAAGAGCATATGATTATACTGAGTGGTGGCTTCCCCGGTGAGTCCCAGATAAGCTTTTTCATCTACATTAAATACAATGTAATATTGTATTAATCACTTGGAAAAACAAGAATTTTTTCTATTATTAACTGGTAAGTTCCTGTGTCATCTATCTCTATTTTGTCTGTCAGCTCTGTTTTCTTAAACACAACCAGTTCAACTATATTATTAACATCTTCAAAGGAAAACCTCCCGGACTACCAAGGCTAACTTGCTTTAGCTAAGATTTATCTACATTTATTGTCTAAGATAGGCTTCAATAATATATGGTCATTTGGTCCAGAAACAGTAAGTCTTAGTTGTATGTAGTAATCTTTAACTCTGAATACTTCAAATGCCATATATTTTACACCTATTCTGGGCTAGATTTTGTGCTATGCACATTAAGCATATCATTTTCTTTTCTTTTCTTTTCTTTTTTTTTTGAGATGGAGTCTAGCTCTGTCACCCAGGCCAGAGTGCAGTGGGGTGATCTCGGCTCACTGGAACCTCCATCTCCTAGGTTCAGGCGATTCTCCTGCCTCAGCCCTCCAAGTAGATGGGATTATAGGTTTCTGCTACCACCCCAGCTAATTTTTGTATTTTTAGTAGAGACAGGATTTCACCATGTTGGCCAGGCTGGTCTCGAACTCCTGACCTCAGGTGATCCACCCAACTCAGCCTCCCAAAGTGCCGGGAATACAGTCGTGAGCCACCGTGCCCGGACTTATTTTCTTTAATTTTCACAACATAAACATTACTTGTGACTTATGTAACTATAAAGTAATAAATCTGATTTTTGGTGGACATTAGTTGCCCTGGTCTCATTGTGTAGAATGAATTCACATAGCGTATATCTAGCTTCTTTACTTGTGAGTTTCATAATATACTAAATGGAGATGGTAATAGTACCTAACTCATAATGCTACTGTGGGAATTAAATGAGATACTATATGTAAAGTCCTTAGATTAGTCCCTAACATATAGTCAGCACTCAATGAATGTTAACTATTATTATGTGTAAGCATTGTGGGAATAAAAATCAAACATTTACTGATAAGTGCTCAGTATATAGTAGGAGCTCAATACATACATATTTAATAAATTAATAAACTATGTAAGTTACTGATCTATGGTAAATGTAGTATTCTGGCTGTTGCCTTACACTGTTAAATATAATATAAAGCAAAATGTTAAATAACACCAAGAATTCTATATAGTTTTTAGAAGTATTTACTAGCTATGAAAGAGCTTTTTGGGGGTTTAGAAGTATTGTTTCCTTTCTCATTTAACGTTTGCACCCTTAGTCCCATATAGCATGTGCTATCTGACTAGAGGTAGATGTGTGACCACAAAATGGACATAGATTTTCCCCTTCCTTTAACAGTCATGCAGATATGATTTATCTTATGGTACAATGAAAACAGAAGCAGTACAAGCCTGCCCATAGTAAAAGAAGATAAATTGGCAAGAAAACACAGAAAAGCAGTGTGTGTCAAGCACGCTTCATATTTGCCTGAGAGAACTGAAACACACAAAGTGAGATAGACATGTATGTTACTATGTGAGAGTGCTAGAGATGCTGCATGCTTTTTTGATGATATCAAGACATTATAGTTTTGGGGAACATTTGTTTCCTAACAAATTTATTTTTAAATCCTGCAATATTTACCATCTGAAACATTTATCTGAAATTGTCATGTATTAAACCCCATCTTTTCTAGAACTGGTGCTCTGCTTCTAGTAACCATTTGAGAAAGGGTTCAAAGGTTTGCCTCTCCCTAGAATGTTCTTCTTACCACTGGTACTTCTACTTAACCTTTACAAATACTTGATGTATCACTTCTAGGAGGCCCATCCTATATGTTTATGTATATTTGTGTCATTGCTCTGGCTATATTCTATTACAGTTTTCAGTTGAGATGTGTGTTTTCTCTTTTAGAGTCTGGTGACTAAATTGTGAGCTTCTTGAATAACAAGTCTGTGATTTACTTATCTCCAATATTATTCAGTTCCTGAAATAGAGTAGGTGCTCAATAAATATGTATCCAATAAATTAATAAATTTGAAGTCTCACACACAGGCATATATTCTTATATAAGATTAGGGACATTAATAAAATTTTTTTCTTTGCATGTTCCTAAAGTGATTGTGAATCTTTGGAAATTGTTTATGAACATATTAATATGTTTCTTAGTGCTCTAGTCACTTTGAGAGAAATTTTTTAATCTTTGAAAAAATATTTTTTAATCTCTGTATATTCTTTTTTTACCCCGAGCACTACTTTTGCATAATGGACTCAAGTGTGTTGTCAATTACTGATTATTTGGTTGAGCCACACAGAAACTGTTAGGAAGCCTTATTTTTATTTGCACACTATCTGTTTGGTGGCTTTGTTCAAGCCCGTGGATTATGTCAGTTAAATGGAAAAGTCTTACTTTCAAGCAAAATTCTCAGCATTTAATACAGTGTGTAGCATATAGTTGGGAGTCAATAAATGTTCATGGAATGCATGAACAAATCAGTCATTGTTGCAAACTGTTTTGAGGATGAGGTATGAGATTTTTTTTTAAGGCTAAATGAAATGCCCAGTATCACACAGCAGGATAAGAGAAAATCTGACACTCATAACTCATACTTCTGTGTTTCCAGACTGTTACTCAAGCTCACTGAGAAGTGCAGTATATGTCTGATTTCTCAACTTCACCCTGCAGTAAACTTTTGCAATCCAGAGGCTAGAGACCTCTTTTGTGAATGTTGTCTGCCCAGTGACTGTGTTGGCACCAGGGAGGCCCTAGCAGATAAAGTAGAGGAACATATGGTTTCCATCTGAATACAAATTGGTGGACATACGTGGTAATTCAACTGAGATGTCCTCTATATTGTAAACTGAAAGAGTATGATTAGAGGTGTTTATAAACGGCATCTGAATTCCCCCACACCCCTCCCCATCCCCTTTCCACTGTAGTTTTATCTGTCTGAATCATAGCAATCTAGCGTCCCAGCTTCACTGCATTATTTGTGAAAATGGTCAGTGTGAGGAATTATTAATTAAAGCTAACAAATCACCCTGACGAGCTGTGCCCTGGCATGGCTGAAGGTTGATTGGCGAAAGTGTTCTCCTTTGGAGAAAAGACTTTTTGTGCTCGTGACGCAGTCAGGGACGGATTATTGAATATGCAAGTTAGAAGAAAAATCACAGGACAAGCAAATTGAGTATTTACTGGCAAATAATTGCTCTCTTAAGCTGTGGCTCTCTTCCTAAATTCTTAACATTCCCGAGGGTTAGAAAGAAACAGAAAAATGCATCGGTACAGAGTACATTTCAAAAAAAATACATAGACTGATGTTTCAGACTTGTGCAGGTAAGTGTGATTGTGTGTGCGTGGAAAGTGAAAGAACAAGGGAAAGCAAAGGAAAGATAGGGGGAAAAGCATAACTGTTAGTCTGGTGAGTTTTTAAAATCAACTTGTTTATTGGAGCTCAGCGTATTTCTAAGTTGGGAATTTAGTTTCAGTGCTGCATTTATTGTGAAAGTTAGAGACGTGAGAATGAGAGAGGATTTTCTCAAAGTTGTTTGTCTTTATTAGCATAAGAATATGTTAATGTTTTGTCCCAATAGTAATTATAAATTTTGTTCAGATATTTGTGGATATGTGTGTAAAATTATCACTTGATTTAAAGATCTTTAGTTATTTTCAACATTGTTGATTATGACACGTCATACAGTGTTTCGAACATATTTGGGTACAACTATTGCATTTATTTTTAAAAGTAAACACTGTTTTCATTAGGACCAAGCTAATCCTAATAGAGAATTTCTAAAGGGACATTATAGTTTTGGAATACTTAAACTTCAGACTTCTATAATAACTAAAGTGTCCTTATTTTCAATTGTGTGGTCTTTTTATCTGTAATGTTAATCAGACTGCTAAGTTTTGTGGACATCGTAAGACAGAAGAGACTAGTTTAGAGGTTTTTCAGGAATAAATTTAAATACATAGAAATATAAGTGTGCAAATGAAGGTTAATTCCATGTATAAAATATAGACATTAAGAAACAGAGCTACTCTTACAAGTACAGCTAGGTTATGTGAGCACCATTACCAGAATATATATATCCATTGCAGATGAATTGCATATTCTGTGATAACCTGGAAAATGCACTTTCATCGACAACAGTTTTTGAAATGAAAATAAGTGACTGGAAAAATAGTGCTTTTGGCTTTTAATAACTATGAAAAACATTGATTTAAAACAAAGGCATAATCATAATTAAACTAAATTAACTAATAATTGCAAGATGTTTTAACAAGATAACATCTACATGATACTAGTAATAGGAATAATAATAAAAATGGAAAATCTGGTAATCACACAGAAATTAAATCAGATGACTCTCATGTTTTAGAATATCAGAATTTTAAAATATAAATAAATAAAACATATGTTGCCTTCTAATCTATTCCTTGAACCAAGTAATATTGTATTGGTTAGGATTTTTCTCTTACTACATCCTATTTTATTAAAAAATGTAATTTGTCTTAGAATAGGGAATATAGCTCATAAGAAAGTTTAGAAAATATATTTTTTAAAGGTTTAATTCCCACTGGATCACATTCTGTCCTCAGATTTCAAGAGGCAGCCTCCTTAAAGTTTCTTGTGACTATTTGAGGGCAAAATTTGGTCCATTATTTAGAAATAGCAAAGGGGGCATTTAAAGCATATGTTCAGAGACTTAACCATCTGCCTGCTTTATTATGAATACCACAGAGTTATGAGAAATTGGAAAGACTCAAAAATTGAACCAGAGTTCTATGCAAGATTTTAAAAATACAGCACTCTGATTTTTAAAAAAATGTTTTGCAAACACCTACTTTTGCTAAGTATATCTTATTAGTCCTCTATGTAAGAATAGTATTATTCCACCTTTTTGACGTATGGGAAATGAATGGCAAAGTATAGTTGAGTGACATGAACCTATAGAAAGTTAAGCATAATCCTTTCTCTCTGATTTAACCCACTAAATATGAATACCTGTGGAGTTTTAGACTTGTCATCAGTGAAACTCACAGTGACTTAGAGAAACATTATAAAATGGTGACTGCTGGAACAAAAATGAAGTCCAGCTGCTAGTTTCTGGACTGTCTACAAATGAGTTGCAAGAGACATGCGGAGGCCAGACTAAAGAGCACTTCTGTAATCCAACTGTGATGTAATGAAAGTATGAATCAGCTATTGGTTGCCCATGCTGAGGGGGAAAAGCAACAAAATATTTTTTTAAAGTGCAAATTGGCATTATTCCCAGGTGGTACTGTATTCCTTTGGTATCTGGAAGGATATGAGATTCAGAAATTAATAAAAGAACAAAAATCATATTTAAGTCCCAAGCATAGTAATATTTCACCTAGAGTGGTCGTATGAGGACATATCAATATGAATATAATTGTTAAAATGTCTAATGCTCAGTTAGAGTTTCTTCCACATTACCTGAGTTTTACTAGAATCAGACTGAGACTGGCTGAATCATTCTCAGAGGAAAATATACAAAGTAGACTAAACTTAGCCTGAATATAAGTTTTTGGTGTTGAGATGACTATCACTCTTTGTTGCTTAATGAAAAGTATTTACTTAAAAGAAAATAATACTGGAAGCAAAGGACTGAAATATTTGGTTTGAAGACTCTAAGTAAAAAATGTATGTGTATGTATCATGTATACTTCTATATTTGTTTACATAAAAATGTTTTCAGAAATACGCACTTTATTAGGCTGATTAAGCCAAAACTTCTTTGTGTGTGTAATCGAAAGACTGAACACAAAAATTTTAAAACAGAACTGAAAGATGTCAGTCAGACCTGAATTAATGACCTGGGGCTGAAAATACCTATGTCAAATTTCATATGGATTTTTTCATGGTGGTATTTTAATTTTATATCTCCCTAAATGGAAGTGCTGCAGTCAAGTGAATCTATAGCCCAAAGAATAATGATATATGTCAATTATTTTAGGAGGTGGGTTTTTATTTTTTATTTTGAGTACATGTGATGTAAATACCAAATACATATACATACATATGTTTTTGTTTTGTTTGTCTTATTTACTATTTATTGCACCAATAAGGGAATTAAAATGGCTGACAATGAAAAAATAAACATAAATACATGATTGCAGCAAAATACGTGAATTAGAAATAGGTAAGAAAAATAAAACAATAAAGGAAAGGATATAAAGATGGAGTTAGAAGTGAGGTCAGCATAAAACTATATTCAGTGAAGTGCTATACATTTATTTGCCTTTAAACTTTCTTGCAGCAAAGTTAAAAAGTTTGTTACACAGTTTGTAACATCCATAAGCATAAGAAAATAATTTTCATTATTTGCCTTGAAAATGGCTCTTGAAAACAGCTCTTAGTTTTCCAAGAAGTCAATGCTAAAGCAGCTCCCACTGTGAAGAATTGAAGGCCGCAGATAACCTAAAAGTCAGGTCGGAAGCAGATGCAGTACCTTCCCTGGGACATGGATGTGGAAGTAGACCAAAGTAATCCCCTTTTAATTCCAGGGCATGTGTTTCTAGAGAGAGAGAAAAAAAAGACACCGTTAATGCAGTAATGTTGGCAAGCTAAAAATTTGTGGAAAGTAGGGAGTTAAAGGGGAATTTTAAAAAATTATTTCATGTAAATAAATATATATTTTTTAGCAGCAAATCAAAGATTTAGAAGGCATTCATTTTTATAATAACTATTAAAACATGTTATCAAATGAACCTCTTGAATCAACATTGCTTTCCTAAATTGTTCATAAAACACCGCTGTACTGCTGCCATTCTTCTTCCACTTTTACTTTAAGCAGATTGTCAGTCTCTTTGAAGTTTTGAAAAGAGTCATTTCTGGCTTGAAATTTAATATTTCTTGCCCTTATGTCCTCCCTTGGTTCATTTTGAGAAGTCTTAGCCAATTGCCTATTCGTTTCACAGGTAATTTTGATAGTTAAGTCACATTTAATAGGCTAGTCTTCTCTTCATATTGAAAAGGTGAACTGTATAGATTTATTATTATATTACCTTGTAGCCTAGCCCATGGTAAGTAGTCCAAGGACCAACTGTATCAGGATTACCTAGGGATTACCTATATCAGGATTATCTAGAGCACCTGTTAAAATGGAGATTCCTGAACCCCATTCCAGAATTTCTAAATCAGAAGCTCTGAGAATGTAGCCTCGATCTGCAGTTTAGGAAACTGCCCAGGTTAGTTGTGCATAATAAAGTTTAAAGTCCACTCTTTTAAAACTGTGACTTTAAACATTTCTAGTATATGAGCATAAAATAGTAGGATTTCTCTACAACAATCAATGAGGGCTTATTATACTGTATTAACACTAAAACACTAATACATACTCAATAATATGTGATCGCCTGCTCATAAATCTAGAAACACCTAGATTAGACAAAACTCTGAATTTGTTTGAACCCCCTTAAGCCATATCTCACCATTTTAAAAATACTATTTAATTTTTAAGCTGTCATTTATTAAGAACTACTATATACAAAGTCATATGTTGAATCTGGGCACTAGAGATAAAAAGATGAATAAAAGAGTCAGTTTCTTGTCTGAAAAAAACTCATAACTAGAATAATTATGTTATTACTGGGATATTTTCTTATCCATACTAGGATAACTATGAATTGCCACATAATCAACTCGTTAAGTAAAACTCAAGGTTCCATACGGTATTATATCACTAAGCATACAGTTGTTGGTAGCAATTTTATAGAATAGGACCCTACTACAATTTTGAAGCTGCAAAACAGAAGAAAACCCTGTAGGGTCTTCCTCCTCCCCACAGTGGGAGATTTTATCTCCCAAAGCTAGGATGGGAGGGTATCATGGGGTCCTCCTGATTCCATTTCTCTCTTCATTAATCAATGATTTGTTACCAGGATCCTTTTTGAGAAGAGAAGAGAAATGTGTGTGAGTGAGTACACTAGGCATTCTGAGAACTTGCATGTCTCTTTCTCTCCTTCCCTTCTGGTGGCTTAGCTGGCCTGTAGAAGATGCTGGAGCCTAAATGGCGGCGGCCTCCCCAGTTCACAGGTGAGGCACAGCATGAAGGGGCCCAAGCTCCTCTCACGTGGCACTCTTTGCCCCACAAGTTACAGCAGTGCCAGAAATTGAGTATCAACAGGCTAGAAAGGATGTATTGCACATAAAGGAATTAATTAGGTAGTGGTCTGAGGAACATGACAAGAGCTTGCAGTTTCATTGGTGATTGAAGTTTTCCTGAAAACCTTTTGGGAACACCTTTCCCCTTTGTTTCCAGAAAAATATAAGAAATATAGTGGGAACATCTATATCTTTTTCCTTCTTTTCAACATATATTTATTGAGGATGTAATGCCATGCCTTCTTTTAGGAACTAGGGGTATTGTAGTGAATAAAATAAAGTTTCTACTTTCATGAGGTTTATATTATAATGGGGTAGGAAAGGAATAAAATTACTAAATATAAAATATAAATTTGGCTGGGTGCAGTAGCTCACACCTGTAATCTCAGCACTTTGGAAGGCCAAGGCGGGCAGATCACCTGAGATCAGGAGTTTGAGACCAGCCTGGTCAACATGGCAAAACCCCATCTCTATTACAAATGCAAAATTAGCTGGGCGTGGTAGCACATGCCTGTAATCAAAGCTACTTGGGTGGCTGAAGCAGGAGAATCGCTTGAACCTGGGAGGCAGAGGTTGCAGTGAGCTGAGATCACACCATTGCACTCCAGCCTGGGGAACAAAAAGAAACTCCATCTCAAAAAAAAAAGTGTGTGTATATATATATATATATATATATATATATATATATATATATATATATATATATATATATACATGTGTACATATATACATTATATATATGCACATGTATACATATATACATTACATATATACATGTATACATATATACATTGTATGTATATATATAAAAAAATGCTTCATTTTTGAGAAATTGCCTCCTGTGTTCCCCATTACTTCTAATTATCCTCATATTATTTCATTGTGTGTGTGTGTGTGTGTGTGTGTGTGTGTGTATTCATTCCTTGATGCATTTGTAAAATCCTCCAGAGGATAGACCAGTAAATTCAAGACACTTCTTGTGGGAAACCTCTTTCCATGGGGACCTGCACATAACGTAAGGGGAGAAACAAGTCATCTGCAAATACCAAGAGTGTGCATTGTCAACCCTAAAATAATTCTTTTTCATCTTTTGTGCTTGTTCTGGTGTATGTGTGTTCTGGGTTTTCTCATTGAACTGAGTGGTAGGCACTCAAGATGCTTAGAGCTCTAAGAGGTAGATAAGTAATGGGGTCAATCTTCAAGGGACTTCACATAAAGCAGAGAAGACTGATAATTAACAATGGTATATGGCCTTCATAAGGTTCTGAGGCAGACAGAGTAAGGAGTACTGTCCTTCAAAAGGTCAGAGAGTAGAGCAACAGAAAGGCTTCCCAGCAGGAGTTATGTTTTAACTGAGACAAACAACCTAATTGTAAAACAAAACAACATTTTTTCAGTGAAGTCCTGAATTTCCCCTTGATCACCTAAGTAATGTGCCCATGTTGAAAATATTTCAGACAATAGGAAAAAGTATTTTTTAAAGAAAGTAAAATCACCACTTAGAGAAACCATTGTTAACATTCATCAGATACTTTTTTGAGCATGTATTATGTCCTAAGGTTATGCCAACCGGCTACAGCTTCTCAGAAGGGAGCATTTTAATTGGCAGATAGTGTGAATAGCACTAACTCAAACCTTAACTCATTTCAGCTGTCTTCAGATTTGGCTTACAGACTAAATGGGCCCCAACCCTAAGGAGGTAGATAAAACAACACAAATGCAGTATTCTCTTGAACAAACACCATAGCACCTGCTATATCCCCCACCTAGAGTAGATAAGAGAGTCAGATTCCTTGGGTTCCAATCCTGACTTGTACCTCTATTCTATCTGTGTGATCTTGACCAAATTATTGGATTTCTACATCTCAATGTGCTTTTCTGTTAAATTGAATGTACAGTACTTACCTCATGTAATATTTTGAGAAATTAATAATACATGTAGTGTTAATCACAGTACTTGGCACATAGTAGAGTTCAATAAATGCTATCTATTATTTATTGGTGATTACTAGTATTATTACTACTATTACAGTTATTTTTATTATCAGAGAAACTTGCTGAAAATATATTTTGTCCAGTACAACTCCATTATTATTACTGACAAAACAATTCAAAACACATTTCTTACTGAGAGTGGGTCAGAGATATTATCTTTGCAACACACATTAAGAATCTGGATTTTATAGATGAAAATTATAATATGATTTAGCTCAGTAGATAAATGACATTACATGGACTAAATTTCTGTTTCTAGATAGAAATAATGTCTAAATGTGCCTTAAATGCCCTTCATGTCACATATTTTGTTTCAACAATTTGTGATTAACTTGGTTTGTTTTACTAAAAGAAACTTGTAAATCCAACACTCTAATGTTTTCCAGATAGTGCCACCTTTCTTTATTCAATCAGTGATGGAAAATGATAAGAAATACAGTTTTACCTAAAGAGGGTATCTTCAGGAAGGAAGAGATTCCAATGGTCAGATCTATGATTTAGCATAATGGCAAACAAAGATAACTATCCTAGCAGGTGCCACATAGTAGATAACTAAAGAATCTTTATTGAATTGAAGTATATTTTATAAGAAAAAGCATACGTCAATCCAGGTGTTATGTGGAAGTTTAAGTGATTTTAAGAGAATGCACAAATTATATGCTCATGGACAAGTTACTTTTTGTGACTAAATCTTCAAATGGAAAATAAACCAATAATATCTTCATTACATGGTGAGTGTATATAGTCCTTGGTAGAGTTCTTGGAACATAATAGATATTTGATAAACGATACCTGCTAACAACAGAAATAACCCCAACAATAATAACACATAAAAGTCCTGTGTATAATGGCTATAAGCTCATTAATATATAATACATATGATTTGTATGTATTGATATATAAATAATAACATTTTAAATTGCTTTGCTAATGTTTGATACACAGTAGGAACTTGGTGTAAATTTGATCTATTTAAATACCCTCACAAAAAGATTGCTTTAGTTATTTTAGTTAAATGAAAATACAGTTCAAAAATCTAAAACTAACTTAGTCCTTTGGAAAATGACAATAAAAGCAAAAGCTACCTAAGGATTTGTTACTGAAATGGTCAAATAATTTGGGCTTAATGCAGATGAATAGCAGGAATACCACTCTACTTCAAAGAGTAGACAAAGGGAATTAATTTGGAAAACTCTTAGGTGACCCCTATTTTGTATCTTATTAATTGGAAGCATTTTAAAGCTCAAAAGGCTGTTATTGCTGGTTACAGTGGTAGCTACATATGGAAAATGGCTGCAGAGATTCACAATACAAAAATAGTCCATTGCTAAATTCAAAATTCTGTTAATGTCACAAACAGTGGGACGTGAAACACAAATGAATTGTGATGACAGTTGAGTACCAAGCTGCCTATTTTTTCCCCCTCAGAGCTGCCCATATTTGGCTTTATATTTTCTTCAGTCCTGATTTAACCCATAAATATTTGTATTTTCTGCAGCTAGCCTCACCTTGGATCGTACTACTTAAGCATTTTATTCCTAAGTGTTTCTCAATTCCTAGGAATTCTGCTTTACTGCTTTTCTTCCTACAGATAAGCATTTTTAAATATTTCTTTACTTCTTGCTTTAGAGTCAGATTTTGAATCTTTTTTCAACTACAGTCTGATGAGGCTCGATGTTGCTCTTTACTCTCCCATTTCTCCTCAGTGTTTAAAGTGTAACCTGCAGGCTAGGGCCTATTTCTTCTCCGTGTTGCTTTGACTTGGGGTACTTGCTGTCATCCTGATCATCTGCATTTATTTGCTACCATCGTTTTTTAAAAACTGGCTTTTTAAATGTCACTCCTATCCTTTATGATAGAAGGTCTTTATGATCCTGGATTTGGGGAGCAAGACTTATTTTATGAACCTACTAAAGCTCTCTTATAAATGCAGCAGTTCCACATAACCATAAGCTAGCTTGACCTTTGGGAAATGTCATTAAAAAAATCTCTGAAGAGTATTGCTAAAATGACCAAATTATTTAGGCTTAATGAATTTTGTAGCATGGATACGAGACCTACTCACAGAGCAACAGTCCTGGCTGAATATATTTTATCTGGGTTTTACTGCATGTGGTGATTTGGCTGCCATTTATTGAGTGACCTCTCTGTGCCAAGCATTTTACATTTAATTCTTAAAACAATTTTTTGAGATGGGTACCATTATCTTCATTTAATAGGTAAGAAAATCTTGACCTAGAGAGGCTAAATGACTTGTTAAAAGGTGGAAATGGGATACAAACCAAAGTTTCTAAGACTAACGTTCATCCTTTCTCCATTTCCACATGCTTGTGCCTGGTTATATATTTACATTATTGGTAATGGGAAAGAAGTTTATGGTATAATTCAGTTGGAGGCATAGCCAATTTATTCCTTCCTTCCTTCCTTCCTTTTCTTTCTTTGTCTTTCTTTCTTTGCCTGCCTTTCTTTCTTTCTTTCTTTCTTTCCTTCTTTCCTTCTTTCTTTCTTTCTTTCTTTCTCTTTCTTTTTTCTTTGACGGAGTCACGGACTGTCGCCTGGGTTGGGGTGCGGTGGTGCGATCTCGGCTCACTGCAAGCTCCGCCTCCTGAGTTCAAGTGATTCTCTTGCCTCTGCCTCCGAAGTAGCCGGGATTACAGGCATCCGCCGCCACGCCCAGCTAATTTTTTGTATTTTTAGTAGCGACGGGGTTTCACTATGTTGGCCAGGCTGGTCTCAAATTCCTGAACTCGTGATCCACCGGCCTTTGCCTCCCAAAGTGTTGGATAACACGCTTGAGCCCCCGCGCCCGGCTGCCAATTTCTTTAAAACAAAGTGATGGTGAGATTTTGCTATGTTGACATGTTATAGAACTATGAATCCAAGGGTATAGATTCACTAGATCTCCAGTAGCAAAAGGTACATAAGTATAGGCAACATCCTTTGATTTTGCCTTTGGTTTTGGAGGACATATTATTGTGAACTTTGAAGAAACGACGACTTAAAATGTGTGGCTTATGTACTAGGCATTTCTGACTTCTCATCGAGTGCCTCCTGTGACTTGTCCTACCTTTTCCTCCAAAACTAAAATCTAATTATTCTTAGCAAACATATCCTGTAGACCTTTTTCGCACCAAGTTTTCTGAAGAATTGTTTTTATTATAATTATTTAGTGCTTTATTAAAGTGGGCAATTAAAGCATTTTAAATGCATCCGTCATCAATCTATATGTTTATCTTATAAGGCATGAACACCACTTTACTTTCATACAGCACTTTGCAGTTTACAGCTTGGAACATGTATACCCCAAAAATAACACATTGCCTTTTCATCAGAATAGGGATATCTAATTTAACAGTAGTCACCACATACAGTGAAGCAGTGAGAAGACTGGCCTGCAAACCAGTAATCTTCATTTTCTAGGGAAGTGCCCAAGCCTGGCTTTCCTCTTTGCCTTTATGCATTTGGACCATTGAGTTCACCAGATTGCACCCCAAACTCCGTTATTTTGCTTTGAACGATGACTGAGAGTTAGTGTAGACTAGTTAGTAACTTTGCCACAACAGGTTTACTTTATTTGTGTCAGAACCTCTAAAAGGACCTCCTGAAAATTTCCTGGAATTTAGAGTGAAATTTTAGCTAGAAAGAAACAGAGAGAGAGAGAGAGAGAAAGAGGAAGCTACAACAAAAACAAAAGAAAAAGAAAGAAAGAAAGAAAGAAAAGAAAGAAAGAAAGAGAAAAGAAAGAAAGAAAGAAAAAAGAAAGGAAAGAAAAGGAAGCTACAACAAAAACCCCAGAACCATCTTTTTTCAAATATTCCCTTGAAAACTATAAAAAATTTATGTTAAGATGCTGGGTCTTTGAATTACTCATCATGAGTGCTTTTCCTGGGCAGTATCTCCCATGTTCACCCTTCCTCTGGTCACATTGAATGTTCAATTTCCTTTTCTCACTCTGACAGTTACCAATGTTGATATGTCTTCATTATTATTTATTACTTTAAATTTAAAGCAGAGTAGTTTTTTTCTCACTTTTTGAAAATTCAACAAGTTTTATTGTGTATGTATCAAAAGTCACTATATAACTCTGCTCCCAATCTTGTTTTTTAAACAAATGAATATTGCTGTATTTTAAAAATATGAATGTCATTTTGTTTTATTTTATTGAGGCAGAATCTTGCTCTGTCACGCAGGCTGGAGTGCAGTGGCTCAGTCTTGGCTCACTGCAACCTCCAACTCCTGGGTTCAAGCAATTCTCCTGCCTCAGCCTCCCAAACTGGGATTACAGGTGTGCGCCACCATGCCTGGCTAATTTTTTATATTTTTAGTAGAGACAGGGTTTCACCATGTTGGCCAGGCTGGTCTCAAGCTCCTGACCTTAGGTGATCTGCCTGCCTCAGCCTCTCAAAGTGCTGGGACTACAGGCATAAGCCACTGCGCCTGGCCAAAAATATGAATACATTTGGCTATTTCCACCCTTTCTGTTAATCCCAAGGATCTTCAACTTTTATTCGTCTCTTTAAAATATTGAGTCCTGGAAATATAAGTGAAACTGAACTGTTCTAAAAGATTAGTATTTTAAAAATTATAGTTTGCCATTCTCAGGTTTATTCAAAATTGACTTTCTGACATAACTATATTGTTTTCGCAAATATAAGCATTACCTAGGTAGTAAAACATATTCACAGAGAGTTATTATCAAAAATACAGAGAAAAATTTCACATGTGTATGTCCCATTCCCTCCCCACTCCTTCCTGAGTTGTTGACATGAGAAAATATCTTTCCAACAGTGGGGTATCATTTGCTTGGTGAATTTTAACGTTTGCATGAGATGGTGTTCATGTTTGTGAAAAATATTGAAGACTTCTGACCTCTTTCTTTTTAACTGCACATGGCTCAATCTAATAAATTTTCAATATAGATTCCGATATGGTTATAATCCCAATCACACCACATTTAAAAGCTACGTTCCTGACTGTGTTTCTCTGCTAGCATGACGCCACAAAGAAAATGAAACCAACCCAAACAAAACCCTCCTTATAACAGAAAGTAAAATGAAGCTTGTAACAACTGTTTTGAAAAATGGTTTGAACAGTGAGGAACAACCAATTTTTCAAACACTATTGTAGCCATTTGAAGCTGTAGTGTGGATAGTGTATGCAAGAAGTCAATAAAGGGAAAAGATCTCTCTCTGACACAGATGAAACCTAAAAATAAGACCAATTCTCCCTCCATGCATCTGTTACCGTATTCCACTAAAAGGTGTTGGGAAAAAAATCAGCCAAATTCTACGAGAACGAAGTATCCAGACAAGTGACTCTTCAAATAATTAAAAAAATAAAAAAACTACAGTAGAAAAAGGGGAACGGGGAAAAAAAGATTAAGCACTTAACATATTGAGTATATACCCAAAGCAGAAAACTCAGTGAGTGAAAAACTTGTTCTTCAAAAGAAGATACTTTCTATCCTTCACCAGTAACGCAGAATTGATAGTCTGATAATAGAAGCCTTTTAAGTAGGGGTGGTGGGAAGAACACTGTCTTCCCAAAGGCTTCAGTAGGTATTCAGTTGCCCAGGGCAATCTGATCAGCACGTCCTTGTTTCTAGAATTGAGTAAACCAAATCAGGATGAACCGCACATGGTTTAATAGTTAACTTTTAGAACAAGGGGCAGGGAGATGCTTTTATGCCATAGGCCCAGTGTTCATTCCAATCTCATTACTAAAGTCTGTTCTGAGAGCATTTACAGCTTTCCGGAGAGTCTGAGTTTGGCTGAATCCTGAAGATGGAAATGTAGCTTAATGACCTCCTTGTCCTGGAGTCTCCCTTAATACAGGTGAATTTTTGTGATAAATCATTCTCTAGAATCCAAAGTATTGATTAATATCATTATTATTACTATTATTATTATTATTAGCCCTTTCTTATGTGGTTAGTTATCTCTCCATTTTCCTATTCTAGGAATAAGTGAAAGTTTTGTGAATATGCAGTTGCTTTCTCTGAGTTTCTTTGAAACAGTTTATGTCTTCTTTCAAGTTGGAAATTTGAGATATTTTGAATTATAGTTGGATGTGCAAGTCCAGTCCTGCTTTTTAGAGATCAGGAACAGAAAAAGGTTCTACAAACAATCCTTTATTTGACTAAGAGACAGAACAAAGGAAGGGAGAGAATTGTATCTTTGGGTGATTCAGTCTTCGGTGCTTAGTATTGATTGACTAGTGGTCTCTTTATCCTGGCCTCTGCTTTCTCAGATTCCTAAACAGACTCTTCTCTTATGTGTAAGAGAAACTCCCTCTTAGCATCTTCTCAGTCTCTTCCAAAGGAGAGTAACCATGGATGAGGATTTAGCATATCTAATGAATGGGCATTGGGTTATCAATAACTATTAAGGGAAAATAACAACAAGAAAGTTGAGGGCAGATTCATGGTAAGCATTGTTTGTGGAACTGTTGGAAGGGTCTGGTGTGTAGTTGATGTTGTTGTTCTAAACTGAGCAGCAACAGTAACAACAAACAACGAAATCATACTTCCCACTCTCTTCTTCCTTTCTATTCAAAAACAACCATCACTATCACAATAGCCCAGTAGACAAAATAAAAGCATGTCTATATTTTTGGTATATTACCGTATGTCTTAATTGTAGTTTCTCTGCCACACATTAACAGTTATTTATCCCTGATGTTTTTCAAAGATCACCTTTGTGCATGTCTGCATAGCTGTTCTAATAGTGTTACTATTGTCTCTTCTTCATTATCTCCTTTTATTTGAGTTCTTTTTTTTCATGTATGCAAAGAGGCTCTTTTTCTAGGCTCTTTGTACACATTCACCATTGCGCTAGGACAGATGGGTGTTTTTCTATATAATGCCTTTTAAAGTGAGAAGACAGCAAGAATAGATTTTGAACAATATTTTACCAGTATTATTGAAAAATTAGCTACTGTATATATATAGGATACACACACAGCAGCTGCATAAAATGCAAATTCTATTCATGTCTGATCTCTTCTGCATTTATATGGTGACTATCGCTGTAGCACCTAAGCACTTTATGTTATTTCCTCTTATTATTATTTACCACCTGATCATTCCAGAGTGCTTTTTACAATCAAAGAATTTCATTAACAACCCATTCCCTCGCTCTTTGTTTTTCAGCACCCTTGCATGTAAAAGTATCAGGCATCTTGGTAGCTATATCAGATAAATTATGGTAAAAAGATAGAGTGCTTCTGACAGGAGGGCAGGGGAAAAAACACCCTAAAGCATCTCCTAAAATTTGGTTTGTGTTTTATGGTATCCAAATAATGTTATAGAAGTCTGTAATTTTAGTGAAAACCAAACCACTAGATAAACGCTTTTATTTATCATGGTTTCCACCATTGCAATAATCGAAAGTGTGAGGTAAGGAAGAGGAATTCTGTCTGCACTTCATAGATAGAGAGGACTGGGCAATTGCACTTTCTTCTCACTGTGGAAAGCTTGTGATTCTTATTGACTCTTGAGCTGCCTTTAGCCCAGAAGTATAGAAGTCAATCTGTTTTAAAATCCAAAAAGCTACTGTTATATTTTTTAAGCTAAGAGGATAGAAACATGTTTATTAAAAGGTTCATTGTGATTATAGATGAAAGTGCGTGGTTGGTACCTTAACAGTTTGATTGAATAAAAATCAAGTTCACACTGGGGTTTCCTTCTCAGCTCTACTCCTTGCTTTCTCTTTGACTCCAAGCTAATTGCATAACCTCTGGTTGACTTGTGCCTCGTCTACACATTCAAAGTGAAATTCAGAAATGAGGTTATTATCTAACTAATGTAGGCTGTAACATTATTTCTCTAAAATATCTCTGTGAGAGAATTTTGAAATTTCTGATTTAAGTAGATAGTAATAAAAACTAACAATTTTATGGACCATCTCCTTTTATCCTTAGACAACAACCCCATGGAGGTGGATACATCAGAGTCAGCTGGAGGCGGTCAGAATCATTTGCAGTGTTTGTTAAGACACAGATTACTGCCCCTTCACCAAGTTTCTGATTCAGAGTCTAGGGTAGGGACTGATAATTTCATTTCTGATGTGTTTCCACATGATGCTGATGGGGACCAGACTTTTTGGATCCCTGCCCTAAGGATGAGATGGCTTAAGTACATATAGAAAAGGAAATCAAGGCTCAAGTCATGGCAGTAAATTTGTGTCTATACTCTGTCACTTTACTTTTGGCCTCAAGTCATTGCAGTAAAGTGGCAGAGTATAGACACAAATTTAGGCCTTCTTCCTACTACAGACATTTTCTTTTCACTTCTACTAGATACATTTTCACTTTACTTTTATGTTTTGAATGACTGTCAGTCGTCTTGAGATCCTAAGTGAGAAAGCATTGTAAAGAGTGGTAATTGGATCTTTTCCCCTTAGATCCAGTAGCTACCCTATTGCATTTGTGAAAGGAGAAGAGGAAGCCACTGCAAATTTTAGTGATTAGCTTTGGTATGAACAGCTTTTAAGGCCAGCTTTATACTTCCCTTTTGGGGATGAGAGTAATAAATGTAAGTCTTCTTTGTATTCATTCATCATAGCCTGTACATAGATATGAACAGGTTTCTCTTTGGTGGACTTATGACCGTATTCTGCTGTGACAATGCTTTGTAAAAAAATTTTCACATGTATATTACTTCTCCAAATAATCATAATAAAAAAAGTGTCAAAGTGAACATGATGGGGCAAGGAAAAAACCACTGCAGAGAGAATGAGGACACTTGAGTCTTGTGCTACCTCACATATTGGCACAGATCTACTGACCTCCATGGGAGACACCCAACAATTCTTCTTTACCCAAGCTATATGTTACAGTCACCCAGAAAAGCTTTGAAACAAACACCCACATCGGGGCCCAGGTACAAGAAATTCTGATTTAATTGTTCTGGGGTAGGGTCTGAGTATCAGTAGGTTTTAAAAGCTTGCCAGGTGACTCTAATGTGCCATCAGGGTTAAAAAACCACTGGCCTAGTGTTTAAGGGCCTGGGTTTTGAAATCAGACAGATCTGAGTTCATATCTTGGCTCTTTCACTTAGTTACTATGCAACCTTGGACAAGTTATTTAATCTCTGTCAGCTTTAGTTTTCTCATATGTAAAATGAAAATAATAGCATTTGTCTTGTAGGAGATCTGTGAAAATTAAATTAAATGATACATTTAAATGTTTGACATAGTACCTGGCTTGTGGTATGGATCTACTAAACATCAGCTGCTGTTGCTATTATAATGCCCCTCAGTTTCCTTATCTGTAAAGCAAAAGAGAGGGCACTTTATGAAATGGGGGACAAATATCTTAGGATTTCATATAGATACTTGTCTGTCACCGTATCCACAGTATCCTACCCGGCTTCATTTTTGCCTTTCTTACTTCCTACACATATTTATTATTGCTAGGTACAATCATTGACAGGCTCAACCTTTATTATGATATTTTACCAGTAAATACTTCTCTGCCCTCCCCCTTCCCACCAAGATTAAAAAGTTGAAACATACAACAAATCCACTTTCTCATATGGGGTAATGTAGGTATGATGGGTGGTTGACCTATGGGTTTAAGAAATAAAAGGCAGAGCCTTGTAAACATGTCTAAAAACTAACATGCCCCTATTCTTGATTGCTATTTTTTCTTCCATCACTCACTCTAAGAGTTCAGTTGTTGGTAGCTTTCATCCTAGAAAAGGAAAATTATTCATACTCTACTTCTTAAAGATTATTGCAATTTGTTAATTCCCTTCATTTTCCCATTTTCCCTGATTTCCTTCTGTATGTCTTTTTTTGTTTGTTTTTTGACAGAGTCTTGCTCTGTCGCCCAGGCTGGAGTGCAGTGGGGCAATCTCGGCTCACTGCAACCTCCGCCTCCAGGGTTCAAGCAATTCTCTGCCTCAGCCTCCGGAGTAGCTGGGATTACGGGTGCCCACCACCATGCCCAGCTAATTTTTGTGTGTGTGTGTATTTTCAGTAGAGACGGGGTTTCCCCATCTTGGCCAGGCTTGTCTTGAACTCCTGACCTCATGATCCACCTGCCTTAGCCTCCCGAAATGCTGGGATTACAGGCGTGAGCCACCACACCCGGCCTCTTCTGTATGTCTTAAAGAAGACTTAGTACACAATGAGTAGGTAACAAATGTTTAAAGCAATAATGATTTCATAAGCCTATTTGCTTATCTCCACCAGTGTTTAATAGGTTATACTTTTTGTATCTTTTTATATATTTATTTTAAAAATTAGACTTTCTAAAAGTCTCCTTGTATCACTCTTAACATAGAAATTATGTTTTTGGGTGGACAGAAAGAAATTATTTGACTATCCAATAAAAGTACAGATGGTTCCATTTTTCTTGACTCATCTCACAGCACACATTAGTCAGGTCACATGCCTATTTGGGAATTTTTGTAGTACTAGGTCACTTGCCCAGCTTTGGGGCACATAAAAGAATATTTTCCTGGCTTTTAAGTTTGTGGATCTTACACTGTGCCTGGCATGGAGATAGGAAGGACATTTTTTTCCATTAAGCTTTTTCACTGTGTTTTGACAGGAAAAGTTGAAACAGAGTCCCTACTGAGATTTTAACATGTTCCATGGTGGTAACCATAGGAAATAGGGAAACAGGAAATTTTTGGACAGAAGGAAGCCAAGGAGTCCATCTCAGCCTGTCCTCACCTCAAAGATACCAGTTGGACTCTATAATATTATTTTTATCTACATGTTTATCTAAAGTTTTGAATTTCTATAGTTTTCTTTCTGATAGCAGGGAAACATTGCTGCCAATTATCATGAAAAAGATTGCTCTCTAAACAGTACTCAGTTCCTTCTTCTGGACAAATCAATGGGAATATTCATTCAGATATTAATAAAGCAGAATTATAGGAGTTTTCATTTGGAAAAATGCATTTTAGTGTTTAAAGAGATTCTCAAAAGATATCATGATAAAATCCATGTAAACTCCAGTGATAGAGAAAAGTACTTGTTTCACACAAAAATATATAAACACAGAATAATGACATTTTTTTCATTAAATTCAAGGTGCTTAAAGTTGCCCATATGCACACACATACATGTGTATCTTCCATTTACTCTACTTTTCCTCTACCACCCACTGTCCCAACCTTTGGGAACCAGAATACTGAAATATAAATCAACTCTCATTTCTGAAAGATCTATAATGCCATTTAAGTGAAAGTCCTTAACCAACATATATTGGTATTTTTCCCTAAAAACTTAATTATGGACATTTTGATGCATATGTTTGTTTGTGTGCATTTTTCCTACCTACAGGAAACATTTTTCAAACAATCTGGTCGATGGATCTCTATTGAAAATTTACCATTCATTAGCATCATACCTATGCTAATAGTTTCTATTGTCTTTCATTATTATGAATGAGATCCTAGACATATCATTTTCCATTATTTTATTTAAATAGTGAAATACAGTTAACCAAATAGTAGTCATGGCTATTAGCAACTTTTTGATATCCATTTGGCATGGCAACAGTTATATTTTATTTCTCTTGTCTATATTAATACCAAACCTTAAAATGGATTATGAAAATACAAAATAAGCTGTTAAAAAAAAAACAAAACTGCTCTTTCCAGATCAGAAACAGTACCTCACAGGACTGGAATTAACATCATTATCATTGCCATTTTAAACGTAATCACCTCAGATTACATAATCTTTTACTAACATGTTTTTAAAATTAGGCTTTTCCATAGTCCAGCTTTGAAAGATAAACACCATGTGTACATAAGCATAGGTAAAATATCTCATAGATACAGAGCCCATAAAATGGGCATATTCTCATAAAGGCAGGGAAAGGTTTGCTCAAGGAGCAAACTGATAAGCACAGTGGTGGAATGTCAGAATGCCTAGGCTCTGTAGTTCAGCCTCTACCACTGACTGAGTTTACCCTAGTTAAAGGATTTAACTTCACTGTGTGTCAGTTCCTACATCTGACTCAATGTCAACTTAAACCCTCCCAACATTTTAATAACAAAATAATTAAGATCTAAAATTGTTTTGAAGTGTTCAATATTATATACAGATACAGCCTTCATAATGCTCAAGCTTAAAATAGGACTTGGGATCAAATTGTTAGAAAAAGTTCTCTTGTTCCAAATGTTGGAGACTGACTAAGCGATGTCACAGCCTCAAAGATTTGCACAGGTTGACCACAAAGGCAGAGCCACAGAAGAGGAGCTGGCTTAAGCAGGGCCCTGTGATGGTGGACTATGTTTTTTAAACTAATAGAAGAAATGGGAGACACTGAAATTTGTGAGGAAGCATGTAACATGATCACGTTTGTTAGGTCTCTTGAATTATCTAAGGTTTGACACAAAGGGTGGATTGAAAGGGCCTGACAATTGGAAGCTCTGGTGAGATAGAAAGGTTTTGCCTTAAGACTGTAGTTCTCAAATTGAATTGCACCTCAGGAACTGGCTTAAAATGCAGATTCTAGGGCCATATCCCTACAGGTTCTGATTCCACGGTAGTTCTTGGGTGAGCCTGTGACTTTTCATTATAGCAGCACCTCTTAAAACCACTCAGGTATGACCCATTCTCTGCTCAGCATTAGTTCTTTCCACTTCAATAAGTTGGCACCATGGCCAGGCATGATGGCTCACACCTATAATCCCAGCACTTTGGGAGGCCAAGGCCGGAGGATCACCTGAGCCCAGAATCGCTGATGCCCTTGAGATCAAACTGTGAATTTTTTGTCATAACTAGTCAATACTCTAGCATCCAGGTTATGTGGTTTCTGGTTATGGACAGTACTGAAAAGATTATTTAATGTTCTATAAAGTCCTACAGACAGAACATTTGATTTTTTTCAATGGAAATTCTGTATCTTTGAAACGTTCTCTGTTTATTCCTATTATGTTTGCCTGTTTTAGTTTTTAAGAAAGAATACAAATACATCTGTTTGGTCAGAATTTTTACTTAATTGACACTATAGGATATATCAGAATAGGGAGTCTTTTACAAATTTTGATATTCTTTTGTCCTGTTTTTTATGCATGTGCCCAGATGTCTTCACAAAACTAAAATGAATTTTTAAAAAATGAACAGTCTATTTAATGCACTTACCACATGTTGTTATATGAGAAGTGTGATATTTGATCTAACCTCTCTAAAACCCTTGAATCTATAAGGGTAAGCAAGAAGCATCCCCATTTGCTTCTTTTTTTTGTCATATGAAAGAAAATCTATCTTATTTCACATATTCAATTCCCTTGTCATTTTACATTATAAATAAATAACAACCAATTTGGCACATGCCCACTGATTAAAAATAAAAGTTGTCAGAGAGGAGAAAGACAAAAATATGAATTATTAATTATAATATTAAGCAGCACAAAAAGCCTAACATGAAATGAAATCACTTAAAAAGATTTTATCAAAATAAAAATTGGGCAATGATATAGTGTTTATTGTACAATTCAATTGTTATTTTAAGTGATAAATATATTTACCATATCTAGTATATTTATATCAAATTTGATTAAAATATATTTTAATCATAGCAAATAAAGAAGTTATTTGTAGAATAGTAGCATAAAAGGAAAGCTCAATTTTAAAGTCTCACATTAAATTATCATATTGACCTAGTGGCTATATTCACTGTAAGATTATACTCTTGCATATTGTTATTTTTCAAATGCCCATTACTAGAAAAAAGCAAGAACACTTAATTAGCAGAAAGGGTGATGTTTTTCTTTTCATGATGATTTTAGAAGTTTATAGAGTCCATACTAAAATGGGAATGAATGTGGGATATTTTTTCCTACATAGAGATTTGAAACAATATAAATTTAATACTGGTTTATAAATAACTAAATGTAGGTTTCCAACAGAGTAGAGTGATTTCACCTCAAAAAGGGAAGATGATCAGGGCCTTGATGAAAATATTTCTACCTATGTCTTCCTAAAACAGAGTTGCCCAACATTTGTGACTAACTTCTTTTCCTAAGGAGGCTAGCCTTTTGGTAATTTAAATGTTTTATTTCTGATAAAATTTCATTTGTTTCATGAAATGTATTAAATTCCATTTGGAAACAAAGAAAAATTCTGAAAAAAATTTCCACATTTTGAATAATCTCATAGAAGTTATCCATGTAGATTCTGAAGAAAATTGTTCATTTGCTATTCCCATGAATAGCAGTTTTGGTTCTGTTTAGTCGTATTTTCATTTTAACACTATAGAGAGCTTCTTTGATTTGTATTAAGCTTGCTTGTTCCACCATTTCAGTTGGGTTTGTTCATACTGTCTTGATAGTTTATTCTATCAGGCATGATGTTACTTTACCATCTCAATCTCCTTGGCAGTGTTTTTGTTTTTTAGTTTTTAACTGAATTTAATGCTCATGAAGGTGGAGAGGTGGGTCCATATCTAGAAAAAAAGTCAAAAAGTTAGAATCTGCATTCATCTTTACAGTAAACCAAATTTTCAAAAAAAGTTTCTGTACATATATTCCAAACAACTAAGTCTTTAGAGTTCTATTTAAATAAAAACACAAACTTTCGTGTCACAGACTACTTGGGCCCTATATATCTCAACATGAGTTCTAATTTTAATTCATCTTGTCCATAGATTTCTAGCTTTGGCTCTTAAAATACATTCTCTTCTAACTATTGCAATAATCACTAAGCATTTGTTAAGTGTACCTATAGTGGTATACCCAGAGATAGTGTCCCCTCAGTGCAGGTTATACAATAAAGAAATCAAACTCAGTAACGATTTTCATTTTATTTCTCATGCTTTTCTTATCTGTAGCTCCCATTTGATCAGGGAACATAACTCCTTTCAGTATTTCTGTCTTATCCAAATTTTCATCCAGAAGTGACTTGCTTGGCCTCTGTAGTCTTCAGAAGCTGTTCATAAGGCTTGGGCTTCCCTTGTAAATCATGTAAGTTTCATGTCCCTCCAGTGTTTTTTGTCTGTTTCTTTGGGGCTCACTGATTCCCACCATGTACATCCATTTCACAGCTGCTGTCATCAGCTGTTCTCCCTCTGTGTGATTTATTTTTAATAACATCCCTTTATGCCCAATTTTGATAACCATTAGTCCCAGTATATTCTCTCATGTTTAGTCCATACTTGAATTTTACTTTTTAAACCACTGAGTTAGAACAAGAAAACAGCATAAGCAGTGACAGAAAACCAAATGCAGAACTACCAAAATGAACGCTTGCAATCTTATCTGATGAATGAGGCAGAAATGAAGAGATTGCTCAGAGAACATTCTGGAATAAAAGAAAAAGAAACCTCAATAGGACATCATTCCAGAAGGGAAGAAAATATAGTCAGTAAGTTATGAATAAAATCAAGTCATATTAAAAAAATAACCAAAAGAAAGCAACCGGCTTTTAGATATTTTTTAATTACAGTTAATATTTACTGAGAGCTTTTTATGTGCCAGGCAACATGCTAAGCAACATTCATTCATCATTTCATTTATTCATTGATTTCTTGCTAGAAATTCATGACAATAGAACCTCTACTATTTCTTTCATTTTACAGAAGTGAAAACTGAAGTTTAGTTTTAACTAAATTATCCAAGGTCACACAGCCAGGAATGTGGAGCCAGAATGGAAACTCAGGTGCATCCTTTACCTTTATACTGTGATAACTTTCAAATGACAGCCGTTAAAAATAAACAAATACATAAATAATTCTGGTTTGACTACTCTACATAAACATCATGAAAGGCCTCGTTCAATCAAGTCTTGACTTATACTTACGTATTATAAATACTTGAAACGTTACCATCATAGAGTGTAGTTCAGGTTTTGGAAAATGGATCTTTCCCCAGGTTTGCTAGTTTTATTCTCTGTAGTGGTGAGAATCCTTTTTGGCTCACTCTGTTCCTAGCTATAAGTAATGTTGATCAATATTAGGAAAAAAAATCTTCCGAAGTCTTTTAATATAATATATTTTGAGTGAAAAATAAATGAGTATGTATCTGTAAGTTATACAATTATCATAAATAAGATGAGCTGCTTAGATAATTAAAGAGGTTTCCATTGACTTATTTCTTGGTTATCAACTGGTTATATTTTAAACTAATATATTAAATTCTGATAATCCAGAACTTTGAGGGTGATAAATTTCATGTACTGGATAAGTTTAAGGCAACATGATTTCTTTTGATGTATGATGGTTTCATGATAAATAAGCTATTCCTCAGTATAAAAATACTGTTCTTAAGCCTGAAGGAATAGTGGCCCATATATAAAATCTAGTTTGGGCCCAATACATCTGCTGTATACAGTGGTCTAAGCCAGCAAGTTGATAAATTCAGAAACTGAGCAGCCTGGAGCCATATGAGATTCATACTGCCTTGAGTTGCAGGATACGTATATATTATTTGATCCAGACATTTTTCATATTTCTTTTAAACAAGCAGAAGCCTCTTTTCAGACTAAATCTTATTAGAAACTTAACATATGGAATAATGAGTAATATTTTATTGAGATAAACTCATTTTTAAATTCAGATTATTTATCATATTGAATATTATAAAGTCATCCAATAAGAATATAATGGCAAATATACAAAGGAATAAAAACTCAGCATTGGATTATTGTATTGGCTCAAAAATCAATGTATTTTTATATGGGGAATGTAGCAGATACTCAAATAACATGGTGTCATAACGCTGATGGGAAAAAAAAAAAAAAAAGAACTATCCCCAGTGAGCCACTGTGTGTGTAGAGTTGGCACTTTCTGCCCATATCTGCATAAGTTTTCTCTGGGTACTGGGTTTTCTCCCATATCCCAAAGATGTGCGTGTTAGACTCATTGGTGTGTCTGAGTGAATGTGGCTGTGTGTGAGTGCCCCCTGAGATAGAATGGCATCCTGTCTAGGCTCGGTTCCCACCTTACCAATCCCTGAGCTGCTGAGATAGGCTCCATCCACTCATGACCCTGAACTGGAATTATTGAGTAAATAATTATCTTACTTGCTTTTATTAATCTTTTTTAAATGCATGTACAGCTCACATTTCTTTCAATGTTTAATATCAGAAGTGTTTTGGTCTTTATTTAGAAGCTCGATGATGTTTCTGTGACCCAAAATATGCCATAAGAACTTAACTCTTATTTATATCAATTAGTCTATGGTAAAATTGCTTTCATTATATGTTGTTTCACTTAAAATCATAGTTTCCTAGAACCTATGGATGGCAATAAGTGAAGACTTTCTGTACTGTACTATATGATATCAAAAAATCATGAGACTGATAAGTAGTTGCATATTGTAAGTTTTTTTTTAACATCTTGTATTCCAATCTGAGAGCCTTAATTGGAGGCCTGCATGAAAGCTGCTTATTCTTATTGTACATAAGTAACTTGTAATAGCACATTGGTCTCCAGTGTTTTTTAAGTTTATATAATACATTTAAGTTTGCATGTCATTTTTATCACAATTGCAAATTGATATATATATATTTATTTACTACATATTATATACGTATTTATTTTTATTTATTTATTTATTTATATCTATTTGATAATCTTTTTGTCATCATCTCTTTGTAAGTCTGGGGACCATGAAGCATAGTTTGAAAACCACAAATTTGGTTCAAACAATTTTTAGGAAATAACTTTCTTTTCTTTTTCTGATCCTCTATTAGGTAAGAGACAATTTAACTTTTTGGGGATACCGTATCTTGTGGGTTTTGGTATATGTGAATCATTTATTCTACTAAAGCTAAAGCTCCTGAAGGAAAAGGACTTTGTTTTTATTTTTGTTTTGATTTGTTTTCTCCAGGAGCCTAAAATTCCGTATTGTACATAGACAGTCCAGGCCATCTAGTTACTCTATGTGTACATCAGAAAATTTGAAAGAGGGGTCCAAATCTCAGTCTCAGTCCTTTCTTCTACCCTTCCGTGCTTCTACTGTTACCTCTACATGATGCCGTTGATAGCAAAAGCAATCCAATGTATATCAAAATGTCATGTTTACCCTACATATATACAATTTTTATAAAGCAACCTAGTTAATTCTCTTAGCTTCTGTTTTTTGAAGCTCCCAAGATGAAGGAGGGTGAGAGGGCATAGAGGTAGAAAAGAGGTAGAAAAGTGTAATTAAATGCTAGTGTAGACAGGACAGAAGGAAGCAAGATAGTCCTGGCACCACAAGTGCCTTCTCTAGAAAACATTCAAGTCTATAAAAGAATGACCAACAATCAGAATCAACCGTCTGGGACACAGATGAAAAATCAGATCAAATAGAGAATGTGGTATTAGCTGTGACACCAACCAAATCACATTAGAACAACCAGAACTAGAAAGACTTGTGCAGAAGCAGGAACACTCTGCAGCTTTTCAGCCTTCTGTCAGGTGTTGGGTATCCAGGTAGGCTTAGGCACTGGAGAACTACCTGTTATGAAAGTCAGGCCTTATTGAGACTCCTGCATGATGAGCCAGTGAGGAAATGAGAGCAAATATAGTATGCTGTGAATTCATAGAACCCGTAAGTCTGTTTCTATAAATGGGTAACATTTCCTACTAACTTATGTGGAAAAATCATTTTTATAATATATGTGTTTACATAAAACCAATAAAATGTCTTGTGTACGTTGGAACATTTTGCTTTTATGTCTGGTAGACCATTTACCTCCTTTTCAGTGTCTGTTGGAACATTTATTTTATATTCTCTATTTCATTCCTGTTGGAGCATTTATGTATGATTTGTTTGTTACTTTTATCTGTTGATCTTGCCCTCCCCATATGCTCATGTCTGACTGGCCTAGTTTCCCACATTCAGTATGTGATCTCTAGCCCTTCTTAAATATTAATTAGTGTAATTGAATTCCCTCCAGTATTTCTAACCTCAGGCACCTGAATCTCAGTGTTTTTATTAGAACTGATTTGTGCATTTAAAGTCCAACCTGCCTCCCCATCCCCCACTGCCCAAACAACTTTTCTTGATTAGGTAAAGGTCGTGGCTATGTGCTTGCCTCAGAGAAAGTCTTCATGGGAAAATAAAGGCATTATATATCACAACCTTTCTCAGTTAAAGACTGAAAAATACAAAGCTGTCTTGAATCTTTGGCAAAGGAAGTCACCCAGAGTGAATAGGAAAAGGATGTAGCCTTCCCCAGGAGTACTGCCAGAAGTGAAATAGAAAAGCCATGCAGAGCCCTGTGTGGAGATGAGAGCAAAGCCTCACCTAATCATAGCACATTTCCCTCTACCGGCACAGTCAGGGACTCTAGGACAACACTTTATTTAAATCTTCTCAATTGTTCTAGTTTGCAGGTCTGTCTCTGACCAACATAACATTTATGATTAAACATGAGTGACTCTTTCCTTGGAAGATAACAGAAAAAAAGGAAAAGTAGAAGAGCCTAAAAGTAGGGATAGAGAACCATATACTCATGAGAAGATTTGTCAATGAGATCGTCAATTACTACCATCCATGTTTGAGGAGAAGAGAAACAATGTTAGATAACTAGAGATGTGGAAATCTTCTGATTTACAGAAAGTATAAAAAGGCAGTTTATGACGATGAAACTACTTGCTGTTAGTCCTGAGCAAGAGTCTAGAATGGATTATTAAAGCAATAAAGCATAAAACAATGTATCACGATCCGCTGAAAGAAGTGGTGCTTGCTAGACAATAGAATGGCTTCAGTAAAAGGATGTCTACAATATGTGATCTGATCTCTCCTGGGTTAGATATATAGACAGATTAGTAACTAATCTAGGTACAGCTAGAGTAGTAACTACTCTGGGTACAGCTAGATTAGTAACTACTCTAGGTACAGCTAAATTAGTAACTGGTTGATTGACCACAGTATTAGGTACAAACAAATGGCTCAATATCATAATATAGGGGATTCCTGTGGCATATTGCAAGGATGTTTTCGGCCTTATCTTGGTCATAAGTTTTTTTCAATGACTGGAATGAAAACATTCATTAGATTTGCAGATGACATGAGTCCAGATACATAGAAAAGTTGTTGAATGAAGTAATCGAATTCCAAAGACATTGAAAGACTGGAATTATGGGCTACATCTAACAGATGTAATTTTCTAAATGGATAAATGCAAGATATTGCCTTTGTATTTTAAAAAGACTAGTCATGAATGGCATAGCAGAGATATGACTTTCCAACCCAGTACAAGAAATTTAAATAGATAGGAACATCTTCAGGTATAAGTGGCCAGAATGGTAGGGAACTGAAACATGTGATATGAGCAATGGTTAAGGGAACTGGGATTAACTGGCAATTCAGGAGGAAGGAATGTAATAACTATCTTCAAGTATATGAATGACAGTCATCTAAAAGATAAATTATGTTGCTTTCTGTTACTCCAACATGTAAACCATCAGCCAGTGATGAAACCTACAAGAATAAAATACTCAAGTCAATATGAAACACTAACTTTGTAGCAGCCTTCTGTGCTCAAAAGTAAAAAATAGGAGGGTAAAAAATAATATGGAGGATAGACCTAGATTAAATCTCAGTTATGCCACTTATTGAATCCTTGTCTCTTGGGACATTTCTCGAATGTTCCATAGTCTGTTTCTATACCTATAAGTTGGCTTTAAGTAATTCCTACCTTATAGGTTGTGATGAGATAGGCACCATATAGGCACTGATACAGGCACCATATCAGTCTGTAGGCCTACCATAACAAAATACCACAAGGCGGGTGGGCTAACAAACAGAAATTGGTTTCTCACAACTCTGGAGGCTAGAAGTCCAATACTGAGGTGTCATCAGGTTTGGTTTTTCCTGAGGCCTCTGTCTTTGGCTGCAGATAGCCTTCTGCTGCTGTGTCCTTGCACAGCCTTTTCTTTGTGAGCTCAAGAGAACCTCTGATGTCTCTTCCTGTCCTTATAAGGACGCCAGTCCTAGTGGATTAGAGTGCCAACCTTATGACCTCATTAAACCTTAATTACTTCTTCAAAGGCCTTATCTCCAAATACAGTTGGTAGGAGCTTAGGGCTTCACCCTATGTATTTTAGGGGACACAGTCAGCCCATAACGTTGCCTAATATCCACAAATCTTAGATTCCTAAGACCAAGGTGTTTAAGCATAGACAACTACCTTACAGGGATATTTTGCAGGATATTGAAGCCATAACCCATTTATGCCCAGTGTTCCACTATTGGAACGCTAAGCTTGTGGCAGTTATGTATATCCTATTACTCAAGGTCATCACCAAGGTCTGATTTTTCACACACACACACACACACACACACACACATTGCAACGTTCGGCATAAATGGGTTAAACAGATGATTGTCATATATAATTTTAATGGACTCTGCTAACACTGATATTCTGTCATTATAAAAATAAAATCTTTGGGGCTAGACACAGTAGCTCACACCTGTAATCCCAGCACCTTGGGAGGCCAAGGAGGGAGGATCACTTGAAGACAGGAGTTTGAGACCAGCCTGGGCCACCAAGCAAAACCCTGTCTGTACCAAAAAAAAAAAAAAAAAAATTAGCTGGGTGTGTGACCCCAGCTACTCATGAGGCTGAGATGGGAGGATTGTTTGATCCCAGGAGTTCGAGGCTGTAGTGAGCTATGGTCATGCCACTGCACTCCAGCCTGGGTGACAGAGTGAGACCCTGTCTCTAAAAAAAAAAATTAAAAGAAAAGAAAATCCTCCATATAGCATCAACTCCGAAATTCTGCAATTCTCTGAAAATCCTCGATAGCAAGGTAGTTGTTAAGGATATAAAGCAATTTTCTTTCAATAAGTGTTTTCCTTTAGTATTCAAAAATTTAATATTATTGCACTAGTATTTACTTATGCCCTAGACCTCCCTTGATTTCTGCAGCCCAGATTCCCAAGATGGCTTCTAAGTGAAACCTCTGTCTCTTGTGGGAAGACACTGCTTTGTCAAACCTTTAAATGCCTCAGAAGATATATGTATAAAAGTAGAAGTAGAATATAGTATCTTAACAACAAATTTAAGAAAACACAGCAACACCAATTACACAAGTAAATGCATGCAGAAAGTAAAAATAAAAAGAGACATGTTAATTTGTTCAAGAAGTTTCAAAGTCTCGATCTATAGCTTCGAGACTTTTTAATTCATAACAATTAATGGAAAATGTATTTTGTTAATACATCCATTGCTGTTATTCTCTATTTTACTATGCATATATATTGCCACTTATTTAGAAACTAATAGTTTAAGCTGAGACGATGCCAGAATCTAGCCATTGATGTTGGATAGTCTTTTAGTTTATCTTTCTTGCAAAGAGTATGTTAGTGAAAAATGGGACTGTGTTGTCTATTTTGGTGAAAAATGGGACCATGTTGTCTCTTGTATCCATGGGTAGCTGGAGTCAGTTTTTTTATTTTTTATTTTTTTAATTTTAACTTCTGGGGCACATGTGCAGGATGTGCAGGTTTGTTACAGAGGTAAACATGTGCCATAGTGGTTTGCTGCACCTATCAACCTATCACCTGGGTATTAAGCTCTGCATGCATTGTCTATTTTTCTTGATTCTCTCTGCCCGCACACCGCCCTCCCCTGAGGACATGAGAAGACACTTCTCAAAAGAAGATATACATGCAGGCAACAAACCTAAGAGAAAAAGCTCAACATCACTGATCATTAGAGAAATTGAGTGACTTTTAAAAGTCAGTATTCTACATGAATGAAATAACACATTCCCTCTCTTATTCTCTTGACAGACTAAGTCAAGTTAAAAAGATGCACATCTTCTCAAGGAGTATGTGGTTTTTTTCAGGCTAACTAAAAACAGAAAACCTGACCACTATTCACGGTTTTATTTCTTGGCAATGAAATAGCCTCCTCTTGAGAGGGGCAGTTACTGTAACTAGATGATGTTTACAACTGAGAGTTTAGTCTATGGTCTGATGGAAAGAGCATGACATCTTGAGCTGCATTATCTGCATTCAAGTTATAGCTCTGCCATTTTTTTACTTTGGGCAGTTAACAAATTCTCCAAGCCTATCCATGTTATGTAAAACTCTATTTGGGCTTCTTTCCAGGTCTGCACAGTTTGACCCAATGTAGATATTTAATAAAGATTAATTTATGTCTTTTTTCTCTGATCCTTAATTCTTTCACCTTCTAATGGGTATACTATTAATACTTTCTCTACTTACTTACCCCACAGGATTTTTGAGACAATCAAATAATATGTTTGTGAGAATAATTTATAAACTGTAAAACACCATACAAATGCATTTCTCCTTCTTATGAGTGTTATGAGTGGATGGGGATGCTTAACTAGAAATTGAATCGGGACCTCCTAGGAATTTACGTTGAAACTGTTTCCTAAGAGACATTAGAGGCCTCATGTTGTTGTCTATTTAAATCGCCTGACCTAATCTGTACAATGAAGATATTTAACAACAGGTATTAAATTTGATTGTCTGTTTTCCTGTGGTATTTTCCAGGGAGAACAAGAAAGATTAGTTCCTTTCCATGTTTTTTTCCTGTATTATTGGGCTGCTGTCTGTTCCCAAATATACTGAGACAAATTCTTATCCTTTGTAACTATGGGGATATGGGCCCATGGTGCTTACTATCATTATTTCTGTTGTATTTGTGGTAATTGTTGTTATTAATTATACTTTGTAATTATATAGCTTCTTATTTTAGGGAAAGATAAATTGCTAGGAAATAAACAAGCTCCTGTTCTTTAGAGATTTTTGGAGTTTTGAACATTTTAAATCCAGTTTTGACCTTTTTTCACAAAGATTTCTACATGAATCTTCAAACACAACATTTTTTTTGTCTGCCATCAAAAATAAAGTACTGACTTGTGAGATACTGCCCTTGAAGTTATGCATGAGAAAATAGTCTCTCAGAGCATTTCATTTCCTCTTTCTGCCTTTTAAATGATTTCTTACAGTATAGTTACTACATAGTGGAAGTTTGTTTTGGAGAAAGATTTTGAAGCAGAAGGTGGAGATGCTTAAACAGTGGTCCACGCCTAGGTAGAAAGATCTCATTGCCCCTCCTCGCTTCTGACTGCCTTTTGAAGAAAAGAAAAAGGTGAACCAAGGTGAGATGATAATAGTTTGTGGATCAAGGGGCAGGCAGTTAAGTGTAGCCCAAGTACAAAGTGTTCAACACGAACTGATAGAGGCTTTTTGGAATAAAAATTCCACCTTCTTTCTTTAGTCTCTTGGGTCTGTTATTTTGAATTATTGAATATCCTTAATAGTAATTAAGTTGTCTTCAAGTTTCCAGGCTGGTGGGCCTGGGCTCCTTTTGATCATGGGCCTCCTCATTCCTACAGTTAAGGACCTGAACCCAATAGAGGGATTAGAAAGCCAAAGAAGAATTTTGATCCCTAAGTAATCTTCATGTAGGTTCCTCTATGAGTTGGTATGAAAGGGAGGGTGAAATTTTATAGGAAATAAAGAGGGCTATTCCATTATAGGGTGACTTTAGGAAATAATCGTCCAACTCTTTCTTATCCATGAAACTCTTCATCCAACTCTTCTCTTATCTCACTGACTTTTTTTTTTTTTTTTTTTTTCATGGAGTCTTTCTCTGTTGCCCAAGCTGGAGTGCAGTGGCACAATCTCGGCTTGCTATAACCTCTGCCTCCCAGGTTCAAGCAATTCTCCTGCCTCAGCCTCCTGAGTAGCTGGGACTACAGGTGCATGCCACCATGCCTGGCTAATTTTTTGTATTTTTAGTAGAGACAGGGTTTCACCATGTTAGCCAGGATGATCATGATTCTCTGACCTCATGATCCACCAATCTTGGCCTCCCAAAGTGCTGGGATTACAGGCATGAGCCACTGCGCCCGGCCTATCTCACTGTCTTCTAAAGCAGTGGTTCTCCAAGTGACCAGCAGCATTAGTATTACCTAGAAATATGTTAGAAATGCAGATTCTTAGGCCTCACCTCCCCCCTACTGAATAAGAAACTTTGAGGTGGAACACAGCAGTTTGTATCTGAACAAGCCGTTCAGGTAATTCTGATGCATACTAAAATTTGAGAACCACTGATCTAAAGAGATACTGAATTCCACTGAGAAAATATTTTGACAATTAAAAATTCTACCAGAAACTACAAGTGATTTTTGGAATCCAGAACCCTCTGTTGTTCTACTTCAAATTTATCTTTACGGCTTCATCCTAAACTGTTTTTTTTAACAGTCCTTAAACACTTTTTAACTTTGACCTGCGATTCTTATCAAAACACCCCACCCTGTCTAAAATGATCTTTGTTCCTCTGTCTAGCCAAATCCTCTCTCTCCTGCATTATCCATTCAAATGCCTCTTCCTCACAAAACCCTTACCAGTCATGCCAGCATTCTCTCAATTTTGGCTTCCTGTAACTCTCAGTGCCTGTACCATTCAAGTCTTACCGGTTACATAGTCTTATCTGTGATATATCTTGTGTTACTAAAATAAACTGTCAACTATTATAATAAATAATAGGTTACATTTATTCAGTACCCGCTGGGGTCACCACAACCCCCTCAGTGAGTTACTGTGCCTGACTTTTGCAGATCTTCGGTAGCTTACCCTGCCTCACACAGTGTGTACTAAAAAGAAGATTCTCCTTCAGCCTTACACTTGGCCACTAGCCTATATTGTTTTATAATGCTGAAAAACTTTTCTCATGTTGATGCCTTATTTTCTCCCCAGCTCAATTTTATGTTCAACTGCAATTAAAGACCATAATTCTCCTGTTATTTCTTACACAGTAACTTTTAGAATATAGAGAGTTAATGCACATTTGTTGGCATATTGTATTAGAAACTCTAAACACATTTCTGGGATTTCGCTGATTGAGAATGAAAATGTTTAAATTTCTCCTTAGATCCAGAAAAGTCTCCATGTATAAGTTGAGTATATTCATTTTAGCGAAGTGCAAATTTTAATCAATTGCATTTAAATTTAATCAATTGCATTTAAAATATTCAACTCACAATTATATATTGACTTTCATTATCAATTTTGATTAATGCGTTTTGAAAATACTTTATTCTACAATGCATTTAAAGGAGGAAATAGCTGCTTTTGTTTATTCAAGGAATTTGCCAATTTTTATAAAACCTGTTTATTATTTTGTAAGAAGAAAATGGATGAGTCGATAGCAAATCTGACCCTTGCCTGTATACTTACATGTACCCAGTAGTGATGAAAAGAGAAGATAATGTTAGTGGCTAAATGATAATTGTTGAGAAGGCATATTTAATTAAAGAGAAATAGATTTTTTTAACTCCACGTGCATAAATATACTCTATAAACATTTTGTATTTGCACATAGTTTAAATTCATCTAACTGAATTCTGACCTAAGGAATAGAAAGCATGGTCTCTTCCAGGTCAAGCCACACTGTAGTTATTTGGGGGATAAATGCTTGGCTAATTTCTATTCCTTTGTAACTGTCTTTATTAAAGTGAAGACCCTTGACCCTGAGTCAGAATCACCTGGATGGTTCCTAGATTCCACTCCTACAAACTGAATCAGAATCTCTGGGATTGGAGCCCAGAAATTTGCATTTTTAATGGTCATTTCCAGGTGATCATTAAAATAAAATTGTATTTTATAAAATGTATTTTATAAAATGTATTTTATAAAATGTATTTTATTTTATGGCTCAATTAAATGTGAAAGCCATTCCTATTTGGACTCATTCTCTTTTTCTTTGGCGAATCAAATCCTCCAGAAAACTGATCTGTGAGTCACCAAACTGATAGTTGTTAAGCATAGAGTCTCAGTGACAACCTTAAAAGTGACTATTGCAATTTCCTTCAATAGACTTAATTTATTGAGTTCTGATACTTTTGTGTGCCAGGCATTCTAGTTAATTATCTAAATTAATTAATAGAAAACCTAAATAGCTCTTTGAGATACATATTCTGGGCCGCATTTTAAAGAAGCGATAATTAAGGCTTAGAGAAGTAAATATCTAAGGCCACCCAACTAGTAGTCGAATTCAGTTTGACTCTAGAACGTGTATTCTTAAACTCTGAAACAGAACTGAAAACAGAATTTGAAATAAAGTTTTCTAAATTCTGCTTCTCTTTCTAAAAAGGCAGCTGAATAGAGAAGGGGTTAAAATAGATGACAGCTAATTCCAAGTTTGTGTCCAAACTCTGAGATTCTATGATGTTAGTCAACTGTCATCTTAAATTATATGGTTGGTAGCTATAGTGTTACCATGTAATGAGCTCAATCAGTAAACCATCACCTTCAATGTTATCAGAAAGAACAATGGAAGCCCCGTCAACACTTACCTGTCTGTTTTTACAGTCTTCCTTTTCTTCTATTTCTCTTAAGAAACCCAAGTATAGGCCGGTGCGGTGGCTCACACCTGTAATCCCAGCGCTTTGGGAGGCTGAGGCGGGCAGATCATGAGGTCAGGAGATCGAGACCACCCTGGCTAACACGGTGAAACCCCGTCTCTACTAAAAATACAAAAAAAAATTAGCCAGGCTCGGTGGCGGGCGCCTGTAGTCCCAGCTACTTGGGAGGCTGAGGCAGGAGAATGGCATGAACCTGGGAGGTGGAGCTTGCAATGAGCCGAGATAGCGCCACTGCAGTCGGGCCTGGGCAAAAGAGCGAGACTCCGTCTCAAAAAAAAGAAAGAAACCCAAGTATATCTTTTTCTATGCAAAGGCTACTGGAATAAGCTTTTTATTATTTTATTGAGAGATCTCCCACAATAATATGAGGCCTAGTTTCCCTGAACAATGGCTTGTTTTAATAAATATTTTGCTAATACAGCTAATACACTGTGTAGCTGACTCAGTGGTTCTCAACTCTAGCTGCACACTCAAATCACTTATGGAGTTTAAGAATATATAAAATCTTGTGTCTAAATCCTAGAGATTCTGATCTGTGAGTGTGGCCTGGAGTGGAGGCTGGAGGCTGATTGTTTACAAAGCTTCACAGGTGCTTCTATGGACACCCAGGATTGAGAATCAGTGATACAACTCATACTTGTTAAATAATTTGGTGATATCGTATGCATTACAAGAGTGATTGAATGAAGCAAAATCTCTATGTAAGTCCCAGAATGAGTCCTTTAAAATAAAAGTAGAACCTTTGAGCCTCTGAAAAGCTGTCGCTTGGGCCATCCAAATATTCATATTGAGTCTCAGATAATGAAAAGTCACAAAATTAGAAGCCATTAGAGCATGGTGTTAAGTGGAATTATGGAAAACCATCTGTAAAATGCTGTGGGGTTTGGAAGGACCTGACTTTTTTCACAGACATTTTTGTAATAGAAAACAAGGTAGTCAAAATGGCAGCATATTTGAATCTATTTGCATTTCCTTATCAAAAAAAAGTAAAATAAAAGGGAAGGGTATAACCTTGCAAATGTATCTTGATCTGATATTATTTTTGCAAGTTAGACAGATTTGGGGACACCAGTCAGCCAGACTCAGGGCTAGCTATCAAATCAGGGCTCACTCCTCAAATCCCAGCATTAATCGGAATGATAAAGAGCTACCTTTCGATTAATCCTGCCCTGGACTTTAGACGAAAGAAACTGCAGTTTAATTACTGAGTGAAATTCACTTCATCTGATCTGCCTGTCTTTGCTATAATTTCGTAATATAATCAGCATCACCCCCACCTGAAACAGAGCTGTGAAGTCCAAGGACCTGTTTGATTGGAAGAAATAAAATGATGCCCAAACAACAACCAGCCACAGTGCAGTAATTACTCAAACCTTGTTTTCATCTGTATGTCATTCTCCTATTGGCTTGTCATGACAGCAACTGAGAAAAGGATGGAAAAGAGTGTGATTGAAAAGGAGGCTGACCTGATGGAAGCAGACTAGGTGTGGGAGGGAAGAGCCAAGCTGTATAAAATCTTAAGGCTAATTAAACTTGTTTTTTTCTTTAATATGTATCCCACTGGCTGCTACTGATTTCTCAAGTCCAAGTTAAACCATTCAACTGATCTATCTCCCTGCAATTAAAATCTCTTCTTCAGTTGACACTATAGTTTTTACTTTCAGAATAATTTATTTTCCTTTTGTAACTGGAATTTATTTGGCAGATTTTTTTTTCTTAGGTCTTCATGTGGTTTTGTAAGTTAAACAAAGAGAAAGGGGTTGCAGATTTTCTTCTGTCAGAGATAACAGCCTTTGGGAGCATTCCTTTCTAGGTTTGCATACACCCATTGCCTTTATATAAAAACACTGAATCCAGTAAGGTAGCTAGCTTTCCTATGAATTGTTACCCCGTATTACACAAAATGTTTAAAGTAACTTTCTGTATGTCATGTAGTTAGAAAGGGGCCTGAGCCAGGATTTGAACTAATATTTGTCTGACTCTGGGTCATACTGTTTTGACTTTTCCACCCTCCACTCCCTTATTCTCACTTATTTACAATTAATACTTCTCCAGTTAGCTCATTCATCATGTTATTGTTGGGCATCCCCTATATGCGAAGAACTGTGCTATACTCCAAATATACATTAGTGAAACTAGAAAGAAGAATCATTTTCAAACAGCTTTCAGGTTTGGTGGTTCAGTTGCTTCTGTGGCTTTTATTGTAAATTGATACTTTAAGTCCAAAAAGCAACTGGACCATTAGGAACAAATGTACAATGTGAAGTCAAGAAGATCTTCTTTATTTCCTTCTTTTTATTCATAATATCACCCAAAAATTTCAGAATCAAGAATCCCAAGAATCTCAGGAATTTATTGCTCATATGTAGTCAGTCATCAAATTATATCAAATCTTGTCATATATAATCCACCAAAAAGATCCCTTGTACTTAGGAAAAACAGTAAGTATGGGGGTTAGGAGAACAGGATCTGGAGTCAGATTACCTGGGTTTGAATCCAGGCTTCACCACTTACTAACTGCATAACCTTGAAAAAGTTGCTTAATCCTTATCTGTAAAATGGAAACAATAAAGTTACTTACCTCTTAGGGTTAGCATGGAGATTAATGGGTTAATCTACATAAAGCACATAGTTTGGTGCCTGGCACAGAGTAGAACTTCAGTAAATATTGTTATTTTTTCCTCCGCAATGTCTCTAGAACATGTTATTTCTTGTACATTTCTGCTGACACTACCGAAGTCAGATATTTATCACATAGTACCTGGGTTGTTACAGTGGATCACTTCTCATTCTCTTGCTCTCACAAGCTTGCACTCTCTCTCTTTCTCTCTCATTACCTTTATGCTGTCCCTGTTTCAATTTTTTCTGCCCACCATTCCCAATTATTTATACTAGAATATCACTGTGACCATGCCAGTGTCCTACTTTACAAGCCTTTAATAGACCTCTTGTGTTCACAGAATAAAGTGGACTACTCAGCCGATTATTCAAGGACCCCCTTTCACATTCCACACTCAACCCATCTTTCCAGCATTGTTTCCTATTACAGTTCCAACTAAGTTGTTTATTTGCTGCTCCCAAATACATATCTCAATTTTCTGCTTCCATGCTTTCTCTCATGCCCTTCACACAACTTGAAATGTCTTATCATCTCCCAAATCTTACATGTTTTTCAAAGTATAACTAGATTTGTTCATCATACTGAAGCTTTCCTTTGTCAGCCTACATGTAAGTGATGATTTTCTCTCTAAACCCCTATTCTGAATATCTGAATTTTATTGCATAATAGTTCCTTCTCGGCATTGTCCCAACAAATAGATATTAAATATGTCAAGCACAGGTCAGTGTCTCCATACACATCATTATTTACCCAATAGCATCTATCAGAGAAAATCAAACATAGATATACAATTAGTATATGCCAAATGAATACATGGTCTGATTTGGGAGTTTTTTTCCTTGCCCTAAACACTTTTTTTCCAAAAAAGTTACTCCAAATTTAGCACTTTATTTCTACCGATTTTCTAAACTTCCTTTTGAATTATTTTGATGTCTCCCTCCTTAATCCTCACCAAAAATCACTCTTATAATGTCTTTACATTTCCACAGTCACCATACTGCTTTTTTACTCGGCATGTGGATATGGATAACCAGGCTGCTAATGGATTCTATTTCCTCTGTTCAGGTTTATTCTGCACCAGTTACGTCAATGGTAGAGTAATACTTGCATGTCTGTAGAGCTGAAATTATAGAACCCATCCTTTTTACTTTTTGTGGTTGTCAGGAAAGCAAAAGATATTTTATGTGAAAATATTTTATAAACTGCAAAAAGCTTTACAAGTACGAGGTGTCATCTATATTTAGATAATATATTTAGATATATATTTAAATAATATATTTAGATAATATAGACTACACCTTGTACTTGTACTTTTCCAATAAGCATGTATTCATGTACTAGATGTATAAGAAAAATATCAAAAGTAATAAATGATAAGCTATGTCACATTTCTTGAATATAAACAATATATACATATTATACATAATATATACATATATACATTATATATATTATATATGTAAGAATTATTTCTCCTACATTTCTATATCTTCCCTTTTTTCATTCAATCCTACACCTCTCTTGAGAAACTTGCATTATTTGGCCTCATTATTTCTTTAGATCTGCAGGGCAAATGGGAGTCTTCCTTGAAAGCTACTCACTGGGAAGATTTTTTTAATGACTTCTTTAAAAATCAGCAAGCAGGACTGATCTGATATTTGACATACTGACAGGAAGAATCTTAATAGTTTCTAACCTTCCTAAAACAGCATTAAAATAAATCAACTTTACCCTGCACCTCAGATATCAAGATTGTGCAAATTCTCTGGCCATATGGATTTTCTTGACATTTTTTAGTCAAAATCCTAACCAGAGAACAATATTTATAGTTCAGCAATTGCGGTACAGAAAAGCCTTCTGACTTAGTCTACTGCTTGGTTCCAACTTTTTCTTACGTGATATGGTTCTGTTAATCAGGGAGAGAATTGATGGACAGTTAGATAAAGGCTTAGAACTTGCAATCGGTGCCCCTAATAACCCAGTACTGGAGGGAGACACTTCAGTTTTGTTTTATTGTTAGGAAACAGAAACAGGACAGGCAGAGCAGCCTTCATCCCATTATTTCTCGTGGAAGAGGGACCCCAGAATGTTTTCATGATATTCAGTGGCAGGCAGGCAGTCTGCTCCAGCCAGCCTTGTGTTGGATCTTTTAGCTATGTCCATATTATTGAGGCTCAAACCTTTACTGCACCTGAATTCCTATGGCCATTATCAATGGATTCATATCTCCATGAATTTTCTTTTCCATGAGGTCTCACCTCATTGTTTTATGTTTTGATATTATGATAAGCAGCAGGTGTCTTCCACGCCCCCTTCTTGCTTCTATTTCCCCCCTGCACAACACCCTGGAGTTCCTGCACCTTATCCAGCTACCACCAGAATGCTCACTTTCCTGGCTGTGTCCCTCCTAAAGCAGCTAATCTTTACTTCTTCTTCCTGGCCTTTTGGCTCCTTCTGCTTGTGTGGAGTTTTGAGTTAAAATTTTCGAGTTAATATTTAACCTGTGAGATAACTGTTTACAAAATTGTTAGTTGATAATCAGGGATTTTTTTCCTGGATTAATATGGTTAAAGTTTAACTTAGTGGAACAGCTCACACACATACAAAATAATAAATACATATGTATATAATTAAAGTATTAACTCTGGGAATTTTGCTGCTATGTTCTCATGACCCAAAATGGAATATTTGTTATAGTCTAGATAAAAGAAAAGCCTTGGTTAAGAGTCTGGCAAGCTGACTCTGTGGAAGAATTTAAGCGGAAAAGGGAGCCAGAGTCTACCCCTAAGTGGCAAGTGGCAGGCAAGTGATAGAAACATTCCTTTTTTTTCTTAAGAAAATGATCTTTATTCATATTATTTTTATTATCACATTCAAAAGAAGTTATTGGGATTCGCTCCAAAAGTGGGTTTGGATATTTTTTGGCTTTGATTATCCTTGTAATATCTTGCGATATTTTCTCGTGTCAGTGACCTTTTTATGTGTTGTAGCATGGTTGTATCTTAGAGCCAGATGTGAGGAAAGCAATCCCTGTGTTCAGGTACTTCCCTCCACTCATGTTTGTAAGTCAGGAATGACTATTTTTTCTCTTGAGATGAAAGTAAACTTTAGCTCCATCTGACATCAGAAGACAGAGTACTGGTAGACCTAGAATATATCTTGTATTCTTAAAGGAAGTCTTCATGCTTTTGCTGTGGGTAGGGGGAACAACCTAACACAGAAAACATATTCAGGTTACTTTAATTCACTTGGAAATGGTTTTCGTATTTATTTCTTGCCATGTAGACCTCAAAGAACAAGTGTTTGAAGAAACTGGGTGGAGCAATTAAGTGGATCTAGGTAAATGATCACTTATGAATTTTCAAAAGTAGTTAATAAATTTTGCCATGAGATATGTGGAATAAAAAAGCTTCAAGCCAAACCAAGAATAAGATTTTCTACTCTGTTTGTATATCAGACTCATAAAATCAGACCGTCAAAACATCTGAGAGTCCATTGTTTTTCCAAATATACTGTGTTTATCCCAATTCAGAAATAAGAATGAATTACTAGTAACAGATTTCAAATTTGATGAGACTTAAATAGGCTTAAGTGCCCTATAAGATAGTAGAGAAAGTTGAAAAGAGGGGTATCCCAAAAGATATTACAGTTTCAAGGAGGAATAGAAGTGGTTATCTGTGTTAAATTGTTGCCAAGAAGTTGAGTCAGATGAAAATTAAAATGTGACCATTGCATTTGGCAACAGTAGATATGGTAGAGTGGAACAGATGAAAGCCTGATTGGAATAGATTAAGAAAAGAATAGAAAGTGAAGATATGGTAATAACCAATATGGACAATTTTTCTAATACATTTTGTTATGAAAGGAAGAATCAAAATGGGGGGTGAACTAGAGAGAGACTTGGGATCAAAAGAATAGCATATAAATATACACAAACATGGTAGGTTTTGTTTCTGTTTTTTTCTTATTTGGCATTTTGTTTATCTGCCTCCCCAGTGGAAAAGCAACATGGACAAGAAGCAAAACCTCAGATCTCTAGTAGAAAGAGACATGGAAAAGGTAAAATCCGTCCGGTAAAATGTAAAAGGGACTGGCTCAGATTCAACAGCTCTTGGTCTACTTAAAGTTCTACTAGCTCCTGGTAATGTGAACCTCAGTAACCTTTCTGTGGCTATCAGTTTGCTTATTTATTGATAACGTCTGAAGTTCCTTTATGGTATTCTGTATCTATGAAAAAGGAAAAAAGCAGACACGTTTCATAAACCTCTCTCTAGTAGAAATAAGTTTATATCATTCACAATTTTATTATTTAGAAAACACACACATCTTGTTAGTTAACCCTCACAAGAATGCTATGAGGTAGGTGGTTAGATTGTTTTATTTTAACAGAAAAGGAAACCAAGGCTGTGCAAGGGTAAGTAACTGGCAAAACCACACAGTGTGCAGGCAGCAGAGGCAGAGGTTAACTTCAAGTTTTCGGAATCTAAGTAGAATATTCTTCCTACCATGTTCTGCTCTACATACACCTCCCCTGTAGCCTTTTGTTTTGTTTTGTTTTGTTTTGTTTTGTTTTGTTTATTCTCCTGGATCTTCAATGAATACCCCCCACTTTTTTTTCATTTCTGGGCCAGGTTTCCATTATTTTCCCTTCTGTGCATTCCACTTTCCTCAGAACTTTCAGGCATGGCCACCCCTTTAAATATTTGCATTTCTTCATAATACAGAACCAAGTGCATAAGTGTTGAAGGTCTATATTAAGTTCATAGGAAAAAAAATCCCACGCCAAAACATTTTGCCAGACTAGTAAAATTGCATTTCAAACAACCCATGAAAAATCAACGCTGTAACCACAATGGCCAGTGTTAGCAGTGGAAACCTTCTCATAATATCTTGTCATTTGGACTTACAAGCTTTTAAAACCAGAGAATGAAAAGGAAAGAGCAAAAAGGTAGGAGGCAAATATGGCAAAGGGGAAGTGGGAGAAGAGATGGCACAGGAGGGGTACAAGTGTTGCTTAGTGTAGGCCCTGCAGACCAAAAATTATTGTGTTTCTAACACTATTGATTTTTTTCAGCAGCTGATATTTCAATCTGGGTGCAGTGTGTCTGTGAGTCTACGCACACTGTCAAGAAGAAATATGATAGTGTCTTAAAAGATTAATAATATCGCTGGTCCTCTGGAGGCCTGTCTTAATTCACTGGCCTGTTCCCTGGCATGTACTGTAATTTATCTAGTCTGATTTGAATAGCAAATGGCAATCGGCTGCCATTAGGGAAATGGGCATCATTCTTATTGATCCAGCATGGGCTGGATTTTATTTAAGGGGAACTGCAAAATGTTATTACCTTCAGGAGGAGAAACTGAAAAGAGAGCTTTTCCCGTGTGTGTTTCAGAAATGTTCTACCTTAAAAAGGGGGGAATGGATTGTGGATTTAGGAGAACAGAGAGAGATTATCATCCTGTTGTGTGAAAAGGGACATGCACAGGCTGTTTACAGCATAACTGTTTATCAGCAGGAAAGAATGCTCATGATTATAAGAGGCCACGGGCCTCAGAGGTTAGAACATTGGAAAGATAGTCTGACCTGTTCCAGTCCAACTTTGTGTAAAGCCTCTAGTTGCTCAGAATCCATTTGTCAGTCTGTAAAATGGGCTAAAAGAATCTGTTAGCAATGTGTACGGTTTGTTTAGCATTTGTTTCACATCCTGGGAGTCTTGGATAAAGGATGATATAGAATTAAAAAAACACACACACAAAGATCTATTTAATCTTGTGCATGTTGGAGGGTAGTGTCCAATATTTATTATTGCTCTTTATTCAGCATTCTGGAAAGGACAAATTATGTGCTGAGTGAAGCAAGACGAACTAACCTCATAATTCTCATTAACCATTACTATATCTCTCAGGTCAACGTTGCATATATTGGCTTTAAGGTTCACCTGTTAGGGACAGGTCTAAGCCTGCACTTTTACCTTGTTTTACTGAATAAAGGAAAGCTGTCAGTGTTATTGTAGCAAATGTAGGAGACAGACTTGGGTCTTTCTGCCTACCCCCCACTCTCTTTGCTGCAAGAATAGGAGCTGAATGTACCATTTCTCTGAGCTTGATGCACATTTCCTGTGAAGGAGCACGCACATACCTTATCCCTAACCTTCCTTAAAAGCCCCCCGGAGGGGAAAAAGGTATGACAAAGGTGGCTAGAGGAAGGGGCTCATTGCTACCGAAATTCTTCTTCATTCCACCTCAGGTTGTTATGGAAAGAAACGATAATGTGCTACAGGAAATGGCCAAGTATAAAAGCAATAAAATAAATTGAAAATGACTTTGTTTTTTTGAGCGGCAGTAATTGCTATATGTTGTGATGTTTGCGTAAGGAATTAGTTAATGTGTAGCAGAATGGCATGTGATACTTTTTATTTACTTGATGACTATAGTCTCTGAGTGAATGACTTATTAAGGTTAATAAAGAAAAATTTGCTTGTGACTTGTAATGATCCAATTGCTAGAATTTAGCATCCCCTTATGCATTGTTGCCTAAAGGGGAGAAGGAAAAAAACCTACACACATTAATGGCCGACTGGCTATGATTTTTTGTAGTGGTGTGAGAACAAACAATGTCTTCTAAATTGTTGGTCTGTCTATCTTTCTGCCTGCCTGGGCAGGAACGTTATAGCTTTCTTAATTCTCCTGTGTGATTTATCATCCTAAATTCATTGTTTTGCATAACTCTGCTCAAAATGAAGAAATGTCATTATTTTGCAGCGAAAAAGTTGTCATTTGCATAATGCCTGCCATTAATTATTGTGAGGCTAATGCAGTTGTTGATATTTTTAGGGCACAGTGGTACAGCCTGCACCTTGTATAATGTCATTCTGAAAACATTGGTAGTTAATAGGTGCCACAACATTGCACAAATGGAAAAGAAGATGATGAAGAAGAAGGGGACACAATGGAACAGGCTGTGATCTTTATTTAGCTTTTTTTTTTTTTTTTCCTGAAATGCTTGGTGAGAGAAGACTATAAAAGGAAGCGAATAGAGCAGGAAGCTGTGACATCCAAGAGAACAAAGGGATTGAAAAGCAGAGGTTTTCTATTTAGGCTGAATTAGTGTAACCTGGGCTGCAGCCAGTTTAATGGAGGAAGTCATGTCTCCTGTGTTTTGGCTTACCTACGTAACCAAAGCCTTGAGCAGAATGTAGAGGTGGGCTTTTTAAAACCATCAGTTAGAATAAGGTTTTGCCCTGAAACATGTTCATCTCATGGAAGAATTCTCTTAGCTGGGCACTTGGCCAAAGTTAAGAGGACACACCATGGTTTCATGGAAGAGAAAGCTGAAGACTATGATTTTCAGATTTTGATTAATCACTTGTCTGTACTTCACTTATTTCAGTATTTCTGTCTAGGATGATAGCTTTCCTTTCCTGCAAAAAGCAGAGGGATACGGTAGTTGTATATTAGAGTGACATTTTTTTTCCTCTCTATTCTTTGCAGTAGGTCTAACTTTTGCATCTGATTCTTTAGGGAAAGCACCTACCAAGGCTTCCTATTACCTATTTCACAGGTAAGTGAAAGTCAGTTATAAAAATTCGATCAGAGATGAAACTCATTACACTGAGTCTGGGAGGCATAAATATTACAAATGTAGGTAACTGTTGATCTTTTTAGTCATGGGAGCTTAAAAAAATAGACACACATCAAATAGAATTTTTTCCCCTAATTTCACTGTTTCGTGTATATTATCAATTTAGATATTTCTTTTTTATCATTAAATTTAAAAGACATAAAAGAAATGGAGCCTCAAAAGTAGGTCTATTTACTAAGACTGACCAGAGATACTTAGAAAGAAGATATTACCCCTCAATATTCAAAGCCTGGCATTGTAATCAGTATTTTTCAGACTCTAATCCAGATTCCAATGGCTATTCTGTGCCCAAAGACCAATTACTATTTTGGAGTTCTCTTAAAGCCAGATGATGCTTTGAGGGGGCCATCAGGACCTTAAGGAGACCACAGGGGACTGTCTCAGTTTGTCTTATAATAAATATCTAGGCAGAATTAGGGCTGGGGTAGTTCTGTAGATCTTGCCTTACTTTTGGAGTTTAATCTTCATGTGTTCAGTTTTGGGATATGTAAAAAGCCGGCATTTTCAGCTAGGAAATTTTTAATTTTTGTGTTAGGAAATTTTAATTCTACAGGGAATTACCACACTTGGAGTTGTAAAAAACAGATGAGCTCATGCGTCAATTGAGACCCATCTCCATTGCTGCTACTCACTTTTCCTTTTCTTCTGAAGAAAAGGAAATTGTCCTAACACCCCAAATTAATGTATTTGACTATAATAAAATCAATATAAGCATACAATTTAAAAACATAAGAAGTCCAACGTCGGGGGGGAAATGAAGAGAAAATGAAACAAGGGATTTGCACTTCATATGGTATACTAGTACAGACTGATTAATTCTTAATCATCTTATAACCTAGTAATGCCTAGTTATCTATCATATATTCTACATGTACCTATAGATCCTACATATAAATAAATCGGAATAGCTGATAATCAACTTAGCAGGTTATACCATTATTAGGGCGACCAACTTGTCCTGACTAGCCTGGAGCTTTCTCTGTTTGAACACAGAAAAGCTCACATCCCTCCTCAGTCTTGGACAAACCAAGGCAATTAGTACTATAACCATGATGGATACTTGCAAGGCATATTGATTTAATAGTTACGTTATATATTTTGTCATCTCTTCTATTGCTTCTTATATTTGAAAAGGCTTTGATTTCATGAACAAACTGCTATATCCTTTTATTTAGTGAACAAATTGAGCCCTTTAGTGAACAAACTGAACTCTTTTTTTTTTTTTTTTCCAAGATGGAGATTCACTCTTGTTGCTCAGGCTGGAGTGCAATGGCACGATCTTAGCTCACCGCAACCTCCGCCTCCCGGGTTCAAGGGATTCTCCTGCCTCAGCTTCCCAAGTAGCTGGGATTACAGGCATGTGCCACCACACCCGGCTAAATTTTTGAATTTTTAGTAGAGATGAGGTTTCTCTATGTTGGTCAGACTGGTCTCAAACTCCCGACCTCAGGTGATCAGCCCGCCTCAGCCTCCCAAAGTGCTGGGATTACAGGTGTGAGCTACCATGCCCAGCCTGAACTCTTTTTTATAACATTAATTTTCTAAAGAATTTTATATAACTATAAGAGAGGTTGAGTAAAGAAGTGTAGATTTTCATGCATTAAGTTTCTAGCACTTTGATCATGTATACTCTGGAAAGTAGAAGTTTCATAGTAAATAATCACCTTCAACTCTGATCTCCTGTGTTCAGGAACTAATTTTAGAGCTCAAGTCTTACACAGAAACAGGGTAGAAATCCATATGTTAGCTGGCATGATTTTCATTACCTAACATCTGATAATCACGTCAGACTGGCATTCTTTAATACTCACTGATTGCTGCCAGGACTTCTAACTTCTCTATCCTTTACTTTGGAGTTTTTCTTCCTTTTACATCCAGCACTGTACTAAGAACTGGGGATACAAGATGGATAAGACATGGTCCTTCACAATGAGTTTTTCAATCTAATCTTTGAAGGAAAATTGCAAGAATGAATTTTATATAGCGCGTCGTCAAAGCTTAGACATAGAGGAATAGCACTTAGAATGTTGTTTGCTTCATAGATTAGTTTGTTCATCTGTTTAATAAACATTTATTGAAGCTCTACTGTCTGCTCAGCAATGTTCTTGACATTGTGGATACAAAGATGAACTATACTTGGAACTTTCACAAAATAAATAGTATAAAAGTATAGCTCACTCCTCTCCAGACTGAGGGTTCATCAAGCACAAGATTGCCATGTCAGCATTTGATGCCAGTCTAACTTACCAGGACCAGTTGGGCTGGGAAAACGTCTCCTTTATAAACTCAGAGATACTATTTTTAGTTAACTATCTAATTTGACTTACTCCTCCCAAGAAGTTTATTATAGGAGATGTGAGCTATTGCATGTAGGTGGTTTCCCAGACTGGCCTGTGCAGTCAGACGGAAAGAATAGGGGCCTCTGGGACAATCCAGAGAAGCCGCTGCACCATGCAGAATAAAGATTTTCTATTTAAAGTTTATGTGACTGGGATGAGATTTATAAGTACTGGAACACTTTATTCATCCACTTATTCATTCAGTCATTTAATAGCTATCAAGCACCTATAATGTTTCAGACATTGTTCTAATTACTGGGAATATAGTGAGAAATTAAACAAAGTTTCCTATGAAACTTATTTTATAGTGGAAGGAGAGACAGCCAATAATTATGTAAACAAAAAAATATCATTTTAAATAATGATCAGATCTAGGAAGAAAATAATGCATAATAAGGAGGTAGAAAATAGGGATATATAACTTAGAAAGTGCTATTTGAAATAGGGTAAGTAGGAAAGGTCTCACTGAGTGGAAGATATCTGAGCAAATATTTAAATTATTAGAAGAACCTAAGCATGTGGTGACCAGCAGGAAGAACATTTTGGGGAAAGGGGATGGATATTGTAAAGACTTTGGAGTAGGAACAGCTTGAAATTTTCCAGGAAAAGCAAGAAGAAATGTGTGGCTCAAGTGCACCCAAGTAAGAATGATCATGTAGATAAGTAGGGACCAGCTCACATAGGCCATGGTAAAGACTGACAGAAAGCTATAGAGGAGTTTTTTAAGCATGTATGATCTCCTTTACATATTAAAAGAGTTCCAGGGCTACACTGTGGAGAACAGTCTAACAGGGTCAGGGTGATACAGGAAGAGCATGTAGTAGTTATTGTAGTAGCCCAGTTATGCAAAGGGCAATGGCAGTGGGGAGGCGATGAAAAGTGGTTCAACTCTGCATAACTTGAAGGTAGGGCTGACAAAAGTTGCTGAGGGTCTCAATGTGGTTTTACATGAGAGAGACATCAGGTGTGATGAATTTCAGGTGTTTCACCTCAGCCACTGGATAAATGGCAATATCCCATGGAGTTGGGAGCTATAGGGGATATGGAGAAATGAGCAGATTTGGGAAAGAGATAATTATGAGTTAGTATTGGAGCATGTTGAATTTGAAATTCTTTTCCAAATAAAGAGATGTAGTAGGCATTTGGATACATGAGGCAGGAGTTCAGAGGAAGGATTAGGACTGGAGATTCGAGCTGTTTTTATTTCTGTGTATTTTCTTTATAGCATAAGCCTACAGGGTACGAAGAATGAACTCTGAGAGTTTTTGTAGGTAAATATACATGTCCCGTATTATTTGATGATGAACATGCAAGTACTGCTCTCAATTCAGTCTGCTATTTTTTAAAATTACCTGATATACATTGCAAAGAGGTACCAACAAAACCATATGAACACTTTCTAAGGGCACATATGGTTTATGATCATATTGAGATGTAAGACAAATAAATTATTGTTTCATAATGATATAAGAGTAGAAATAGGGGAAGACACAGATTCTGTAGTTTAATGTGTAGGAAAAATCAGTGTGAATTAGTAGGGAGGTGAAACTCTAACCCATTGTTGAAATTAGTGAAGATTTGAACAGGTAGTAAGGAGCAGTCAGGGCATTCAAGATATAAAGTCATAAGTAGATTGTGCAAAGACATAAACTAGCTTTCTCTTTATGACGGAGCAAGGATGGAGAACAAGGACACCAGTCTAGCATGAGCAGAGTGTATGTGTTTGTGAAGTTAAGGGAGATGAATTTATAAAAGTTGGCTAGAGCTAAGGGATTTGAACTTCCCCAGTAGCCCATTGGTTCTCACCTCTAGTATAATTCAGAATCACATTTGGAGCTTACAATGAAGATGCCTGGATATTACTTCTGGAAGTCCTGATTATAGGTTATGGAACGGCCCTAGCACTTGTATTTTCAACAGGGAGCCTGTTCCAGAACATTTACCCCTCCTAAAGCTGTGGTTATTTACTAGAATTAATAGTCCTGTATGAGTAGCATATACTGGATTGATAGGTAGAGTTGTCTCTCCCTGCACCAGGCGCTCATGGATCTTTACTCCAGTTCATTCTTAAGTGTCATGGCTTGGATTTTCTCCACATCTCTGCCTAAATTTTCAGCCTTTCTCTGTTTTATAGCTTGGAACTACCTTGGCCTTTTAAGGCTTCCTTCATTTTCTTTCTACTTTGTGGTCTCTTGCACAATTACCTATGTTCAAGTGTGGGTTTAGGGATGAGTAAGAACCATGAGAGGGGTGGTGTCTCTTACAAAGAACTATGAGAATGAGAAGAACCATGAAACTGTTATGCTGCAGGCCTAAATAATATAACTAATTAATACTATGGAGGCTGAATTGAAAGAAAAATATAGGACTTAAAGAGAAATTGGTATTTTTTCTAAGGAGGAACCTAAGATTAAAACCACAGAGCTAATAAGATTTTTTATTTGTTTAATTGGTAGGGTATCTTTTATAACTACATAATCCCAAATACTTAAGATTTTAGAATGCAACACATACATCTATAAAAACAGGAGAAGGAAGACTTCTAGAGACAAAAGAGTGCCTACAGAGGGTCACTTTTAGGCCTTTAGAGAAGGAAGGCTGATATAGATGAATATTTTAAGTAATATTTTACTATGAAATAAATGTGCTTTTATTATGGAAAAGTTCAAATAAACAAAAATTATTTATAATTGCTCTACCCAGAAACAAGCACTTCTAGTGTTTTCTGGTCTTTTTCCACCTTGTGTGTACACAACTATCACTTCTTAAACAATATTTAAGTTAACAATATTTAAGTTAACAATATTTAACTTAGCAATATTTACTTAAACAATATATTTTCCTGTACATATGTTGTTGGTTATATGCCTTTTCACTTAACAGTATTCCAAAAACATTTCTTCATGTAATTAAATGGTATCTAAAATATGATTTCTTAAACTGCATAGTATTTAAGTCTAGGAATGTACTGTCATTTATTTAATCAACTCTCTATTGTCAGACAAGGTTCCCAGTCTTTCACAATTATAAATCATGTCATGATAAACATTCTTGCTTCTAAATCTTTGTGTAGATCTTTGAGTATTTCCTTTAGATACATTCCTAGAGGTGAGATTTCTGGGTCAACAGTCTTCATATATTTTTAAGTTTTTGATGCATATTGCTAAGATGCCCTCCAGAGCATTTTGCCAATTTTATTTTTTTGGTGGTAACATCTTAAAGTTTTCTTCCAAAAGTGATTTGATTCAAAGCCATGCTGTTGCTTTTCTCTGAGTCCTTTCTGGTCCACCAGTTATAGCGGACTTAATTTAACTCTTACCTTAAGGTTAACACTTAGAGTAACCAAAATATTTTTGTAGTCATTTATGCTGCAAATGAGACAGTTTACAGAATATAAATTGACAGCGAGATTAGATTGCGTTTCTTTCTTATTCATGTTCTGTACAAGCATTCTGCTTATCCTGGGTAACAAATAGAAAGAAAGAAAAAACCTTACCTCTCTTACTTGTCCTAACTGAACACTCACAATGCATTAGGCATTGAACTGAACATGGACGAGATATGATTCCTGCTTTCTGAGACTTTACAATTCCAAGTACCATGATTGATAAGGTACAATATAAATAGTGGACTTCTAGGACAGTGCCCTGTGGTTAAAAGTAATTGAGTTATATGGTGCAGGCAGACTACAGGATACTTGTGATCCACACGTGCAGGTGGATTGTGTGCATCAGTCATGATATCTGTGGAATCTGAGAGACAGGAAATGCATACTTGTTTTAACTCCAGAATAATATAGAGAACTCAAATTCCTGCCCAGGCAAATAGGGATAAGTTATAGACTGCAAATAGGAGATGGATTGTGGGGAGGAAAAAAAAATCTACTAGTTCCCACTTCTTCCACTGTGTCCCCTCCAGGGGACATTCATAGGTCAGGGTCCTTCATGTGGTAGCTTTGAGTTCCCGACATTTTCAAAACTGCTCTAGGGAAAGGGTCTGGCATGTATATGAAGACTATTTTCTTGTGAGGACAATGGGAGAATATTTGAAACTGGGACTCTTGTGAAAAAGCAGCAAGGTTGCCAGTGTACCTGGGCCTTCCTATTGTCTTGAAGTACTGTGGTGGACTTTGTCATGCTTAAAGGAGGTGTGATTGGGGGTAGGGAATTGCTTGACTGAGAATTAAAGAGTGAGAGCTCCTGTCCCGTTGCTTAAACTGAAAAGGATTTCTGACACGTATTCGGTTAGCAAAAATGGTTGTGAGTTAGTGGGACAATAGTAGCACTGATATAAAAATTCCAAATAGTCCTTCTGAATAGATATACACACATTTAGAAAATGCATTATAAATGACATATAGCAAAAATGTAAACAAGCCATTTAATAACATATTAATGCTTGATTCTGATCTCTTAATTAAAATGTGCATAAAAGAAAACAATGGTGGAACATCTGTGTGTGTTATTGGGATAGCAGGATTTATGCTGCACCCTGGGCTTTTTGTTCGCTTTTCAGTGTGTGTGAATGTGGGTGGGTTTCCTCTTTGAGGCACAGTTACCCATTTGACCCGCACAGGGTCTATATTCCCACCCACCTTCTCTTGGCTGTAGTTGCACCCCCTTTTTTTTCCCTCTTACTTAAAATACTGTATGGCTTGTTCTTTGCTTAAATTAAACTACTCTCATCATTTGATCTGAAAGCCACTCTTCACCCCACCCCTCTAACCTGAAACCGTGACCTAACCCTGACTCACCCTTGTTATCTCAGCAGATGTACACAGCATTACCTAATGTTTTGGCCTCAGTGAATAATCTCAAAGAGCTTTGGGGAAAGTGTGGCCCTTTGTATCTGTGACCTTGCAGCAGTTATTCCTTAGCTGGACACTGTCGGATTTAGATGTTAAAAACAGACTTTCTACTAACCCCTGCTGGTGATTTCTTTATTATTATTATTGATTTGGAGGATGTATCTCTGAACCCCATTTTGCCCAACTGTTAAATGAGAGTGCCAGCAATCACAAAAAGTCAAGGGTTATTAAGTGCTTTAAAATCGTCCACTGAAAATGTTACACTCTGATATGCTTTTATTTCCACTTTTACATGGAACACATGTGATCACCAAAAAGTTTGTCTTTGATTAAAAAAGCATAAAAAGTATCTCACATCTTCTGTTAATCCCAGAAGATTTATGTATCATTTATACAAGACAAAGTCACACACAAATAGCCTTCTTAAACATACAATAATTAATATTTAATGCCCCCTTTTATAAGGGGGACTTTGTGCTGGGATGTCTCTAATCCTTACAGTGTTCCTGCAAAATAGGTGGTTTTATTCTTTATTCCACAGGTGATGAAAATGAGGTTTCAGAACCATTTAAGTGATGTGCCTAAAGCGCTATTGTTAATAAATGGAAAACCTGGGATTCAAACTCAAGTCTGTCTCTCTCTCTCTCTCTTTCTCTACATCATATTCTTCCTATAATATCATGACCTATATGGGAGTGTGGTAGCTCCCATTTCCTATAGACCGTGGCTAGATGGTGTTATGAAAGAGTTAAGTAAAATGTGCCATTTGTGACAAATGTCTGAAAGTTGTTTTTATAACTAGGATTTAATTCACAAATGAAGAGTAATTATCAATATGTCACAGATGAAGAGCTGCATGTATGGATCAGTATAATTTCTGTTCTTTGGCTTATGGATGCAGTATGCCCCAGGGAGTTTCACAAATCCACATGACATCTCCCAGTGCTGGGTTCTGGGTTAGCCGGCCAAAGTGTAAAATTCCTCTGTGTTCGGATGGCTCACAACTGGTTACTATCTGAAGAGATTTTTATAAAACTACCTACCATACGTAGACTTAGTTTCTTTTCTGAATTTGTCTCTAACACTTGAGTGGGGAAAAAAATACCAAATTTTGATACTGGCTTTGTTGTTTTTAATAGGTGTTTGTTTTTGGAAGTGTTGTGCCAAGAGAGGAGGAAGAAGTGGCTGTGGGTCTTTCTTCCTTTTGCTATTTTCCCCTTGCCTTCTTGCATTTCCAATCTGATTCTGTATTATCAGTTTGCCATAATCCCTTGCAAAAGACATAAAATGTTCATAGACTGGAAGTTATTAAGACTTTAAATCACATCACATTATCATTGGAGTAATTTTGGGGGGTAATTTTGCATATTTCAGTTCTCTAGTATAGGGCATGTGCTGCATACTAGGGATGTAACTTACACCTGCTCTACTTCCCTTTATTTTTTTTCCTCAGGCTGAGAGAACCTTTAAACTTGTTATGTGTTCTGAAACAGATCAAATATTAGATTTCTAAGACTATCAGCCTGTGGTGGTGAGGGAAGGGTTAGTATTATATACAAATATGTATTAAGGAAGGCATCATAGTTAAGTGGGAAAAACACGAGTCTTGAGTATTATGGGAGCTCAGCCCTTTTCCTTACTAGCTATGTAGCTTTGAGTGAGTTATTTAATTCACTAAACTAAGATTTTGAATAATAATACCTACTATATAGAGATATTATACAGATTAAATGATATAGTACATATAGAATATTTAGAACAGTGTCTGACCCTTAGTGAATGTTGTTTGTTTACATTTCACACAGCAAGAAAAGGGAAAAATGGGAAAGAGTGGCAATTAGAAAATAATGATACTGAGTTTGAAAAAATTGTTTTCATCCCTTCAATTCAACATAGTAGTAGAAAGAGCATTTGTCTAGCAGGCAGAGACTTGGGTAAAACTTCCAGCTCTTCCTCCAGAAAGCTGTAAAATCTTTGCTATTCACCTTAGTATCTCAGACTCCTCATTGCGAAAATGAGTGAGTTAGAATGCATTATCTTAATTTAGTTATATACTTTTGCCTTCAGAAGATTTTTCTCCTCAGAGTAGTCTATGACATACCATTCAACAGTGTGTAAGTCTCAAAGGCCAACAGCCAAGTATGGCAGACAGGGCTGTTGTTAAGATATTCTTTTTCCTGTGTAACTATGTTTACATGAGCATTTATGTTCTTTGTATATTTGTCATGTGCCTGAATATTTATGCACCTGCATGGTTGTTGAAGTAAGCTCACTGGCATACATTCATACATTTTTGTGGGTATGTGTGTTTATATATAACCTATATATATATATACAGTATGTGTGTATATATATAAATATATGTCTGTGTGTATGAGAAACAGATGCACTGTAGGCAGATAAAGCAGATAAATATAGATCCAAATAGAAGCATAAGCATATAAATATAGACGTTATATAGAGTGAAAGCAAGCAGATCAGCACCATTTCATTATTGCTTGAAGTCTTTGTAATAAAAGAGTTAGAAATCAGTAACTGACATTGAAATTATTGACTGAATGACACTGTCATATCAGAAGGCACAGTGTAAGGTAAGAAAATAACCTTTCTTTCAACTTTGAGGAGAAATTAGCAGGAAGATTTATTACTGTTAATTATTTGATTTAGGAAAGTTTTAAGGTGCTGTGTAGTGTTGTGTTTTTAAAAGTACAGAAATGTCACCTCTCCTAAAAATACTGCCATACAACAAAAAATAAATAAGGAAAGAAAATCTATTTCAGTCTTGCAAAAAGATTTGGCAAATGTGACACCTGGATCCCTTTTGTCCACAGGCTGTGATTTGCAGCTCTCCCCTATTTCTAGGTATAGACAGATGAGTTGGTTTCGTTCTACAGTATTTTCTACAAGCCCCTCTGAAGTCTTTAAGGAAACTCACCTAAAGGAGATATCTCAGGCTAAAGTGACCATTGTTAAGTTATTGTCATGGGGACGCTTGCAATTGTCTTTAGTGAGGGTGTTGTGTGAGTAAAACTGGGCTTCCATCTGTTACTTTCATATCACTGTCTGTTTTTACCAGTCAAAATAATTGGTTGTGAGTTTTTGCTTTATTTTATTTTGTTTTAGTTAGAAGGGTATTGTGAGTTATTTTTAGCTAGCTAATTTACTTTTTAATGTTGCAAGTTATATCTTGCTCATGTGTTTGAATGCTATTTGAAAAAAAAAAAGTAGTGCCTCCTTTTTCCCTCTAAACCTCATCTATTTCCCTAGCAGATCTTATCTCCTCTTCAGCTTTGTTGCAGGAATATTCAAAGAAGCTAAAATTTGAAGAAATTCCTTGAAACGTACAAATACAAAGCCTGCTTTTTCCCAGTACCATAAAACTGCCAAAGTTGTTGCAATTGCTTTTTCTGTCATTAGTCTACCATTGCTTTTCCTTACAGGGATGAGAGAAGAGGGTTCAGAATATGTGTTCCTCCTAACTTCTGCTCCAAATCAGAGTTTAGACCGGAGGAAAAAAAGGAGGGAAGGGAAAAGCAATAAAGATTTATTGAATGTTAAGGAATGAACTGGTGCTTCCTGGAGAACTGTTCATTCTTCTCTCAAATCTGGCTTCAGTTACTTTGTTGTTTAGTACTTCACCAAATTATGATTTTAAAATATTTATAAAGAGTGACTGAGTGGTCTTGAGGATCACACACACACTCTCTCTCTAACACACACACACACAAACTTGTGTAAGATTCATTAAAAAAATTGCATTGTGTGAATAAAATGGAGTATACTTTTCAATTTATAAATTATTTTGAACGAATACTTAATGTAATGTGTAAAGTTGGCATACTTTACAGTATTTCAGACTACAGATTCTTTTTTAAATTCTGTTATTTACCTGATGAGCTCTAATGTTATTTATTTATTTATTTAAGTATTTATTTATTCAAGAGTATTATAGTATATCTACATAAAACGATCGAGCAAAGATTTTAGAAAAATAATCACTTGCCGAAATAGCATAGTAAAACTCCTTTATCTTTACACACACACACACACACACACACACACAATTTAGACTAAAGCACTATGTCCCATTTAGCTTAAAAAATGTTTTAGGGTTAGATTTCTGAGGGAAGTATGTACATACACATACTCCTCTTTTCTTGTTCTTTGTTTCCTTTGCTCCTGGTGTAACATATTTACTGTTTAGCTTTTGTCAAATACTTTATAATAATTACCAGAAATTTTGGCAAAGACAAAATAATTTGTCTGTGTATGTGTATATTTATAGGTTTATATGCACATAGACACACACACACAAACACACACATCCAGATTGAAATGTTAATGTATTAATCATCTGATTTTTGGGGGTGGAGGGTTTGAGACAGGGTCTCGTTCTCTCACTCAGACTGGAGTGCAGTAGCATGATCATGGCTCACTGAAGCCTCCGACTCCTGGGCTCAATCAATCCTCAGCCTCAGCCTCCAGAGGAGCTGGGACTATAGGCACGTGCCACCATGCCTGCTAATTTTTTTTTTTTCGCTGTGTTTTGGAGAGATGGGGTTCCACCATGTTGTCTAGGCTGGTCTCAAACTCCTGGGCTCAAGCCATGCACCCACCTCAGCCTCCCAAAGTGACTCCCATGGTGACTATAGTCACCATGCCTAGCCAATCATCTGTTTTTTTAATGTATTATGTTTTAAAACTTTCTCCTAATATAAATCTTCAAAGGAATTTTTGTAAACATTTGAATGTCTGGTCTCATTTAAAGGTTTCTAGGAGATTGTGCATTTTCTTATCTAAGACAAAACATTTTCCAAATATGCATTTGGATATTTGCATATGAATAAACAGGGATTTATCAGAGCCAAGAGCAAAGCAAGAATCTCTTTTTAGGAGTCATTTACCCTTTCTACCTCCTACTTGGAGCATGAGGTAGCTCTCATCATTGGCATGGAGAATTTTCTTTTTTTCAGTTAGATGGTTTCGTATTCTGTTCCTGGTGTTGCAGTACATTGCAGTGCATACGGGCCTGGGAGTCAAACAGATCTTGATTCAAACCTCACTTTGCAACTTTTTTAATTAGCTCTGTTTCCTTACGCAGGTTAGCTAACAGCTCTTTAACTATGTTGCTAATCTATAAAACATGGGCCACAGCCACTTCACTGCAGGTTTGTATTAAATGAAATAATATTAATGGAATATATGTCATGTAGTATGTACTCAATAAATACCAGTTTCCTCTGGCCTGTTAATTTTAATATATAGCTATGATTTCTTCCCCAATCCCTCCACACCATGGTGGCACATAGCATTACACTGTAGGTATCAGATATTGTAGACAATGCTGAAGAAATAAGGGCCGGGCGCGGTGGCTCACGCCTGTAATCCCAGCACTTTGGGAGGCCGAGGCGGGCGGATCACAAGGTCAGGAGATTGAGACCATGGTGAAACCCCGTCTCTACTAAAAATACAAAAAATTAGCCGGGCGCGGTGGCGGGCGCCTGTAGTCCCAGCTACTCCGGAGGCTGAGGCAGGAGAATGGCGTGAACCCGGGAGGCGGAGCTTGCAGTGAGCCGAGATCGCGCCACTGCACTCCAGCCTGGGCGACAGAGCGAGACTCCATCTCAAAAAAAAAAAAACAAAAAAAAAAACAAAAAAAAGAAATAGGAGCAAAGAATTTTAGAAATTATTGATTATCTAATACTGACCCTGGGAACGAGCTTATGAGGAAAGAAATCTAAGGAAACCATCAAAAATTCCTGTCTCCTGTCATTGTAATGTTTCCTACAATAATGAGTTAACAAACAGAAGTGGGAGATTTTTCAACACGGTGTTGCTGAAAGCCTGTTCACATCAATACAGTGGAATGGAGTGATGTACATTAAGCCTTATGAAATAATAGGAAATCCTTTTATTGCCCATTCATATGCCAGGTTAATGTGCTTCATTCCACAGTGGATGTTGCTCACTTTGGCTCACTCTAGATTAAGCTCATTGATTAACTGCCCTTTGTAGGGGAAGGGTCAGAATACAACTCTCATTGAAATTATTAAATAGTTGCTATGTGTTTTCGTTTTTAAGGAATAGGAGGGGAGAAAGACCTCCCACTCTAAGATACTTGGAGCTGCATTTCAGCCTACAGCTGATCATTTTAACTGAATTACAAACCCCATAAGCGTAAGGTTTATAATGGAAACAATGACCGAATCTTAATTACAATGATTTTGGCAGCAATGTTCCTGCTATCCAGAGACTACTTTCTCATGTCAGAGGACTCTTTTAACCTCCTCAGAGTTCATTTTCTGTGTAACTACAATTTTAGTGTGCAGGTCTTTCTGACTTTTTTTTTGGAATTGAGAGAGTTTGACCACATTAAGCCACGGAGATTTCTCTAGATCTCCTCCTGCTGTGCCGTAATCAGTCTCAAATATCTGTAATGTAGAATAGAAAGAAAGAAAAGGGAAACGAAAGGTGTCCTGGTGTAGTGGAAAATGAGTGGTCTGGAGATCATGAGCCTTTGCTCTGTGTCTTTGATGAGATACTTTGAAATGCTAGCCCCAAGTTTTCATATTGATAATATGGAGGTCTAGACAGCTGTAACTTTCTATAGGGAAGCCTATAGCTGTAGTTTACTGTTTGTCAATATCTTATTGCAGTTTTGTTTTAAATATAAACCAAAGACCTATTTATTATAATAATACTAAATTTACACTTTTTCTTCCTTTGTAGTTTCTGAGGATATCACATTAACAAGGAAATCATTTCTGTGAGGAACAAGAATAAATAAAAGTTTGATAAACAGATGAAAAGAGAGAGAGAAGGAAGAATATGAAGTCAGGAAGGGCCATATATGAACTAGACACAGTAGAAGTGAGAGGACAGCAGGCAAAGACTCTAAAGAGTCAAAAATTAAGACAAGGAAAAGGAGAAGCAACAATTTGAACAGTAGGCTCACATTTAAGATTTAAAAAAAGTATAAGATAGCTTTGAGGTGAACATTTTACATAATGTAAGAATTCGTTATCTTATAAAAGAATCCTTTGAAATCTTCCCCTATGGCATTTAAAATAAGATTGAATTTATACAACTTTGATTTAGTCTGTGCTGTGAAAAAAATGAACTGTGAGCTTTAGATACTAGTCCACTCTGCCTCAAAATATATGCTTTTGAGAAAATTAATTCTGAGCCTCAGAATCTTCGTATATAAAATGAAGAAGGACAGGTAAGTTCTCATCCACTTTTAAGAATCATGAAATGAAAGAGCACATGGAATGATCTTGTTGACATATTGCCAGAATGCTTATTGAAGGAAGTTGCTGAATCCGATTACATTAAATAGATGACCAAAGTTAGAGAGCGAAAAAAAAAACTTTTTGAAGGTTTTGACTAATATCTACATGCTCAGTCCTACAGAATTAACAAGATGGTAGCCCCATTTTTAAAAATAATATGGCTACTGTTGCTAAACATGCTTTAAGTTGAATCTTCACTGGAATTTTTGAGAAATTGTAGTTGCAATTCTTTTTCTAAAGGTCTTATTCTCCAATTAACTGAAAGATGGCATTTCTGACTTTCTAAGCCAGAATTTATTTTTTTTCTAAAAAAAAAAACTGTTTAACCAAGAAAATGGAAATCAGTACATTCTTGGTTGTCCTTCTAGTAATTTAAATTTGTGTAACCTAATCAAAACTCAACCTGCCTTGCCCTTCAACAAAAAGCCATATTCTCTTCCATTACTAAATGGCTACATTTGTCTCAGTATTTTTTAAAAGATGAATTACGTTGATATCCCATGACTTTTTCTTTAGAATATGTCCATGGAAATTAAAATGGACTTTTCTGTGCCCAAGACTGAAATGAAAGACAGCCCAAAAGCGATGGTGGAAATGAACACAAAACTTTGCTGATGTTATCAGTATTATAATTTTTGTTAAGCTTTCTCCTAATAAAATGGAACTGAAGTCAACTGACCCCTAAATAACTGCCTGATATTTCTCTCACAGTATTATTTTGTGTGCAGATTAATGATACAGCAGTATAGCCTAAGATTTCTTGTAAAACATTGGAATATATTTTCTCAGGCCTTTCTAGTGCACTCTTTCTACAGAGATATTTCTCCCATCATCATTTTTCAGTTTCAATAAATATTTGCTGAGTATAGAAAATGTGCCAAGCACCGTGGTAAGTGCTAGGTATACAACTGTGTGCATACCACCATGGGTCATTAAAGCATCTTTGACAAGTGGACAGAGTAGGCTTCTGTTTAATATTTTCTAAGCTCAGATGGCTGAAAAGAGAAGACAACTGGATGACTAGAAACCCCAACTCTTGTTCTTTCCTTTGGATAACCTCCTGTGATTTTTCCCAGTCATCATTTGCAAACACACATTGAGGGAGAAATCAAGTTCCCTGCCCAGCTTTTCAGCTGATTACTAAAGAGAACTTCTCTTTCTCTTTCTCACCTTAGTGGTTGTTCTCAGCCATAGGATGGCACTCAGGTACAGGAAGGACCTGTACCTAGCAGCAGAAACAACTTCACCCTTTCTTTCTGGCCCAAGCTTTGGGAATTCATTATATGGCATGGGAAGCACTGAGCAGCATTCAAAGACTGAGAATGCCTGTAATCCACCCAAACAAAAGTTAAAAGCTCTCCATAGACATAAGAAATTATTTAAATTTCTTTATGAATATTGTTCCTTAATTTAGCGTTCTTCCTCATTTTGCCTATTTCTCTTTTATTATCCTATATTGGGCTGTTTTGTTCAGCCAAACAATTTGTAGCATGTCTGTTTTCAAAGTAAAATAGTGATCTATTTAAAGATTTCTAAATGTGTTCTTTATGTATTTTTAAAGGAGATGGGTAAAATAGAATGTATTTCTCTTCACCCTGATGATATTCCCGTGGTATATTTCAAATAATATTTTTGATTGGGTAAGCCAGTAGGACAAAAGCAATGGTGATCACAGATACAGATTCACAAATGCATAGAGAGAATCATAAATAGATGCATATGGAGGAGTCTGACAGTTTAGTGAAATTGCTTTCAAGTAATTTGACACATTAGAACTTTCAGACATTCACCTGCCAGTAATCCTTATTAGAAATAGTATTGGAATATCGGGGTCACCAGCTCAAGACCATTTTTTTGTGAGAGCTGAACAATAACCAAAAGTCAGAGCTATAGGAAATAAAAATGAACCTATTCCAGTCATTAGAACTGTTTCTCTGAATAAGCTCTTTCTTCCTCTCCTTCGTTCCTATTTTTTCCTCTCCCTATTTCTCCCTTTCTCTTTTTCCTCCCTCCCTCTCCTGCTCCTTTCTTTTTAGTGTTCTGAATTCATTAGATGGCATAGTGTAAATCAATAGTAAACGCTAACCGCCTACTCTGTACTCAGTTACGCAACATCACTTAACCGGTACACAGAGACAAAAAGGGAAAAAGCACACACAGCCTTTACATTCAAAAGCTCTTGCATAATTTTACTTTTCCACAGCCAAAAAGAAAAAAAAAGGAAATAACAGATGGGGAAACTTACAGTTTTTTTTTCCCTTTTCTCAGACTGTTTAGAAGGGAGTTAGTTAATATCCATGGCCCTTTCTAGTTGCCCTAGGCTGCAGCAAAATGCCCCATAATTGTCAGCACCTTAACTGGCTTTAAATGAGACATCGTGACCTGTATGATGGCTTAATTTTCCAGGTAATATAAGGCAACTTATTTTGAGATGTTTTGACTTCGTTTTTACTTATTTTGTGAAAAACCGACAACATTTAAAGTATGAAATGAATTTTAAAATAGAGTATAAGGAAGACGGGTGTGTGTGTGTTTGTGTGTTTTCACTTGAAATGTATCCTGATGTAATATTTATGTAAAAAAGCCAGTTATATAAACCCATCTTTCTCTTGCTTTTTACTTTCGGAGCTATATAAAGCTCTAATGCTTTTTTTTTCTTTTTTTCTCTTTTTTCTTCTTTTTTTTTTTTTTTAACAAAGTACATTCAAACTCCAAAGTCTTAATGAAAGAGAAAACATCTAGATGCTACAACAGAGACAGTTAATTCAGACTTTCTATAGAATTCATCATCTAAACAGTTTTATTTAAGAAGGAATAGTTTCTGGAATTCTCATTTAGAACTTTCTGTCAATTTCTCCCTGGAACACCTTTGGTTTCACTGTAGTGCCTTCTTAATGTCTCAAATGTACAATAAATCTCTCTCTCTCTCTTTCTCTTTTTCTCTCGCTCTTTCTATAGCCCTTCACTCCTTCCCACAACTCCCTCCCCCTTTTCTTTCATTGGTGTAACTCCCTTTCCAGCTTAAGTGGGAGCACAGTGAGATTTGTATGCAATTTATCAGTCCTTCTTCCCTGTTATAATATTTGGTTTCGCTTAATTGACTGATGTCCTCTGGGAACCAGGCATTTGTCTGATAAGGGAGGTTGGAGGGATTTTTTGTTTTGTTTTGGTCTTCCTTTTTAGTTTCTGCCTCTCAAGCGGTCATAAAATGGATATAAAGTGATAGCACAGCCCTAGGCACTGTTAGGCATCTCTTAGAAGAAATTAAGTTCAGGTGTGTGAAGGGTAGCAGCGGTGGTGGTAGTTTTGATTGTTTTTAATACAACCAGAAAAGGTGGGAGGTGGGTGGAAGAGAGGATGGATGTGATCATTAGTGTGTGAGGAGGAACTATTGAAGCACTTGATCTCCTTGTATCTTGGATCAGCATCATTCTTTAAGATCATACTTTACTTCTGGTTATTAACGCCATAAGAAATTGGTTCATTTAATTTTACTAAAGTTATGAATTTGTTTAACACTGTCTTATGTGTTAACTATTGCAATTTAGAATTCCTTTGTATGGAAAAATCTGGTGCACAAGATAAAAAACAAAACTATTATTGCCCAGATTTGTGGTTCTCCGTTTTAACAACTGGATGATCGAGATTATTAGTATTATCCCATCTCTGTATTTGTGATGACTTGCGGAAATCTTTTCTGATCTTAGTATGAATAATGACTAAGCTAGTATATATATTTAATGTATTTTATTAATACTTTTCCATTTAGCTTTATTTTCTTAACAGGATCTATAGCTCAGATAAATTTATTACAGAGAAATAATGAAAATTGGTCAGAATATTCTAGTCTCTAACTGGGATATCATATTCCCACAGGCATTTTTCTAAGGGTTCCTCTCCATGTATTATAGTTGGATTTGGATTCCAATATGCAGTTTTGCATGTAGGTGCCTGATTGTCAAAAGAAAAAAAACATAAAACATTTGCACCATGTAAAGTGCATTGTTTGTGATGTAATTTTAATATGATTAACAATCTGCACAAAGCTTTTTAAATGTGTAGTTCTGTATACAAGAAGTTACTCTGAGTACCCTAATTTTCAAATGGGTTGCTTAGATTAAAAAAAAAAAAAAAGACTTAGAACACAAAAGTGAGGGAGATTTGCACTTTATTGGTTGTCAAAAATAGTTGAAAGTATCTCGTTATAAAAGAAGCAGAGGAAAATTCTTCGAACTTTTTCCCTGCCTCCTGTTGTCAGAATAGCTTCCATTTTCATCTTGGTGGGTTTTCATGCTCTCTGAACCATAGTAGGGCAGGACTGACCTTTCAAATCTCGATGTGTGCCAATGTAGACTTCTCGGCTCTCATTTTCTATTGTAACCAAGGCCTTGGGAACACATTAGCTGTTTCTCATTTTTCTGTTTTTTTTTATTTTTTTAATATGGGATCCAGGCTTAGGACAGGTGGCAGGCCTAAGCTTTCTGTTACTTGGACATGCAAGAAAAGAAGCTAGGGAGAATTTTAAACAGTTTCGAATTTTTCGTAAGTCTTTGACAACTGTTTCACCCTAGCTTCTGTTCTTATTGCTGTTGGCAGTAGGGATAGATTTTTTCTTTTAATGTGGAACGAGAACCTCAGTTACTGACTTACCTTTTCAAGCAGAATCCGTCCAGTTGTGTCTGGCACATAATAGTACCATCATAAATATTTTCCATGTTTCAGTGAACTGGTAAGGGACCTGCTATGGCCAACCCTGCAGAGTGCTGATGCAGGTAAGCAGTAAGCTGTGCAAGTAATAAAGAGTAAGAAGAAATCTGATACAGAACTCTTCAGGCTCTAGTAGTGGACCGATCACTTCATTTTACGAGAAAGGCCTTTTTATCCTTTCTGCCTTTATAAAAGAAGCAAATTTCAGAGACAATTTTACATCTTTCCTAGAGGTTCTTTTTAGGGGTCAGTGCTGCATAGACTGTTGGCTGATTTAACAAACATAATTTTTGGCAAGCTACCTTGGTGATCCTCATTAAGTTTCATATGCAAATGTGTTAGATACTTATGATTCTAGCTATCGAGTATGCTCCTCATGCACTCTGCCACAGGGTCCTTTGAATCTTGGCTTTTCTCATTTTCTCTGGACAATTGTTTTTGGACTTCTTTTGTTTATATAGGTCCTAGGATGGTAACTATAAAAAATTCTATAGGGTTCTTCTTTTATATAGTGTTTCATTACTTTTAGCTACACGAATTCCTGATTTTTCTAAATCAGTTTTGGCTTAAAGTAATCATGCCGCCCATTTTCAAGGCTTTCATTGTGGTAGTGGTATTGGGGGTGCTGGGTGATCTGTGGGAAAACCACCTGTAACTTCTAAATGTTAAAGGCATTGAAAAGCTTGTAGAATGATGGATAGACTGCTGCCTGTTAGATGAGCAATTTTTAAAATGCAGATTATATAATATTTAAAGACTTTGTTGCTCCACAGTAGAAGCTTTTTAAATGTTAATTTGGGTTTTGTTTTGTTGTTCTATGACTTTGCATAAAAGATTTTGGATCTAAAAGGTTTCAGTTCACTCGTTCCATTTGTCTTACAGGACGTGGAATATAATACTATACATTTATTTATACTTATAAAGGAGGATAAGGCCAATAACTCACAACTCATGAAACCGAGGGTAAATAATCCATAGCTTATTCTCCCACCATTGCCACAATATTTACAACACAAATAACAAACAACTAAAAACAAAGAGAAACCAGTTTGTTTTTATGTACAAAATGTTTGATCAAAATTACAGTAAAGTTCAGATGGAGCTGCAAATCCTAGTGGTTTACAATGGTTTGATTTATTTTTTTAAACAGACCATGGATAATTAACCATAAAGCATAACCTTCTCAACACAAGTTACAGTGAATTGCAGAAATGGGCAGCAAGTCATTCATAACTGGTTGCAACTGGTTAGAGACCTTAAACATGCAGGCAGTTACGAAAGCTATTTTCTTAGTGCACAATTCTATTTCCATTCCCAAAGGGAAACATCCTTTACTTTTTATATACTACCACTTAGTATCCCAAAGTGAGGAATAAATAGGTTATTTTCTATGATTACCATGTTGTCATACATTTATTAAAATAAATACCTAACACTTACCCGTACTCTTTTTATTTCAGAATGTTTCATCATTACTAACAGGATATTCCTCATGACATTGCTGTCTGGTAAGTAACTCTCATTATCTCTAAATGGCAGTCCAAAATATTGAGGTGCAAAGAAGTCAAATATCTTTCCATGAACCTCAGAAAATATGAGATCCAAAGGCTGTGGTGAGTCTTTGGGTCTAAACTTTAGCAATACTAAATTTTGACAGGACATATTTTGACATTGGTAAAGGACAGATCTTTAATATCCTATTTGTTCATTTGAAATACCAGCATTTAGAAGAATAAGAAACATGATCTCCAGAACCTATTATCACAGATTTTGACAAATATTTTAGAATGACTCTGTTAAACAAGATGGAAGTATTCAAAGGACTTGTTTGGAAGATCCTCCAGAGAGATATATTTCCAAAGGAGACTCCTGAGTGGACAGAAAGAGTGATAGGGTGAAGTTGGGCACTGATGTTTCCTGTGTGGAACATTGTATGTTTTGAAAAAACTCAAAACCCTCCAAACACATTTAGTGATACTTTGAACTACCCATTAGTATTCTATGGTATTCTGTAAATTTGAAATGCATTTGCTTCATTTGGATCAATCTTAAAATCAGACATGATTGCTCTTGCACTTACCAACAGGCAGAAAAGGAAAATGCCCTTCAAAGACATAAATAAGGCTATCCTCTTTTACCAGTTAAGTAAAAGGACCAAGACCAGGGCTACAGGTACGCATAGGCTTGAAGATTTTTTTGGGTGTCTTGTAGTGAAAATTTGTAAAGTTTGTTAAGTTTCAAAAAGATTGATATTGTGGCCTTCTAGAATTCTTGATATTTCCATGACTGGGAGAAGAGTGCAGGTCAAGACTGAGGGTGTGTAGATAAAGTATTATCCAATCAGAGCTTGAAACAGCTGACTTTGCTAGAGGCTGACGTGCATTGAAATGCACTGGCAAATATACTGGAGAGGGAGGAGGAGGAAAAGGGTGACTTGCCTGGCATCTAACTGTGTTCTGCCTGGCTCCATCTAGGCCTGTTTAGTCATGAACATCATATTCATCCAAACCTTTAAAAGTTACACTCTTGACTTTGCTTTGTATGAATGTGCATAAACTGAGGGAAATAATCTCTTGGGGTAATAAAGATAGGTTTCTAACAGAGACTTTCCATATCCATTGTGCATAATCCATAGTTGTCACTGTGTTGTTGTTTCTGATTCTGTTGCACATCTATCTCTGTCTCTCTGAGCATATCCATCTCACCAGTGAAGGCCAGGAGCCTTCGGGATTGTAGCTCCGCCTCCCTCCCCACTCCCATGCTTTACTTGCTATGCTACCCCAAAAGAAACTCATATGAGTGTAAGCCTCAGGAGCTCAAGGGAAAGGCTTATTTGGTAACTTTAATTTGTCGCTCCTTTTGCATTTATCACCAAATGATCTCATCACAAAAAGGACTGAATTTCACGCTTTTGCTGGCTTGCAAACAAGCCAGTTTCTTCCCTATTGCTATCCAACACAGAGAAAGCTCTTTATGTTTCTATGATCAGATAAAATCTGTATTGACGTTTGTTTTCCTGTGGGTGTATTTCCCTTCTAGGTATGGAGATTTAAACTATCTGGGCAATGCTGTGTGTTTGCAGTTTCTCTGTTTCAGTAAATGAAAAGCTCCTTGGGAAAGGAGAGCATATCTTTTCCACTAATGAATAAATATTTATTTTCATTTAAAAATGATACATGCTCATTAAAAATAATTTAGAAAAACACATAGGAGTAAAATGAAGAAAAATTAAAGTAATTATTTCTATAATTTAAATCCAATCATTAATAACCATTTGATATATTTCCTTACTCTCATTTTCCCCTGAGGATATATTTTTAAAACATGATGTTGTCATACTTTCTATATAATTTTGTGTCCTGCTTTCAAAATTTAACCTAAGAAATATGTAATTACATAGACCTTATAAACATTTAAAATAAATATATAATATTCCTGAAGAGGAATAGCCCATTTAACCTAAATGCCCAACAAGAGCATTATTATTATTATTATTATTATTATTATTATTATTTATATCTCAATAATACCTTGTATAAACAGTAAATGAATCAGTCAACAAATAATAAATGATAAAAGTTCAAATCAGTATATGTTTTTAAATTTTTTATGATAAAAAATCTTAAATTCATGAATATAGACAAATTACTATAATGAACTCCCATGTACTCATCACCAGCTTGCACAATGACTAACTGATGGCCTGTTATTTTCTCACTATATCGCCATGTTATGTTGAAGCAAACCCCAGACATTGTAGCATTTAGTACATCATTATTTCAGATCCATCGGGATATTTTTTACATGTTAATGTTAAAAACTATTCAGATAAATAGTTCTTATTATTATATATAGTAGTACTTTTCTTCATAGTATCCTGACATCATATTTTCTAACATGTAACAATTGATTGTAAAATCTCATCGGTGAGTTTCCTGATATTCTTAGACACATCTTAGCCACAGGGCAATTTGGTTGCCTAGAGAAATATTTCACAGATTTGGCTAGGTTTCTTGGGGGAACTATTTTCTTTTGGTACTTTTTTTACTTGACTCAAATTTAGGATGCTAATTTGCAAGCCAGATCTATACAGCATTAATTATACTTATTGTTGGGTTTAAGCATGTGTTGAATACAATTTCTTACCTGAGGTGAAAGGAAAGCATAGTCCCCTGATTACTTAGAACTCCAGTCTGGCTGCAGCCAACCAATACCAGATAAATACGGCAAATCTACTTAAATCAAATGTAACATTGGCTTTAAAAGTTTATAATTTTTAATTAAGGTTATTGGCAGACATGGAAAACATGTGATGGGTATGTGAGGCATTTAGAAATATGTAAAAGGGGGAATTATATAATAAAAATCTGAATCATATTTTTAAACACCCTGTTTGGGGGGAAAGAAATTATGCATTGTATAACAAAGGGGCTCTCTGTGCTTGTATTATTGCTCTAGTTTATTCTAAAAATATTTTAGAGAACCCTCTATGAGCCAGCTTTCCATGGCTGGCCTAGATCCTTTCCACACAGAGTTCCACAGATGAGGAATGCTCTGTACAAATCAGGCTATCTGTAGAGAACCTGTGTCTGTAGTCTTGTGCTGTCTCACTGTCTTTGAATTGTTAGGTCAGTGACTATTCAGTAGTGATGTGTTGTTCAACAGGTGTATTACAATCATCAGAAATTCAGGATGTAACTATGCAACATACTGCATCAGTATAAACTGAATTTATGTGTTACTCAGGTCTATTTAATCTTAGGAGCACATTTTCCATTGGCCTCGAAAGTGAGTAGCTAGAATATTGATGTGCCTAACCCTTGGGGAAGAAAAAAAAGTTTCCCCACCACACTAAATCTCTAGAAAAATATGAGGGTTTACAGTATGGACATATACAAAATATTTTCAGCCAAAACTGGTAGAGCAAAGCACATGAAAAAAAAGAGAAAGTCATAACATTAGCAATAAACTATCCCAAGCAAACAGAGAGCATATATAAAATTTGTCAAATCAGATGGTATAAACAATACAAACTCTTTTTTTTTCTTTCTATTTCTTTTTCCCCTCTGAATCTTCTGATTATTTCGTCTCCTTTACTCTGGGCCTGTCATCATCATTAAAATATCAGAAAAGGTTAGAACTATATTGGATGGCTTGGCTAAGGCAGGTGTCACAAGAAAAGACCGGTAGGAACTAGCCATTATACTATTTTAAAGCTGCAAGTCTTAACTTCTTTCAGCATCCTGTTCCTACATGTGGTATTAAATTATGTGTCTCATATCACATAAACCTAGAATATAAACTGCCTTTTAAAAAGAACCATAAGTTTACCCACGGTTCTTTCTAGCTTATGTATTATATATTTCACCCAAGTGAACCATGAATGCCTCATCATTCTAATAGCTGTAATAACAATTATTATTATTAATGATAGCATTTGCTTCTTGGTGTATGTACACGTACACCTTTTTCTCTTGCTTCAGGTTTCCTTATCATTGGCCTCTTTGGCTCTTGGTGCTAGTTCAACTGTTGTTACATTTGTGACCTCACGTATCCTCAAGCTGTAAGACATTTCTTAGAACTAGTACAATACACCTTCCACCTCCTTCCCCCCCAGTTAAGCTCAGAATTGTGATTAGATGATTCTGCTTACATAAGGCAGGGAATCCTTGGCAAATACCCCCACCAACCAAGATTTTCATTTTAGACCTAAGGATACCAATACATGTCACAAAAGCAAGATAAGTGGTTTGTTCAGATCATCAGATCCCTGTTTAATGAAGCTGACATATTTTCTGAATAAACTTTATTGGATGCATAACACAGGATCATGCACAGCTGCCATAGGATGGGATTTATGACATTACTGTAATGAGATAACTCTGGTGATTCTGCTCTACCTAGGGTGGTGAACGAAGGATAAAAACCCCATTCAAGACAAAAATATTCAAGAAAATAGTTCTGTAGTCAACTCATTCCTTTCATGGTGGAAGTGTTAACGAAAGAAATCTTCACTTGTTTTTCTCCTCTTACCTAGAGAATACTTTCTTCTTACCTAGAGTCTGTGATATGAAGAATATGCTCTGTAGATGGTCTTATCTTATGTGGATTGGTCCATGAGACACTATGCTAGGCTCCATAAAGAACTGGTTCTGTATGTTCTGTCCTCTTCTGTGAAAACATTCCTAACCATACTGTTGGTGTATACATTTTGGTCAAAAGTAATTTGCTTTCTGGGTATTTTATGGCCACTCTGTGAATCAACCTAAGTATTTGTAGTATGGAAATCTGTAACCTCTGAATACTACATTTAAAGACTCTTATAATTAATTATTGAAAGGCACTTTAGCCCTTAACTATTTCTCTCTTTGGAGAAACAAGTTGATTGGTTAATCATGTCTTTGTTTATTTTTATTGTTGTTGCTGTACACATTGCACATAAAACAGGAAAGAGGAAAGGCTGTTTGTAAGAGGTAATTACAATGGCAAAATTGTATTTTCTCTAACTGTTCTCATTTTCTCATGTCTGATTATATCAAGACCTGCACTCTAGAAGTGTGTTTCAGTTTTGCTAAGAAAATGATAGAGAAGAATAAATCCATTTCTATAAAGTGATGTCAAACACAACTTGACACAATTACAAATTTCTTTTTTTTTTTTTCAACTTTTATTTTAGATTCAGAGGATACATGTGCAGGCTTGTTACCTGGGTATATTATGTGATGCTGAGGTTTGGAGTATGAATGATCCCATCACCCAAGTACTGAGCATGTACTGAACAGTTAGTTTGGTTTTTTGTTGTTGTTGTTTTGTTGTTTTTTTGAGATGGAGTCTCACTTTGTCACCCAGGCTGTATTGCAGTGGTGCAATCTTGGCTCACTGCAACCTCCGTCTCCCCGGTTCAAGTGATTCTCATGCCTTAGCCTCTCAAGTAGCTGGGATTACAGATGCACGCCATCACACCCAGCTAATTTTTGTATTTTTAGTAGAGACAGGGTTTCACCATGTTGTCCAGGCCAGTCTCAAACTCCTGGCCTCAAGTGATCCACCTCCCTTGGCCTCCCAAAGTACTGGGATTACAGGTGTGAGCCACTGTGCCTGGCCACTGGGAAGACTTTGATTTCTGGTCACATATTTTGATAATAAGGATCCGGAGCGAAAGAAGAAACAGAAACTACTTTTAAGACCTTTGGAGATCCAAGTTTAGTGACTCTTAAGAGCCTGTATTATTTCTTGGTTATCCAGCCCTTTGTAGAATCAGAACTCTCACAATTTTCTTTAAATCAAATAAAACCCAAGGGGCTAAGTGGATCTTTAAAATTATTTCGAGGTCATTCTTTCAACAAACATTTATTGGTTTATTTGTTATTATTTCAACAAACTATGTGACAGGCAAACATGAACTCATTTCTCTCTCTCTCTCTTTTTTTTTTTTTTACCTTTCAACTCCTTTTATTTATTTACCTATTTATTTTCCTTAAGCAAGTAAATCTCCTTATGGATTGTTAAGGGCCCTGTGCATATTTGCATGTAGCCAAAGATTCAGTCTCTTGCAGGAACTCTGGTTGTCAACTGGTGATCTTGCCTTTGTCTTTTCTCATGGTTCTGCCTGTGGCGCCTGTCACTAGCAGTCAAATAAGGACAATTTTACCATTCTCTCCTGCTGCTCTAATTTTTTTTTAGTGCCGGTACATGAATTTGTTATTCTTTATAATTCCCTTTGAAGTTGGAAATCCAAGGGGAATCTAAAACCGACCAGATGTTTCTGCTGCTGGAAAGGAAAGAGAGTAAGGATTAAGTTTAACAAAAACTTGGTCTCCAGAAAAAAAAAAAAAAAAAAAAAAAAATCATTTCAGCTGGAAATCATCTTTAAATGCATTCATTTGCTACATATCTGTTAGTTAATTTACATTTACTGGTCCTTTGTAGGCAATATCCTCTATCAATGTACTCTGGGGAAAAATCATACATTTTGTTAACAAATAACATACATTTTGTTAACAAACCATGTTGTGGTTTGCTCAGGCCCATTTCCCTTATGGAGTTTTAGTTCTATTACTCTGCGTATTTTTCTCACATGCCTTACACTGAAGTTATTCTGTTGCTCTTGTTATTGTTGTTATTGTTGTCGTTATTGTTGTCGTTGTTGAAGGTTCACTATCATATCACATAAAGTTTGGAGGCCATTTTAGCAAACTGATCCAAGAGGGTGAGGTCAATACAGCCTGCGGTTAGGGAGGGAAGGAAAGAAGTTCTGCCAAACTGCTTAGACTTTATGGAGAACTTCATTCTCGTTAGAGATACGTAGATCAAAACAAGAACAAGAGTGATGAAGGCCTTCAGGGGGAATAAAGAGAAAGTCTTGTGGTTTTTCAAGGATTCAGATGACGTTGCAGACAATGAGAATAAACAGGTTGGGAAATGAAAAATGATAGAGAAAGGTATATTAGAAAACATAAGAGAAAGGGGCATATGTGAGACACATTTATAGGACCTCTCAGAATGGGTGCCCAAGGCTTCAGACCCCAATACACAAAGGGAAGAGTAGTTAAAAAATTAAATTAGAGAAGAGTCTTAAAAATCAATCAATGTTTTGGTGGTTTGCTTAGTACTTCACAAAAGCATTGGATTGAAGAAATGGGTATTTTATTTGCTTGTTTCTTGCACAGCATCTCTCATACTATCCTCCTCAGTTGTTCTCTGGATTTCCTAGGCTTCCCTAGGTTTTCAGAAGGACACCAAATTCTGTGAATAACTGCTTCTCACTCCTTACCTTGCTCAGTGGATTAAACATTTGGAAACATTTCCCACACCTCACCGTCACAAGGGATGAATACTCACCACTCAGAGTTTCTATTACCCTACCCTATCCTATTTTGAAATAGAAAGTCTGAGTCCTCAGTAATTATATTAAGCTCCTTAAGCTGCACATATCAATTGCATATACCATTTTAAGCATTTTCCAGTCTTTTTAAAGAGAGAGTAGAGGAAAAGACAGAGAGAAATCACTTAGCAGCTGATTCACTTATTTTAAGCAGCTTTCTTCATTTTAAAATATAAAAAATTCAGGTCCTGGAACATTGGGTGATTTGAATGTTCTATAAAGATTTGAAAAAAGATTTTTTTTAAAATTATATGTTCTACATTCAGGGACCTGGATTTTCAGTTTAGTCCTTAAAAAAACAGGTTGGTGAAGTAAAGGAGTTTTCAATCACTTTTTCTTCTTCCTTTTCATTTATTTATTATTAATATTACTATTCTCTTTTGTCAAAGCATATGGTATGAAAAGCATTTATGTTGGTCTCACTACTGACAGAGCTTAACCTAATAATCCAAGACTTGGAACTTGGTGTTTCAATAAAGGAAACACTGTTTGAGGTATTTTCCATTCAAACCATCATCAAAAGTTTTTAATTAACGCCATCAGAAATTAATGGACTGAATGAATGCAAGACAGCGTTCGTACATACCCCTTTACTGGGAACAAGACAGCAAGTGGGATCCATTGTGTATGTTTGTATTTTATAATGTATTTTTATTTACTTATTGAAGCAGAGTCCCAGCTGCACATTGCGTAGCAGAGCTACAAGAGTGAAACCTGCCGAGGGCTGCTTCACTCCAGCAGTTTCATTTTGCTCACTGATTGTTGTCCTGAGTTCTTTGTGATTGTAATTGGTTAGAAAGTTTGAAATTAGCAAGTCCTTGTCAGCTCATGAAAGCTTTGAAATCATGAGGCTTGATACAGCTATCAAGCCTGCTGATGCCTAATCACTTTTCGGGCTAAGAACCTCCAGAGCGGCGAACATTCTCAGTCCCCAGGCTTTACCTCAATCACCAATTCACCACCCTCTGGAGCTCCTTGTTTTGGATGGTGGCTTTGTTTGGGGCCCTTTCTTTTCCATCACTGAAGCCTATAGCGGGATGAACAGATTTTGGACTGACTAATGGGGATGGGGGTTGTTAGGAAATGAGAGCAAATGGGAAAACAGAATGATGTAGGAGATCAAGGGAATAGGGAGGAAGGAAAAGGGGTAGAAAGAGCATAAAAGAAAAAGGAAGCGGGATATAAGATGGAAAGAGCTTTGTAAATATTGACATTTAGATTCTGTGCAACTGGATCTGATATCTCAGGATAGAACTCACTGATAGAGCCTAAATGGTCCCCAGGGCTCTTTATTTTTTCAGACCTTTTTTTAAAGGCTTGCCCACTCATTGTCAAAGGGAAGACATGTGTGTTCATATAACCTACCTACCCTGCCACCACCCCATTTGTGAGGACCAGGAATACAATATTTTCCTTTATACATTACATCAGAGGAATGAGGGGTTTATCAACTCCTCTCCTGTAACCATAAAAGTATCCATTGTTTATCCTTATGCTCTGAGTCCCCAAACCAATTTTCTCCAGAAAACTCCTTCAGCTTGGTAAATTTTTAAATAACCCCACCTTCATCCTTGTAGCAATGCAGGAGCTGCTCAGACAGGGTTAACTAAAGTAAATCGATATTGTCAGCAATGATGAAATGTTTACAAATGCTTAAAGGTCTTAATTACTTTCTGTATATCTAATTCATTTATGTTCAAAGACCTCAAGCTTCATACATTTAGGTGCAACTCTTAACCTGTCCCAATTTCTCCTATATTTTAATAAAAACAAAAATAAATACAAACCAGATACAAAAACAACACCACAAATCTTAATGCCATGAATTCAGAATGTCAGAAAAATTTTCAGTAGGCCCCATTATGGCAAAATGCTGCAAAAATGCATCAGCATTTTGGGAAAAAACTCCCTAAAGTCATTCAACCATTTCTTCCCTGAAATATGGGAAGATGAATACATATTAGACTCCTAGAAGAAAATAATTGGTGAATGAGTGTCAGGATTTTCACAAGCACTGCTAAAAATCTGATCTTGCCATCATAGCAAGAGAATCAGTTAAGCCTATTAACAACATGTCATTTTTCTTAGCTGGACAGTGTATGATTTACTGTCCCAAAGTTTGACTTCATGCAGGAGTCAGAGGAGACACCTTGTTTGGAATATAATTTAATAAAGAAGATGCAGCCTAACCTTCCCCAGACCATACTTTAAAGGATGCAATATCAGACTACACAGTATATTATACACCACCGCCCCCACCCCAAGTCTTTACAGGCTTCTGTAGCAGATGTGGCTGTCAAAATCCTGTCATAGTCCCTCAGAGATGTCAGGCAGTGCTGTCATGGTCCCTTCAGCTGCACCTGAAGCCGTTCTCTGCTAAACCAGACTCCCACCTCAAGTATGCTTTTCCTTCTGCCCCAGGACCTTTTCCAATGCTGGGAGATCTAAAAAAATCCAGTATGCGGAGAGTGGGGCTTACAGAAGTGGAACTTCATGCCCTGGGGAAACTCTCAACTAAATGAGGAATAGAGCTGGAAAAAGAGATGTTCCAGCCTCTATTTCTTTATAATGTCTACCTCTGGAGCCATTTTGTATAAATCTCAGAGATCCTGGCCAATCCTTATTATTGTCTTACCCTCTGAGATTACCTTCTAAGTTACTGCCTGTACCGAAGCCTTTGGAGAGAACCTAAAGTGAGCCAGGTACTCAGGGTGGTTTGTTTGTATTAATCAATTTGCAGCAACTTCTTCTCTACTGTTGACTGCCCCCCCATGAATTATTGGCCATTCATAGCCTGATTCCCACCTTCCATGAGACAGATTAATAAGGCTCCACAACACAAATGACAATGGAATGGAAAGTTCAGAACTCTCTTTCTGTACCTCAGTGTCTAAGACATGGATACGTAAAGATTTTTTCTGGGGTATGGTGACCAAGATGATCACCTTAACATCACAAGCCTACTCCTTTTTAACCAAAATGTCCCAGTCTGGACTGAAGAAACTAAAGGATGAGGAATAGTCCAGCAAAAGGTACCTTAATTTTCCAAGTACTTTACTTTGTCTCCAGGTAAGTACAAAAGGACATGATATTCCATGTTAGCTATATTTCTCTCTGAAAAAAAAATTCCTTCTTTTAGAAAAGTTTATCAAACATTGAATCTAGGAAGACAAACTATTGACAACTACAGAATTTGTTCCCGCAGAAAATACCTAAAGTCTCTGCTCATTTCATGTTTACTAATAATATTTCATTAGTCAAAGCAAGTCGCTTAACCAAGCTTAAAGCCAAGAGACAGATATATACCCCATCTCCCACATCAACACATACTCTACTGAGAGTTACATTAAAGTCATATGGTAAAGTTTATGGATGTAAAGTTCTATTATAGAGAGGGAGGGAAGAATTAGAGAAAGTAATCCGGTCTATCACATAATATTATTGGTTTGGACTCAGAAACAAATGGCTTGAATAAACAACTTAAGAAGCCTGATGAGGTATAAGGGATTTTGTGTTAGTGATTGATACCACATTTACAATCACAGTCTCTCTAATCACCTTCAGGGGTTTTCATCATGGATTACTTTTGAATTCATCAATTATGGTAAGCACTGAATAGAAAATAAGGATCAGATAAAACACAGTAGGTTAGAGATGAAGAGTGCAGATTCTATTCCAGCTCCGTCACTGAGGGTGAAATCTCACACATTTCTACTGATTTTTCCCCCCTCAGTATTATGATCTCAAAAAAGGAGCACTACTCTTCTTTTTTATTTTTTCTTAGTATAGAAAGCATACAAAAGGCAGTGTAGAATTCTGTGCGTAGCATAAATTACAAGAGGACAATTAAAATCCCCACAATTGTCTAGAAGTAATTTGTTTTCAAATTTTGGGGATATACCTTTCTAATCATTTTTTTCCTGTGCATATATACCCTTTTTGTTTTTGGTAAAACACTGTGAACACTGTTTCTACTTTTGTCTCTTAAATCTGTGTTGTAACATTCTATGCCTTTAAATAATCTTCAGTGTCATTTTAGTGAAGATTTATTCCACATTCACCATCCTTTTTTTGTGAAATTTAAATCAGATGTCGTAAAGTCTTTAAAAAGCAGAATTACTTTGAAAATAAAGGTATTATTATTATTATAGAATTTTAGAGATTGAAGAAAAAAAGAAACCGACTAACATTTAATGAAGACCTACTCGGTGCCATGCCATGTGCTTAGAACTTTGTTTAAGCATTTCATTTAATAACCTTTCAACCGAATGAAGAAATGTAGCATGATGGTTAAACTCTGTGGGCTATCGGCTGTCAAGTTCAACTGCAGAGCGGCTACCTAGCTTTATGACTTTTCAAATGTTTATCTTCTTTTTGGCTTAGTTTCTCTGTTACAAAGTGGCAATAATAATAATAGCACTCACCTCCAAAAGATTGTTGTAGGATTAAATGATTGGATAGGTTCAAAATGTTAGGAACACTAGTATTCAATAAACATAGTTATTATTTGCTATCTTTCCCACTACTCCATAAACCCTTCTATTAAAATACAAATCCACATTGATTTTAACTGCTTTGGTGTAGAAGTGGATTCTAAGAAGAGGCAATGTAAAATAAATGGAAAAGCCAAGGATTTTATGATTTTTAATCCTGGCTCCCAGCCTTCTAATAATTTTGCCTCTGGGAATTTAGTTAAGATTTACAGGCTGGGCGTGGTGGCTCATGCCTGCAATCCCAGCACTTTGGGAGGCCGAGGCAGGTGGATCACCTGAAGTCAGGAGTTTGAGACCAGCCTGGCCAACATGGCAAAACCCTGACTCTACTAACAATACAAAAATTAACCAGGTGTGGTGGCACATGCCTAATAGTCCCAGCTACTTTAGAGGCTAAGGCAGAAGGATCGCTTAAACCCAGGAGACGGAGGTTGCAGTGAGCCAAGATCACACCACTGCACTCCAGTCTGGGTTACGGAGTGAGACTCCATCTCAAAAAAAAAAAAAAAAAAAGTTATACGCACAGTTATGTTTTTATTTAAACTGGGTAAATACTAACAATCTAAGGGTTTTTAAATGATAATTTAAATGAGATAATATATGTTTAGAGTCTACTATCTTGCCTAAACAAGAAATGGCTTTGTAAATGTTAGTCTGTCTTGTCTTGCATTGCCATTAAATTGTTGTATTTGTTTTAACAATTAGTATCTCTGGGCAAGTAAATTTATATACTTTTACCATTACCACAGGCACTCATGCATTAGTGTGAGACAGTCAATAAATACCTAAAAACTATGTGGAGGCAGTGCTGCTAAGTTGTAAGCTGGTATATTTCTTGGCTTTCTGCAGTTTATCACCAGTTTTCCCTGACTCTAGCATGATCTGTACCCTGCAGATGTCCCCACTGTTTTTTGATTCAGTAACAATCATTGTCAAACAATAGATTTCTCTTTTGTACTAGTTGATGTGTAAAAGTTTTTATTCAAATTAACAGAAAACATTTTCATAAAGCAGCTTTTAATTTATTCAATGAGCATACAAGATTACTAAATGAATGAAACAGGCAGGAGAGAATGATTGAGTGAATGACTCTATCTTATTTATCTAATAGTTACTGAGCACTGGTTATGACATTGTAGCATTTGGACATCATTACTTGGCCAAGTATATCAATGCAGTGTGCTTCTTTTTTTTGTTTGTAAAACTTAGACAAGAGTCAAGGTCAATGTCTTCAGGCTGTTAACTGTTTAGATTCTAGAAGGAAACTTGGAGATAAATAGCTTCAATATAAAATAGAGTGAAGTAGATACTGTTATAGAAGAATAGGCAAGGCACTGTGGTTAATTCTTTTTTTATTTTAACACGTCTTTTAAAAAAAATTTTTAAGTTATACTTTAAGTTCTGGGGTACATGTGCAGAACATACAGGTTTATTACATAGGTATACACATGCCATGGTGGTTTGCTGCACCCATCAACCCATCATCTACATTAGGTATTTGTCCTAATGCTATCCCTCCCCTAGCCCTAGACCCGCAGATAGGCCCCAGTGTGTAATGTTCCCCTGGCTGTGTTCATGTTTTCTCAATGTTCAGCTTCCATTGTTCAGCTCCCATTTATGAGTGAGAACATGCGGTGTTTGGTTTTCTGTTCCTGTGTTAGTTTGCTGAGAATGATGGTTTCCAACTTCATCCATGTCCCTGCAAAGGACATGATGTCATCCTTTTTTATGGCTGCATAGTATTCCCTGGTGTATATGTGCCACATTTTCTTTATCCAGTCTATCATTGATGGGCATTTGGGTCGGTTCCAAGTTTTTGCTATTGTGAATAGTGCTGCAATAAACATACATGTGCATGTGTCTTTATAGTAGAATGATTTATAATTCTTTTGGGTATATACCCAGTAACGGGATTGCTGGGTCAAATGGTATTTCTGATTCTAGATCCTTGAGGAATCACTACACTATCTTCCACAATCGTCGAACTATATTTACACTCCCACAGTGTAAAAGCATTCTTGTTTCTCCCATCCTTTTCAGCATCTGTTGTTTCCTGACTTTTTAATGATCACCATTCTAACTGGCGTGAGATAGTATCTCACTGTGATTTTGATTTGCATTTCTCTATTGACCAGTGATGATGAGGTTTTTTTCATATGTTTTTTGGCCACATAAATATCTTCTTTTGAGAAGTGTCTGTTCATATCTTTGCCCACTTTTTGATGGGTTATTTGTTTTATTTTTGTAAATTTGTTTAAGTTCCTTGTAGATTCTAGATATTAGCCCTTTGTCACATGGATAGATTGCAAAAATTTTCTCCCATTTTGTAGGTTGCCTGTTTACTCTGATGATAGTTTCTTTTGCTGTGCAGGAGCTCTTTAGTTTAATTAGATCCCATTTGTCAATTTTGGGTTTTTGTTGCCATTGCCTTTAGTGTTTTAGTCATGAAGTCTTTGCCCATGCCTGTGTCCTGAATGGTTTTGCCTAGGTTTTCATCTGGGGTTTTTCTGGTTTTAGGTCTTACGTTTAGGTCTTTAATCCATCTTGAGTTAATTTTTGTATAAGGTGTAAGGAAGGGGTCCAGTTTCAGTTTTCTGCATATGACTAGCGAGTTTTCCCAACACCACTTGTGAGACAAAGATTATGATACCTGTCTTGCAGGGCTTGTTCATATTAAGCACCTAGGACCTCACCTCAATGCATGATATGCCCTCAGCTCATGGCAGTTACAATTATAATCACTTTATTTTCTCACCTCTGTTCTCTCTTACTAGTCCCATCTTCCCTAACCTTTACTACTTTTCAGATCGCATTTGTTGTTCTTTGCATTTCTGTTGTCTGTTATAAGGCCTAGCACATAATAGATGGACTAGAAATGTATCTTTAATGAAATAATAAATTATACTAACTTTCTGAGGTCATTCTTATGCTCATGCTTTCTAGATAAATACAATATACCTTTCTTTGGCATTACATTTTAAGTAATTCTACATACTTGAACCATTTAATGACCAAATTTCAGGAATTTTCTTTCATTGAAAGTCTCTCTTTTTGAAATTATCAGCTTAATACAACTTAAAGTCATATATAAGATGCAATGATTCTGCGACATATACATGAAAACTACTGACTTTGAAGTTACTCAGTTCAAATCTTTAAATATATATTGTTCAAAAGCACAGTCAAAATGGTACCTATATCTTCAGTGTGGAGGTGAAGGCAGTATTAACAATATCCTATAGTTGACTGAAGAGTTGGTTACAGCAAAGCTCTCCATTGCCCTTAAATTTTCTCTCTCCTTAATACAGTAGGATCAATTTTAAGTGCATTTTATATGTGCATTTTAAAACTCTTTTTTTAAAAAAAAGAATAGAAATGGTTTTCGGAGTGATGCTGATACTGGTTGATGATGCCAAGGCACCAATGGAGAGCATATTTTTTAAATTGAATATGTTTTTATGTTCTTGTTTGTTGATTTTTAAAGTGAATCCAAATGTGAAGGGGAAAAAAAATCAAATTCTGCCAATTTGAAAAGAACAAAAACAGCTAAAACCTTCTTTTAAAATTTCTAAGCTATTATGAGAATACTACAGACAAAAGATTGCATATGAAAGATTTTTTATAAAGAATCAGATTGCTTTGCCTTTCTTTAGTCATTTCAAAAGTCTTTGTCAGGTATGAAAAAGAAATATACTCGAAACGAAGAGTAAATATAATTAAAATGGTTCCTTGCCTTAACATATAAGCTTCTTATGGGCAAAAATCTGTGGAAAGTTAATACTGTAAAACTTTGATTTAAAAGAAGGAATAAGAAGGAGTAGGCAGAGAGAGGAAGGGGAGAGGAAGAAGTTTGATTTTTATAAGAGTAAACATAGAAAATGATAGTAAATGAAATGACATTAAATCATTAGCTGCTTTTAATGAGACAGTTTTAGGCCCACAATGCATATATATATATGTGTGTATATACACATATATATATATTTTTTTCAAATTTCCAGTATTTGGCATGTACCTGACACACAGTCATCTCTTTTCAATAGTTAACAGAATGAATGATATTGTCTGGGCCAGCAGCCCCCAACGTTTTTGCCACCAGGGACCGGTTTCATGGAAGACAATGTTTCCATGGACTGGAGGGGCGGGGATGGTTTCAGGATGAAACTGTTCCACCTCAGATCATCAGGCATTAGATTCTCATAAGGAGTGTGCAGACTCAATCCCTCGCATACACAGTTCACAGTAGGGTTTGTGCTCCCACGAGAATCTAATGCTGCTGCTGATCTGACAGGAGGCAGAGCTCAGGCAGTAGTGCTTGCTTGTCCACTGTTCATCTCCTCCTGCACAGCTAAATTCCTAACAGGTACCAGTGTCTGGTATTAATATTAACTAATATTAATTATTAATTAATTAATATTAATTAATAATTAATTAATACCAATATTAATATTATTGTTATTGTTACTGCTGTTGTTATTGGTGACTGAAATACTCCAAATTTGTTTCTTTCTTATTGAGTTAGCATCTAGAATTTTAAGCGAAGTGAATGTGTGAAAGGTGTGGGTCATTAGAACACTAAAGCGCAGTTTTTCTACTTTCAGCCCAAGAACTTTGCTGTAGTTTAATATGATGGGAAAAGAAAACATACAATTCAGAGCATTCCATTGTATATTTATTTAGGTGAAAGAAATTCAGTAACAGAATATGTGCGGTAGCCTCATATGATTTTTTTCTCTTTATGCCCACCCATTGATTTTTCTGTTACCCTCCTTAAGAAAATAGCAATGTCAAATAAAATATAATTGTGATTTTACTTCTTCTGAATACATAAAGAAATACTGTTTCTAAAGATATACACACAAAAACTTTAAAACAGAATGTTGGGAATGCTAACCCTACAGCTCACATTGTCACGTTTAGTCCATTCCACAAACGGAATGGTAATGTGCTTAGTAGCTAAGTATGTAGAAGCCCCCCCACCCCCCGCCCAGCAAAAAAAGTACAGTAACCTTATCCATGAGAAAAATATGATAATATTCATTGACAGGGGAACTACAAGGAGCAATTTTCCCAAGCTGTGTCTTTCAGACAATGCTGTCAGTTTTTCCACTTTGATGAGTACAGCTGGGGTTGTGATGCAAGGACAAGAAATTACAGTGTGGCTAGAAGACCAGGGCATTGGTTATGCTGTTAGCTATACAGCAAATAAAATAAAATTAAAAATTAAAAATATTGTGTGTGTCTATATATATATATATATATATATATACACATATATATAGGAAAGATAGATTTTTAAAATGTTTGTAATAGAGATTATTTTGGGCAGCACTTGCCTTGGTTTGCTCTCTACTAGTGACCTCAGCAAAAGCAGTTTATAGGATACCTTTTCTTCTGTTTTTTCCGGAGACCCTTTGAAGGCAGAAAGCTATACCAGAACACCCATATTTTTGACTTGTGTGTGTATGTGTGTGTTTATGTATGTATATATTTAAACAAATACCACATTTGAAATGTTTTTCAGTGTTGTGTATTATGTACCCAAGGCCAGTTTTATCTAAATCAAAAGATATTTCTAATATTAATATTTACTACTTCATGCAAAGAAAATCAGTTACAACTCTGTATCTTTGATTTTTTTACTTCATTCATTCATTTATTCATCACCCTCCCACATAGACAGGTTAAAGCTTAATTTCACATTTTACAAAATAATTTGAGTTATACTGATTGACTTTATTTTCTAGTACTCATTCATCGTAGTTTACATGTGTTTTTACTAAATGGAAATCTTTGAGGCTGCAAGTTAATAATTAAAAATAGAGCAAGGTACCACATGCTCATTCCTCCCCTTGTTTTCTTTTCTTTGATTTTCAAAATATTCATCTGCAAACTTTATTGCATGTAAGTACAGTACCTCTTTACATATGCACCACAACTATTTTGTATGAGCTATAAAACAACTAGAATTAAAACTTGTCCAAGGCCCCAAAGCCTGTTCTTCACAAAGGAACCTTTCTTGCCCGATTGTTAGAAAGTGTTTTGAATGATGCATAACTAAGTAGAGTAACTAAACAATTGCTTTTGAGCATCTGGAGCTTGCCCATTAAGATTTCTATAGCCCTTTATTTTCCTTTCTGTGGTTTAAGAAGTGATTCACATTCAATATATGAAAGTTCTGGGTTCAGCCGCTTGAGCTGTTGGTAGAAGAATCTTCATGAATCTAATAAATAAATAAATAAAAAATGTAAGAGCTGAAGACAGTTGAGCTCATGTGAGTTTATGTACAAAAGCATTTTCTTCCTGGGAAGAAAAGGTATCTTCTATATATTTTGGTTTCCTAAATTTAGATCTAGAAATATACCATTGTTTTCTTAGAGTGTATTCTTAGGGTGTGTATGTGGGGAGTCAGATTGTAAACAACCGATTCAAAATTTACCTGGAACTTCATAGAATAATATCAATACTTTTTAGCTAGAGAAATCATTACCTACAAATAGGGGATACATTATGAACGTATTTCAACTAAGCAAAAGCATAGTCAAGTGCCTTCATAATGCTAAATTTTAGATGTTGCACTGATGAGATATTTTCCCTACACATAAAAGACCAAAGTGTACAAAACCTCAGGACATGTGGCTGAGTTAGAATAACAATGCAGCTGTCATTTTTGCATTTCCTGGCTTTCATGAATCATTACTAGTGATCCTCTGTTATTTAAATCAGTTGAGAACATGGATTTATCTTAATTTTCACCCTTTGTTTCCCTTTTTTGTGATAACAGTTATGAGATATGATGATGTAAAGTGTTTCTACTTATAATGGTTTCAGCCTCGTCCCTTGGCACCCTAAATCTTCTGGCTAATTCACTGATCAGTTAAATAGTCGAGGTTATTATTATTGTAATAATTATTTTACATTTATATAGCACTTTCCTCCAAGGGGCTCAAGGCATTTTACACACAGTAAATTACCAAATAGGAATTAATCCTTATATCACCCTGTGGGGTAGGTACAGTCACATAAATGAAATTCTACAGAAGTACTGCCTGTGTCACAGTGCTGAGCTCTACCCCAACCCCCAGTGAACCTGCCCTGCCTCCCTGAAGATAAAGAAGAATGCTGTTGGCATGGCAGGGAAAAGCTGGAAGAAAGATCTTGGGAAAATGGCCCTCTGTCCTTACTTTGGTGCTTTGGGCTATCTGGAAAATGATACTATTGGGAGCAGCTAAGCATGTCTTGATATGCAATTTACAGATAAGTTTCACCTATGTAGTTTTATTTAATCCTGACACAAGACAAGGTGGGATGGGGTTCTCAAACTTTTGTGTCTATAGAAATCACTTGGGAGTGAGTTTAAAATGCAGATTCCAAGACTTTCTAGCTCATGGAGATTCTAATGTAATAAGTCAAGAAGGGGCCATTGACATCTGAATTTTTACCTCAGTTGATTTTGAGTCACATGATGCTTACCCATATTTTGTGAAACTTGAGCTGATTAAGGAAGAATTGTTAGTCCCAATCTACATATCAGAAAATGACAGTTCAAGCAGGTAACATGTCACAGTATTTGGCAGAGGCTGGACTATAAACCAAGTTTTGAAATTCCAAAACTCATACTCTTTTAATTATGCTACAATGCTTCCAGGAAAGGGAAAGCAGAGAAGCCAATACAACAGGATTTAAATGTAAAGGAAAGGAGAGAACAGTTAGATATGCGTGTGAGACACTTTACACTAAGGTAGGCTGGCGTCTACTGGCCCTCTTGGAACCTCGAGTTGATTTGTGCTGCCTGGATGGAGAAGACCATCATCTTTTGGGCAGGGCTGGACTGTTCCTTGGCAGCTTGTTCCTTGGTTTCAGAACTACCTTGTTCCCTGTAGCCAACAAGTCAGTCAACTAACTCTAATCCAGCAAGTACCTGATGGATTTGCAATGTTTAATTTTTCATCCTGCCCACAAAATGAGTCTCCTCCTTAATAGATGCTGCCACCAAAATAAAAGCTGGATTTTACCAGGAAACCAAGAAAAGCTCTTTTAATAAGCTTCCTGTTTACGTGAGTGGGCCCTTTATGGGATGGGATGGGTTTTACGTTTTTTATTTGAAGCATTCTTACTCCATTTCTAAAAGGGAAAAAAATTAACAGGAAGTGGTTATGAACAATTTGACTGTTATTTTTCAATTTAATATTCCATTTGGGGTAATTTCATTCATTTTTTTCTTGAATTAATTTTTATTCAGTTTTCTTCAAAAACTGGGACAAGGCATTATAGGAAAAACTGTAGACAGACATACTGCATCCAAAGTTTTTATTCTGTTCTGAACTTCTTACTCAGAAGTGTGAGAATTCCATGGTGAAGTTTAGAGGCACTTGTGGGATTTATTTGGGGTTTTCAGAAACCAGAAAAACAGACACGTGGTGTTACTGGTGGTAAAAATTCCCACACTCTGTAAACTCACCACACTTTTCAGTAGGTACTACTGTAAATTGTATTGAGAGGCTTTCCATGCCCTTCTTTTTCTCAAATGCGTGTACTCCTTAGGTATGGATAATAATTATTGCTGTTTTAGTGAAACATTTTGTGAGTCTCTCTAAGATGTCTTTTCATTCTTGGAAATTATCTTCTGCCTCTGAATTTTTCATCTTTTTTTAACACTCTGGTTATTCCCAGTCACTGAACAGACTGATCTTATTTAAAAGGGTCTAATAACCTTTTAACAGTGAGGTAAAAAAAAATGGCATTTATTTATTTGCAGGGAAGGGGGGCAACAACAATGAGAGATATATTTGGAAAATATAACTGATATGATATCCTTGTAAAAGCACATTTTGTATCTTTCTCAGCATCAGCCTTTTAGAACTATCAGTTTGGATCCCTATACCTAGGCTAGATCAAGATTTTACCAGAAGCTTAAACTATTTGGGGGGTCCTCTTGAAGAAAAAGAATACAAAATTATGATTACAAAGTTAAGTACAGGACCTTGGAAGGGGGGCTGTGCAAGTGAAGGTCCCTGAGGGTTAAGCTCCATTAAATATGCAGTAAATCTGCCTCTGCAGATCCCCTTTTTGGGCTTTACAAAAGCACTTTTAATAAATATTACTGTTTCATGTAACAACAAGATTACTTACAGATAATACCCTACTTTAAATGCCTAGTCTTTAGGTTAAAAATAATAAAACATGGTAAAAATAATGCACGCCTACTTACAAACAGTCTAACTAACTGATTCCACATAGCTTCCCTCTCCATTTATTCAGGCTAACCCTAACATAATGTAGGTCAACAAATACCATTAGAGCAGACATCTCTGCATGTAGCCTAGTATTTCAAGCAATACTTGAGACAATAAACTCCAGGGCAGCAAAAAATGTCAACAGTTCCTTCAAGTTCTTTGTAATGGGATTATAGCTGTGTAATGAAACTAATATCAGAGACTAGAGTAGGCTGCATTTGACCCATTGTCTCTTTTCTCTGTGTTGGAAAGATGTAAGACACACATGGCTGCCCCACAGCATTTTGCTTCTACCACCCATTTTTACACTTAATTATACTGTTTCTTATTGTTCTTCAGTTATTTTAAGAGAGTTTATGTTTTTCTCTAGAGCAAGATAGTAAGCATTTTGAGAACAGAAATTAGATTTTTTTTCCCAAATATTTTACAGTACCAGAACATTCCTGCTTTCTACCTTTTATTTTTCTCCTTTTTAAAAACTTCTCCCTGCACCTTGTTCTAGAAATAAATTTTAGTAGTGGTCTCTTGGTAGGAGATACTTGGCAGTTTTTCATTGAATTGCTGTGAAAACCTAAAACTATCTCTACCTTCTCTAACTCCATCTCCCTGATCCTAGAACTTCCCTTAAGGTAGAAAAAGGCAAGTGTTTTGAAGCTAAATCTAGAAATTTAAATGGACAAAAAGAGGGTGAAAGATACTGCCAACTCAGAAATTACTGAGTTTTCATTCTTTATGAGGCTAATCCAGTTATTCCACCTCTTATTTCCTCCTCAGTAAGATGTGATTCCCTAGTATCTGCCTAGGAAGCAACTTTTTGGGGTTCTAAGTGTAAAGAAATAAAGCCAGCTTTTCTGAAGCCCTCAGTACAGTTTAGTGCTTGCTACCACTAACCAAAGTAGAATTCAAACGCAAGAGGGTAATTGCAGAGATGGGTAAATCTGTACAACTTCACGTTGGTAGTATCCAAATGCTCTTATGAATGTCAACTTTAGGCATCCTCTTTCATTAGAAAAATATGTGTTGTCTTTGACAGGGAAACCCTTAAAAATGTCACATATTTGAATTTTAGCTATATTCATAATTCACAAATTTTTCTCAGAAAAATTTTCTTGATTTTCAAATTTCCTTAATATTTGTTCTTCCTTTCATATATAATTGACATTCTTTAACAGTTAAGAGGTGCTAGGTTAAATGTTTGCAGAATAATTGTGGCTTATTTAGAAAATAAATTTTACTCTACCTTAGGGCTTATGTTGTGCTAAAAATGACTCATACAGAAATGGTTCTGCAGCTCTTAGCTTTAGCCTGATTTGTCTTCAGAGAGGAGTTGTATTAGAAGTGTGGTGCTATGTTCTGCACAAATGAGTGTTTGTGATACATATGGAAAATACTATGCACAGAAAAAAAGCTGGTCCTAGAAAAAATGACGTTAACTTTGCATAACTCATTTGGGCTAGTTTTTTTTTTTTTTTTTAATGTGTTCACTGCTTTTATAAACCATTTCAGAATGTCTCCATAACAGGATAATGTTGCATAGTCGATGACTTCATATTTTTATACCCCCTGGAATTCAAAGGGAATATTAGTCTGGTTGGTTCAGTAATCTAAAATTATTGGTTTATAATAATGGGCATAATAAGCTTTCAAACAACTACCTGTTTTACCAGTTTTTTCCTTAGTATCGTATCCAGATTTGTCAGTTTATATATTTTTGAAGTAGTTCCCTCTAAGATGTCTTCTTTAACTGTTAGAGTATCCCATAGGCTGGGTGTCTTATGTGTTGATGTGGCTGGTGGTTTAAGGCCAGTGGCTCTCGGATGTTCGTTTAGTACAGGGTTTTTCAACAGCGGCACTATGATACTTTGGAGTAGATAATTCTTTGCCGGGATGCGGGGTAGATGTCTGTTCTGTGCCCTGTAGGATGTTTAGTGGTATTTCTGACCACTCCCCATTGGAGCACGCCTCAGTTGGGATTATCAAAATTGTCTCCAGACATTGCCAGTTCTCCCCTGGTGGGGAAGGGGGTGGCAAAATTGCCCCCCAGTTAAGAACCACTGAATTGGCCGGGCGCGGTGGCTCACGCTTGTAATCCCAGCACTTTGGGAGGCCGAGGCGGGCGGATCACGAGGTCAGGAGATCGAGACCACGGTGAAACCCCGTCTCTACTAAAAATACAAAAAATTAGCCGGGCGTGGTGGCGGGCGCCTGTAGTCCCAGCTACTCGGAGAGGCTGAGGCAGGAGAATGGCGTGAACCCGGGAGGCGGAGCTTGCGGTGAGCCGAGATCGCGCCACTGCACTCCAGCCTGGGCGACAGAGCGAGACTCCGTCTCAAAAAAAAAAAAAAACCACTGAATTGGTAGAATATATTACTGGAGTGAACCACAACTACAGTTTTGTTGTTGTTGTTCACTTGTTTGCTTTTGTTGTTGTTGTTTATAATGGAGTATAGAAAAATCTGATCCCATCTGAAGAAAGCTGGTAGTTCTCAACTGAGAATTTCTTCCACAGAACTATGATTTGTGTAAATATTGAATCACATAGGCAGACCTCAGAGCTTCCTTTAATGACTTATGTGTTAGAGAAAGGGTTCTAAGATTCTGCATAGATGTATATTTTATACTTTTTATTTATTTATTGGTCTCGTTATTACTATGGTGATCTTTCTGAAAGGCAGACTAAGCTGGCACACAGCTATTGACTTAACAATTAAATTCCCCTTTCAACATTTACCTGCCTCAAATGGCTTAATAGTTGATATTTTGCCCTTAGAAGCACCTAGCCAAAGAGAGACCTAGTGAAAACTAAAACCAACAGGTAAATTAATCTTGGCTTTGGGGCAGGAAGATGGCAGGTACACAAACAAGGTTTTATTCCACTGATTTTAGGGGATCAGAACCTGGAAATGAAAATTGGAGATAACCTGTCAAACAAAGGGACCAAAGCTCTGCTTAATTTAATTAACCTGATTTCAAGTACTTCAAAGACCCAGAAAGGCAACTTATTGACAGTATGAAACCCACTAATCCTCATAGTAACCATTGGAGCTAGGTACTATTATTGTGCTGTTCTCACTGATGGTGAAACTGAAGTACTGAGAAGTTAAGTAGCTTGCCCAACGTCATACAGTCTGTAAGAGACAGAGGCAAGTTCTAAATCAGGCAGTACTACGCAGTCATCTTTTAAGGTCCTTTAAAATATGCTAGAATTTAAAGGGAAACTGACAGGCTGGATTTCAAGCATCTATGAACAGGATATTTATCCAAAAGAATAAATCAAGAAAATAATATACCCTTTAGATTTAAGGAAGAAGAATAATCTGAAAGGATTATGTATTTAATAATCAACTATGTTATAATCATAGTACACAATTTTTAAAATATGTAACACAAAATTTTCATGGAATTTATCAGAAATGTTGACAGAGTCTTATAGCATTTGATAATCCCCATTTCCATTTGAGGATTGAGAGAATATTATTTTGCTTGTGAACATGTAGGCCTGTAACAGATGGTTTCCACTCTCCATTAACTATCAAATAATGCTACCTCTCATTAATCCTTTTTTTCCCAGAAAACACAAGAACTTAGATAATAAATAAATCAGACTTTATTATTTTCTTTTCAAAAAAGTATACATTTCTTAACACTCCAATGCCATATCCCCTACAAAATTCCTACATCTGGAATATAGTTGTTGAAAGAGCATCTTGATGGTTATAATTTTCTAAGCGTCATTATTACCTAACACATAAATGCCTTTAGTTATTAGTTTATACCCTGATAATAGCCACTAAATCTTTTGTGTCATGTTTTTTGATTATCCATAATTTTCTTAAAAAGCCAAAGTGATGTCTTACCCAGTTCTCTAACTTGTTGGCTGGAGGTTAGGCTGCCATAAATCTGTAGCATAAGAAGAACAGAAGGGTGGGCAGTTGGAAAGTATAGTATGGACCCATTTCTTTTAAAATGTGTTAATCATTGCAGCCTGCAATCAGATCACATTGAGGTTCATATCAGAATAAGTTGATTCAATTCACTGGCTATCTTTAAGTCTAATAACACTTGTGTTTCTAGAAGTAATAAAATTATATATGTAGACATGTTTTTTAAAAGTTATTTTGTTTACAGTTGTGCTCTTTATCATGAACCTAGCAATTTATGTTTTATCCCATTTATGCCTAGTGTTCCATTATTGGAACACTAAGCATGTAGGAGTTATTTATATCCTACTGCTCAAGGTCATCGCCATGGTCTGATTGCAGAAATTCAAAAAAATTGCAACCTCAGGCATAGATGGGTTAAGGGGCATGATTACAGTGTAGGAAGGAAATTTTGATGCAGCTTTTAAAAAGTAGGGAACTTTTCATTTTACCCTTTTACACATTTCACATGTAATCTAGAATATCACCAAAGCTTTTATTGCCTTCTATCTGTTTTTAAAATAATCTTGTCCAGCCCATATCTGTTTTTAGTATTTGCATCTCACAGGAAAAGGAACTGGTGGTATGACTCTTTGCAAAGCCTTGTTCTGTGGAATTTCTACCCATAGAAATGAGACACCATGTTCTCTGTAGTCTGTCCTATCTCTAAAGGGAACCTCATGGACAGTTTTAAAACAGAAAGTGAACAGTTTATCACACATTCTGGTTACTCTAAAACCTCTTTTAATGTACCTCCTGGTTCTTTGCAAATGAAGAGAACAATGCTTCCTCTCTTATTTAAGAAGTCTTCAGCAATTTACCAATCCCTAGCATGTACAAAATCACAAGACTATATAGGATCACTGTTCTTAGATTCTGAATTTGGAATTCCTGATAACTGAACCATGATTTTCAAATAAAAAGAAGGGTTTTGAAGTCTATCACCACTTACCAGAAGTTTTTATTGGCAAAGAAAGATCACACTTCTTTCTGTCTGCATACAAAAAGAAATAGCTAACTCCTTTGTTGCCAGGTGAATTAACTGTATTCAGAGGAAATAGGCAAACTTGTAGAAGAAAAGTCTAACAGATTTTTTTAGAATTCTTTCATGATATGATAGAAATATTATGGTTTATATCAGGCGAACCACTGTTAACTTGTAAAATTTCTACTGAGGCAAGGAAGTAAAATCATTTCTTGATTGTAGAAAGTGTATTATAACACTGGTGCTGTTGGATGCCAACTCTAGATAGCACTACTACCGCTACTAAGAACTATACAGCCTCTTGGCTCCTCACAGGGTAATAGACAAAGGGAAAAGGGAAATAAGTCAGAAAAACGGATGAGAACGGAGATAGGATTGGAGACTTGCATGTACAGCCATGATAGATAACCCCCAGTTATCTCTGAAAATCAGAGAATGCAAGGGACAAGGGAAGCATGGGGTCCATTTAGGATAGTGACAATAGCTAAAGGATTCCATTTGATCTTACCAGACTGGCATAGCTGGAGGAGGCACTCAATAAAACTTCGCCCAATAAATAAACAAACGTAAACACCCAAAACTGCAATATTGCTAGCTTACAAACTCAGAACGTGGGAAAAATTAGACTTATTAGAAAGCTTCCATGGCAGTCAGTCACTAAGAAATGTCAGTGTGATATCTGTTAAGTAACATTTATTAACAAGCATGTTTATTTGCTTTTTCTCATGTTCAATGAATTGCTATAATACGGCAAAATAATTTGTTCTCTATGAATGCAGATTATTTTAATCTACCTTAAATTCTTTAATGACTGTCCTGTGTAAGACACCCTGAGTTGTTATGTTATAGGAACATGGCATTTGAAGTACAGACAGTTTTGCATAATTGCAGAGGGTTTAATATAAGGGAATTATAAACCTTATTTTCGTTACTTTACTTAATGAGTGCCAAAATTTTGAAGGCCTTTTTGCCTGAAAGAGCTCATGGCCTTCAAGTCCCTTTCCTAGGTAAGACTTATAATTAAACTAGTCAAACATCACTTGAAGATGGGGATGCAATCTGAGAAATGCATCCTTAGGCAATTTCATCATTGTGGAATCATCATAGAGTGTACTTAAACAAACCTGGATGGTATATACTACTAACACATAGGCTATATAGTATAACTTATTGCTCCTAGGCTATAAACCTTATAAACCTGTACAGTATGTTACTGAACTGAATACTGTAGGCAGTTGTAACAGAGTAGATGGTAAGTATTTACGTATGTAAACATATCTAAACATAGAAAAGGTACAGCAAAACTACAGTATTATAATCTTATGGGACCACCATGGTATAGATATATGTGGTTCATTATTGACCAAAATGTCATTACATGGCAAACAACTGCATTTGAATATTTTGTTTTTCTCTATTTTCACTGGCACCTTTCTGCACACCTGGAGAAATATTGTGTTCCATCAGTTTAGCTTTTCCTTGCTCAGAAAAGTTTCATTCTATCAACATTTTTGGATAATGTATTTTATATTCCTTGTTCCAGATTATTCATTCAGCAAAAATTAATTGAGCTTCTGCTATGTATATGCAAGACCCTGGAGTAAGTAAATCATTTTGATAGATGTTAATCAAGGTTAGTCCTATTACCAGTTCCTAGGGAATCCTAACTTGTTCTGTATATGTACCACTGCCCATTTACCTTAACTTTTTCTAAGCCTTTTTTTGTTTTCTTTTCTTTGTGATATTACACAAAAACCATGAGTACCCCAGTTTTCTCACTCTCATCCTATGCTGCATATATAAAGCGGCTGCTCAGTGGCTCACAGATGCAAACTTACCACAGTAGATATAGGCCTAGGCTAGTACGTGTGTGTGTGTGTGTGTGTGTGTGTGTGTGTGTGTGTGTGTGTTGGGGAGATGGGCGAATAATAGACCTATGAGACCTGTTCCGTACAGATGCAATTCAAGTAGTGCTTCAAGAAGAATTGCACACAAAAATACTTTTATTTCTTTTGGTTAGTTTTATTGTAATGACTGGCTGCATAGTGACAGGTTGATACAGTACTACTTTTGTTTCTAAACTCCAATATTGTTTAATCCTGTTCTCCTTCTTAAGCCAGTTATATTTACAGGCTCTTAGTTCCTTGGTTACCAGCATTAATCCTAATGTTCTGTCTAAAGTATAGTAGTGATTTTCTTGTACTCCAGTTCACTACAATGTTTGTATGGTAGTTGCCATAAGTAATGATTTTGCTTTACTCCTTACCAGGGCAACCACAAACTTGACAGTGGTTCAGAATCTCAGGTTTTGCAAGGGGTTGTGAGAGATTATATGTAGCCTCAGGGAGGTGTTAAAATGCTCAGATTAATTGTCTAGATACAAGTTCATGAGTCTCATGAACATTTACTTTAGATTTAGAAGGAACTCTGAAATCACTAAATTACTGTTAAATGTCAGGGTAAACCACTTGGTTTTACTGGACAAAAATGACATCTACTTAAGAAGCAAAATCCTAATATCACAGATAAAGTTAATGTAGAATGGCACATGCAAGGGCTGAATCCATGAAACTCGTAAAAATAATTTTGGCCTCTGTAGAATTTGTTTCATATAGTTGCTCTTTCCTTTCCCAAATTCACATTATAGGCAAGTTTTTATTTATTCACATGAGTAGACAAACTCATGAAATGGTTTCAAGCAGCAAATGGTTTTGGAAGCCAGGCAGAGTAAACTAATTTTTGGTTTATAAATGTGCTGTGATGCTAAAGAATGGCTGCATTAACAATCAACTTTAATAAGGAATCAGGGATTTGAGGATAAGAAGCCAAAATGGGTGAAGGAGAACAACAGTGCTAAGAGCAAATGACATGTTTGAAAAGTAAACTTCTTCATTTGAAGGAAGATTATGCAAAATCCAGCTTGAAAATAATGAATGAGAAATCCAACTTGATATGTTTAACAGAGGTGGTTGATAGACGGTCTTGAATTGGCTCTGAAAAGGCTATTACTAAATGTGGGAAGAACGGGATTCACATCTCCAAAAATCACATCTTTCAATTTTTATTTATGCCCAGCAAAGATAGCAAGAAGGTACATTTTTCTCCCTCATTACCAAAGCTTTTTTTCTTTCTTACCCTTTTTTTGTGTGCCCAGACTATGAATCTGCTAACTAGGCAGGGTCATTTTCGTGAGCTTTCCTAATGCCAAGAGACACCAAATGTTGAGGTAGATCAAAGGGACAAAGAATTACAGAGACACTGAGCCACTTTTCTTAGGACCCTGAGTACAATGTGAACAGTCTACTTAGCTCCAGGCCCCAAACCAAGTATTTTGCAGCAGACCCAGTCTGGATTTCTTGGGAAGTGCTCCCTGTTGCTTTTCATAGTTTAGATAATCCACATGAACAATCCTGATTAAATCAGTTGCCCCTAGGCAATGGGGAAAAGCATAAATGGCTTTTTGGAGAGAGAGGTCCAAAAGCTTCTCTCTCTCACTTGCTCTCTCTCTCCACCCCCCACCCACCCGCCCCATCTATTTATCTAGTTCCTTGTGTTTTCATTTATTCATTTTCTTCTCCAAAATTATCTCCATCCAATGCAATTAGGTAAGAAGAGGGTACTATTGAAAAAAATGCTGATCCCTATTCATTAAATGATTCAGGTTTTAATTTTGAATTACATGACCTGTCTTGTTGTGCTGATTATGAACAGTTTTTGAAAGGCTGTTATCCAGGGGGTGGTTATCCAGCGATATTATGGGAGGTCACTAGGCATTTGTTTTTTATGTCTGATTCTTTTTTAACCAGGCAATTACTCTATCATTTAATAATCCTTACCTCAAAGTTCACTTGAAAGAAAGCTCGTAAGATTTAAAGGGGAAAAAAATCCCTAAAAATAAAAGTTAGGCTAGGCTAGGCCAGGGTGGGAAATTCCATTGTGGCTAGAAGCCCATGGCAGGTAGAGTGGAATTTAATGAAGGAAACTGCTGTGTTTTTGTGTCTTTCTGTATGTTTTTCCTTTAAAACCAAGAGCTGGGCAGGCATCCCATTCGACCTGACGTGACCCAAGCAAATTGCTTCTTATATAAAAACAACTGCAGACTTTGAGAATGTGAAAATGCACTGTATCCTTCTCCAACCGAGGGAAACGAAAGCCTGAGAAACAGGACGGCCCTGTCAATACTCGTTGAGCAGAACTATCACTCAAACTTGATAAAGGGAGATTAGAACAGGCTCCCTAATGCCAGAGGTATTCATTATAAGTTGGACTTCTTTATTTGTTTTTTTATTTTCTTAAACAAGCACAAGTGGTCAATGGAAAATACATTTTTTAAAGGCAGGTTTTCCTGCAGGAAACAGAAGTAGGCACAATTTTTCAAAGTCTTTTCATGGAACTAGAATTTTAAAAAAAATTTTAATAATAATATTAAATAAGAAAAGACAAAGAGAATCATTTCCCTTTTCTACCACAGTCTTGGACAAGCAAAGAAGAAGAGATTCAGGGTGTGTCCACTGATATTGCATTCAGATGTGTTGTCTTGGCTTGTGTACTGACAGATTTATTTAAAAAACAAAGTTTTAAAAATGCATTGTGTGCTAGTGAAGTCACTTCATAAATCTTTTCCTTTATGAATTATTTTGATCACAAGGCTCGTTGTTTAAATCACTGAAAGACTATTCTCCCTAAAAGAAAAATGCCTTCGTTTTCAAACCGCCAGTTCAAAAGCCAGTAACTTCCCCTGAACAGCATGCAGGGATCCAGAGGGCAAAGAATAAGGGACCACATAAGTTCTGACTCCAGCATACGGCATAATCCAGTTTAGATTTTTCGTGGTTCACAGAAGAGGCATGTTTTAAAAATTTGGACCCAGAGTTCTTACTTTTCTCATAGATTACTTAGTTTGAAATGGTGACTCTGCTTCAGGAAAAAAACAAACAGGGGAACACAGCCTTTGATGCAGCTGGTCTGTCAGAGGGCGGAAAGTTAGAATTAGAATATTCTTCAAGCTGTTGCTGAATAATGAAGGGTAGGGCTTCCTAGTTGGGCAGTTACCACAGCCCCTCTGGGAGTTCAGAGAACAAATATTACCTAATGTGTACAAAGACTTTAAAAGTTAAGTTGATTACAAGCTGAGTGAGGAAGGTTAGATAAGGCAGTGAGAACTGAGTTCCACCAGAGGGACCTCATCTTCAGGAACACTGCCAGGAGCCACAGGGCTCCATTCGACCCTCCAGAGTTAAAGGATTGGGTACCAACAGGAAGTTAGTTAGGTTCTTGAAGCGAATAGTCTGTGTGAAATTACTACAAGGAAGAAAGAAAAGCAGAACAACATATTGGAATATATACATACATAGAGGTTGACGAGATAACTTGGTTGAAGATTATGACTGTGAGATGGGTCAAAATCTCCCCAACCAAAATGTAATGTGCTTGTAACCAGAAGACCTTGTGTTGCTATTCATTTGTTTTTGGCACAGCACCTAGAATGTTGTTAAGACATACAAGCAAATAATTAATACTTGTCTATTACATGAATTTGCCAGGATAATTGGTATGGTGGAAGGGTAGGTGGTTCCAGATTAAACATGGGAAGAGATGAATGTCTAGAAGAGATGAATTTGAAACTGAGTTCTAAAGGACAAGAATGATGGACAGAAATGAACAGGCTGTCTCAGGTTCATTGATTGAGAGATGCTTCTTGGCTATTCACTGCTTCAGTTGTTATTCTCCATTTTATGGCTGCTCCATGAAAATGAACAAGAAAGGAACGGAGATGATAGAGAGCAAGTTTACATGACAGAGGAAGAAAGTTGTTAACATGGGAGATGGGAAAAAACATTAATAGGTGATGTATATTCTTAGAAAAAATGATGACTGCTGTGGATGAGTTTTATCTCAATTCTGAGCAGGTAGTTAGAGGGAATGGTTGGAATTTAACTCTGGAGTCTGATGGCCTGGGATACTTTGTAGTTTTGTGATCTACAAAATAATTTTACAATACTACCTATTTTAAAAAACTGTTATGAAAATTATGTAAGTTCATATATATAAACTACTTAGCAAATGCTTCTCTTAGAATAAGACTTAAAAAATAATGAAGATAAGAGTTATCCATTTTCCCTACACAACTGTACCACATGTTCAACTTCTCTGTCATAATTAGAAATATCACATACCACTAATCTCCCAAGCAAGTTCCTTAAGGTAGTTTTCTTTATGTATAGGTCTGTTTCATTTTATTCACATAGATTATTCTGCCAAATTTAATTATAGAAATATTCGTTGGCCATATTTAGCGATCGAGTGGAATATATAGCACTTTCCTAGGGCACTATGAGTGATTTTTTAAGGTTAAAAAATAGTCTTGTCTCAATTTAAAAAATACTGAATATTGAGAGAGGAAGCCCTATAGACACTTTGATTCTCATACAGTTTTCCATATCAGTTCAAGTGCTATCTAACATAAAACCACAATTTTGGTAGTTGTGATTTTGGTAATAGAGGAATAACTTGTACTGTTTCAGGACAAGTATTTCCACAGATAACAGTTCCAAATCATGGTATGGGTTAAAAATAAAACTAAATTCCAATTAAAAACTTAAAAAAAAAACACCACAATTATTTGAAGGCACTGGAGAGTGACCAAAAGCAGTCTCAATCTGGAGTGAACTGTCCTGGGTAAAATTCACATTTGTTACAGCTTCTTCCCTCAAAGAACTTCCCAGTCTGTATGGTATAGAGAAGTTAGAATTCAGGCAGCAAACCACAATCTTATTGGTTTGTGATGTTAGAGAGTGGAGCTGGCATTGGCAGAGTAGCTGAAATTGAGGAAGGAAGTGTTAGAAAGGATGGAGCCATTGAGGGAAGGCTCCCATAAATCTACATATAAGTTACCCTAACGTTTTGGCTGATACAAACTGTGCATGTATGTGGGAGCCTGTAAGTGCCTGGAGAAAAGTAACAACTAGAAAGCTAAAAGAGCTGAACAGATACATTAGCTGAAGAGGAGACAAAGTTAGGAGTTTGAGTTTACAAACTTAGAAGGGGTTGGTAAATGTCTCAGGCTTTATGAATCCCAGAAGGATCAAACCTTAGAAATATAGATGATAGCTAAGAACTAAGAAATTAATTATAGAAAGAGAGACAAAACTGAAGCATTGAAAGTTTCTGTCAAATCATAAAACCAGTCCTCTTCAAATCAAAGTGGTCAACCAGTAATTTAATAACCTGCTGGAATAAAAATGCATTGCATTAGAGAAAGATAACCAAACCCAGAGTTTGTATAAATATCATACACAATGTTCAACTGTAATTCAAAAATTACCAGTTGATGGATACAGAAAAATGCGACATGTAATTTTAAAAGTCCATGGAAATAGATTCCTCGATGATTCAGAAGTTGTAGACAAGGACTTTAAAGCAGAAATTATAAATATATTCAGGATTTTAAAAAAATATATTTTCAGGCCCCGTGCAGTAGCTCACGCCTATAATCCACCAGATGTGGTGGCGTATGCTTATAATCCCAGCTACCCAGAAGGCTGAGGCATGAGAATAGATAGCTTGAACCCAGGAGGTGGAGGTTGCAGTGAACCGAGATTGCTCCACTGCACTCTAGCCTGGGCAACAGAGCGAGACCTTGTCTCTAAAAATATATGTATATATATTGTCATAATGAGGGAACAGATGAGAAAATAAGCAGAGAAATGAAAATTATTAAAAATAAGTAAAAAGTTAAGGTATAATACCTGAAATTTTTTTAAAGAGTCATTGAAGTGGCTTAACAATACATTGTAGATGGCAGAAGAAAGTGTCAGTAAACTTGAATACAGGTCAACAGAAATTATTAATATAAAGAACAGAGAGAAAAAGGATTCAAAAAAGTGCAGAGTGATCTGTACAACAGTATCAACCAGTCCACTATACTTTGCATGTCTCAGAAGAAGAAAAAAGAAATGAAATTACTAAAAAGAACCAAAGGTTAAAGTACAGAATCTGAAATAAAAAATGATTTGTTGGAGAATCTTAACAGCAGATTGTGGGTGGCAGATGAGAAAATGGGACAGAAATGATATTTGAGGAAATCATAGCTGAAAATGTCCAAAATTTGCTGAGAAAAACACAGAAATATGCAAGGAAAATCACATGTAGGCACTGTATTCAAACTTCTGTACACCAAAGATACAAAGAAAAATCTCAAAGGCAGCCATAAGGGTAGAAACAATAGATCATCTATAGGGGAACAATTAAACATCAACTCATTCCTCATACTAAATGTAATGCCATTTCTTAATGATTGAAAAGAAAAACAACTGCAAAACCAGAATTCTATATAGAGCAATGTCATCTTGCAATAATGAAGAAATAAAGAATTTTCTGTTGTCAGTAGAACTCCTATAAGTAGTGTGAAAGGCAGTGAGTGCTTCAGGGTAAAGGGAAATGACACTATGAACCAAAATAGAAATTTGGTTTTACAGAAAATTTTCACTAAAAATGTTGAAGTATCTATTTACATGTAAAAGAATATCACTTTATTCTTTTAATTTCTTTAAAAGAAAAACTAATGCATAAATTATAATATTTTCTCATGAGTCTATAGTACTTGCAGATATAAAGTATGTAAAAATACTACAAAGTACTGGGTGGCAGTAAATGAAATTATACTTGTAAGATTCTCGCATTTGCATAAAGTGGTAAAATATTAACTCTGCGTAAACAGTGATAATTAAAGAGGCATATTGTAATCCTTAGAACAACTGCTAAAAAATAACAAAAAAAGGTACAGCTAAAAAGCCAGTTGTGCAATTGAATGGAAAAATCATTGATCAGTTTAACCCATTAAAAAAGGAAAGGAAAACAGAAGAATAACAATGACAAAAACCCAAAGGAAAAAAATCAAAAGCATATAATGAAATAAATGGTAGACCTAAACTTAATTGTAGCAATAATTCCATTCACTGTAAATGGTCTAAATACTACAATTAAAAGACAGAGGGTATTAGGCTGAATAAAAAGGCAAGAGTCAACTATATGCTGTCTACAGGAATACACTTTAAATATAGTAACATGGATATCTTGAGAGTGAAAAGATAGAAAGATATATACAGTGTAAACAATAAGCACGAGAAAGCTAGGTTGGAATATTAATATTACATAGAACAGACTTTATGCCAAGGAGTACTATTAGAGATAAAGAGGGATGTTTCCTAATCATATGTGTGAAATTATCATGAACGCAGAAGTCATAAACATGTAGACACAAACTGACAGAAAACTAGAGAGAAATAGTAAAATCTACAATAACAATTGGAGATTTTAACATCTTTGTTCTAGAACTTGATAGAACAAATAGGCGGAAAATCAATAAGAATACACAATAAATTAAAAACACCATCAACTGCCTTGACCTATTTGACATTTACAGAACACTATTCCCACTTGGAGAATGCGTTCTATTCCCACCTGGAGAATATGTGTTCTTTAAAACATATTTAAAACATACAGGAATAGAGTCCTGTATGTATGTTCTACTTTATTTATTAAAGTAGACTCTAATCTGGTTCATCAAATGAGTTTCAAACATTTTCAAAAGATTGAGATACTACAAAATATGCTTCTTGGTTGTAATTAATTAAATTAGAAATAAAAAAGAAAACAATAAATATCTACAAAAGACCAGTTGGAAACTACACAACAAACTTAATACCTCGTGGTTGAAAGGTCATGAAATTTTAAAATAGTTAAGTTATGCAGTATATTGAAATGTATGAAATTGATTAAATGAAAATACAATATATTGACATTTATAATATGAGCCAGAGAGGAGCTTAGCAGAAATTTTGAGCTTTTAATCCTAAATTAGAAGGAAGAAGAAAGGTTTAAGATCAATAGCGTAGGTTTCCACTTTAAGAAAGTGGGAAAGTATAATAATTTTAAACCCAAAAGTAGTAAAAAAAGAAAACAAATAAAGGCAGAAAACTGTGAAATAAAAACAAACTACAAAGAAGATTAATGGAAGCAAAACATGAATATTTGAAAAGGTTAACAAAATTTATAAACCTATAACAGAAAAGTTCAAGAAAAAAGAGATGATACAAATTATGAATATCAGTAATGAGAGATTATCATTACATATCATAACAATATTAAAGGGTAACAAGGGAATATTATGAAAACTTCATAATGTCAATAATTTCAACAACTTTGATAAAATAGGTAAATTTATTTAAAAACATATTACCAAAACTGGCATAGTAAGCACAAAGAAATAAAAATATTCCTTTATTGATTAAAGAAATTGAATTTGTTGTCAAAAGCATTCCTAAAAAAAGAACTTCAGGTTTAGATAGTTTCCCTGGAGAATTCTATAAAACATTTAAGGAGGAAATAATATTAATCCTACATGCACTCTTTCAGAAAATATGGGAGGTAAAAACAAAACACTTCCTGATTTATGAGATAGGCATAATACCAATAGCAAAACCTGACAGATATTACAGGAAAATAAAAGTATAGGCCAATATTCCTCATGGTTCTAGGCACAATAATCTTTAACAAAATATTAGCAAACAAACTTCAACAGTAAAAAGTGAAATACCTCAGGATCAAGTAGGATTTATCTCAGAAAAGCAACTTTAGTTTAACATTTGAAAATAAATCACTGTAAATGCATCATAATAAAGAAGAAAAATATGATCTCAATAGATGCAGAAAAAGCAATTGAAAAAATTTGACAGGCATTCATAGTAAAAACTCTCAGAAAATTAGAATAGATTGAAGCTTCCTCAATCTGATGAAGGGCCTCTATGAAAACATATAATTAATACCATCCTTAATGATAAAATCTGAATGTTTTCCTCCTAGGATATAGTAGAATGCAAAGATATATATTCTTACTATTTCTGTTCAGCATTGTTCTAAAGATCCTGGCCAGAGCAATAAGATGAGGAATATAAATTAGAGGTATAAGCATAGGAAAGAAAGAAGTAACATTGTGTTTATTCACAAATACCATGATTGTTTACATTAAAAACTCTTAGGGGATATACAAAACAACGAATAGAGCTAACAGTGCATTTAGGAAGGTCACAGGATCAATATACAAAAATTGATTGCATTTTTACATAGTACTGGCAAATAATTTGAAAATGAAGTTTTAAAATCAATTCACAGTAGCCAATAAACATAAAATATTTAGATAAAAGTTTAACAAAGGAATGTAAGATTCCCCACTCAAAATTTTAAAAGGCCTTAGAGAAAAATCCATTATTTATAGATGAATACTCAGTATTTCTAAGGTGTCATTTTTCCCCAAATTATCTGTAGATTCAATGCAATCACCATCAAAATATCAACATCTTGTTTTTCTAATATTAAGATAAATTGTCAAATTTATTTTAAAATGTATATGAGATTGCAGAAAACTTAGAAAAAGAATAAAGTTGAAAGACTCACATCACCTAATTTCAAGACTTTCTGTAAATATATAGTTCTACTTTGGAACATTGGATCAGTATCTTCTAAGGTTAAGCATATGCCTACCATATTGTTTGGTAATTACATTCCTAGTTGTTTACCAAAAAAACAATGAAAATGATGTCCTCAAAAAGATTTGTACAGGCAAGTTTATACTGACTTTATAATTGCCTAAAACTGGAAGCACCCAAATGTGGAAAGTGGATATACAAATTGTGGTATCTTCATATAATGAGATACTAATAAGCAAATAAAACAAAACAAAACAGAGTATGATACAACAATGTAGATGAATTCCAGAAACATGGTATGCAAAAGAGCCAGGACACAAGAGTATACATAAGTTATGTGAAGGCAAAACTGTTCTATGGTGATAAAAATCAGAATGTTGGTTGTTTATGGGAGGTGGAAATTGACTAGAAGGGGGCACAAAGAAACTTTCTATGTCTCTGTTATGGTGGTAAATACATACATATTTCATATATACATATTTATACATAGGTGTATAAATTTATCAAATTTATCAAAACTCATTCTGTGTACATTTTGAAGTCCATGAATTTTGCTGAATATAAATTATACCTCAACTCCGAAAAATTTCATGTTGACCCTAATCAATTCACCTGAAGTGCTTCATCTATTTTCTTAATGGCTGCCCTGGTCCCTGTCCTAATTAACCTTCAAAGCTGTTTTAAAACTTTTCTCTTCTGCCTATTGCTCTGATTCCAAGAGATGTGGTAGAACGTAAATTGTCAAGATTTGGAAATCTGGGGAATGGTCAAGGTTAAAGAAAGAAATGTCTAATTAACAAGCCCAGATACAGCCTTGGACAGTTGAACGCTTGGGCAAGCGTTCATTGCTCGTGTTCACTTTTCTCTTTTGTGAATGATACTGCTTTCTAAATATATTTTATTTCTCGAGCGAGAGGGAGAAAAGAGGACTCCTTCAAATTTACTTTTTGTTTGGTTGCATATTGCAAAGTTAATAGCAAACTCTAGCTTTAAAACTTCAAAGAATGTCAGGACTTTTTCGTTTTTCCTTTTTTTTTTTTTTTTTACTATCCAACCAATGGTTTAACTTATTCCCTGGATTTCTCTTACTTTTAAATTGTCAAAGCCAAAGAAAAGAATAATTAAAATATTCAAAGCTGAAAATAAGCAAGATTTCAGTTTATTTTCAAATATAAGCTTACCACTTCCCTGCATTTAACTGTGATGCTAGTGTTCTGGCAATATTACATATGATTAAGAATTCTGTTTACCTAAACCACTTTTTTATTGTTGTTTTTAGCTTTCTTAAGTGCCATCAGGTCTTGTCTTCTTTCATTTGTTTCTAGCTGTCCCCAACAAATACTGCCTAAGCCTGACTGTAATGCAGCCTTTCTTTCATAGTGAATATTTATTAAAGCACTTAATACCTTAATTATGAAATGTAGACAAGTGCACATTAACCTGGCTGAGTTATTTCCTTTCTTGTTCTTTTTTAACACATATTCTAGCCCAGTCTATCAATGCCAGATGGCAACTACATTTTGATACACTGAATATTTACCAAGTCATGTGGTATGCTTTTGAAGTAATTTTTAAACCCTTTCCATCAAACGAGCTGACTCATCTCTCATTCATTTATTCCTGCTTTTAGCAAGTTGTATTTTTAGAAACTTGACCTCAGCTTTATCAAAATGATAAATGATATTTTAAAATGATGCATCCGAAGTTCTACAGGCCTGACTACACTTTACATCCTACAGCTATCACGTTTATTTTTCAGTGTTTAAAATGTTTATAATGTACCAATTTTCTTATTTTCGTGAAACTTGACTCCAACTAGATTATTGTGTTAGCACAGAGGAATATAATGGGAGAATATTTATACTTAAACAGCTTTAAGATATTCAGGAAATTAAAAGCATTTATGGTTGAAATAATTTTAAATGACCATGAAAATAGCAACTTAACAACTGATATTTATGTCCAAGACCTTTAAAAAGCCTACTGGTAATAGGCAGTAGGTCTAATAATAATAGTAGGAAGAAGATGAAGAAAACCAAAAGGCTCTCAGAATACTGACTCTCTGCTATGTTTTTTGTTTTCTTGATCTTCATGGGAATATACTTTTATGGGGGCAACTGTTAGGATATTTTTTGTAAATAGATGTTAATATTTCTTAATCTAGGGATATGAAAAATAACAGGAGAAAGTATTGACAGACAAAAGTGCATGGCATTGAAAATGGTTAGTAAAGGCCAATGCATAGTCTAAGAACTCTTCCTGGTCTGTTGATCTCTAAAGATTATTTTCAATTTTTTAAGTTTTTATGGCTACTTTTCAATGATCTTTCAGAAATAGATGATATTATGCATGTTATGAAGTTAATAATGAATGCTTTATATAAATGAGTGGAAGTTTTCTTTGTGAATAATTTTTTCAGAATTTTTAGTGTTTTTTCTTTTAAAAAGCAGACAATAGGGATATTTGGAGAGATTAAAACCGAGAAATATGAAAGGATCTATTCAGTTTTACAAAAAATCTTTCATGATACTCTTACCCATTTTATAAGCTCTCTTTGTAATTAAAATTGTTTCTCTCTTGTGTGTGTGGCAGAGTTTGTGTAGTGCCTAGTCTGGAGTAGCTTCTCAAAAGCACTGATTGCCTTAATAATATTAGTGTATATAAACTCGAAGCATGGTGCCCAAAACATAGTGTATATTGTTGTTATATTATTATTGCTGTTGTTCTTATGACTGCTTTTAAAAGGAAATCTCCAATCAGCCTTTTAATGTTATCTCATTTAGCTTATGCTTTGATAAAAGATTTGGGAAATATATAATTTACCTAGTGTAAATTTAAAGGAATGTGACTTGGTGAAAAGAGACATTCTAGAGGCAAACCAACAACAACAATACTGAATTCATTAAAGTTTGGATTAGAATTTGTTTTTTTTCTATATATAGAAAGCTTGAGATCAAATAAATTCTATTCCTATGACACATGTGGAATTTCTCTCTCTGAAGATGTTGTCAGCTTATTCACCTATATGAGCCCCTAAAAGAGGAAGTACATCCTGATGAAGTACACCCATGAGTCACAAAGCAGACTTGAGTCCATTATGTACTCTTTTAGGATTTGTAGATCTGCAACATTGTTAGTGGTTTCTTTAGAAAAGAATCCCATGGAACTCTACATTCTTTTATTAAATGAGCCCAGAAGATTTTCTACTTACCCTTTCACTTTTAATAGCCCTTTTGTGTGTAATCAGCTTCTCGAGAACTGGAATTTTTAGAGTATATCTTCTTTATTTTATGAGTTTCACTTGAATGTTTCTGACTTCATGGAGACTCATCTGATTGAATGGTAACATTTTGTATTCAGGCAGCAAGGGATTTTGTAGTGAAACCATTGTGGTGGACACCCAAAAACTAAGATTTCTGATATATTTTATAGTGTATTTTTCTCCTTAAAGTTAACAATGAAGGAATAGTGTATCTTTTTGGCTCCTCTGTCAAATTAAACTGTGGGGTAATTAAATCATTGTGTTATTTGGGAAGAAAGAAAATGGATGGGCATAGATTAAATTTTTAAATGGTGAACTACTTCAAATACAACGAGGATCATTTTATTTATTTATTTATTTATTTAGTAACGCATAGGTCAACTTCTTAAAATTATATTTTTTAAGCCTTTAAATATTTAATTTCTGGGTCAGCTGATTAGTCAAAAGACTAGAAGCTAGAATATATTTATTCTAGAATATTTGCCTTAGTTTCATTTTAGGAAACACGACTTTCCATATCTGCATAGTTTGAGTTAGTTGCCTTTGGGTTGAAATTTAATGATAATCCTCTGACAATGTCAATGATCTTCCTCTACTATATTTTGAACCTTGAAATACACTGAGACAAATTCCAGTAGGGCTAACACGTTTTGTTTTTCTTAATTTTCTCCGTATTTCAGATCAAATTTCACTCCTCTGTTATACTCTTATTCTTCTAGATTTTTATGTACAATTTATCAAATGCTATCTTTTAGGAGGTAGCCTTTCCATCTTGTGTAATATAATATTATTATTGCAGATAGCACAAATTAGTAGTTAACAGTACACTGTTATGAATGACACTTTCTAAATTTAAGATACCATCGTTCTGTTCTTTCAGTGCTTTGGAAGATTGTGTGGATATGGCAAGTTTTCCTTTAATAAATCAAGATTATTATGTCTTCTCATTTATCTGGTGACACTTAGCTCATTAAATCTTTGCAATTATTAACTTTAAGAATGTATATAAAATGCTTAGCAAAATGTATTACACAGTAAGCACTCCACAAATGGTTTCTATTATTATTATGTATAACATGTTTATAGCTATTAATGATATTTAAAATACCAATGATAGTGTAATTAGTACAATGCCTACTAGTAATGAATAATAAATATTAATTATAATTGTTTTCTTAGTAAATTTTTTATTAATGAGTAATAAGAGGATAATGGAAGCAATGTCATAATACATTCTATACTACAGTAAAATCAACTAGTCAAAACATAGCACAAAATACATTTAATGTAAAATAATTTAGTTAAAATTTACATACCATATGATTGTGGAAAATGTCTAAAAGGTTAACTTTAATAATCTAGAAACGTTTTATGTTTCTTATAGTTCTGATCTTTAGTTATTTTCCAATGACAGAAGTTAGAGATTAATCATTTTTCTTCTACTCCTAATGTTTTCTCAATTGGAAGATTAAGGAGATGTCAATGAAGTATCATCTGATTATTTATCAAATGATTGTTACAGAGACTCAGTGCCCTCAGGATTACATATCTTTTCTTTCTCTCCCACAATTGTCATGATTACTAGCCAAATCCAATTAGACAGATACTAGAGAAGTACTGAGTATGTACTGAGTACTTACACATTTTATATGTAATACAGGTTTCATAGATAATCACCCCTTTAGAAATGACTGGAATATAAAGAGGTTGGCTAATGTATTCAAGATCACACCAATAATAAATAGTGGAGTTTGATTTTAAATTGATGGCTGACTTACTCTAAACTCATGCTTTTTCACATTGCTTCTTTCACTCAACCTAAGGAAATTGCCAAAAGTTTTGGTCAGACGCTTAATCTCACTTTGGACTTTTGAGAACTCCAAGCTGCCACCCATGGCTTCATATTTTTAGTTATTTGAATCTTTGAGGAAGAGCTCTAGAGATAGAGACAGGAAAGAAAGGAAGAATATAACGAAGGAAATGGTGAACATTTCTCTCTAATTTCCTCTCCATGATAATCTTACCTTTATTCCCAAGAGGAACAATGTGAAAGTTCTACTTTCTTAAGAAGTATAAAACTGCCTTGGCCGGGCTTGGTGGCTCACGCCTGTAATCCCAGCATTTTGGGAGGCCAAGGAGGGTGGATTACGAGGTCAGGAGATTGAGACCATCCTGGTTAACACGGTGAAACCCAGTCTCTACTAAAAATACAAAAAATTAGCTGGGCGTAATGGCAGGCGCCTGTGGTCCCAGCTACTCGGGAGGCTAAGGCAGGAGAATGGCATTAACCCGGGAGGCAGAGCTTGCAGTGAGCCGAGATCATGCCACTGCACTCCAGCCTGGGCAACAGAGCAAGACTCTGTCTAAAAATAAATAAATAAAATAACATGACATGACATGACATGACATAAAATAAAACTGCCTTGATTAAGTACCTTCAAATCAGTGATTAACTAGCAACTCTAGCCCTGAATTCTGAATCTTTTATTTTTCTTTTAAAAGGTAACTCTTAAACCATCTCTTCTACTTAATCTGCATATTGTACTGAGGTTATTTATCTTCCAACGTTTGCAAGTTCCCTTAGGAATACCCTTAGCAACTGCCTTTCCATACAAACTGCCTGTTTGTATGGAAAGTTTAAGGGGATCAAATCCTTTGTAACTAAACAAAATAGGGCTTTTGAATAGAAATTTAATAGTAAATTAGACTGGCATCATTACAGGAGGATGAATGAAACTTTTGTTTTCTTTACATTTACAGTAGAAAAGTCAACTAACTCTCCAGTATACAATGGGCTGGAAGAAAGAGACTTTTTTTGGCTATTTTATGTTGTATCTTGCTTTCACCACGTTCTGTCAACTTCCAGAACAAATTTAACCTCCAAAACAAATCTTAAACCTGGTCTCTCTCACTCACTGCTGCTCCATTTTTCCTAATGGAGTTTTCTCTTGGAAGAAGGAGTTTTCATCAGAAGAAAGGAGTCTCCTCCTTCTCCAAATACAAACTCTACTACACAGGAGAAAAATGTGTCTTTCGTTCTCTGTAAACTAGGGCTTCTACTTTTCTTCATCTCTACATAAAAATTTTTCAAACTTCTTCCATCCACCAGTCTTCCTGAGTGAGGGCATCAAGGACAGGGTTTGCAATGGCAACCTCCTGTTTCACCCACAGATCCCTACTTTCCTCCCATTTAGCTGCTTTTCACATAACACTTCTTTTTTCTGTAGAGGTTTTATAAAAACCTCTACAGAAAAAAATTGAGAAAAAAATTATTTCTAAAATGTTTATGCTCTATTTTTAATAAAGGGACTCAGTCAATGACTAAGGACAAAAAGTTGACTCTTCTTTATCAGTACTTCCTATCACAATAATTCTGCGAAACTGCTGCATTCTTTTCTGACCTTCTCTGTGCTTTGGACTTTATGCCATAGTTGAGGGCTATATTTCATCAATTTTTCTTTTCCCTCTATTCCTCGAAGCTACATAATTTGTTTGGCAAAAAACTAAGAATGAAATATCTCCTGCTTTATAGATAGTTTTTATACAACATTCTTTGTAATTGTGTAAAGCCTGAGAATGGTGTTGTGTCTAATGAAATATCTGCTAAAGGCAAATGGTAAATAAATTCTCATTTAATTGATAAAATTAATTTGGTTTCTCCATAATAAAAGTATACTTGTATTAGAAGTCTACTTAGTTTAAGGAGTCACATTACATCTCCATGACTCAACATTCCCCTTTGAGGCACTGGGGGGAAAATCCAATAATAATACCAAAATAAAATAACTTTGACTCTCAACAATGCTATCCATTGTAAACTGATGCCACCCAGAAAGATATAAGGAAACAGCTGGCTGAAACTACAGTTGAAGCATCTCTGGAATTAACAGATAAAGCCAATTTCTGGATAACAAGACAAATTGATATAGTCAGTCTTTGAGTGATTGGGAAGAAGGTGAGAGGTGAGGTTGAGAGATCCTCACCATTTGCCTATATAATTAGTTTGCCAGTAATGCTTTCAGTGATATTCTTAAAGGTTTGAGGTAAATATTAAGTAATCACATATAGTAATTATTTATTAGTGCATGGGTTTGAGAACAGTTGGTAGTAAAGAAAATTTTTGTAAATAAGTATAATTTACACAAAAATATATGAACTATTAAACAAAAGATGATCTTTTGCATTAACTCACCAATATAGTCTCCTACAATTGGTCCTCCCAAACACTAACATTTTATTTTTATATGGATGGCTCTTACTGTAATTTCATAGGTCTTTAAACTTTGTAATATTCAGTTCAACAAACATCGTGGAGCTCATAGTGTGTATGTGTGTGCAATAAACTATATTATATTAATAATAAATGTATATGATTTATTACAATATGCTCTTGAATATTCATTATCCTTAGGGACTATACATTATCCTTAGGGAAAGAAAGAAAAATTTAATTTCTCGATTAGTTTTCTGTTTATTCTTTCATTTCCAGAGCTAGTGAACTCATTTAAATTATATCCTAAATATTCTTTATCCTGACTACCCACAACTACATAATTCTGTGATATAAGGAATTAGTTCCATCTTTATTAAAATTTCAACTTTTATTTTAGATACAGGAGGTACATATGCAGATTTAGTCCATAGGAATATTGTGTGATGCTGAGGTTTGGAATAGGAATCCCACCCTAATTCCTATGTTAATGAGCACAGTACCTAATAGATAGGACTAATGTACATTCCCACCAACAATGTGTAAGCATTTCCTCTCCTCCACAACCACGCAGCACCTGTTGTTCTTTGATTTTTTAACAACAGACATTCTGACTAGTATGAGATGGTATTTCATTGTGGTTTTGACTTGCGTTTCTCTGATGATTAGTAATGCTGAGCATTTATTGACAACCGTGGCAACATCAATAATTAGACACAAAATGAATGAACTGCAGTGATGGCAATGATATAAATGAACCACAACATAACCTGTAATTCTTAAATTCCAAACATCTCTCTCTATTCTGCCCTTGGTGGCATTGGCAAATTTGTTCTTCTCTCTAAAGTTGGACCAGAAAGAAAGAACTTCCTGCTTTTGATGTAATAATACCAATAGATTTCTAATTTCTTTCCATTTAATTTTTTACAATAATATATTAGCTTCTTTCTGCATACATGTGCTTTCAATTGTATTGAGCTATTTGATTTCATTTTGTTTTTTATGATTCTAAAATTTCTCATTTTTAATCTTCTAGGCTTTATCCTTCCTAAATATCCTTGGAATTGTTACTCATTTTGTTACTATCATGGCTTTTTTCCCAAAGGTATAGACTTATTAATTTGCATAATTAAGGTTTTTCTTGTTCACTTTATAATATTTGTCCAAATGGTCATTTGTGCACTCAGAAAATAGTTAAAGAGAACCTGTAATGTGCCAGAACAGTAGAATCTCACTGTTAAGGAGCAGTTGAAAGGATTACTGGTAAAAATATGTAGGGAAAAAGAGAAGAATGTTACAAGGAGAGGTACGGGCAAAATGTAAAGTTAGAAATTAAATTAAAGAGTTAGAATTCTCATTTGTTCTAAGATACTCTTCTATCTGAAAAAACTGTTCTTCAGTCATGCCAATTTAATAGTTGACTGTTACACTCAAAGATCAACTGAGAATCATACACCAGAACTCCAAGAAGAGGTTTAGTGAAATTTCAATATCTCTGGGGAAGTTTTTCACTCTTCCTTATGGGTTAGATATCTTAAAGTGTTGATTCACCAATCAAACTGTGCAGGAAATCAATCAAACATGCAGGAAAACATGTCTAGTACTTTCTGAGTAACCAAAGATTAGCCACACAAACAATCCGTTTCCCACTATTGCTTCACTCTTTGCCAAAATGCATTCAGGTGAATAAACTACAAAGGGATCAGTTGATTGAAGAATGTGCAACACAGCATTTGCTGTTCCCCTGTGTCCTATATCAGTTCCCAGTCCATTCTACAAGAAAGGGATTTTCATCAGACGGTTTCTTTGTTCCCTATTAGAACTCATTTCATTAACAATGGAAAATGAAGAAAATTATTTAGAACAAGAAGTCATCAGCACAACAAAGTAGCACATGGAGCAACTAAGGAAAATTTTGCAGCCTCAAAAGAGGAACACTCATGAAGGAGTAAGCATGTTCCAACCATATGTTTTCATGTAATAGTTTACAAATGTATCCAACTACATAAAAACTAAAATTAGCCATTTTGGCAGGAAAAATGACCCCTTTTCTGAACAGTGAAGAGTTTAGCGTATTTATTTTTTATATAAAACGAGGGGTGATTAATAATGTTACAAGAGGCCATAAAATATTTTTTTCCTTGAATTTCTGCCAAGCTAAGATGTGTAGTTTAAGTCAACTGAAGTCTAATTCAAATTTTGCAACCTTTTGATATATCAGGTCAAGTGACATTTACTAAGACACATAGAGAAATACTGCATCCTGTGTATTCATCTGAAATTGCTTACAGTATGTTCTAGGATTGCATTCCAAAATCTCTGAAGTGAATGACTAGGGAGACAGTAAAAAAGGACTGGGCCATATTCACTTTTTTTCCTTGGAATTCATTTATCAGTTGAATTTTAAACCTGGAAGGTTGAACCAAATGAGTCTTAGAACCCAAGGTCGCCGAGTTGTAGAGCTATTATGAATTAACTTAAAAGGTTTTCAGAAAATAGCAAGCTTCATTAGCTTGTTATGGCTAAATATTTAAAACTTAGGTTTGCAGGCTTCCAGACTTTTTCTGATCTCAACTAGACATCAGTAATCAGGAAAAGTGCTCGTTTTGTGGTACCCTAACCACTGCCATTCTCCTAGACAAAACTTCAGAATATCAGTATGCTCTATTTCTCACAAATGAAATTCTCACACTACCACCTACAGCCCCACTCCAACAAAATTTTCCTTTTTTCACCCTGAACAATTTGTTCATTCCTAGATTGCCAATATCAGTTAAGTGTTGATCATATTCTAGAACATCAAAGTAATTAACAGTAAGGTGTGAATGAGGTTTACAGGTTCACAAGGCAAATTTGCATTTTAAAAGAGGGGCTTGTTAAACACAAATGAAGTTCTAATAGACAGAATGTGTGAAAGATATTTTTTCTCCAAGAGATTGGAGAAGATTTCTAATGCTCTTTTTCAGCCCTGACATATTAAGGATGTTGGGAATCCTTTCCCCTCTTTAGTCTCTTGCCAGCCAATCCTCTTTTTACCCTACTACCTTTGCAAGTAGAGTATATTTAAAATAAAGGATCATCAGTGAGACAAAGAATTAGTTGATAGAACCTTGTGCATACCTGAAAATCTTGAGGCCTCAAACTAGGTACTACAGACTTAATTCTCAGAGTAGTCAATTTAAACAAACAAAAATGGCATGCATAACAGGATTAGCCCTTTCTACCTGGTTAATTTGGTGGGATAATTTATGAGAACTTTTCTATAATTACTTCAAAGTTTTAAAGAAATGTCTTTTAAACAATGAAAAACAGTGAGAGTCTTTTTTAAAAAAATAAAATTATTTGATTACGTTCATATAAATAAAAAACTAAAGACACCCTCCATATACTTTTTGATGTCAGGTAGACTAAGAGAATTAAATCGGAACACCATTTTTTTTCTAGTCAAATTAAGATTTCAGAAAAGAAATAGGAAAATATCAGCAAAAAGAAAGAGGAACATGTCTACAGAGATCTAGGAATCTCTTTTTAAAATTTAGCTAGCTAGTAAAAATAAGTAAAATAAAATAAAATCTACCTAGTAATTAGAAAATCTTTCTGCCTTACAAACTAGTCTTTCTACTCCAGCCACTTTTCCCCTCAAGTTTCCCCTTCCTTCCATGGAAAGATTATCTATATAAGAAACCCTATTTTATATCTATATAAGAAAAACTATTCTTATATCTATATAAGAAAAATTATCTATATAAGTGGTATATATGATACTACTAACAAAACTGTTCACAAGAATTTTGTACTTTAAATTTCAGCCTTTTAGTCTTTGGCCTTGGTGTACAAGATCTATAGTCTTTCTTTTCTAGATCTTTGCAGGCCGTCAATGTCCATGTAGAGATGTCACCCAGAAATATCGTGGATCTGTGTCAAAGGTGATTACAGTGAAGGACCCTTGCTACAACATGCTTGGCCAAATTTTTCTACAGTCTGTAAAAGTGTCATAGAAGTTGAAAAGGCAAAAGCTATCATTATTTAAAAAGAGAAATAATAGTAACTGTTAGTAACTTACAGCTTTTCACACCATATGTAGTTCTTTACCTTCTGGTTTTTAAAATATTTTTAAACATATTTTAGAAAGGGTTAATAATAATGTTCACAGAAATTATTTAAATTTGCACACTGAGTAAATAGTAGAATCAGAATTCAAACCTAAGATTCAAAGAACTTTATTTCAGGTATTGTACTTCTTTCTCCACCACAAATCTTAAGGGCATACATGTTGCTTCTTTAAAATAAGGCTAAAAAAAAGACCTAAAATTAGAAATCCTAAATAATTCATAGAAATTTTGTTGTCATCTTAAAATAAACTTTTTAGATAGCAAGATCTTTCTGATTAAAGCTCTGAGATTAAATTAATAATGTTTTAGTTTATATATTTCTCTTTATAGAAGTTGGCCAATAGAGTCTATCTTAATTTGTCCTAAATAGAATGATTATCACTGTAAATGGTGTTATGAATAACTTTTTTAAAGCTCGTATACAGGGTAACCCCATAATTTATCATCCAAACTAGGACACTTTTGAAAGTGAAAGTGAACACTACTAATAATTGTGCCTGGGCCATTGGAACTGAAACTGGAAACTCTCCTGAGTAGACAGAGAGGCATGGTTATCCATAATTCTGAGTCTGAGAATGATGCGGTTTTGAATGAAAAAGTCCAGCAGAATGAAAATCCATGTATGTTACCTATAACTTGCCTTCATTCCACAGTTCCCTTGAATTTGGTTCTTAAGCGCTATAAGCATTATTGAATGATTCAGTCTCACACTCCACCCAAGAGATAGCAGAATGCTGGTGCATTCATTCAGGACCAAATTAGAAGGAAGAGTGCCACCTGCTGAGAATCATTCACCCCGCCCTGTCCCTATAGTTTTTGGATAGCTTGGTAGTTGGGAGCTTCCATGCGAATTTAGACTATTCACAGCCCAGACTGTTGGACCAAAAGACATGATCTATGCAATATCCCCCAGTAAACCTGAGTCAACCTTCATAGAAGTCTAAGTGATAAGTATTAAACCAACATTTGAAATGTTAAATGGGAAAGTCCATTTGGCAGTTAAATTATTTTTATAACTGACCAAAATAATGTTGTAAAATGAAAGCCTCTGAAGTTAGTAATTGATAAAAAAAATTACTAAAAAATAGATTTTTGTATATCAAAGCTAAATTTGACAGTATTAGCACTGTAATTAGTCTTAGAATATCTTCATAAAAGGCAAAAAAAAAATTCTTTTGAAAACAGATACTATTTATGAGAACATATTGCTATGTGCCATCCATGTGACATGCTGTCTTCCAATTCTGCCTATGAAATGCTCCATTGAAAGGTGACCCAAAAGTGTTACATGTGTAAACAGACTAACACTATCAGAAAATGATAGAGACAGAGAGGGAGAGAGATATGAACTAGTATTGCTAGCTATTGCTAAATTATTGCTAACTATTGCTAAATTATTTGGAAATTCTTCATATAAGAATACTTGTCATCCACCTAACTTAAAAAACATTTTCCCAGTTATTATAAAGTTCAAATTAATTTGATTTGTTCCTAAAAAAAATGTCAGTTTGCTTACGATTTAAACTTTTATTTAAGGTAGAAAGTTTCCCTTCTGAGCAACAAGTTGCAGGCTGGAAGTGGTAAAAAAATCTCTAGGAGAGAAAAAAAAAAAAACTAATGAAACTTTGTTGTGGAATAGTTCACAAAGAAATACAAGATGTGTTACATAATGCAGCCCTTTGTTTGTGGAGCCTCTGACAGAATCCTGCAATTTTAGCTTGAGCTGAGAGCTACCACCAAAGTCCTCCCTTACTCCAGATGGCTCTGAGTCTTTTTCCCCACCTCCTGCCATAATTACTCTGGCTTCTGATTAAATCACACCTTATGTTTAAGGTCACTAACCTAAAACGACCCAAAGCTACTCATTTCTCTTCTCAACAGTTCCCCACTACTTACTTGTAATATTTGGAAGGCTTGAAAATAGCTTCTGTCCCAACTTATGTAGTCTTTTCTCCAAAAGCAAATGCGATAATAGTTTCCTAAGTCATGGGTTCAAACCTCAGGTGAAAGATTTTAGAAATAATGAGCATGCTAAGGAGCCTGTAGCACTGGGGTGAATCACAGTCATACAACCTAAAGGACAGAGAAAAAGTCTTATTGCTAGTGGTATTTGACAAACGCTGGTTCCTCACTTAGGTTTCAGTAGAACTGCATAGTACTGTCTTCATATTTAATAGAAGACTTGTTTATATCATCTCTCCTTTAAAACATTTATCATTTGGGGGCTTATTCTACTGTCTTATTTCTTAAAATATGTTGCTATTGATTTTGGAAAATATTTAAAAGTTTGCTTTTATTGTATATACTAATTGAGCTACATTGTAACAAATTCTTGTCATATAAATTTTATTATAGAATCAAATTTTCCTTTTTTGACCTGGTTTAATCCTCTTTTCTGATACTAATCCAAATTCCCCCCTTCGTTTCTGTGTGAGAATTTTATTACACGTAAAAGTCTAGCATATTTAATCAAGATGTGAAGCAAATGAATGTTTATTAAGTGGCAAGAATGTGACCAGTGTTTGTTATCTAGGTAGGAAGAACAGTTTGGTGAATTCAAATTATGAACGTTACTATTATTACTTTGGTTAGAAATGTGTTCAGCAGCAGATAGCAAATCCTGACTTAAGAGGCTGAAACAAATAGAGATTCAGTTTTCTCACCTAACAGAAGTACAGAAGTTGAGAGGTAGGAAATTCCTGGTATGTGATAAAGTCTATGCTGACATCTCTGGGATTCTTTTTGTCTTTCTTTCATGCTTGTCACTTTATGATCACAAAATAGCTGCCACAACTCCAAGCATCATGACTATGTTCAAAGAGGGAAGGAGGAGGAAACAGAAGGATTGCCTTTTACCTTCCTCTTTGTAATGGAAAAAGAAAAAAGCTTTCTCAGAAACTTGCCTCTCAAGTGGACTGCCACATAGATCTTATTGGCTATAATTGAATCCCTAGGCCACCCTTCTTTGCTAGAGAAGCAAGTAAATTAGAGAATACACTTGTCATAATTGGCTTATAAATTTCAAAACTCATCATCCAGCACTGAGCACATTGCCACTCTGCACAAAATAGAGGTCTGTGGCTAGGAAGAATGAGGGAATGGAGTTTGGGCAGGGAATAGTGTCCACTTCCACTGTAATAGTGGGGGGAAAAGGAAAATTAGTGTGGGCTATAAAAAGTAAAAATTAATTTATGGAAGAAGCAGAACATAAGCTGGACTATAAGATAATTAAAGGAATTCAATCAATAAGATAATGATAGGATACTCTAATTATAGAAAGAATAAAAGCTTAAAAGCAGGAGCACATGTTATATATTGTAAGTGGCCACTGTATTGTGAATTCCTTTATTCTTGGAAGATAGGAAATAAGTCTTATTTGTATTTTATTCCTACTGTCTCACACATATGTTTATTGAATCATAGTAAATGAGTAATATTCTAATCCAGAAGTCTAGACATAATTTAAGAAATCATGGAGATGATAGAACAGAAAATTTAAAATTAGGTCTCCTGTGGAAATACCAAAATAAAGGGAAACACTAACATAGTCTGCATACACCACAGAACACTTGTTGGGAAGTACTGGAACCTAGGATGCCTAAGCAAGATAGAGCAAGTAATGGAGGCTAAAATACTAAGTTAATAATTTGAAATTCATCTGTGAAACCCCAATTATGTTTCTAGAATCACATTTTTTTAATACACAAACAATAATCTTTAACAAGCTATACAGCCATTTAAAGCATCAAGCCTACTGCTGTCTCCTGCTCACTTTTTCTCCGTGTTCAGTTCTCTGTGATCTCCAGGAAAGCTTTGGAAAAATAAAAAGTAGTGTATTAGAGATCTCTACTTCATAATAATAGTTTATAATTATTCAGTTTTTGTTCTACTCCAGTCAAGAGGATTCCAATCAAAAGGATCCTAATCAAGGGGATTATTATATCATTTTAATGAATTAATCACTTTCTTGTTATATAATGACCTTCTCTCTGTCTCTTGTGACAGTTTTTGGCTGAAAGTCTATTTTGTATGATATAAGAATAGCCACTCTTACTAGCTTTTGGTTATCATTTGCTTGGAATATATATTTCCCACCTTTTACTTTGAGTCTATGATTGTCCCTAAAGCTAAAATGTGTCGTTGTTGTTGTTTGTTGTAGTTGTTGTTGTTGTTGTTTTAGCAGCATATGGTTAGTCTTCTTCTTAATCTATTCAGCCAGTTTGTATCTTTTGATTGGGGAAGCTAATCCATTTACACTTAATTATTAATAGGTGAGAACTTATTACTGCCATTTTTAAGTTATTGTGTGGTTGTTTTGTAGTTCCTTTGTCCCTCTGTTGCTCTCTTTTTTTGTGATTTGATTATCTTTTGTAGCAATATGCTTTGATTCCTTTCTCTTTATGTTTTATATATCTACTACAGGTGTTTTGTTTGTATTTACCATGAGACTTCCATAAAACAACTTATAATCATCTATTTGAAGCTGATAGCAACTTATATTTGATCACATACAAAATCTCTACTCTTTTACTTCTCCTATATACACACTTCATGTTATTGGTGTCACAATTTACATCTTTTTATACTGTGTATCCATTAACAAATCATGTTATTACTTTTATAGTTTTGTCTTTTAATGTTTATACCAGAGTTGAAAGTGATTTACACACTATCATTAGAGTACTAGAGGTCTCTAGTATTTGACTATATATTTAACTTTATTGGCAAGTTTTATACTTTCATCTTTTCATGCTGCTAATCAACATCCTTTCGTTTCAGCTTAAAGAACTTTCTGTAGCATTTCATGCAAAGCAGGTATAGTGATGGTGAACACCCCTCAACATGTTTGTCTAGGAAAGTCTTTACCTCTTCTTTATTACTGAAGGATAGCTATTCTGAGTATAGTGTTCTTGATTGACATGTTGTTGTTGTTTTTTGATCTTCAGTACTTTGAATATGTCATCTTACTCTCTCTTTGCCTGTGAGGATTCTGCTGAGAAATTTGCTGACAGTCTTATGGGGATTCCCTTGAATGTGATGAGTTGCTTTGCTCTTGTTGCTCTCAAAATTCTTTGACTATTGACAATTGGATTATAATGGGTCTTAGTGTAGATCTTTGGAGTTCTTTGGACTTCATGAATCTGGATGTTGATTTCTCTCCCCTGATTCCGGAAGTTCCTTGCCATTATTTCTTTAAATAGGCTTTCTACCCCTTTCCCTCTCTTCTCCCTGGAATTCCCTAATGTGTTTATTGATTCACTTGTTGGAGTCCCATAAGTCACTTAGGCTTTCCTCACTTTTCGTCCTTTTTTTTTCTTTGTGCTTCCGACTGCATAATTTCAAATGATCTGTCTTTCTGTTCACTGTTTCTTTCTTCTGTTTGATTAGGTCTGCTTTTGAACTCCTCTAGTGAATCTTTCAGTTCAATTTTTGTATTCTCCAGCTTCAGTAATTCTATTGGGTTCTTTTTGATAGTCTCTATCTCTTTATTTAACTTCTCATTTTGTTCTTGTATCTTTTTCCTAATTTTATTTAGCTATCTCTCAGTGTTCTCTTGTAACTCACTGGGCTTCTTTAAGACATTTATTTTGCATTTTTTTGTCAGTTAATTCAGGGATCTCTGTTTCTTTCAGGATGATTATTGGAGATGACTCTTTGTGTTCCTTGTAGATTTTCTTTGTGATCTGTACATTTGAAGTAGCAGCTACCTTTCCCAGTCTTTATAGACTAGTTTTGATGAGTAGAGACCTTTACCAGTTCATGGTGCTTAATATGAGACAAGATAGAGACAAACACCTTGGGGAGCACAATCTAAGACTGGGGGCAAGGCCCTTTACACTTCTTTCTTTGCCTTCTCAAGGAAAAGCCTCAGTTCTATGTTTTTTTCTTATTATACAGAGCAGTGCCAGCTGCAAAGGGATGCCTGCTCCTTTTATTTTTTGCTAACTATCCCTCAGAACCAAGTTCTAATGGTCGTACAAGGCTCAGTACAAGGTGAAATAGAAACTGGCTTCACAGAGGGAACTCTGAAATGCTGAGAATAAGGCCCCCTTCATTCCCTTTCCTCCCTCATCTAAGAATAACCTCAGTTCTGCCCCTATTCCTAATCTTGCAAGGCAGCTCCAACTACAAGGAGTTTCCCTCCTCATTTCTTTGCTCCTACCCATCCCTGGGAACGAAGTTCTACAGGTGCGTCAGTACACAGTATGAGGCAATATAGGAACTGACCCAACAGAGGGTTCTCTGAGAGGCCAGAGGCCAGGAAGCCAGATGCACACTCCAATCTCACTTTCTGTGGCACAGGAGAAATCATGAGCTGAAGCAGTCCTCTCAGTGTTGAGCTAAGCCAGTCTGGGGGAAGTACTGATATGACATTCTGATGTGAAATTGCACTTTTTACCCATGCAAATGCAACTGCTTTAAGTTTGGGATCCTCTAGGGTGCCTCTACTTCTTAGCTACAATCTGAATATATTTTCAAGGTATTTTGGTTCCAACATTGTTTTATCAGTATTTCTGTGGAAGAATGAGAGGTAGAGTTTTCCACTCTGCCATCTTGCTGACTTCACCCCTATTATTTGTTAAGACATTAATTTTACTTGAAAAAAAATATGCCATTTGGACTGGCTGATAGACAAAGTATTAAGATATGCACCCCTCAGTAACTTGGCATTTCTAACATGCCTGTGGGTCTATAGCTATTTAATTACATTTACTTGTTACTTTAGGCTTCAGCCTTCTTGATTAGGTTAGGATACATCAGATTATTTGAGCTGAATAGTGCCTCTTATTTTGACAGAAGAATGTCTCTTTTGTTTTAATTCAGTGATATATTTTCAGGGGCAGATCTTTAAAATAACTCTTCTAAAACTTGTAATATTTTTAGTATTGGACTTAGATAAGTTACTTAACTGGGCCTCAGTTGTATCATCTGCAAAATGAGGCAACAGGATTTAACATGGCCTCTAGTTAATTTGAGCTCTAAAATTGTGCAATCTCATTTTTCATTTCATTTCAACATTTGTTAATGAATGGAATACTTACATAATGTAAATCAATGAGGTAGAACCTGGGTGGATACAGAGATGAATGTGATTTCTTCACGCAAATAGCTCATAATTTGATGCCTTCAAAATTGAGATGTGTATTCCCCAACACATCCTAGTTCCTTATGTTTGACATGTCATTTATAAATAAGGGTATATTATTTATTTTTGAAGTGGAAGAAATTTATTTCTTTGTTACTATTTTTCGTCTCTAGATTTGGAGAAACAAAAATGTGGTCTAAACTATCATTTTAACAATATTGTGCATTTGTATTTCACCTTCATTGCAAAGCATTTAGAAGATTCTGGAATCATTTTCTTATCCATCCCTAAAGTAGCCCAGTGCAAGTAGAAAAGGACAGTTATTCCTCTTTTGGTGATTAGAAAACTGGACCCTGATTTTTCTGGAGTTATATGATATGCCACTGAATGAGAACAGGTAAAAATCCAGGAACTCTCCTTTCAAGACTGCCCAGCCAGGTTCCTTTGTATGTTACAGTTTCTTTTGGTAGGTTCTGCAGAGCCTGATTCCTAGATCATCTTTCAAACCAAATTCTTTCTTATTCCCTATCCAAACAGCAGCATAGCCATTGATGATTTCAGATATATCAACAGGAAAAAAAAATTGTAGTGAAGGAATGGAATGTATGCAGCAAGAAATGTGCTGTGCAAGCTGTGATACAGTGTACAATGTTTCAGTCTTTAGTTGGAATTAAAATTAGAAGTTGAAAAAACTTGGAGACTCCTCCATCAATCTAATCTAGAAACATTTGACTGTAGGCCCAGCAGCCCATAATGAAACCTGCCCTTTTGCTAGGTGAGAACATCATTCTGAACATGCCACCTTGGAAACTTTGCGTCAGTTCTTGGTATCACTAGAATTTTCCTATCCTGCTTTTGAGAAGAGTCAGTGTGAGAACAAATATACTTCTTTTTACAAATCTTGAAAGTAGATCCTTAGAAATAGGTGATTACATTTTCTTCATAACCTAAATCTTTCTATGTAGTAAAAAAAGTCATATTCATGTTTGGTCTCATAGTTCCTTAGTCAAAAAATTTGCATCTAAAAGCCTAGGAAAATGTTTGGCCTGCACAGTTGAATGTTTAAACAGGCGCGCACTGCACTGGTCTGGCTCAAGAAAGGTAGTCTCCTCCACTTGGAAACCCTGATATTAAGAGAATGATTCTTGTGCCAGCTTTCAGGAAAGCTTGTGAAGGAAAAGTTCAGGTGATTCTTAAGTCTTATTACCTGATTATCAGCCCACGTGCCTCCCTTCTATTCTGTATTCTCATGAAGAAATTGATTTAATAGATTCAAGATATTATTAAATACGTTCTGCATTAATATTATATGTCCTCTTTGAATCCAAGTGGCAATACAATAGAATTTCATTTTATAAATAACACCTTTAAAGCTAACACCACAGGGCACAGTACAAAAGAATCAAAATAGAACACAAATGCTGTAATCAAATGCAGACCCCAGGAAGGCTGATTAAAAAGGCATGTTGCTGCTAAGAACAGCCGACAGGGTAAGTATAGTGGGTCATAGCAGAAAAGCCAGCAGAACAGAAGGGCAAACTAAAATAAAATGGACTTGCCTGCCTGAATCACATGGACTTATGACACTCCTTTGTCTTCATCTCTTTTTGAACTCAGGAATTGCAGGGGAGAGGGGGGTGTGTATGTGTGTTGGAGGAGAGAACTAAACATAGGGTCATTAAGTTTATCCTCAGTACTCACGCATAGCACAAACAAAAGGAAATCATAAGGATAACCACCTGCGGCTGGCAGAGATGCCGACTGTGATTGTGAGACAACCCAACATGGCTTGCTTTGCTGGTTACCACTGGCTTTCAGAAAACACAACTGTGAGTAGACCCCTTCCATAATGGTGAGAACAGATAGTGCTGATGGCCAGGCCTAGGTAAAAACGGATGAATGGTGAGAAAGGTGTTCTGTGGTCCTGACCTCAGTATAGTCTACTCTCCACAGGACTCTCCTCACCCAGTTAGCTTTTCTGCTCTATGCCTCTCACAACCACACTCCTTGCTAATGTCAGGTGTTTGTGGTTTTAAACCCTACCTCTAATTATAGAGCAAAAGCACCTGTTCCCTTCTTAAGGGAATTAGGCAAAAGTAGGGGAGGTATTTTGGAATATACTCTCTCCCTATATGTAAAACTAGTTCTAACAATGATCACAATATCATAGTTTACCAAATTGGTCATTTATTGATGTTTCTCTATTTAATATTAAAAGTAGAACAATATAGGACCAGAATCATAAGAAAAAATTTCTAAATATGTATTTTTCTGAAAAACAGTAACCTATATTTGGCCAGGCACGTGGTTCATGCCTATAATCCCAGCACTTTGGGAGGCCGAGGCAGGCGGATCACGAGGTCAGGAGTTCAAGACCAGCCTGACCAATATGGTGAAACCCCGTCTCTACTAAAAATACAAAAATTAGCTGGGCGTGGTGGCACGTGCCTGTAATCCCAGCTACTCGAGAGGCTGAGGCAGGAGAATTGCTTGAACCCGGAAGGCGGAGGTTGCAGTGAGCCAAGATTGCACCACTGCACTCCAGCCTGGGCAACAGAGCAAGACTCCATCTCAAAAAAAAAAAAAAAAAAAAAAAAAGAATAACCTCTTTAAGAGCCACCCCACCCCTCCATAAAAATGTCATAGAAGAAGCAAAGATGAGTTCTAGAGTTAATTAAAAGGAAAAGGAAAGAGAAAGGAAAAATGATAATTGAGGCAATTTTTACCTCTCAAAGCTTTTGGTTGTTTGTAATGACTCTCCTGAATACCCACTTAGTTGAGATTCTGGTGTGAGATCACTGATGCATACATTTAGGTCAATAGCTTAGTACTTCTGTATATTTTTTTCTTAAGTAAATTATAAACATGTAATTAAAATGTATGTGGGCAGCACTTGGGGGAAAAGGTTATGTACATATACTAGTACTGTCACTTTAAAATACTCTATTACAGGTATTTACTGGCCTCTTATTTTTCTTAATTATGACAGTATTTGCTTAACTATTCAAAGGGAGTTGGTTTATTAGTAAATGTGAACAGTAGTGCAATCAGTTGAAAATACTGGATTATAATCTCTAATGTGAGTTATTTCATGAAGTGTGTGAGCAAATAATAATATCTGTGCCAGTTACCAATGTATTACCTCCCGTTGCCTCCTTCCAAATGTAGTCCTTCTTGCCTGCTCTGCAAAAATGTAATTGGATTCTTTAAATATTTTTTCTTTGCTAGCTGGTATGAGGGTGCTTTGTCAGTAGAGAAGGTAGGGAGACGTTGCAGAAAGAAGAAATTTTCCTTCCTGGTTGTCATGCACTACTTTGGCAGCCTCCTGCAATGTGCACGATTTCTCCAGAGCCTGGCTTCTACAACGTAAGCAACTTTTACAGCATCTAGCTCCTGCAGCAAATGCAGCTAACCCGGTACCCAGCAGCTGAAGCACAGGTAGCTTCTCCAGTATGTGGCAGGTAGCAGCTACCCCTAGCACCCACCATACACACACACGTACATACACATGTGTACACACACATTGGGCAATTTATAGCAGAGTGCCCCAGATGAGATACATCCCTGTAAATAGCTTTCATTAGCACCCTGGAGTGCAGGTTCTACTGATGCAGCTCCCCAGCAACTTCTCTACCATTCAATGAGTTATGGCTGTGTGTTGTCCAACAAGGTCTGGATCCTGGTCCAGGGGTCCAGGAGATTTTTGTCTTGAGTCCTACTACGTCTAGATCTCAGTCCAGGGATGGAGGAAACTCTTCCTTCGATATGCTATCTTAGCCCTGCAAATAATGGCTGTTCCTTACATTTGTTATTCTTCTATTCTTTTTTATTTTTTAAGACAAGGTCTCGCTTTGTCACCCAGGCTGGAATGCAGTGGCATGAACACAGCTCACTGCAGCCTCAACCTCCTGGAATCAAGCGATCCTCTCACCTCAGCCCCACAAGTAGCTGGGACTGCAGGCACACACCATCATGCTCGACTAATATATTGTAGAAACAGCATTTCACCATTTTTCCCAAACTAGTCTTCAGCTCGTAGGCTGAAGACCCACCTCGGCCCTAAGTGCTAGGATTACAGGCATGAGCCCCTGCGCCTGGCCCATGTTATTCTTATATTCTTTAAAGTATTCTTTACTTCTTACTAGCTACTCTTATTACTTTAATCCCCTGTTATTATTAATAATTTAAACTAACTTTCTATTCAAATTGCTATATGGTCTCTCTCTCCAAACAGGCCCTGACTGACACATATCCAAAGAATATTAAAATAATCTATATTCTTTGGGAGTAGGAGAAGGTAAATATGATAAGTTATCTTTTTATAGAACAGATTAGTATTGATACAATGTGCCTTATCTAGGGCTGGCTATTAGATGGACAGAAAGTTTTGAGAATTTGCTGCTACACTGAAAAGTGCTACAATAGTAATAATAATATGGTGCTATATCTTAGTCTAACTGTACATACAGTTTAAATATCAAATTTTTAAATATTTTACATGATTTTGCTGAGACTTTTTAAAAATGTAAGCTGTAGTGAAGCAAACAACAAAGGCTGGACTAAAAAATAATTTGTTGACCCTGAAAAGATGTTGCAAAATAATAATTCTATAATGTGAATTGTAGATTATTAATGCTAGGATAATGATAGCCATCATTTATTGAGAACTCAGAAAGTCCTCAGCACTTTATATTAATTTATTGGATCCTCATATTAATTAATAGAAGTGGATATTATTATCATCCCTATTTTACAAATGGGGAAAGAAAGACTTGGTAAGGTTAAGGAACTGGCTTGAGGTGATATATATAATAAATTTCAGAGCCAAAATTTGAACCTAGATCTGCCTATGAGCCCTGAATCTTAACCACTGCCCCCTGCTTCCAGAATACTGACACTGAAGCAAATGGCAAGTCATTGGTGAAAACAAACCCAGGATACTTGTTTTTGTTGGTTTTCATCAAAGATCCAGAAAAAGAAACTCTGAAGTATCCCGAGAATGTATAGCACACCCTGAGATATTTCTGAGATAGCTAACCTATTATTTTTTTTAACAAAATATGAACAAACTGGATGAACATGGTGATCAAATCCCCAGAACCAAACTGTTAACAGTGTATCAAAACCTAGCAGCCTTTATTCAGAGCTGAATTGAAGGCAGATGAAATATTAACAGCAGTTCTAGCAGCATAAAATGAAATATGAGATCCTGTATCAGAAATTATTAGTAACCTGTTAAAAGAAATGCTGAAAAATGGCAGTTACCAAATTAAAACTGGGAAACAGAGCCCAAATGGGAAATTTCAAAAAGTTTGGAGGAAAATAAATGACAGATTGTCCTCTTGGCTCTTATTAGTATGCCATCCTAAATCCTACTTGCCAATGGATGGTGGAGGTGAAATAAGAACTGCATTGCTGCCGGTGCTGGTCCTCAGATTTGTAGTCCTAAGTGTCTGTGATGGTGTCTGGGATTAATTGGAAAAGTAGTTGGAAGTTGGTAGCATTTTAGCTTTACCTAAGTTAAAGAGTCTGGAGACTCTTATTATGAAAGGCTTTCTCTCATTTGTGAATTGGCCCCTTTGCTCCACTTTTGGATGGCTGGCTTCCTCCATGCCCTGCTACACTAAATATTCTACATGGGAAAGCTATTTTCCTTAAACACCTTCAAATTTAAAGCATCTATTTGGATATGTTCGTGTTTATGACTCAAAATATCTAGCATCAAATAAAAAAAGAGAGAGATTACAAATACAAAATACCAAGTAGTAAATGAAGGACATATTTTTCCATTAGTAACTGAGAGCATAGAGATTACTATAAGCAGAGTTGTTGAGCAGTTGATGCCAAAGGGAGAAAAAAAAGGAAATGAGCTATAGAACCATAGAATCTTAGTGTTGGCAGAGACTTTGGAGTCTATGCAGTCCTACCCTATCATTTTTCAATGAAGAGACTGAGACATGGGGAGTTAAGGGACTTGACTTGCCCAAGACACATAGTTGTTTACTGGCAGACAGGCCAAAAACATTTCCCAACTCCCAGCCCGGAACTCTGCAGTTCAGCATGCTACTGCCGTCCTCTGCTGAAAATTAACACTAACTCAGCCTGGAACATAGAAGAATTCAGCATCTGTGGGGAGTGAAAGAAAAGATTAATTTAGAGCTGGAAATCACTCTGGGAAAAGAAAAGAGAAAACGGATGATTTGTCATTGTGACTTGTTGGTCAAGGTTGTATAAGATATTTTGTGTCAGTTACTCCCCGTGCATTCCTACAAAATACATTGAAATTATTTTGTTATAATTCCCCAGGGTCTATATTTATATGTACATGTTTTATTTGCTTGGTGAATTCTCCATGTACAAGTCATCTCCAGGTGTAGATTGGTTTGTGGATGGCATTGCTATTGAACCTTGTCATTTGCATGGGTCTGACTTTCCTTCTCTAGCAGTAAAGTATGCTCCAGGGGAATGTTCTTCATGGGATACTCCTAACTGAGGGTCAGAAGTAGGCTTAAGATGTAAGAATTATCTTCTATTAACCGTTGTATTCTGATAACCTCATGGAAAACTTGGGCCATATGTAGGACTTTTAATCAGGCTAATGAATTAGGTAAAATAATTTTCTTTATTTGGAAGCACAGAGTAATTTGAAGTAAACCAGTAGCAAATAAGATACAATAAAAATGTCCCAATAGGATCCCCGGTGAAATAGCATTCTAGCAGTATAGATCTTCTAGTTTAGTCGAATATTTTTCAGAACAGAGCAACCAGAAATGAGAGAATCAGATAATATGATGAAAACTACAGATGGAATGCTTTGCACGAAAAGTGATTATATACAAGAGAGGGCTTAGGAGTGGGTAGGAGTAGAGTTGGAAAAGAGTGGGTAACTGAAATAAGAGAAGATAATGCTTGACCAGGTCTAGTAAAATATTCCCTGCCACAACCACTATTCCATGAAGAGACTGAGCCAAGAGGCCTGAATAAACTAACCTTAAGTTCAGAGTTGCCATTATTGTGGGAGGCATCAGGGAGAGCACATCCGGATTTGTGTTACACAGTAATCACTGCTGGGTGTCAGCATTCATCAGCCAGATGGTCAGACCCACAATTAATCAATTAGGCTGCGATGATCAACTGGACTACGTTTTCCCCTTTGGTAAAAAGCCCTCATCATGCGGTTAAGGCCAATAACACTTTTATCCTGTTGCTTTTGGAGAAGCTTCTAAAAATTCCTCTTTTCTTTTTTGGGCCTGTAGTTACTGGACAACTGTTAGGCTCCAAGTTGCTTTGACAACATAGATACCCAAATTCAAGGATTTCACATAATAGATTTTCAACATCCTGTGTCTTCAAGTATAATGTTTAACATACCCAGACAGAAATAATCTTTTTAAAGCAGCAGTGTAAGCAGTGTTACTCAACTGATTTTACTAGAGTCTTCATATTGATTCCACTCAATCCAGTGGAACAACACTGGAGGGGATTCTTTCACTGGGTACTTATAAAGATGATACGATATGATAATCAAATAATATGAATAATAAGCAATTTACTGAATGTTCACCATGTGACAGGTACTGCTGTGATAAGGGTTAATGAGCATTGATTCAGTGCTTACAATGATTCCATGAGGATGATAATATTATTTCCATTTCAAAGAGAGAGAAACTGAGGCTAGAAAGCTCATTTGCCCAAGATTAAACAGTTAGTAAATATGTGTTGAGATGACTTAATACTCTCTAAAATGAAAGCTGAAAGTTTATTTTACATTTTCTTACCCATATACATCTGTGCATCTCTGAGGGACAACATTTAGGAATATGTGGTGGGTCCTCATTATTCCTCTTAAAAGGACTTTAAAGAAACATTTTACTAGTGTTCCCGAAGTCTGTTGCTCTCCTGTTTTTCATGCTGTTTTATTCTACATCATGTGACTTGAGATTGCTTTCTTCCTTCTTTATGGCCATTACTACCATTTCCTGTTAATTATCAGTCTCCACCTTGGCATCTTCATCTAGATATGGTTTCTCTAAGTCTGTTCAGATACCAAGACTTTTTTTTATCAGTTGACTTATAGAGCAATGTGAGTCCTCTGTAACAAAATGTCTATCACTAATTTTTTTATGTTGAACCTTGTTTTTCTATCTATTTTATTTTCCCTCTCCCCTTGCTATATTACAATACTACTGCAGAGGGAGAAGTGTTTGAAGTCCTATTAGTGGGAGCATCACTTCTTGATGGAGGTCTAATGGAGGTCTATGCTGGCCCCATTGAGTAGAAATATGGTCACAGTGTCATAGTTCCTCTATGTTTTCTCATTAACTGGTATTTCTCTTTTCTCTAAGCTCTTCTCTACCCCCACCCAAGCTCAATTTAAAGAGTACTCCTCTTTAACCATTTCATACAGGCTATATACAGACACTATTAACCCAAATGTATACCTTTGAGATATCAGACTCATATTATTTTATGAAATATGAGGCTTTTCTTGCTATTTAACTGCAGTGCTTTGCATTTTATTTGTTTTGCTACTTACTGAATTGGGAAAACAGTACCAAAATACTAGGATAGTATATAGGAAATCACCATTTCTTAATTCAAGTTTGGGAGCATGTGGAAGAAAAGATATTTCAGAAACCTTAATGAGCATCTTTTATCCTCCAGGGCTCTACCAGTGCCCTCTTTTTCTGACTGTGGTACTGTGTTGTGTCCTTGCTATGTTTGGTAGGCAGCTTTTTTTTTTTTCTCTTGATGCTTCTTTTTTTACAGTCCTACAATCTTCACCCCAGAGCTGATGAGGTGCTTTCATTTTGACCTGCAGTATTTCTGTGTATTGCAGAACAGAGCCCTGCCATCTAGACTGCCTTTCTGCTTCATTTTGCTCCTGACCTAAACCCCCCTGCTATTCCAGGCCTGGCCTCTCATGACCAGAGACTGCTGACTCATCCTGGCCTGTGCCAAGCTGTGCAGTCGCTTAGTGATGTGGACAGGAGTCGAAGGACTAGAATGAGATCACTGAACTCATTTCACTTGTTGCTTACGGTACAGTCCAGCATGAGCTGGAAATGTAGGAACCTCAGCCTCCCGAGCAGAAAGAGTAAGTAGATAAAACACACCGCATCACCAAGTCCTCAACAAGCAGTAGTCGGGTGGTGGGTGGGGGCTCGCTCTATCATGGCCGTGGCTAGGGCATTCTGGTTCATCAGGAGTTTTCCTTTGTCCTCTCTTCTTCCTCTTCTCCACAGTCGTACCCTTCCCCCCTTCCCTAAACTTCCCTTCTGAAAATGTCTGGATGGTACAGCAGTGATCTGGGCAGAAATGAAATTTGGCTAATAAGCAGCCTCTGCACAAAATTCTGGAACAGTGACACTGTTGAAATTGCTTAGTTTAGTTTGTCTACTGGGAACTCACATGAACTTCCCAACAGAATTCAAGGGGATGAAATCTTTCTTGTTCTGTTTTGTTCTCCTTTCCTTTTTGATTCTCTTTTTCTTTCTGTTTTGAGGGAGGTAGTTTCAGGAGACATGGCTGCATTCTGGTGTGGTGTAAAGTTTTCCGTCGGGAGACAATAATGTACATTCCTCTGGCAGGACGGGATGGGTTTTTTTTTTTTTGTTTCTCTTACTGTTGTTTATTTATAAGACATTTCCTCCCAGTTAGTGGAAGTTAGATCGTAAGAGGCTCCAGTGATTTTCCTTCCACCTCCCCTCCCTAATTTCTGTGCTTCAGCACTCTGGAACACTGTGAACTCGACAAACTAATCAGAGCAGGGAGCTTAACAGCCAGGCCTGGACACCCTCAAGAGACTGTGTGCTGATTCTCAGTCGTCACTCCTTGGATCAGGAACCACAGTCCTGGTGAGTGGTGAGGTTCCAGAATTTGATGTGTCAAGGATTTTATTCTTGGTGTCTCTAAGGCAAGCAGGAAATAAAGGGTGTTTTTAAAACAAACAAACAAAAAATACAATTAAAGAAATACTACCAAACAGTCAAATGGAATGATGAAGATTTTTAGCGGGCACAACTGAGAGCACTCTACGGACAATGGCAGAGCCTTGAGGCTATGCTCAGGAGCAGCCTGCAGGCATAGGTTTCATACTGCCACCGATGGATGTCAGCCTTGACGTGCCTAGCAAACATGCTTGTGGGGGGAGGAAGATAGGTGAGTGGGGGCAGGGAGGTAGTATTCAGGGAGGTAGATGGAGGAAGTGAAAGTGGAATTAATTGTTCATTTGGAGTTTCACTCCGCCAGCTTTCCATGCATTTCTGTTCTGAGCATTTACATTATGCTCACAGTACTTACATGCCTGGCTAAACAGGAGAGAATATCTATAGTGGATGTAGAGCAAACATTCTTGCTAATACTGTTCTAAAGATCACTTTGCTAACAACTGGTTGCTTTTAAATGTTAGGGAACCTCCCCACACCCGACCTTTGGAAAATATGATTTGTCACACCCTCTTCTTTATTCTTCTGCGTTCATAGTATCAAGAAGAAGAATGCAATGAGAATCCTTATTTGGTTCCCGGGAAATTTATCATCCTGCCACAGGAAAACTAAATGACTGTCCTCACAGTATTGAACCCAAATATAGTATTGTCCTCAATATAAGGGACACTGATTGAGTGTGCTCTGGGAAGTTGTCGAAGGAATGGAGTGGGGATGGTTGCATCCTGTCTGATGTGAGACTAGCAGAGGAGTCCACGGACCAGCTTTCGTAGCCAAAATGTGCCTTCCACATCCTTAATAACTCATACTCTCCCTAAAAGTAGAATTCCTGTTGGAATGTGTTTTTATCCTTTACCATCAGGTCCCTGCCTAGTTTCTTTTCTAGAGGTCTTCCATCTTACTGGGTTTTCTCATCTTCTTTCTATTTCAAGAATCTGGCATGTTCATTAAGCGTGGAAAAAACAAAAGACGAAACAAAAACCAAAAAAACATGGTGGCCATAAAAGCATTCGATTGTGTGGCAGCATCTGAAGTGAATTGCTTTTTGGAAAAAGGGGGAGTCTTTGATGTCGCCAATATGGTTCTCATAGGCTGAAACTTCCAGGAATCACAACCCAGCCCAAGGGGCATTTACTCGATGTTCTTAAATTTTAGGAAAGAGATGTTATTTTATTGTTTTGGTTGTCCTTGCTATTAACACGTTGCCAGTAGATTTCTCCTAGAAGTTTAAAATGCTTTAGCAATGGATGATTTTACATTTAACCAGATGTGTATTGTATGTGCCTGTTGCATGTACTCTTGTCCAAGTAGGTACAGCGATCCAGCATATTACATTGGTACTCAGCTTTGGAATTTTGTTTGCTATACTTAGTGATTCAGATTCTTAACCACAGAACTCATACATGCTCATATATCCCAAGTTTCCTATAGAGACTTACCCCTGCTACAGCCTTATCAGGTTTGTCAGTGGCCTCTAGGACAGAGTCAGCTTCCTATCACAATTCCTATAGTTTGTGAGGCACATTAAATTCCTCAGCTATCATTGTGATAGGAAATAGTCTCAGAGTTTTATTAGGACTAGTATGGTAAAAGTTTAATGTTATATTAATAGTAAAGTTTGCCTATTGTAGTTAGCTCATGTTAGTTAGGACTATACTATTGATATATGTAATATTTCTTGGGTAATTTTCATTAGTTATCTTGTTTTCTAAAGAAAAAAGTTGAAAGGGAAATGGTGTTTACAATACGTTATAAAAAATGTAACTAGCTCTTAGGCCATTACCACCAAGACCTACATAGGAGGTTAACATTCCTCAGTTAATATTCAAACTGCCCAGACTCCCAGGAAAACTGTCTCGTAGTCTCTGGTAGGGATGTCTGTTAGAACTGCATTGAAGGCAAGCTAGATCTCTAACACTTTGAAAGCATGTTATTATTGACTGCATATGACATTATATAAGCAACTTTAAGCAGAGAATGGGTGACAACAAATATTTAAGAGTATTGCCAAGTCATGACATTTAAAAAAATATAATCTGCCAGAGAGGTTTTTCTTATACTTGCTAAGACCTGGAGTTCCAAGTGGCTGTGGAAGAATTTCATGACTAACTTGAAATATATAAGAAGTCAGAATTTGATTAGTGTACCTCTGATACAAAGGCAAGGCAATGATGTATTTCTTTGTGCTTCAGTGGCTGTATTAATATTACCTATTTTTTCAATACCTTGATTATAAGCCTTCACAATGTACTATCAATAACTCAATTTCCTAGTGCTCACCTGGAAATTCTAATTTCATTAAATTAATGAGGATGCAAGTTGTGAAATGTATATTTTCTTGTGTGCATATTTTAGCTGTAAGTACTTCCTATATGCTATATTCATTTAATTAGGCAGTCGCAAATATACACAAATGAAATTGCTAAATAACAATTGTCATTACCCCAATAAGAAATTGTTCTTTCTTATTTGTATAGAAATGGCTTTTAGTATTTATGTGATTCCCCTAAGAAAGACAAATATTTTAAAAACTTAAAAAGGAGTTGATTGCTTGTATCATATGATTGTATATGTATGTTAGCTTATAAATGCCTACATATACGCACAACCATATATTTATATTCAACTATTAAAAATATGACCAAATTCTAGCCAGGCTTACTTGCCTTTGATTTCAGTCAAATGTTTTGGTCATAATGACCATAAATGAAATGTAGCTGACTTTTTATCACACTGACAACACCGAAAGTTTACACAAATATTTATGAACAGTATTTGCAAAAAGAAAGATGTAGTTAGCTGATAAGTTTGGTAATTATCCTTCAGCAAGTATACATGTTAGATTAGCAACCTAAATTCTGTTATGTACAACTTCAAAATATTAATTGCTATATATATAAAAGTTTAAAATTAAGTAGAAAGAAATTAATTGTTATTATCTTAAAATTGAGCGTATGTTTAATGAATTCATTTTACTTTATAAGACTGAGTACATATACAAATGATCCCATTTATTCTAGTTTCTCAGCTATTTTACTGTTTTTTAAATATTTCGATGCTGTATTTACATATTAGCATCAGCAACCATAATTTTTCTGATACCTTTTCAAGATCAGCCAAATCATATCCTTGACAAGTCACTTTTTCTCTGAAGTTTTCCATAAAACCCAAATTAAAAGTGATCTGACATTGGTAGCATTTTACAAATCTATCTTCATTTAGCATTTATATATGTTTTTAAGTTGAAGTTTTTCCTATATATGAAACTGCAAGTGGTTAGAGGGCAGGTTTTGTGTTTTAGGTTTGTTAATTTCTCTCCCAACCAGTGTCAGATTGGCTCAGTCTGAGTGGAGGATCAATGAATAGGTGATGAATGAATGGATATCTACATGTCAGTGCATTGACAGTGAATACATCTTGCTTATCATAGTGAAAGAAACAGCAGGACACAGTGGCTCATGCCTATAATCCCAGCACTTTGGGAGGCCGAGGCGGGCGGATCACCTGAGGTCGGGAGTTCGAGACCAGCCTGACAAACATGAAGAAACCCCCTCTCTACTAAAAATATAACATTAGCCGGGCATGGTGGTGCATGCCTGTAATCCCAGCTGCTCAGGAGGCTGAGGCAGGAGAATCGCTAGAACCTAGGAGGTGGAGGTTGCAGTGAGCCAAAGTCGCGCCATTGCACTCCAGCCTGGGCAACGAGAGCGAAACTCCATCTCAAAAAAAAAAAAAAAAAAAAAAAAAAAAAAGAAACATGTCCATGTCTAGAACACAAATTGGTAGAGTCTTCTATATCTGAGCCTCCTTAACTCCCATGTTAGATCTTCCAACTATCTGACAGCATTTCCAACCATTTACTAAGATTGCTAAGGTTCCCCACAATGCTTGGGTAATTTCTGATGGAACATGGGATCTTCAATTTGCAGTAGTTCCATTCATTTTCCTGGACTTATGAGGGTGACCGAATATCCAGCTTGGTCAGCTCATTTAGTCAGAAAGTACCAGACTTACCTATAATGCATCATATTAACCAACATTCTCTCCAGCTTGTCGACACTTGTTCTTCCTTTCCTCAAACTTCCACATCTGTGGAGGTCAGGCTGATGTCAGTTATGGAAAGGCATGAAGACTGGCTATGGATGCCCTGTGAACTAGACAGGAGAGAGGCGGGGCAGACATACAGCACAATAAAGAGCAGGGGCGCGAAGACTGGCAGCCAAATCATTTGCACTGTCTTAACAAGCACTAATTAAATGCCCTGTTTGAGGTAAATAACAGCTGAAAATAGCCAAGTGCAGTTGTTTCTCATCAATGAGTAGAGAAATTGGTGGAATCGCTTAGTGCTGTTTCACTCATTAAGCTGCAGCACACTAAGCCTTCTTCAGACGAGAGGGGCATCAAGGCATCAAGTCGAGCTAGCCTCTAAAGTACCATTTGCTAAATTCCCATTCTAGCACCCTAGATGGTATTCTGCTGACAAGAATCACATCCAGAGAGTAACTGCATATACTACAAACTGACCCTAATAAACTATTTTTTAAAACCCAATATATTGTGTATAATAAAACATGCTTTAATCTTATCCATTTTCAATTGTCAATCCAACTTAGCAACCCCCAAACTATATCTAATTCTGTCCCCTAAACCAATTTTTTTCCTGGAGTTTATATATATGTGGAATATTCCTTTTCATCTCTTTATTTTCCCTGCTCACTCTCTAGTAGACTGAATTCCTAGATGTAAGCAGCCACAGAAAGAAAAGTGATTCACATAATGGATAATTAACCCTTGAACAATGGAAAGTTAACTCTCCATAGAAATGCCAAAAACTGAAATGTTTTGTTATTGAATTTATTCTCCTTTGGGAGTTAACACTAATGGAGAACATCTCCATTAGTACAAACCTGGCACCAAACAACCTGTTCATCCTTAAGCTATGAATGCTGCACTCACCTTCCAGTTCATTCTGGCAGGATTTGTAACACAGTGTCCTCTTGGGTAGTCATGTACAAACCACTCCGAAGGGCAAAATTATATGAGTGCCTAATCCACTTGTGAAAATGAAAGAAAGGGGATCTTTTTTATGAAAAACATCTAATATGGAAAGACATAAATTGTAATAAAAAGTGTTAGCACCTTGCACCTCCTGCTAATTGCATTCCTAGTCAAGAGGAAACAAAATTGTATAACAAATGTTAGAGGTACATCATGAACAAAGTGCAAAGAATTGTCTGTTCCTTTCAATAGTGAATTGAAAAAGAGTAGCAAACCTGTTTAAGCTATGTATAGTAGCTTTAATTTTGGCTCCTAATCTTTCTGGGACTCATCTATTTCATTTGTCTAATGAAGATAATAGTAACCCATTCAACTTACTGTACACAGACTGTACTGTACACAGACTGTTTCTTCATTATATTCATTAAACAGGGATTTAAAATTAATTCATTCATTCACCCATTTATTTTTTAGTTTAAGAAATATTTTTGGGCCAGATGCAATGGCTTACACTTACAATCCCAGCGCTTTGAAAGGCCGAGGCAGGAGGATCCCTTGAGCCCAGGAGTTTGAGACCAGTCTGGGTAACATAGCAAGATCTCATCTCTTCTAAAATTTTTAAAAAGTAGCCAGGCATGATGGCACATACCTGTAGTCCCAACTACTGAGGAGGCTGAGATGGGAGGATCCCTTATCCCTTGAGTCCAGGAGTTTGAGCTTGCATTGAGCTATGATTGCACCACTATACTCCAGCCTGGGCAACAGAGCAAGACTGTGTCTCAAAAAACAAACAAAAAAAGAAGAAGAAAGAAACGTTTTTGAATCTCTACTCTGTGTCAGTTATAGATTGATTCATTTATTAATAAATATTTATTGAAGCATTCATATTATGTACGCAACACTATTCCAGGGGTTGGGGATACTGCAGTAGATTAAAAAAAAACAGAAATCTTTGTTCTCCTAGTACTTACTTTCTAGATAGGAGAGACAGAAGAGAAAAAATATATATGTAAAATATGTGGCATTTTATGATATGTGCTATGGAGAAAATTTAAAGAGGGGAAAGAGTGTGTACATGTGTGTTTGTGTCAGGGATAAGTTTGCAATTTTAAATAGGGTGGAGAGGTAGAGAGGGAAATCTTCATTGGGGGACAGTATTTGAGAAAAGACCTCAATGAAAGTGAAGAAGCAAGTTTTGTGGATATCTAAGCAAAAGCATTTTCAACAGTGGAACCATCAAGTGCAAAGGCCTTGGACATGAATGTATCTGGAAAGTTTGAGTGATAACAAGGAAGTCTGTGTGGCAGAATCTGAGTGGGTAAGCATGAGACCAGTAGGAGATGAAGTAAGGGAGACAAGGGTGTCTGATCACATGGGCCCTAATATGCTGTTGTGAGGGCATTGGCTTTGTCATTTATAATACAAAGATGAATACAACATGGTCTCAAGTTGCTCACTAGAGGAGAGGCAGATAGGGAAACAAGTTGGGGTAGTATCATTATGCTAAGTGCCGTGACTGAAGGATGTTCAAGGAACCATGGAGGCACAAAATAGTGAGTGTTCGGCTGAACGTATCTTGGAGTGGGGGATCAGAGGAAGTTTCACAGAAGAGCTGATAAATCCATGCTGGGACTTGAAGGATTTTCCCAGATGGTCAGAGGGAGGAAGAGCATTCAGTAAGGGGGCCAGCAGGGGCAAAGGCAGTTAACTAGAAATAGCATGGCAGAACTGGGGAACACTATCACTGATGTGTAGTAGGGGAGTACAGAGAAACGATGCTGTAGATGCAGGCAGGGAACAATCATGTTGGACCCTGATTGCCATGCAAAGAAGTTTTAACTTCATCTTGCGGCATTTGGGGAGCTATTGAAAGGTTTTAAGTAGAGAAGGTTAATGATGAAATTGTGTGATACAAGATCACCCTGTCAGCAGGGTAGAGGTTAGATTATAGGAATGGGAGAATAGAGGCAAGAAAATGAGTTAGGAGGCAACTGAAATTGTTCAGACAGGAAACAATGAAGCCCTGAACTAGGACAATAACTGTGGGAATAGACAGAGAGGAGGAGACATGTTCAAGAGATAGGCAAAATTGACACAATTTAATAACCTTTGGGCTGGGCATGGAGAGGAGGAATTTTGGATTGCTCCCAGGTTTCTGCCTTATACAACTAAGCAAGAAAAGCTGTGAGGAGGAAGAGTAGATTTTGGAGGATGGGGGAAGATTACAAATTTACTTTTGAATGTGTTTAATTTGGGGGTGTTAGGGAAGCATCCAGACTGGCAGTTGGATTTAGTCAGGAATGCTGGAGATGTCAGGGACAGACTTTGGCAGTCATCTGAATCATCTGAATCATGGTAATAGTTAAAATTATGGAGTGGACATTTCTCAGGAAAAATATATTGAAAGATGACAAAAGGGAGAAGGTCCTTTATATACAGTGCATTTCTGGAATGGAGAGAGGAAGAGGAGCCTGCAGAGAAGATTATCATGAGCAACTATTATGTGCCAGTCATTGTGCTAGATAGTGGGAGAACCAAGATGACTGGCACCCAGATCCTGCTGCAGAAGTGTCCATAGCTTGTCCAAATATAAGAGGTTTTTATTACTATCATCACCAACCATAGGATAATGCTAACAGAGGGAATGCCCAAACTTAACTAGGAAAATCGTGCAAAATATTTAATCCGCATCAAGGGAGATGATTATAAAGGCAAAATCCTGGAAAGTTTGCCGCATGCATTTTTGCTATACAGCTCATTTCTGATCTTTCTAAAGCTTGTATGTGTATGTTCCAGTGTTAGCATGGGTTCAAGCTATTGGCAAAACAAGCCAGGTGTAAATTATGGTAGAATTGAAATCGATAGTGCTTTGAAGTACTGGAGTGCCCAGTTCACATCAGGGCATGCGTCTGTGTTCACTGAAACATGGCTATCAAGTGCACCTCGAGTCATTAGATGTGTTATCCAGTGAATAACAGCATAATGATATTTTAGCAGAGCAGCCTTATGATAAATTCTGCTTTAGTGAAACTCCATATACAGAGCAATTTCTCCTGGCCGTGTACATTGCATGGCAAAGAAAGGATATCCTGCTGCGTATCAGAAAGCTGTAATTTCATTTAGGGGTTCTATTGACATCGTAAACTGCAAGAGCAGAGCTCAAGTGGCTATTTAAGTCATAGGAACTTCAAGCTAAAATTACTGCCTAGTCCTAATCGCCACCACCAGGGGACTCCTGCCTATACATATGTGCTTTATGTTTCTATCTTTGTGTCTATAAATACTCAATCACTCCAGAGGCTGAGGTGATAAGCTGTTCTAAAATATGACAGGTATCTGTCACGTTTGCAGCTGGTACAGGCTTAAGGGCTAAACGTAGTTATATTATTCATTGACGGTCAAATGATAAAAGGGGCCAGAACTCCCCAATGAAGTTCAGAGTACAGGAGTTCTTGTTTCTTTGCTTTAAGACATTCTCTATTCAGTTTCAGGTCAGGATCTTCCAGCATGTTGAGGCTAGAAAAAAGGAACTTTTACATTTACCTGTGCAGCAAGGTTAACAGCCTGTATATCCTTACCCTAACTTTCCCTTCTTTGCCTTGACCCATGCTCACTTGTGAAAATAATAGTACTGTAGTCTTGGTATTTAGTAAGGTATTATATAGTGTCCCCTAAAAGTGATTCCCTAGATATCTAACAGGGACATTCTATTTTAATATATACTCAAACTGAAAATAGGAAACCATCATATTGGAGTTGAATGCTTATACTCTACGGAAAATACATTTATATAAATTTGCAAATTGTCAAATAGTATTTATTAAGTGATACTTTAAAATTGACTCCAGGAAACCAATAGGAAAGATTCAAAGTTAAGTATGTTTCTCCTTAGTTTGTAATTAAATTTTCATGTTCATGCTCCCACATGAACAATCAACTTTGTCAAAAGTGGGCACTACAGGCCGGGCGTGGTGGCTCATGCCTGTAATCCCAAGCACTTTGGGCACTTTGGGAGGCCAAAGCAGGCAGATCACCTGAGGCCAGGAGTTCAAGACCAGCCTAGCCAACATGGTGAAACCTCATCTCTACTAAAAATACAAACATTAGCTGGGCGTGGTGGCGCACACCTGTAATCCCAGCTACTCGGGAGGCTGAGGCAGGAGAATCACTTGAAACTGGGAGGTGGAGGTTGCAGTGAGCTGAGATCACACCACTGCACACTCCAGCCTGGGTGAGAGAACAAGACTCCATCTCAAAACAAACAAACAAACAAACAAACAAACAAAAAAAGTGGCCACTATGAGATTGGACACTACAATCTAACTTTCTTCAGTCATTATGCTACTTATGTTTTATTTGTTCGCTCTTTTCTGGGCTTGGGATTAATCTGTCTACATGCTGTTTAATACCAGATCCCAGCAGAATTTTCATGGTTCAGAAAATCCCAGCAGAATTATCAGGGTTTGGAAAATCTCAGTAATAATGGAATTTTTCATTCTTCATAAGGTAACTGTATTTTACAGTCATCCTATTAACCCTTATGTCACCCCGTTGAAAAAGGAAGCTTGAAGAGATAGCCACACTTACCAGGCTGAGACTAAACTTTTTACTTTCCATATTACCTTTTCCATTGTTCCAGTGCTTCTTCACAATACTTAATTTTTCCCTTAAATAGTACAATTAAGAATTAATATCTGTAAGAGCTAAATCTCTGATATCTGTTACCCCAATACTCTCATTTTATGTCTAAACAATATAATATACCATTGTGATAATTTTGAGAATGGCTACTGCTCTGGTAAGAATATCCTTAAATCATTTCTCATATATATTTCTCAATATATTCTGTAGACATCTATAAGCTCCAAGATGAGGCAGGGCAACTCTTTTGTTGGTTACCTGAGTTTAGGCAGTAGAGCAGTGTGGTTAAGAGTGAAGACTATGTAGATTCTACAATACCATAACCTTAGGAAAACTAATTCTCATGCCTCAGTTTCTTCATCTGTAAATTAAGGATGAGGAGAAGGAGGCGGGGGACCATAAATTTATTTTTATTATAAAATTACTGTGGGGAGTAAGTAATCTAATAAATGTAAAATATTTAAACCAATACCTAGTATATAATAAGCACTCAATAAGCAGCTGCTGTTATCATCATTACCATTATCATCCTCCTCATCATCACTTACTCTTATGCTACAGGATCATGGTTAATACTTGTTAGGAAAAAAACCTACATGCACAGACACCATCACACGTGAACACACTCCCCCGACCTAGGAATGCTTGCTTGTCCTAGCTGTGTAAGCTTTACCTACAGGTTGATCTTAATATTATCCCAAGCAGAGAACATATAAGGAATCCATGCTTTGGATGAAGTGAGCTTGGTACTGAGTTTACTTTTACCACTGGTTTCAAGTAGCTGATATAAGATCACTTCTTTGGTGGGCCTCACTCCTATTACCTACTCATTGTCTCTGGCTGCTCTCATCTTATTACTTAAGTCTTTCATGTCTATTTTCCCTCCAAACTGTAAATTCTGTTAAGCATGGTCTAGTCTAGGTCTGTTGATCCAGTGGTTTAGGTCTATAGATCAGTCTACTACTATTATTCAATAAATAAATGTAAGATCAAATAATGAATGAATGAGTTTCCTTCTATTTCCAGCTTCTGGGTTAGGTCCTAGTCCTGGCTACCTGATGTGCTAAATGCTGACCTCATTGTACACCTAGGCCACCCTATTCACTATCCCCAGTTATCATTCCCAGTCTTCCAATCCAAACTCTCTTAATTATTTTTGTCTTCTTGCCTAATACAAAACCCCTAATACCAGTACCTAGTCCATACAGTAGGCCTACCCTCCTATCTGCTTCATCTTTTCCTTCATGGAACTGTGAACACCACACTCGAACCATGTTTTTATGCCTTTGCCAGTGCTGTCTTTCCATTTGGAATTAGAACTTTAATCTTACAGGTGATTCATTATTCATCTGCATTTTAATCTGATGCCCTTGGCTCTAATCTTGATTCTGATCTTCATATTATGTTATTCACAAACCCTTTTCTATATTTATTATATTTTAAGAAAATACACATTTATTATATTTTAAGAAAATATATCAATAACAAATGAGTAAAAGCTGATATCAAGTTCTGTCTACAAAAATCAGCATTAAAAATATTCGGCATACTATATGGTATACCATTTGTTTTGCCTTTCATTATGCTTCTTATCTTAGCTGCTTGATGAATATCAGATATCTTATACCCTGAACTTGGTCTCAGTGGCCCTAAACCTACCCTATCCCTAGGCTAGTGCTGACAACATCCAAAGCTTAATTAATGTCAATTTTTACTGGCAAATGTTGGCATTAGTGTAGTAGTATGTCTAATAGTGAATATCATGTAAAAAAGAAAGGAGCTGATAGCAAAATGCAACATTATTGTCACTGGAAAAGACCACTGACCATTACATGTGGATATATATTTATTGTGTTCCTGTTATTGTCATCCTCTTTTGGACCTTTTTTTAATAAAACAATGGAGAAAATTTTGTTAGAAGTGGTACACTTTAAATTTAGAAACAAGTATGATGCTAAACTTAATTCGCAGTTATCATAACAGTTAATAATGTTACTATCAGAAACACGATACCTGCTCACAGAGAGCTTATGGTTTTTATACTCTTATTGCAAAGACTAGTAATTAGATCATAAAACTAACTGGAAATTACCAGTCTGCCATTATGCACCAACATGAACAATAACGAAACGTAGTGAGTACTACAAGAATCTGCATTATGGTGGCCTAGAAAGGAGTATAGAAGGCTTGATTAATAGTAGAGGGAGAACTTTAGCTGTAGATGTAAAAGCTGGACGTTGAAAGATAATGGAATGAAAAGCCTTTTGGAAAGAAGCAAAGATGGTAGCCAATGGTGTAATATGGGAAAACAGTGAAGTAGGGAGGATGAAGAAAAATATCAACCAATGGAAATAGAGTTGGTGTATACAGGAAGTAGTGAAACTAGAAATGTGAGCCATGTTATTGAAGACTAGGATGTGAATTCCAAAAGGCAGGTAGAGTCCAGATTTATTTTTTGTGGGTGATGAGAACAATAGCTATCATACAGTTAGAATGCAATAAGGATTTGCTGAATAACTGAAACACTTACAGAGACAAACAAAAATAATGAAAGGCGTGTTTTAGAAGTTAACCTGGCTATAGTGTGCAGAGTAGATTGAGAGGGTTGAGATTAGTCAGAGATGCCAACTGAGGGCCAATGACAGTAATTTAAGTAAAGAGCAATCAAGACTCAAATACACTCATGACTGTGGGGATCAAAAAGGGGCATTTCAAACAACATTTAACAGCACTTTCCATGTCTCCTTCCCCACCAACCCTAATCCTAGTCCCACCTAGGATTGGGTAATTGTAACTGTAAAATACCTCCTAAATGCCTGATTTCCTTTGCCTTTTGATTTGATGTTAGCAAAGTCCATTACTCCTTATGGGGTAAGTCCAGGTTGGGAAGTGAGCCCTCAGGCTCACTGAAGCTTCCAACTTGTGAGAACTTTGTTATAGTATGTTCCTGAACAACATAAATTACTCTTGATGTTTGCCAGCTTGAGCATAAACTCAGGGACACACAGACTCTTCTGTGTTCCCGTTTGCGAGTTTCTGATATGCAAGACTCTGTGAGATCTCATATACCATAGAGTGTTGATCTACACAAGGGGATTCTGGAGGAGCATTCATTCTAGGTTCTTAACTGTACCACCGGTATAGTTAGGACTGCCTCCTGAAAATAGAGAGAACTCTTCTTCTATATGTTCTCCCTTCCTTCTTCAGTTCAACCAAATCAGCACCAAAAAGAAACCTCAGGGCAGAGCATATGCTAGCAGAGATTTCAAACTCTGTTATATGCTTGAGATAGTCCCAGAGATCCAAAGGATATTCTGGGACTTGGTTGTTAGAAACAGCGCTCGTTAACTGGCTTTTGTTGTATGCCTAATCCACCCATCATTACCTAGCATGTATCCTGTTGGCCTTTCTTTGGACAATTCCAAAATTTTTTGAAGGATAAAAATTTGGCTAATATATTACTTATATATTCAACTTCCTGGTTAACCAAGAATTGTGTGTACACATTGCTATGTTCCTCTCTTATGGCAAGTGCCCCATTTTATATTATGGTATTTGAGTGAGTGTCTTTCACTACTTATGTACCCTGAGCTCCTTCTAGATAGGACCAAGCTTTACTTTTCTCTTCATCTTCTCATTTCAGCAAAATGTATATGCCACACAGTAGACCACCAGTACACATCTTTCGACTCTCCTGATTTCATGGATTTTGAATAGGGACAACCCTTTATGAGTTTTCTATCTTGAGTTCTGAGTTTCTAATGTGGAAAATACCTCTTAAATGCCAACCTCTCATGCCTTCCCAACCAGTCAACCCCAGTTACATCCAAGGCCTAATTTTGCCCTGCAGTTGGGATAAAAAATGTGAAATTGACAGCTCTGCTTGTCAAACCTGTCTGTCTGCACTACACAGCTCAGAGTAGCATCATTTAGAGAAAGGGTGTTTGGAAAATTAAACAAGGACTCTGAATAGGAGACCCATCGGCCTGCAATGGAATGACAGGTTTCTGCCCACAAACTGGGGTTAAGACCTGCATATTGATGCTTCTTTTCACCCATTTGTGAGTAATGGGTCTCACCCCATTAGTGGGTGCATTTGTTATACCACTAGAAGCTGTTATGCATTCTCTGTAAGTCTGTGTGGGGGAGCCGTAGATATACATAAATATGTACTTGCCAACAGATCTCTCTGTATTTATTTGCCTGTCAGTGGGAGCAGACAGGGCACAGCTCTTTGATGGGCAAGAACTGCGGGTCAAAACCATGTTCTTGCTGCTGCTGTTGCTGCTTTGGCTGCTGCTGCTGTGATTGCCATGGCTTTATCATTTAAGTCCTGAAGGAGGCTAGGGGCAGCTTGTTAGTTCTCGTTCTCACTTAACCTGGGAGGCTAGCTCTGGTCACTGACATAATTAAACAGACCTTGCAAATGTTGACTGCTAATATTCTTGTGGCCAGCAGAGATGGACTCTCAAAACCATGCTCACCTACAATCTATAATCTTTCAGTGTTCCTTGAGAGTCCACATATCTCTGCTATCTTCAAACACCGTGTTTAATGCTGTCCTGATGCTGTCTGATCCTGGTGGATTCTGCCATCAGGTGTATTTCCTGCTGTATTTCACTGTCTTTCAGGCCCTACCCCATTCAGGATATACATTGTCTCCCAGCAGGAAAAAATTATTGTGCTCCAAGCGTCTAAGGGAAATAGTCTACTAAACCAAGTGCTTATTTTAGCAGCAGTTATATCCCTACAACTCTCTACGGCATTGTCTTTGGTCTTTATCATCTCAATATGCAATATGCCTTATGAGGAAAAAGAGTTTTTTTTCCCCCAAAGTGAAACCATATTAATGATAATAAACTGAATTTAAGATTACTTTGTGTATAACAGAGCAAAACAAGCACAGCAGGCTTGTGTTTTTAATCTAGGCCTGTTTACCAGTTAATTTGATAGTGGGAATTAATTGTGCAATTTGTAATATAACTACAGTACAACCACAATTAACGAATATTCTTTATAGTCATTGCTTCTCTGTCTCATGCTTGTAAGATGGCATAGACCATTCTTTTCTTCAAAATTCAATTTTCCTCAAAATTGTGGAATTGTTGCAAAAGAAGTGACAGGAATATTTTTGTTTCTTGGTTAGCTTTCTTGGTATCCATTTAATAGAAGTCTAACTGAAAGACACCCAGAAGTGAGCTCATCTTAGATGGTGTTTCTGACTGTGCCTTTCTAAATGGTAAGTGGAAGAGCAGGAGAGTTTTGTCTCAGAACAAATTTGTAAGGAAATAGACTGATTTATCAGAGAGATGAGATGATGTGAAAGGTTTTATTTCCACCTGTCAAAAAGGTATAAGATAGATGTTTCACTAGGCAGGACAAAGACTGGACTCAAATATGGTGGCTTCTTTTCCTGTTTATTTATGTTTGGTTTACTTTTTAAAAATCATTATTATTGTTAATATCTCTGTAATGCAAACATGGCAGACCTGTTTTTCTAAAGATCACTTCCAGTAGAGTAGAAATTAGTAATATGATCAACCAGATGGACAGGCAATGAAATAAAAGTAAAAAAAGAAACCCTCTGTTACATGACTAAGCATATGCTTTTATTCTTGAACACATTAGAATTGATACTTGGAAATTACAGGTTGGTGCTTCTGTGGGAATGGGCTAGTTAACAGCCCTGTTTGACTTTTTGCTAATCCTGAAAACTCAGTAAATGTATCTTAAGCTATTTTAAAGGAACATAAGAGTTTATGGTTTGCTATGAGAGTCTGCACCTGCTTAAGACACACCACAGAAACATTAAAATGGGATGATTCATTAGGAATGAAGAAATGTTTAGCTATTGTACAAAGTTTTCTCCAGAACAGTGTTTCCCAAACATCCCTGAACTAAGAATCATCAGGGTCACCCTTGAAATACGCACATTCCTGAGTCTACCATAAACCTAGAGAATAAGAAATTTGCATGAAGGGGCCTTGGCATTTGGATCTGAAACAAGAAACTAGTCAATTGGTATGATTAGGGAAGTTTGAGAAATATTGTTCTAAAAGATTTCTTAGAGCACATGGGGAAATGATTTATTAATTTATTCATATAAAAGTGATCCTATAGTTACATTTCTTCCTATGCTCTTCCCAGGAATTCAGAGCCATTTCAAGTGAGTAAAGAAGAGTCTGCTTTTAGACCGGTGTTTTTGTTTTTTTAAAGCATCTTTGTTTCTCTATATCAATTGCCTTATGCTTTTTACTCCCAATCCTTCCTAGTAAACAGTCATCACATAAAAGTTCCTAGATTAAAAATAATGGATCTTGAGTTCTAGTTTTGGCTAGGACACAGAGCTGTGTTACTTATATCAGTATGTACCTTCTTAAAGAATTATGAGATGGCACAAAATGTAATTATACTAGCTGTACGTTGTTACAAATGTTAAATTCTTCCGCAGCCTTGTTTGGGGGCTGTAACCATATATGATGATTTTGGTGCTTAATGAGAATGTATGTTCAGGTTTAGATATGTCCATGAGTGTTTACAGAGTGTTCCCTATTTGTAAAACCAACTTGAGTCATAGTTTAGTCTAAAATAATCAACTCTTTGGAAAAATTATTTTCTGGTTCTGGGTTGCCAGAAGCATCTTCCAGGAGAATTATTGACAAGGGTTTGTCATATTGGCAGATATGGGTTTGTCACATGATACATACTGATTTATTAAAAGAGTAAGAGAATGAGGCTGGGCATGATGACTCACACCTGTAATCCCAGCACTTTGGGAGGCCGAGGCGGGCGGATCACGTGAGGTCGGGAGTTCGAGACCAGCCTGACAAACATGGAGAAACGCTGTCTCTACTAAAAATACAAAATTAGCCAGGCATGGGGGGTGCATGCCTGTAATCCCAGCTACTTGGGAGCCTGAGGCAGCAGAATCGCTTGAACTCAGGAGGTGAAGGTTGCGGTGAGCCAAGATCATGCCATTGCACTCCAACCTGGGCAACGAGAGCGCAACTCCATCTCAAAAAAAAAAAAAAAAAAAAAATGAATGAATGAACAATCTTATGCTTTTTCTAGTTATTAACACTTTTAAGTCCATAGACATGATTATAACCTCATATTGCATATTGAGATGATTATAACCTCATATTGCATATTGAGAATTATAACCTCATATTGCATATTGAGAATTATAACCTTCAACTAAATGTTGGGGCACTAGTAGCAAAATAATTTATTTATTTGAGATTGAGTCTCACTGTGTCACCCAGGTTGGAGTGCAGTGGCGTGATCTCAGCTCACTGCAACCTGTGCCTCCTGGGTTCAAGCTGTTCTCCTGCCTCAGCCTCCCAAGTAGCTGGGACTACAGGTGCCCACCACCACGCCCAGTTAATTTTTGTATTTTTTGGTAAAGACGGGGTTTCACCATGTTGGTGAGGCTGGCCTCGAACTCCTGATCTCAAGTGATCCACCTGCCTCAACCTACTAAAGTGCTGGGATTACAAGAGTGAGGCATAGTGCCTGGCTGCAAATTTTTTTTTTTTAATATTCAAAAATAGCCATGGCTTGCAGTTGCTATAAAGCTATAGGTAACTCCTTCACTGGGCTCAACAGAAGAAATAGGAAAGAGAGAAGTGCTGCTCCAGAGGTTCAAAGGTGAAGATAGAGCAGTGTAGTGGTGGGGATTTATGTTTCCTAATCTCCCTTGTCAGCCCAGCATGTCTTCAGTATAAATACACACGTGGCAGTGGCCTATGCACTCATTCACACTTCAGGGAAGCCCATGGTTTCCTTTTCTCCTCCATTTTAGCAGTGGGCAGCCTGCAACCTTTTGATCAAGCTGACTTTGTATGTTACATGACTGAACTCAGCTATGCCAGACATCCTTAAGGAAGTTGACATTTGTGTACTTTGAAAGAAAAAAAAAGAAAAGTGAATCCCAACTGCTTCCTCCTGCCCTTTTGATTAAAAGAACGGTAAGTCAGCAGGAGAGGTGCTGCTTTTAACAAGCAGGGGTGTGCAGCAACTGATTGGTATCTTTCTTTGAAAAAAAGTAGAAAAGATTGATGTTAAACAACACTAATCAGAGTTGATTACAGGGACTGAATGAATTCATTGATGGGAAAGAACCATGCTTCCAGAGACAACAAAAGAGATTAGATAATTGTCAGGGGAAGAGTATTTAGAATAGTGCTGCACATCTCTGACAACCAGGAATCAGTTCCCCTAGCTCTTTAACCATTCCTTAAAGTAGGCATATATGTGCAATAAGTGCAGTTCTCTGCTGGGAACGTTGTTCTCACCAAGCTCTTCATGGCTGGCTCTTTCTGTTCATTCAGATCTCCACCTTCCCTGATCACCTTATCTAAAGTAGTGCTTCCATCACAATTTGGATGGGCCTGAAAACTCATTTTTTGGCATTCCCAACCATCACTCTATCCTCTGTCTGGAACCACCTGCAGTTCATGAATGGATCATATTCTGTCTTGCTCTGTACCTTTTTTTTTTTTTTTTCCGTTACCTATACCTAGAATCCCTTTCTATCCGCTCAAATCTTTGCCTTGTTAACTTCTTCCATCCTTTAAGTTTCAGCTAAGGCACCCACTCCTCAAAACTTGTTATGGAGCCTCCTCATTAAAAGTCAGAGTCCCACGCCTCTGTTCTCTCGCAGCTATTTATGCTTAACTCAATTACAGCAGGTTATTCACCCTGTGTTATAATTAGTTGGGTATTTCCTTTCTCCCCACTAGATTGAAATATTTGGGGGCAAAAATTATGTCTTTTGTCTCTGCATTTCTAATGTTAGCAAAATACACAGAACATACTTGGTGTTTAATTAATACAAATGAATGATTGAATGAATACTCCCTACCTACCTACCTCCATGTTTTAAAATCGTTGCCTAAAATAAGAACAGAACCCAGAGGAAGAAGTTCTTACACAAAATGGGTAACTCACTGATTATCTTTTTACCAAAAAGTCATGGGACAAAGGAAATAGGAAATTTAGGTGCTTTCACATCACCCCTGCTCTTGTCTGTGGCTTCTAGATTGTTCTAGATGGCATTCTCAATACAAATATAAGAAAGCAGCTTATTGAATTGAAGCTATAATTTCTGACTAGTGGATAAATGTGTTATTTTACAAAAAATTATACTATTACATTTATTATTAATTATAATGCACTGTCTTTATAGGCTTCTCCTTTAGGAACTTTTAAGTACTCAACATACATCATCTGCCTAATGATGTATTCTGCCTCCTGTTAAGAATTTTATGCATACTGAATACATCGCCTAAGTATTATAGAAGATTGATAAATATTATATAATTAATAAATAGATTTTACTTATTTTTAAAAACAATTTTACACATTAAAATTCCTCAAGAAATGTGTTTGTTCTTATTACATAGCAACAAGCAAACATCCAGGTCTTCTCCACTCAACACATGGAAATTATCCTAGGCTTTTAAAGGGATTCATCCCAACTAGTTCACAGCTGCAATGCTGTAATGTCATTTTACATTTTACTGGTAACTCAATTGAGCTTAGAAAGGAATAACTGTTTAATAACATCTTAACAATGCTACAAAGTCAAAGGGAAGAACCTGAATCATTTTATGCCCCAAAGATGCCATTTGGACCAAACCGCCAAGTTTTTTTTACCACATTTACCCAAATATTGGCTGCACCGGTAGCTAAAAGTTGGGAGAAGTTTATGGAGCTCAGGAACCATTTTTATCATTGCTATGCCGTTCTCATTTTTACTTTAATATGAAATTATCTTTTATTTAGTTTTTAAATATATATTTGTTCAAATATATATTTTAAATATTTGTTCAAATATATTTTAAATATATTTGAAGAGGCAGGCTATGTATTTCCAGGGTTCAAAAATCAAAACTATGTAAAAACGTCTTCATTTCTTCTCCCCATCCACCTTTTTCTCTTTCTGTTCCCATTAGTAACCACTTTTATTCATTATTTTTTTGTGTAACTTTCCAGTGGTCTTTTTATGTTATATTCGCTTAAAAAAGCGAATATATATTCCCTCCTTCCACCTTCTTACACAAAAGTTAAACCACTTTATACACTGTCCTCAATCCTGTATTCTCCAGTATTTTTTAGAGGTCTTTTGCCATTGATACATAGGGAACTGCCTTAATCTATTTTATAGTTTTGCAGTATTCCATTATATAAATGCATCATGGTTTATTCAGTCCCGATTGATAAACAATTTTTTTCATTTCAAACAATATTACAGTGAACAACCTTATATACAAATCATTTCATAGGTGTGCAAGTTTATCTGCAGGATAAATTCTCAGAAATAAAATTATTGATCAAAGGGCTATATGCATCTTGAATTTTGAAAAGTTTCGCCAAATTGATCTCAACAGGAGTTGGATCAATTAGCAGCCCCATTGGCATATATAAAAGTACCTTTTTACCCAAGCCTCAACTATAAAATAGTGCTTGGTTAAGCTTTTGGATTTTTGCCAATTGTATTGGTAAAAGATGGTATCTCGGTATAGTTTTAGTTTGCATTTTCAAAATTATAAGTGATGTCAACCATCTTTTTTAATATGTTTAATGGCATTAGCGTTTATTTTTCTATAAGGTGTCTGTTCATCTCCTTAGCCTTTTCTTTCTATTGGGTCGTTAGTCTTTTTCTTATGTATTTGTTGCTATTTATACATTAAGATGATAATCCTTTTATCTATGTGAGCTGCATAAATTTTTCCCACTTTTTAAAATTACTTTTCTTATGGATTTTTTGGCCATACTGAAGTTTGTTTTTAAATATAATCAGATTTACTAATCTTTTCTATGTAGCTTCTAGAAAATGAGTTACAGGTAAAAAGTACTTTCTTATGCCAAGATTATAAAGAAATTTACCAATATTTTCTTTTAGTACTTTTATAATTTCATTTTTTATATTGAAAGATGTGATTCATTGAATGAGAATTTAATCCAGAAGATATTTTAAGGGTAAAAGAGGATCTGAGGAAAAAGAACCATACTGTTCTCAGAACTTGATAAGCTGTGGTGGACTTACTGTAATTTGCATAGTACACTAAATCTTATCTCTCTCTGCCGGTAGAATACAATACAATTACAATGAAAATGAACAATCTGGATTTTAAAAATAAGAACAACCATGTTCACCCCTTTAAGTTATTCACCTTTCCTCTTTCTGTGTTGCTCTTTATTTATTTGTTTGCTTATTTCTGTGAGAAGGCCATGTGCTAGCAGAAAGAGCATAAGTTAATAACATTATTTATTGGTACAAATTCTAGGACTCTATTCAATTCAGCACTTAAATCTCACTGGTAATAAAATACAAGCTAACATTAAATAGTGCTTAGAATATAGATGGCCCTTAGAGTCAGAAGCTCCGAATTCATCTGCTGTACTCTAGAGTATCTCTCTCTCTGCCATGATTTCCCTTTGTATAAAATGGAGAGAATGAGATTGTTACTTCAGTAACAGGAAGAAAAAAATAGATACTTTTAATTTAAAAGTGCTTTGAGTTTTATAGAAAATTCGTCCATGACATAATTAGCTGATGATATTTTCAAATTATATAGCATGTGTGTTTTTGGGGGAAGTTTTATACAAAAGCCTTTTTTCCCCCATATACCAGTTAATATGTGCTTACCTTCCTCTATATTTTGTCTTCAGTTTCAAAAGCAGTCTTTCAATAGGTATCTGTTCTGGGTGCTGGAGATACAGCAGTGAGCAAAACAGGCACATTCAAATAATCCTTGTTTTCAAAGACCTAACATTTGGAGAGGAGAGGCAGAAAGTAAACAAATACATACATAAAAACAAAGCATATCAGAAGTCAGTAAGTCCAATAGAGAACAATAAAGAGGGAGCATAACAGAAGGTGCTGGGAAAGCACCTTCTATCAAAGAATCCTAAACAGTTAGGAGTGAGCCTTAAAAGAGTGTAAGGAGATCTCAGAGTTCCACGTATACTATAATGACTTTCTGTATCATAGGGAGAACCTGAACTAGACATATGTGAGAACCAATCACTTATCAACATGTTGGCTTTATTCAAAATCAAATGACAGCTTATGTCAAACTTTTCTACAGACATCTCATATGTGCTTGGGATACTCACCTCTCTCATCTCAGCCAGCCTGAGTGTCAGCCTTTAGGTAACTCTATAGAACTTGTTATTGAGAATGAAGGGCCAATGCTAGTGTGATTAGGAGCTAGTGAGATTCTTGTTCAAATCATGTGAGATGATTAACTTCAATAGATGCAGCATGATAATCTCAGCTGGAGGAGGACTCATTAAATATGAGGACCTTTTCTCTACCACTGATCTAACGTATCCCCTGTGGAGCCTAAAGACCAGAGGTTTGGTGGATTATAATACTCATTACTGAAATTATGAAAGCTAGAGAGTTGTTGACTGTGCTTTCTTCAAACCTAGATTATTGACAGAGTAATATTCCTTGGTTGGCACTCGAACTCTCCTGTGATCTAACCCTAATTTACCTTCCCAGTTTTATTTTTACTACTCTCTTTCACAAACCAAATGATCTGCTTTTCCCAATGTGTGATGACCTTTTTGTTCATGCAGTTTATTCTGCTAGAAATGATTTCTCCTTGCTCTCTATACTTTGAAATCCCAAGTATCCTTCAATACCTAGTTTAAAACATCCTCAATATGGAATCTTCTTCCTTAGCCATTTCTTTAGGCCATAACTCATCTCTGTTTTATCTAGCTATTTATCCATTATCTGTCTATATATTTAGCTATCTATTAATCATCTATCATCTATTTATTTGCCCTTTTCTGAGATACTTAATATTTATTGTATAATGAATACATGAATAAATTAGATTTCTTATCTTTAGAAATTCAAGAAAGATATAAGCTGAGAAATAGAGGACAGATATGGGAATATGGGCAGACAGTAAAATAGAGATAGTTTTGAGTAGATTCTATTGTCTGCTTACAGCAAAATATTAAATATAATGTAAATGCACCTTGTTTGAATTGTTTCTAGAACTAGAGAGTTTTGTCTTAAGGCTTCCCAGGCTGCTGCCATGTGTGAGATAATCTGGAAGAAGGTCTCTTTTTAGAATTTATGAAGAATACATCTGAGCTGATGTGTTCAAGCTACATCATAAAGGTGTAGACTGTGCTGACCTCTCTCACTTGATACCTGTTGGCATTGCTGAGGTTGGCTCTTACTTCCTATCTGAGCTCTAAAGATAAGAAAGCTAATACAGTTAATAAGGCTTTTGTGCCCCTCATTAGTTGAATCTGGTATTTTCAAACATAACTGTTTTTCTTGAGGTCTGCGCAGCAGATGGCTTATTTTAAAAATTCCATTCTTTCTGAATATTTTCCATAAGTAAAAGGATGTCCCTAGAGAAAAAAAAAACTAAGGCATTAATTTAAGAATAAGTCCCAGTACCTCAAGAAAAGACAAGCAACAAAATGCAGCAGGTTGTTAGTATGAAGTGAATTGTGTAAATATATAGCTTGGCCTCAGTTAGTAACATGATATACTTATATCTGATGAGACTGGAGGGAGAAAATAGCACTTTAAGCCCAGAGTCGGGTTTAGTTATGAGTTGAAGGTGAAGTTTGTACTATTTAAAGTTTCATTTTATTTATAGGCCTCACTAGTGAGTGTAGGGTTTCCAAGAAAGTAGAATACATATTTTCTAACTCAGAGCCTTTCAATGTAATGAATATGATGAAGTTAATGCAAGTATTATTAATAATATGATGGAAACCTGTAACCAAACATCCAGAGTAAATAGAGCACAATGAATTTACCTAATTGAGAATCTCACATTAAAGGAATTTCTAACTATTATATGTCATAATGTGAGGGATAGGGCCTTCAAGTGAAGTATTGTCATTGCAAATAAATTCCACTAGACTTTCTAACCAGATAAAAGAAAAAGAAAGCAATCATCTCTGGAAACTGCTGTAGTACACTCAGGAATTTTCAGACCAAGGAGCCTGAGGAGAGAGAGGTAAGAGGATCTAGAATGTGTTACCTACTCACAGACTGCTCCCAGTAAATCTCCTGTAGACCCAGCCTCCACCTGAACCCCTGCCTTACATCAGGTCTTCATCTCAATCTGTTGGGAATCCTTCTCTGAGATTTTATAATGTAATTGCTCTTTGATTTGATAACAGAAGTTAAGCCTATACCTTTTCATAATCACCTTACCCAGAACATATCCATTATGCAAAGGAAGGAAACTTGTAGAGCAATAATGTTTTATTTTAGTTGTACTAGATGCTTTCACTTGTATTATATCAACTGTTCCTCAAGATAAACCTCTGTGATGGGTGCTGTCCATTTTAGAGGTGAGGAAAATGAAGTCTTAGATAAATTTTATACCATTTTATTTGGAATCTTATGTGCTCACTCTCTCTCTTTCTCTTCCCACTCCCCTTCACCCCCCATAGTATTAGAAAAATAATAAAGCTCTGGACATGGTTTGGACTTCTTAGTACAGTCATGTAACCCTAATCTAGATAATAATCTTAAGGAAGATTTGGAATGAGTCTGATGTAGATTTCTTCATCTACTTCTTAGTAGATTTGTGACACTGGGCAAGTTTTTCAACATTTCTATGCCTGGGTTTTCTCATCTATAAAATGAGAATAACAGCAATAATAATAATAATAGAGGCATTTTGGAATTAAATGCAAATAATGTAAGTAAACTGCCCAACCTATAGAAAGCAACCAATAAGAGATAGCTATAAAAATTATTATTGTCATTATTATCTTCTTTTCAGTAACAGCAACAACAAAGGTAGGAAAATAATTTGCCAAAAGGCAAATAAGATACTTAAAAGATGAACAGTTATACCAAGGTATTTTGCATGAAAGAGAGGGTTCATACCCTTCTTCAGAAAATGATCCTCAGCAAAGAAAATATTAAACGGTATTATAATTAATAGGTCAATTGCTTAAAATATCACACCAAGTATATCACCTTTCTGTGTTTTTCCTTCAACTTTATTAGCCTTTGAAGAAATTCTAAGGCAGAGCTCCTTACAGGGAAGCATCTCTGTGCATTCAGAAGAGAAGAACATTTCTGAGTCCTCCAGAAACTATTTCAGTATGTATACTATAATAATTGTGGAACATGAGGCCACTGTTGCCTTCAACTCCATGGCTTCCATCATGAAATGCCATGTACTATTAGGAAATAGCACAGAGATCATGTTTTTCAGGGGGCAATAGCAGATGAATAAAGAACCTGTATAATTTAGGGAAGTGTCACATATAGCCCATGCTATTTCAACAACGTCCTGGCAACTAAAAACAGTGTGGTGGTGAAGGTGTCTAAGAAGGTATATAGCAGAACAAATGACACATAAAGCTGTTTTGGGTCCCCCCCATTAAGGGAATGTAAAGGATCTTTCTTACTTACAATGTAAAAAGCAGAAGAGACTTTGCAAACTGGACACAACCCAGCAAAAATTCGACAGTGGTTAATGTTGGGTCAGAGAATTACAAGGCTTTTTGTTGATATACTTCATGCTTTTTTAGTGCTTTCAAGTTTCTTGTAACTAACATGAATTATCATTACATAATTATTTTGAAGATGCTTCCGTTTTGAAATATCATATATTAAATTTTCCAATATAGAGAAAAATCAAGAGAAAAAAATTCCTCATATTCTTGCCACTCAGATATCCCTATTGGCATTATATTTTAAACATATGTTTGAAGAATTCAAACAGAATAGAAAAATATATAATTAGAAGTAAAATTCTCCATCTTATTTTCCCCGAATACATCAAAAGTATCTTACATATACGTCCAGAAGAAAATGTTGGTGTATATGGCTATCTATCATAAATATGAGTATATATGTATACTAATTTTCTTTATACAAAAGGGATTGAGCATATATAATGTCATATCCTGTCATATAGCACATCTAAGTCTATTTTTTTAGCAACTTTATAGTATTCTCTGTAGGGTGTATAACACAGTTTGTGTTAACCAATCACTGAATATTTGGTGAACATTATTACTTACATAATGAAGGAAATTTTAATAATCTTTATTAAGTGTCTTCTACACCTATGTCTAAAGTAAGCCAAAACCTCTCTGCTTATTATATGGTTACAGGGGAAAATCATTATATTTATGTGTATGTATGTGAAAGTTAGAGAAGATTTCCTTGAACCTTAATTTTACAATATAAAAATTTTACAGTCTAAAATGACAGAATGGCCACAGGCAAAGTGGATAATGTCTCTTTGTGATCCTGGCTGAATTGTGGCCTCACATGGAAGTTGGCTTACTTCTTGAGAGTTTTAATGCAGTCACTGATTACAGTGTCTGAGATTTTACTGCAATTTCCATTTGAGTTAAAACTGATTTTGTCTTCAAAATAAAAGCCTTTAAAGACAGGGAAAATAATTATTTTTCCCATAGCAGGAAATCTAAATCCTTTCATTTTATCTCCTAACATAAAAAAGAAAAGTACTAAGAAATTACTGAAAAGTTGATGCAAAAACAAAACCTCTATTGAATATTTGAGCTATGGAACTTTATTCTCCAAGTATATACCTGCTAATGTCCATGTATCCAAAACAGAGAGAGCCAGATGTAGAAAAATAACTTACACCAAGGCTTTTTGTGATGCTAGCAAAAAGTCAGCTAGGGCTTTGTGAAACCATGTTGCTGCAGGTTAAAAACCAAAACAAAAAACTTACCCATGTGCTTTTGAATTGGAAGAATAATTTTGTTTTTGGGCCTTGGCATGATTGCTTTATGTAAAACGTGGAGATTGCACAACTCTAATATAGAACAGTAAATGCACAAACAAGCCATATTCTAACCTTGAAAGTGTGACGGCTTTCAATGGCACAGTGTATCAAGGTCAAGAGAAGCTGCCCTCAGCAGATGGAAAACTTTCAAAGTAAAAAAGCTTCCTTTACATTTAAAATATATTGAGTTACACATGATTTCTAAGGAATACTTGGTCGTTCTAGTTATAACCATGGCTCACTTTTGTTATCATGTGTCAAGTAACTGACTCGTATATTTTCCTGGCAGATGGTTTCTGTGGAAAGGCAGGAAAAGAGAGGTGAAGGAAGAAGGCATCCCTCAATATCGTGCAATAAACCCACTAGGGGTCACCACTTTCAGTAGGACTGTGGAGAAGAAAATGTCAGAGGACACATTTGTGTCTTGGTAAAAAATAGATTTCATGACACCTTGACTTTTCACCTTTTATGCATATGGAGAATTGCTTAGGAGGCTCCAATGCTTATCTGTGCCTGTGGGCCTTTGTATATTTTTTTTATTTTGAATTTGCTTTAGGATTGAGTTGGGCAGTATTTATATTTGAACTGCGTTTTGCTCAGAAATAGTTTGTTGAAGTTATTCTATAACATCTATCTCCCTTAACTTTTAACATACCATGCAATGAAATGATTAAAAGTGTTTGAGTGCTTTGGTAATGCAATGCATTCAGAAGGCTTGATCTCACATCCTGTGTAAGGAGTTATGATTGAGCTTTAGAGATGAGATGCCACATGCTTTCATGTCAGTGTTATGGAAGTGATTTTCTTCTTTCTTGTTTCTTTCCTGCCTCTCATTCTGTGTTCTTTCTCTCCTCTTGCTCTTCCTTTCTGTCTCTCAGTTTCATGAAAATTCATTTATCTGTGACATTTAAAGACTCTGTCTGAGAGGTGTCTGGAGCTGTGGCCGGCTGTGTACATCAATAGTTTCTTACAATCTGGCACTCTGTCAATATTTGGGGGCCTCGATAACCGCACTTAAATGCAGAGCCTGCCAGCCATCATGCTCTTAGTGTCTCAGTAATGTCTCTGAATGAATGGATATTAGCATGTCAAATCTTTTCACAACTGGCAACACTTGGTAGACAATATATAGGCATCTTGGATTTGCCTTCTACACCTTTCTGTTTGCCTCATTTATATGATGTCATGTTTCCCATTACATATAAAACTAGGAATCTTCAAAAAACAGTATTATAAAAATTGAAGTAAATTACATCATTGTGCATTCTAAGTTTGGTGGATTTTATAGTATGCATGGTGATGGCATATAGGCAGTACTTTTTAAGATTATATTCTAGGTAGTTTTCATTTGTTTGATTTTGTTTGTATTTTTGCTTAGGTTATGATATTTGGGCCAAAATTGTTGTTGCTGTTTTATAGTAGAAATATATATGGCTCTAAGGCCATTGAGACCTTCTAGGTGAAGTCTCCATAGCTTCTGTGTGAGCCTAGTGCTAGAGAAATTTGGCTACATAAAGAAGAAATATTACTGTGTTGGAGAGATAAGGTTGTTCTCTGAAACAAAAACTATTTACATTTTCAAATGTTTCTCAGTTGTCCTCCCTACTCTATCAGTTAAATGTCCCATTTATAAATTGAATAATTGAAGCATTATTATGTCAACTTTCCCATGAACTGCCCTAGATGATAGCATATTGGACTTTCAAGGTCTACAAGGGAGACCAGTATTACAGCAGCATGTTTGTTAGTGAACTGCTGTGAGCTCTTAACCCATGTGTAACCTTGACCATATCTTGTGACAAGAATACGTCAGGAATCTGAACTCTAAAGAAAGGAATGGGAAAGATGAGAGCTTACCAAATACCAGTCTTATCTTAGAGATCTGTGTCCAACCTAGGATAAGCATGCAAGACTTTGCCCAGTTTTTAGTCATGCTCAGATCAAGTAACCCAGGTTTCCAGATATCCAAGGGAATACCCTGGAACTCTTAATGCTCCTTGGAGGAATCATTAAATGTCCTCTTCCTTGGACTCATTGAACCAGCAGTAACTCCTAAGTTGGATGGATCTCAATCTTGATTTCAATTCAGGTCTCTAACATTTGAGTACTTGCTTTTCATGTAGGTGCTCAGGATCTGCTATATACCATAGATTTTAAGGTGACTTGTTGAGACTGAGAAAAGAAATGTCTAATGAACAGTATTAATGCAGTCTTAATACAACTCAGGACCTATACGACTTTTAGTTTCTCATCAGAAAGGGAAATGTACATGTTATTCCCTCATAATTTTGAGCCTTTTCTAGGGATAACAGTGCATTTGACCAGCTATAAATGTGGCCTCCCGATATTATGTCATATTTATAGAAGTTATTTTTTAAGTCCAATCAGTCATTGCCTTTGGTAGAAGGAAGTTCCCTTTGGAGTGTTGTACTAAACTAGGCAGCATGGATGGACAAATGAATTTCCCAAGAGCTTCAACTACCAGAAATCATCTAATAATATAAGGGCTGACCCCAAAGTTTTTTAAATGAAAAAAGAAGCATGAAGGTTGAAAGAATAAGAAAAAGGAAAATATTATATAAGTATAAACAGATTTATGACATGGCCTGCATCAAGAGATTTGGTATTGTTTTCCTAATTCTTATACATTAGACTAACATGCACAGCTTCTGATGAAGAAACATAAATGCTCTCCTGCCCCAATCTATAGTTAGATCTGTTTCTGTGGTCCCAGAATGAAGGCAAATAAAACATAACATACACAGCATTAACCATAATTTTTTATACCGCTAAAACTTCACCTCAAGATATGACAGAGAACATTTTTGGTATTTTCCATGGATGGCTTAGAAACATGCCTTTATTACTGTCAATAAGACTTACCTGCTAGACTAAGACCTTACCCTCTTTTTGCTGTGGATTCAGAATTGTATGAGTATACATTATCTGTTCTTTATTATATACTGTTCGTTTTATGCTAGACACTAATCCTTTCTGGAGCAGAGGAAGAAACAGGAATGAGATGAGAACACAGAATTAGCCTGCAGAATATATTTTAATAATATATTGGGAGGCCGAGGCGGGTGGATCACAAGGTCAGGAGATCGAGACCATCTTGGCCAACATAGTGAAACCCCGTCGCTACTAAAATACAAAAAATTAGCCGGATGTAGTGACACGTGCCTGTAAACCCAGCTACTTGGGAGGCTGAGGCAGGGGAATCGCTTGAACCCAGGCAGCGGAGGTTGCAGTGAGCTGAGATCACACCACTGCACTCCAGCCTGGTAACAGAGCAAGACTCTGTCTCAAAAAAAAAAAGAAAAAAATGAGAAATTGTGTTTGCTTGTAGATCACTATAGACACACTTTGGAACTACATTTTAATTTATGGGTTGCAATTTAACCATCTCTTTTCAATTAATACTAAAATGTTTTTTGTTGGATTCCTCTTCTTTAGAAATCCTAGCAACTTCCTCAGCTCTTTCTTCTTTAGTATATACTTTGTCTACTGATTACATAGTAAAGTGAGAGAAATGAGAACAGTGGGACATATGTGTTGATGGAATATGCCTGATTCTACCTCAGCAAGGAAGGCACATGTATTGACTTTAGCCTTGACTGCTCCTGCTAAAAAAGAAGTAGCTGTTTGACTGTCTGGCTGGAAATCAACAGAACACTTGAAGGAGTTGTTTAAAAGGTCTACCTTAACACAATGTAAAATCTACTATATTACGGAGATGAGTTTTGTTGATATTGCTGTGATGCCTAATGACACCACTCAACAGATACTCACACCCTTACTCCAAAAGACACTAGAGGTAAACAGACTATCTATGACTAGTTATATGTTTTTAGTCACAGAGACACCTTTATTCCAAAATCTCCTAGGCCAGGCGCAGTAGCTCACGCCTGTAATCCCAGCACTTTGGGAGGCCAAGGTGGGTGGATCACCGGAGGTTGAGAGATCAAGACCAGCCTGACCAACATGGACAAACCCTGTCTCTACCAAAAATACAAAATTAGCCATGCGTGGTGGTGCACGCCTGTAATCCCAGCTATTCGGGAGGCTGAGGCAGGAGAATCGCTTAAACTCAGGAGGCAGAGATTGCGGCGAGCCGAGATCACACCATTGCACTCCAGCCTGGGCAACAAGAGCGAAACTCCATCTCAAAAAAAAAAAAAAGAAAAAAAAAGAAAAGAAAAGAAAATCTCTCCCTCTCCCCTAGTTTTGGGCCAATAAATTGTCATTCTTCTTTTTAGTTTATAAATTTATAGTGATTTCCACCCCTGCCTTACTGAAAAATCTACTTGCCAACTTTCATCTCAAAACGACCCCAAGTAAGAGGTGTTACCACTGATAAAAGAATGCTTTTTAATACCTCAAAATATCTACTTTTTTAGAAGATGTTGATGCTGAATTTTCAATTCACATATCCCAGGAGACATTGCCATTGTTCCTTTTGGAAAAATAAGCCTTTGAGATAGCTGTACATGTCTCCATAATGAAAATCTTCTTTTCCTCAATAATTATAAAGCATACACTTTTCAGTTTTTGCTTATGTCATAGTGGGCTGGAAGCTACCTATTTAACCAGCAGTCATGGACCCAGCAACCATTTATATGCCCAGAAGTAATGAATGTTGATTTATGTATGTGAATCTGTTCAAATTATATACTAAGAGTAGAATAGATTATGAATGTATAAGAATAGATAAGGCAGGTAGAAAATGTATAATATAGATTTTTATAGAATAAAATATTATAAAAACAAAACACTGGGCAAAAATGGAGAAAAGGGGACAAAAGAATAGATTAGAATAAGTAATCTCTTTAGTAGAAGGTTCTCTATAAACTTAATAGATAAGCCGCTTATTTAAAACATTGTTATGTTTATATTCAATGAAATTTAAAAGTAAGTTAGTATAGAAATTCAGACTCTTGCACAAATGGTGCTCTATGGCTGATCACCCAGGAAAGTTGCTATTATACTTGAGTTCAGCTTACTAGTTTGTGGTTGGTGATACTTTCACATTTACCTTCATTGTCTCTTTTCTGCCAAAAGGAAACTCACTATTTGGGAAAATGCACTTAAATACAACCATTTTTAATAATTCTATCCTGCAAGTTATAGACATGGAACTCTAACTTTTATTCCATGAAATATCCTAAGAGAGACCTAGTGAAATTGATTTGCCCATCGTTTGATGATACCAGGACACAATGCCTTGGTAATATATTATCTTCTTTCTTAGCCCGATGTAAGTTTTGCTGAACTAAGGCAAAGCTAGTATTATGATATAACTCCACGTAACCAGCAGAGCCTTTAATTCTGTCTCAAATGACCAAAAAATAAAAAATTCTAACCTATTTATTTTGTGGCCAGCACTTCAGAATTCTCAGGAAATGATTAGTAGGAGATGAGATTCAGTATTGAGAGATATAGAAGTGACATGCTATTGAGGTCAGTCCTGGATTCTGGCTTGATAATCTAGACTAGATACATGTTTTCCAATATTGGCAAATTCAGTGTATTCTAAATTATTGTTAAAGGCATTTCAAAACCTCAAAATGAAATTAATTTTCATTTAAAATTATATTTTAAGGAATAGGCAGGGAAGAGTGATGCAAAAATCACATTAACAACAGGATACCAGAACTTCTAAATGGTTGCAAATCATTATTTTAGATGTTGAGGACAAGAAATGCATGCTTTCAAAGTGCAATGCTTTTATGTACAGTGTCCAAATAACAACAATTTGAGAGATAAGTATAACTAACCACTTCAGAGGGAGGACTGAAATGAACACTCAGTAAAACCGGGAATAAACAAAATGTTGTTAAATAAAAGTTATTGTTAGTTTTCTTCAGGAGAGAAAGCAGACCTCAAAAGTGGCATTTCATCCACTACTTCTTCATGACTTGTATAGAGAATTCCATATAGCTGTATTAATTCACCTGTACTAATAGCTGGTGAGCTGGCACCAAACACCTGAGCATGCTTACCCATGTTTCTTCTTTTGTGTGGGATTGTCTTCTTTTTCCCACATATTTAAGACTCGGAAATAATAGACATGTAACTTTGTTTCTTTTGAATCTTATGAGTCTTATATTTTTCATTATCCATGATGGTTTGGTAAATGTCATTGATGGACTGAAAATAAAGAATGACTTCCTCTATGGGAGAAATAGCATCTAGAAGTAGATCATAGAAAGTTAATCAAGAGTATGAAATGTCAAACTGAAATTTTAAAATAGCTATAATAGTGGAATGTATGAGAAGCATGCCAAATATAGATATTTCTCTTATTTCTTATGAGCATAGATTAGATACTTAATCATGCTTGTTCTGATTTCAGATAAAACTGAATACAAACATCTTAGAGAGACAGAATTATCAAACCCCTCCAAACAAATTTGATATTTTGGGAAAGAATTCTCAAGGAAGAGTCAAAAACATTGACTTTTTTTTTATCTGGGAAAAAGGAATGTTAAGGTAGAGCCCTAATAGTAGCTGTTAAGCAAGTAATGAGAAGTGGGAAACAAGGCTTTCTCTCTTTTCTTCACTGAGGTCTGATAATGACAAAATATGCTGCAACAGAAAATCTTAAGGTTTGATAATGAGATAGGTTCTTAATAGTGAGTGCTAAACACTGAAAGGGAAGTTGTGAGATTATCCTCTATGAAGCTCTTTAACCAGTATAGAGTCATATCTTTCTGGAATGGTCTGCATATGTCAGCGAGAAGGGAAGAAATGACTTCTCCAAGTGGTTCACATTTTCTAGGCACTTTCTCCTTACCTTTCTTTTTCTTAAAACCACTGTTACTCAGAAGCAAAAAAAACTGCCAAAAGTTACCAGGACTTCCAAATGTGCTTGACCAGGGTGAAAGCAATAGAAATGCCACCAACATTTTAATGGAGATTAAAGGATCACTCTTAAGTTACCATCATTTCCTATAATAACTGATTTACTACAAACTTGAAATTGTGGGTACAGCTGCTGAAATTTTTATTTATTTATTTTTATTTTTTGAGACGGAGTCTCAGTCTGTCGCCCAGGCTGCAGGCTGGAGTGCAGTGGCACCATCTCGGCTTCACTGCAACCTCTGCCTCCCAAGTTCAAGCGATTCACGTACCTCAGCCTCCTGCTGGGATAACAGGTGCCCACCATCATGCCCGGCTAATTTTTGTATTTTTAGTAGACACGGGGTTTCACCATGTTGGCCGTTCTTGGTCTCAAACTCCTGACCTCAGGTGATCCGCCCGCCTCGGCCTCCCAAAATGCTGGGATTACGAGCGTGAGCCATCGCACACGGCCTGAAACAATTTATAATACTTGTGAAGAAAGGGATTAGAGTTTATTGTTCAGTGCTTTGTTAAAAAAATATGCAGTAGACTTTTAGTGGAAAACTTATCACATTTCACTTTCTGTTTGTTGCTGTCAATATTAAAAGCAAACCCATTACCAATATACTCAAATCATTTCCTTCCTATGGCATTAAGTGAAATATTTTTGATTCATCTCCAAAAATATGAAGTTAGCATGGGTTGGTGGTATTTGCTATGAAATAAGGGGAGAGGTCCACAGAAGGTAATTATGGAAAAATACACCATCAATTCAAACACAGACACATGCATATATGCATATGCATGTGCGTCAGTACATATTTACCCCCAGGTCTTTATACTTACAAGCACTTTTCTAGGAACTGAAGCTATATAGGTAAAAATATGTTTCTGTTGCTAAAGAGTGTTCACAGGTTGGTGGGAAAAATAGACATGAAAATTTTTATGCAAAAAGATGAGTATTGAAGTAAAAGTATATGCAAGGTGTTATGTAAGTTTGCCGGGGACAGTTCTGGTTTAAGCCTGTAGTCTTGGTATCATTATTTATAAGGCCCTTTCACCGTCAAAAATGTCCCTGTTTGGACAATAAAGTAAATGGTCAATCTATCAATAGCCATATCAATCAAAGATGCCTGAGGTTGTCCAAGAAGATTTTCCACAGAATAGGACAGAAAATCAAAGAGATTAAGAATGCTTTGCCACAAGTACTACCTGCATCCAAATGGAAATGAGAAATGGGTGTGACTGGCTTTTATTTCTCCCTGGCTTGTCAGAGGCATAGAGTGGGAATTTAAATCATGTTGGGTGAGGAGAAAGGGACAAGGCAGGACAATCTAAACCCAGTTGTTGGTATGTGATACACACAAGGGTTGTCATTAAATGAGTCATTAAACTAATAATATTCTGAAGCTCTGAACTGAAATTTAGGGTGAGAAAGAACTAGATGCACTAGGGGGGATTTTAGAAAGATAGATTATGATATGGTTTGGCTGTGCCCTCACCCAAATCTCATCTTGAATTGTAGTTCCCATAATCTTCATGTGTCGTGGGAGGGACCTGGTGAGAAGTAATTGAATCATGGAAGCAGTTACCCCCATGATTTTCTTGTGATAGTGAGTTCTCATGAGATCTGATGGTTTTATAAGGGGCTTTTCCCCCTTTGCTCAGCACTCATTCTCTCTCCTGTTGCCCAGTGAAGAGGTACCTTCCGCCATGATTGTAAAGTTTCCTGAGGCTTCCCCAGCCATGTGAAACTGAGTCATATAAACTTCTTTTCTTTATAAATTACCCAGTCTTGGGTATTTCTTCATAGCAGCATGAGAACAGACTAATACAGATTAAGATTCAGCATAAGGAAGAACAGAACAGAATAGACAGAAGTATCCTACAGTGGAGAGTTCTGTGCCCTGGTGGTATGCAGCAGAGACTGAATGATCACTGTGAGCACCAGATTAAGACCCAGACCATAGGTTATTTAATGTTCTTTACCATATTTTTGCCCTGGGATCTTAGGATTCTTCAGGCATGGGGATTTTTCAGTAGCTATTAAGAATTCTGTGTTTGGGAGACCCCAAGAAGTTAAAAAAAATGTGGAAATACTATAAGAAAAAATTTTACATAAGCTAAAACCACACTTGTGACCCACTCTGAACATACACTAAAAAGAGACCAGGGAATATAATGCAGATCTCACTGAGTTTATTCTTTGCCGCACATTAAGGAAAGCAGCCATTCCACACATAATGTTTAGGAGGCATTCCTCACTCAGGTTTCCACTGGTTGGACACATATTCATTTTAAGATTGAGTAACTGCAAATGCTTGCTTACCAGCTTGATTTGCATAGCTCTGAGTTACATACGAATGGGACTCATGGCAAAGCTATCATTAAAGAGAAACAAAGCAGAAGACCGAACAAAGGATACAATCTATGCAAAGTTTGAAGTTGAGACTGTTTCAGTGATCCTTGTCATGGTAAGAAAGCTGTCCGCCCCTTCCCCCACCTAAAAAAGAATAGCAGACAAGTGACAAAAGAAGGCCCCCTGGAAGTAATATGGGAGCAAAGAGTAGGATAAACTAAAGGCTATACACATGAAGAGAGAGAAAGGAATTGTCGTGGACACAAGGAGATGCCGCCAAACACCCTCCGTTCATAGCACAGAGATATGTGATTAGGTTAGAATCACTTACCTCTTCCCCAGTGCATTAAAGTAGGAATAGGTCAGGCCTGGAGAAAGGAATGACATCTTGATGAAACTCAGCTTTCTCAGAGGCCTAACAAGGATGGCAACACAGATAGAGCTAGAATCTTCTCACTGGCCCTTTTGTATCGGATTAATGAATTCCTACATTTCCAGACTGAAATGTTTTCCAGTAAGCAAGAGAGAAAAGGCTTCTGAAGACAGTAGAAATGACTTTCATTCTTTTGTGGTTAAGAGTATATGGGCTTTGGAATATGGGAAAACTAGTTTCAAATCTCTGCAGCTTACATATTTATGGTGTCAAGTACTTAAATCCCGACATTTTAGTTCTCACATCTGAAAAAATATTGAGCACGCATATGCCATAGAATTGTTGTAATGATTAAATTACACATGTAAATTGTATAATACACATAGTGTCTGGCACAGGATCATTCACAATGAAATTTTTATTCAATGAGTACAATTATTGCTTTCTGTAACATTCTCTAGTAGCCCTTTCTAAGCTCTGCTTCACTTTACATCATTACTTTTGTCTATTCCTTGACATTCCACCTGTTCCGACTTTGACTTCTTTCCCCAGATAGTGTACATCTATGTGTGCTTCAAAGCCTCATTCTGTTATGTTCTTTAAGAGTTATACCTAGAGTTGAGCCAGGCACAGTGGCTCATGCCTGTAATCCCAGCACTTTGGGAGGCCGAGGTGGGCAGATCGCCTGTGGTCAAGAGTTCAAGACCAGCCTGGCCAACATGGTGAAACCCCATCTCTACTAAAAATACAAAAATTAGCCAGGTGTGGTGGTGGGCGCCTGTGGTCCCAGCTACTCGGGAGGCCGAGGCAGGAGAATCGCTTGAACCCAGGAGATGGAGGTTGCCATGAGCCAAGATCACACCATTGCACTCCAGCCTGGGCGACAAGAGTGAGACTTTGTATCAAAAAAAAAAGGAGGGGGGGAGTTATACCTAGAGTTCTGTATAAATTCAGTACCAACAATGGGCAAAAATGTAAAATTGTAGAAAGAATAAATGATGTTTAGAGAGTGTCATTCTTGTTCTTCAGTTCTGAAGGCACTCTTCATCTTTTGTAATATTGACCCTGAGACCATTTATGTCAGATGGAAAAGGAACATGTGCTGTGATTTTCTACCTTCCTCCCAGGAGGTTAAAATGACTTGAAGAAACTCAGCGTCAGGTGAAGAATCTAATGAGAGAATCTTGAATTCTTGATCTCAAATCTGCCAGGGTCTCCATTCACTATTAAAAAGTCAGTCTAGTGAGGATGGCCCTAGTTATTAATTTGATATTATATTACTTTATTTTACCACAGTTAAAATGTTCTCTGGATTAGTATTGACCCTATAGTTAACCAACAAGGTATAGAGAGAAGTCAGTGTAAATTCTCTTCTCAACAGCTAAAGTGGTCCTTGTCACCAAAACAATCATATGCTAGATCACATGTCAGTGTGACATTGCCAGGCCTTAGCTTCTCAAGATCTACTTATTACAAGTGAGTTTATGTCCCTTGAAGCATATGGCCTTGATATATGATCCCAGAGCAAAAGGGCAAGGTATTTCAAGCTGGCCATAATTTTATTGACTCTCAAAGGCTTGCTTTGTAGTCATTCCAATAAACTAGATGGGAAATTTTTGATGCTCCAAGCTATCCAGTCTTCAGGACTTCATTTCATGATTCAGAATCCAACTAAACAACTCAAGAGTGCTTTTGTATGACACTGACCGCAGGAACAAATAATTGCTTAGTAATTCTCTTTGAGGTAGAAAATACTAAACATGGAGGAACCATTTCCCCTTAATGGGAGCCAGAAATCCTCTAAGTGCTTGAAATGGCATTCACAAGTCTGAATGGTAAACAGATAAAAACAGGAGCGCACCAGTTGCACAAATGACTTGCTTGTCACAAACTTGTCATTGCAGTAATCTAACATTTCTTTCACAGAGCCCGATGGAAAGTATGGAACAAACAGGCCCTGCTGACGTTTTGGCTCTGCTAAGCCTTCCTCCAAGCTAAAGCATCTGCAGCATCTTCCTGTTCTAGACCCTTTATCTGCTGAAGTTAGCTGATACTGTACATGTCAGAGAAATGTTTGACTATTGCATTAACAAGTTGATGACAAGCAAGTTATTCCTGCAACTGAAATACTGCTGCTTTTAGCAGACTGCCATTTTGACCTTCATTTTATTATGCAGAAGAACCCTAACAGAGCAGAGCACTGGGGAGAAACCAGCGTGGTTGCCCCAGGCCTATACAAAGACCACCTGCCTAGGGCTTAGGTGTAGTGGTACTGGGGTCATACCAGGCAGGTCCATCAGAAGTATGGATGGGATTCCTTGTAAAACATAAATGTCATGAATACATTAGACTGTTTCAAAGATTGTTCTTGCAGGGGTAAAATGAACTGCACAGAAATAGATTTCTTCCTGCATCCTCTGAACCCCACACACATGTGCACATACGGCTGTGTATGCTTTATAGAATGATACGAGATGGGAAACTTAAATGAAAATTGTATATACCAGCTCTACACATAGTTTTTGCCAGTTGTTGGAGTTCCTGTCATCAGTAGCTTCCCTTAACCTCCTCCTCACTCAGCATAATTTCTGGAGTTATCTAAACCTAATCAGACCCATGCTCTTGTCCCCTCAAAAGCACTGTATCTCCATTAGCCTCCTCCCAGAAACTTTAGGCAGCCCTCTCTAGGACATCACCAGTTTATTTCCAACCTTAGCTGCCAGCAGGGAGTACTCCTACACTGTGTAACTTTAGCCTCTCGCCATTCTGTGTGAGGAAACTTCCTCCCCTCAGGGACCCACCCTTGGGGTTCCTCAAGTGTGTAGTCCAGAGGGTCCCAGCCTTTAATAGGAGGCTTACCTGTAATAGAAGCCTTGCCTATTGCCCCCTACAGTGTTTTGCCTTTGTTGATGCCATAGGTGTATCAGCACTTGGAACAATAGAGAGTTTGCCCTAAGACTTTGGCCTTTTCATAAAACTGAGCTGCTCTTATTCACTGAGGTGTCAGCTGCCTTGTATTCTTTCTAGATGCTTCAGGTCTGTTAAGGGTACACTGACAGTGTTGTGTCTGATTTAAATATTGACATGAAAAACTTGCATTCTCGTGCTTATTTTGTGGCTGGTGCCCCAGGTACTTTCATTTTCAAAAGTTTTGTGTAATAATGATAATCATTGTCCATCCATGAGAACCAGATTTCTTGCCAAAGTGGTGATGAGGCTTAACTTTCTTTTAGACTTGGCAAATTGAACACATTACTGTCTCCAGGGTGAAATGTTTTACTCCCATCTCAAATATCTCTCGCTGTAATCTATACCTTAGCTTTGTGGAACAATTACCTCAGAGGACAGGTGGGAAGGGTGTGAGAAGAGAGCCTTGTTTTTTTTTTACAGAGTTAGGGATATTGTCCCTGGAAAAAGAGGTGAAGATAGTTTGAGGCAGCATTTAAAGTTTCTGCAAAAGGAAATACGTGAATGAACAATTTGAATTGTAAATAGAATTTCATCAGCTTTTTCTTTCTAAAGTTCCTAATAGGATTTCCATAATGATTTTGTGTTTTCCTTCTTAATAGAACTTAAATGGCAAATAAATGATACGCTATTTTTGATTTCGAAAAAAATAAAAATCTTTTTTGTGGGAGCTCTCTTTTTAAATACACATTAGGGGATAGATAATGGCAGACAAAAAAAAGTCTTTCTTCCTATTCAGAGGGATAGCTATCAGTGTGTGTATGTGTTTTTAATATTTATTTATTTGCTTATTTGATCATTTATTTGTCTATTTATTGTAAGGAAATTAACAAAGGAAAGAAGAAAAACACCTCATGATAAATTAATCTCATTAGATTCGTAGAATTTTAGGGCTAGAAAGAAGTTTGATGATCAAGCTATGACTTCATATCACACTTACTTTAGAAATGTGAATGTATGTGAATGTTGAGACCCAAAGATGTTTAATCAGATGAACCAAGATGCGCAATAGGATTGTGGCAGAGCTAGGCCTAAAACTTTCATTTCAGGCAATACTCCCTCAGAGATTACATTACAGTTTTTAAAGCTTTCTTTTAAACAAAGACAGTCTCATTTTAATAATTTGCACTGATGTGCTTAAATCTAATAGGACATTTGCTATTGTAGTAACTGAGACCCCACATTGGTTACATCAACTAAGGAATATACATTCCAACAGTTTGAAGACATTTCTTTCTAAGCCGTTTCTTATCTGCATAGGGTAAGGAACCTTAGTTAGTTCAATTAATTTTTATCTTTTGTAAGATTTCAAAGAAACACTTGCACCATTCCTATTCAACTAAAAGCATGTTTTTTAAATGAATCTGTTTCTTTAATAAGCATTCACTTAAGTAGGTCATACTGTAACGTTCTTGGCGATAAAAAATCTTTTATCAGATTAAAAGAAATCTTATTTTTATTCCCACTTTTAGCCATGTTTGAGTTGGTCCTTGTAATTGTTGGTTTCAACAAAACACTTAAGTCAAAAATTAGTGTTTGTGTTTATTTTTGTTTAACACAAGAGAAAAAAGTCCATTGATCTTTTTGCAGTTATGATACATAAATACTGTATTTTTCACTTATGCAAAACTTAATTTTTGAGGGTTTCCTTTTTGTTTCATTTCTCTGTTTCGCATTTTTCAAACATCTGTACCATGGTTAGTGGCTAGAGTAGCAGTGGCTGGCACTTTTCTTCCACATTATGAGAGAAAGAAAAGTGACTGGAATAAAACCTTACTTTTCATATGGTTGACTTGAAACGCAGCATTGAAAAGGTATCATCTCTTTCTTTTCTGAAACCAGAGGTGAAACCCACCAGCCAATAGCAGTACTGATACCAAATCACCTGTTGATTCTGTTAATTCATGTAAGTAAAAGTCTTTGACAATGCATGCCTCACTTCATCAAATGAAAAACTAAATAGATGATCTTTGTGCATTGTCTATATCAACAATATATCCCTCTGGTCACTTAAGGAAGCCTGAGATTCTATAGTTAGTCAAGAAATGAATGTTTGCTTTTGATTCAACAAAATAATCACTTTGTAGGCATGTTTGGCTGTGAAGTGCTTATTAATATTGGGCTCCATTATTAGAGATAGTGAAGAGAAGATGACACTAGTGCTTTCCTTTATCTCGATTAATTCTAGTTAGGAAAATCTATGGTGTTTGCCTTATATATTTTCTAATGTAAAATATTTAAAACACAGGCTGGGCATGGTGGCTCACGCCTATAATCCCGGCACTTTAGGAGGCCAAGGTGGGCGGATCACTTGAGGTTAGAAGTTCGAGACCAGCCTAGCCAACATGGCGAAACCCTGTCTCTACTAAAAATACAAAAATTAGCGAGGCGTGGTGGCACATGCCTATAAGCTACTCGGGAGGCTGAGGCAGGAGAATCGCTTGTACCCAGGAGGCGGAGGTTGTAGTGGGCCGAGATGGTAGCACTGCACTCCAGCCTGGTGGACAGAGTGAGACTCTGTCTTAAAAAAAAAAAAAAAAGTTAAACACATGAAAGTATAAAGGATAATATGAAATACAAGAATCCAGAACCCAGGTTAAACGAAGTTTAATAATTTGGAACATTCGTTTCTGAACCTATTTTTTATTATTTTATTATAGGTTACATACAGTGAACTAGACAAATTAAGTGTACACCTTGATGAGTATATGTGTGACAACACCCAACCCAAGGTACAGAATATTTATAATACCTAAGAAGAGTCCTTTGTATGTGCCCCTTGAAGGTGAAATTTTCCAAAGTTTTAACAAAAGGTAAAAAACAAGCAAGACCACTGTAACCTCTATCATCATGAATTAGTTTTACATAAGCCATATATTTTGGTTTATATGAAATGTATTCTTCTGTATGTATTACTAAAATTTATTTATCAATTCTCTCATTGTTGGACATTATTTTCAATGTTTCCAAATCACGAGCAAGACCACAGTTAACATTTTTATAGACGTATATACATAGAAGTAGAATTGCTAAACTTTAAGAAATATGCATTTTGAACTTTACTAGGTATTGTAAAATCTCTATCCAATGTATTTGTACCAATTTATATTCTCAGTAACAATCTATGAAAGCTTCTCCACATGCTTCACAACATTTGTGATGGTCAGACTTTGTAAAATTTTTGTCAGTCTGATCAGAATTAAATAATATCTCATTAACTTTTTTTTTTTAGTTGTAAGCCGTTGAGATTTTCTCTTCTGTGTTGCCTAATTTGTATCTTTTGTCCATCTTTCTGTTGGGTTATTTGTTGTGCTGTTGTTATTTTGGAAGAGTTTTGTTTTGTTTGGCTTGATTTGGTTTTTGGTATTAGTTGTTGCTGTTGTTGTAATATTCTGGATTTTCATATTTTGGGCCATAGAGATTACAAAGATTTTTTCCCAATTTGTAGGTGCCCTTTTAACTGTGGCTTTAGTAGTATTTGTTTTTATAAAGCTTTTAATATTAACTCAGTTAGGCTTATTGATATTTTCCTTTATAATTTGTGCTTTTATGTCATTTAAGAAATCCTTTCACATGCCAAGGTCATTTACCTTTCTGTATTTTCTTCTAACAGTTTTAAAGGTTTCCCATTTACATTTAGATCTCTAATCCTTCTGGAATTATTTTTGGTTATGGTACCTTACATGCACCCTATTTTATTCTTTTTCCATATGGATAACCCAATTATCCCAGTATTATTTAAACAATTATTCATTCTTTATTAACTAATTCGTAATGCCATCTTTTGCCTATATTAAATCTGTTTATATGATCTTTATTTGATCCGATGGACTGTTTTTCTATCCTTGTACTAACACTGTAACCCTTAATTACCATAGCTTTATAATATTCTTTTTACTTGGTAAGATAAGTCTCTCTACCTTGTTCCTTTTTAAGATTCTTTTAGCTCCCTTGGTCTTTTGCTATTCAATATGAGTTTTAGGGCTAGTTGGTCAAGTTTGGCAAAAGTCTTGCTGAATTTTATTTGTAATTACATTAACATTAGGAAATAATCTGGGGAGAATTGACATTTTTATAATGTGTCTTGCTGCCCAGTGACATACTATATCCCTCTATTTGTGATCATCTTCATATCCTTTAATAATGTTTTAAAATTTCCATCATAAATTTCTTGAATCTATTTTGTAAAATTTTTCCTCATATAACTTAGATTCTTACACTATTATATTCATATCTGTTTTCCATTTCATTGTTTATTGGTTATTATTGGTATATATTCAGCAACTTTGCTGAGCTGTCTTACTACTTTGAGTAACTAAACTGGTAAATTCTCTTAAGTTTTCTACAGCAGCATGTATGTCAGCAGTAAAAAATGACAGTCATTCTCTTAAATTCTAATTCTTAAATGTTCAATTTTTTCCTGTCATATTGCATTACTAAACCTCTGTATAGTGTGAATAGGATAGTCATATTAAGAATATCTATTCTGTTTCTTATTTTAATAGAAATGTTTTAGAAACATAACATTTGCTTGGGATTTTGAGAAATCGAAATTATTGTATTAAGGAAGTTCTTAATATATTCCTAAACTATTTATAGTTTGCTAAGTGTTTTTAACAGAAATACTAGTTAAATTTTATCTAATGCATTTTCTGCATCAATAATATGATAAAATTTTCCACTACCATGTTAATATTTCGTATGATATTAATACATTTCCTGATATTTAACAGTTCTTATATTCTTGGAAAAAAATATTCTCGCTCTTGGTGTATTTTTTAATCTACTATTGAGTTTAATTTACTGACATGTAGTATGTTTACATGGGGAGATCAATCTTTAAATTTTATTTTTTAACTGTTACTGTAGAGTTTTGCTGTGACAATGATACTAGCCTCACCAAATAAGTTGAGTAGCATTTCATTTTTTCTATATCTTAAACAGTTATCATATTATTGGGATTATTCATTCTAAGTATTTGTCATCTGAACTTGGTACTTTTCATCAGTAGGTTGTAGGTAGGCAGACTTGAATATCAGAATATCTGAATAAACCAATAACCATAGAGGAAATTTCTGATTCTTCTCTAGTCAATTTTGGGAAGTTTTTTTTTTAAATACAGTTCACAGTTTGTACTTCAATTTATTTGTATAAAGTTATTTATATATTCTTACAATTTTTAATTTTTTGTCCTTAATTATGTTCCCCTCTTATTCCTAATATCATTTATTTGACCCTTCTGCCTTTTCTTTTATTAGACACTAGACATTTTTCTGTTTCATTTACTTTTTTACAAAAACTGGCTTTTGATTCTGCTTATCTACTTTATTATTTATTTGTAGTCTAAGTCATTAGTTTCTGCTTTTATCAGCATTAGCGTTATTTCCTTCCTTCTATTTTTTAATATTTTAGGCCATTTTTCTTTTTCTAGATTCTTGAATTGAATTATTACCCTTTTACTGTCAATAATTTTTATTATCTTTAAAAACGAATTTCAGACTGTAAATTTTTCTCCTGGTTTCTCATTAGCTGCATACCATGTTTTGATAAGTAGTTTTGTTCAATTTTAAATATTTCATAATATCTGTTCTATTTTTAACCCTTGAGGTATTTAAAAGGGTATGCTTTTACTTTGTAAACATATTTGCTCTATTTTTATTATTTATTTCTGAATTTAAATGCATTAAAATAAAATGATGTGTTTTATATGGTTTTAATTGAAAAACTTTTTTTAGCTTGTTTTTTGATTTTATCTGGTAAATGGATTTTACTTCTGGCTTGAAAACTGTAGGTGGTTTATCTCTTTCTTTAGCACTAATTCTAAAATTCTTTTGTGTTTACTGAACTATATATTTTTCTAAGAAAATATAAAATCGACCTTTTGGTATTTCTGACCTTCTTCTTAGTATAAAAAAGGTGGTTAGCATAGCATCTTTTAATTACCTATTAAGTATCAATCTTGTTACTATAATTGTGTAATGAAGTTTTAGTTTTTAACCATATGCAAAAGTGGTGATCACTATTTTCTATAATCAATGCTTAATTATATTTACTAATATTTTTAGATATTATTATGCCTACCGTTATTCTTAGATCCTGTGGCTTCCTTTCTGGGTTCACTTTTCTTATTACATTTTTTTAGTAATTATTTAGTGAGGACTTTGGGTAATATATATATTTTATATAACTAAAAATGTACTTATTTTGTTTTTTATCTTAAATAGCAATTTATATGGGTATTTTTTGTTGAGTATTTTAAAGGCATTGCTCAATTATATCTTAGACTATTGTTCTGTCAACTATTCTTAATTAAGAGAAATCTATCAATCTGTTTTTATCTCTTTATAAGTAATCTGCTTTTTCTCCTGGTAGCTTTTAAAAGTTATTCTATATCCTTAATGTCTTGTAGTTTCTTTGAAATGTGTCTGGACATGGATTTATTTTGAATTATTAGTCATGAACTCAGGATATACTTATAAATCTCAGGACTCCAATTTTGGAAAATTCTCAGCTATTATCCTTTTCTTTATTGTTCCTTTGTCATTACCTCCATTTACTTTTTCTGGAATTCTTAGAAGATAAACATTGGTATTTTCTAATCAGCTTACTGATTAGTATCTCAATTGCTATTTCATTTTCAAAAAATTAATTCTTCTTGCTACAATTTTTTTCTGAGTGAATTCCTTAACATTACCTTCCAATTCACTCAATTATTTCCTTGAAATTCCCTTATTTCATTTATTGTACTTTTATATTAATGAACATTTTTAATTTTTTAAGATTTCTGATTAATTTTTACTCTTATTCACCTATTCTTATTTTATTTCTATCTGTCTTTAATCATTTCTTGTTCTTTTTTAGGTATGAGTACTTTATCACTAAGCATCTCAAGCATATTCATGCTGAGGTCATTGTCAGATAATTTCATAAAATCAAATTTATCTGGAGTGAATGTTACAATTATTGATTGATTTTCTTACCATTACTTGCTTATGCTCTGGAATTTTGTTTTACAGGTTTTGTTTTGTTCACATATCCCTAACTAGTGGTTTTACAGTTGCCTTTATCTGGATCTTTTCAGTCCCAATCCAGATCTTACAATGGTAGCTTTCAGCGTCATTCTTCCATGAATATTTTATCATAATGCTGTATCTTTATTCTTCCACCTCCCAGGTCCTGCAGCCCTATATAAGCTGTTTCCCCAGGCAGCAGTTGGCCAAATTTTTGCAGCCTTGTGATAAAGTAGAAAGCCAAGTTCAGGTCCACCATTTCAAATGGGGCCTTTTTGACCTCATTACTCTAAAGAGCTAGAATTCTAGGTATCTCAATGTGATTCTAGATCCAGATTTCAGCAGGCCTATGGCTTCAGCACCATGGGCTGCTTTTAGTAGCTTTCTGTAAATAATCATCTTCTTTTTAAGTCTGACTGTGTTTCTATGATTTTCACATTTTATATTTCATGGAATTTTTAAGGTAACAATATATCTTGGACAATACTCCTTTGATTCTTATCTCTCTTTATTAGGTTTTTTATATTATTTTTATTGTGCTTTGCTGTATTGCACTTCACAGCTATTGAGTTTTTCACAAATTGAAGGCTTGTGGCAACTCCACATTGAGAAAATCTATCAGCACCATTTTTCTATTTTTTTCTTTTTTTAATTTGTATGGGTACATAGATACATCATTTAAAACACATAATATTATAAATTACAGTTATTGAATGTTTAGTTGTGCTGGTCACATTACCTGGTTTCTCATTTATGTAATAATAAGCTTCTCATTTATGTAAAATAAATAATAATAATAAAATTAATAATGTTTTATTAATAAAATAAATAATAAGTTTCTCATTTATGTAAAAATAACAATATTTATGTAATAATAATGTAATAATAAGCATTACATATTATTTTTTCCCAATCCTTTCTATGTTCAGTTATTCTTATTTCCATTTTTTAGAGCACAAAATTGAGGTAAATAGACTAAATACACCAGTAGGAATGAGATTATAACAAGTAAATGGCAGAAATAATATTTGAATCCTGTTTTTGCTACCAAAACTAGTGTCCTTAAACTGCTATCCTATGGTTAAATTGTGTTTTGTTATCTTTTAAAATTATTATGGTTATTATTTTTAATGTTAATTAAATTAACTAATATTCCTTTTGTAAAAAATATATCTAGTCCTATCTCAGAAATCTTTTTTATATTTTCTATGTTTTTATGCTTGCTTGGTCTATTCTCACTCACTTTCTCACTCTCTCTCTCTGTCTCTTTTGATATATGATTACCTTTTTAGCTTTTATCAATCTAGCAATTTGAAGTTTTAAAGTATAGTTTATTATTTTAGTAATGATCACTGTTATTTTTCTGAAAAACATTCAACTGTTTAATTATTGTCATTAATGAAGTAGTATACTACATGAAATGAGAAATTTAGGATGCTGTTCATCTGTCTCCTCTTATCACTCAATTTATTATTTTTGTTATAACACCTTATATCAGGTATAAATTTTTTTTTTTTTTTTTGAGACGGAGTCCCGCTCTGTCACCCAGGCTGGGGTGCAGTGGCGCGATCTCGACTCACTGCAAGCTCCACCTCCCGGGTTCACGCCATTCTCCTGCCTCAGCCTCCCGAGTAGCTGGGACTACAGGCGTCCGCCACCACGCCTGGCTAATTTCTTTTTGTATTTTTAGTAGAGACGGGGTTTCACCATGTTAGCCAGGATGGTCTCGATTTCCTGACCTCATGATCCGCCCGCCTCGGCCTCCCAAAGTGCTGGGATTACAGGCGTGAGCCATGACACCGGCTAAATTATTATTATTAATTTTTATTTTACAGTAGTCTAGAGTAGTCAAGTATTCTGTAACAGAATAACAGGGTTACTTATTTTGAATAGTAGAGGGCTTCTAGCACAAAGTAGTTGCTTAATAAATATCGGTTGAATGTTAAGTGAATGGTGGACCTGTTTGGTTACACATGTGCACACACGGAGAAAGAAAACATAGCTGAGCTCTCATTGCTGCTGATGAACTACCATTGTGTTTAAACCTTGTATTTTATAAACAGTTGAATCACCTTATGATTTAATAAATACCTTTTCTGTCAATTATTTTGTTAGGCAAACACATGCTTTGTTAATTAGCCCTTTGAAATCAGTGAGCTTCTATCAAAGTTAGGTCCATTCATGGCTATTTCCACGTTTACCTCTTATGCCCTACCCCTCTTCCACAAATAATAAATATATTTGGTAACTCTCGTTTCTAAACCAGTGGCTACTGTTAAGTTTTCATTTGGCAAATACAGTGGGATTCTTGAATATATATAGCAATCATCATATCATATTAAATGGATGACAGCCCACATTCTTCCACAGTAGTTCGTGTTGTTTACTATTTAAATAGAGGCATTTTGAAGTAGTTCCTATTTTTTTTTTAAGGGTAGTTCTTCAAATCCCTAACTATAGTCAAAAGAAATCTTTTATATGAATTTGCTGGGAAAATTGGATTTTTTATTGATATTATTAAGAAACTTAGTGAAAGTCTGCAATACGCTGGGATAAAAAAATACTGTGCTTTTATTGTGGCAAAGCAGATTAAATAAAACAATATAGATTAGCAAGGGACAAAGCAAAGTATAAATAAACTAGGTCATTTGCAGATGTGCAAATTTTATGGAAATTCTAATGACACATTTGATCGATTTATAAGAAGTACATATTATTCATGTTAAAAGAACACTCAAGCCTTCTATGTGGCATGATTTTAACAATCTTTTATACATAACAACAGATTGAAATTAAACTGCCTTCCTAGCTGTTTCTATTTTTTAAATTGTAAAAATGACTTTTATTATTCTCTATCTAAAAGTCACTAAACGAGAATAATGCAACTTAGTTTCTAGTCCTAGTTCTGTCATTTAATTGGCTCCATGACCATGGGTAGTTCATTAAACTCTGTAGGCCACTTTTTTTTGTTTATAAATGTAGACAGTGGTTTTGATGTATTCTAAAGCCCCTTCCAGTTCTTGTGTTCTACTACTCCGTATCGCGTCTCTCTGTCTTTATATAGAAATACCCACTTATAAAAACATAACTGCATATAGGGTCCATATAGCAATAACCTAAATTATTCAACAGAACTCATAAGGGAATATCCAAGAATAGGATGAATTTTCCCCTGAATGAGGCAGTTGAATGCAGCTGATAGATAAATAACCAGGAGCTATCATAGGTTCTTGATCAGGACTGACATGATGAAAGCATATTTTCAAAATAACTGTTGGGCATCAGTGTGCAGAATAAATCAGAATGGAAGAAACCTGGAATACAGAACAGGAAGACATGATGCCATCATTCAGAGCAAGGTAAGGAGAGCTCAGACTATGGTATTACAATCAGAAATGAAGTTGAAGCAGCAGATATGAAGATATTGAGATATACGTTCAGTCAAATAGAATGGCTAAAAAGAATATAAAGAGAAAAATTATGAAAGGAAATACAAATATCTAATAAACATGAAAAAGTATAATTCACTAGGATTCAAAGTCATGATTTATGAAAAATAGTAATTCTCAGTGCTGGTAATGGTACGGTAAAATAGACACTCATAGTGATAGTGCAGATCTATATATTGACACAAAATTCTGCAAAGTAATATAGCATTATATTATCAAGAACCTTGCTTTAAAAATATGTCCTCTGACCCATTAATTTTACTTCTAGGCATCTGTCTAGAGGAAATAGAATCTCAGACAAAGATTTGGGTACAGAGATGTTTATCACAATGTCATTTATAAAAGAGAAAAAAAGATTTTGAAGTCTTAAATTACAAAATTCGAGAATTAAATTATTGAATATCCGTATGTATCACCGCATACCATATATGTAAATTAGATAGTTCTTAAAGTTATTTTAAACAATATTTTATTAGGAAAAGTGTATAAAATAACATAACTAAAAATTCCTGGTCCAAAAGATACAAATAAATTTATATACCTAAAACAATCCCAAATATAAAAATGAAAGTATTTGATAATGGTGTAAGAGAATACATTCAAATGTAAAGAGCAGTTTCTCTGTATGGTGGAATTACTTGATATTTCTATTGCCTTTTTCTTGAACTTTCTTAATGCTTGAAAAATGCTCTAATAATTTGAAAAATAAAAGTTTTAAGCAAGCAGTAAATAATCTAAACACAATCTCAAATTTGGTAATAATTCAACTTAGAAAAGAATACATGTCTGATTCCAATTTATTCAGTTACTAAATATGGGATACATAGATTTTCAGTTCCCCCAAACTGAATCGTATCATATTTCATAATTTCTTTTTCTTTTTTGGATCCTCATACCGTTGCCTTAAGTGATTAGCCTGAACTTTGACATTCCAGAGCCTCATTTTTTCTTTTGTTTTCTTTTCTTTTGTTTTCTTTTGTTTTGTTTTGTTTTCTTTTCTTTTGTCTTTTTTATTTTCTTTTTTTCTCTTTCTTTTCCCTTTCTCTCTTTCTCTCTCTCTCTCTGTTTCTTTCTTTTCTTTCTTTCGTCTTTCTTTCTCTCTTTTTTTTTTTCTTTTTTGACTGAGTCTCACTCACTCTGTAGCCTAAGCTGGAATGCAGTGTCACGATCTTGGCTCACTGCAATCTACACCTCCCAGGCTCAAGCAATTCTTGTGCCGCAGCCTCCTGAGTAGCTGGGACTACAGGGGCGTGCCACCAAGCCCAGCTACTTTTTTGTATTTTAGTAGAGATGGGGTTTCACCATGTTGCCCAGGGTGGTCTCGAACTCCTGAGCTCAGGGGATCCACCCGCCTCAACCTCCCAAAGTGCTGGAATTACAGGCATGAGCCACTATGCCCGGCCCTCATTTTCTTTAGAATCTCATTTTCTTCAGTCATGTCTAAGATTAACATCCTCAAACCACATTTACATGTATACGGGATCATCCTCTCTTATCACAAAGGAAAGAATCTAGATTGTTCTTTGTTTTCAATCGTTTTTAATTTCTAAATTTCTCTTATAAAAATATGCCAATCTAATAATAGCATTCTGAATAATTGAAACAAATGAAAATAAAGGACACAGTCAGTATGTCACAGAAGAACCACTTTTATTGGGTGGAATAAAGTACTACTGATAAAATTTATTAGGCACTCATTTCAAGAATAGAATCTTGGTTGCTCTGTGTAAGAATGAATAAACATAACAACTTACTTGGCTCTGTACCCAGAAATTTATCCAAAAAAGAAAACCAGTTTGATGCCAGAGAGAATGAACCAGATAAAGTTTTATTGGCTCAAAAATACAAGTAACTTAGTCTGCCCCTTTAGTAACAAAACTGTAGAAGTAAAAATGTAATCTTTAAAATCTAAGTTCCTTACATTAGCCAATGGCGTAGTACTGAAGTAACTAAAACTTCACAGACCTCACCCTCTTTTCCTTCTGCCAGGAGAATGAACTACTCCCTCTCCCTCAGGCCTCCACTGACTGTATAAGTTAACCCAGAACCATTTGTACACAAGCTTGTCTCTTTTTCAGAACTGTAAGTCTAGTGAAGGCAGAGACTGTGTCCTGTTTATCTTTGTTTACCTCAGGTTCTGGCAAAGTGCATAATTGTTGAACGAACTAATGAAGGATTCTTAGCCTAGTTTTTGAGAGTTTAAGTTCTATGAAATAATCTAAGGAAAAGTTCCTTGGATAGAAATGCTTACACTTTGTGTGTTATTCCATAATCTATCTTACTAGCATCTAGGCAAGTTTCTTTGGAATGATGGTATCACCAAGTTATGAACACCTTTAGAAGTAAACATCTTTCAAGGTATTTTTCTGCAGGGCTGAGTTAAAGTGCAGTAGTATAGTTCTTAAGAGCTCTTTCAGTTATTATTGTGGCACCCAGAACAAGTTACTAAGTCTCTCTGAATTTCAGTTTTCTCATCTGAAAGATGAGAATAGTAATCATCTTTGTCTCGTAGTTTGCTGTGGGGATTGGATGAGATACTGCATGTCAAATAGCATCATGCCTAGCTAAGCCCTTGGGCCATTATTATTAGCGTTAATGCCTCCCAGGACAAATAGTTGGACTTGCACATACATCTTGATGACTGGGACAGAGTGTACAGGTATAGCAGCAAGGCTCTCGCTGGATATAGAATTAGAGAGCTTAAGTGCATATGCCAGTGCTTTCAGGCTTAAGTAGCGTAAGAATTACTTGGGGAGCCTGTTTAAAATGGAGATCTGAGTTCCACCTTAAAAGATACTAATTCAGTTGGTTTGCTCTGGAGTGAGACCCTGAAATGTGTCTTTTTAACATGCTCATCAGGTGGTTCTGGTGCAGCTGGTCCTAGACCAAGTACTAAGTAACCCTGGCATCATGACTCCATCTTAGCCTTGATCACAAACCACTCTAACCCCATGGCATCATTCCTCAAGATTGGCCCTGCTTAATGCTGTGTGGCTTGACTACCGAAAGCCTTGCTGCTTCCACTCTGTGGCTTTGCCAACAGAAACTTTCCTTCCTCCACGTCCTCACCCCACCCCACTGAAGGCAGAAAAAAAGAATAGGGAAGGCAGAGTCAATTGGGAAAACCTGAGTAGTTACAGTAAATTATGTTATTTTGAATTATTTGACATAATGATCTGCGTTAGTCCAAAAGTGGGCTGACTTGAGAGGAACGCTTGAATTTTAGAACAATAGTTTTCCCCCAATAACTATGGAATGGCTAGCTATATCTCTTGTTTTTTATAGAAATGCTATCTATAAAACTTAGGTGAATAAGCACAATTGAAGTGCAAAGTGTTAAACTCATGCCTCGATTTAGTCAATGCATTTGCACATTGAAGTAATTAGGATTATTTAAAAGCATTCTGCTTCTGATACTTTGTTCTCCATTTCCTACAAATCAAATTAGTGAGGGGTAGATTTGATTTTGACATCATTTTGAAAATATTTTCTTTCTTTTTTTAATTTCCTTAGTATTACATTTTCACAAAGTCCAAAACATAACCAACTGTGACTAAATTCATAAAAACAAAACAAAAAGTCCAAAGTGCAAGAAAATGAAAAACAGCACAGAGTAATATGCAGTAGAACAACATAAATCATACCTTACAAATATAGTTGTAATAACACACCTTACCATGTCTGATCAATTAATAACAAATACTTATTCAGATAGCAAATAGCTTATTCTTTCACTTTGATTGAGAGCCCAAATTTAATTATCTCAGTCCAAATCAATATGAAAAGGCAACCAGATCTACACTGAAAAAATCGTAACCATCTCCTATGTTCATTGTACTATATGTAATGCAATTAATGAATGTGAAGAAAGAGTATAAAGGGTGCTTTCCTTATTTGCTAACAAAGCATTCAAGCAAGATTATTCATTTTTAAAATAAAGTTAGATTCAGCAGAACCAAGAAATGGTTATGGAGCCATATTCCATAGACAAATACAGACCTGAGTTTAAATTCTAACTCTGCACACTATCTGAATTATCTTTGACAAGTTACTTCAACTCTCTGACCCACAGTTTTCATGTCTATTAGAGTAATAATATCTATATAGGAGAGTTGCTTTAATAATATATTGAACTTAATATTTACAATGTATTATATCATATTGTATTATACAATATATTAATATATTGTATTTCATACTGTATTTATAAAAATAATGTATTTGAAGTGCATGGAATTTAATATTTACTCAATAAGTGGCAGTTATTATTTTTAAGTCAGGAAATAAAATTTGGAGGGATATGAACCCAAAATCCTTAGAGGAAAAACAAAAACTAAAAAAAAATTCTATGATCTCATTTTCCCAGAGGTTATTTACACAAGTCACAGATTTTATCCTAGGACTTTATCAGGATTCTACAGAAGGGAATGTTTTACCTTTATAATCTTCTTTCCCCCAAATTGTTACCCTTATTGCAAATTACTGACCTCAAAATACATGTTGAGAAATACCCTTTATACTATTGAAGTGCATAATTGAATGCATATATTTTGCCAACACAAATTATTATCATATTCTTTTGTTCAAAATAAACAGTATTTCAGACTGGCTCAGATAAGTCTAATTCCTCTTATTTTTTCTGTACTACTTTTATAGTTCTAGAAGTATGTGTTTATGCATAAAACTGAAGGTGGGGAGAGAGAGAGAGAATGGACAAGAATAATAAAATCATCTGTGCAACAGAGATGGTGCCCTGTTCAATCCTGTCCTTAGTGATTGATTCTATGTTTCATGTATAGAAAGTGCTCATTAAATGTTTGCTGAATTAAGTAAATGAGGGAAAACAAAATGCTAAGAAATATCTGTATAGCATAAAGGAGCCAACTCAAAAGTAGTGTATGCAGGTTGTAGGCGGACAGGTAAAACTCAACTATGGAAATCAACACCTCTTTAGTTAGGTTGGCTCAGTGTGGAATGACCGCCATCTTTATTCAGAACCATTAGTTCTTAACTGGAGGTGGTAGCTAATCCAGGAGAGCTGACTGACCTGCGGTCAGAGAGTCATAGAATGTAAGAGCCAGAAAGGATCATGGAGAGTTTCTGATCCCAGGGCCTGCCTCATTTCTCAGGTTAAGAAACTGAATGTCTGCCAAACACTTCGTGGCAAAGTTTGTTGGTCCTAAAACTTGAGTTTCCTGATTCTGTTCAAATTCATTTTGTATTGTGTCATGCTGCCTTTGTGTCCCCAAACTTCCTGTCCACCTGGGAATTCCCATATATCCACTGGCTCCTATGCCCAAAAAATGTGCAATGGAGCATCCATCAATGCTTCTGATTAGAATCATCTCACCTATTATGGCATTTTCCATAGAGCCTAAAAGACCACAATAAAGAGGTTCGTCATTTGACTCTTAAAATCAATGTTTTCATCAAGAAATAAACTTTTTACTGCACTCCAGCCTGGGCGACAGAGCAAGACTCCGTCTCACAAAAAAAAAAAAAAGAAAGAAACTTTTTAAAATTATTATTAACCATTAACAACTCATCCAAATCAGCTTCTTTTCAAGTGATGTAGCTGGAACTAAAGGGAATGGAGAACAAACACCTGTTATAACTTGATTGGGGGAAAATGTAAAGGAAGAGCTCTGTCTTCAGGGTGTTACCCAGGGGAAGCCAAGGCCAGGTGGGCTACGGCAGGGGAGTCCAGAGTACCCAGGAACTCACCCAAGGATTTGAATCTTAGAGAAATGAAGAGAGACAAGAATATGTGAAGATATAGCAAAAAGCAGAGGTTAAAAAGGGAAGATACAAGTAGATTTAATGATTTGGTCTTTTGGTTCAATACTTACTACTATCATTGTAACTTCTTCACTCAGTGGAAAGGCCTTGCATTCAGGTCATTCCTGTCCTGTTAACAGCTTATATTTCTACTCTCTAAGTAATAACTCAAATTCCTTGAATCAAGTATTGATAACATCCATGAGAGAAGAAATAAAGCATTTGGTAGGTAAATATCTTCCCTATCCACTTAAAGAATGAAGTGTTGATAGGCTGTTGATGGTGAGTTAAACTGGCATACCAGGAATTTTTATAAATGGTTTTCCCATGCTCCATTGAATATGTGGCTGAGACTTTAGTTGTATACCAGCTGTGCATGCAAAATCTCATAATTACTCTTACTGTATTAAGCATTTTATAGCAATTTTAGCTCTAAAATGCTATGCGATAGTTTTTATGCAAGTGTACCAGACATGTAAGCTGTTCCAACGAAAACATTTTCTTTCTTTTAGACACATGGTTTTAGGTTTCCAAACTTAGCTCTTTGCATTGATGGAAGAATCTTTAGGACAAACATCAGGTTTTTCGTGGGGGGAGAGGGACAGTGGATTTTCTTGCACATACTTCAAGCAGCCTTATCAGTAGAAGGGAATTTTACTAATTAGTTGTATAATACTCATACTAGCAAGCACTGCTGCTGAGCACTAGTTCCTCCTCCGCCTGTTCTATTGAGAAAGGCAGCGAAGAGAAAGCCTGGGTTATCTCTCCGTCCCTCTGGGGTGTAATGACAAACAGGCAGAAGGACTTGGACTTAACCTCTCTGCAGAAGGCTGACACCTTTAACACTGCTGCACATGCTGCTGCACCCTGCAGTAGCAAGTCTTGGGCCTGAGCCCAAAGCTGGTGTGGAGTTTGAACCCTTGGCATTCTGGCCCAGAGCCAAGTGCTATCAATGGAACCCCACTGACACCTTTAGTTATTCTTCCTAGATTAGGATAGTAATTTACTTGTCTCTTTGATTTCAAGTGTCTGGTTTTGTTTCCAGATGCCTCCCAGCTCATCTGTATTCCAGGGGTTTCAAAAGATTTTAACCTCATTGGTTGTTTCCTTTGTCAGTTCCATTTGGTGAACACAGGAGGGATACAGAGAAACTAGAGAGAGGGAGGCAAGCGAGGGGTTTTTGTATGTGTGATGTAGGGGGTATATGGGGAGGGCTTGGTGAGACTGAAGGAATAAATGAAAGGCATATTCACTTTTAGAATATCAGCTATTATACCAGGATAAGTCAGAATGGAGTATAAGAGATGATGTGTAGGACAATGTAGCAAAAAGTATTATTTCATAGATTCATCTGTAAAAGCCCTCCAACCAGCAGTAATCTCAACTTCCCCCAAAAGATTGCAATATATGAAGGAGATGGAGAGACCATAGAAATTTTATCCCAATGCCAATAACGTAACAGAATTTGGATTTTAACATGCTATAGTAGGAAACGGCATTTGTGCATGGTGTCATTTCATATTTACAAGGGCCTGTCTAGCACTGTTTATTGATTTTACTGCAATTTTTTTCCCGAGGACCCTGTAGATAGATAATTGCTAGAAATGTCCATCATTAGCACAGCATTGAGTGCAACCATCACACTAAGAAAAAGATACACATAGGACCCTGCGAGCAAGCATCAAATAGAGAGAAAAGTCACACAATAACATGTGCAGCTATAACTCCAGGCAAACACACACATAACACCCTGTGTGGCCATTGCACTGAGAAAATACACACAGCCCCCTGTGCAGCCATCACACATCAGGAAAATACACACATGACACCCCTATGCAACCATCACACCAGGCAAAAGCACAGACATAAAATGCTAAGTCAATAGGAATGAACAGCTCATAAAAGCCTACTGGAATAGATCACATCACAGCCAGGTACATCTGTTCTCAGCACTAACCATTATCGTTAGCTTAAAATGCTGAAAATCACTGTGCATCCTCAGGTCTAGGGACAGATTATTCCAAGAAGATTCTGCTAAATAGATTTGGCAATGCAGTGAAGGGGACCTCTACTACATTAAAGTGATGCATTTTGCATCTCAAAGCCTGTCAGCTGTATTTAGAGGAACTGTGTGATTGAAGAACAATGTGCTAGGATAGGATAGCAATTTTTCTGGCCCTTCTAAATCTGGAGGTGATTTTTACCCCGACATGAGTTAAGTGTACAATTGAATGGGCAGCTCTTAGATTGGGAGGTGACTAATAAAAGCAGAATTGGAAATAGCTTTCAACTTGTGCTGCAAAGGAAGCTACTACATCCTGTTTTAAACTGGAACTCTCAGGTGGTGTGTCACATCTAAAGGTCTTAGTGAGGTCAGACATCAAGCCATCAACTTGAGATAAATAAGTAGCAACTACAGTCCTTGCTTCATAGGGTTGACTGCCCAACTGGGGGGAATAAAGGAACCACCCACCTCTTCTTTAGCCAGTGCCTTCTCTTTATCCTCTTGCCTTGGTCTGTGATGTTATCCTCGCTGTGTGACACAGGGGTTACCGCACTGTAAGGGAAACTCGGCATGCCCTTCTGAAGAGTGGCCCAAAAGAACTGGTTAGAAAGAGTTTCAAGCTTCCGTGTTTCAATTACAGTGGCATTTTGTGTTTCTACTGAGTGAGAGAAGTTTCAAGTTAGCTTGTTAAGAATGATTTACACCATAATTCTAGGAAAAACAAATGTGAGTGACTGAAATTTGAAAGGAAAGAGTATAGGGGGGAAGTGCCAGACTAAACGAATCCTAAGTAAATAGGGTGTTTCTTTCGGGGGTCGGTGGGGGGATTGGTTTCTTTTTTAAAAAAAAAAAAAAGAAAAAAATGAATGTACTGTTGGTAATTACTTCTCTTACCTGGAAAGAGTGAAGCAGAAAAAAATAATAATAATAACATAATTGCTCCATTTGCTCCCTGTAAAAGCAAATTTTCAGGAGGGGCAGGTGTTTCCCTTACATTTGCATGACAACATCTTACTGGGAATGAGCAGTACTGGAAATGAGAACTAAGAATTTCACTTCTTTTTTTTTTTCTCTAAATGTGGCAGAAAAGGTTTTGTTGGGGTGAGATAAGCATTTTCCATGAAACAATGCAATAGTGACATTAGGTAATTACATGGTGACTGGGACACACCGCATGGTATACTGGAGAAATTGCATGATACCTACATGATAACTGTAGTAACTTTGGTTATCGCTACCGTATTATCTCCTGATAACTATATAATTAGTTTGTGTCATCAAAGCACCCTAAACGTATGCCTGTTCCAGCTACTCTGATAGAAAAAAAAAATAAACTTTTTTGCAAGGGGGGGGAAAAAAGCTAATGAAGAAAGTTGCCAAGAACAGATATTTTGTAATCTGTGCTAAATCTCTGCTGGAAAACATGAACAGTAACGAAGCTGAGAAGACAGTAAAAGAAATTCGGGGCAAGGTGCCAGACGCCCAGACGGAAGGAGAATGTGGACCAAAAGATTGCGACAATCGGGTAATTATGGTTTATGAATTTCAGCTTTAATCTGTAGTTCAGTGAGTCCTGATTAAATATCTGTTAAACACAATTAAAGTTTGTTTTTGTATTTCACCGTCTTGATCAGAATAATTAGAGACTGCGTGTTTCATGTCAAAAGTAGCAAGAGGAATTTTAGTGAATGAACATCGTTTTTAAAAGCCATTTGTAGCACCAGCTGTTGGCATTATTTTATATTTTAGTGTTATCAGCATAAAGATGGTCCTCTGGATGCTGAATAGTTTCCAGCAGGACAAGGATGTGATGCTGTTATGATGGGCATGTGCTGATGAGGCTTAAATGTTTAAGGGTTAGTGTTCATTGGAAACAATGGACAAGGGAGATGTAGGTCAGGCAAGCAGATATTTTAGGTGAGAGAAGGAAGACATCTGGGTTAACTTTACCCGTGCAAGGAGTGACATAAGGGAATTTCTCATGGTATAGTCATTGGTGTTGACACCTGCAATGCTGGTGCTATTTGCTTATTGAGATGTCAGTATAGTGCCTGAAGGAAGGGCACAAGAAAGATGTAATGAGAAGTGCTAGAATTCTGTCTTGGTTGGTTCTCAGCTAAACACGTGTGCCTTTTATTCCTAGAGTTAGGAGAAGTAAGTGCAGAAAGCACTTACTGTACTAATAATTCTTTGGCTAAGGATAGCAGTATGAATGCTCAAAAAGGACAAATTTAAATATAAATGGGATTGACTAAAACTGGGTAAAGGAGTAAAATCTGGTTCTACAAACCAAAGCTAAGACCATGATTTCCACACACTTGTGCCAGAAGAGAAACTGGAGAGTTGGACATCACAATCTCCTTAAAAATTATGAGAGTATATGTAAAAATGTCTGTGCAGCTTACCATGCTATGAGGTTTAAAGAAATAAGATACCATCTTGCCTGCTATTTGAAATTTGGGTACCTAGAATATTTCAGTCTCTGTGACAGACAGATTAATGCCCCCCTCCCCACCCCACCAAAGATGTTCACATCCTAATCCTCAGAACCTGTGAATATGTTGCCTTAGATGGCAAAGAGACTTTACAGATGTGACTAAATTAAGGATTTTTGAGATGGGAAGATTATACCAGATTATCTGGATAGGCCTAATATGATTATAAGGGCCATTTAAAGGAAAAAGGCAGGCAGGAAGATCACAGAGGAGATGTGGTGATGGAAGCAGAGGTCAGAGAGAGAGAGATTTAAAGATGCTGCATTGCTGGTTTTGAAGAGGGAGGAATAGACCATGAGCCAATGAATAGAGGTGGCCTCTAATAACTGGAAAACTCAAGGAAAGGGATTTTCTCCTAAGGACTCCAGAAAAAAACATAACTCTGCTGATACCATGATTTTAGGACTTTCTGACCTCCAGAACTGTAAGTTTGTGCTAATTTGTTACAGCAGCAATAGGAAACTAATACAGTTCCCATAAACCTGCTTCATGAACTTGATTTCTGTTGAAAAGTTATCTAGTTAAGAGTACATCCAGGTATAGGAAAATAATAAGCCTTTATTAACTTAATCTTTTAAGGCCCATTTTCTAGGCTGTCTTTGTAGCATCATTTGGAGGCATATCTGCTATGATATGAATTTTAAAAGCCTATGTATTACAAATTAAAATCATAGGCAAGTTCAACCCTATCTCCCTAGCACTAGTTATCAGCAGTACATTCCAGACTAGAAAAGTTTTCAGGGCGGGAGGATTGTAGAGTGAGAATAATTTCTCTTACAACAATAGCAGTTAACATTTGAGTACTTACCTTAGGTCTAATCACTTGACTGTGGCAACAATTGACCATTTTTAAGCTACAGAAATGGCAATTTCATAATGTTTAATATACCCAGTGTTATCTCATTTAAACATTCTAAGTACTTCATGAGGATTCTAAAACTAATATTAAAATTTTTACCAAAGATTAATACGTTTTAGAGTTATGCAAAGTTCAGGCTAATAATGTACTTTATTTTCATCATGTTCAGTTAAAAATGGGATTCGGTTCCAACTGGCCAAAGGTGTCTTTGCAGATTTGAGGATGCAAGTATGTGTCTCATCTGCTATTCAAAAAAGTTAACAGTATAATAGTCATGGGAAAGTTTTGTCAAATAGTCAAAGACAGTGGTAGAAATTGGCTACCTAGTATCTTTGTATTGAAAATAGGATATAGAAGCGTACCTCTTTGTATTGCACTTTACTTTATTGCACTTCCCAGACATTACATTTTTTGCAAATTGAAAGTTTGTGGCAACCCTGTATTGAGTCTGTTGGCACCATTTTTTCCAACAGCATGTGCTCACTTCATGTCTTTGTGTCACATTTTGGTGGTTCTTGGCAATATTTTAAAATTGTTAATCATTATTATATTTGTTTGAGTGATTTGTGATTAGTGATCTTTGATGTTTCTATTCTAATTGTTTTGAGGTGCCACAAACCACATCCATATAAGATGACAAATTTAATCAATAAATGTTTTATATGTTCTGACTGCCTTACCAACTAGCTGTTCCCTCATCTCTCTCCCTCTCCTGGGACTTCCCTGTTCCCTGAGACACAATTTTGAAATAAGGCCAGTTAATAACCCTACAATGACCTCTAAGTGTTCAAGCGAAAGGAACGGTCATGTTATCTCTCACTTTAAATCAAAAGCTAAAAATGATTAAGCTTAGTGAGGAGGGCCCAGATAGGCTGAAAGCTAAGCCCCTTGCACTAAACAGTAATGAAGTTGTAAATGCAAAGAAAATGTTCCTTAAGGAAATTAAAAGTGCTACTCCAGTGAAAACACTAATGATAAGAAGGCAAAACAACCTTATTGTTGATATGGAGAAAGTTTTAGTGGTGCAGATAAAAGATCAAACCAGGCCAGGCACGGTGGCTCACACCTGTAATCCCAGCCCTTTGGGAGGCCAATGCAGGCGGATCATGAAGTCAAGAGATCAAGACCATACTGGCCAACATGGTGAAACCCCGTCTCTACTAAAAATACAAAAATTAGCTGAGTGTGGTGGCATGCATCTGTAGTTCCAGCTACTCAGGAGGTTGAGGACGGATAATCACTTGAACCTGGGAGGCAGAGGTTGCAGTGAGCCGAGATGGTACCATTGCACTCCAGCCTAGTGACAGAGCAAGACTCCACTCAAAAAAAAAAAAAAAAAAAAAAAAAAAAAAAAATCAAACCAGCCACAACATTCCCTTAAGACAAAGCCTAATCCAGAGCAAGGCACTGACTCTTCAATTCTATGAAGACCGAGAGAGGTGAGGAAGCTTTAGAAGAAAAGTTTGAAGCCAGTGGAGATTGATTCATGAAGATGAATTGAAGAAGCCATCTCTATAATATAAAAGTGCAAAGTGAAGTATCAAGTGCTGATAGAGAAGCAAGTTATCTGGATGATCTAGCTAAGATAATTGATGAGGGTGGCTGACCTAAACAACAGATTCTCAATATAGATGAAATAGCCTTCTACTTGGAAGGAAATGCCATTTAGGGCTTTTATAGCTATTGAGGAGAAGTCAATGCCTGGTTTCAAAGCATCAAAGGATAGGCTGACTGTCTTGTTAGGAGCTGATGCAGTAGGTAACTGTAACTGGAAGCCAATGTTTATTTACCATTTAGAAAATCCTAGGGCTCTTAGAAATTATGTTAAATCTACCCTGCCTGAGCTCTATAAATGGAATAATAAAGCCCGGACGAGAGCATATCTGTTTATAGCATGGTTTACTGAATATTTTAAGTCCACTCTTGAGACCTACCACTCAGAAAAAAGAGATTTCTTTCAAAATACCACTGCTCATTGACAATACCTGGTCACTGAAAAACTCTGATGGAGATGTACAAAGAGGTTAATGTTGTTTGCATGCCTGCTAACACGACATCTATTAGCAGCCCCTGGATCAAGGGGTAATTTTGATTTACAAGTCTTATATTTAAGAAATAAATTTCATAAGGCTATAGCTACCATAGATAGTGATTTCAATCATCGATGCAGGCAAAGTAAATTGAAAACCTTCTGGAAAGTATCCACCATTCTAGATGTCATAAAGAACATTTGTGATTCATGGGACAAGGTCAAAATATAAATATTAACAGGCATTTGGAAGAAGTTGATTCCAACCCTCATGGATGACTTTCAGGCACTTAAGACTTTAGTAGAAGAAGTAACTGTACATAATGTGATGAAAATAACAAGAGAACTAGAATTAGAAGTGAAGCCTGAAGACGTAACTGAATTGTTGTGCTTTCATACTTTCATTATCACACTTGAACAGGTAAAGAGTCGTTTCTTATGGATGAGCAAAGCAGTGAGTTTCTTGAGATGGAATCTATCTACTCCTGGTAAAGATTCTGTGAACATTTTTTGAAATGACAACCAAAATATTTAGAATGTTTTATAAACTCATTTGATAATGCAACGGCAGAGTTTGAGAGGGTTGGCTCCAATTTTGAAAGAAGTTCTACTGTGGGTAAAATGCTATCAAACAGCATCACATGCTGCAGAGAAATCATTTGTGAAAAGAAGAGTCAATCATGTGGCAAATTTCACTGTTGTCTTATTTTAAGAAATTACCACAGCCTCCCCAAGCTTCAGAAACCACCACCCTGATCAGTCAGCAGCCATCAACATCAAAGCAAGACCCTCCACCAGCAAAAAGATTACCACTCAGATGGTAATCTTGAAAGCTCAGAGGGTGGTGAGCACTTTTCAGCAATAAAGTATTTTTAATTAAGATGTGTTACATCTCCAAAGTATCCCTGCACTACCACAGAGGGAGACAGGAAAGCATAGTGGTGAAAGGCTTGGACATGGCATCAGACAGGTGGGATATGAATCTTGGTTTTACCCCTCATTACCAAGTTAAATAACCCCTCATCTTACTTTCCTGATCTCTAAGAATAGATAATAATAATATCTAATTCATGGACATAGTTGGTGGGAGGATTAAGTAATAAATGTAAAGCACTTAGAGCAGGGCCTGGTACATAATAAGCAACAAATGTTAGCTACTGTTGCTGTCATCATCACCATCTACTGAAAAGTAACAGACTCAAGAGAAACCTTACATGGAAGATGTGCCTTATTTATTGTTAAGGCTTCAGTCTAGAAAAACTTGGTAAACATAATATTCTTACTTACTATAGCAATACAGTATTTCCCATGGCAAAATTCACTCTTCAGTCTGCTTTGATAGTATGTGGAAAAATATACACTGTTTCTTAATCGCTGTATTAGAAGATTATTGCATTCATTGTTTTTCATAAAACAAAAATTTAAGAACAGACCAGAACAACACTGCATCAATGCTGATAGATATAAAATTTGACCTACATTTAGAATTATATATTTTTTTCATATTGTCTGTCTGGTGCCTAAGAATTAGTTTTTCTTATTATTATCTAATCTTCACAGCTACAATAACATCCCTGAAATTAAGCTAAGAATGCTACAAACACAAACTAAAAGCACAATGGGCGTTCCACATGATTAGAACAATACCTCCCTTCTCATCTTCTTTGAACTAGACATCTTTTTCCCATGAACCCCAAGAAGGGTTAGCCAGCCTGTGAGGCCCACCATTCCCCAGAGTTGGTGCTGGAAAGGAGAATATGTCTATTCAGCCAGTGATAGGATTTTCATAGGTGTTCCTTCTCTACAGAAAATGTTGAAGCCAGCAGCCTTCCAATCTACCTAGGGAGGTTAAGAATAATTTGTTTTAGAATGGTGTTGCTTAAAGAGATTCCCAGCCTCTTTTAGTTTATGGCTTCCATTGATAATATGATGAAAGCTATGGACCCTCTTCCCAAAAGAGGGTGAAATACCTTTTCAAAGGATTCACAAACCCTCTCAAGCCTATCAGTGGACCTCAGATTAATTATCCCTGGTTCACAATTGTGTACTAAGAAAATCACTGTAGGACTGACTGGGCTGACAAGATTTGAGACCAGAATTGTGCAATACATATTTACCATATGATCTTGAACCAGTCATTAATGTAAATTGAGGTCCTGGCTTTTAATTAGTAAAATGAGTACTTTTAATCCTAATGTGCAGGGAAAGCACATATTTATTTTTAGAGCATTTTGAGGTACATTTAAATAACTACTGTAATAAAGAGCATTGATATTGGCCTTGTTTACTATTTATTTATTTACTGTTTGGTCATTAATTTATTCATTCACTCAGCAAGTATTTGTTGAGCACCTACTATTCCAGACACTGGAAATATAGTAGTGATCAGAACCCACGAAGTCCTCCTTCCTTCTGGAACATTCTAGTTAGGGGAGATGGTTAATAAATATGTAAACTTAACTAACACACAATGAAGAATGAAGAATGAAATGAAGAAAATAAGAGTAAAATCTCATACAGATGGCATGTAAGGAGATGGCATTTGGTTGAGACCTGAATGATGTTAGAAACTAGCCATATGAAGATGTGAAGGAAAATCATTTCAGGCAAATTGGAATAGCAACTTCAAAGGCCTCGAGGCTCAAGTGAGCTAGGCATGTGCATTATGACAGGTCAGTGAATGAGGAAAAGTATATTGGTGATGTGTTCAGAGAAGGAATCAGGAACCAGACTATATAGGCTGCAGAGTGAGAAGTTTGAATTTTATTCTAGTTACAGTAAGCAGCCATTGGTGATTTATGTAGTAGAATCTAATGTCACACTGAAATAAATCACTATAGTTTCTGTATAGAGAATGGGTTGTAGAGGAGCAAAAAGGAAGTAATCCCAGTTAATAGTTAAGAAATGTCCAAAGCTGAAGACAGAAATTAATCTCATGGCAGTGTAATACATTGCCGCATGGAGAATTTGAAATGTCTTTTGTTGAACAGCCAAGAGAACAGAAACTGATTCATGAGATGAATCATGTAGCATGTCCTATGTCTTTGGTCATTTATAGGACTATTTAGGGGCCTAAAAGTGTTCTTTCTGAAAGGAAGGGGAAAAGGAATTGTGAGTACAGTCCAGTATTGTTTGCAAATGAGGTAGTGTTATTAGCGGGGAGGGAGGATTGTTGAAGTAACTGATAAAGCCCTTAGCAACCAGGAATCTCAATAGTTAAGGGAATTATTGGGAATATGGGGCAATTTTATGAAGGTTCATCACAAGTGTGCTTCCTCTGTTTCCTGAAAGCTGCCTAAGATCACAGGTGACCTAAAGTCTTCTTCTGTCCCTTTTTAATATAAGTTTAAATGTCCTGATTCTTTACCACCATCCACCCCTCAAGGTAGTTCCCAGAAATTACTACACTGAATGGTGGAAATAGGTAGTGTAATTTGAATGAACATCAGAAAAGGAAAAAATTCTGTTGTGTTTATAGGTGTTTCCCAATAGAATTAAAAGATTAAGTCTGAGGGAATGTATCAATATTAGGGCTGTAGTTAGTCACCAGTATTGCTTGAAGGAAGTTTAGTGCTATTATTCCTTGTCAACCAATTGAAATACTTTAGTAAATGGTAAATCATAATAAATACAACTAGGAATAATGCCATGTGTAAAAATAGTAATTTATTTTAGCTTATATACCACTTATTTTCACTAATAAACTAAACAATTATCTTAATCATTTCTCAATCACATTCATATATAATGCAAATTTGGTATAGTATGCAATTACAGGTGAAAATATATCTAGACAGTCATTCAGAAGGCAAGGAGTGGGAGCCTTTTTGAAAAGGGCATTTCTATAAGACTATGGGTTATAGCTCCAGGGTAAGTATGAAGAGACAAGAAACTGCATTAGAGTTCAGGGTAACTGACTTAAAGTGATGTTGAATTTCACAATCAGAGTTCCTAGAATGACCTTGCAAATTATATTTCCAGGGAAACATGAACATAATAATATAGTATCATGGAATAGCCTTATTCTGTGGACCAAAAACAATTAGGTACTATATATGAAAAACATACTGCAAATACTAAACGTACTGAGCTTATTCAAATAAAGGCTTAACAACTGGTTATTGTTGGTTGTATTTTTTAAAATGGGAGTTGAAAAATTCTATAATAGAGTTTCTGACCCTTCTGTTACCCCAGGTTCTTGTGCTGTTTTAAACACTTCCCCTCCCTTTCATTCCCAAACTGTCTTTTCTCTGGGGAAAAGAATATAAATTATCCTATCCAAATTTCAAGGATGACTATTCCCACATGAGAGCATATCAAAGCTGAAAAGAGAATACAGAACTCATAACAACCAGTACCATTCACACCAGCTCATCTGCTACTTCCTAATAAAACTGGTTGTTAATCTTCCCTAATTTGTCTACATCTTTCAGGTAATAAAAGTGTCTAAACCATAATGCATTCTTCCAGGGAAGATAATCAGGTAACGTAATACCTCTCAGCTCAAAGACACAATGTCCCTTTGTATGCAGTCTTGAACTGGATTGACATTTCTAGCTGACACTTCACATCAAAGGTTGTTTTGCTCAGTTCACAATCTGATCTTTTTTATTGTCTTCTAGAACATTCCTAATTCTCAAAAAGATTTCTTCATCCTCAGCAGTATACTGAGAGCTTCTGATTTCATTATCTCATTAATTTTATTAATTATTTAGATGTATCTAATTGTAAGTTTCTCTTCTCAGGAAAGTGTCTAAGTCCCATCTTTGGACATACTAAAAATCAGAATATTGTGAATACCAAAAGTATAGTTAAATTGGGCATAACTCAACTGCAAGGGGAACAGAGATCTCTCAAGTAGAAAAGATGCTCATAACTGTAATGATTTCATAGGGGCCATTCATTACTTAGTATATTTTCTTAATATGGAATGAATCACTGTGAGTAAAATATTTCATTTTCTTCATTTATTTAGTTGAGCCATTCAATTCATACAGATTGGAAAACAATTTCCACAGGAAGATCAACTGGTATTTTGTGACTTCATATGGATGCTACATCCTGAAAGGTATCTTCAGGATGTCTGAGCACTGAGGAACAGATATGTTTTAGATGAAACTTTCATAGCGATAGAGCATTTACTGAGATGTAAACAGTCTGTAGAGTACAAGTGATCCTATTATCTAAGGCGACTTGATAGAAAATGTCGATAAGATTGGGAAGGTAGGGAGGACTTCAAGGAAATTATCAATGAGGAAATGGACCCGTTGGGAGGGACCTGAAAATCTTGAGTTCATACCACATAACTGTTTACCTTTGTTCTGCTTTGTAGAAACAATACATGAACAGATCCAGATCCAGATTTTCTTCTGGATGAAGGGAAGCCTACAAGAAGGAAACAAATAGTTAACTTTTCACTGGCATGCTTACCCTGTTTAGTTTTTAATTGCTAATAGTGGATAGTGAGATGTTGTTATCTTCCATTGATAGAGAGGATTTTTTAAAAAGGCGAAAAAGTGGAAGGCAACAATACCTATGTTATCTCCCAATGTGTTTTTTAATGACTCTGATCCAACTTCCAGTTTCAAGCTGCTTAAGTCCATTTCAAAGGCAGGTCCAAATCCAGTACTCACATGTTTGGGACAATTGAAGTCAGCAGGGTCTGTGGCTTCCTAACCTAGACTTTATTGTATAAGGGGTAAACAGCCATTTGTAATTTAGTGAGTAAGTGCAGGTCTTTCATGATGCACATACCAGCCCAACTGAAAACTGGTCAATTTCTGTGCTTCACAGCGGCATGCGTAAGTCCCCTATGGAGCATTATCCCATGCCTGAGGGTCATTACTCTTCCACAGGGGCACTGACAGTTGTGATAAATGGTGGTACCTTGGAAGAGGAGTGTTTGGATGTTTAAACGGATTACATTTTCCATTAGATCACATCTTAGAATGTCTACTCATGTGGACAGTGAGGATGGAATCAGGACAAATCATATGTGAACTAGTGAGATTCAGGTGTACTAACCATCATTTCTATGGGGGAAATATTGTGCATCCTGTCACAATATTATATGTGCTTCAAAGCAATGGATGATAACCATATATAGCTGCTGAGATGCTGGGATGTCAACAGGCGTGAGATTCTGTCCATCACTATTATCTACAACAAGACTCATTACCTGCCAGCCAGTAAACATCCCATTTACACCATCTGCAATAAATTAAAAAGTGACGAAAAGAATCAAGATCAGTTTGAGTTGCAACATGATTGTCAAGTTCATTTTCATCTCTAGAAGCCCTTTACTTCTCTGAGAGACTTTAGGGAAAAATATATGATGAAGAAATTGAGGAATAGCCTTGCAGTGGCAGATCTGATAATTGTCAGGTTTTTAACCAGAAATTTACAAATACAATTAGCTTCTTCAAGTATAAGAAAAGTCCAGGCCTTTGTCAATTCCCTTTGTCTGCACTTCTCTGTCTCTAGTTTTCTGGTATGCTGGAGCTGGGAATCAGTGTTTGATACTCCTAAATTGATGCTGACTACAGTGAGAAATATTTCATAAAAATGTATATTTCAACATAAACTATGAGGCAAAGCTGCCACTGTAACCAGAGAGGAAGTGATGATTAGTTTCTAATTTACACGTGCAGTGATTTCTTTGGCAAGTGTGAATTCCATGTCCTTTGGTAAGGTTCTTTGTAGCTGTTCCTACTTGAAGCAGTTTGGGGGATATTAAAAAGATACAGAGGTCTGCTGACACCTGAGGCTATTTAATTTATACGTAAGCAAACTAGCTGCCTATCCAGATTACACATGTGGGTCATCTAGTGGTAGAAACTGCAGAGCCAAAGATCAAATAGAAGTCTTGTGTACAAGCCACATGAGAAATAGTAGAAGGATTTGACATTTATTCATATGCATCACCTTTTATGAGAATAATTTATTGTTTTTTGTCTTCCTTTTTCTTCGTCAGATATTCCATCAATGAGGAAATAACTTTTATTCTTACCTTAGAGATGGGAGTTCTCAGTGTTGCCCAAGGTATTGCTCTGAGCAAAGAGACCAATTCTGAAATGAGGATATTGAAGATAAGCCCTTCTGAAAATAGCCCTTGCTATGCAGTTGGATTTCACTCCCAGAAATCCATCTCTCCCTCCCACAAATTGCCCTTGTGGTAGTAACATGGGAAGATTATATATTACCTCATCTCCTTACAAAGAAAAGGACACGTGCTATGGGAAAGCTTTGTTTCTTTTAATCATTTCGGGCCTCCCCTGCCTTCAATATTTCACTGAAGTGGTCCTTGGTTTCCTTTAGAAAGACACTCTAGTGAGAGAGGAAGAAACAGAGTAATGAAAATGATGACCTCATCTGGAAAGACTTTCTAACCAAAAAGAATAAAGGGATAAGCTGTGACCCCATCCATGAATATGTGAGGCTGACAAGGATAGATAGGTATATGAAGTTTTGACTGCTTCTTCAATACTTTGCCTGGTAACTGGTCTATATGATATTACAATCTGGCAGGAGACATCATCTCTTTATCACAAGCTCATCTGTACATTTTTAAGGGGAAAGATGCAAACCTTTATGTAGGAGATTTTTAGGGTTACTGACTTTAAATGTGCTGTAATAAGGAAGATAAATATCACATTTTGGGAATATGGAAGCTATTTTGCAGAACCTAGCATGGGAGTGAATGAGTTTTATTGTTCCTTCCTCTTCTCATCTATTCAATCCTGAACTTGAACACTATATTAATTCTACTGGGACAAAGTTAATTGCTGATGGGTTCACAGAATTATAGAAGTGTAGACTTTACTTCTCTAGAAATAAAATCTGATTATGTTTGAGTCATTTCAGTCCTGAATGGCACATTTTCAAACTACAATAGAAGGAATGTACCAGATAAGTTATACTGTAAATTTATGATGTTCATTTTAACTAATATAAACTGGACCTGGCTAATAATAAGATTGAGTTAGGAAAGCTATAGTTCGTCTCTATAGCATCAGAAAAGAAAAGCCCAGTATACTTGTAGTAAATCTACATATAATCAAATACAAAATCCCAATTTTTCAGATTTTTCACTGATTTTCCAAGGACCAAAGAAATGCTTGGAGGAGGATGGTATGAAGAGGCTGAGTGTTCATGGAGTGGAAGTTAAATTATACTTTCAATTATTATATTTTTTCTACAAAATTGCTTAATTTACATTGCTAGAAATTGGTATAAACAGAGCTACTATGCTCATGAAGTATTGATTAATACTTTATGTACCACATCATACATTTATATAGAGTATAAAATGGTGGAGTTCTTAATGGCGGAGTTCTTAAGGTCCTTATATGTCACTAATATCCAATTGCTATGGAAGTCTTATTGTGAAGTCTTGGATTGGATTGCTTCTCAAATCTAAAAGCCCAGTTAAACACAAGGCATTGCTCCCAGTTGCTTTCTTGGCAAAACATCATATAACTGTCTCAAGAAATAAACATGGATTTGGAGAGAAAAGGGTAAATTTGTGAAGGTATATTGAGGATACTTCTTGGAGTGACCCAGCATCACTAGTTTAGCTTGGACTTATTTTTTATGCATTTATATGAAATAGAATGATTGAAAACAATAATTCTGGAGGCAAAAATGTAAGACGAAGTAACAGACACATTCTTCACATGTATCACAAATTTGAAACTTCTACCTTTGTCATGAGCGAGCAAATAGAGAGAGACCTGGCCTTTGTGTCTAGCTTCCTCTTAAAAGCCTCTTAATCCAACATAAGAGAGTTTTATATATGTTTTCAACAACAACAAACACGAATCAAATTGCCTGGTATAGCAGCCAGCGGCCACATCTGCAGCAAAGACTTTTTTGTGGGAGCTCCCAAAGCTCATAACCATGGAGTGAACCATAATTATATTGTTTAGAAATCCATGTCAGAGAAAAAGCTTTTTTGACTTTAACCATTTCCCATTAATTTTGGGCAGTTTGGAAATAGGCCAGAGAAACATTTTACCAAGTTTCTGTAAGTTTTCTATTATTTTAATGGTTCTAAAGCAGAACTGATTAGTGAATGACTAAGGGAAGTGGAAAAAAAAAAAACAACAGGAAGAGTCAAGTAAAAAGCTCAAAAAGGTGTCACTGTCCTTGATTTCGTGATCTTTTTGGGATAGATTTCCTAATCGTTGATGTCTTCTCTCTTCATGACCATTCCAGAGAACTTCATCTAGAGACAAAATAATAAGGAAATACAGTTAAGCTATGTGGTAGTGAGTAAATACCTGGATATCTAGAATTTCCAAGTTTTGTTTTGTTTTATTTAGAGACAAGGTCTCGCTCCGTCACCCAGGCTGGAGTGCAACGACAAATCATGGCTCACTGCAGCCTCCACCTTCTGGGCTAAATGATCCTCCCACCTCACCCCCTGAGTAGCTGAGACTACAGACATGAGAAACCATGCCCAAATAATTTTTTAAAATAATATTTTGTAGAGAAGGAGTCTTACTATGCTGTCCAGGCTGGTCTCACACTCCTGGCCTCAAGTGATCCCCCTACATTGGCTTCCCAGAGTGCTGGGATTATAGATGTGAGCCGCCACTATATTTTTAGCTGAAAATGCGTTTCCATTTATTTATAGAAATATAAGTATTCTTAATAAAAGTACTGTGAGCTTTATTTCTTTGGAAACCATACCTAGAAGTTTACAAACACATCTGGGGCACAATTGGGACACGTCTACTCTCTGTTTCACCTCTACTCACATCGTTGTAGTGTTTCTTATAGGCAAGGAAAATACTTCATATTGAACATATGATAAGTGGCAACTTTGCCGAGACTAATTTGTAAGAATAGAAGCTGAAATATTATCCATGGTTTCCAAAGAAAAGCATTTTTTCCTGAATAGCCCACTTCCAATCTGTCATTCTTTTCTTCACTTTGTTGCTTATGTATATCTCTACCTTCATTTCCATATGTCAAATATTATCTATCCTCAAAGGCTCATCGCAAATGCCTCTACCTTTATGAGGCCCTTCTTGCTTACTTCTCTTTACCTCTCCCATGCAAGGAAAGTCATTGACTTCTCCTATATACCACCCACCCACAATAAATTTTTGTGCACTTCTTTTATAAAGCTTATTACTTAATTTGCATAATTGTCTATAAATTTGTCTAATTCCCCTGCTAGGTATGAACTCTTTAAGTGAAAGAACTTTAATACTGTGTCTTAGGACAGGACACAGTAGGCACACAGTAAATAGCGTTACGCAAATTGAATCTCTTTTATTGTAAACAGGAATTTTTTTTTCCAGAATTTTCCATACTACTTACAGAATGACAGACTGATAAATGCATCACTATATTCAAAATGAGAAAGACAATCGAAATAATTTTAAATCCTTGTGAGTCTGCAAACCCTCTTTGTTTCAGATGCTCAGTATCCTCTTTAAAAAAATTTATTTTGGCCAGTTGTGGTGGCCCATGTGTATAATTCCAGCACTTTGGGAGGCTGAGCTGGGCCGATCCCTTGTGGCCAGGAGTTCGACACCAGCCTGGCCAACATGGTGAAACCCCGTCTCTGCTAAAAATACAAAAATTAGATGGGCATGGTGGCACATACCTGTAATCACAGCTACTTGGGAGGCTGAGGCACGAGAATCGCTTGAACCCAGGGGGCAGGGGTTGCAGTGAGCAGAGATCACGCCACTGCACTCCAGCGTGGGTGACAGAGTGAGACCCTGTCTCAAAAAACAAACAAACTATATCTTGGGATCTGTAAAATTATTCATAAGTTATGAGTTTTTAAAAGTAGAGCAAATCCACAAACTGAAAGAAAATAAAGAGATCAAGAATGGAACCAGAAAATAAGAAATTATAACTTTCTTTATAAAAAGTAAATGAGAATCTTTAAAGACAACCCCCCAAAAAGCATTATTTACAGAGCTAAAACAATGCACTTATTAACTTGCCATCTTCAAGGCTTCCGTCATAAGTGAAGAGGAAATATCACTGAAGAATTAAAATATTGTCTGGCATCAGGCTTACTCAAAGCTGTTGACAAATCAACTTGCAATTTGGACGTCAGCCTATCCACAGTGAATGTGGGTCAGTCTGGCTAGTGCATATACTCTATGCACATCATCAACCAAACTATGGAAAAAGTGATGTAAATATGACTTACCACTGACCCAAAATGTACTGAAGAAATATTTTAATTGCATAAGAAAAATGAGATGGAATTTGATTAGGGAAGAAAAAATAAATAAAGAAGTTATCGGCCGGGCACAGTGGATAATGCCTGTAATTCCAGCACTTTGGGAGGCCGAGTCAGGCGGATCACAAGATCAGGAGATTGAGACCACCCTGGCTAACACGGTGAAACCCCGTCTCTACTAAAAATACAAAAAAATTAGCTTGGCATGGTGGCGGGCACCTGTAGTCCCAGCTGCTCGGGAGGCTGAGGCAGGAGAATGGCATGAACCCAGGAGGTGGAGCTTGCAGTGAGCCGAGATGGCGCCACTGCACTCCAGCCTGGGCGACAGAGCGAGACTCCATCTCAAAAAAATAAAAAAGAAGTTATAGTTATATAGAAGTAGAAAAAATATTTTATGGGAGGAAAATTGAGGAAACAGAAAAGCAAAATATTAAAAATGAATTAGTTGGGGCCAGTTGCTCAAGCAAGAAAAATGTCAGGTACAAGGTATACCTCTTAACTGATAGAGTCACCAAAAGTCTATTAACAGCATCAGTTAAAAAAAAAAAAAAAAAAAAAAAAAAAAGGTCAACTTGTAACCCATTGTGAAATCAACTCTGCCCATAGCTTTCTAGAAAAAAAACCTTAGTGTGATGATTAGAGAAATGAAAAAAGAGAGAGGCTCAAAAAAGGACAGTAGTAAACTGTTTATGTCCTAAATTGGTCATCATTAGCACTTACATAGTTTGGTGGAAATTGCTGTGTTAAAGCCAAATTTCTGTTTACAAAAAGAAAATGATGCTAGTAGAGAATGAATTGTGCTGGATAGATTCAAGATATGAGGAGTCACTGTGGTACCAGTAATACTACTATGCTGAAAAAAAATTAGCAGTAAAGATATACATTGAACATTTAACAGGATTTTGCTATTACTTTGATAATATCTTAGTAAAGAACATAGAAACATAGGGCTGGTAGAAGAAGTGTTATATGTAATTGTCCCACACTACTAAGTCACATAGTACAAAATTAACACTGAATCCATCTTAAAGAAAGTCCTTTATCATAAATAATATACAAGGCGGCCTGCTTAAGAAAAGAACTCATTTAAAGTTGTAAGGGCAAGTGAATGAGACTTATTAGAAATGAGCACATAAAATACTCTTTGATTAGATATTTAGTGAGATGTCATAAAAGGATTTTGTTTCCTGGAATAAGAGGAGCATCTGCCATTATATAGAATAGCTGTAAAATTGTCATCTTTCACATTTTCTCAGTAGCCAAAGGTCAGAAATATATATAGTAATACCTTAGTATATTAAGAGGCTTTCATATGTTTGTTTACTTCTTTCAGTACCTTTTTTCTTTAATCACTGTGAAGAAGTTATTTTCTTATTCATGGCTAGTTTTCTTCAGTGTACCTTTTCTGTTCTTAATAATTATGAAGGAATGAGCTTCCTACATCCATTGTTTATGCAACCTTTGCTTTACGTTAATGTTAAGAAACAGTCCAGTCATAGGCCAAGTGTGGTGGCTCACGCATGTAATCCCAGCACTTTAGGAGGCCGAGGCAGGCGGATCACTTGAGGCCAGGCATTTGAGACCTCCCTGGCCAATATGGCGAAACCCCGTCTCTACTAAAAATACAAAAATTAGCTGGGCATGGTGATGCACACCTGTAATCACAGCTACTTGGGAGGCTAAGGCAGAAGAATCACTTGAACCCGAGAGGCAGAGGTTGCAGTGAGCTGAGATCATGCTGCTGCATTCCAGCCTGAGTGACACGGTGAGACTCTGTCTCAAAAAGAAAAAAAAAAAAAAAAAGAAAAGAAAAAGAAAAACAAACAAAAGAAATAGTAGAGTCCTGTTTTTAAAACTTGATATCCTTTTGGCGCACCTGTAGATGAATGTAATTCTGAGACTAATAGATCTCTTAGGTCTCTTCCCATCCTTAGACAGAAGTTACATGAGAGAAATGAGATAATGTAAAAGGTCAGAACTGAAGGTCAACTCCCTGCAGGTTTTCATCACACCTGAACTGAGGATGAACAGAGCCCACTTCAGCTGGATATCTACATGGTGCTTTGTTCAAAAAAGTGTGAGTTTTCCTTTCTCCTCTCACCCACAAACAAGAAAGAATCCACAATATAACTATTTGCAGTTCTGATACCATGGCCATAAGGCTAATCTGAGTGAGGCAGAGAATATGCACATGCACATGTGTCCCTTACAGAGAAACACATGGCCTTCTATCAGGACTGATCTGAGTGCAAATTTAAACCAAAAGCCATCTTATTCACTGGCTTCATCCAAATGCATAACCACTATTTAGGAAAAAGAAGATATCCAAGTACACTAAGAAAAATTATTGATTTTTAAATTGTGTCAAGGTGGCATATTTAACACTAATGAAAGCACTGTTATGTCAGTGGCCTAAGAATTACAAATAATAGAAAATTAATATAAAAATGAAAATACACTCTTTAAAAAAATGTTGCATTAAAGTTTAAACTAGTTTCTGTTCAGTAATAGAACTTTTTTATGTTTCCTTATTGTAAACCTTGCACATAGTCTTATTGTAAACTTTACACCTAGTAGGCACTTAATAAATACTTGAAATAAAGATTTCAATAGAAAGAAAATTGCAAGATGTTATGTAACATTAGGGCAAAGGAGGTATTACTCCTAAATCTGTATGCCTGTAGTAACACGCATGCATTCACATGCATACACCCCCTAATCATTTGGATGCTCTACCACTGACCAGAGCATCTTCTGCTGTAGCCACCAGTTTTCTTTTTCACTTGCTGTCCATAGGACCCTTTCCTGAGGCCCCAGCACTAGGATCATTTTTAAATCTTTTCTTCTTTTGCCCTTCATTACCATTCAGTCAGTCACTAAATTCTGCCAGTTCTCACCCAATAATGTCTCTTCATTCAGCCTCTTTCTTTTATTTATTTTCAAGGGCTCACACTGGACCAAGTGGCCCCTTATCTCCTTTCTGAACCACTGGAATAGGCCACCCTTCCTTCAGACTGTCTTCACAAAACAATTTTTTTAAGCATCTAGGATACCTGCTCCCACACATAATTTTCTATGTCTCATTTCTTGGCCTTGGATTTTATACTGCTGCTTTTCTACCTGAAGACTAGAATCCGAATTCCTCATCTGGCTGTAAAGCCACTCTACTACCAGTTATCCTTCTTGACCTCCTTTTCTTTCCCAACTCCAAGGTCTCCATCAACTTCTGTTTCCCTGGAATGGAATGAACAAGAGCGTTGGCTTAGCACTGGTAATCTTTATGAACTGGTTCCTCATGCAGCCCCATGCCCCTGTAGTTACCCCCCACTCTTTACTGCTCTGCTTTCTCTCTGTTAGCCAAGTCGGTGGGCTTTCCAGTTCCCATTTCCATGCCTTTGTTTGTGCTTTCTCCACTCTATGGTATTCTTCTCTCTCACCTTGGAAAATGTACATCCATTACTTTCTTCTAAATTCTTTTTTTAACCCTATTTGTTATGCTTAAATCTTTGTACACTGTGTGTACACACTTTTGTGTTGGTCTATAAGTGCTGTGCAGTTTTACCTGTAGAGTTTTTGTTTTTCCCTCATTCCCAGCAAGAATTATAAACATCTTCAGGGAGTGGAGGGCATCTCCTTAATTATGATACAGAATTCTCCACGTACAACTTGTTCAGTAAATGTTTGCTGACTTCTTCATGTCATAGGTGACCACTAGATACTAACAAGGCATTTGAATTCTCCAGTCTGGATTAAAAAAAAAAAAAAAAGGTGTATGTTGCAAAAGGAAGGACTCACTGCATATCCATATATCCATAACCCACTAGTCCAGACTAGAAGCTTGAGAATGCTTGAGGAACAGGTAAAGCACTCAGGACTCCTCCTGGGTGTTTGATTGGAAGGTCTCAGATGTGTTCTACCATGTAAAGAAAGTCAAAGGACCTATGTTGCCTGGCCAGGCAATAGTTTTGAGAGGCAGTGGGCCAGGTCCACCATTTGGTAGAGGAAGTTTGCCAAATGTTGTTATAATATTCAAATGGATTTATCCTTAAATGAGCACATTTGATAAGAATGCCCACCCAGGCTGCTTTCTGAAGATGTAAACGGGCAACAAAACACAAGTGTGACTCAATCTGCTGCCAGAGACTGACTGGCTCCAAAAACATCTACACCCACCACTTTCCACTGTGTAAGATGTACCGATTTACTCTAGTTGTGCCAACCCAATGTTTGAGAATTATCAATGAATCAGTAAGGGAGAAAGACCATCAAAACTTTTCCTGTACTTATGGATCTCAAAAATTCTTCATTAAAAATAATTTTTAAGCTGACTGTCTCAAGTTTCTGTAGGGACAGCTATTATATAAAGAAATCTCCTTCTGACTCTATTTTAGCCCACCTAATAAAATCTGATGGCAGCACATGGATTGCTTCAGGGAAAATAGTTTCGGGGTTAAAAAAAGACTTAGAATTAAACTTTATATCTTGCTCCAAAAGGACTCTGTCTCTGAGAGTACATGGAAACGATGTTTTTGGCCATGAATTAAAGAACTGTTTTATGAAGATGGTTCAGATCTAAGATTTGAAGAGGCCATTACTTTAACTAGAAGCTTGTAATATGTACTCATAAGTAACTGAAGACCCCCTCCTCCAGCCTGATGAAGAGAAACAGACTATTGAGAAGTCCTTGGTGTCCCTACTATGGGTTATTAATCATAATAACATTTTAACTGCCCTATTGCTAACCTCTACCTTATATTGCAAGGTGGATATTGTTATTCCTAATTTACAAATGAGAAAATTGTTGCTTAAAGTTCTCAAGTGGCTCACACAATGGTGTACCACTAATAAGTAGCTTTGGTAAACACTGAGTCTCTTGTACCAAAGCCAGTGTTCTTGATCCTCACACCCTGATGCCTTTTAACTAAATTACACAATACATGTGAAAGCATTTTGCAACCTAAAAAGTGGTATACAAATGGTAGTTTATATGAGAGACAGAAAGTCCTGGGAAGGGCAATTTCCAGATCACCCTGAAGAAGGAATAAAGAAAGAATGAATACTCTAAAAGTACTAGCAGCTCTTTTAGTCATATACAGAACTCCATAAATTATTCTTCCCTGGTATTTGGAAGCATTCAGAGATAAAAGAGTTCATATTCCTTTTTGACTAGACTACCCAGAAGCATACATATCCAAAGCGGGTTTTCCCTCCTTCATATACAGAGATGATGCTCATGGATAATGCCCCCAGGAAGAAAGAAGAGGTGTGAGCAGAATTCTTATATTTTCATACATATGTCAACTTCATGAGCCATTTCATTTTAGTTTTATGACAGAGTTTCTTCATGATAACCACATGAAATAGGTACTCATTCTTCTAGATTTATTGTTGGAGTAAAATTAGTTCCTAGATATACTATCTTCCATGTTTTGGTATTAAATAAAGACTGAATGAATGACTCATAGGATTTTTGACACAGCTGAGAGATACCCCCACATATTTGAAAACCTAGTTTTGGGGCCATTTGTTGTGGTGCACACCTGTAATTCTAGCACTTCGGGAGGCCAAGGCATGTGGATTGCTTGAGCTCAGGAGTTTGAGACCACCCTGGGAAACATGGCAAAACCCCATCTCTACAAAAAAAATACAAAAATTAGGCAGGAGTGATGGCATGTGCCTGTAGTTCCAGCTACTCAAGAGGCTGATGTAGAAGGATCACTTGGGCCCAGGAGGCAGAGGCTGCATTGACCCAAGATGATGCCACTGCACTCCAGCCTGGGCAACAGAGTGAGACCCTGTCTCAAAAAAAAAAAAAAAAAAAAAAAAAAAAAGAAAAAAAGAAAGAAAGAAAGAAAAAAGAAATATAGTTTTTAAGAGTGCTACAGGTAATTTTATTGGTGTTAGGTTATGTGCCTTTTTATATTAAATAGATTTGTTCTCCAAATCATTGTATTTTTATTGATTTGTTTTCATAATTTCATGGTTGGCAATTCTTGGCATTTTAGAAAGAAGGTAAAAATTTGTAAACAGGCCGGGCGCGATGGCTCACGCCTGTAATCCCAGCACTTTGGGAGGCCGAGGTGGGCGGATCACAAGGTCAGGAGATTGAGACCATCCTGGCTAACACGGTGAAACCCCGTCTCTTCTAAAGAATAGAAAAAAATTAGCCGGCCGTAGTGGTGGGTGCCTGTAGTCCCAGCTACTCCGGAGGCTGAGGCAGGAGAATGGCATGAACCCGGGAGGCGGAGCTTGCAGTGAGCCGAGATGGCGCCACTGCACTCCAGCCTGGGCGACAGAGCGAGACTCCGTCTCAAAAAAAAAAAAAAAAAAATTTGTGAACAAATACTTAAATGATTTAAATAAGCTATTGTTTCAAAATTTCTTTAACATAATTAAACTTAAATGGTCATTGCTTTATATTTAATTTATCTTTATGACCAAATCCAGTAAGTCTAACTACAGCTAGTCTTTCCTTAAGGGTCACAGGAGATAAGAATGTTGTTCTCACTGTTAAAGCAGAGTTATTCACTGCCTACCACAGTGCCAGAGAATAGTAGTTGCTCAATAAATAGTTGTAGAATAAATCATCTGTACTTTGTCATTTGGTTTTATGTTTACTGGAGTGAAAAGTGAGTTATTTAAATTAACAATACTTACCTACTTCCCGAGATTTTTTCATGCTTACTCTCAAAGGTAATTTTTGTATGAAAAATCTTTGAAGAAAAAGACTTCAAAAGTTCTTGAGTTAAGCTATTATAAAAGAGAACTTTTTCACTACTCAGAAAATAGCCAATACGTTCTTCATTTTTATGACCATTAAAATCTTAACTGTTTGCTTGATTTTAAAAGTATAAACTGTATTGTAATAAATACATGCCAGTGTTGTTAAGAAACTTGAGAAATATAAATCTTTGAGTATAGAAAGCTAGAGTCCTTGGCTCATGCTGGAAACAGCCAATTTTCTAATAGAGTTTATATTAGCCAAGGGTTTTATAGTCAATTTACTAGTTGTTGTTAAGAAACGGAAGTACCAAGAAGAAAGGCAACTTGGTGCATATCACAGGAAGTCAGAGATGGGGGCTAAGGCTTGAATCAGTTGATACAGTCCTGATAACTCTTAAGTGATAACGCAGCTTATTGGTCCAGCTGCTCCCCTCTATGCAGAGAAATCTCATCTACACCATTGATTTAACATAGGGAAAGACAAAAAGACTCAGAAATTATTGGTTATACAGTCAGCCCTCAGTATCTATGGGTTCTACATTTGTACATTTGATCAACCACACATCAAAAATATTTGGAAAAAAAAACAACAATAAAAAATAACACTATACCAAAAAAAGACAAATTAAAAATACCCTATAACAACTATTTACCTAGTGTTTATTGTATTAGATATTATAGGTAACCTAAAGATGGTGAGAAGTATAAGGGAAGGATGTGCATAGGTTATATGTAAATACTGTGCCACTTTATATGAGGGACTTGAGCATCTGCCAGTCTTAGTATCTGCAGTGGGGTCCTGGAACCAGTCCCTCGAGGATACCAAGGGACAATTGTATGTTTTTCTGGATATTATATGTGTATGAGATTTTTTTGCTTTCAGTAGTTGTGATTCATAGTTTCAGTATTGATCTTTCCAGCTTTTCGTTTAAACCTATTTGTTGCATTGTATTATAGTACTCCCAGGAACAAATTTTGGTTATGAATGTGCCAGGAACAGTGCAGTAAGTTATCAGTCTTTTGAAGAAAGCTATTAAAGAATAAGTATTTAAACCTTTGGAAAGGAATTTGACTATGTTATTCTGAATGGTTCTGATTCACCTGAACCCTTCCTGTGTACCTCACTGCCAGAGGAGAAAAACCAAGTAGGTAGAACACATGTATCTTTTGTGTACCAGTCTGCTAGACCTCAAATGAGATTACTGTTGAGAGGAAAAAAACAAATTTCCTTTTCATTACACAAGGTAACTTAGCTGCTTTCAAATGCAAAAACGCTTTCTCCCACAACCTCCATTCTCCCTTCCCCAGCCCCTCCTCTTTAATTCCTGTCTGGAATGGATTCCTCCCAAATGAGGATAATCCTGCCTTAGCTGTTTACTCACTTGGTTACCTTCCTGGGCTCTGCACCGTCCACAACAGGCTTTGCCATTTTTTATTTATTCCTGCCAGAATGCACTTAGGAGTTTTTATTATAGTTATGGTTGAGGTGGCACTTTAGCTCTAAGCTCTTATATTTATGATTTATAACTTTCTCTCTAAATTGCATGTTGGGCTAGAATTTCTCAAGCACATTTTCTATTTAGACACAAACGTTTCATAAAATTTGAAGAAAATATTGGGCATGGCAGCCCAATATCCAAGAATTCATTTAACTCACCTGTCTTCAGAGTTAGCTGATGCAGCTCAGTGCATCATGTATTAAATGTTATCTGGGCATTCCATAGTAGGCTATAAACAAATACCTAACTTAAGGAAACTATTGTGAAAAAAATAATTCTAGGTATCTTTCAATAAAATGAATTTTAAATTATCATTGTTTCATATTTCCAAAATACCTGTAGACATCCAGATGATCATTAAATTATGATTACTCATTCTTTAATAGTAATAATTGATCTATTACTATAAACTCCAAGAGAGTTTTAAAGAGCATGTGTTACATATATTACTTCACTCATTCTTCCTAATAATCCTACAAGCAGGTATTCTTACTCCGATAATAAGATTCAGAGAGGTTTAATAATTTGATGAAAGTTTCCTCAGCTAGTCCTATTAATAGTATTGATAGGATTCCAGTCCCTATTCACCTTTGCTTGTTCTGCTAGATGCACCCATAAACCTAAATATTCTGAGTTACTCTTTCAGCATTAATCCCACATGAATATGCTTTGTCATATGTTGAAGAAAAGGTCTGTAGGTACTATCACAGTCCACAGGTTGTTTGGTTTGTTTGTTACATAAATGCTCTTTCCTTCTCCAGGGGATGGCTAGTGTGTAATCAGAAGTGAAGATTCAAAGATTTATAGAGAAAATGGGCAAATTTGTAAACAGGAATATGGTTATCACTCAAATAGGGCATTGTAGTTTAAAAAAGAATCACACTTTTCCAGCAATATTGATTATGTAAAACTAGGCATCCACAAGTTGAATCCTGATCTATTGTGCTTTACGTTCTTTCCTGGGAACTCTACAACACACGCATTTAAATGAAACATATATTGTAGAAAACCATTGGAGGAATGTTGTAGAAATTACAGAGAGTAGCGCTAGAAACCTTAATTTTAAATTTCATGACTTTTGTGCAATTAGAAGCTCAACCTTACCATTGCATTAACTTAGATTTTTTGCATTTAATTATAGATACTGGGTTAAAGCTATGGGAGTTAACATTTTAAGCCTCCATTAATGGTTGTAATCAATTTTTTGTATTATTTTTTGCTAAAATAATCAAAAGGGCATTTAACCTGGACAAGAAGCAAATCTGGGATTCTAGAGATTAATATTAAATCTGCTAATGTATGGTCTTACCGTTCCCTGGAAGCCTAGGTAATCTGATCCTATATTCAAGAGTTTACAGGTAACAAGAATCTCAGGAAAAAGTCCTAGGGTTCAGTATTTCTCTTTAAATCGTCATAGTAGCATTGTTTTTTTACCTTCTCAGTGGGATGAATTTTAAGCAAATGGAGGGTGGGGATACAAGGATAAAAGGAATTGACATAAAAACTAAAGGAATTGCTTAATTTGTAAATTTAACCCTGTACCATGATTCTTCATTAGGGATATTTGCTATACTGATTCAGTGCCAAGCACAGGGGGCAAATGGGACAGAAAGGGCACTAACTATATTGAAGATGACACTAGAAATTTGGAGGGCTCTTAATAATTAGGTACTTAAGCTCACCTAGAGAAGTGATTAGCGTTTAGAAGTGGAGACATGGCTACAGGAACACAGATAAATTAGAATGGAACAAAATGTCCGGTTTGCCATAGTTCTTTTAAGCAATTGTAGCCTGCACTGGGGATAGGGGAATACTGTCCATGCTGCTTACACAGCCTCCCACAAGAGCCAGTCTGTTTGGTTCCAGTGCATTGGACTTTGGTGTTGCAGATGTAGCCTAGGTTTGAGGAGCCCCGGGTTTGTTTCATATCTCTTTCACTAACAAACCAGATACTCTCAAATAAATCACTCACTCTCCTGATTTTTCCACCCTCCTACTTATGGATGTAATGCCTTCCTCTCAGATAATACTAATATTTATAACATAAACTTAAAAATTATGGGTTGATTTTCTAGTTTTTGTGCACAGAGGTGTTGATAATATTCTCTGATGGTTGTTTGTATTTCCCTGGGGTCAGTGGTAATATTATCCTTTGCAAACTAACACAGCAACCAAAGAAAACCACAGAAAACCAAATACCGCATGTTCTCACTCGTAAGTGGGAGCTAAATGATGAGAATACGTGGACACGTAGAGGGGAACAATACAAACTCCTTTCGGAGCAAGGAGGATGGGAGGAGGGAGAGAATCAGGAAAAATAACTAATAGGTACTAAGCTTAGTACTTCATTGATAAAATAATCTGTACAACCCCCATGACACAAGTTTACCTATATAACAAACCTGCACTTATACCCTTGAACTTAAAATAAAAGTTAAAAAAAAAAAAAAACCATGGGTTGAAAGCAATTTACAACTAAGAGAAGATGAACATTTATAGCATAAGAGAGACTTGGCAAAAATGTGGTGTGATCTTACTTGGGTCTAGAGATACAAAGATGGATGAATCATTTTTCTTGAGCAGCTCAGAGTCCAGTGAGGGCAGTGGGGAACTGGAAGGGTGGGTATAGCCTTAGTAAAGAGATAAAAACAGAATATGACACGAGTGATAATAGAGTGGTACATTAGAGGGGATGACGTCTGGATATTTGAAAAGCAGTAAGTATGTAGGTGTAAGTAAACATTAGTAATGGTACGATGCAATGGAAAGAACACTAGTACAGGAGCTCATTCTGTCCTCGAGGCTTACCATGTGTGATCCAAAGTAATACTCTGTTCCTGTGTTTCTTTATCTGTAAAATGGGTATAACACCTCATTGCTTATGTCCTAAGGCATACCGAGAAGCAAGTAAGAGCTGTGTATGTGGAAGCACTTTGAAAACTTTACACTGCTAAACAAATGTCTAACATTATTACTATTGTATCGCCAAAAATAGTGGAGAATCAACATAACAAAATGGGTGATTCAGAACTAAACTCATTTCACCAAAAATGTCAAATAATTATGAAAGAAGTAAACTGTGAGACTTAAAATGTATGAATGTTGCATCTGACTATAATTTTGTTATATGCAATTGATATATTCTGGCCACCAACTAGCAGAATAATTGTGACTTTCCAAAATTATAATCTTCTAAAGCTAGGAAAGAGAAACTTAAAATTGGAAGGAGCGTGGACACTTATACATTAAAAATGACAGGATGAAAAAGAAGGAGGATTGTGCTTTTCCAAATGTCAAAATTTAAAATGCTAATAAAATCCAATAAACAGGATATTTACCATGGCTACAACAACTAGCAAAGGTTAACTTGGACAAGGACTGGAAACCATTGAAGGTACAGAGGGACAACAATCATGAGAATGCCAACCCCGGATGAGTTCTAATCTCACTGGCATGTGCTCAAGTCATGGAGCTACTGCTTTCACTGAATGTGACTCTAATCATTATTTATGAGATTTTTTAATACACATATTATTTCATAACTGTGCTTTTTTGCATAGCAGAAGTTACGTTTGAATCAAAGTGAGAAAACAATTCTTAGGTGATTTAACTCCAACAGTTTGAATAAGATGACAGAACGCTCAGACACAAACAGGACCTGTCTCTACACATCTTAGACAGAGAGCAGAATATGCAAACATGTGTATCTTGCACTTAATTTAAACTGCGTGGTTGGTTACCTATCTCTTTGGCAATTCAGTATAAAGTTTTATTACTGTGAAATAGAATAGGGTAGGGATTTATGTCACACAAAAATGAATCTCTATGGATGGGAACACACATGAAATAATTTAGGTAAGCACTATGTCAAATGAAAATTTAAGATGTTAGAGCTGGTGGTGCAAAGGGAGGAAGCAAAAGAGGAGGTTTGTGTAATAGACGATAAACCTATCACACTGGGGAAAGAAAAAGGACCACAGATACTATATAGGAAGTTATTACTAATGTTGAAGAATTGTGGAAAACATTGAAGAATGATTTTTAGGGCAAAGAAATCAAAGCAGCTGATGAGACGAGAAGGGAGTCTCACTTCAATGTCAATGAAAAATGTAACATTTAAAATAAATGTGACCCTTCATAATTATACCCAGGAAAGAATAGAAACCACAGGTCTAGCTAGAGTTTCTATAGGTTTAGCCATTAGGACATTTTTTAAATTATTATTATACTCTAAGTTCTGGGATACATGTGCAGAACATGCAGGTTTGTTACATAGGTATACACATGCCATGGTGGTTTGCTGCACATATCAACCTGTCATCTACATTAGGTATTTCTCCTAATGCTATCCCTCCCCTAGCTCCCCAGCCCCCGACAGGCCCCAGTGTGTGCCATTCCCCTCCCTATGTCCATGTGTTCTTATTGTTCAACTCTCACTTATGAGTGAGAACATGCGGTGTTTGGTTTCCTGTTTCTGTGTTAGTTTACTGAGAATGATGGTTTCCAGCTTCATGTCCTGCAAAGGAAATGAACTCATCCTTTTTTAATGGCTGCATAGTATTCCATGGTGTGTATATGCCACATTTTCTTTATCCAGTCTGTCATTGATGGGCATTTGGGTTGGTTCCAAGTCTTTACCACTGTGAATAGTGCTGCAATAAACATACATGTGCATGTGTCTTTATAGTAGAATGATTTCTCATACTTTGGGTATATACTCAGTAATGGGATTGCTGGGTCAAATGGTATTTTTGGTTCTAGATCCTTGAGGAATTGCCACGCTGTCTTCCAGAATGGTTGAACTAATTTACACTCCCACCAACAGTGTAAAAGCGTTGCTATTTCTCCAAATCCTCTCCAGCATCTGTTGTTTCCTAACTTTTTAATGATAGCCATTCTAACTGGCGTGAGATGGTATCTCACTGTGATTTTGATTTGCATTTCTCTAATGACCAGTGATGATGAGCTTTTTTCCATATGTTCTTTGGCCACATAAATGTCTTCTTTTGAGAAGTGTCTGCTCATATCCTTCACCCACTTTTTGATGGGGTTGTTTGTTTTTTTCTTGTAAATTTGTTTAAATTCCTTGTAGATTCTGGATATTAGCCCTTTGTTAGATGGATAGATTGCAAAAATTTTCTCCCATTCTGTAGGTTGCCTGTTCACTCTGATGATAGTTTCTTTTGCTCTGCAGAAGCTCTTTAGTTTAATTAGATCCCATTTGTCAATTTTGGGTTTTTGTTGCCATTGCTTTTGGTGTTTTAGTCATGAAGTCTTTGCCCATGCATGTCCTGAATGGTATTGCCTACATTTTCTTCTAGGGTTTTTATGGCTTTAGGTCTTACGTTTAGGTCTTTAATCTGTCTTGAGTTAATTTTTGTATAAGGTGTAAGGGAGGGGTCCAGTTTTGGTTTTCTGCATATGGCTAGCCAGTTTTCCCAACACCATTTATTAAATAGGGAATCTTTTCCCCATTTCTTGTTTTCGTCAGGTTTGTCAAAGATCAGATGGTTGTAGATGTGTGGTGTTATTTCGGAGGCCTCTTTCTGTTCCATTGGTCTATATATCTGTTTTGGTACCAATACCATGCTGTTTTGGTAACAGTAGCCTTCTAGCATAGTTTGAAGTCAGGTAGCGTGATGCCTCCAGCTTTGTTCTTTTGGCTTAGGATTGTCTTGGCTATATGGGCTCTTTTTTGGTTCCATATGAAATTTAAAATTGTTTTTTTCTAATTCTGTGAAGAAAATCAGTGGTAGCTTGATGGGGATAGCATTGAATCTATAAATTACTTTGGGCAGTATGGCCATTTTCACAATATTGATTCTTCCTATCCATGAGCATGGCATGTTTTTCCATTTGTTTGTGTCCTCTCTTATTTCCTTGAGCAGTGGTTTGTAGTTCTCCTTGAAGAGGTCCTTCACATCCCTTGTAAGTTGTATTCCTAGGTATTTTATTCTCTTTGTAGCAATTGTGAATGGGAGTTCACTCATGATTTGGCTCACTGTTTGTCTATTATTGGTGTATAGGAATGCTTGTGATTTTTGCACATGGATTTTGTATGCTGAGACTTTGTTGAAGTTGCTTCTCAGCTTAAGGAGATTTTGAGCTGAGATGATGGAGTTTTCTAAATACACAATCATGTCATCTGCAAACAGACAATTTGACTTCCTCTCTTCCTATTTGAATACCCTTTATTTATTCCTCTTGTCTGATTGCCCTGGCCAGAGCTTCCAATACTATGTTGAATAGGAGTAGTGAGAGAAGGCATCCTTGTCTTGTGCTGGTTTTCAGAGGGAATGCTTCCAGCATTTGCCCATTCAGTATGATATTGGCTGTGGATTTGTCATAAATAGCTCTTATTATTTTGAGATACGTTCCATCAATACCTAGTTTATTGAGAGTTTTTAGCATAAAGGGTGTTGAATTTTATCGAAGGCCTTTTCTGCATCTATTGAGATAATCATGTGACTTTTGTCATTGGCTCTAAACTGCTTATGTGCTGGATTACATTTATTGATTTTTGTATGTTGAACCATCATTGAGTCCCAGGGATGAAGCCAACTTGATCGTGGTGGATAAACTTTCTGCTGTGCTGCTGGATTTGGTTTGCCAGTATTTTATCGAGGATTTTCACATCGATGTTCATCAGGGATATTGGCCTGAAATTCACCTTTTTTTGTTGTGACTCTGCCAGGTTTTGGTATCAGGATGATGCTGGCCTCATAAAATGAGTTAGGGAGGAGTCCCTCTTTTTCCATGGTCTGGAATAGTTTCAGAAGGAATGGTACCAGCTCCTCTTTGTATCTCTGATAGAATTCAGCTGTGAATTCGTCTGGTCCTGGGCTTTTTTTGGTTGGTAGGCTATTAACTACTGCCTCAATTTCAGAACTTGTTATTGGTCTATTCAGGGATTTGACTTCTTCCTGGTTTAGTCTTGGGAGGGTGTATGTGTCCAGGAATTTATCCATTTCTTCTAAATTTTCTAGTTTATTTGCATAGAGGTGTCTATAGTATTCTCTGATGGTAGTTTGTATTTCTGTGGGATCAGTGGTGATATCCCCTTTATCATTTTTTATTGTGTCTATTTGATTCTTCTCTCTTTTCTTCTTGAGTAGTCTGGCTAGCGGTCTGTTTTGTTAATCTTTTCAAAAAGTCAGCTCCTAGATTCATCAATTTTTTTGAAGGGTTTTTCATGTCTCTATCTCCTTCAGTTCTGCTCTGATCTTAGTTATTTCTTCTCTTCTGCTAGCTTTTGAATTTGTTTGCTCTTGCTTCTCTAGCTCTTTTAATTGTGATATTAGAGTGTCAATTTTAGATCTTTCGTGTTTTCTCCTGTGGGCATTTAGTGCTATAAATTTCCCTCTAAACGTTAGTTTAGCTGTATCCCAGAGATTCTGGTACGTTGTATCTTTGTTCTCATTGGTTTCAAAGAACTTACTTATTTCTGCCCTAATTTTGTTATTTACCCAGTAGTCATTCAGGAGCAGGTTGTTCAGTTTCCATGTAGTTGTGTGGTTTTGAGTGAGTTTCTTAATCTTGAGTTCTAATTTGATTGCGCTGTGGTCTGAGAGACTATTTGTTATGATTTCCATTCTTTTACATTTGCTGAGGAGTGATTTGCTTCCAATTATGCGGTCAGTTTTGGATTAAGTGTGATATGGTGCTGAGAAGAAAGTATATTCTGTTAATTTGGGGTGGAGAGTTCTGTAGATGTCTATTTGGTCCGCTTGGTCCCAGGGCTGAGTTTAAGTCCCAGGGCTGAGTTTAATTAATATCCTTGTTAATTTTCTGTCTCATTGATCTGTCTAATATTGACAGTGGGCTATTAAAGTCTCCCGCTATTATTGTATGGGAGTCTAAGTCTCTTTGTAGATCTCTAAGAACTTGCTTTATGAGTCTGAGTGCTCCTGTACTGGGTGCATGTATATTTAGGATAGTTAGCTCTTCTTGTTGCATTGATCCCTTTACCATTATGTAATGCCCTTCATTGTCTTTTTTGATCTTTATTGGTTTAAAGTCTTTTTTATCAGAGACTAGGATTGCAACGCCTGCATTTTTTGCTTTCCATTTGCTTGGTAAATATTCCTCCATTCCTTTATTTTGAGACTATGTGTGTCTTTGTACGTGAGATAGGTCTCCTAAATACAGCACACTGATGAGTCTTGACTCTTTATCCAATTTGCCAGTCTGTGTCTTTTAATTGGGGCATTTAGCCCATTTACATTTAATATTAACACTGTTATGTGTGAATTTGATCCTGTCATTATGATGCTAACTGGTAATATTGCCCATTAGTTGATGCAGTTTCTTCATAGTGTCAATGGTCTTTACAATTTGGTATGTTTTTGCAGTGGCTGGTACCGGTTTTTCCTTTCCATATTTAGTACTTCCTTCAGGAGCTGTTGTAAGGCAGGCCTAGTGGTAACAAAATCTCTCAGCATTTTCTTGTCCGTCAAGGATTTTCATTCTTCTTTGCCTTTGAAGCTTAGTTTGACCGGATATGAAATTCTGGGTTGAAAATTCTTTTCTTTAAGAATGTTGAATATTGGCCCCCACTCTCTTCTGGCTTGTAGGGTTTCTGCAGAGAGATCTGTTGTTAGTCTGATGGGCTTTCCTTTGTGGGTAACCTGACCTTTCTTTCTGGGTGCCCTTAACATTTTTTCCTTCATTTCAATCTTGGTGAATCTGACGATTATGTGTCTTGGGGTTGCTCTTCTCGAGGAGTATCTTTGTGGTGTTCTCTGTATTTCCTGAATTTGAATGTTGGCCTGTCTTGCTATGCTGGGGAAGCTCTCCTGGATAATATCCTGAAGAATTTTCCAACTTGATTCCATTCTCCCCATCGCTTTCAGGTACACCAATGAAACGTAGGTTTGGTCTTTTCACATAGTCCCATATTTCTTGGAGGTTTGTTCATTCCTTTTCATTCTTTTTTCTCTAACCTTGTCTTCATGCTTTATTTCATTAAGTTGATCTTCATCTCTGATATCATTTCTTCTGCTTGATTGATTCAGCTATTGGTATTTGCGTATGCTTCATGAACTTCTCGTGCTATGTTTTTCAGTTCCATCAGGTAATTTATGGTCTTCTCTAAACTGGTTATTCTAGTTAGCAATTCTTCTAACTTTTTTCAAGCTTCTTAGCTTCCTTGCATTGGGTTAGAACATGCTCCTTTAGCTCAGAGGAGTTTGTTATTACCCACCTTCTGAAGCCTACTTCTATCAATTCGTCAAACCCATTCTCCATCCAGTTTTGTTCCCTTGCTGGTGAGGAGTTGTGATTTTTTGGAGGAGAAACGACATTCGGGTTTTTGGAATTTTCAGTCTTTTTAAGCTGGTTTTTCCTCATCTTTGTGGATTTATCTACCTTTGGTCTTTGATGCTGGTGATCTTCGGATGGGGTTTTTGTGTGGACATCCTTTTTGTTGATGTTGATGCTATTCCTTTCTGTTTGTTAGTTTTCCTTCTAACAGTCAGGTGTCTCTGCTGCAGGTCTGCTGGAGTTTCCTGGACATCCACTCCAGACCCTGTTTGCCTGGGTACCACCAGCAGAGGCTACAGAACAGCAAACAATGCTACCTGTTCCTTCCTCTGGAAGCTTCATCCCAGAGGGGCACCAACCAGATGCCACCCAGAGCTCTCCTGTATGAGGTGTCTGTTGACCCCTACTGTGAGGTGTCTCCCAGTGAGGAGGCACAGGGTTCATGGACCCCCTTCAGGAGGCAATCTGTCCCTTAGGAGAGCTTGAGCTCTGTGATGGGAGATCTGCTGCTCTCTTCAGAGCTGGCAGGCAGGAACGTTTAAGTCTGCCGAAACTGCGCCCACAGCCACCCCTTCCCCCAGGTGCTCTGTCCCAGGGAGATGGGAGTTTTATCTATAAGCACCTGACTAGGGCTGCTGACTTTCTTTCAGAGATGCCCTGCTCAGAGAGGAGAAATCTAGAGAGGCAGTCTTTCTACAGTGGCTTTGCTGAACTGAGGTGGGCTCCACCCAGTTTGAACTTCCTGGCGGCTTTATTTTCACTGTGAGGGGAAAACCGCCTACTCAAGCCTCAGTAACGATGTACGCCCCTCCCCCCACCAAGCTTGAGCATCCCAGGTCAACTTCAGACTGCCATGCTGGCAGCGAGAATTTCAAGCCAGTGGATCTTAGCTTGCTTGGCTCCATGGGGGTGGGATCTGCTGAGCTAGACCACTGGGCTCCCTGGCTTCAGCCCCCTTTCTGGGGGAGTGAGCAGTTCTGTCTCACTGGCATTCCAGGTGCCACTGGGGTACGAAAAACAATTCCTGCAGCTAGCTCAGTGTCTGCCCAAACGGCTGCCCAGTTTTGTCTTGAAACCCAGGGCCCTGGTGGTGTAGGCACCCAAGGGAATCTCCTGGTCTGCGGGTTGTGAAGACCATGAGAAAAGCGTAGTATCTGGGCTGGAATACAGTGAACCTCATGGCACAGTCCCTTGCGGCTTTCCTTGGCTAAGGGAGGGAATTCCCCAACCCCATGCACTTCCTGGGTGAAACGATGCTCCACCCTGCTTTGGCTTGCCCTCTGTGGGCTGCACCCACTGTCTAACCAGTCCCAATGAGATGAGCCAGGTACCTCTGTTGGAAATGCAGAAATCACCTGCCTTCTGGATTGATCTTGCTGGGAGCTGCAGACAGGAGCTGTTCCTATTCGGCCAGCCAGGGTCATTTTTTAAACTTTTCTTTTGCAGAGGTTACCAAAGGACCAGCAGCAAGCAAAGCTTCTCTCCCCTCCCCAAAAATCTTTCTTTCCATTGATTCTGTTTTGTTTCAAACCAGTCCTGATTGTGAGAAAGCTCCCTCTCAGGACAGCTCTCCTGGTTCTCTTCAGGCTGATAATGGAACTCTGGTATGATGGAAGGGTATGAAAGTCTTTTTCTAAATGCTGTATGTCTTGCCTTTTGTGTATATTTGTGTAAAGAAATTCATAGTAGTAATTCTCTGACACTGAGTTAAAAGAAGTCTTATTTTTAATCTGTCTTCACTTATCTAGTCCTTAAACTTAGGCTAAAATCTCAAGTGGACTATAAAAACACTACAGGATTTAGAACTTAATTAGATAATTTAGATAAGGGACAAGAAAAGAAAGAAAGAAAGAAAGAAAGAAAGAAAGAAAGAAAGAAAGAAAGAAAGAAAGAAAGAAAGAAAGAAAGAAAGAAAAGGAGAGTTTAATGTTTCTAAATTGATGTCATCTACCAAGAGCTGGAACACAGGAGGAAGAAGGTTTGACTTGAAAGGGCAAGGAGTGCTTTTGGTTTGGGACTTGAATTTAAGGTGGCACAAAATATTTAGATTTTCTTAAAATGCCCAGGATACTGTAGGCAATACAGGTTTTGAAGCTCCAAAGGAAGATCTGGGCTAAAGATTGAGAGTCGGGAGTTATCTGTGAGGACGTAGTAGGTAAAGCCATAAGACTAGATAAGACGACTCAAGGAAAAGTTATGAGAGAAAGAAAAACTCAAAGCAGAACACTAGGAAATTCTAATACTTAAAGAATAGATGAGAAAGAGGAGCCAAACAAAAGAGGAGAGAAAACTAGAGATAGAGAATAGGGAAATTAGGCCAGTCTTATTAAGGAAACCAGGGATGAAGTATTTCAGGGAGGGGCAGTGATGAGGAGAATTAAAAAATAAAACTGAAAATGTCCAATAAACTTGACTCAAAAGAGGTCAGCCATGACACTGTGAGTAAAGTATCAAAAGGGCGGTGATCATTTTGAGATAGTAGTTAATACCTGTAATTTCATAGGTGATAATGATGTTAAAAACCCTATGTAACTAAAAACACTTTTTTTAAATTACCTAGTTCTTAGATTTCTCAAGTTAGCTCTTCACTTGTCCCTCCCTTTAGTATTATTTTGACTTTTCAAAATGTAGTCACACGTTGCTCAACAAAGGGAATACATTCTGAGAAACGCATCATTAGGCAATTTCATCATTGTGTGAACAATATAGAGTGTACTTACACAAACCTAGATGATAGAGCTTACTACACACCTAGGCTATATGATGTAGCCTATTGCTTTTAGGCTTCAAACCTGTACAGCATGTTACTGTACTGGATATTGTAAGTAATAATAACAGAATGGCAAGTCTTCATGTATCTAAACGTATCTAAACGTAGAAAAGGTACAGTACAAACACAGCATGAAAGATCAAAAGTGTACACCTTTATAGGGCACTTACAATGAATGGATCTTGCAGCACTAGAAGTTACTCTAGGTGAGTGAATGAGTGAGTGATGAGTGAATGTGAACACCTAGGACATTACTGTATACTACTGTAGACTTTATAAGCACTGTACATTTAGGCTACACTAAATTTATGTTTTAAAAAGTAATTGTGCTATGATGTTATGATCGCTATGACATCACTAGGCATTAGGAATTTTTCAGTTATCTTATAATCTTACGGGACCACAGTCAGATATGTGGTCCATTGTAGACTCAAATGTCATTATACAGCACATAATTGTGTTTTCACACAATTGTGAAAAAAAAAGGACTTCCTTTAACTCAGTGTCAGAGAATTACTACTATGAATTTCTTTACACAAATATATAAAAAAGACAAGCCATACAGCATTTAGAAAAAGACTTTACACTTTATTTGGAAAACATGTTTATTGGGGATGCAGTACACAAAATATATTAAAAGGCTATGGTTGTCACAATACATTTCCACACCAACAAAACCCCAACCCATCATCCCTACCTTCTACCTAAATATTATAGGATAAAACACAAAGCTAGAATTTTTAAAAATCAAACTGCTTTTACTACCTTCTGTACCTTCTATACTTTCCAAACCAGCTATGTTCTATTCTGAATTCATTCAACTAACTAGAGTTCTGTGGGGACACTAGTGAAACAAATGTACTATCCTCAAGGAGCTTACGTATCAGTAAATAAATTATTAAAGGTGGAAAACGTGGTAAAAGAGACATAATGTCTTGGAGGGAGAACAAATTTCTGCTTTAGGAGTGTTCTTAGTTAAGGTAACATTAGCTTCTATAATACGCACATTCCCAAATCTCAGTGTTTCAACATGAGTTTCTCTCTTCCTCATGTAAAGACTGGTCAGGGACCCAGGTTGACAGAGGCTCTTCAGTACATAGCTTCCAAGATTGCTGTGGGTGTGACATCCAGCCAGAAATCTGGTGAAGAGAGAGCAATGATTACACAGGAGCTTTTAAAGGACCAGGCCTGGGGCAGCGTATGTCACTTCCACCAACATCCCACTCACCAGAATTTGGTCACAGGGCCATAGCTATCTGCAGAGAAGGCTGGGAAATGGAGCTTAGCTATGTGCTCAAGAGGAAAAGTAAAACAGTTATTGAATAATTAGTAATAATTAGCAAGTAACTACCTAGAGGTCACAGAGGACCTCTCAGGTAGAATTTAGACTTAAAGACGATGGGGGAGTGTGTGGAAGAGTGGTGCAGAATAGGGAAAGGGGGGATTGAAGGAAGAACAAGTTCTAGCTTCACCTGCATGGGTAGAGCCCTCAGTGTTGGTAGGGACATGTTAGCTTTCAACATCAGCTTCTTAACAGTATTATTCTTTCATCTGAGGAAATTAGTCTATTTCTGAGGGAAAAAAATCTGCAATACGTAGCCATTTACTTACTTGGATATTGAATGTTGAAGCAGAGGAGACTTTGTCCTCAAAACCCTCCCATTTCAGAAGTGAGGAGCCTGGGGAGGTCATGCTCTCTGGATCTCACACAGTCACTGGCAAAGCCAGAAAAGAACCCAGACCTCTCAGTTACCCATTCCAGTGCTCTTTCTATGAGGAAAGTATAAGTTCGAGCATTTTTAAACCTTAAATATGTAGAAATAACCATGATATTTTATCATAAATTATTTCAGTCATCTCATTTTAAATTTTACTTCAAACTAAAGGAAAACAGTACTGATTTAAAACATCTTCTATCATAATTCAATATAGCCCATATTCCTTCCTTAGGAAAAATTTGTTTTTGTTTTTTATCCTGAAGACCAGTGCCCTCTTCTTCCTGTGTCTCATGTAGACATTTCGCAGTCCAAGTATACAGAGCAAGAATAGATGAAATCAACATGTTTACCATTATTCTATCTAAATTTTCAAAGAAAAAGGGAACAAAAGGTGAGTGATGACTGAGTTGCGTGGCTATAATTGAGTTTTTGTTGCTTTTATTGTTATAATATTTTAATTGGCATAGATGCTTAAATGTATATCAAAATGCATGTCACAGCTCTTGTACAAAAATAAATTTGACTCTAGAACACATTTTCTTTAGTGAGAATGATAAATTATCTCAGAGCTTGTGATTCTCTACTTTTAAAAATCATAAGGTCAGTCCTTTAATTAAAAGATAAAGAAAAGTAGGCAGTGTCCATGTAGTTAAATCACTTTTATCAGGATAATCTAGTAACCAAAAAAAAAAAAAATTATGAAGGGAAAGACACAATCTATCTTCAGAATAATTGGTCCAAGAATGACTTCTTTATAATCTCATAAGACCCACATCTAGAAGTCTCCCATCATAGTAAAAGAAAATGAAAACTCTACTGTGTACAACAAATAATTTGTTCTAAATTTACTCATTTCATTTTTAATCATAGGCCTTAGTTATTTTATCCTATTAAATAATAAGTCTTCTATATCAACATTCTCTTTTTCAAAACAATTAACATGAATGTATGGTCAGCCTCCAGTATAGGAAATACACATATTTAACATGAAGTTGCAATTACTGGTAACTATGTTGTTAAATACAGTACAGCTGTATGTACCCTTACCCTAGTCTGACAGCCTCCTTCATTTGTTTCCATGGAGGCAGATTAGACAACTACCTTTTACACTCCTGAGATTATGGCTCAGTATTGCACAGACCATTAGATAATGGAATACAGCTGAACATATATAAAAACCAGCTCCTAGAATGTCCGTGGACAGAAGTCCAAAGGTGTAGCAGTATCTGGGTGTGTGAGTATGTGATGACAATACTCTACAAACCTAGATACCAAAGGGCTTCCTGCCCCCTTCAGCCCTTTGAAATAACATGGATATTGTCTTACCCACCTGATATTTTAGCAAACTGCCAAGGCTTATTGATGAACCAACACTGGATTGAGTGCCAGAAACATTCTGCTTCCTAAGATTTGCCCTCCTGTGAGGCTCCAATCAGATTTTTGGACCTGCCATCTAGTGGCCACTGCGGTAACAAGACAATCATTACTTTTTGGCCTTCTTTTATTTTTTAAATTTTTATTTTTTTTTTAAAGTTAAATGTGGCTCGTCTGCAGCTAAATATGGAGGTGCTCCACCCATTAAACTATAGTTCCCACCTCCCTCGTTAGATACGCTGCCGTTTTCATAGAGCAGCTTCAATCAGACCATTTGTTATGTTCAAAGAAAAACAGATTTTTCACGCAAAATGATACACTTCCCACCTGGATTTGAAGAAAGAAAGTAAGTCTTCTTCCATTATTGGAAAAAGATCTGGAGGGGGGAGAAGGGGGAGCTGGAGAGCAGGCATATATTCTGTCAAGTAGTTCTACTTGTGAGACTAATTCTTCCAAACTGTGCACCCAACAGAGTAAACCTCTTATATTGCCGCTTTTGCACTGATCCCCCACATAGCTGTAATGTTCTAGTTGTTTTCCCTGTCCTATAAACCACGTAGGCATTTGCTATTATACATAATGTTGGCAAAGGAACAATTTACAAATGACTTAAGTAGGTAATTATTTGTTAGAATATAGGTCTATGGAAGTATATGTTACTGTAGCAAAACCTGGTAAGAGGTTAGTTTTGTTTCTGTGTTTCTATTATAATCCCTGGTTGTTAGTTTTTCTTTTTCCAGGGATTTATGAGTGGAATGTAAAAATGCACAGTGGGCTATTATTATTATTATTTGTCAAAGGAACATGAATACACAGAGCAAAGGCCAGTTTGTGAACTATGCCAGACAGTTCCCCATCCAAAAGACCTCAAAATACAACTCTGAAGCAGGTCCTAAAAAATGCAGGACAGAATGAAAGCAGATGGGTGAATGATACTTATTCAATATCTTAAATATAGAACTCACTAGTGCAGGTGCATCTTCAGATGTTATTTGAAAGAAGAGACAGAATATCTTGGCATTGTGTCATTTATTCATAAATATTATAAATTTTATATTATTTGAGAAAATATTCTAAATATGCAAGGTAGTTTAAAAGAAGATGTGAAAGCTGATTCCCTCAAATGAAACAAAGAGCAAATCGAGTGACCGAACATAAGAAGGTGGAGAAGAACCAGGCCAAGGATGGAGCCGAGGAAAAACAAATCCCACAGGAACACTTAAAGTTTGATGGAAAAAATGCAGGGATTTAAAAAAAATAAAGAATCCAAACAATCAAGGAGGATGATGATCTTGGCAGCTATGCCTTGAATATACTAAGATTGCCAAGAGAATCCAGGAACAATAATGGCAATGACAACAATTTAGCTGTGGGAATTGCAGTGCAAGGGTGTAGAATTCTGTGTAGTGGACATAGGAGTTGGTTCTGGTCTCGAAGACAGTATCAAAGAGCAGGAAGAATAGTTAGATTTAGCTTACAGCACAATAAAAGGTAGAAAATGTTTGTTGAGGAAGATGGAAGTCTATGAAACTATCCAAGGAGGCCATAGTATTTTTTGAATACCCGTTATCTGCCCTACACTATGTTAGTTTTTACTGAGTATACTGTAGATGTAAGTCAGGATCCTCAGGCCAAAAATAAACCTATATTAAAGTGAAAAGTTAAGAATAACCCACATGAAACAGTTAGAAAATACAAAGTAGCTGATGTTATTAGGGATAGCAGGATTTTAGAGGCGGGAGAAATCAGCAGGCCTCATGGTAATCATGGAAAAACCATCTGAGAAATAAGACCTAAGCCGGGACTCAAAGAATTGGCATGTGGGGAATAGACATAAACAAGGGAGAAATACGAAATCATCTGGATAGAAATGAACATGGTGTTTTGGGGGAGTAGTGAAATGACTTTACAGGGTGAAATGGATGGTTTGAGCAGGAAAGGAGGGAGAAGCTGGTAGGATAGTAAAGCAAAGCTGTTATGTGAACCCAAGAATATAAGGATTCATCAGCATGTTATGGGGGGCATTTATTAATTAATCCTGAAAGTATTTATTGAGGGCATATTATGTTCCAGGCACAAATTAAACAAAACTTTTCCCCTCATGAAATTTATATTTAATGAGGGAAAATAGACACCCCCCCAACAAAAAAGCAAACAAATAAATGAACAAGTTAAGTTTAGAGAGCGATTAGTGCCATGAAGAACATTAATCTGAGTGATAAAATAGAGAGTGACAGGCTAGAGTAGTGATAGCCCCAAAGGGGGAGAGTGGAGAGTATTCAAAATTGGAGGCCAGGCGCAGTGGCTCTTGCCTATAATCCCAACATTTTGGGAGGCTAAGGCAGGTGGATTGTTTGAGGTCAGGAGTTCAAAACTAGCCTGGCCAACATAGTGAAACCTCGTCTCTACTAAAATACAAAAATTAGCCAGGTGTGGTGGTGTGTGCCTGTAATCTCAGCTACTCAGGAGACTGCGGCAGGAGAATCTCTTGAACCCGAGAGGCGGAAGTTGTAGTGAGCCGAGATGGCATGACTGCACTCCATTCTGAGCAACAGAGTGAGACTCCATCTCAGAAAAAAAAATTGGAAATTCTTAAGACTTGGAGATAATTTGAATAGGGAGAAGAAAGGGAAGACACACGTGATGTGTAGCTACCTAGTCTAGGAAATTAAAGTTTGTAATGCCAGTATATAAGCTGGAAAGATGGAAAGTGAGAGAGAGGAAACATTGAGGAGGTAGTAGAAAAGCTCGGTGTTCCCATAACTCCCTCTTGATGCAATTGTCTACCAGGCAAGTTTCCCAATTCCTTGAAAACATTAGCCCCTAACTCACTAACACTCTTTCCATTTCTACCCCATTACAATTATTGGTCATTCACTGTGTGAATACACACTCCCTCTAATACCTCCTCTCAATTTCTTGAACTTCTCATGATCGAAACTCCACTCTGCCATAGCTACTCATTCCCATGGCTACACTTTTGATGATTTAATTACTAATAATTATAATCTTCCACAATCTCAATTTCAATCATTCCATTTTCCAACCACAGCCTAATGTCTTGGTAGTTCAATCCTTTTGTTACCCCTAATACACCAATTCCTTAAGCCCACTAGGGCCCCTAATTCATTGATTTTACCCATAGCTTCTCATATGCTCACTTCGTTATATAGCGTAGATTCCATGGACAATGATTTTAATCATTTCCTTGCATGCGCCTTTAACACCGTTGACCTTCTCTGGCTTCACTGTGCTCTCTTGACAAATCTCAACTATACTGATCATATGCAACTCCCCATCTATTTCATGCCTGTGTGCCAGCCGAATGTGGCTGGAGAAAAACACACAAGCAAATATATGACTCTCAATTTAAATTCATGATCCCTCAAGGAGGCCCTTAATGCTGCCCAGCAAATATAATGTTTCCTTGTCATTTACTCTTCCATATCTGTACAAGAATATTTCATATTTTTCCCTCTCTCAAATTTCTAACTCCTCCTCCCCCATCCTTATGCTCAACTTAGAACCTTTCTTTCTACTTCACTGAAAAAATAGAAACCATCAAAAGAGAACTTCACAAATACTTGCTGTCCAGCACACCTACCCTCCCATCTTTATCTGTACCCATGTATTTTGCATTCTCTCCTACAACTGTGGATAAACTCTGTGTACCCTTGGCTCAGCCCATCCCTCATTGTGCCTTAGAAATCTGTCTCCTCTTGTGCATGCATAAACAGTGCTCCTGAAAAAGCTCACATCTTTCTTCTGTTTTATCAAACTTTCTCCTTCTATCAAATCTTTCCTGTCAATATACAAACACGTTGTAATTTATCTCATCCTAAAAATACCCTTATAAACCATACCCATATAAACCAAACCCATATAAAATACCCATATAAACCATTTTTAGGATGTAATTTATCTCATCCTAAAAATAGCCTTATAAACCGTACTCCCTAGCAGCTCCTGTCCCATTTCTTTGATTTCCATTACAGCAAAACTTCTCAAGAAATGCCTGTAATCACATGCTCTGGTTCTCTTTTGCGCCTCTAGTTAGCTTTTGCACCTACCAGTCTAGTAAAACTGTTGATGCCAAGGTCACCAATGACTTCCATGTTGCTAAATCCATTAACCAGTTGGCGGTCTTTGTCTTTCCTGATGTCTCAGAATCGTTTTACATGGCCCATTATTCATTCTCCATTAAAACACTTTCTTCACTTGGCGTTCAGTCTACCACACTCTCCTGATTTTTTTCCTACCTCACAGTCTACTCCTCCTCAGTCTCTCTTGCTAGCATATTCTCATTTCCCAAGCAGGTAAACATTAGAGGGCCCCAGAGCTCAATCTTTGAAGCTCTTCTCTTCAGCTCCATTCACTCTCTTAATATTTGCACCCAAGCTTATGGTGCAAGCTTCTATCTCTAGTCCAGGCAGGCCTTTACCCAGAATTCTAGGCTCACATATTCAGCTGCCTGTTCAACATCTCCACTGTCTGTCTAATGAGCATCTCAAACTTGACATGCCAGAAATGGAATTCCTTATTTTGCCAAGCAAAAACATAGCCTCCCCAATATTGGTAAATAACACTCCACCTTTAGGGTTGCTCAAATCAAAAATTTATTTCTCTCTCAGACCTGTATTTCTCTCACAAACCCAACCATTGAACAAATCCTGCAGCTCTACCTTCAGAATAAATCCGGAATCTTGCCACTCCTCATCTTCATCACCACTACTACCCTAATCCAAGCAACTATCATTTCTTACCTGGATTATTACAATAGCCTCCTAATTATCTTCCCTGCTTCTGGCCTTACCACTCACAGTCTATTCTCAAAATGATAGCCAGAGTGATGCTTTGCAATATATGTAATGTAATTTCAGTCAGACCACATCACTTCTCTGCTCAGAACTCTCTAATGGCTCAACATCTCACTTGGAAGAAAAGCCTTTGCAATAGTTCACAAGACCCTCCATATTCAATTTCCCCATTACCTCTCTGTCTTCATTTAGCACTCCACCCTAGCTCACTCCCCTCAACCTTCATTGACCCCTTCCCAACCTCAAACCTACCATGCATGATTTCACCTTTGTACTTGCTTTTCTGACCACCTTAAATGTTTCCCCCAGATAAGGCTTGTTTGCTTATCATCTTCAGGTCTTTGCTCAATTTTCACTTCTAAGTAAGGCCTTTCATAACCACTGTATTTAACATTTAACTTTCCACCCCTTTTGGTTCATAGCACCTACTGCCTTCAGACAAAATATATATTTTATTTATACATTTATTTCCCCTTGCCATGGAATATAAGCCCCATGATTGTAAGGTTTTTTGGGTTTTGTTTGTTTTTTGCCTGTTCTATGCTCTAAGAAATCCTCAGTGCCTAGTACAGAGCCTGGCACTTAGAGAGTGTTCAGTAAATATTTGTTGTATGAATTGAAGGAAATAATAACTGATTCTTTCCCTGGGTTTGGAGGTGTTTTATTAAATGCAAAACATAATATTGTGGCATAGGCTCCATGATTCTCCATGGCAAAATTTTCTTATTCTTCAAAATTAATTTTGAAAGTAAGAGTGCTTTATGCAGGCTTATCCAGAATATTAGATAGGCTACTATTTCTGTTCAGCACCCAAAGCAGCAACATCCAAAGCATTTATTAACTTTTTTTTTTTCATTCAGCAAATGTTTATCAGGGAATATGGGTGTTCTAGACACAGGTGGTGACATGTGCAAAGACTCAGAAACTTAAGAAAATATAGTACAATGTACTGTTGCAGTATTACAAGTGACAGATAATGATGCTCTGAGCTAATGGGGTGCAATGGGGATGAGAGAGGTAGGAATGTGAAAAACATTATGAAGTGAAAGGGCACTAGATGCAAGAAACCTGGTTAGTGGAGACACAAAATACTGTCTACCTTTATCAGGTTATAAAGTGGAAAGTGATTATAAAAGAGTTAGATAAGAATGAAACTTAAACATAGAGGACATGGATTGTAAAATTTCCTTTGTAGGGTATGCACTTAAAATTTCTCATTGTCAGAGTGACTATAAAAATATTCAATGTGTCTACTGGTGACCTTGCCAAAATCATTTGAAAGGTGTTCCCAGATCAGACCCTAAGTCTCATTCTTTTAACATTCTGACTGACAGTTGAAATAGTTTGAGGTCCCAAATTTTTTGTCTAGTAATCTCACCCTTCCTGAAAGTAATTTTTCTTATTTTATGCAAAAATTGCTATATTAAGACATAGAAAAATATATGTGTGTTTTTAACAGGTAAAGGTATAAAGAAAACTAGGCTTTTAAAATGTGTAAGTTTAATAAATTAATATTAGTTCAAAACGCAATTAACTGTAAATATTGCTTTCTATTCAAAAAAGACCTCCTTTGGTTATTAGAATTGCACATCTATATGCACGGGTGATTATTTGAAGGTGAGATAAAAGCAACCGTGATTCCTAGGTATGGAACTTTGGCAGATGGGTGAATGGTAATACTATTAATATTTACTCACGTAGGGAACATAGGAGGAAGAGAAAGTTTGAAGGAAAAGATGAGTTCAGCTTTGACATGTTGAATTTAGGATGCTTTTGGAATATCTAATTGTCATTGTCTAGTAATTCATTTGATATGAAGGGTTAGAGGTCAAGAGAGAAGTAATGGCTCAAGATACAGATTTGAAAGGTATTTAAAAACAGGGAGATATGAATGTCCAGTAGGCAATGGACATATTAGTCTGAAATATGTTTAATAAAGCATTACAGGATACAGACCTGAATATCGAGGAACTTACACTTACTTATGTGATATTTTTCTAGACTGATTTTTCTCTTAAATCCACTCCCACTCAGCCCTCAAACCAACACACATCCTATCCCCAGCTTTCCTTTAAAATGCCTATGATTTACCCTTTACACTGCAGGTATATCTTGATTTCTGTAGTAATTGTATACCTCAAAATTGCATGCCGAACAAAATTCTGTGCATGAGATCACGTAGTCAGTTGACTCATTACTCTAAGAAACTATGGAATGAGTCCATTTGCATTGTTAATGATGTCCCCCTATTTATCACCCCCTTTAAGTGTTTTTGTCTGATTTTTGTTTGGGGGGGTACATCATATTCAACTGATATAATGTCAAATGATTGAGATGTTTAAAGAGACTCCTGTTAAACAGTGAAAGAGAAGTCATCTTTATTCTTTCTATTTCCATCTTTATTCTTTTTTTCTTTTTCTTTTTCATAGGGAAGGAAGCAGAGGTACTCAGAATTTAAATAATTCCCCAAAGGTCAGCCTTTCTGTAAGTCAGCCATCCTACAGAAATGTAACTTTAAATTTTATTGCTCTCTGAGATTCTTTTTTTTTCTAGCATTGAATCATTTTTAAATGTTTTCTTGCCATTCCCCTTTTCTCACCCCTATAACCTCAGTAGGTTTACTTGTTTACCTTTTTATTCTAGAATATCTTGTGTCTGTTCTGTCTGCTTATACTTGAAATTTTCCTGACAGGCAGCCATTGAGTGAACAGTTTATGTAGTTTTATATTAGTAGTTGTAATCTCTGCTGTCCCAGTTTTCTAGAATGTATGGTTGTTTGGGACTTCTCTGTGCTCTGCCCCTTTATTGGCAGTCTCACTTTCTTTCTTGTGTCTTACCTTTATCTCTCCAGAAAAGCTTCTGCAAAATGTATCTTTCCCACCAATCACAATGCTGCACTCTTAGTGTATGCAGTCTCTATGGTAACTGGGAAACATGCCACAACACCAAGATTACTGGAGCAACCATCAGAGTGGGGAAATCAGCGCATGCCCTCCTCTGGCACGACAGAAGTTTCCCCATTGAAACTGGAATCAGATACCTGTATATTAATATGCAGGGCAAGGAAGGCGGCAGAGGAAATGCTATAAGCCCAGTCTCTCTAAAGGCACATTATTGGGGTTTGATGGAATTCTTGATCTTATTTATCATGAATAAAGCTAGATTCGTATACTGATCCTGAGCAGACATGGATAAACTGGTTGAACTTGGAGATTTTTTTTTCCTGCAGATACATGACTAGTTTGTAAACAAGAGAATTTTACTAAATTAGTATATATGCTTAGGTAAGCTCAGAGAAATTATCAATGTACTGTAAAAATTATTCACTTGCATTGTAGAGACAGACTTTTTCAGATGATTTCCCTAGCAATTGCATTGTTGACCCAGGGAGCACAAAAGGCAAAATTGGCTCTCTCTGAGCCTGCCTCACAGTGGGGGCAGTTCTATTAGGACTTGAAGGGAATGAGGATGAAGCAATGAGGCTTTTCTGGGGTGCTTCCTTTAGGACTGAACTTCATTCCAAATATGCAGAGGATCTGACTCCCAGGTACAGCCCAGTAGAAACAAAGGGCGTAAATCAGAGTTTCATAACTTTGGCTCTGTTAACCTTTAGGGCCAGATAAATCTTCGTGGAACAGGGCTGTCCTATGCACTGTAAGATGTTTAGCAGCATCCCTGGCATCTACCCTCTAAATGCCAGTAGGAACTTCTCTGACTGTGACAACAAAGAATACAAATGTCCCCTGACTGGGGGCAAAAAGTAGCCCCAGGTTGAGAACCACTGGCCTAAAGCAAGATGCAGCTTGGGTAAGAAAAGAGAGTTGGAGAATCCCTTAAAAGGCCCAGAATATTCACTAGTTGATCATTCAGCAGGTATTTATTGAGCCCCTGTTATCTTTCAGGCACTCTTCTACTTACCAGGGATACCACTGTGAAGAGTCATGATCTCGTGGAGCTTACCTTCTAGTACATATATGCCACATGTTCCTAACTAGCAGGTTCCCCTTCTCTCCACACAGCATAACAGCAAATGCTTCAAGCCAACTGAGGGCCAAGAAAAGAAAAACACAAGTTCATATTTGAAGATTCTTTTTTCAGTTTATGAACCTCAAAACGGCTTTGATTTAAAAATGAAACTTGGCAAGTGATTAGTTCATATGTTTTAGTTTATAATATGTTTTAATCATTTTGGGTGTTTTCAAAACAAATGGTGAGATTAGGGGGTTTTTTTCTCTTCTATTTTTGGCCCCTTTCCTCTGGAGAGTCTTTCTCTTGTGTTTAGTTCTTGGTGTTCTTAGTATATTTGAAGAATGCTTTTAAGTATTTGAAATGTATGTACATGGTTGAAAGGGGATGAGGAAGAAGAAACCGAAGACTTCATGACCCTGCTCAAACAAATACCCATACCCCAGCCCTAAAGCAGTGTCCGGGCACCACATCTTCAAGGAAGGCCCCTTGGAAACCCCTCATGGGCCAGTCCTCTGACCCAGGTAATCTCCTAACCCCCTTTATGTATTCTTATGAGGATATATGATAAGAACGGACTGTGAGATTTGTTGTTCAGATTTTTCCTCTTAGAATGTGAGCTCAGTGGGTATTAGTACCATGTTGGCTGTGTCCACAGTTCTACTATCTTCAGCAGGGCCTGGTACACAGTAAGCACTTAAGAAATACGTGTCGAATGGCTGGGCGCAGTGGCTCACACGTGTAATCCCAGCAGTTTGGGAGGCCAAGGCGGGTGGATCACGAGGTCAGGAATTCAAGACCAACCTGGCCAAGATGGTGAAAACCCATCTCTACTAAAAATACAAAAATTAGCCAGGCATGGTAGTGGGTGCCTGTAATCCCAGCTACTAGAGAGGCTGAGGCAGAGAATTGCTTGAACCCGGGAGGCAGAGGTTGCAGTGAGCCGAGATTGTGTCACAGCACTCCAGCCTGGGCAACAGAGAGAAATTTGGTCAAAAGAAAAAAAAAAAAAGAAATATGTGTTGAATGACTGACGAACTGACTAAGAAACCTAGCTTTTGGGATGTCCTTCCCAAACACTTTAAGCCTGTGCACTGCCTGTGGATTAACGTGCCTCTAGTATGAGACCTCATTGTCTTCCTCATTACTTCGTAAACTGTGAAGTAACATGTTCACTATCTAGTTCCAAGCTTTGTTCAGTGATTTAGAGGATAAATGCCTATGCCTCTCAGTGTCGGAAACAGAGTAAAATTACATATCTTATTTACTTGTTTTCTTGTTTAATGTATGTTCCCTCTACTGGAATTTAAACTATATAAGGTGGAGAACTTGATCTGCCAATAATGTTATCCTCTGTGCCTAGAATGATGTCTGACATATAGTAGATACTCAACAAATATTTGCTGAAAAAATAAATGATAGGCATTTCATCTATTAATATATTGATTGATAGATTGATTACTTATTAGGGAACAAAAAATGCAGTAATGTGATGGAGTTCTTAGTCATTCATTCAATATCCTAGAGCAGTGCCTAGCATATAGTAGGCACTCAGTAAGTACCTGATGAGTGAAAGAACTGATTCCAATATACCGAAGATTTTTTTTTACTGAGTATATTAGTTTTCTGGGGCTTTGTAACAAAATACCACAAACTGAGTGGCTTAAACAACAGAAATGTTTGTCTCACAGTTATAGAAGCTAGATGTTCAAGATTAAAGTATCAGCAGGGTTGGCTCCTTCTAAGGCTGTGAGAATCTGTTCCATGACTCTCACCCAGCTTCTGGTGGTTTCCTGGCAATCTTTGATGTTCCTTGGCTTATAGAAGCATCAGCCCCAATCTCTGCCGTCATCGTCATATGATGTTCTCCCTGTGTGCATGTCTGTGTTTAAGTTTCTTCTTTTTATAAGTACACTAGTCATATTGGATTACAGGCCCACTCTACAGCATGACCTCATCTTAATCACCTCTTCAATGACCCTATTCACACATATATTCATATTCTAAAGAATTGGGGGCCAGAATGTCAACATACGAATTTTAAGGGAACATAATCAACTCATAATACTAAAATAATAGAGATCTTCAGGTAGTAACATTTTGATGGATGACTTCTATTTGGAAAACATCAGCTTCTCAAAATGACATCTAGATTTATGATTCTATATGGAAATTGATGTGGTAATATTAAATAGCATTTACTATGTTATACCAAGACATATGTGTTTATAAAGAGGAAACGTAAAGAAAGTCCAAGGGGCATGAATGTACATGGCATATATCCTTGAATGCTGAGTAGTGTGGTGTCACCAGACAATGGGTTATGTGGGGAAGACTGCTGAGAGGTGCCAAAGGGATTTGTATATGAAGCAAAGGGGCTTGGGGGTTGGGCTTCATTTTACAGGCCTCCAACATATAAGGCAAAACTTACTGAATGGTAAATGAGTATAGCAAGGATGAATTTTATTGTATGTAGATTATACCTCAGAGAACCTGACCTTTAAAAGAAAGAAAACAATGAGGTTGAAGAATGGATTTTGGAAGCTAGCAATTCAGAAGTGTTTGGTGACTTTGGCAAAAAAAAAAAAAAAAAAAAATGGTTTAATTAGAAACATAGCTAGAGAAACCAGATTGTAATGGTTTGAGGAATAAACGGGAGCTTAGGAAGCTTGAAGGTGGCACAAAAGAGGGAAAGATAAGGTCTGCAAAAGATGGTTTTTTGTTTGTTAGTTTATTATCATTGTTATTGTTGTTACTTTAAATGAAGACAGCTAAAGCATGTTGGCAGGCAGTAGGAAAATTGAAAATACAAAAGAAAGGAAAAGTAACTGATATAATAAGATCCTGGATGAGGTTATCAGTGCTAGGCAGAAAGATCTCTGAAATGTTACAAGTGGATTCACTGGTGGCAAAGGTGGAGTGATAGGAAGTGCCATTTGATGGCCTCTGTTTTCTCTATGTAAAAGGAGGCAAGGTTAGTAGCTGAGAGTGAAGGGTAGGGGATGGGTTATAACCAGTTAAACAGAGTAATGAATGAAACTATGGAGTGAAAAAGGAAACTGACTAGGAGCAAATTTTAAAATTGCAAACTAATTCTGAAACTCGAACTTATGCTGGAAACCGTAATTCTGCAGGAGCATCAAGCTGTACGGTTTTGTGCTTTTTCTCTAGCAAGGATCAGCAGCCTGGAAGCTGAGGAGAACACACGTGGGTTCATCTGAGCTCCAGAACTAGGTAAATACAGTTGAGAACTGTAGATGAGGGAATTGATGGAGCTGGTAGGTATTTCTGAAGTTAACAACCATGGGCATCCAGACTGGTAGAGAAGAAACTGGAAAATAATAGTCTGGGAGAAAAGAGGAAAAAACAAGAAAACCAAAAAGTCAGGGTGAGAAAGTAGAGTACTTGTTTTCTGGAGCCATATGTGTCCCCATAAGGAGCCCGGCCTTACAAAACAAGTCTTATGCCACAGATCTCAGAGAAACTGCAGAAAGTAGAACGAACACATTACAGGGCATAGACTGGATTCAAGAACATAGCCTCGTGGTCAGTGTTTCATTCCTAACTTGCCACTAATTTAAGGCAGCTGTCATTACCACCATTATCACAGAATGCTAATCCTTAGGAAAAGAATGTAAGAGTAGAAGAAATACCTGTGCATGTAAGAGCAGAATAAATAGGAACCTCCCATGGGGCAATGGTAATAAACTTGACAAGAGGCAAATTGTTTTATTTTTTGCCTTGGATTCCAAAGTGTACTGAGGTTTCCCTCTAGGCATGCTCTTTTACTTTTCTTAAGATTATCGATTTATTCTGTTAGAGAGTCTACAGAGGTGACACTCTTCTTTTTTGGCCCTCGCTCTCCCTTTCTTTGTTTTCTCTTTCTCCTCATTTCCTCCTATCTTAATGGATTAAATGTTGTCATATGTCTCAGCAACCCTCCCCAACCCAGTGACCAAATAAAGTATTCCCATTACTTACTATTGGATTTTGTTTAATCTCCAAGAAGACTGGGCTAAGAAGTTAGTGCTTGGTTAGAAAACACTTTTAGGTACTTTGCAGATAACACCGTACCACTAATCCCTCATGCCCTATACATTTAGATGAACCTGGGTGTCTCTCTCTGATATTCATAAGAAAAGCCCTGCTCCTATGGGCCCTGTCTCCATATGTCAGCCTAGCAAAGTAACCAACCATGTTATGCACTGTGAGATACCATGCTCTAGTTATCCTTTTCTTGCTTGAGTGGACTGAGATGAACATAATACACAAGGTTTAGTAGTTCCTAAACCCTATGAGAATTCCTAAGCTTCTTCTCTTGATGTTGTCAATGTATAAGTTCAAAAAATAGCTTTGGGGGAATTTCAATAAACAACTCTAAATAAGTCCTCTTTCCTTTGCAAATATAAATCCTTTGTAAAATTTTATTTTTTTCCTTTTGTTTTCTACTCCTGATTCTATTATAGCTCTAGCAATGCTAAAAACCAGCTGGTTTGGAGATTAATATGACCAGACATACCATGAATTTTTTAAATCTCAAAAGTCCCAGTTTATCCTTCTTGGTAAATCGAATATCTGTTATATATACACACATACACACATACATAAACACATACATACATACATATTTATACAGTATGTTATTATGTCTTCTCTAAATTCTTTTTTTTGTCTCCCTGTCTCCTAAAATTCTCCCTAAATGCTTTTTTTGTTATAATAAAGAGGTAGGAGAAAGAAAACCTGAAGAAATGGAGGAGAAAAGAGTATGAAGTGCTAGAAGATGGAAGGAGAAGGCACACTATGGAATAAGGGAAACCAGTGAGGAGATTGAACAAGTAGTGATTTTCTTTTCCCTAGTTCCCTTAGACTGCTTTTAGATTTGGTTTTGATATTTCTCTCACCTAATGCCCCAAAATGACCTCTCCCTAGCAATTTGTTCTATAAAAAATATTCCTTTTACTGCCAGAAAATATCTCTTACCTGTTAAGCAGGTTGAAATATCCTGCCCCAGCATCTAAACATCCTCTCCAGCCTGCCAAGCCCCTAACCACCTGACACAGGGGACTTGGACCCATTGCCATTAGTTCTACACACCCCCTACCCCATGCCAGCATGGAGAGTGTTAATGGCTGATGTAAGTGTGAAAGAACATAAGCGATAATTTGGTTTTACTTTATTAAAATTCAAAATATAAATAGGTAAACTACATGTTGAATTCATTAAATTCTTCCTCCACTGTTTAGAAATACAAAAACTGCATTTTTAGAAAAGGGATTGATTGGTGTCATGTACGTATTTGTTCACGTCTGTTGATGCAAGATAATAAGAGTATTAACATAGAGGTAGAATAATGGTATTTATAATTTCATCACCACTGTTTATATAAGATAAAAATGTCTGAAAGCAACAGAGAGAACATTTGTTGCTCTATACATACATTAAATTTTCCCATTTTTGTTTATAAAGCATATGAGGAAGAAAAACAAGTTTAACAAATTGAGGAAGAGTTAGTGTTCTTTTTACCATGTCCACTGACATTTACCTAAGGTAGCCAGGTTCAGAAAATACCAAAATATAGTGGAGAGGGTAACTCCTTATAAGAGAATATAGGGAACAGAAACATGCACTTGGTTAACTGTTCTCTGAGATTGACATTACTTGAGCTAGATTATGGTCCTCTGTTCAATGCAGAAATTGTTCTGCCCCAGAGAGTGGTGAGTACTAAGTCTGGGAGACCAGTAACTTGTATGTAATTTGCCTGTAACTTGAGATATGAACCTTAGGGGCTGAGGCTCCATTCCCTCTTTCAAAAAAAAAAAAGGAAAAAAAAAATGGTGCTTCAGATCAGATTGTAAGGACTCATTTCAAAAACTTAAATAATTCTGGGTAGACTTTTATATTTTCATGGCTGTTTGAGAAAGAAAAGGTAGTTGGGAGTGGAGAAGGGGTTTCTTATCTATATAAAAATTAGCTGAGTTGATAATATAGCTCACAAAGGGTCAAGTCATTCATGAAAGGTTAATGGATGTTACAGGGCAAATGAATAAAAACAAATAAAGAACGAGAAGAGGAATCATCATGGCAGGTGGTTATATTTATAACTTGTCTAAAATGGGCTAATAACCTGTCAGTGATAATAGAGACAGAAACTCTCCAAAACATACATGAGAGTGGAAGGTCCTTGAGGGCAGGAGTAGAATCCAGTTGGCAGAGTAATCAATAGTAGACTCGGAAAAATATTTGTTGAATTAATGAATGAATGCATGGTGTTGGAAATACTTTGTATATTCTCCCCTATCTTAGCCAACTCTCAAGATAAGTTCAGAAACTTTATTAGGCTGTCATAAAAGAGTTGATATTACACAAGGGCATAAAGCAACTAATTTTTATTAATTAGTTCCTTTAAATCCCCATTCATATTCCTATTCCTGTCTACACCCATAGGTAAGCATATTTTATTGTCTGTTGGACCAATTTTGCCTGAAAATGTTAGAAGATGAAGTCAGAGAAGTAGTAAGGGACATACTTTATTGATCTAACAGACCATAGTAAAGGCTTTAGAGTCCCAAGCATCAGTGAGCCTGAAAAAGTCTAATGGGCAGGAGAGTCTTTGAAATCACAACAACAACCCTATTTTTTTTCAGAATTACCAGATGAGACACTTCAGCCAAAGGCTGGAGGCCTAGATATAAGAGCCTGATTTAGGCTATTTGTTAACTGTGATATTTCTGACCAGTATAAATAAAAATAAACTGTGCTTCACTGGACCTTTGTTTTTTGCCTATTGAGCCAGTTTTATCCATCAATTTACCCCAGTTGGCAGCCTTACCTAAGAGAAGCTTAGGGAGCAGTAGCAAATGTGTTTTTCAGCACACTGAAGACCTTATAGAACTTGTCTATAAGGTCTCCAGTTCCAAAGTGTAGGATTTAAGACACTAAATAAAAATTTAAAATATTAGATAAATTTTCCCTTGTACTAACTGTTCACTGAACTAAGAATTATAGAATTCCTGTGTATTTAATAGTGTATGCATAAATCACTTTGCAAAGGAAAGAGAGGTTAAAAGTTCACATAAGACATATATGATCTCTAACCAAGTCCTTCCAAGGTGAACCAATTTGCTACACTTACTTATAAGAATGAGAGAAATCCGATAGTTTGCCTAAGATGGGATATTCAGAAGTCATTTTCTTGTCCATTTATGTCTAAATCTTTAAAACTCTGAAGCCATGTTACTAGTAGAACTGAGGGAAATAGCCTAGAATTTTTCTTGTCACTTACAGAGATGACAGACTTACAATGTGATGATTCTTTTGAAAGCTTCTTACAAGACCTAGAACTTGTCTGGCTCCATTTATCTGGCCAGGATGTATTTCTATGATTTATCCAATGAGATTCTTAGCAGAGCCTTACATTTACTGCGTAAGATAATTGTATTTCTTTTCTTTGCCATGACAAAAACCACTCTATACTATACACATAACGTTAAAGGTTGCTTTTTTTTTTTTTTTTTTTTTTTTTTTTTTTTTTTTTTTTTTTTTAGCGTGTGGACAGAATCTATGGAAGCTTTTTTCAGTTCCATCATGTTGACAAGCTGATTCCATTAAATCACCCACCATCATCATGTTCACTTTTTTTTCTTTTTTCTTTTTTGAAAAGTTAGAAAACAGAGATCATCTTAGAGTCTTCAAGGCATTTCCTTTGGAAAAAATAAATCTGGAAAAACATGAGTCTGTTCCTTCAAATGGAAAAAAGGCCCTTCTCTTGAAGCTATTCAGGATAGGGAAGGAGCTCTCGGTCCTTTACCCCCTGTAAGATCGGATATTTTTTAAACATTCTGAGTATAGATCAAACTTCTCTACCTCAGTGTTTATTATGTATTATTTGCTACTTCAAATGGACACTGCAAGAAGTTAAATGAATGACATGAAAGAGATTCGTTCAGCGATTTTTTAGTATTTTGCACCCTCAGATGCAATGCAATTAGATAATGTTTTAGGATCACACTGCTGTTTTGAATTAGGGCAGACATATCCCTGCTCCTCCCAACACCATGCTTTCCTCACTGAGGGGGAAAAATCATATGATCATGCTGCTGCTGGGTCATTTAAAGCATTGAGTGGATGTGTGAAATGAGAAAAAAAAAAAAAAAAAAGCTCAGTGTGGGGTTAATTAGCTCTGTGGCGTTGTGGGTGGGTCACTTCCTCCGGACCAAATCATGCAGGAGGAACCATGCGTGTGCAGACTGACAAAATTAAAAGAAAGCCCATGAACCTTCAGACTCTAGGACAAAAATTGATTGCCTTTAGAAACAAGAAAGGAACCCTTTCATGCAGTGAGTACTTTGGGCTTCATTGGTCATAGACGAATGGACTTCCCCTGAAGTGTCGGCTCAGGCCACTGTCATATACTGAAAATGAATCTATGGTTTGAGAAGGACCTGGCAAATCTGGTACTTTTAAAAATTTGCCTCTGCTGACACTTTTTAAAATCATGTCTTTCTCAATTAGGATACTAGCCTTGTTTTTGAGGTCTCATCTTGGAAACAACATAATTTCTTCCCCAAAGTATGAGTGAATCCTTTATATTTTTGTAATTGTGTTTCATGGTATTTCACAGACTGCTGCGGGTTCCCTGCCTGCTGAGATTCGTTCAGCTGTGGTTTGGCCTGAAGGGTTCCCACTAGGTTGTTTACAATCTAATCCTTGAAGTGGGAGGTTAAGGAGCAGATAGAAAACATCCTCGATCCCTGGATCATTAATAGGTGAATACAAGAATTCAGATATTTACAAGGAAATCTCACAGGCCAGGATTTCTAGGGCAGAAAGATATTGTGAGAGGCTCCTGGAGCATATGCTGACAAGGAGCCAGGAACCAATGGAGATTATCCATGAGGAAAACACTGACAAATATGTTAATAAAATTTCAGTGCAGACCATTTGGGGTTTCTTATGTTTTTGCCTAAATGACTCTGACTTTAGTAGTAACAGCACTTCATGGAGTATACAGAGTCACCAAATGTTTATGACTTTTGAGAAGAAGAATATGTGTGTGTGCATGTATGATGTATGCATTTATAGGTATATATCTTTATTTGAAGTAAAACTATAAGCACAATTGGCTTCTTGAGGTGGGGAAGCAATTGACCCCTTTTAGCAGTGTACTTGGAAAACTCGAAGCATCTAGGACAGAATTTGCCACCACCACCACCACCGAACACACACACACACACACACACACACACACACACACACACTCACCAAATACTTTCCTTATTACCTGTGAAAAAAACTGAATTTAGATCTTGTGTCAACAGTTAAGAAAATGCAAATTCCCCTAAGTAGAGGCATTAAAACAATTAAATGAATATATTTTTAGCAAACTGAGAGCAAGCTGTGGTTGGGGAGATGGAGAGCTCACTAAGAGTATCCTCAAAGAAGCAGTCCCAGCCACATTTGTTTCTGTTTCTTCAACTGCCTGATGATAGGAATGTGGATGTGGAAATAAGTAGGACTAGAAGGTGGGGGAAGCAGAGAGTAAGTTTTGCTAATTCTAACAACCTATGTTATCAGCTTATTGTGCCACAGCTTTTCAAAATTCAAGTTGCTGGTTAACTTGACACCTTTTCTGTTCCATTCATTCTGTTCATTATGAAGCAGCATAAGCAATGGCTACATGCACCAACCATTATCCTAGTTAGGTTGTCAAAGTTAGCTTAATGCTGACTTTATTTTCTGTAGTGATACTAAACAAAACGTTTCTTTTGAAAGGTCTTAGACCTCTATCCTCCCAACTCCTGATCACAGTAATAACCAACCTCAAGAAGTCATTAGTGGAGACTAGAACAATATCCTATAACAAGTCAGCTATGAAGAAATTGGCATAGTTTGTCTCTTTGATTCATGTTCTTATGGAAATAATGGGTTGCAAAATAAAACTACATTTCTTTCTCTCTCTCTCTCGAATTCATTTTTTTACTGGATCTTCTCTACAAATTACATTGGAATGAAGATTTTGTTTTTGTTTTTGTTAACAAGATTCAAATAACACTCAAAGGCTTTAAAAGCCAAAGTCCATCTTTAGATATAGCTTTCTTCTATAATGTACTGCCAGTTTCTTATGTATGTGTATTTTTACCTTCCTGATGCCTTCGCCTGTCGATTGGTACATGTTAGTGCTTTGCTTATAAGAGTTGGGCAATAGTTCAGTGATCCAGTCCAAATCTGGGCCATAGATAGAATGGACTCATCTTCTACTTAAGAAAAGTGGCAAACTGCTTTAAATGAATTTGGTTCAGACAAGGTCACTGGAGCTGTTCATCTAACCCTGTGCTGTATGTAACGAATACTTCTGCTGAGCTCCAAAGCTACAAGGTAAATAGACAAAGAAAGCCAGTAACTTGCCACCCCTGTTAGACCTTATCTGTGAGTCTGTTATTAGATTTACATTCTTAATCATATAGGGCACATTTTGGTCATTTAAAGGAATTGTTTATTGGTTCTCCTATTGTCTTTGAAGATAGTCCAGGAAATAATAATAGTGAGTTCATATATGACTCTCTGGACCTTCAAAAAACTTTTTCTTTAATTGGAAATTGAGTTTATATACATATTCAATATGAGGTTTATGAAATATTCAGCAAATTTCTTAGACATGAAAGCATTAATTGTTAGACTGTTTTACTCTAGCTAATCACTATGTTAAAGCTTTAGTAGATTCAAGTACATTTTTCCCAATTTTGTGTTATATGCACTTGGCAAATTGAATAAAAAACGTAAGCACCATGTATTAGTATTTTGAATTTAATAACTTACCAACTATCTGTATTGCTTATTTCTTTTTAAACTGTAGAATGTGTTTTACTCAACTGTATTGTGATTCTGTATAATTTTTAGGGTTAACATTTTATAGAATTTTATAGAATCATACAGAGTTAAACAAGACTAGAAAAGTTATTGAATTCATTCTCCTGACTGGAGGCAGAGCTGCATTTATTTTATCCAAAATAGATGAAGATTTTTCCTATTTTAAGAGAGTCAGGAAGAAAGAAATTTCAGAACTGCTCTTAGCAATCTATTTGATTATTTACCACTTGCATATTTAGAATGTTCATCTTTAAGTCTTAAATTCTGCACTGGACGGTTTAATGTCATTTTGCCCTAGGACAAAAATGCTGATCATTATCCTCTTTGTAACAACTTTTCTTATAGTCAAAAAACTATGAAAACACACCTCAGCTCTTTCTTCCCTAAGCTAAATTATCCCAGTTTTTTAAACATTTGCTTTTGTTTGTATAGCTCTTTCGATACCTGAGTGGCAAAGGGGACTATTTTTAAAAGCTCTGTCATATATGATGCCTCTTAGAGAGGCACTGCATATTTTAATTTCACTGTGCTGATGTGGAAATAGCCACAACTTTTTCATTATATGCTGATGGACAGGGCATTTGTGTTCATTTAACCTTGAGGTTTAAACTTGTTCCCGAAAAAGTAACTGACTCATAGCATTGGCTAGACCCAAGAATAAAGAGCATCAGTTTTCCTAATCTTCAAGCTCATCTTGCCCCCACTCCTAAAATGCACTAAAATTAACTTTTCCTTGACCTCTCTCTGGTGCTATTTATTTACTGATTTAACAACTTTCTTCTGTCATCTCTGTCTCCTAAAATAGATGGACAGCATTTATTCAACAAACATTGGAGTGTCGTGCTGTGTTTCACACACTATGCTAGGCTTGGGAGATTCAAGTGTGAACTGTTAGCTGACTCAGGGACATAGATGTCCCAGGCCATGTTCAGGGAGGAGCAAATAGGCTGTCACCGTATATAAAGAAGCAGCAGTGGGAAAATTTTTCTTAAAATTAGAGAGGTGGGCCAGGGCCAGATTGTGAAAGGTCTTGGAGGCTCTTAAGCAAATAGTTGGTAGTGACAAGTCTAAATGATTAGACCACATGATAGCAGTGCCAAACCTTTTCAGCATCTTTTAAGATCAGTTTACTATAAGTCAAAGGTCCTGGTACATCAATCCCTTTGGAATTTATAGAGCTACAGTTTTGGTAGTTTAAGATATAGAAGAGAAAGTTATTTGGAATCAGATTGTAAAGGGTTCCTGAATGTCATCATGCTACGGAATTGCGTCTATTTTAGCAGCAATAAAAAACCATCCTAAATGTATTAAATAAATTCGGTCCTTGCCACCCCTCCCAGCACTACTGCTTTCATTTCATTCTAGTCTGTCAGGCCCTATCCCCGTAAGAATCAAGAAGGAACAGGGAAATTCACATGGGGTGGGATGGAGTGTTACATTGTATCTTGGCAATGTCTCAGGCGCAGAAGCAGTCCCAGACCTAATTGCTGAACTTTAAAATCTTCTCTATTTATTGATTATAACCTTATTTCATCAACAAAATTTTGAAGGCAGACCATTTTTTAGGATTATTATCATAGCATGTTAAGAAAAAAAGACCTCAGTGTCATTGTCTTATTATTCTTCTTGAGATGGATCCAAAATAATATGCGTTTTGGAAAGCAGACCCCAAGATATGTATGACCATTTATGGCATTTATAGTCTTCTTCTTCCTGACCAAAAGGCATGAAAATACATCAAAAATCTGTCCTGCAGGAAACCCCAAAGTACCTAGAAAGCGATGGCACAGGTTCTGTATGCACATATAAATACCCTTGCATCTGGCTTTCTCTTGTAAACCTTTTGCCAAATAGAAAATAGAGAATTAAAAACTCCCAAATTCAGGATGCATGAAATGTCATTAAATCTAGTACAAATTTTTTTGAATCTGTCAGATAAAGGAAATCATGTATCCAGAGTAAAGATGGAATATCAGTTGACAGGCACTTAATTTTGAGAGACATATAAATCTAAAAATCTAATAGTGCCTCATCCTTTGAAAACACTGGAAACCAGAAAGGTATTAGGAAAATCAATAAGGTAAAAATCATCATCCTACTATTTGGGATGACTCCCACATAAGAATTAATTAACGCAATACTTCTAGAACATTAAAGGGATGTTAAAACATTATCTCTACCCATAGAAAACAAACATATAAACCCATCTAACTTTTAGACAGAGTAGTTAAAGAAAAAAGATTGGAAATATTGAGATTGGAAATAAGAGGTCATTTCTGTCCTGTTGTCACACCATTTACCCTCTTCAGCTAGAAGGATAAGTGTCGAACTTCAGTTCATCCAAATTCCTCAGCTCTATCATCAGTGCAGTGACACATTCTAATTTTCTGACTCATTTGTGATGAATAATCTCTCCCTTTTCTATTCACAATGCTGAAAGTAACCAATTTTTGTGTGAGTTACGATTACTTATTTTCCCTTTTTTTAAATTGCACTATTATTGTTTTCTCTTAGCAGAATTTGTCTCACTCTTTATCACCCAGTGTGAATCTCATGTTCAGAAAAGCCCATGGACAGTAATAGTGCCTAGGCTTGGAGTTAGTCAAGAGGAATGAGAGTCTGAAGACCCAGATTCCGTTTTTAACCCAGCCAGATACCTCAGCTGGCAAGTGGTTCAGCTTCCTCACCATAAAATGGGTATAATAATAGCTTTCCCTTACCACTGTGAAATATTTAGAATGCAAATCAAGCCAAACCTGTCTCCTTCCAAAGAGAAGCTTAAACTAGCCTGTGTAATCCTGAATGAGCCCAGATTCAAGGGGAAACATAAAGTGGGAAACTCCTAAAGGTAGTGTAATTTAGTGGTTAAAAATATGTAGATTTTGGAATGGCACACACTTATTCAGATGCCAGCAGCTGTGTGATCTAAGCTAAGTTTCCTAATTTCTCAAATTTCTCTTTTTTCTCTAGTAAATTGGAAGTAACAGTATTTTCTCTTGTAGTGGGGATTAAATGATACACTGTTAACCATGCTTCTCAAACTCTTCCACTTGGGTGATCCTCAAGTTAGAGTGAGTGCTCCAATACTAAGGGTGCCTGCCAGGACATTGCTTGAAGTAGTCTGCCACAAACAAGACTTTTCAGTGAAGTCTCAGGTTTCACCCAAAAAATATATATAAAAATTTTGCTTTCAGCTCCTCAATATATTCTTATTTGTTTCACTCAACCAGAAGTTCCATGAGGACAAGAACAGTATCTGTTTTCTTTTTGGTATAACATCAAAGAAATAGTTATTGGATAAATGAATACGTGTGCAAATAAGAGTTTAAATTACTTGCCCACAAGGAATACTGACCCTCCAGGAAGACAGCCATGTATTTATTATTTATTTTGTGGCCTTTTCTACTCCCGTTACACTGCTCACATTCCTGGGCATACTCATATCCAAATTTGAGAAGGATTTATTTCTCAAGGTACCTGAAGGACTCAGTAAATCGTGATTCTTATTATCATTATCATCTCTCTGCTTGGTACTCCTCTACTCCATTGTTGCTAAGGCTTTGTCGACTTGTTAAAAAAAGAAATTATAAAGGACTAGGAAGGTAGGAGTCTGGCAGGCCTTCAAAGAAGCCTGTGTGGTTCTAACCACATACTCTTACCCACTTAGAGCTCTTTTTTATACATTTTCTTTGCTGCTGGCTTTACTTTATAGCGTTTCATGAAAAGTCTATAGAGGTGAGTAGCTATGGGATTGAAAGAGGGTTTTCTCCCCTCTCTGCCTAGGCCAGCGGTTCCTAACCTGAGATTCATGAATGGCCTTCATGGAGTCTAGGAGTTCCTTGAAACTTGGTGTTTTTGAGGAGTTTTCTGGAGAAAGAGATTGTCATAGGGATCGGTATCACTTCAAAATGTTGAAAACCACTGATGCAGAACTTTATGTAAACAACACTAAAATTGACTTTAAAGTTACAATTAATAATATTTTTGATTCTTGGAGATTGACACTATATAATAATTTCCACTCAGAAATTATAATACGAAGATTAAACTTCACCCCTCATCATCCCCCTCTCTCTGCTCACCCCCCACCTTCCACCCTGATATTTTAATGTCCTGAATTACTTGGGCTTTACAGTTTTATACTCTTTGCTAGATATATTTATGCTTTGAACCAAGTGTGCTTAATGCAAATATTTTTAATCCTCTGTGAAACTATTATAGATAATTCTTTGCATTTCGGATAAAAACAACTTATAGACATATAAGGTGAATATCACTTAGGTGGAAAGAGCATGTATCAATGAAATAACAATTTGAATTGAGAAAATATAAATCTATGTAGATTAATACATATTCTCAGAATTACATAGCAGATTATAATTCAGTCAAGAAGTAGGTGTCTTTTGATGCCTATGAACATTTATGAATTGTGTAAGAACTCTGAGATTAAATTTTTAGCCACAGTATTAAGTTTGGAATCATATTATCATTTTATATTAACATATAAGTACAACAATTATATCCAATAAAACTTCCATTTAACTTGGCTTTAATTCGTTTTAGACTATGACATACACACTGTAATTTTTCTCTCCATTTTGGATTCCTATCATTGACGGCCAGCCTGTGTGTCATTTGACATCCAGGAAAGATAGTTTTTCATTCCAGACATTGGATGTGTTAGTCAATTTGGGTACAACTTACATTGATCTCTTTTGATCACATCAAAAGTTTAATTTTAACTAATTTTATGAATAAATGCACCTTGAAATTTAGAAAAAAAGTTATGTGCTTAGATATAAGAACATAAACACTAGGTATAATTTTAAAAGAGCATAATATTATTGAGAGTTATTGGGTTTATAACATACAACAGAAAAATGATCATTGAACATATTTCATAGAAAATTGCTAATGATATTTTCTTCTTCTCCCCAAAGGTTAGAAAAGACAGCAAGTTCAGAAAAGGGAGAGGGAAAGAAAGAAAGAGAGATATAGAGAGAGGAATGTAGGAAAGGAGGGAGGGAGGGAGGAAAATGGTAAGAAAATACGCCCCTGTGCCATAGTCTAATATCCTGGCTTGCAGAGAAGACTAGAATATAGCAAAACTTAGAGCTTTAAAATCTTTGAAGACTAGTCAGTCTTTTATATATATATATATATATATATATATATATATATATATATATTTCAAATTTGTATGTGCTTTCAATGAATCATACATAAGCTAATTATCTTGCTTAAAATTTTCATTAAACTCATCAATTTTGTGAAACAATTTGAAAGCATTGGAGATCTCCAACCTCTCTTGTGTTAGCATGTATAATAATCCAGGCTGGAGATTTTCATCTTAACTCGTCTTGTCACCATCCTGCATCAAGTACACCTGCATGTACTTGAGCAAGGTTTCACGTTGACCGCAAAGGGAAATCATTTCTTTGAAGAAATCTCTACAATAGTGCAACTGTCCCAGAAACTTTCCAGGAAGGGCAATGTCTTTAATTGCTGGTTTTCTGCTTTAGCCTTTTCAGTGCAAAGATACTTAATCAGGTCCTTCTACTTGATTTCCTTTAGTGAAGCTTGTTTTGCGTATTTCTGGAGGCCTTATGTGAAGTTGTTAAAATCATGGTGTCAGAGAGGCAAGATTGAATCAGCCTGTATTAAATTCTTGATATATTTTAGTGGGCTAGAGGTAGGGGGACCTGCTTTGTTTTCTCAGTATCTTTTTTTGGTTTATTAATTTCTCATGGCTCTCCTTCTACTTCAGTTTTATCCTTCTAAGAGAAGCTATCAAAACACTGATGGGTCCAGGCACGGTGGCTCACGCTTGTAATTCCAGCACTTTGGGAGGCCAAGGTGGGTGGATCACCTGAGTTCAGGAGTTCGAGACCAGCCTGGCCAATATGGCAGACCCCATTTCTACTAAAAATACAAAAATTAGCTGGGTGTGGTGGTGCACGCCTGTAGTCCCAGCTACTCGGGGTGCTGAAGCAAGAGAATCACTTAAACTCAGAAGGCAGAGGTTGCAGTGAGCCAAGATCGTGCCACTGCACTCCAGCCTGGGTGACAGAGGGAGAGTCTATCTCAAAAAAAAAAAAGAAGAAAAAAGAAAAAAAACAAGGCACAATGATGGGCAGACCAGTCCTATAATAGTTTTTTTTTTTTGGCCTGTGATTTTTTTTTTTTGGACGGAGTCTTGCTCTTGTCACCCAGGCTGGAGTGCAGTGGCATGATCTGGGCTCACTGCAACCTCCACCTCCCGGGTTCAAGCAATTCTCCTGCCTCGGCCTCCCAAGTAGCTGGGATTACAGGCGCCCGCCACCATGCCTGGCTAATTTTTGTAGTTTTAGTAGAAACAGGGTTCCATCATGTTGGCCAGCCTGGTCTCGAACTCCTGACCTCCAGTGATCCACCCGCCTTGGCCTCCCAAAGTGCTGGGATTTACAGGCATAAGCCACCACGCCCAGCCTGGCTTATAATTTAGAGTGAAATATCAGATTTTAAACATAGAACAAGAACACTGTTAGGGTCAGCTCCTCCAAAATCTGAAATTTTCATCATTTCATCTGAAATTTTCATTACCAAACAGAGATGTGTTTGGTGGGAGAGAAGCTTTGTTTAAAATCACTTTATCAGATTATTTTCCACCATAGAGGGGACATTCTAGGCTGGTGAGAAGGGGGTAGAGGCAGTTTTGGAAGGCAAGTCCAGGGCAAACTTAGGACTGAGTTCTTAGCAACACACGAATGTATTGAATTTGTTCAGAGGAACTTCTGGACATTAAACATACTAAATATACCTTAAAAGAGACAAAGTTTATCAGGATTTGACTCATCTTTGTCAAAATTAGCTAAAATTGGTCATGTACTATATAGTAAAGCTTTTACCTATTCTAGTCAGTGCTGCCCGATGGAAGTTTCTACAATAATAGAAACGTTTTCTATCTGTGCTATCCAGTAAGGCAGTCACCAGCCACATGTGGGCATTGAGCACTTGAAATGCAGCTGGCAAGACTGAGGAACTAAATGTGTAGCTTTTTATTAAATGTTAAATAATTTAAATTTAAATAGACAAATGTGGCTAGTGGCTATTGTGTTAAATGGTAACATAGCTCTACCAAATCCTATATGATACAGATTAGAATGAAATTAACAAAGAAAGGTCTTTGCACTCCTTGTGCTGGGAAGTACTGTCTTGGTCATCGGAGCAGGGGGTCATACCTTTAGAAAGTTTTTATGAAGCTGGGTCTCCTTTATTTTGAGGCTAGAAGTGACAAAATAGGCTCCTTTAGGAACAACCAGTCCCACCTATGCCTAGATTTGCTTTCTTTCTTCCCACTATATCATTTTGCTTTTATATATCGGTTTTGCATCATATATCGGTTTGCTTTTAATTACTTATTTTTTCTTCGATTTTCAGATCTTTGACCATCAGTCTGTGACCTGCCCCTTCTCTTTATGTAAGTAAAAGTGATTTCTTTACCTTTAAAAAAAAAAGTGTCGGATTTAAGAAATTGTGGTCTTCATTGGCATATTTCCTAGTTGACTTTGTTGTGGTTTCTAGTGTTTCTGTAGTGTGTATTAGTTTCTTTTGCGTTTGGAGTCTATGCTGTTGGTGGTAATACTAAGTTGCTATCCATGAGGGTGCAGAAAATACTAGTGCCCCAGATACTGTACTTCTATAAAGGCTGCCCTTTACTTGGCTGCAGCTGCTGTTTGCAAAAGTCACTGCTCTTTTAAAGTATAGCTTACATTATTCAGCCAAATACCAGCAACAGTTGGGCTTTTGCTCCCCTGTCAATCATTGGGCAATTATGTATTCTTCAGTTATGTACCCATCCCTAGGTCCAATAGTTTTTAATTTTAACTTCTAGATCAGAGCTTTCATTTATTGACAAAATTTCTAATATCCCTTTACTAAGAAGTACAAGACTGTAAAGTAAATAGGCTAAACTTTTGTGCAAAATTATGAAGTCTACAGGGTAAAAAAAAGAAATCCCAGATTCACGTGTGCCAGAAGGTTTATAAAGGTACCACTCTTTTTTAGAAAAGATGGAAAGGCATTTGGGGGAAAAAAAAAAACACTTGATTTTATATGAAAGAAAGAGAACGTTAATTATTTAAAATTCAAACCAGGCTGCACTGAATTGGCTTAAATAAATTTTATTTTGAACTGCTTGAAAGAGATTCCAGGCCAATGAACCCAAATAATCAAAGTCACTTATGAGACACCACCCAAAAGATCCTACAGGTAGTGATAGTCACCTAATGCGATAAATAATTATCGGTATCCTCTGGCTGCTTCTCACTCTGGTGAGCTCTGTTCCTTATTCACAACATTATATCTTGCTTCACTGACTCCTCACACCAAGGTATTTCTTATATTATAATCATTTGCACAGAATGGAGGTTCCCATGGCTATCTTGTTTATGCGTGCCTTCCACTAACTAGGAAGATATATCTTCCTAGAAGATAGTGGCAAATATATTTAGGGAGGCAGAATCCTCCAAAGGATGCTAAGGCTAAAGTGTAACATGACAGTTTATTTGACAGAGAAAGGAGATTGATTAAACTCCCCAAAGACTGGAGCTGTGTGTAATGCATTTATACAACAGGGGTGGGTCCTACCTGCCCCTGACAAGTCTTGTTATTCTCTATTTCAGTGTCGATAGAGTGGGTCTGTTAATGCTTTGGAGGATGTCAATATGCATGCTTATGGTTACCACTTTATATCTGCACAGCCCTCCCCTCAGTTACCTAGCACTGCATATTTCTAGTCCTCTGACTGGCAAATCATTTTTGTTACAGTTCTTTTGTGTAAAAACAGTTCACATAATAGCTCCGTGTTAGACAAGGCATTAATCCTCACATCACCGGGATGAGTCAGCACAGTGCACTCCTGCCCGCACGGCTCAGCTATTGTGACGTCAGTGCTATAGGGCGAGCCTCAGACACAAGCAGTACAGGGGACCTGTGTCACCAATTAGGAATCAAGGGGGAGACTTTTGAGATAAAAAGTGTAGTTGAAAGGCTGTCTCTGGCTCATAGGAAAATGCAAATCTGATTCTATGCTAAATCAACCATCGGTTGCATAGCTTCTAGAGATATCCTATTTTTTAACCACACATAAGGCTGGGGGAGTGACCTATAATGAGCAGATAATCCGTTCATATACCCATGACCTTGTGCCATCCCTGGGCCAGGCTTCATGTTTGCTTGGCTTGTTCCAAATCTTGAAGCTGCCCTCATATCAGCAGGGTGACCGGGCTTATGACACTCCTACTATCCTCAAGTACCCCATAGACACAGTTGATGGTTGATGGCTCCAGGGTGGTGCCCCAGAGGCCGAACAAAAGGAAAAGAAATGTCCAATGTCCCCTGAGAACAGGTCAGAACATTATCTCCCCAGTGCTTTGACTCCAAGTGCCTCTTCAATGGCCTCCTCTAAACAGGTACAGAATTCTGCTTGTTCGATCTTCTCTTAGCAGTGCATTTAGTCCAGTATCACAATCTGTATTTGACCTGGATTTCAATAGGAACGGAAGAGCTCTCAGATGTTCCCCCAAGAATTTTCCCTTCCATTACTGTTTAGCAGAAACAAAGAGGAACCTCCATAATCTGCCATGCTACCTTGAAGCAAGTAGCACAGACTTAACCTTATTTGGGAAACCTGGTTCTTATAAGTTAGGTCTCTCTACAATTCAGATTCAGATTTCTTCTCAGGACAATATCTTTCAGTATTGAATATTAAGTCTTGAAAAGGGTGTTAATTTACAGCCTTAGTGGCATTCTCTGTTAAAAAGACCTTCCTCCATCACAGAATTTATCTCTGACTCTTACTGTCACCCCAGCCAGTCGCCAGCCCCTGCCATACCCATCAGAAAGTGCCTTACTGCTGGGATCTTCTGCCTTCATTAGATTGCTAATGGGCTCCTACTATGCTTATAAAAGCTAACACTACTACTTGGCTTCGTTTTGATTAATTATCATGTACAGCTCTTTATTTAGTTTTCATTCAACAAACATTTATGGAAAGCTAGTCACTATGCTTGGTTCTGGAAACTCCGGGATAAATAAGAAATGCTTTCTTTTGTTAGAAATCTCAGTCTGATAGGGGAGATAAATAAGTGAATAAAGACTATAGCATATGATAGGCACTGAAATGCAGGTATATACAAGACGTAGTAAGAGGAGTGAAGAAGGAGCGCCCACTTGCATGTGGTAAGGTGACCAGGCTGTGTCTTAAAGTCAGAAGAGTAAATTGCAGTTTACCAGGTAGATATGAAAGAGCAGAAAGAAAAGGGGATCATAATCAAGAAAAATGTAAGAGCATTTACAAAATCAGGAGTTGTTAAGTAGCAACGAGATTCAGAGGAGTGAATAGTTCAGTGTGGTTGAAACGTGGTGGTTGAAAGAGTAGTATGAGATTGGGCTGGAAAGCAGGCAGGAGACCTTGCCTGCCATACGGAGGACCTTGTATGCCATGCAGTGGAGTTTGGACTTGATCCTGCAGGCTCAAGGAGGCTTTGAAGAATTGTAAGCAGATGTATGTTTTAGAAAGAGCACTTGGTGAAAGTGGAGAGGCTGGCTCAGAATAGGGAGACCAGGTCAAAGGTAAAAGCCAAAGGCCTGAACTATGCAGTAGGGGTAGGATGGAGGGAGAGGCTATTTGGTAGTGTTGAAATAGACATTAACCTTTGTGTAATTCCAGCATATCTTGGCCTATTGCATAATCTTTGCCTTCTAGGAGAAAGGCTGATACATTGTGTGGAGTCAAATTTCAGACCAAAATACATCCTTATGGGATCTTCAGCAAAGACCTCAATTTGAATATAACCTCACTTTGAGCTACTGCCCCCTGGTCACCAGGCCCGCGTGCCTCCTACTGCCCATAGTGAGTGTGAGGGAGGAGCAGGCAGCTAAGGAGAAGACATTCCCAGTGTCCTGCTTGTCTCTTCTTTCACCTGAAAATGAAACAGTTTCTAAATAATGCCCCCCTAAAGTCAATCAATGCCCCAATTTCCTATCATTTTCTCATTGCTCCCTTTTTCTAAGCAAAATTTCCAAACCATTGAACTGAATTGCAACTTATGCACAGCCGGGTGTTGAAACAATTCAGTGTATTCATTCCTTCTCTCTGAATTAGAGTTCACCATAAGTGTGCTTTCTCTTGTTCACTTTGGGCTGCCAGGACAATTTAAAGGAAATTTTCAACAGCTTATGTTTCATGTACTATGTTCTCTTTTGCAAATGGGAGGATATGCGTGGGTGTGTTTAAGCCTTCTCTATATTGCTTTCTGGAGAAAGGTTTGGGAAGATGAACAAGACAAGGAGTAGGGACCTATTGAAAGCCCAGGTCCCCCAGTGACCTGAGTGCAGAACGTAGGCTGGTGATCAGATGGTCAATTATGTGTTTGTCAAAACACAGTGGGCTGCATTCCAGGCTGCCAGCTTTGGAAGCCCAGCTTCTGCCAACCAAATGTCATCTGGGAACATGCAACACTGGGCACTGTGAAGGAGTTTGAAATAGACCATGCCACAGCCAACCTACTGCCAGTCTTATAGCACCAATATGGCATGCACAGCCGGGCCCCATGTTTCAGAGCTCAGGAATTCACTGTACTAAATTCAAGAGGTCAGATGGGTTCATGTTTTCAAAGCCTATGTTCTCTGCTTTGAACACTGTGACTTGCTCCTCAGCAATTTCCAAGGGATTTTTCCAGTCACATCTCTGTGGAAACCACTCTTTTTGTGATGGTTATAAGATCCTTGTAAATGTCCCAGAGGATAGGAAAAAAAAAATAAACTTGCTCTGACAATGACTATGATTTCGACAGAGGGATTCCAACTCTTAGGAAATTACATTAAAGGTGCATAGCTTTTAAAATATCAGGAACCACCTTGGCAACTTATAAAAAGCAGAAGGGCTTTGCCTATTTTATAAAGTGATTTGCATATACCTGCATAAATAATGTCCCCACCTGTACTTTTATGCATTTAGGTTGAATAAATTAAATTTTCTGATCTTTAAAATATTCACTGTCTTTCATTGCTCAGACACCGTTTTCAGGACCCTTCCTCCTCATTTCTTTTCCTAGTGATAAGAGTGGCTATTTTTTTTTCAATCTTCTGACTCACTCAGAGAATCAAAACACTCTGAACGCCAATCGACCATAGCCAGGAATATTACCTCCCTCTGGTTGCATTTCTCTTAGCCTTTCTACCTATCAGATGGTGAGTTCCATGTATTTTTAATAAGAGAAATAAAGTAAAATATTACTAAGGTGAAAACACAGCACAAGACAGAATTAAGTTCTATTTACATATATATGTAAGAGAGAGAGAGAGATTGTGTGTGTGTGTGTGTGTGTGTGTGTGTGTATACACAGACTTGCACTGATACACACCTCAGGGACATGCCCATGGTAACCTTTTCTTTCTTTCACCACTGCACTGCCACAACCTCTTCAGGAACCATCCAGCTACTAAGCCATTTCCACTGTACCTTGGGCCTTCAAATCAAAGCCTGGTCAGTAGGCCACCATCCCCCACATTCGCGCTGTAAGATATTATTAAACACATGCTATGTACAAAGAATAATGTTTATTGGATAGTTAAAGCATAAATATAGCATAAGTACATGACCATTTCTTGCTCTTAAGGAATTTAAAATTGAGTTAGGAAAAGCAGTTATATTGTTGAGCATTGTGTATGCACATAAGATAATAAATGGCTAAGTTCCAAAAGGAATGATACAGTCCAGGAAGTACCATAGGGTTTCATTCATGAAAGAGCCTTGCAGGCTAGAAAGTTTCATGTAAAACTGATTCAGCTGAGTCTTGAAAACTGGCTAAAATGTAAAAAAGATGAAGAGAAACAGAATCATATTCCAAGCAAAATCATATACCAAAGTGTTGGAATCTTCGAGGGGGCCCATAAATAGCATCACTTTTCCCCACTCGAATTCTAAACCTATTGAAAAATAAGACAAAAGAACTGATAGCTAGGGAACCAAAATTTTTATAAAGGTTGGTTGAAGAGCATAGCTTAGTGTAAAGAGGAAATGGGTTTGCTGACTCTCTTCCCTTCAATCAAACCTTTCAAAAGCCCTCTCATGGGAAAATGTGGATCTGCATATGAGCAACACTTTTCCAGGTCATCACCTCCTGATAGTCTCAGTAGAAACGGAAGGACAAAGAGGCTAAACTCCTGTGCTTACAAATTTGGATAGATCAGTTCTACCTACCTGAGAAATATAGACCAAGGGCTGTCCCACCAATGGGATACTTTGCCTCCATGGGTAAGTATAAGGAATGAGACAAGAGGAAAGCAGTGTTTAGAAAACATCTGGAAACTAGGAGTAGGGAAGAGGCATTCTTACCCACACTGACATCCATAGACTGGAAAACAAGAGGAGGAAGTACTGAGTGAGATGAAAATGGGAACCAGAGCCATGAGGCTAAACAAGGCTCTCATCTGGTCTGAGAGCATATACCTGGGGTAAGAACCAGTAGTCCCACTGGTTTTCCAAGATCTAAACTAAGGGCCCCTTTTCAGAGTCTCAAAAGTTACAAGAATCAGAACCTGGGGGAACAGGCAAGAAATGAAGATAATGGACAAAAGCCTAGTTAGAAAAAAAATACAAAAACTCTAGTTTCTTGTTCAACTAATAACAACAATAAGAAATAACTATTGAGTGCTTTCCTTGCTTTAGATACTGGACTAAATACTTTTAACGGCTATCTGATTTAACCTTCAAAACTACCCTATTAAGTAGATGCTACTATAATCCTAATTGTGCAGATCAGAAAACTGAGATTTAACATGTTTGATTTATTTTACAAGAACATCTAATAAATGGTAGAGATAGAATTTGATTCCAGGACTATATCTTAAAAGCCTCAGCCAAATTTTACTAGACACAAAGTTGAGTGTCTACTAAATGCTAAAGGTATATATAATAAAGGAATATTAACATAGTCTCCCTCCTTCTGGAGCTTATAATCTGAGGAATGTAAGACAGATACTAAGCAAATGGTCTCACAATATAACTTGTAATTACAAATTGTGCTTACCACTATATAATAAAAGTACCATGTGCTCTAAGAGCAAATAAAAGAAGAGGATTTAAGTGAGTCTGGAAATTCAGGAGAGGCTTCTCTGAAATAGTGACATTTGAGATGACACCTGAAGGTTAAAAACAAAAAGTAAGGATGGGTGGTGGAAGAGGATTCCAGACAGAGGGAACAGCATGGATGAAGTCCCTGAAGGGAGCTGCACAGAGAGAAAAAGGTGACTAGCAGCCCAGATTGAGGTTGAAGAGATACACAGGGCTTGATGATACCAGCTCCTTGGTAGGCCATGTTAAGGATTTTTGTGTTTATCCTAAGGACAGTAGAGAAGCAAACTTAAGAAGGAGTGTGGCATGATCAATGTTGTTTTTTAAAAGGGTAAACTTTGGGGCATTTATCCCAGAGAGATGGAAACATAACTGTACAACACCTGTACATTATGTTATGCCAATGTACATAGCAGCTTTATTTGTAATAGCCCAAAACTGGAAACAACCCAAATTATCTTCAGTGGGTCAGTGGTTAAGCAAACTGTTATATCTATACCTCTCAGCACTAAACAGAATAAATTATTGATACATACAATGACTAGTTTTAATCACAAGGGTATTACGTTGAGTGAAAAAGCTAATCTCAAGATGATGTACTGTAATGATTCTTATTTTTATAGCACTCTTGAAATGAAAAAAATATGTAAGGATTGAGAACATACTTATGGATGACAAAGTTAGGGAGTTGGGGTAGAAATGGAGGTGAGCATTGCTATAAAAGGGTAACGCAAGGGATCTTTTGTGATGGAACTGTCCTGTAGCTTGACTGTGGTAGTATTCATGAGTGTATGCATGTAATAAAATTGCTCAGAACTAAATATACACCCACATACTCATGTGCATATAAAACTGGTGAAACCTGAGTAAGGCAGATGGATTGCACCAATGTTAATTTCCTGATTGTGATATTGTACTACAGTTATATAAGATGTTACCATTTGGGCAAAACTGGGTAAAAAGAATAACAAATCTCTCTGTATTATCTCTTACAACTGCATGTTAATCTAAAATTATCTTGAAATTAAAAATTTAAAAATATATGTCAAGGTAGCTTAACTTTGGTAAATAATTTGGAAGGATCAAAAATGGATATGAGGAAACCAGTGAGGGAGCTATTCCAGTAGACCACATAAGAGGCAGACTACAGTAGTGACAGTGGAAATAGGAGGAAATTGATGAAACTGAGAGATAATTCAGAAGTAAAATACTCCTGGACTTTTTCATGGTTGGTTATGTGAAATAAAAGAGAGAAGTGGCAAAAATGACTCCTGGTTTGGGGCTTATCAAACGATATGAAGGATAATACCATTCACAGCTACGTGAAACACCAAAGTAGGACTGGAGTGGAGAGAAGTTTGTAAGTTCTGTTTTTGAGATGTTGAGTGTGAGGTACTTTTGATAGATACATAGTGAGCATATTGTACAGGTATTTATATACATAAAACTGGAATTCAGAAGTAACATGAAGGCTGGAGATACGAATTCAGGGTAATCAACATATAGTGGTAAATGAATCTGTTGGCATGAATAACATTGCCTAGGGACAGGGTTAGATTGAGAAGAAGGCCTAAACCGAGACTTGAAGAGCTCTTAATATTTAATCCACTGGTAGAAAAAAATGAGGCCATAAAATACCCTCAGAAGGAGCCACCAAGAAGGTGGCAGGAAAATCAGAAAACATAGGCACAGAAGCCAAGGGAGTGCCTCAAAGGTAGTGGTCAGTGATGTGAAGTGCTGCTGAGCAATCAAGTAGGTTAAAGACTAACAAATACAAAAAATTAGCCGGGCGTGGTGGCGGGCGCCTGTAGTCCCAGCTACTCGGAGAGGCTGAGGCAGGAGAATGGCGTGAACCCGGGAGGCAGAGCTTGCAGTGAGCCGAGATCGCACCACTGCACTCCAGCCTGGGTGACAGAGCGAGACTCCGTCTCAAAAAAAAAAAAAGACTAACAAATACATGTTGCTTATATTAATTTTGAGCTTATTGTTGACCTCAGCAAAAGCTGTTTTGTTGAAGTGGTCAGAACAATAACGTGCTTGTAATGGGATGAGGAGAGAGTGAGAAGTGAAGAAACAGCAAATGTGGGCCACTCAGAAGTTTTGCTATGAAGGAAAGGAAAATGAGCTAGTGTAATATCTTGAGGGGGGCAGTGAGGTCAAAAGAAGGTTTGAAAAGCATGGAAACACTAGTATTTTTTGTATTTTCATGGGAAGAATACAGTAGAGAGGAGAGATCCAATGTGCAGAAGAGAAAAGAGCATAGGATGACTGGCAGTATAAGGTTACTGATAAGGCCAGAGAGATGGAATCCTGAGTACAGGTGGAGAGATAGAAGGAGGGACACCTCTTCTATTTTTGTAAGAAAGGAGGAGTAAAGCAAAGGAGCAGATGCAAGCCCACTTGTAGATTTGGTACTGAAAGGTTAAGAGGTTTCCCAAGTGATGGGCACTGAGGAGTAAGGTCCTGCTAAGAATAAGCAGGGAAGAGATTTAAGGAAAATAGAGATTTGAAATCGTTCTTGAGACAAATGGGACAGCAAGTTGACCAGAGAAATACAGTAGGACTCTCCTTGGCAGTGTGGAAGGTGCAGGTGAGTCTGGTGGGTTGATGTTGATACCTATCTGCTCTGTCATGAGATTTTCTCCAGCAGTTTGGGGACCAAGGTGCAAAATCAGAAGAAATGAGTTTGAGTTAGGATAGGGTTTGAATTAGGATAGCATTTGTGGCATTAGGAGTTTTAGCTTCTTGTTTTGGTTCTAGCTGAGGCCAGTAAGAAAGAGCAGTGAAAGGGCTTAGTTAAATTCTCCAAGCATCTGTTGAGTATATTGTATCAGGCACTGTGTTTGGTATAGAAAATACAGAGGTGAGTAAGACACCATCTATGCCTTCAAATAGCTCACAGTCCAGGGTGGTTTGTAGGCAGACATCTGGTCCAAAACACCAGGAACAGGCAATTGAATAATCTTTGCAAGGACCAGGAGACCCATGTCATTCCTTTTCTTTCTTATGCCTGCTCCTTCCCTCTGCCCTGTCCTCACAATGCCCAGTTTGTTTTTGTGTTTTGGTTTTTTGTTTTGTTTTGTTTTTTACTTTCTCAAAAAATATCTACTCTCTGCCTTATTGCCAAGCCTCTAGTATGCATCATACATATGTGAGAGACAACTTTGATTTCTCCCATTATCTTTTTGCTAAAATATGATGATTTAGAAACAATTAGATCATCTACTTGAAGTGCGGTATTGGTATAGTGTGAATTGTCTCTAAATGTGAAGAGCTGGCATCTAACGCTACAGAAAAGCTATTTATTTAAGAGGGAGGGAGACAGGAAGTGTAGACAGGTGAGAGAGGGAACAAGGGAAGAAAGAAGGCAGGGATGGAAAGAAGAGGAAGGAAGCGGGCTGGTCACGGGGGCTCATGCCTGTAATCCCAACACTTTGGGAGGCCGAGGCAGGCAGATCACGAGGTCAAGAGTTCGAGACCAGCCTGGCCAACACAGTGAAACCCCATCTCTACTAAAAATACAAAAAATTATCTGGGCATGGTGGTGGGTGCCTGTAATCCTAGCTACTCGGGAGGATGAGGCAGCAGAATCTCTTGAACCCAGGAGGCAGAGATTGCAGCAAGCCGAGATCGTGCCACTGCACACCAGCTCAGGTGACAGTGTGAGACTCCATCTCAAAAAATCAAAAAATAAATAAATATAAATATAAGAAGGGGAAGAAAGCATATTGACTACACAAGATCTTATGTAGCAGCTCATCCTTGTTTGTTATTCAAGGGAACTCCCATTTAAAATGAATAAATAATCCTCCATCCCTAATGGTGATCTACACCATCAGCCTCCAAAAACAGCTTCCAGACCTAGAAACGTACCAGGATACTATAGATTAATTATAAATTCCAGGTGCTGGTAATGCAAGAGAAGATATGGAGAGGGTCTGAAGGAGGTGGAAGTTTCTAACTTCCAATAGAAGAAAGAACCCTTACTCAGATTTATTTTAAGCATTATAAAATGATAGCTTAGAAAGATGTGGTAGCCGTGATGGCTTATCTTTATTTGGGCACATTCCATTCTGTGATATACCCTTTAGGAAATGATGTCAGGGTCATTTGACTAAAAGCTAAATTGCTGATACATCTGGGGTAAAATTTGGCAGCTGTTGAGCAAAACAGCTATTTTTTAAATATTTACTCTTTTCATGATTCTATAATTCACACTTATTGTGAAATATTTAGAAAGTATAGAGTAAGGGGAAAACATCCATAATTCCACCACACAGAAACAACTATTATTAATAATTTTTTAGATCACCTTCTAGTGTCTTCTCTAGATTTTAACATACCTGAGCATACATTGCATGTACACAGTTGTATCCCATTTTAATTCAATATTATATAATAAATACTTCCTGGTATAATTAAAAACTCTTTATAAATGTCACTATAACATCTGAATAATATCCTATCACATAAAGCCCCCAGAATTTACCTAACCATGCCCTAGATAAAAATATTTGGGTTATATTCACTACTTGAAATTTTGTATTTTAAAATTCTTTAAGGGAAGAACTATGATGTACATCTCAAATTGTCAAAATTGGAGGAAACTTGAGGCAGACATTGATGTCACCCTACTAAGAGAACTAGTTAGTAATTGCTAATGACTATGAAAATCATAGTGGAATTTTTAAGTATTTATTGCAAGTTTTAGGTAAGCTCTTTTTCCCCCAAAAGTAAAAGTTCTAATTTTTAATTCTAAAAAGTATACATTTAGTTTTGCTTGAATTTGTTTCATTGATAGTATTTATAAAGAGCAAGGTTAAATTCCTTTGAAATCTCACGGCCCAGAGATAATCACTATTAATAACTTAGGAAATACTATATTTCCATACAGTCCTGTTTATCTTTCTCTTTTTCTTTCTCTTTCCAAACTGAAAGGAAAAGTTACTTGCTGTTTTGTATTCTACTCTTTTCACTTAACATTGTGATAGTCATTTACTATGTTAATAAATATAGATCTACGTTATCTTTTGACAGCAACGTTGCACTTCAGTATATACATAATTTATTGACTCAATCACTTATTGATGGACAGTTGGGAATTTGGAACTTTTTTCTTGCTAAACAATGCCACAATAACTATCTTTATATGCACATGCATATGTACACGTGTTTGTACACTTACATGATTATTTCCTTAGGGTCAATTAATTGTAGTGGAACTGCAAAAGTAAAATGCATTACTAAACTGTCCTCTAGCATTGGTTAATATCTTCACCAACAAAAAAAGAGACTGCCCATTTCTCTGCATCCTCACTAATTCTGTAATTTTCAATGATAGTTTTTGCCATATACATGAATATTTTCATACTGGAGGTATGAGATGCATTTTCTAGGCATAAAACCAAAGCCTGAAAACTTTTAAAAAAATACATATATTTTAAATTTTATTACATGAAAATAAAAATTACTATGGTAGAAAATCATTTTTTAAACTAGGAAAAATATTTGTGATATATCCCTAATATTTTAAGAATAGCTATAAATCAATGATGAAAGGATGAATAACACAATAAAAAATTGGAAAAGACAAATGAGCTGTCTAACAAGGTTGTTTGCTTAGTCTCATTCCTTACTGCAAAGGTAATGCTCCCTGAAGTCCCCCAAGGCCACCTCAAGCTCTGCTTCTTATGCTCTGAGGGCAACACCTACCCTCACCGCCCTTGAGGGGAGTGTTGTGGGAAGCAAAGCACCACCAGAGACCTATGACATTTCTGGGTTGGGGGGTGGTAAGTATTCACCTGGTTACATACATTTATGTTTATTTGGCATCACCAGCCCTCAAAGGGCCAGGCTCACTCACATGAATGTAAAAATTATCATCAGCGCTCTGCCTTAGACTCCAGAATCAGTAAATCATTGGGAAGGGAAAAATACACATTGGCAACATTGCCTGATCCATGTCTCCAGGGCAGGATTGACACTATTCTTCTACCAGATGTAGATAGAGATTTCTGCATGTTCTCATAAATAAAGTGCTAGAGGCCATGTCATCAACGTCCTCCATCTTTCCCCACTCTCTGATTCCCATGTGTATTACTACACACTTAATGAAATGGAATATTTTTCAGCAACTTCAGGGAAAGTGAAAGACGCTAGAGAATTGGAAATGCCACACTAACAGCATCACCTCCACCTCTGCAGTGCAAACTGTGATGACAGGGCGTCTTCCCTGTGTGCTGGGACAGGGAGCATCTGGGTTCTGGGAGTGAGTTCCTCCAGTCTTCCCGAGGGTCGGGAGTTGTACAAAGCTGTTCTGGGTGGTAATTGGAGCATTCCTTGACCACAGAAGTTCATTTGCAGATCGTAAGGGATGATATGCTCTGGGGCATTTTCCCCCTCTTTGGCAGAAAATTGTGGACATGAAAGTCACATGTGTTTTAAATCCTTAGACAGTGTCCAGAAAGGAAGCAAAAGAGAGGCAAACATGTTAGAGTCTAGGAAGTCCCTTCAGGCCAACTACAAGCTAAGGAGAATGGTAGGAACCAGGCCTAGGAAATGGCTTGTTCTCTACCTGAACAGTCAAAACACCTCTTGAGGTGTGCACATATGGTTATGAGCCAGGCTTTAGTGCTGCCAGCAGTGCCCTTGGAGACCATGCCACTGACTCAGTATACCTGGGGCTCAGAGTGCCAAATGTCTCACTTTCTTAATGATGCTCCTAGAAAACTTCACATATTATGCACATGCTTCTGTAACATAGTTTATACTCAGAAGCTGGGGTTTGAGGGAGATTTTAAATGCTATATATATATATATATATATATATATATATATATATATATACATTCCACATACACACAACCTACTTGTTTAAGGAGTTATTCTACTAGGACACTTGCAGAGGCATCTTGTATAAGAAGTCTTTGCAGTGATAAAATTAAGAGTTTTTTCCTTTTATCAGGGTTCTTATTTTACATGGTCTCTTTCTGTAGTCTCTATATTATTCTTCATTTCTTCTAATGTGTGGGTATTGAGAACAGATCAGGCATGCTCCAGAGAATCATTTCAAGATATGCATCTAAACAGGTCACTTTACCTCTCACACTTTGATAGGCTAAAATGGGTTCTACCTTTAATCCCTCGTAAATTTCTAGGCTTTTTGATACATAGAGAATAATTCTCACCTCTAATTTAAAATTAACCTTGTACTTTGAGTGAGAGAACCATGTGTCTCATGAAAGAACATGAGTGAAAGGTACACCTAAATCTTTTAATAGTAGCCCTCAGCCTAGTCCTTATAAGCTATTCAAGGACACATTAGAAAAGTAATGAAAAGTCTTCAGTCAAAATAATTTTCTGGGATTTTTTTTCTATGCTTTTATCCATCACCACCATGCTTGAATAATCTTCCCTACATTGGTTCTCCACCAGTAGCTTTCACATACTCCTCTACCAGTTTTATAACAGTACCTTTCAGTAAAGGTTAGGAAGAATCCTAACACTGTTTAACTGCCTCAGTAAGCATGCACTGTCTGTTGACAGGGTGTCTGTACACTATCTATATACTTAAAAAGCACCAATTTCTTCATCATTATATTATCATCGGTCATTAACATTACTCATCTAGAATGGGTACAGAGCCACCTCCTAGCAACCTATGTGTTTACCACTCCATCCCAAATCTCTGATACACTTAGAAAAAAAGTTTTAGACATGTAGGATAACATTCTAGAAAACAGTTTCAAAGATCTGAATCTTAGCGCAGGAATTCATACACACACACACACAGAGACACACTCTCTCTCTCTCTCTCTCTCTCTCTCTCATTGACCACCATTATTTGGATTTTTTTTTATTTAATCAACAAAGAACTACAGCTAAAACACTTTGAAATATTCCTTTTGAAAGATTTTGATGTTGGATTCTGGCTTATTCCTTCTTAGAAAATGAGGGATTACATTTAAATGTCAAATAAATGCTTGTACCTAATGTCTTAGTCCATTTTTGCTGCTATAACAAAATACCTGAGACTGGGTAATTTATAAACAACAGAAACTTATTTTTCATAGTTATGGAGACTAGGAAGTTCAAGATTGAGGCACCTGCAAATCTGGTGTCTGGCGAAGTTCTCTCTGCTTCCAATATGGCACCTCTTGCTGTATCTTCATATGGCAAATGGTGGAAGAGAAAAAGGGAGAGAGGCAGCTCCTTCACACCTTTTATATAAGGGCACAAATCCATTCATTCATGAGCGCTCTGCTCTCATGATTTAATCACCTCATAAAGACTCCCCCTCTTAATACTATCATATGGCCAATTAAGTTTCAACATATGAATTGGGGGGTGGTGAACATTCAGAGCATATCATCTAGTAAGAAATGAATGCATAATTTTTGACTGTTGTAATAAAGTAATATTTCATTAAGCATCACTCATCTCTACTCAAGTAGTGACCAAAAGATGGAGATGTTCTTCAGAGAGGAGACAGCAGCTCTCTATGGGTAACCCCCAATATGGATGCAGATTTGGAAACAGGAAAGCATCCAAGTAAAGGCACCAGAAAAACAACCAAGAGATGTCTGCACCTTAACTGCACCAGCCACCCTAAAATGAGTTAGACTTTATAAGATGGAATAAAAAACATGCACTCTAGACAGTAATCCATTTCTAGGATTGTGTAGGGTTTTAGTTTCCTTTCATTTCTTCGTAAAAGTATTTTTGTAAAAATAACTTGGTCTAAGAAAAAAAGATTTCTCCATACCAAAGTTGGATTATTTCATGGGAACAGTATACCCCTTTGGCAGACTGCATTGACTTTCAGACCAGCGTGCGGATCCAGAGAAAATAGACTGAGTGACCCAGGAGGGGCAGAGTCAGGACCGGCTGTATGCAGGAGTCCTTACCATCTTCCAAAAGCTACCAAATCAGTCCTTTATTTCCTGTCTCAACAATCGGCATTGGCAAATTTAAAAGATCAAAGTTCCTTTTAAGGCCTGAGCTATTATATTATTATATAGGGATTACTTCTAGATCAGCTACAGTTACCTTTGTCTGTGGTCCAGGGCCTCAAAGCACTTCCATACACGTGCGTGAGTGCACTCACGCACACACACAGACGCACACACACTTACACACACACACACACTCTGTCTATTGATATGAGCTTTTCTCCTGCCTATTAGATGCATTACAAATCTGCCTATAATGGGGCCTCTCTGCATTCCAACAAAAATATTTCTGGAGCTCTCCTGGCTCCCACAACATTTGCTGGGTGCACATTTAATATGTTTTAGCTTTACTGCCTGAAGATGGAATCAGGGACATCTACCTGCACATGACAGTGCTTTGGCTCTTGCAGTTGCAGAACTTAATGTATGTATCAGTAATGAAAATCTTAATTAAGAAAGCTGCATCATTGTCCATGAACACTCATTTTTCTCCCCCTGCAAAGCCCTTTGTGTATTGCAGTATATACCTGGTCCAGACAGACAGAGCCCTCGAAGAGCTTGTCTGGCAGATCTTCCCTTGATTATTAACAGCTAGCGAATGACAAAGTCTTGCTCTCCTTTTGTCTTGAAGCTGAGGCTTGGAACAGCAGAGCACACAATGTACTGTAGGGTTTGTTTGTGTTTTTTTAAACTTGCTTTTATTACGTTGGTGGGTTTAAAAATCCGACAGTGTTGATCAAAACTAATTTAGGTAACTTAGAGTTGCCAAAACACTAGCAGATGCATATTTACACATATACTCTCAGAAAAATGTAATTTTCCATATAGAAACAATGCACAAACATAAGAAGGGACAATTTTAATCTGTCTGCCCATGTTTCTGGTACCTTTGGCCTCCAGTACTTAAAGGCTGCAATGTCCTCACATATGTGACCTTAGCAGTTACTTCTTTTCCTGTGCCATTGTGCATGTGCCAATTTGTCATTTGTGCAGAGAGTAAGCAGCTTTGGAAAATGGAATGACTTTATGCAGACAACTAACTGTACCCATAAAAATTACAAGAGTTACTAAGAATGTCCTTTGAACCTTAGTTCAAAGGACCTTCTTAGTACTACTCTTGCAATTTTTGAAAAGGTGGCCTATAATTATGTTTATGAAACAATGCCAAATTGTGATATTTTAATAAAGCCCACATCATAATTCCCCCAAATAAAAAGTTAATCAACTTAAAATTCTCTTAAAAGCCTCAAAGCATTTCACTCTTCGAAAGTAGCAACTCCTACCAATTAAGTCTATGACCTCGACCCATGTCCCACATGATGAGGAGAGAGACTCATGTTCTCAATCACTTACACATCATTCAGTCTTCTGCATTTTCTAAATTTCTGGTCTACAGTGTTAACCATCTACTGGTAGAGCCATGTAAATAATTGAATTGGATTCAGGCCATATACTTATATGATACTTTCTACTGGAATAGGACATATTCACTTAAAGAAGGTCTGGTAGTAAATACTTACGATCTGTCTTCTGCTTGCTGTACCTATACTGTCCTCACCAAGAGGGGAGCAGCCATGCTGTCTCAGATGGTAATGGTGTGCTGCTTATTTACTCTCCTTATAAGTTCGCATGCTTTCGCTCATTTATTTTCAAAATCACTGTAAATAATGGTCAGTTTTCTGCTTATTTGAAGTAAGAAAATATTTGTACAAATATTCTCTTTGTGTATCATGAAAGATATGAGGAAGACATCATTATGGGAAAATTATTTTCAAATAGTCTAATTTATTAAAATCTCATGATTGAACTCATAGCATGTTTAATTAAAGTTAAATATGAAAAGTAAAAATAGACTTATGTTATTAAACTAGAACCACAGTGAGAAAGTAAAAGAGATGCTGTCAAGGCTCTTCACCGCTAGATAGGAATTATTGTGAACAGGTTATTTCACTCTGAAAACTTTTCCTTTTTAAGAACCATCTGACCAATACTGCCATAAATCCTAAAGCAACTGTGAAGTAATAGGGCCTATATTTGTGCTGCAGGTCTATAGTATAAAGCATGCAGTAAGCTCTCAATAAATGTTTGGAGAATGAATAAATAATTATGAGTGAATAAGGCAAAGAATGAATTGCACTGGCATTTCAAAGACTAAATCAGAAAATCAGGTACTGTTCTTAATTTTTAAAAGTCCTTGATTAGAGGTTAGAGGTCTGCTGAATTTCTAGACCTTGGTCTATAACTTTCCAAACAATAAACTACTTAAAGAATTATGAAAAATCTTAATATTTACAATTTGAGCAGATTGGTTACTGTCTACCTCTGGAACACACACATACATCCATGTATGTGTGTAAACAGTTACTGGATCACAATATAAAATGTAGTTTCTACTGTGAGTCATGAATAAAAATATTTTAAACCCTGCCAAAAAACAACAACAAAAAAATTGTGTAGATTAAGATAATATCTTCCCCTATTCAGAAAATCTACAGTTTGCTTAAAATTTAAGAGTGATTGACCCATTAAAAATGACAGGCCTTCTTTCCTTATCTATGGGGTAACTCAGATTTGGCCTCCATTCTGCTAGGTGGTCTCCTCTCCCCTTCCTTGGAGTGCCATCCAAATGCAATATGAAAGTGAAGGTGGAGAGCAGTTAGATACAATCTACTCACTATGGTGTCTGGTCTTCTCAGTGTTGTCTTCTGAGCTCAAATTCCCTGAGATGTCTGAGAGCCCACCTCATCTTTAGTTTCCTGTCCGTGTAGATCCCTGATGTGTCTTCCTTGTCCCAGCTCCAAGGCCTCCTCAAGACTTCAGGCTCCTTTGTCATGTCTTCCTTGCTCTGGGCTCTTCTGGGTCATGCTGGGGCATGGTGACCCTGTGAGGCTATCTTAAGTCCATAGTCCTACACACCCGCCTGCAAAGACATCCTCCTGCTCCCACCTCATGGATGTGTTTACCCTCAGACCCAAGCCTCACCCTTCCCTTGCTCTACAACAGAGTGGCTGACCCATGTCAGCTAGATTCCAAGTTGGATTTGGTGCCTGTGAGACACTTGTGAGTGGGAAGAGGGTCAGTAGAAGGCATAGGCCAGAGATTTCCCCCACCGTTCTTTGCATCATCATAATCACCAGCCACATTGCCTTTGTGGTTTACTCCCTCTGAACAAGCCTGCTGTGACTCCAGCTTCCCTGGTGACCCAGGCCTCTGGGCATCAATAGCACCATCTCTTCCCATTGTCCTTTCAGCATAGAGACATAGAGACACAGTCCTTCATCTAAAAGAGTCCACTGACTGTTAGGGAAGGACAGACATGTAACACAGATATCTGTAATGCAGCAAGAAACAGAGAGGAAACAGATTATTTAAAGGATGCATTGGGACTGGAGATGCGCATAGAGTTTTTCCAATACTTGCCTGCAAAATAGAGTTTCTCAGAGAAGGCCTAACAGTCAGGTGGTATTTGATCTAAATCTTCAGGAATGAATAGGGATTTAGCAAGCAAATCGGGGAGGGATTCTCACCTCTGTTATTTCTCTATATCCCTCCCAATGCACTGATTTTCAAGAGAAGCTTGTACATTCCTTATGTAGAAACATAACGGATCTCTCAGGGTTTATCCTCGTTTGGATTAGTAAATGGGGCAGCACTAGAGTAAGTAGTAGGATGCGTGTGACCTGAGTTTCAACTCTGTTGAGTAGCATCAGCAGCTTACAGGAAATGAGGGTTTGTTTTTTTTTAATGTACCCTTTTGTAGATTCGATGGGGCCATTTCTAGAGTTCAGTCTTGACCTAAAGACTTGGATCTCAAGGCACTCAAACCGTCTTACAGAATGTGCAATCCACAAAAAATATATACTGAAGCCATTTAAAATATATTATCCCTATATTGGCCAAACTTCTATAATGAAACAGATTTCAGATTATCCTGTAACACTCCAATCTGTCAGAACTTGCCTCAGAATACTGTATTTTGCTATTTTTTTAAAACAGAGAAATAAGACTATTGATTTACGAATAACTTCATCTATTAGTATGCTAGAAAAAATATTCCTAAACTTGTCCTTTATGATCTAATAATTTTAAAAATGAAACTAATTGTTGTTCTTTCCATTGTTTGCAAAATGGAAAACGATAACATTACGGAAAACAGTAAAGAAATTGAACTGTTAAAAAAAAAAGACCAGCCTTCCGATGACTACCATCCTCTTTGCCTCTTTGCTGACATCCCTATGTGTTCCTCATCATTTTTGTGCTTGAAATATGTATTGTGTCAGCTTTAGTCCAGCCAACAAGTTGAGTAATCCAGCAGGTTTAGGACAAAGAAGTGTGTTGTAACTGAGGTAAAAGGTCTTAAAAAGCGTATTAGCTGACTATATGGATGTTCTTCAGTTTAAACCTGACCACCCTTTGCTCTCACATGGAAATACATCCACTAGCAGTGTTATAAGTGATCCTATCAGCAAACGTGTGGTCAGTGCTCCTCCAGAACATCATATTTACATTAGGGCTTAATAGGACATTCATAAAGCAACATGCAGTTTGTTATATTTAAATGCATGTGACCTCCTTATTTCAAAAGCAAGTATCTTTAAACATAGTAATAGCATTTCTCTATATGCAAACCTCTGTACATAAAAAGGTTTACATTTTAAAACAAACATGTTTTTGAGTTTTATCCAAATTCAAAAAAAGCATCTGAAAAATGTAACAGCTGAAAAACACTTTCTCCTTGCTGGGAAAACTTAAACCTTGCAAGGCTTTATGCAACTTAAAAAAAAAAAATCACTTCTGTGCTGAGAACTAGCATGAGAAATCTCAGCATGAAAGATTGGTGGATTTTTTTTTCTTCATAAAACTAAGCCCAATTGTTGGTTTTAAGAGTGATGCCACAATATACATATGCTTTGTTAGGAACAAATATAATCTAATTTCAAGGGCGTCTTCAACAAAAATTAGGGGGAAAAGATAAAGGCTACTTAAGCAGTGATCCAGTGTCTGAAAGCAAAGGTTGAGAACATCATTGTACCATCAAGGTCTAGAAACGCTGCTAACCCTGAGCGGGTTGTTACTGTTTGAAAAGCCTATGGGTATTTGTTTTTTATTGTCTCACTCAATTCTTACTTAGCTGAGAGTATCTCACAAGGGAAGTACTGCTCTGTGATGGTGTCCTGGACTTTGTTTTCTATTTGTTTCAGCACTTCAATAAATGGTCTGTTACCTGCCATTATGACCTGCATGCATTTGCTGAGCAGTTTTTCAAAACAAAACAAGTTATGTGGCTGTATTTCTAGAACGCTGAGCCATTTTCAAGATAGCATGGAATTAGAAACGCACATAGACACGTCCACACAATTGTATGTTTATACTGAACACATATGTTCAGACATATTCAGGAAAATAAGATAAAAGAAAATAGGTTGGACAATACAAATATGGAAATACAGCTTGTTCAATCATTTAGAGCCCATACTCCTAACGGTGTACATATGTAGACGTGACTTTGTAAAGAAGACCCACGTGTGTGTCTACACTCAAGCATCTTCCTCTTAATACTCTACTGGGGATAAAGGACACAAAGTAATTTCTGAAATATCATGCTGGCTACTTCTAGAGTATATTAATGTGAGTAGTGACTTAAGAGGTCAGGTTTAAGAGAAGTAGCAACATACTTCTATTATTTACATGGTGATTTTTTTTATAAGTCCTTCCTTGAAGACAGACTTAGATATTTCAAGACCTCCTTAGAAAAATTTTTCAGCACCTTCTGTGCTCCAAATTGAGTCAGTTTGCATCATGTTTCAGTGTAACTGAGTAACAGGCTAGCAAATTCTCTGCTTTCTTATTCACCAAAATCCAAAATAGAACTCACAAAAACTCCTTCCTTCTTCCCCCCATCCTGAAAAAACACCCTACTGTGGCCCCCCCATAGAGGAACAGACCAGAAAAAAAAAGAGTAAACAGAGCCAGCTGTAACTATAGCACTTTACTCAGTACTGTGAGCTTGCTAGAGCTGGCACATTTTTTATAATACAGATGCATAAATGTACTGTCTGAGGCAGAGGAATTGCAGCATCCCCTTTAGTATTTCTTGACTGCCTTGGCCTAAAGTATGTTGCACAGGAGAAGCCTCCCTAAACCCAGAATAAAATACTTAATTTGGTATCTATTTTTTAAAATTGTGACCTTCCATGACTTAATTTTTCATAAGGTTTGTAGAAAACCACCTTTTTCAGACTTTCACAGGGTTTTTCCAAATTCACACTTTCGGGGTCTATGTCTTACTCTCACACATACACATATGCATGCACATTTCAGATTACATATTTAAAGTAAAATATGTAAATATGGACTGTTTTAAAGTTATTAAATGTATATATGTGTTTGTGTGTTTGATGATGAATTGTTCAATAATGAACTGTTGTTTCACAGTGGACATAAGATAATCAAACCAATGGAAAATTATTGTTTAAAACCATGATAGCTATTAGTTTTTCCAGAATGAGATATGAATTTTTAAGAGCAGCTTGTTATGGAGTACTACTTTTTCTTCTCTAAAATTATTTGCTAGAATAACATTTGTTAAATAAATAATACTGATTAAAGTGAATGGGAAGGAGAAAGGTACTTTACCCAAAGGTCCAGTTAAACATCCAAAATTGGACCAAAACTTTATCCAAAATTCATATCTGCCTCTGAGGAATAAAGATTAGAAAACACTGAAGTCTAGGCCGGGCGCGGTGGCTCATGCCTGTAATCCCAGCACTTTGGGAGGCCGAGGCAGGCGGATCACCTGAGGTCAGGAGTTCGAGACCAGCCTGACCAAGATGGAGAAACCCCATCTCTACTAAGAATACAAAATTAGCCAGCCGTGGTGGTGCATGCCTGTAATCCCAGCTACTCAGGAGAATCGCCTGAACCCAGAAGGCAGAGGTTGCGATGAGCCAAGATCGTGCCGTTGCACTGCAGCCTGGGCAACAAGAATGAAACTCTGCCTCAAAAAAAAAGAAAGAAAGAAAGAAAGAGAGAGACAGAGGGAGGGAGAGAGAGAGAGAAAAAGACAGAAAAAGAAAGAAAAAGAAAGAAAGAAGGAAAGGAAAGGAAGGGAAGGGAAGGGAAGGGAAGGGAAGGGAAGGGAAGGGAAGGGAAGGGGAAGGGAAGAAGGAAAGGAAAGGAAGGAGAAAGAGAGAGAGAGAAAAGAAAAGAAAGAAAGACCGAAGTCTATGCAAAAGAGTGCAGGGGACAGACCGGGCGCGGTGGCTCACGCCTGTAATCCCAGCACTTTGGAAGGCTGAGGCGGGCGGATCACCTGAGGTCGGGAGTTCAAGACTAGCATGACCAACATGGAAAAACCCCGTCTCTACTAAAAATACAAAATTAGCCGGGCATGGTGGTGGGCGCCTGTAATCCCAGATACTTGGAAGGCTGAGGCAAGAGAATCGCTTGAACCCAGGAGGCGGAGGTTGCAGTGAGCTGAGATCGTGTCATTGCACTCCAGCCTGGGCAACAAGAGCAAAACTCCATCTCCAAAAAAAAAAAAAAAAAAGAGTGCATGGTACAAAGGTCATTTTCAGTAGCTTAGAGATGAATTCCAGAGGTTCAGTCTTGTGTTCAAAAACAGACCCTGTGTCCTTTTGGGCACATTAATTCACCTTTAAGCATCAGTTTCTTTATCTATAAAGTAATCAGAAAACTCTTGTGATGATTAAATGAGATAATACACATCAAACATGTAGCCCAGTAAAGCCAATATCAACCACACAGAAAATGCTTCATAATGGTAATTATGGATCTAAATTATTTTAGCAGTGGTCGTATCTTTGAAATAAGCATTTAGCCTAGAGATAGAAATGGTGCACACTTAAGCATGTTATTTCAGGTATGTTTTTCAGTTTGTATGTGATGTTTCTTTATAAGCATAACACACAATTATGCAACCAGTATTTTGCTTTTTCAAGGTGACATTTATTGCACACTAACAGTGTTCTAGGTACTGTGGAAGGGATTAGAAGCACATCTTCTCTTATGATCCTTAGAGCAGCCCCTATAAGTTACCATTATACCCATTTTTCAGATGAGAAAACTGAAGCTGAGAAAGCATCAGCAGCTTGCCCACAGTTAGATAACTAGGTAATGATGGGGTAAGACTTTGAACCAGGCAGTCTAGCCCTAAACTGCAACCTAAGAAAATGATTAACAAGTAAACAAAAGCGATTATGCATAAGATATTTATCATATGGCTGTGGCTTGACTGTGTCTCCAAAAGTTCTTGTGTTGGACACTTAATCTCTGATGCAACAGTGTTGGAAGGTGGGGCCTAATGAGAGGTGATTCGGTCATGAGGGCTCTGCCTTCATGAATGAATTAATGCCACCACTGCAGGAGTGTGTGCGTTAGTTATCATGAGAGTGGGTTTATTATAATAGTGAGTTTGGCTCCTTCTTGCTCTCTGGCTCTTGTGCTCTCTTGCCCTCTGCCTTCCACCATGGGATGATCTAGCAAGAAGGCCCTCACCAGTTGCCAGTACCTTCATACTAGACTTCCCAACCTCCAGAACTGTGAGAAATATTTTTTTCTTTTTAAATTAGCCAGTTTATAATATTCTGTTACAGCAACACAAATGAATTAAGACATAAATATGCATTTTTACCTTTTTGTTCTAGATATTTCAAACATATACAAAAGTAGGGAGAATATCATAGTGAACTCTCATGAGTTCCTCACTCTGCTTCAACAGTTATCAGCCCATGGTAAATCTTGTTAGACATATTTGTATTATAAAACCGAAAATAAGCTAGATGTTCAACTCTAGGGTACTGTGTTAAGTATAGTATGACATATCTATTAGATAGAATTTTGAGCCACTAAATGTTTATGAAGAACCTATAATAGTATGAACTATTTATACTATATATTAAGTTAAAAGGCAGCATACGTAGTAATACATATGGTATAATGACACCTTTTTTAATAATAGATTGTGAATCTTGGAAATCTAGGATTTTTAAGATTTTTTATTACTTTCCTATGTTTTCTAAATTGTATGTCATGAACATATCTTAATTGGGAAAAATTAATCTTTCTCTAATATTCAGAAAAATATGAATCTCTTCATTAATAAAGACAGCTTATTTACCTAGCCTCACAGAGTGAGACTCCATCTCAAAAAAAGAATACACTTACCATAATTCAGACTTTTCTACATGATTCACAGTTGTTATCTTGAACTACAATTCAAATTTGTTTCTGTTGATGAGGGTGTGGAAGTATAAAAATAATGCTACATATTTGAATGTCATTTTATGGTTTCCAAACTTCTCAATTAACCATTTGGTCCTTATTCTATAAGATTATTTGCTTCTGTGTTTCTTTAACCTCTGACTGCTATATCTTTAGTTCTCATGCCTTCTTTTCATAGTTTTTGTTTTTCTTCTTTAGCTATTAAGTTACTTTCTGTTGTGCAAGTCTCTAAGATCCTCATTCCTTCTCTGATGCATTATTTCGTATCTTCTTTAGACAATAAAACAAAAAACCATGTTTTGATTGTGTGTAAAGTACATGCATGAACTCATTCACTTGACAAATATTGTGAGTCGTGCACTTGTATACTTGGCACTGGAGAGGATACACAGATAAGACATGTCTTGCCCTAGAAGTTTTAATCTAGCAACAGAGCTGAGACATGTGTCTACTTTGCTAGAATTAATAGTGAAAAGTGAAATGCTCTATAAAAGTAGTACAGATAAGGTATTCTTGGAGCTCAGAGGAGGGCTAACTGAGGGCTTCATCAGAAGAGATGACACTGGATTTGGGCTTTGAAAAACAAGGAGGATTTGAGCATACAGAGATAGAAGGAAAGAACATTACTCTATCATAAGAAAAGCATGGAAGAATCAAAGGGTAAAGATCCTGCAAAGAAGTAATTGAGTTTAACTTGAGCATGCAATGTGTGAAGGTGAGTAGTGGGAAATAAAGTGGTAAAAGTATATTGGGACCAGAAAGTGAAAGGACTTGATTATTAGGGCAAGGAATTTGGACTTTATTCAGGAGACAGTGGGGAGCTATTGAAAGTTTTTAGTAGGAGAGTAACATAATCAGAGCTGTGCCTCAGGAAGATTAATCTGGCAACAGTGAGTAAAATGGATTGGAGTAGGGAGAGACCAGAGGACACAAGATCAGGTAGGAGACTATTACAATAGTCCAGGTGAAAAGCAATGAAGGCACTAACTAGGGCAGAGGCAGAGGCAGAGGCAGAGGGAATGAACAGAGATGGCAAATTGATTTATGAGATGTGGCAGGAGAATTAATCCATTATATTTGGGGAGCAAGGGAGAGGAAGACACCAAACACATCTCATGATTTTGAACCTTAGTAGAGTCATAAACAGAGCAGCAAAGCAGGAGCAGGGTTGGGAGGGGAAAGCACACGTTTAATTTTGAACACACTGAGTGAAGGTGCCGACTGGGTATCTGTGAGTGGTCCACTAGGCTTTTGGAGACAGGAGACTACAGTGCAGCAGAAGGGCCGGGCTTGGAGATAAAGATTTTGAGTCACCTATGCCTCACTGGATAGAGAAGCAGGAGAAGAGGCTTTTAAAAAGACTTGGAGGATTTATGTGTGGTTTATTTAATACCAATTTTGGCTGCTTGCAGGTCTTTTTCACTTTCTGTTTGTTCTTAACCATATTTGAAATGCCACATAAGTGGTGTGCAGATATGTGAAGCATTGCTGTATGCATACAAACACGCAAAATAGATTCTAAAATAATGAACTAGTTTGGAATATAGCTAATGGGGTCAATTTTACAGTGTCCATAGACTATCTTCACTTATAACATATTCCTGTGTGATATGGTTTGGCTGTGTCCCCATCCAAACCTCATCTTGAATTGTATCTCCTGCAATTCCCACATGTGGAAGGGACCCAGTGGGAGGTAATCAAATCAGGGGGGACTGTCTTTCCTGTGCTATTCTTATGATAGTGAATAAGTCTCAAGAGATCTGATGGTTTTAAAAAGGGGAGTTTCCCTGCATAAGCTCTCTCTTCTCTGCCACCATGTAAGATGTGACTTGCTCCTCCTTGCCTTCTGCCATGATTGTGAGGCCTCTCCAGCCACATGGAACTGTGAGTCCATTAAACCTCTTTTTCTTCCCAATCTTGGGTATGTCTTTATCAGCAGTGTGAAAACGGACTCATACACTGTGTAACCTTAGAGAAATCACTGTACCTCTTACTTCTCTGGGTCTCAGATTCCTCATCAGATAGATGAAGAGATTGATCAAGATCCCTGGTCTCCATAACTGGCTGCAAGCAGCCAAAACTGACATAGAATTAGAATCACTTGGGGAGGCAGGGGAAGGAAAAGGCCCAGGAATCTGTGATTTATATTTTTTACTTATTTTTTATTTTTTAGAGACGGGTCTCACCATGTTGCCCCAGGCTGGCCTCAAACTCTGGGGGTCCAGTGATCCTCCTGCCTCAGCCTTCCCAGTCACCAGGACTACAGCCACATTCCACTGTGCCTGGCTGGGAATCTGAAACCTCTCTATGTGATTCTGAGACACATCCTGGGTTGGAAATCGCTGGGCTACAAAACCTCTTAGGTTCACTCCAGCTCTTATATTCTAAAGCTTTATCAATATTTAGACAAAATATACATTTTTCATGACTCACTCATAAGGGAGGAAATATATCAAAAATGCAAACTTACTTTCAAATTCAGTTCATCAGCCAAATACTCCACCTCTCTCCTTTATATTAGGAGGACAATATATTTTTAAAGTATTTGAAAGGCACAATAATTTGGAAATCTCCTGTGATTTTGTAAAATGTGAAAGATATGTAGTGTGTGCCGAAGGGGTAGGACGGAAGGTAAGAAAGTCAGGAAGTCTGGGACATAGCACGCATAAAGCATGCTGTTCACCAGCCATACCTGGGAACTGTCTGCATACCCACAGTTGAAGTATGTCTGTGCTCTGCAATTGATTTCAGTGCTCTGGCTATTCTTGTTGAGGCACGCAGTCCTTGTACTGTTTCTGATTGTACCTGTCAGGTTGTATATATAAGCATTTCAGAAGTCCTTCTGTGCAGACTCAGCATAGGTTTAGCGTGGAATAAAAGAGCCAGTTGAGATTCCAGTCCAACAGGTGAGCTATTTCCTTAATGGGCTTATCTTTAACATACCCTCTTTGGTTTGGTTTCCATCATACATTTCATACTTTACCTTTCACATGGCTCTTGTTATTACAGCATTGCCTCAGCTTTCCCTAGAACATACATTCTGAAGCTTCCCCAGGGTCAACAGCATGCTGTATTGGGCCACACAGAAGGGAAGGAGAGCACTGAGGTGTCAATTTTTTTTTTCTTCTGAGATGGAGTTTCGCTCTGTTGTCCAGGCTGGAGTGCAATGGCACGATCTCGGCTCACTGCAACCTCCGCCTCCTGGGTTCAAGCAATTCTCCTGCCTCAGCCTCTGAAGTAGCTGGGATTACAGGCCTGCACCACCACGCCCGGCTAATTTTTTATATTTAGTAGAGACGGGGTTTCACCAAGTTGGTCAGGCTGATCTTGAACTCCTGACCTTAGGTGATGCGCCCGCCTTGGCCTCCCAAAGTGCTGAGATTAAAGGCATGAGCCACTGCGCACCCAGCCGAGGTATCAATTCTTTATTCACTTCCTATGTCCTCTTTCTTCCTTTTTCCCAGGGAAGACCCAGTTAGATGAACTTAATAGGTTAGACTGGATTAACCTAGACTGTAAAAACAGGTTGGAATTTGGAAAATCTGAAAGTTTCCAACTTCCAGGCAAAATTTTGACGTCCCATTTTGCTCAACAAGTATGTTTTGAGGAGTTACTCTAAGCAGGGAATTCTGCTCAGCTTGTAAATCAGAAATTAGCAACCAATTTTAGTGATTTTGTTTGTACACTGGCTACTACCAGAATTCTAGACATAAGTGCAGAGTAGAACTAATGATAATGATGACGTTAGTACTTTACACTTATTTAGCCCTGAACTGTCTTTTCATAAAATTATCTTTGGCGCCCTCCTATTCCCCTAAGGAAATCCTTTTTATCCTTGCTTGTATCACTATCATCCCCTTCTCTCACCCTTCAGTTCCACAGTTATCCATTTCCTTTCCCCATTCAAACTGCAGCTTCTTGACTTTAATTACATTCAGTTAGGTGATCTGGTAACCTTATTAAAGTAATTTACTCCAAGGTGTGAATGAGGTTTAACCCTCTTGGAGAAATATATATTTTAAAAAAATATCTTGTTAGACAACTGAGTTTCTTTCCCCTGTTCAGTTAATGACATGTGAAGCGAGATGTATTTTTGAGTAGAGCCCTCAGTTATATCCCCTTTGCCCTCTGATCTCCAACACACAATGTTTTATTTACGTTTGTAAAAGAAAAACATGAGATCAGCCAAGCAGTCCTATATCTGTCACCCTCTACATATTCTCTCTCTCAGTCAGCTCTACCTCCTTGATGTAGCTGTACTTTCAATGTGACGTGACACCGCCATGTATGAGACATTTGCTGACTTCAACCGTGCAACCATGCTGGACCCACCACGTTGTTTCCTAATCTGTTCCCACTCCAATCCCTGATTCCTGGCTGCATCTTGTATTTATCGTCTTAATCTTGATCTTTGAATTTACTTCTTTAGATTTTGTTCCCATATTCTGGGAGAGAGTTTAGCAAAGTAGACAAAGCATACAAAGCATAAGCTCTGGAGTAAAATGCCACTAGTCATGTGACCTTGAACTAGTTATTTATCATCTCTAAGCCTCTGTTTTCTCATATGCAAAATGGGAGTAGTGTAAAAATTAAATATGATATATAGATAGGATGAAGAATATTAAGAGTTCAATGCATGGAGTTATTATTTTTAATATTATTTATTATCTTTACTCCCCTCAACAACTTCAATTGGGATTCTCCCTTGATTCTACCTTGGAGAACCTTTCTTGAGTGTTGTATGCTGGTCAGGACTAGTTTCCTGGATGTGACCTTTTCAGCATTTTATACACAAAATAATGTCAGACACTACATATTTTCTGAACAAAGACTTAGGACATAATTTTATAAATACATGCATATTTATGGGGATAATAAAAGACAAGATTTGAAACCAGGTCTGCTCCAGGAAATCAGAGACTTACATCTCCTATATCTAACCTTAGGATGTGAATTCTATACGCCGGACAAAGATGAATTTTAGAGTTGTAAGGTAATACTGATAATTAAGAATATGATAGCTCTGATAACCAGTTGTATTAAGAAAGGATGGTCAGTTACACAAGGAAAAGATGTTAGTATTTTAGGAAGGTGTTTTTTTCTTCTAAAGGAGAAAGCAGAGCCTTTGGAGTCATATTTGGGTTTGCATGCAAATTCTACCACTTAAAATCCATGGACAAAAAGACACTAACTAAATCACCTTGGTCAAATTATTAAATTTATCTGAGTTTCAATTTCCTTATCAGTAACAGATTAATGACACCCAACTTGTAGACTTATTATGCAGATTAGAAATAATGTATAAAAGTCTGGCATATTGTTAGGTCTAAATAAATATATTTCCTGGAAATTGAGAGCCAGGTTTCTCTTCAAGATGAAAAAGGAGCTGAAATTATGCCTGTCTTCCACATATAACCAATATCTATATTTAAAAGCAAATAAAAGACTAACTACTATAGAACATGGAAATAAACATTTTCCACATTTACATTTTTAACCCTAATTTTTCCACTAAGTATATTCAGATAGGCAGGTTAAATATAAATTAAGTACTTTTTCAACATCAGTTTCTAAAACAGAAACTTTCAAAGGATTCCTAATGCACTTTAGTAGTACAGAAGTGTCTTTTGTTATTATATAAGGGAAACATAGGGTAATCTGAGACTGTGTCATTTTTAAAAAGCTGTTAAGAAATGATCACCTAATATTTTATGGAGAGATACCAGAGGTATTTAGTGAAATCTCACTAAAAAGAGACTCTCTATTTCTATATCTTTAATGCTTAATTTCTAAGTGGAAATATTGTTTTTAATCTAAATCTTGAGCATTTTAGATAAGTTGAGAAATTGTGTGGTGAGTGGTTTTTGTTTTTTATTTCTGATGAATCAGTAATTTTGACCTTCGTTCCATATGCCTCTTTAATTTATGGTGAATAAGTAATACTGATTTTTCAAAAATTAATACACAATCTCAAGCCCCCAAGTTTTTAAATTATGATATTTCCAATGGCAAATGAAATAACATGCTGTCCATGCAGTTAGTGATTTGAGGCAATTTGAACATCATGATAAGAGAGGGAGGGAATTACAAGCAGTGTTATAATTAAAGGTCTGTTGATTCTTCAGTTTAAATGCCATTGTTGAAAGATTTTTCACTCAGATGTCAAAGTCTGTGGCCAGCCAAAACTTGGCATGCTAGAACTCAGCCCAGGGAAACATTGTGTTCTACAGATTTAAAAACCAAAATCTGTTAAGAACAGAAATGTTGGGCTTGGGCTGATTTCTCATGAATCAGAACCAGAACATAGCCAAATACCACCTCCTCTTTATGAAAGGAAGTAGTGCAGGTGGATGTTAATGGGAAATGTTTGTTCAGATGGGAAATGAAGGGAAATTATCATTAGATATCATCATACAGTGCCCTGGGTTAGAGTTTTATATCATTAAAGCATGTTTCTTTGGGAAATTAAAAACATTTTAGAAGCCTCTTCTATTAAATTCTTCATGGGTGTTAAGTAGGGAGCAGTATTTACCCATCTTTCAAGATTTGCACATTGAGGTTCAGTTTCTCCACGTTACATTCCTTGCGACTAGGAAAACTTGAAGTAAAACTTTATTTGCTTAACTCTCTACCTAGAAGTATATTTCCAAACACCGTCTTGCCCTTTCTTTAATTAGAAAGTTACAAATCAGTGGCCTATGAGCTGCATCTAGCTAGCAGATAGAATTTTTTTAAGTGTATGTTTGGTCCATAGAATATTTAAAATAATTTGAGCCAACCTTTAAGGTTAAAGAGATTTCACACCAAAAAAAACTAGATTTTTTTTTTTTTTTTTTTTTTTTTTGCTTCTCTTGAAAAATTGGAGATCTGACAACATTAGATCTGCATCCACACGTGGCACCAATATCTGGAACTGAGTAGCAGCTGCTCGCTTCAGACAAACCATGTTCTCTCCAGTTTGACAAAGTCCCTATCACCCCATATTTTATGCCACACCTACTTCACTCATTTGCTCTTCCACCCTGGCTCCTTGAGGCATTTGACTTTTCTTTCATTGCTTCTGGTCGTTGTATTAAGTGTCCTCACTTGTGGTATTACCTGTTAAAGTTTCCAAAATTTTCTTTTCATTAAATAATAGCATTGCAAAGACTATGCCCAATGATACTGGACAAAGAATTGTTGAAAAGAATAAAAGTCAGAATACAACCAAAATGTCCAAAAATAGGTGATTGTTTAAATTGTATTTTATGCTGATATATCCTTAGAATAGAAGACCATATAGGATTAAAAATGTTTATCTTGAAAGACTGAATGCAGATTACTGAACAATGTATACATCAAGATTCCTATGTTGTAGGAGAAGAATATTCATACATGTAGAAAAGGAGCTAAAGTTATGTGTCACAGCAGTATCAGAAAAATATATACATATATAAAAAATATAAACAAATAAGTGAGTAAGTAAGTCCCAAGGGCAGCTTTTGTGGGTCCCCTTCTACAGGGCTTTGTTAGTCCATTTTGACCTAATGGTTCAAACATATGCTAAAGCTATTTTTTAATTCTCTATCAAAAGCTGATTTTCCTTCTTACCTTTATTCTTTAGAGAATACAATGAAGAATAAAATTTCTGTAGTTGTTTTAAATACTTGAGAAGAGTATTCTTACTTGCCCACATGCTACACTGCCACTTTGGCAAAGCAAGAGAACCAGTTTCTGTGTTGGCTTTGAGTTAGTTTGTTCTTCTAAAGCACCTTTTGATGACATAAAAAAATATTCAAAACTTTAAAAAAATATCTCGGAACAGAAAAAATACACATAAACATTGCACTTAATGACATGACCACAAAAACCTTAGAGGCTAGGACTGAAACTGATCACCACAAAGGCATCAGCTTTTTGCCAACCATAGGAAGGAGTGCTCCCAGGTAAAAGCCATCCAAGCATTTATGGAAATTTTTCTGATCCCAGCATTTAGCACAATACCTTGCAGTTAGGAAATGCTCAAAAATTCTTCCTAAATAAAATACAAATAAATTCACATTCCCACCAAGGAATAATTAACCTGCGTATAAAAATTCAGTTATCTTTTGAATTAAAATCGAACCATAAAGTTTGGAGCTTGCTAACTACTCTAAAAACTTCCAGATATAGTTTGCTTCAGAGTTAATAATGCCAACATTTTTCCTAGAAAAAAAATAATGTTTGTTTATGTGTGTGATTGTATGCATGCTTGAGTTTAGGGAAAGGGTAGAAAGCAGTAAGAGGTGGTCCTTTCAAAGATGAGTACAGTGATGAAGACTCTAGCTCTTAAATATACCTCTCCCTCGGGGAACATCACACTCCGGGGACTGTTGTGGGGTGGGGGGAGGGGGGAGGGATAGCATTAGGACATACACCTAATGCTAAATGACGAGTTAATGGGTGCAGCACACCAACATGGCACATGGATACGTATGTAACAAACCTGCACATTGTGCACATGTACCCTAAAACTTAAAGTACAATAATAAAAATATATATATATACCTCTTCCTCACAGCAATCCTAGGTATCCTGTTTATGATTTGATTGTTTTGACTATCTATCTCTAATTCTTGAAGCATTTGAAGCATTCTTCACCTTTACGCTCCACAGCGTCTGTTTTTATGGTTCTCCTGTTCATCCGAATGATCTTTCATCCATCCTCCCTTTATCTGCCCACAAAATGTAAGTTTGTCTTTCTTTCTCCCCTCACTGCATTCTTGAAATCCACATAGCTGCAACTAGATATTTGGATCACTTCCCTAGAGATCTAAGTATCTAGTCCTGGGCTGTAGACTCTGGTACTCCAGATGTGAGTTTCCTGCATATATATATATATGCTTAAGACATAATGCACACACACAAATGTACATATATGTATTTGTTAATTATTGTCGCAAAGGAAATCCTGGATAGTCAGAGACCTTAAATGTCTGAAGATTGAGGATGTATAAGAGAAGAGATGAGACTTTGTCACACAGACCTGAGGTAAAGCTCAGCTCTGCCACAGGGAATACCTGTCTTTTATATTTGTTTTAAAGATTAAATGGCCTTGTCATGAGCATAATCATCCTAACATTGGACATTGGACCTTCTTCTTTTGGTGATTCCTATCCCTTTCTTTTCTTTCTTTCTTTTTTCTTTTTTTTTAAGACAGAATCTCACTCTGTCACTCAAGCTTGGAGTGCAATGGTGCGATCTTGGCTCACTGCAACCTCCGGCTCCTGGGTTCAAGCGATTCTCCTGCCTCAGACTCCTGAGTGGCTGGGATTACAGGCGTGTGCCACCATGCCTGGCTAATTTTTGTATTTTTAGTAGAAACGGGGTTTCATCATGTTGGCCAGGCTGGTCTCGAATTCCTGACCTCAAGTGATCCACCCGCCTTGGCCTCCCAAAATGCTGGGATTACAGGTATGAGCCACCGCACCTGGCCCCTATCCTGTTCCTGAACTACACATTTGTTTTCTTGACAAATTAGATTTCAGACTTTTGTTCTGGACCAAACTTAGAAGAAACAGGTGGTACTGTTTCAGAAAAATGGTGTCAGTACAAGCTAATGATTTCAAATTATTAATAATTTAATACAGTAGTGAAATGTTAAAATATGTACCAATTAATATGCACCAAGCCTAACAGAGAACAAACACTCACCAAACTGTAGCTAAATCCTTAATCTAGAACAAACTTACCAGTCAGACCAGGTTTTATAAACAATAAAATATCTCCTACCTATGGAAATAATTAATTATATTACGGATTTTACAACTGGCTTTTTTTTTTTTTTTAAGTACAAGAATTTAGGTTTTTACCTAAAAAGAAAACAGTCCTTTCCACTTAGTTCTATTTGAAGGGAGTGTGTGGGGGTTGGGGGAGAAGGAAAAACGAGGGGGAAAAAACAGTCTTGAGAACATCTACAAACTCCTGGATATTCAGAGCTGAAAGAAAAAGAACCTTGTAATGTACCTTCTCACATTTAGTCCTGTTATTGTAGTGCTGTGATGTGGCACTCAGTGCTCTAGGGGACCTAGAGCAAGTGTTACAAATGCAACCAAAAGTCTCATGAAAATGAGCCTCTTAACAGTGTGTGAGCTGGTCTGCAATGGCCTCAGGAAATCCCCCCAGCTATTCACGTCCTTTTTATCCACTACATTCTCTGACTCAAAGGGAAACCTCCCTTCACTTCCTTGACCAGAATTGAGCAGACATTGATTTGGTTACCTAGAGCTTTATTTATTCATTTATTAGTCTTCATCATTTATATTCCACTAGAACAAAAGAATATATCTTTTCTTTGCATTAATCTAAGTTTAAAGATGTGCAAATGTGTTTGTGGGAGAGTGCATATTTATGTTTATGTAATTTTATGGGTAGCTTGCTTTAATTTAAAATATTTTCCATCAAAACCATAGTACATAGAGCCTCCCCATCACCATCATTGTGCAGAATGACTGTACTTGACACATAAGCTGAATTCCTAAAATTGTTTCACGTAAAGTGCGCCTTTTAAAAGAGAATCATGTTTTTCTATTCACTTCTATAATTAGGTTCAGTGTCACATAGGAAAAATAAGTGGCCCAATGCATATGTTTTTTTAAAAAAATTAAGAATCACAACTTTCACCTCAGTGGTAATGATGCATTCATCTATGGACACTTTATGTGCATAAATTGCCCCCCAAGAAAAGCCAATAAAAAGTGAATATAATTAAACAGCAGATAGTTTGAAAGCAAATGCTACTTGTAAACCACTGTACTGAAGGCAGCGGGAAATTTGGAGATGTGTAAATTAGGAATTGTCCTCAGGCAGCATATAGTCTAGTTAAGGATGCATAGCAGAAAAGATAGAACTGTATACACAAAGATTCAAATAGCAGTTCAATATATTCAGAGATATTCTTTGCACAATTATATTAATGACTTATGTTGAAATTATACCACATAGTTAATTTCCCTTCCATTTTAGAGGACTTACTGAGTACCACATACTATGACAACTATCTAAATAGCAACAATACATTATGAGCTCTTCACATGAATTCAACTTACGCGAAATTCAATTTTGTTTAAACAAAGTTTGGGCAATTCAAGCAATAATAATTTGTTTTGAGGTAGACTACATGTGCCTGTTCTTTTAAATGTTGATGCACAGTAGCTTTGTTACAGATTTCCTTCAGGAATGCCTGTTGAACTAGTGGACATTTCTAAGCAGGTTTTTTATATTAAGCAATCAAGAAATAGCCTTTGAAGATATTTTCACTCCCTCAATACCAGCTTTGGATGCTATATTTTCTTCAGTTTTATAGTACTGAATTTGTTCTTACTTAGGGAATATGTTCAAAGTTGAGTTGGCCAGAATGGAAACGTTGTAAATTCTGCAGCAGTGTCTATTTCATTTATAAACTAATCATGATCAAAATAGAGATCCTATAGGGACCTAAAGGAAATTAACATCCTTAGTTACCACCTTAGCTGTAACCTGACAAAGGGATTAATGTAAATTCAGGGGAAAACCTTGGAGGCATATATAACTTAGATGTCTAAAAATATTCAAGCTACCATACCCAATATATCTGTATATATCTTTACTCTCCTGCTAAAGAGTAAATAATAACAACATCAGTAACACCAACCAAATGAGATTCTTAGTTTACAAAGCATTTTGGATACATCATCCATTTTGATCTTCAGAACAATTTGTAAGATTGGTAAGGCACATATTGTTCATATTTTACAAATGAAAAATCTATGAAATGTAAAAGGACAGATGACTTGCTTAAGGACACAGAGCTCTTAAAAGGTGCAGCTGCATCTCCTGATGCACCAGTGTGACTGGCTCAGAGGAAACAGCAACCCAAACAGAATCTTTGCTACACAACTGTCCTGCAAGGCACAGAGGGGTTGCCAAAAGGTGATGTGCAGACATTAGTCTTCAGAGGAAGGACGAGTCCTCAGGCCAAAAGGCATACGTCACTATTATTTCACGAAAGAAGGAAAAGACATGGTTAGCTCCACATATATAGAGCTGTTGAGAAATACTGCAAACTTTCATTACTCAGACTGGATAAAATTCTGATGATTTTCCATGAAAATCATAGTTGTGTCTAATCTGGTTGCGTCTGAGTTCCTTTCAACCTACTAAGAGTTTGGACTTGAACCTCTAAAAAGATCTCAGTCCTGATCAGGACCACCCTTCCCAACTACCAATATGTATATATTTTCTATTGAAAAAATATGTGACCATAATCAATTGTTGAGCGAGCTCCCTGGAGCTTCTTACTTATTTGAGAATATGGTATGGAAATGAAAGAGATCATGGGCCACTTTACTAAAACTGAATGTCATTGGAAATTGATAAAGAATTGTGGTTCTGAATCCCACAAGCCATAGACTTTCACTGGCATACAGAATTCAGCTGTCACTAAATTCTGCTACCTGATAAATAGAAAGGTAGACTTTCAAATCAAGAAATTTAGCACTTGGTTCTAGAGACTAATAATGCCAGCAGATCCTCCATTCAGTATCACACCCTTTAAACATCTACAGACTTCCAGCCTTTATTTTGGCCTGGAGAATTGGACATCTGGAGCTTCTTGAACTTTTTTTCAGTATTACTACCTGGGAGCCCTAGTTAATATGAAATATCAAGGCAATATCACCAACAATGTGGTCCTAGGATACTTGCAATCCAAATTGATGTTTCTTCTATAACAATAACCCTGAGGTTGTAAAGTGTTTTCATATGCATGATCTTGTTAACTCCTACATTAACTTTTCACATAAAGCAATTTATTATTATTATTAATTATTATTATTTCCATCTTACAGATGAGGAGACAAATAGACTAAGAACATAAGCTAAAGTCACATAGCTGGCAAATGACAGAGTCACCGTGAGACCTAGATTAGCAGGTGATCTCACTCTGAGTCCAACGTGTTTTTTCATTAGCCTTGATGAGCCTCACAGATTTGTCCTGTGACAATTGTTCTCGGCTAGGCTTTAGAATTACCTAAAGGGCTTGTTTTATATACACACACTCAGACATCCACCTCTGAGCATCTGATTCAGTAGGTCTAGAATAAGACACAAGAAGTTACGTTTCTAACAAGTTTCTAGGCAATGCTGATGCTGCTGGCCCAAGGACTACTCTTTTAGGAGCACTGTCCTATAGCATGTATGCAGTAACTGAATGGCAGTGACACACTAAGGCAAGAGTCTTATTAGAATAAAGTTTGAATAGGGGCTGGGAGCAGTGGCTCACACCTGTAATCCAGCACTTTAGGAGGCCCAAGTGGGAGGATCATTTGAGGCCAGGAGTTTGAGACCAGCCTGAGCAACATAGCAAAACCTCATCACTACAAAAATTTAAAAATTAGCCTGGCATGGTGGCACACACCTGTGGTCACACCCAGCTACTCGGGATGCTGAGGCTGGAGGATCCCTTGAGTCCAGGTGGTTGAGGTTGCAGTGAGCTGTGATCACAACACCAGTGCACTCCAGCCTCAGTGACAGAGCAGGACCCTGTCTCAAAAAAAAAAGGCGGGGGGGGAGAGGAGATTGTTTTGTTTTGTTTTGTTTTTTTGCCTAAGCTGCCTCATGCTTCTTTTTTCTGACCTCTGTTAAGAAAGCTTAGAAAAAAATGTGGGTTGGGGGTCTAGCAAGAGAGCACTCACTTCTGAATGAGTTCAGGTCTCTGGCACTCAAGAAATGGACACTGAAACCCTTCTCTTTGCTTCTAACTAGAACTACTGTTGCACATTAACTTGGAGATACAATTGCCAAACCACCAGTGAAGAGTTACTATAAGACAGGACGTGGGCAAATGTGATTAGATGGATCTGCAGCCAACTGATCAATTAACCAACAATCATTAGATTGATTGCTTTATGTCAACTTAGAAGGAAGCTCTTAGTGTCAGGAGAAAAGACCCTCCTTGACTTATCCTAGTCAGTATTTTTCTGAAGACTGGTATGGGTTCTTGTATCACAAGCTCAGTTTGAACCAGTAAGGTGATATATCTGCTAAAATAATTTTTTAAAGAGCTAAGAAATATTTCAACTGTGTTGAAAGATTATGTCCAGATCAAGGTAGCTGATGGTCCCTGTGTTAATTTCCTATGGCTGTTATAACAAACTACCACAAGCTTGGTGGTTTAAAACAATGCAAATGTATTCTCTTACAGTTCTGAAACTAGAAGTCTCAAATCAGTTTCACTGTACTAAAGTAAAGGTGTTGGGAGGGCTGGTTCCTTTTAGCGGCTATAAAGGAGAATCCATTTATTTGCCTTTTCTATCTTTTGGAGGACCCTGCACTCCTTGGTGCATGACCCCTTCTTCAAATAACTCCAACCTCTTGTTTCTGTCATCACATCTCCTGCTACTAACTCTGATCCTCCTGCCTCTCTCTTATAAGAACCTTTGTGATTACAGTTAGAGTCCACCTAGAAAATCCAGGATAATCTCCTCATTTTAATAGCCTTAATTTAATCATATTTGCAAGACCCCTTTGCCACGTAAGGTAACATTCAAAGGTTCTGGGGATTAGGACATGGATATCTTTTGGGGGGGCCATTCTTCAGCCTACTATAGTTCCTTTGTGGTGTGTTTATCAGACTACATTAGGAATATTGTACCCCTTTATCAGCACCAGAATTTAAGAGTTCCTTCACTAAAATATGTCCAAAAAAGAGGGGATCTGGAGTCAAGAGTATAAAAGCCATCTTTCAAAGTATGAGTGAGAAGAGTGTGGAACCAGGGACAGACAGACTGGGTTCCAGCACTAGTTCACTTCGACCAAGTTTTTTTACCTTAAGCTTGTCAGATAAAATATCTCTGCCACTCAGCTCTTCTATGTAAACTGAGAGAACCAGAGAATTTCCTAAATACCTTCTGCTTCTATAAAATCTGTCAGGCTATTCCTAAATGGCATTTAAAAACCAAGTGCTTACTATCTCTAATATTCAGGATAAATCTTGTCCACTTTTCTTTTGAATTCAAAATTCACTTAAATTTTGAATTTAGAACGTGTTTTCTAAGTACTTCTTGCTATAAAAATAGTGGCAATACTATGAAAATAACCAAAACAAGTGCTTTTCACTAGCTAATTCTTAAATACCATACCCTCAAATATTATTTTCTGAACATCAGATCACTAATCTTACGATAAAGTATGTCCCTTTTACATGTTGAAAACTTGACACACGGAGAGAAAAATTTGTATTTACTCATGAAGAACGAAGAGAATTAAAATTTGTTGCTTCCAGCTTTTCTGGGAGACCATCTACCACCATGGCAGGTGTGATGCTGGACAATACATTAAATATACAAGGTAGAATGGAAAGACCTTGTCCTGGAAGAGCTCAGTCTTAAGGAATGAGTAACTAGCCAGAGGGTAGTCACTGAGAGACTGCTATCATTATTACAGGGGTCAAACAGGTGGGAAAGGGCTGTTTTATATATTTATTGTGGCTTGTTCTCAGATAAGAGCATGGGACTTGACCACTGATTCTCAAAAGGAAATATGGACTAGTTTGATACAAATCTGTCTATAGCATGAGGGTTATCTTATGAACACCAACTTTAAATGATATTTTACAGAGCACTACAAAAAATAATTTGGAGGAAGTTTATAAGAAAGAAGGCTTCAAGAGCTGAACCAGAAAAAAGGTGCTTGAAAGTAAATCAAATTATGAGATACATTGAATTATGGCATTTATATTGCATATTATGTGTCCAAAAAAGAGGGGATAATAATATTATCCCCATAATAATAATAATATTATGCATAATAAATATTGCATATTATGTGCAGAATATGCATGGAATTTTGAACTAAAAGCTGAAGAAGCAAAGATCTATAAACCTTCATGCATAGTAAATAAATTAACCCTTTATTCTCTTATTTTCCATACTCCCTATATTTGATGACTTATTCATACAAATGTACACTAAAAAGGCCTAATAAACTATGCTCTACCATGGGTGCATTTACCTATTTGTGTACATGTTTTAAGCGTATTTTTCTGGGAATGTTTCTTTAGTATCATGTAGACACAGTATTTCAAAGGCCAAGAATTCTTTGGAAAAAGGAGAAGGAGTTGTGTCTGTTTATGACTGTCAAACTTTCCTAAGCTTATTAAATTAGGATATGTCGTCCTTTTCCTCTATAATTTGAAGATTATTCTAGTGATATGTTTGGAGATAAAAAAAAAATCTGCCAAATAAGTCAGAGCTAATAAATGGGTTAATAACTCATTGAAAACCCATACGTTCAGTATGCTCTACCACTCAGGACTTAGTCTCATTTTCTACTCCAAAATATCGGAGTTTTCATTGGTATTTTTTTGTACTGGAAACTACACAGTGTAAGAAAATCAGCTTATCATGAGCAGGTCATCAGCTCTGGAAATATCTGCCCATGAGAAAAAAAAATGTGATTGGAATTCTGTCACCAAGGAAATGTTTTAAAAATCTGTTTATTTCATTGCCAAACAAAAAGCTTCAACTAGTTATCTTTATTTTACAATGACTTTAATTCTTTTGCCCATTCATTTATTACATAGCTACTACACACTGATCATTTAGAAAAAAAAAGCACCCTAAATGATTATGCAAACCTTAAATATAACTATATGTTTGTGTGTATTCATATGCTTTTTTAAAGAGCACATTTGTGACAGGAAGTGAAGAATGGCATAGTCGGGGGAAAATTAAAGAGACACGATGTAATTATCCGAACTGGAATTAAGCCAATTAATAACCCTTGTGCTAACACTACCCTCAAAGTGCTGAAAATGCCGTCAGATATTTAAATGCCCTGGGTGGTCATGGTCAGCAATCTTCCCTTCATCCATTTTCAGCACCATGCAGGGACATGGCTCACCCTGGTTTCTGACAAAGGACTACACCTGAAGTGAGCTACAGAAGAAGGACAGATTCTATAATTTGAAAACAAGATTCTCTCAAGTGGTTGTGCACAGATTATTACTGATCTCCAATGAAATAAAAATTCTAGTGTTTTTTTATTTGCTCATTGAGTCAACACACATTGACTGAATACCTACTGTGTGCCAGTTTAGTACCATGGCTGAGAATGCAGGCTTTAAAGTCAGATTGGCTGGATTTAATTCCCAGCTCCTCACTTACTAGGCGTGTGATCTTGAGCAAGTTATACAATCTTTCTATACCTCAGTTTTCTTTTCTATGAAATGCGGATATTGGTAGTACCTCATTCATAGGACTCTTGTGATGCTAAAGTATGATTTTAAAATGTAAAGCGCTTAGCAGACTGCTTAGGGCAAACCAATTAGTAATATGTTGGCCATCATTATTATTATGAGCCAGGAAATATAGTAAAATCTGGGAACAGAGAAATAATACAACCCCAGATGACCTAACATCCTTGAAGTTTAGATTTTAGGAATTTAGTTCTAAACTTTATCATCTCTACTGCCAATCCTTTCTAGTAGAGATCTGTATGTTAGATCCTTGCTTTGCTATATGCTTTCATGTCTTGAACCTACATGCTTTGAATATAACACACTCAGCACATCCATAATATATACTTTTGTTTACACACCTTCCTCCATAATAACTACCATGTAATGACTAGCTGTGTACTTTATATATGTTTGCTCATGTCATCCTTAAGACAACCCTATGGGACCAATATCATCACCTTTTACAGAAAGGAAAACTGAGGCTTTCAGAGTAGCTGTGACTTTTGCAGCGTTATATATAAATATGTGTGTGCTCCAAAGCCCTTGTTCTTTTTGCTCAGTTCACCAACAGACATTTACTAAGCACTCCACTGCTTTCTTCTGGGCTCTTGCCTATCAGGTATTTTGGGGCTTGCCAAAGGATCTGCCATTATCAAAATCACTGATTCCTTCCCCCTTTCCAAATCAATCAGCTGTAGGCTGTGTGTTTTAGGCATGGCATAGCAGCCATTGTTAAAGAGGTTGGTGTGCAAATAAACTAAATTACTCTGGCTATGACTTCTCTCAGATTACTTGTCTTTGAGTGGGCTCCCAGGTGCCTGACACTTCTTTCGGTTTTCTTCTTTCTCCCTAAGTAGCAACGTTGTTGCTGAAGCATGACTGAGAGATAGTTTTCGCTTTCATACACACCCTGAGTCTTGTTTTAGGGCAAGAAACTTAATCTCTCCAGTAACATCTGATGGCACTGTTCTCTTCATAAGCACCTCTTTCACCATTTAAAAACTAGACCTTCAATTACCCATTGTCAAAAGGGAATCCTTACTGAACACGATCATATGTGTCCCCAAAAAGATACCATCACTTTCGTGGGCGGAAAATATAGTTTCCCCTTTTTAGTAGTTCTTTTTCAATTGAAATATATTGGAAAAGTTGTACATACCTAATTCTCCAGGTGGAAAATCTCATCAGTGCTTTAAAACTACATAGTATGCTGAAAGACTCAATCTCTTTCACCCACAATGTGCCTATATTTTAGAAATGAGGTGTATGAGAAAAACCACATCTTCTCACATGGTGATATATAGCAGATGATGTTCATAGAGTGAATTGTAAATTCAGGGTGAGGTCTTTGTAGATCAATCCACTAGCCTTCATTAGCTTGAAAATGTAACACAAGTTACATCTTGCTGAGACGAGGCCTCTACAATATTATATTTTTCTGCTTTTCTCCAAGAATGAATTAAAGACTTAAATCTCTTATTCCTAGCATTCACAATGGTCTCTCTCTCTATATATATATATACATAAACACACATATATATAAAGTGGAAATATATTTATATATGTAATTATATTTCCATTTGGCTATTTAAACATTTTGAAAAATTGGAGGTTTGTGCACTAACTACATAGGTGGAGTAATCTTATTTGGGAGGCAAGGGTGATTTTCATACCTGTTGGGCCAGATCTTCAAAGAATACTCTAGGTTAGCTGGTGTGGTGGAAAGAGCACTGGCCTGGTGGGCTCCTGGAGTCCTAGTGTCTAGTGTCGACTCTGGGCCTCAGTTTCCTCTCTGCTAAATTGGGAGGGGGAGAGATTGATCTCTGGGGCTTTTTCTAGCTCTGTATTCTCTGGATCTGCAAATCGCCTTCAGTGTCTGCCATAGTCTGCCTTGCCAGCTCTGTTTGTCACAAAGATTAATCCATTTTAACTGTACCTTGGAGTGCACCCGGGGCGAGGAGGATGGATGGATTGTTTTGCACCTAATATTGCATCAGAACTTTTGCCTTTTTAGATAGAATCGTGCCGTGCCTAAAATCTGTCTGCCTATCTGCCCACTGACTTTGTCTGTGCTGATCTCTTGCCACGGTGCCTCTTCTTCCAGCATCCGTCTCCCTCCAAGATCTAGATTCGGCATCTGACTGTACCTGTCTTGTTCTCTGCAGCATCTGTCTGCTACACTCCTAGACCGTCGTTAATAAACTTTCACACATTACACGAAAACCCCTAATATGTTGGCACCTGCACATAAATATCTATGGTTCATAAAACTAGGGGAGAAAACTCCATTTTTTAAAGACCTCTATCTAGTGCCATTTGTATTTGCACTTTTTGTTTAGTTGTAAGTTTTAATAGTTCCCCCTTTGAGGATTTGTCAGTACGAGCAGTATTGCTTATCAGAACACACCAACAGTCTTTTTGTAATATTCGCTTTTCCCCTTTGGTTCAGCCGAGCCTGCTGACAGATCATTCAAATTCAATTGTTTTATGTCTAAGCCGAACAGCTAATTAAAGTAGGGATGATTAACCTGACTGGCAGTGCCGCTCTCCCTCTCGCGCTCTCTCTCCTTCTCCTTTTCTCTCTCTCTCCCTCCTGTTCCAATCAGTCTTTTTCTCACACACTCTCTCTCTCCGTCTCTCCTCTCTCTCTCTCTCCCTCTCTCTCCCTCTCTCTCTTCCCCCTCTCTCTTCCTCTCTCTCAGTCTCTCTCTCCCTCCCTTGGTTGGTGTCTCTCTCTCTCTCTCTCTCTCTCTCTCTGTCTCTTGCTCTACTGTTTTTTTTTTTCCTCTCTCTCTCTCCTAAACGTGGTCTGCTTGCTGATGGCAGAATGGCACTCGGAGATTTGTGCATTGTGTCTGGTTTCCTACGGGCAGGCTGACCCAGTGCCTCCAGGGACTTATCAATAGACCACTCAGAAGAGACACAGACAGGAGAGAGGAGGAGGGGTGGGGGGAGAGAGAGAGAATCAATATCAAGAATAGAAGGAGCTCCGAAGCCATTTTTTTTTTAAAGAAGTATCGGGACTTGGGAGAGGGTGACAAAGAAGGTTTTTCAAAGAGGCAGTGGAGGAGGTTCTAATAAATTTGGAAGGAAACAGTTCCCTGTCTTGGGAAAAGGAGAACTCCTGACTGATTAGCATTCACACCAGGTATGAGATGTTCGCTACCCCTTATCACTGTGTCGCAACCGAGATGGAAAAGCCTTTTTTTTTTTTAGGAGACCGAGGGAGCATGTATTTTGCTGTGTTTGTTGTTGGGGGGTAAGAGGGGCGGCGTGAGAAGCTGTGGGCATTTGTGTATGAGAGCAGAAAGAATGGAAGCAGTACAACGGGGGGTGGGAAAGAGTATGGAGTATGTTACTGTCTTCCCTGTCTTTGTGCACCCCTGGGGGGTTACCCAAGTTCATTTCTAGCAGGTGGATTTAGACGGGAGTTACTTAACGCTTGACCGCCAGTTTTGAAAAAAAAGAAAGAAAAAAACGCTGCTTCCTATGTCTATTAAAGGAAGCTCCAATCTCTCTCTCTCTCTCTCTCTCTCTCTCTCTCTCTCCCCCTTCTCTTTTCCTCTCTCTTCCTCTCTCTCTTCCTCTCTCTCTGCCCCCCCATCCCTCTTCCCCTCTCTCCCTCTCCCTCTCTCTTCTTTTTTTCCTCTTCTAACCAGACAGCGGGAGGGTTTCTGGCTCCCAGCCAGCCCAAAAGCCTCTAAGTGTTTTGCACTTGTTTCAGGGAGTAGCTGCCCGGGGATTTTTCAGCATTTTCACTAGAGAACAAAGAGTTCTTTACAAAGGGAAGGGTGGGGGGGGGGGGGAGTGAGCTTAATGTCTGATATATGTTTTTCTATTTTTATTAGTTTTTCGCCTAAAAAGAAAGAGACAGGAACAGAACATTCACTCTATAAAGACACAAAGACATTCAAAAGAAATCCAGTTATCTTTTCTCCCCATCATCCCAATATATATATATATATATATATATATATATGTACATGAAAAAATTAAAAAGAAAAAGACTAATTAAGTTGCATATGTTGCTCTTTTCTCCTCTTTTATCTTTCCAAATCCAACTGTTCTTATGCTCACTTTATGCTATTTTTTTTCTACTCACAATAAAAGTTGTTCAGGATGCATCTTCTCTTATCATCTCTTTACCCTTTCTGGGTCGCCAAAATCTTGTGGAAGAAAGAACAAAAGTCCATCAAATAATCAATTTGGTGACTAGAACATCTTCTACTTTTGCCACTTGGGTAAAAAGTTAATTATGGAATTTGGGTTCCCAAAATACCAATGGGGTACATCAGTTCATTCGATCTCACAAGTTTTTGCATCCATCTGTTTAAAAGGTACCACTTGTGTCACTTGTCAGTTATTAAGAAAAGGTAGTAAGGGAGCAGATATTTGTATTTTATTTTTGTTTCTAATTATGTAAATGACAAAACCCCCAGAGAGATTTCTTGCCCCATCTATGATACACTAGTTCAAGCAAAATATAGTCTAGATGGAGATTTTGTCAACGATTCTGATTGCCACGTAGCTTTGTGTTCTCCATTTCAATTTTTGCCTATGCATGTATATTTTTACCATGAATTTGTATTGTAGCAAACATTTCAGAATGCTTATCATTTTCAAATTAATGCTCCAACAAAAGAAAAAAGAAATCAGATGTGAGCTGTATGTGTAAAATGTAGTAAACAATTTTATCTTTTATATATACTGTACATTTATATCTTTATGCTAATATCCTGGATTTGTAAACCCAAGATAATGTTTTCTTTCTGAAAGTTCTCCTCTTAATGCATTTATATGTTGATTGTCACTTAGAAATCTTTTTAAGGTACATTATAGACACAAAACTAAACAAGGGGAGCAATTCTCAAGCTCTACAAAAATCCTTAAATATATATTATGTGCGGTTCCTAACTACAGATAACTGTTTTGCTAAGTAGAAAGCAGCTACAACAGTTGTTTCAAGAATCAGAAACTCTTTTTTTTTCTATTAACTGAAAATAATATCTATTCATATGCCTGGGGAGGGAAAATGTAGGGGAAAATATAGATATATACATTTTCCATAATTATAGAATGCATTTATGTAACTGCTTCTTAAGAGTGTAATACATATCAGGGCAGAGTGTGATGCTTCATCAAAAAACCCTCCTGGCTGGGAGGTGTGAGTGCCTTATGTTTGAAGTAACTTGATAACAAGGAGTCTTTTCGGGAAACCTTACCATGTGTGTGTTGCCTCAGTAATGATCCTCAGATAAAAAAACAAGTACTAGGTGGCCAGTGTTAGCACTTGAACTCACTGAAAGATATTAGAACTAGGGGAACTTTTGGCAAATCCAGAATTTTCCAGGGTAACGCACTTCTTACACTTACATGTTTTCTTTAGGAATATTCTTGAATTGCTTTCCGACTTTTCTGTATTTTTGTAGAATTTTTTAATGCTTTTAATAGTGCTTAAGGAGAAAAATACTTTTAAAAAGAATGTCATCCAAATAAGAGAAACTCAGTCTTTAAAAAGTTTTATATTGAAGGCAAGAGTTGTTTTGGTTTTGCTTTTTTCCTTTTTGCTTGTGTTTTATTTTTTCCCCCTGAATTCTTTTGTTGCTGTGGGCTGTTGTCCCTGCATTTTTAATTTTTCATTTGGTACCCTCTCCTTTTTTTTCTTTTTTCTTTTTCTTTTTGGTCTGTTTTTTATGTGACCAAGGGGGTCTTTGAAAGGGGCAGAGGGACTAGGATAACAGGCTGTTACTGAAAGCTGCACTAGCTCTTCTTGATCCCAACTCAGGCAGCTCCTATCAGCTAGTTGTGCCGCCAAGAGTACAGTGACAGGTGATAGCTGTCATTCTGGGATCCTTCGTGGATCTGACCTGAGAGTAACACATTCACAGTCGAGGAGAAAAGGGAAAAAAAATAGAGGAGGAGGAAAGAAAAGCTCTTTGAGCTGGAATACACTGGCCCTTTCTTCCTGTAGGCAATCCGCTCCAGTTCTTGGCGACGTGTCCTGCACTATCAGATATCATATGACTTTTTATTTAGATTCCTTTTCGGAGAATGGCCTGTTAGGACTCTGTTTGTTTTCTTTTATTTAATTTCCTTCTCCCCTCACCCACTAGTTTTGCGTATCTGTGTGTGTCAGAGCGTGTGTGCGCGCATGCATATGTGTGTGCAATTTTTATCTTTGTTTTTGTTCTGTTGATCTGATGCTTTATTTAAAGACAAAGCTTTAATTATTTCAGTATACTGGTTTAATTATTTGCCAAAAAGAAACCTCATTCTAGGCTTTTTGTGGGGTCCATTTTTAAACACATCCATTAACACATGAGGCTGGAGATCCTACATGCTTGTTGGTCTGCCCTTGGCCCACTCCCTCACCTTAATTTCACCCTCCCCTTCATCAGCATGCACAGCAGTATAAGTTAGGAAACACCTGTGCTGAGTTGAGAGAGAAATAAAAGTAGAAGCAACTTCTTCAAATTTGCACTCCTAGTTTCACTTTAATAAACTTTTTTTTAATCGTTGATTTTTTTTTTTTTTTTTTTTTTTGGCACCCTCTGTTAAGCTTGAAAGCATCAGAGATAGTGAACGATGTGTCTGTGGAGCTTTTGTGAGGCCAGCTGAGCACCCTTGGAAAGTAGAGCAGGAGCTGAAATTCATTCAGAGACTTAAGAATTAAGTAAGAGATTTAAATAAGATCTGTGAGATCTGCGAGCTGTTCAGGGTTTGGTGATAGATGGTAAAATTGAATGCTTAGGGATATTCAAGGAGGAGAAAGAAATTTTCAACCAGGAACGAAACAGGCATTTCTACTGCAATTTATACTTTAAAAACCTTCTTTTATCAAATTTTTATTTTATATATCTCAAACTTTAATCACTTGGTATGATTGCCTTCTTTTCCATGCTTGCTATGAAAAACAGATGAATTGTGCTGATATTATTACTGGCTTTCTCCTAAATTTTTGTTGTATTTCTTTTTCAGCTTTAAAGAGTTCTGATTTTAGTTAGCAAAAGAAAAATAAAACTTCTCTAGGTATGCATATGGTTGTATACACATTATTCTTATCTATATATAATATATCCTGTTTGTATCAGGATATAATTTTTGTATAGTTACATGCAAGACTGCCTTGAAAGTTCAGATGAGCATTACATTCTTTAAACCCATAGTTTTTAGTTTCTTGTTAGTTTCTCTAAAATTATTTTTTACAGACCTTAAATTTGTAATGCCCTATCATAGCCAGAGGTGAATTTTGTTGAAACTTGGAGAAAAATTTATTCCACCCCTTTAAGCGTACCCAAAAGGGAAGAGAGAACTATTTTTCGTTCAACAAAAAATTTTAAAAGCCTTTTTTCCTTCAGCGGAAAACTCCAAAACAGCTTTGTCTCAGAACGTTAAACTTGGCATGGATAAAAAAATGTGAGTTTTGCTTTGTTTGAGGAAATTTGTTTTTGAAACAACAATGTTATAAATATTTTTAAATTGCCTGCTGAGCATGCGCTGTATGTGACTTTATTCATAGTTTTAAACACACACCAAAGTGCAGTCTTCTGAATGGCCACAGGTAAGGCTGTTGATTTGTATGATCTTTCGCAGAGCACCTTCTGTGAGTCTACTCAGTTTTCCAGAAGGGAAAAAGGCGAGAGCTGAGTTTAGACCTGGATACCTTTCTAAATTTCATAGAGCAAAAGTAAATTGCCCCATTAAGGCTTGCACATTACACTTAGGGTAAGTACTATTCAACTTTCCTTTTTTATAGGAGTTGCCTGCCTTAACTTTTCAGCTTAATACTAGCAGCGTAAATTAAGAAAAAAAATTAATCAGATATTTCACTGAAATAGAAAATTTGCAGATTTTAAAGGGTATCTATTGTGCATAAATTTGGGGATACGAGAATTTGCCAGTGAAATGATAGCAGCTCTGTGCTTACAGAGCAAAGATGTGCTAGTCTGAACATGCCTGATCTCATCTGGAATCGAAAGCTAAATCTAGGTGGGCCTGTAATAATACCAGAAAAGGAACACATGTATCTTTTGTGCAACCTTTTTTTTTTTTTGAAACTAGGCTTCCAAAGGGAATGACAAAGAAGCAGGTTCTCCTCTTGCTTAATAAGTAGTCATAGTTTGCCTCTGGAGATATGTATTTCCAGTTGTTTTAGTTGTTTTGTTTTGTTTTGTTGTTGTCATCGCTATCGAAGAATATTCTTTCCTGTCACTGATTATTAACACTTTCCATTTTTCAGAATGCTTTACCTCTGTTTGATGTTTCCTCCCTTGGTTACCTTTCTCAAGTCTGCGATGACCCTCTCAGGCTCTGCCATTCTTATCGATTCTTACCAGAATATACTTACTCATTAGCTGTTTTGTTATAGTTATGGTGGAGATAATCTTGTTTTTCAGGCCTTTATAACTACCCAAACAAATTACCTTTTGAGGTGAAATTTCTCATAGTTATCCTTGACACAGAACTGAACTTGTCTTGTAAAGGCTTGAAGAAAATCCAATTAGCCGTTTTTTGAGAACTGAATATTCTAATAAATGCAAATGAATTATTTTACAAAATACTTATTGATGTGCAATGCTTTTCTAATCTGTTTTTCTTTTCGTGCTTTAAAACAGAACCTGAAAATTAAATGTGTTAAAAACAAAGAAAGAAAAAGAAAACCTGCCAGGTTAATGCTGATATTTTAAATACCCAATTTAAAATAATTCTCAAAGTTTGAATTTCTTTGCAACATATCACCTTTCAGTGTCAGTCAGTAATACCTGTGCAGGTATATATATACATTCACACCCACAGGGAAACATGAGTCCACTTTACACTTACATTAATTCTATTTTAACCTACAAGAGAAAAGGTTAGCATTACTGTAAAACTTTTGTTAATTCATTATATTTTATTTTTCAGTAATAAAAAATTCACTGAACTATTGCTTTCATCCAATTATATATATACTTAGCACCTATTTATATTCAAATATTTTATCTTAATTTATAAAGTATTTTTATAAGTCTTATACGCTACTGAATTTTATGCAGCTCTGTGAACGTTTAAGTTTTTTCTGATACAATTTGCTTTGTTCCGAATCTGTTACTGTGTTAGAAGTTTTTTTCTTTCCCAATCTAGAAAGAGTATGGCCATCTTTTCCTATATGTGATACCTATACGTCTTCAGTATTCTGAAGAAGAGCTTTTTTAACCTGCAATCTCTTGGAAAGCTTTCAAACAAGTGGGAGAAGTAATCTTTACTTTGGTTCTCCTTGATCCATCTGTTTGCCCTCACTGTACCACCCGTCACCACCCGTCACCACCAGCAACCCTGAAAAAAACAACAATAATCAATATGATATGATAATTTTTCTGATCGCAGAACCAGGAAATACCAAAGAAAATTGTGGCATATGTAGGAAAATGCCAAGAGCTTCTCCAGTAAGATCAGCTGTTTTTATACTTTTTTTTTCCTCTTGAATTTTGTTTGTGACTTTTTTGGCTTGCTGAAGCACATCCCCATAATCTTACGAAGCCACAGCAAATTCCCAGTGCCACAACAATACTGTGCAGCCGGGGAGAGGCCAGAAGAGCTGATCCTGGGTGGCTGCAGGCTTCCCCAGCAATGGTGCAAGGCAGGAGGAGTAAGTAGGCTACTCTTCTTTTCGCTTCTTACCTAGGCTGCCCAATCTGCCAGCTAGAGATTTTCTTTCTGTAGCTTTCTCTTCAACTGTCTGAGGCATTTCCTTCAACAACCAATGACTTTCTACTTCCAAAGGATGGTTCATATAGCAAAACATCCATTTTTATTTTATATTCCAACATGGAAAGCTTTGAAAATTGAAGGGGCAAAGGAAAGGGGCTCAGGGTATCTGAGAAATATCCCAAATGGCGTTAGGCTCAAAGCTGTTTTTCATGGTTGCTCAGGTCTATAACTTTTCTATTCTCTCCAGAGCCTCTAAGTGGTAGAAAGTAGTGAATGGGATAACTATAGGGTACACACTATGATCTAACTGATTCAGTAGATGGAGCTCTTCTCCTTAAGTCTGTATTTAAATTAACGTCCCACTCTAGTTTGTGGGGCTCTCTCTTTTAAGGTGTGTCATACTACACACATAAAATTGAGGCCTTCATAGCTAGAGAAGAGATTTCCTGGCGCTTTTCAAGAGACATGAAGCATTTGTTCTGAAATGCAAACAGTGCAGGGGAGCACTAGGGTAGGGTGGGAAGGGAAATGGAGTTTACCTATCTAAATTTCTCTCTGTGTTTGTTGATATTCTTAAGTGTGAAATTTAAATCCTAGCAGTTATTGTGGAATACACTTATTCATTAGCTAATTTGTAAATGTGGAAAAATATATTGCACATGCAGGATTTTGGTGATATTCATTGCAAATCTTCCAAGCTATCTGAACTGTGCAGATCTCCTTTGATTTGATTCTGCAAAAGCATCTTAATACTGTAATGCAGTTGTTTCATCTAATTAGTCTAGAGAACCTGAATAAAATGTTACAAGTTCTGAATTGTGACAGCGCAGTGGAGGGCAAAGTAGGTGTGTTAGTAAGGTGCCTTTGTGGAAGCCAAAAGATTTTCAGCAATAACTGAAAATAGATTTCCAGTATCTGTTTTAATGGGGGAAGAGCTACTTGTTTATTTCTTTTTAAATTAATTGAAATGAATAATTGCCGCAAAATTTTTGTCAGTGTTACATTGTTTTCAGTACCAATAGAATAAGTTTGATCATGTCTCTTCCTGGTACCAAGTGGAGAAATATATGTACACTGTATGTAATAAATTATCTTCCTTAGTGGAATCTCTTCTCACAGATTGGAGATATTACTGAATATCTCTTGTTAAATCTTGATAAGATCATTTGGCCAAAGTAGAACTGGTCTTGGCTTTAGTACCAAAAGAAATAGCATTTTTAAAAGACTTGGATTTCCTTTGCATACCACGTGTCTGAGTTTGATACAGTCCAGGAAAATAGAGAGGATGAGACGAAATTATTCCTAAGCAGCCGCCGTAGGCCAAACACTGAAACAGTGCCAACCTGGACCAATCAGGCCGGCTTCTCAAAAGATACATGCTTTTGTCAAACACTTACATGAAGAAAGAGAGAGAGGAAGTTCATGAAACTGTATTTGTATGAATATTCTTCACTGATTTCAATAAAGTCCAGGGTAAAAATTCGATGATTTTTATTCTTTTGTAAAGCGGAAAATCTGAGTTTTTCTGGGCAGCTAAGGTTCTCTAAATGTTGTACTGTGACATCTTTTAAACAAAACTATCCTTTCGAATTTAAGCAGTGAAAAACTTCTCACAAAGAGCAAAGAGTAAAATTGATGGAAACTCAGAATCAATTCCAAACCCATTTCTGGCATGATGAGAATAACATTTGTGCTGTGTTTAAAGTAGTTTAAAACAAGAAAATGATAAAATGATCAATATACTTAAAGCCAAAAATAACCAGGAGAGAACAATCTGTAATCCATTCTCAGTCTGAAACCCCATACTACTTATTGAACATGAAAATAAACAACCATATCTTTTATAAGGTGGCACTGCAAACCTTATAACATATAAACAGTAATGATGAGATGCCAGGCTTTCAACCCTCTATTTAAGCTTGTGTTTAGATTAGTCAGACAAAAATTCCTGGACTTAAACTATTATACATTTATTTGTTTCTACATACCATGACCATAAAAAGAACAAACGTTAAGGAATATATAGATTGTCACAGTAAACTACATTGCCACCTTACAGTTTATGTACTCTGTTTATTTTAAAAAGAAAAAAGGTTTTAACTACAGCAAAAGAATATTTTAGGTTAGAAAGTCAGTTAATTGCTCAATGTGGAACAGATTTAATATTTCTTTAAAAATACCTTGACTCCTGACTAATTTATTAAATTCAACACATACATAAATATAAACCATACATATTTTATACTTATTGCTTTAATGGATTGCTTTAAAAGACTAACTTGACACTAATAAATTTTGAACCTGTGGATTCAAGGTCAGTGAAATGCTGCTGTCCAAGTTTACAAAAATCTCTCTAGACTTAAGATTTTGCTCTAATAAATAATTTTCTTACCAGTTTTTCAGAGGCACTTGACTGGGTATATATTTATTGATCAGATAAAATAAAATTGTCCATCTAGATTTTTTAAATTCCAGCTGAAGAACTTAAAATAACAACAAATTGCATAGGCACACAATTTCATTGAACTGAGGTGCTGTAGGAATGATGATAATTCTAATGAGCACTGTGACGAATGCAACTACAATGAAGCATGTTTGATTACATCAGTAAGAGTGAACTCAATGGGCAAGGTCAGAAGGGTGAGACATAGAAGTCATGACAGAGTGGGGGCTAATGATTAAAGTTATGGGAGCTATTTAAAGCCTATAGCTGGGTGCAAAATTAACAGATATGGAAAATAAGAGTCAATCAATTCTAAATATGGACAGTACTTTTTCCTATGGGATATAATTAACTGTAGAATTTACTATTGCAATGATTTATAACAACATCATAAGCTTTGGTTGTCCAGTGTGATAGTAGATGTAAAGAGCTGTTATGCACATCTGCTTAAAGATTTATATAAGTGTAATTGTTATAGCAACTTGTTATGCTATTGTTTGAGGTTGAAAAGCTCTGCTTTAAGCGTCAACAAAGCAAATGTCAGCATCAGAGAATCATAATCACTGTATCTTGGAGCTTGAAGGAGCTTTAGATATCTCAATATGGGTGAGTGGGTTAACCAACTCTTCAGAATGGAATATTGGAATATCTGGTCGAGGACCATGTAGAATTTGAAAATGGATATATGTTACAATGTTTTATATTTGGAAAACAAAATTTACAAGAAAAACTTAACAAAATAGAGGAAGTAAAGCTCTACAAAATTATCTGGACTAATGGTACTATATATTGCATTCTGTGAACCAGGAATTTTAAATAAGGAAGAGTAGAAGGATCTACATTACAACAAGGTTTTATTTTTATCAAAAAAAAAATTTGGTGAGGGGGTTGTCCAACAGATTAAGAAATGATATTCAGGCTTAAACTACTCGTTTTGCCAATAAGAAAACTTAAACACAGAGAAGAGATAAAATGTTTTCAAGATGAGCAAGGCAAAACTGGGACCAGAACTCAAGTTTTCTAACTCACGTTTTCTTGATGTACTCCTATGCCAAAAGGCTGACCACTAAAACTAATTTATAAAAATAAAAAGTAAGTGATATCACACTTTGAAGAAGTGGAAGAAACCAGACCCTCAGGGTTTCTACTTCTAAGCCACTAACCTCACCTCGGATGTGGCAGGGACAAATATGTGTGATGAGGATAAGGCATTCTGAGGAATGAAAGAAAATGCACCCAAATGCATTGTACTCCCTAGAGACTCTGGAGTTAACACTGCTGCCCAGACCTCCATAGCCTTGTATCTCGCTTTTTTTCTCCCTCTATCCCCACCAAAAAATAAATAACAAGAAAAGAAAACTTTTGAGAAATTGTAGTCAGAAGGTCTTTTGGAAAGAAGTATTTCTTTGTAGAAATATTCCTGTACAGATTGGTATATTTTACTATCGTATCAAAGTATGAGTTCTAATGAGACGTTGGTGATTCAACAGGTTTATGAACACTACAAACTGGAACAATCCTTGTTTCCTAAGTGCACACCACATTTTCCCATCCGTGTTCCTTTTCTCCTAGTATTCCCAAATAGAAACACATTCTGCCTCCTGTATTTCTACAACACTTTGTATCTTTTAATGACTCTTGTCATATTTCACTTTATATGCAAGCCATTTATGTATTTATTTGTAATGTAAAGAACAGGTCTGCATAATTTTAGGCAATGTACTTAATTTTACTGGGCCTCACTTCCCACATCTGTAAAGAGAAAAACGATATCTGCCTTCCTGGGATACTATAAGAATTCCATAAAATGTAGTATATAAAGTGCTTAGCAGAATGACTAGCACAAGGTTATCACTCATTGTTGTTATTGTTATTGCTACTATTACTTATTAATATTCCCCTGCCTCTGATTATTTCCCATTTATATACTTCTCGAGGTCATAGATTGACCTAATTAATTATCTCCTCATGCAATGAACACAATGATTTTTGCGTAACAGGAAGCTAATAAAAATATATTGAATCTTTTTATAAAAGTCTATATTGGACCTATTATTTCCCTACAAAGATCCTTAAATCCTGTCCTGGAAGTTTGAAATAGTGGTGGTCATGGCCAGTGCCTGACCCACGTACATTGTAAAATGCAATAGTGTTGCTTGCTGTGGACTGTGGGAGCCACATGATTTTTCAGGTTCCCCACAGACCCCCAACCGCTTAAGATTGCTCTTTGCAGCATTCCCAGAAGTGTCAGCTTATATTTCTGGTTCATGTGATTAATGAGCTTGTTACACCTCTGTCTGTAGCCTAAACTAGAAACTTTCACTTTGGAGAGCAGGTCAAGATATCGAATTTAATTTTGGTTGCATCTGTTATAAGCCAATTGTGTATTCATTACATTTATAGATTCGCTCTTCAGCCATATATTTTCATGGCTGTTGAGAGCACCTGAATCTATGTTGAATGTCCTTAGATTTTATTTTGGAGACCTGAAAATGAGACGGTGAGATCTTTTTGATAGCTAGCTGTCATCTTTGGCATTTTCTTCCCTTTAGTGTGTAATCTGGTCTAAATTTGAAGAAGGGGGCAAGTATAGCATTTTTATCTAGCTTGAATATGGCATGGTAATTCTGTATTAATGAGGTCAATGGTAAATGCAGTTCAGCCACACATTTCTGTTTTTCCTGACATACAAACACATTTTGTGGAAATAGAAAATGTCTAAAAAATGGAAATGATAAAATAACTTGAGACATGTAAGGGTAGAGATATAACATTAAACGTATGGGTTTAGCTGTTAGCAGAGCAACATACAAAGTGGACTCTGAGTATGTATGGATCTTGCCAGTCCTTCAAGGTTTCAGTGGATAGCAAGAAAACGAAAAAGAGGTAGATCACATGAACATGGCAGAGGAGAGACTGACAGCAGGGTGTGCTCAAGTCAGAAGGAATGTTGCATTTTAATCAGCCAGAAGTTCCATTTATTTGAGAATAAGCTGGTATTTGTGAGGGGAACAAGGTCACATTTAGTAGAACTGGTAATTCAATAAAGGATTTTGACTTTGCCAGGGTAATGGTGTTGGCATCAAGAGAAGAAAGTTTTGCAGATTTCTGTGTGTGCACTTGCTGTTACTGGTGTTCCTGGTGGGTGGCTGAATCATCCTGATGGCATTCAACAGGAACCAGCTGCTGAGAATATTAAAATGCAAGCATTTATTCCTCTAGAGAGACAGTAGCATCTGCAAAGTTTTCCTATCTTGATAGTACAGATAATCCCAGGGAGCATTCTCTAGTAGTTTTCACTCTCTATTCATGTATATGTTTTTCTTTTTCTCATTAGCATTAATATCTCAAGTTCTAAATGAAGAGAAGAGTGCCTGAGTCCTGAGTCCACAACAGGCTGTAGAGATGGATAGTTAACACTTGGCCAAGAACTTGGTATTGCCTCTTGGGCTTTACCTTGAATTGTTATCTAAAAGGGGGAAACTGACATTTCCCTCCCTTGGCCTGTCTTCAAAGCAGAGAGTCATCCATACTCCTAGTCTTCAGCGAGCTCCATCAGTGTAAATCCTGCCCCCAGCAGCCCCCACCAAACACGGGCTTTGCAGCTTTTCACTTTACTTATAAAATTTGTAAATTTGTTGCTTTCCTTGTGTGTTTGTATTTTATTTGTTTGGCTGGTTTATTTTGTTTTGTTGGTGGTGCTTTTTTGTTTTGGTTTTGGTTTGGATTTTTTGAGCTACCATCAACAGTTAGGGGAAAGGGAGTTACAAAAAGGAGGTTTGGACTCAGTAATCTTCCAGGTCTTTCCATCTCTAATATTTATGAATAATGTATTGAACTGATGGAAAAAATGTTGAATATGTTCATTATGAATTATATTCACCAGTGTGTTGCCTAGAATATAAAAGAGCAAAGCAGTTGCCGTGTAAGTAGTTCCTTACAATAAATGTAGTGGTACAACAGAGCTCTGTATCCCTTCCCATTCCACCGCACATCGTCCCCAAACACACACTTTACATGTCTGAGTGGCAACTGCAGATGAGGTACTTGATGGGATGACAGCCAGCCAAGGTTCTGACGGGTACAGGGACATTCGTAGTGCAGTGGGTCTTAAACAGAAGCAGCCTTGATGAAGGTTTTGATAGTGCAGTTTCCTTTAGGAGAAATCACCGAAGCCAGTTTCACATAGCAAACATTACTCAAGTGCTGTCATGCTGCAGGGGTTATAACTCCTATCAGGAGAAATGAAACTTATAATTTTGCCCCTGATTTTTAAAAAACAGCATGAATAACTAATTTGTCAGCAATGTTACATTCTAAGTGAGCCAGAGTGGCAGAAAATTCAGAACTATTTATTATATTTAGCTTCAAAATTCATTATATGCTTGTCTCTCTTGGTTTTTCTTCATAATTATGTTTTGTTTAGAATTTATCAAAATAAAATTGTATTTTCTAAGCATTTACCAGATGACATTGGGAAACAGTAACCAAAAGCATGACAAGAGGCAAGAAATCTTTTTAGTCACACAAATAATCGACAAAAGAGAAAATAAAGAGTTAAAATAATAGCAAAATAGTTTTTCCCTGGCCAAAAAACAGTGAGGCCCATTATTTATCAAATATGTCACCATAAGTGATATGCAAATATGTGCCAAAATAGAGAAAGACCATCTAAGGTCAGGGACTCAAGAGAGGACAGCCCTAATGTAGAGAATAGTTCCAAGTTAAAGCAGTTCAACAGGAAGGTGCACAGAAAGCTCTAGCTTTTGTCTGATATCCCAGGAGAACAGCAGAGTGTTGATGAGCAGGTTCTGCCTCAAAAAAGCTCTTCCTTCCCATGGTATCAGTTCAGAGCCTTTGGACTAGCTCTTGTGAGAGAAGGGTCCAAGACATCACTCGTACCAGTATCAACTTTATAGTGACATTAATTCAAATAAACTGTCCCAGCGTTATCTATCCTTTTACCTTTCAGAAATAAGCTTTTTTTCTCCCCTATGCTCTCTTTAGGAGCTGAAACCCATCAAAGCCCATGAAGAGCAAGTATAAATTTAGAGCAACCACATTTATCAATAGTTTATAATAATCTCAGAGGAGAAGCAGAGAGAAGAAGAAAGTAAGAGGGAATGAGAGAAATAGTGAAATTTTTTTCAGGAAAATTACATTACCCATTATTTAGATCAAGTCACTCAAAAACAATAAAGGATACCCAATTCCATAGTGGTATAATGTAAGAGCAGATGTGGGAGGATTTTTTTTTCCCCCAGCTCCACCCTTCCTTACAGGACAAATCGCTTAACCTATCTGTGTAATAGTGTATTTGTCAAATAAATAGAAAACCATCTATCCTCATCTACTTCACAGCAGTATTGCTAAGGCTGATTGTGTACACATATATTAATGTATATATTGTAGCTATCTATTTACAGCAGGGAAGAATGATTTTAAAATAAATGAATCAGAGTTTTATGTGTGCATCCGTTGTGAAGGTCAGTCACCTTTTTTTTTAAAAAAAAAGGAAGACCTTCTCTGCTAATTACCATTTGTTAAAACACTTGAAAATGATGACTGAGCCTACGTCACCTCTGTGAAATGGAAGACTTTTGAAATCTAAGCATGATTATAGAGATTCAAACACATTTCCATCTACTTATGGACCCTAATGGCCTTATGCAGAGCAGCAGTACAAACCTATTAAGCCAAATAAAAGATTAGCTTTGCCAATAGATATCTTTTAAAAAAATCCTAAATCAAGGATATAGCAATTGGTCTAGTGTCAAAGTATAATTCTGGCTGTAGGAGTGAACTGGTTCTCTATATTAGATATTTTTCTTTAATGGGACAAAGATATATAGAAAGGACAGAATTAAGTTTCAACCTGCACAAACATCCTGGGCATCTGCCAAGCTACTGGTCTATCCACTCAAGAAGTAGGCTAAGTATATATAAAGTCCCTAAGATCATTGGAAAAGAGGCCACATTCATTTCACTTTGGACTGCTGTTATTCTTTGGATGTTGGTCTGAGCTCTTTAAATCTCTCCTTTTTTCATACATTCATACATTTTTTAGACATGATGTTACCCTCCAGTAGCTTTTCACCAGGCCCATTCCAAGCATCCAGGAAAGAGAAACTTAGCTTCCATGGAGAGTGAAGTCATCACTTCAACTTAGCATAATAAGAAAGGGAGCAAGCATACTGTTGGTGAAATGAGGGAGTTTCTGCTAGGCTATGACCAGATTCTTCTGTTTCTGCTATTTTTTCTCTAACTGAAAAGAGTTATTGTGGTAATTCACCTGCACTTCTGAACCTGTGTGCATACACCCAAGACCTACTCAAGGTAAAGCCAGAAAGAGATTAAGAGCAGACTTTCATCCAGGGGACTCAGCTTCTTTTTAGTGACTTCTGCTTGTTTTGTTGTTGTTTTTAAATAAATTTGTGTTTTTAGAAAATATGTTTGAATTCCCAGACATTGATATCCTGGGCATCCTTAGGTTGTGACAGAAGCACGGATTAGTGACTGTGACAAATGTCGCAGAAGCCAGTGCAGTTGCAATCTATCAAATATGTTGGCAGACCCCAGGATTTTCTGATCCTTGTTGCAGAATTCAGTTGTGTCCTTACCGTAGGGAGACAGGGTTAACTGAGAGTTTTGAGAGTTGTGGTGCGTGCTTTTCCATTTGGGTCTTGGTAGCTCTGGGACTGGAATACCTTGGTAAAAACAATAACTAAAACTAGGGCCAGCTTCATGGGTATACAACCTGTGCAGTGGCACAAGGTCCCATGTTTGGACGGGCCCTATGCCTGGCTTAATGTGCTTCTGTTGCCGTCCTGAAATTCTTAATAATTTTTTAATAAGGAGCCCTACATTTTGTAATTTTTCCTTGAGCCCCACAAATTATAGAGCTGATCTTGCCTAGAATTTATCTTTCCCTAGCATACCAGTTGAATGTATCAGTAATTTTTTCTCTTACTGAAAATGATCCCTTTTTCAATTCCTCAAAAGTTAATTCCTCCATTAAACTCTTTGAAGATTCCTGTCCACATAATGTGGTTCAGAAGAACTCATCTCTCCTTCTTTCCTCCAAGCACCTTGAGATGATTATGATCAAGGTGATCTTGTTTTGTAATCAGAAACTCTATAGCTGTCTCAGCCAAGTTTTGTTTTGTTTTGTTTTGTTTTGTTTTGTTTTTTTGGCAAGGAGTGAATACTAGGGAGAAATAGTTGTATCATAGTAGTGAGGGCTTTGGCCTTTATTGGATCATTAAAATAGGCTTCAGTCATTAAATTGAGGTTTTAAAATGAGCACGTAACATTAAGATTATCTTAGCCTAGGTACCTCCCAACCATCATGTGATCAAACACATCCGTGTATGCTAAAAACAAGCTGATCTCTCAGCTCTGGCCCTGGGCTTCTGCCTCTCTCAGACCCCCACCAAGGCCACTGCTGGCTGTGTGTTCTGCGGCCTTCCCTTCATCTTCCCTTCTGCTTTCAGCTCAGATCAATCCTTTTATTCTTCTTATTCAAAACACAATTGGCATTAGCAGGAGGCAGTTCCTCGCTTCAGTCTACATATAGCATCTAAGGAGACTACTTCTTGCTGAGTTTTGTACATACACACTAATGCCTGCCACCACATTGATGAGTGTGAATTACAGAATTGTAAGGCCTGGAGCAGACCCCAGAGATGGATGGGCCTGTCCACGCTGACAGTTTGTTAGGACCAAGCCTTAATCCAGAAAATGTAGGCCTCCTGACTCCTAGTCAGGTATGCTTTGGATAACTCAAGGGGTGTTCGACATTCCTGAAAGATAAATTCCACATGACTGGCTCCTAAACCTGTTTTCAAGCACCCATGAGTGAAAGGAGGAGGAGAAGAAAAAGAAATATATATATATAAATAAATATTTTATAGGAGCTGAGAAAAAGAGTGCTGTATAACAAGGAGCCTGACTGGCCACCTTGAGCTCTAGTTAGCTGCTTCAAGCCTATAAAATACTTCCTATTACTAATAATATCTTCCGGGCTGTTGGAAGGATCTAGAGAGATGCTTACCTAACACAAAGCCTAACTCACTTGGAAGCTGAGGAAGGGTTAATTTCTTCTACCTCTTCCTCCTCCTTCTTCTTTGCCCTTACTTTCACACAGTTTTTCCTCCCTCCTCTAGGAAAGGAAGGAAAACAGAAGGGATCTGATGGAGAGATAGTCTTTGTGAGTTTTAATTATAGGAGATTAAGCTACTCTCACCTCAACCAAGTAGGCTGTAGTTTGCTGACCTCCTGTTGAGCAACAGCACAACCATGGAGCAACAGAAGAGCCAAAGGCATTTTTGATAAACCATGGCATCTCTCAAGGGATTTTTTTAGTGGTTCACCAGCTCCAGACAAGGCCCGGGGCAAAAACTGCAATAGAGACTGGGTTCTTTTTAGTCCTTGTCACCCACTTCATCTTCTCCTCTGCCAGCAGAGCCTAGGGTCCTTGTGTTAGTTAATCTGATTCCTTCCTTCAGCTTCCCCTGTTCCAGAATTATCCCTATCCCTCCCTCCAGCTCCAGTTCAAAACTGCTTTACAACTGAGATAACTCTCTTGGAGTTGAAGTGGTTACAGCATCAAGGCATGAATGGCTTAACCCCTCCGTGGTATGTTTGCATCTCAGAAGAAGTGCTGGAAAACCTTTTTTAACAAGCGGACTTTTCTTCCTGCAGACTCAGAATCAGCTATGTTCCCAGTGTGGCTATACTCACCCCACCCCTTTCTTTTTTGTTTTATAAGGGTTGAAGTCTGGCTCAATCACCCAGGCTGGAGTATAGTGCCACAATAATGGCTCTCTGCAGCCTCAAACTTCTGTCTTTGCTGTAATCACACATGTGATGCGAACTCAGAAAAGCAAACTTTGTTCCTGGGGGAAAGAGAGGGAGGAAATACAGGTTTACATAGTGAATAAAACCCAGTATGATAGCAAAGGGTCTCTCTTACGAAAATATAACACAATATTACTTTTTTTGTATGAAAATAAGTTTCTACCTTGGATAGCCAAGGTCCTAAGAGGTAACATTATAAGAGTACTATAAACAAATTTAAAACCTAAATGTTTTGTGATAAGTCAGGGCTTCTACCTACTGTGAACTCTGGGCATTTTGCAAATTTGAATAATCAGTCATCTCGAGTCTCCTCTTTTTACAGATGAGAGTATCGAGGCTCAGATGGGACACAGGTTTTCTTCTAGGTCACCAAACACAACAGCAGAGCTGAGTTTGGGGCCCTTGGGCCTCTAGGGAGACCTAGCTTTTCTGTCTGATAGTTAGGGGAACTCCTAAGAGCACCTCCATCCACCCCAGCCAGCTTTCCTTTCTTCTGGTCATTTCTCTTTAACAGTTGTTGCTCCTGCAATCATCAAAAAAAAAAATGTTAGCACGAGAATCAAAGGGAGGCTATGGAGCATTAGAGGAATATTAGCAACTATTGAAAAGACATTTTGACCTATTTCTGTAGTTATCAATTTAATAGTATTTGTTGCCAGGAAATGCACCGATGGCGGGTGGGAAGGTGGATTGCACCAGCAGCCTATTCTCAGAGGCCCTCCAGTTACAGGAGGTGGTAATTCCAGTTAATAAAAGGGTGAACTTCAAACACATTTTAACCAAATCAAATTGTAGCGGGAAATATCATATTACTGATGTTCAAGCTGACTCACAGCTGGTAACATTAGTTAGTATATAGGCCCCAAATTCTGACTTTTCAGCATTTTCAGATGAGTTTCTGGCAGTGAGAGAGTTCCCCAGGCACATTGTTATGTAGGAATAGGAGAGATTTTTAGCTAACATAGGAGCTAGCATAAATGAAGAATTTTTTTATTCTCGTTAGACTTTTTATAAGATTGTCAGATATTCAAATAATATGTAACCAAGCCAAACTTCAGGTTGATAGGAAATCTAGAGCCAGGAGTTTTAATTTTTTTGTTGTTTTGTTTTTTTCTGTGACATGTTGGCAAATGATAAAAGCAATTCACTCTGCTAACCAGAGATGCTGGGCAGAATTCCCCCAACACTGATTTCATGCCATGAAAAGCACATGAAGTCTGGCCTGGCAAGGCATGGTGAGGAGCACAGGCTTTGTGTCCTACTGCTCCAATTTGAATTCCAGCTTAGTCCCTTCTAGCTGTGTGACCAAAGGATATTCATGTAACTTCTCTGAACCTTAGGATTCTTATACCAAAAAAATGGGCAAAATATCAATCATTGGTAGTTGGTATGAAGATCAAATGAGATAACATATGTAAAGAAATCCATGCATAAAGAAAAACAGTGCCAAACGTGTACCAGGTGTTCAGAAGTGATCTCTGTTATCTTCCTCCCTTTTGCTGCTATGCTGTGCAAGGTTTTGTTTTTTTTTAAAGAGTTAATTATTTTCCAATAAAATGCACAGCTTTTAATATGATAATAAAAGGAAACGCTGCTGGATACTCCACAGATTAATCTGGTCAGTCTTGTTTGAGTGAATGGCTGTTTGCCACCTCATTTTAGTCGCAGTTAAGCTTAGACTTCCCTTTATTAACCTCTCCGGATCATAGATACAATAGGATACATGGGCTACATGATAAATCAAATGTCCCCCTGATAACACAGTCCCAAGTTGTGTGAGCATTGGTGAGACAAGGGATCATATGGATAGCTAGAACCCTTCATCCCTCTTCCATATGTGTCCTACTCCACCTCACTTTGAATCAGGAAAGATGCCAGACACCTTTCTATGGGATTGCCTCCCACCTGGATTTTTTCCTAAACTTTTTCCGTGCGCCTGAGTCTCTGTTTTCACAGAGATTAATTCTGATTTGGTTCGCCTACACTTTTGATGCTCTAAAACCTTTTTATTGTGGGCAGATTGTCTCAAATACTGTATTTGAGAATGGAAAAAGAAAACGCTGCCCAAATGTAAACACCATTGAATCAAAGAAACCGTATTTTTTCAATTGCATTATATGAGGATCCAGACAACCTTCAATCCTTTACAAAAGCACATTAGTAAGGCTATCCTCTCTCTTAGAAAGATACACACGCACACACACACACACACCCCCCAACTTTAGAAGGCTACTCTTCATGAGGTAAAGGACTAGAGTGTCCAAGAGGAATACAAAATGAAAAAGATGTTTCTGTAGGAAGAACCCAGACCTAGAAGCCAGGACATTCAAATTCTATTTCCCACTACATGGGAACCTTTCTTCTTATATGGATCCTAGCATACCTGCGTCTCCCGAATTCCATCGTCACATCTAGAGAACACGGATTCCAACTCATACTCCTTAGGGGCTATCAGGAAATATATTTTTTGCTGTTTTGAAAGACATTTTGATACCCATACCAAGAGCATTTTGCACAGGCCAAGTATTTCCCTCATTTGGAAGGATGAAGCCCTGAATTTTACTTCCCATCACTCTGGAATGGGTAAAAAAACTGAACTTTTTACACTAGTATGGGAAGAAAATGATGTTCTTATAATGCCAACATCTAGCAGGGTGTTAATAATCATCTAAAATATCTATAACTAACGCAGACCCATTGACCTGGCCTATCATTCAATTGACTTCCACTTTTATCCATGCATGTTTTTGATAAACATTAATTATGGGGTGACCCAGTGTGAGAGGAGCTGTGGACACAGTGAGCACATCCCTCCCCTCACAGCCTAGCTAACCCTCCAGTCCCCTAATGCATGTCATTTGTAAGTTGACTTAAAGTTGTACAGATCCTTCCTTTCTGTGCATTGAGTCATTTCAGTATGTCTATGGAGGGGTGGTTCTATAGCCAGGAGGACTTGCTTCTTCCGAACTGCTAAAGCACTTATTTGTATGTCTCCTGTGGCACTGATTACATACTGTCTTATACTAGAGCATGTTTATATGTCTCATTCCTCCTGCCACAGCACAGTAAGCTTAATAAATACAGAGACTGTACTTACACACAGTTGTATCGCCCTCAACACCTAGAATGTGCCATCAGAAATAAAAGGTATGGTAGTAAATGTTGTGATTTGAATGAGTGAAATTAACAATGGCATGTGAGTGTTTGGAAAGAAATTACCTTTTCTGAATCCATAAATTTCTACTCAGAAGCAGAGAACATCACTCAGTTACATCAGAAAAGCTTAAGGATGTTTTTTTTTTCCAGTTTATTACTTATAGGTTTCATTCTTCCCCACTCTTGACATTTGCACATAGTAGGTTTTTAATAAATTATTATTGATGTATTTATTAAAAGTATAGAATAAAGTAGAGGTGTCCCACTTCTGTCTTCTAAAATAGTAATTTTGATTGTCATCTACTTCTTTATCTTCAGACCTTGTCTATTCCTACAGCACAGATATCCTGGGATTTCATTCCAAGTGGTTCCTGACTTGAGCTTAGATGTGGTCATGACTTTTAACTTGGCCTCTTTATCAGGCTTCTTTCAGGGCAGAAGGAAAATCCTTTTTTTTTTGTTTCCTCGTCTCCCTCATAGGACTGTTGTGTAGTTGAAAAGGACCTATATCTATGTATAACTATTTTAATTCCTAGAATAACATAATATCAGATTCATAATGTCAGACTGAAGAAGCTTTGGCATCCCAGCACACCAAATAGTTTTGTGCACCCTGTTTCAAGCTTATCCATGGACCGGAGGGTTGAGGAGTTTATTACTCTAAGCTTTTAGGTTAGGTTCGTATGATCTGTACCAGCTACATTAACCGTGACCTCAGTCCAAATGAGGTAGCTGATTTAGTGTGTCCTCTCCAGTCACACAAAAGCTTCACCATTACTCTCCGACCTGATTAGATGCTAAATTTCATCCACACAAAATGATCTGGAACCAGTCACCTTGGTGTTGGGTCACAGGAAGTGATAGCAAAGAATTCCAAAATAAATACATTATTCCAGTTTTCCTTTGGTTCTTCCTCAAAAAGTCTGTCTCACAGCAGGCTCAGAGAGCCAGTCCCTCCTCAGCTAGACATTCTGTTGAGTCATGTTTACTGTCCCCCTCAGAAAGGTTCCAAAAGCAAATGCAAGAGGTTGCCGAATGCAGGGACATGTGGCGTGCATGCTACTGAAGTGAGAGGCATAGCACACACCTGCTTTTTGGCTGTGGCAGGCCATCTTGACTGTGCCATGCCACAAGTTAGCATTTTGGATGAGCAATTGCCATTCTGTTGTTTTCTTCTCAACACATGGTGTTCAAAAACAGTTAAAAGAAAACTGTACCCATTTGCTCATCCCAGAAATCTAAAATTTCAAAGAAGCATGCCAAATTAATTTTCACATAATATTTTCCAAGCTTTTTCTTCGCACTGAGAAATGATATTTCACTTTTTGAACTCTTGGTGTCCTGGCCTGAGGTAAATGGGTACAGTTTCTCTTTAAATGGCATTAAACATATCAAAGCAGGATTATATCTGTCACTGTCTTTTTTTTTTTTTCTAATGGAATCAAAATCCTTCAGGGAGTGTCCCAAATCCACATTAATGTCTTTGAGTGCTAATGTTTCCACTGGGACTTTTACATTAGCAAAATATAAGTGTGTGGTTTTCCCCCCTCTCTGCTGTCTGTATAAGAAAGAGACAACTGCAAATCCGTTATTCTCCATGGCCTTCAGCTAACCCATGTCAAGGTGGTAAAAGATGACTAGAGATTTTTGGTGCTAATGTTTCCTTTTCTACCCTTTCACTCCTTTGTGCCACTTGACCGAAAAGCTACTGTGAATGCTGTTTCCAACATGGACAAATCTTTGGAATCCCAGCCATGAATCTTTGAAATCCCAGCATTTGGTCTGTTAAACAGACCAAACTGCAGTAGCTATCAATGCTGTTTTTACCTTTGGTTCTGATTGTGGAAAAATTAGACAAATACCCAGAACTTTAGGATCTCACTATAGATATTTTTGTCGTTAATATTGGGATATGAGTCATGTATCCTTTTTATTGCTGGTGGATACACTTCCTGTCTACCTTAATCTCTCTTTTTTTGTTCTTTAACAAAGCAGTTCAAATGGTATTTTGTCAACTCTTGATTATCAAGTGTCAGTGAAAGACTACAATGTCATAGATAGAAAATAATTGTAAATAATAAATAACTTTAACCTAATGAATCATTAGCTGTCATAGTACATTTAATCTTAGAATGCACCTTTATCTTGCATTTGAACATGCTCTGGAAAATTACATTATTTCTTGAATAATCGTTTTTATACGTAATGTAGAAGGGGCTAGAAAGCTCTGCAATATCCGTCTCTGACACCCTTCCAGAGTTTTTCTTCTTTTAGCACCATCCTGCCTACTGAGGGTTTCAGTTCTGGAGCTGATAGAGACTCTCCATCCATGGAGAGCTGGGAGGTGCCTTGCTCTTGAGGCTCACCGTTTTCATCGTTTCACTTTCTGGAGCACTCTGGAGGACTACACTACTTCCTTAGACCCTCTTCCTATCCTTCTTCTTCTTCTTCTGTACTTTTTCCTGCTTCTTCTGTTTTTCGTTTTCTTTTCCTATCCCGTGTGAAACTAGAACGTGAACTGGGGTGTATATTTGTGTGGATGGAGGGGCACAGGGAAGAGGGGACTCCCCAAATGCCCCAGCTTACCACGAGGAGAAACTCCATGTTTTCATTTAAGCAACTTTTCCCTACATCTAGGCCTTCATATATGAGAGAAAAATTCACTTGTTTACCTTTCCACACTTTACAGAAAACAAGGTAAGTAGAGGCAGTGAGAATGCCAACCCTGGAGTAAAAATGAAGCAGACTGTGTGCTCACCTTTAAATATTTTTAAGGATAAAACCTGATCTACTGGCAATTAACAGGGAATTCACTGTGCCAGGTTTTTGTAGGAGTAGTGCATGATGTTTTCCTGGCACTGAAAGAGTTTAGGGGGTATTTTTTATGTTTTTAGCATTAATTTTTGCATGATAACTTTGCAACATCAGGTAAATTGTCTTCTAAAATTAAAAAAAATGCATGAGTGGTTTGAATTTTCTACATTAATATTCTATTTGGGGATCCAAATGTTAGTTTGCTCATGCTCATATATTTAAACATCAAGGTGGCAGAAAATGTGTGTTTGTATTTGAATTAATTCTGCACATAACTTGGCATCATATAGTAGATATTCATTAAAAAGACTGCCAGTGGCATTCATTGTTGTTTCATTTTTGGGTTTCTCCCTTAGCAGGCTTATAGGCTTTGTAGATGGACAAACTTGGATCCAAATATGAGTGCCATAAATTGCTTTCTAGCTTTGTATGTCTGGTCAAAACACAATCTTGCTGTGCCTCAGTTTCTTGACCAGAAGAAATGGAAACAATCTCTGCTCTGGAAGATGTTTATGAGAATTAAATGAGATAATTTGTGTAAAGAACCTAGCATAGTACTGAAATGTAGTAGGCACTCACATGTTACCTTTCTCCTTTCTTCTTTTTAAGAGAAATGCTTGGGTAATATGATCACTTCTTTACTACTAGTGATTTTTCTCCATAACCAGGTTACTTAAACTAATTGTATTCATTAGGTTTTAGCTACTCAATTTTTATTCATCTCAAAGGAAATCATTGTGCTTTGCCATATACTAAAATGTAACTGTAAGGGAAATGACTTGGAGATTAAGTACAGTCATCCCTTGATATCCAATCAGCAGGGCACTAGTTCCAGGACACCCCATCCCACCCCAACCCACCACACAGATACCAAAATCAACAAATGTTCAAGTCCCTAATATAAAATGGGATAGTATTTGCATATAACCCATGCACATCTTTCCATGTACTTTAAATCATCTCTAAATTACTTATAATACCTAATGCAATGTAAGGCCTATGTAAATAGCTGTTATACTGCACTGTTTCTTTGTGTTATTTTTCATTGTTGTATCATTATATTTTATCGGAGGGTATTTTCTTTTCCAAATATTTTCCATTTGCGGATATAGAACCCATGGATATGGAGGGCCAGGGTGCCGACTACAAACGTGTTAGATCTGAAAGAAGCATGACTTGGCAATGTTCTCTGCCTTATTCCTAGTTTCATCCCCATCCTCGACCTCAATATCCTCTCAGAGACTGGGCAGAAGGAGAGCAGCAATGCCTAGAGAGCTCTGCTTCTGAGCTACCGAGTTAGGGCATTGAATTTAGGATGGATTCTGAAGGGAAAAAAACATCCAAATGCACAGAATAGCTGAAATCCAATCTTTAGATGTGGGGTACCAGAAAAGTTCCAGATTATTTCTAGTGTCAAACTAAAATATAATGCAGAGTTTATGCCTTCTCTCAAGATTCAAAATTAATGATTATGATTTGTATTAATCCAATAGGAATTAGTTTGACTACTTGATTATTTAAGAGGTTGTATTGTAGATGTAAAACAACTATATTGTTAACTCTTTTTGAAACAGCACAAACTATGTCTAATCTTACATTTTTTATTTTATAATACTTGCACACAGAGTTCAGTAAATGTTTGTTCACTGAACAAGTGAATCCAGTCAGTGGCTTCTTGACCATGGTAGTGAAAATGCTACAACACCGGTCCTATTTTTACTACCCAGCAATATATTTTATACATACTTATCTATATCTATAGATCTCTCCCCGCCCCCCCATATTTTTTTTGTGTATATATATATATATATATATATAATAATAATTTAAATAAAAGGCCTTGAAGGACCAAATTCCACTGGATTCCTCATAGCCCCAAATCTATCTGTAAATTCATTACTGCTAGAATTGCCAACTACACAGTTAACTTCTGTGACCATTGGCAAGTCCTCAGTTTCCTCATTTACAAAATGACTAAAAGATCACTCAGGTAAAAAACAGTTCCCACTCCAGAATTTGATTCTTTCTCTCTAGTGAGAAGTCATATCTTTTTGAGAGGTATCCTATTGTTTGAACTTAGCACAAGTTTTTTCCCTGATGCAAGAATCACAAATGAAATTATTTGTATTCTACTAGGGCCTGGGGACTCGTACTTGCTTTTAAAACTCTTTCAGGGCAACCATTGAGATAGGTGTCTTTTCATTTCTATTACTTACTTAGACACTGGGACTCAACATGGTGGGGCCAGCCAGACCTCCAGAGGAGCCTGCCAGGTTTCTGTCATTTCCCCCACCCACCAAAAAAAGAAAAAGACTAAAATCTACCCAGTTCCCCACTTCTGGGCCCCTTCAGGGCACTTCCTCTTTGGTGCAAATGAGGCTTGTCCCTCCCAGTCTAGCTCCATAGATGCTTTTCTGGTGTACTTGATATTAATGACATAGTCTGCTTTCGTCAGCCTCACCATTTCCGGAGTGAGGTATTTCTTGGTAGTTTGCATTTTTTTCTTTTAATACCTGCGTATTTAATGTTGTGTCTGTTAGAGTCTGATTGTCCCCATTGTGAACGTGGTTTTTAAGTCATTAATATGTTGATTTGGTTCGTAAAAGTGAGAGTAAACTGCCAGTATGGTACAGTACTTTGTTGGGGGGTATGGGGGATTCTCTATTTTCTCTTCTTTTTACAAGAAGAAAAAGGCCCCGAATTGTGCCCTTTGGATTATCTTGTTCTCTTTTTACACTTGAATTTCAAAATCCCCTTTAAATGAACAAATCTCAAGGTTTCCATTACGACAGATGCCTTTGGGTGTGCCCCCCAGTCCCGTGACTTTATGGCTGTGGGCACTTCTTCCTTTCAGCTCTTTGTGAATATTCTGTGTCCCTGGCCCTCTCTCAGAGTCACACTGACATTCAAACAATAACCTCTCCCTCAGTTGGTGCTCCTTGATTGCCAAAACGAGTGCTCTCCCTCTATTGCTTTACCTCTGTTAACAATCATTCTCCACGTTTCCGAAGAAAAAGAAAGTCTTAACATTTAATTTCTTATTACACGATACATTTTGATTAACACCCAAGTATTAGATGTTGGTGAGTGCTGAGGGGAAGACCCAGACAGCAGACACCAAATCTTATTTTTGGAGACTATTTACAGTATAAATGTGTAGTACTTGGGGGTAGGCAAGTCTTGCACATTTGAATAAAAGAGGAACAGAGTTGTTGTCTCATCTGTGTCAGGACCTTCTCCTCTTCGGTCTGCATTGCAGTCCTGCTTTGGCTTAATTAATCCATTAAGCTCTATCTTAACCCTAGTCAGTAATGATCGAGGGGCTCACCGGAGCCATCTAGTATGGGAGAAATTAGATGGATAATGATTTTTGTGCTGATGATGTGTTCTGTCTTTTTATATAGTTGATCCCGTGAGGGACATATTTCTTTGGTGTATTCCTGCTGATGTTCTCAAGACAGATATATTACAGAGAAATAAATCAGACTATGAGACTTTGCTAGTGTCTACTTCTTGGTGTGTAAATTTAACGTTTTAAAATCAAAGGTGTTTTTAAAAATATAGTTTTATGAATATAGTATTAAACAATCAAGAGGGTGAGAGAAATTTGGGAAACTCTCATTTTGGTATTATTTCTTGTGACACTCAGATGCTGCTATGGAATATTTATGTTCATAGTCTTCTGATTCCTTCCTCCTCTGTGAGTAAACTGTTTAAGATGGTTCCTCCTCAATTCAATTCAACAAGTGTGTGTTTAGTGATACCTATCATGTGCATAGCGGTTGACAGTTCTCAAAAAGCAGGAGACTTAAATGGCTTTATATATATTAAAGTAACAAACAGGGCTTTTTTCATTTTTGTTTTTTATACCAATTTGAAATCAAGACTTTAAAGTTGCAAGGCAATAAATAATCAAACTGTATTAAATACCATATTTTGCTGCCATCAAAATAATTTATAAACAACTACAATACACAATTGAAAATACAGTTTTTTTCTGAAATGTGTGGAAAGGTGGGTGGAGTGGTTCTTACCTTGTTTTAGAGGGTTAACAGTTGGCTGGTAATCATCTTGGAAATCTCTCTGGCATAAGTGAGGTTTAAGTTATCATTTGAATGAAGGAAAGATGTTCTTCAGTGCATGAGGGATTATTCTGTAGATGCAGGCTTATGTGGAAAAAGTTCAGAGATGGAGAGGGTGTATTCTCAGTGGAAAGAAGCCAGAAGACAAAAGCAACTTGCTGTGTGGATTAAGGTGGGCCTTAGTGGCACCGGATGCTGACAGGTTAGACAAGCAAACCTGCAGGGGGCTTTCAGTGCTGGGAGTCTAGAATTCACAATTGAGCTGAAGTAGGGTAGAAAGCCACTAGAGGACTAAAGAGGTAACTGTGACAGTCAAACCATTGAGAATATGTTTGGAGTGAGGAGGCAATTTTTTTTTTTTTTTTTTGAGACGGAGTCTTGCTCTGTCTCCCAGGCAGGAGGGCAGTGGCGCGATCTCGGCTCACTGCAAGCTCCGCCTCCAGGTTCACACCATTCTCCTGCCTCAGCCTCCCAAGTAACTGGGACTACAGGCGCCTGCCACCACACCCGGCTAATTTTTTGTATTTTTAGTAGAGATGGGGTTTCACCGTGTTAGCCAGGATGGTCTGGATCTCCTGACCTCATGATCCACCCACCTCAGCCTCCCAAAGTGCTGGGATTACAGGCGTGAGCCACCACACCCGGCTGAGGAGGCAATTTTCATAGCCTAGGTACAATGTGATTAGGAGCTGGCCAAGAATATTAGCTTAAAAAGGTATATTTGAGTTAATATCATCATAAGAAAATTTCTAGATTTGATAAGTGGCTGTATATGAGAAGCAATATATTAAAATATGAACGTTTAGCAGAAGATTGAGGCATTGGATATATTAGACTGTGGTTATATAGAATTTGTATAGCAGAATGATTTAAAAGGAAGGAGAGAATGCTTTTTATTATTTGGGTTTTGAAAGGCTAGCAGCCATCTAATTAGAGAGATTCTGAAGAGAAAGTGTTATCTAAGTTAACTAACTTAGTTAACCCTAACTAAAAGAGGTAGATTATGAGAAAAGATGGATGAGTGCATTAACCCTTCAGATGCATGGGTATAAGAAGAAAAAACTATGGCCTTAAGATGGTTCTTTGAGGGACAGCATATTTAAGAGTTACAAAAGGAAATATTGAGGAAATAAATGAAGGGAGAAGATTGAGCCAAAATTATAAATTATAGAAGCCAAAGACAGAGAAAGAAGTCATTTTGAGCTTTTTAGAGTAAAAAAGTAAAAAGTAAAAAGCCAAAAAGGGCTAGAAGGAACCCTGCAGGATCGTCTCAGCCAGTATTCACATTTTTGTGTATTGGGAAAAGGAGACCTAGAAGACAGACATGGTCGAAGTAAACAGAGACAACGTGTAGAAGAAATAGGACTTTAAGTGCCCCTTCGCCTCTGCTATGCTGCCTCAGTGGGGGACTTGTCCAGTCATCTCCTGCAAATGTCATGAATTAAGCAAAGAACAGCTAAATTTGTAGAGGGCCAGGCTGACACGAACTGGCTTTTGTAAATCCATTGCCAAGAGTAAGGGAGAAGATGATATTAAAATCTCTATCACTGCTTCAACTGTAAACAGCGTGGTTGGCTGAAGAATTAATGGTTTTGCGAATTTCAGAGCGACACCTTATTGCCTGCTAAGTATCAGAATCACATGCATAAGAGGGCATTCAGATACACAGCTACACAATTATGTAATGGTTTTCAACTTGGTCCTTAATATGGAGGGAAAATTGTAGGGATGTCTGCCAAATTAAAATAATTAAAATTGAACCTAGACTTAATTGATTTAAGAAGGAAAGAAGAAAGAAAGAAGGAAAGAAAGAAAGAAAGAAAGAAAGAAAGAAAGAAAGAAAGAAAGAAAGAAAGAAGGAAAGAAAGAAACTGAAGAATCCTTCACTCTGTCCTAAACTGAGAGGCCGGTTTGCTTTGCACCTTGACCAGCTTTCTTCAGAATGACAGTAAAAGGACTTGCTCAATGCCATGGTACAAAAGATGTGCCATGCCTTGCTTACTAGATATTTTTAAGTTGCTTCTTTTCTTTAGGAAGACCTCCTAAGTTTCACCTAAGTAAAGACCATAAACTTGAGCCCATGCTAACTACAACTGTAAGATCGTGCAGGGGATGGAGTTTCTGTGCAATTGTGACATGTTGAACGGGGCTCCCCTGCATAATGTGATCCCTGTCTTTAGGAATAGCGCTTTGCTCCCATGTTAATACATTCTGGAAATTGCTCAAGAGGCAGCTTTGGCATTAGAATAGCAACTTTCAAAGCAGTGAACGTCAGCACTTCTATTTCTCCTTCTTTTTGGCGTGCATTACATGAAGCTGGAAGGACTAATTGGCTAAATGAAGGGACTCAGTGTCGCAGAGTTGAAATCCTGGCATGTAAATGGAGAGGTGGGGAGAGACTTTGCATGCATGTCTATATGGCCTCCCTTTGTGAATTATCATAATAGAAATGGTTCTGCCCCTTCTCTAGTTTCCCTGCGAGATGAGTTGGGGTGTGAAGTGCATGGCACAGAAATTCACCATGCTTTGTATCTATGATTACTTGTCTCTGTGTGCATCTTTTCCACTCCTAAATTGCATGTTTACCCAAAGTTGCTGAATAATACATTGTTTCAAAAGATGTGTCCCTGAATTAAGGTTGTTATGTGACAATTATAATATGACCGTGTACAGCTGCTAACAACTGTAAAGAAAAATAAAATCAGTAAATTGCATTTTCAAAAGCAAACAAGGAAATGACTTATTTGTTTTATAGGTGTTAGACTTACTTCCTTGACCTCTGCCAAGCATTGATAAAGACTGGTCAATAATGGAATCAAACAGTTCACATGAGGTTGGTTCCCTATGACAGTAGTCAACTTAGCATGTGAGATGTCTCAGTCATTGAATCATACATATACATTTTATGAAAGAGTATTTCAAGAGAAGCTCTACGGTTCATTTTTAACTTTTATGAGAAGCCAAAGCTTAGAACTCTTCTGGTTCACCTGTCTTCTGGTTCACCTGTTCACTATACTGCTACCTAGCTAGTAGCATGTTAACTAAATTGTCACAGATAAATAGGGATCAAATGTATCTCATAAAACTTACACTGGGACATCAGAGTATTTCATATGAGGATTTAACATCTCCTGAAGTATGTAAGAATTTTATAACTAAACTCAATCCCTCATACTTCATAAACACCCTTTTTAAATGTTTAATCTGAGTTATAGGTAAGGAACATCTATTAACACATCATCTTACTAATGACCATTATCAAATTATCTCTTTAATATTTTGGGCAAACAAGGAAGGAAAGTTCTTTGGCCTTTGCTCTGAACCCTCGCTAAGCTTTCCCCATTTCCATTAAGTATGGAACTTTGAATCCCAAGGTTGATATAAAACACAGGATGAATGTAAGTCATCCACTTCTTTGTTAACTTTTGTAAGCATTTTATTTGTAAAGCACATTTTATGCTTAGTTAAGTCTATGAGAGCTGAGCCTGACACACCAGAGTGATGTTCTGTAGTATAAACTCCTTACAGACTAATAATTGTTGATCAGTGAGAAAGTCATTTGAGCTCACTAGGTACCATTGTACAAAATTTTGTGGTTAAAGAGTGTTCCATGGAAGCTTGACAGTGAAAGAGGGAGTTAGTGGCTCAACTGAAAGCTCAGTGAAGTTTAGACATTGGTTAAATCAAATTTGAGAATGCCATATTTGATTTAAAGATTAAATATTAAAATGTTGCCCTTTGATTATGGGAGAAAAGGGCTTGCCTGGGGAAGAACATGGGTAGAGCTAGGCCCTTACTGCCAAATGATGGAAAATACCCTTTCCATGTTGCCTTCTACCCAGGAGGGGTGAGGTAGACTTTGACTAGTTTGCCAATCATTGGTCATGCTGCTGTAAAGGTAAAAGTGACTGACCCAAAATATATATAACACCATTTTTTTCAGTAGCTTATGATATAATTTCATCTCATCAATCAATAAATAAGAACACACAGGTGTCATTCTCCCCAAATGAGAAATGGAAAAAATGAGGCTCTGTAAGGTTCAGTACCTTGCTTAGTGTTACCTAAATAATCAGTGGTCACATCAAAACCAGAACTAAGTTTGATGTCTAGAAGCTAGAAGCTACAGAATGTAATTTTCAGGACCAAGTGGAACAAGTTATGTTTAGTTTGATTTTAATGCATTTCAGAATCTGGACAACATCTTACAAAATGTCTGATTATATCCTATTTTTTCTGTAGATTTCTAGAAAGGGAATTACAATTGGGGGTGCAGGGTAAATCTATTTTCTGACAGTGGTTTGCCTTTGCTCTTACAATCTTATCAGCTGAATTGAGGGAAAATTCATATTCCATGTCAAATTCATGTAAGGTGGGTAATGTCCGGTTGCAGTATATTCACAAAATATACTTTCTTGTTGTGTGTTCATAAAGTCCTACTTCACAGCCACAAAGTTTGTAAATCTTTGACACAAGAGAAGTGGCAGCAACAACTCCAAAGGGGACTGTGTCCTTTATTGTCTAAGAGTGGCTTCTAGGTGAGCTTTGAATCCCATTGTGAGAATTCCAGGAGTGTGGAACAAAATAGGAACGCCATAGACTGAGCAGACGATATAGTGGTCTAAGCAAAATGTAGTTAGTCTTTCATTTCTCTTCATTTTACCCTCTATCATGCCTTAGTGAGACAGAAGAGCTGATTTAAATAGTGAAGGAATTCTTCTAAACTTCATCTACTTGTGTGTTCAACAGGGCTGGAGGGAGGCTATAAAAGAAAGTCATAGAACAGAGCTATACTTGTGCTTGGTTCATGCCTTGTAGCAGATTAGTCTTTGGGGCCATTCCGTGGGAGATTGCACTAAGATACAGCCAGAAACAAAGTGATGTTGAGGGAGAGGGAGAGACAGGGTGATGTCAACCAGATGAGGGACACTGGAGGAGAGGGAATATTTTCCCTGAAAGGCTCACCACCCACGGAGAGTTAAAAAAAAAAATCTGTAGTCTTAAAATGATTTTAATATCTTATTTTTTCCTTCACCAGGAAACTAACATTCAGAAAGTTATGTTTTTGAATGTGTCCTGATGTATGTCTAAATCAGGAGTACATTTTTATGGCTAGGTTATAAACCCATCATAATAGTGAGGGGTTAAAATTGAATGCCTTCAAAAGATAACCTATACCTACTGCAGGCTTGAAACTCGATTAGCCCAGCTATTAAAACCAGGAGGACAAACTGTTTCTTCCCTGGATTCAAAAGCTGTTAGGCTATGGCATGACCCAGTACAAAAGTTTTCTGAATCTCTCTCCACTTTACAAAACGTCGGCTCATTGCTGCCGTCTGCAGTGAAGCTGTTTACAGCTCTGTGCTAAGTGGAAAGTTCAAATCAATTATTGTCCATTAGAGTTTAGGTATAACTGATGAAATATCCCCAGAGGAGTATTGTAAATGTATCAAGACGTCCTTCCCCATTATAGAAATGGGGACGCATAGTGAATTACCTACCTTCTCTCTTACCCTTAATGCCTCTGAAAGGCTGCTGGGCAGACAGAGCTCATCTTGTCTTGCTGGGCTTTAAAGTGAGAACTTTACCATTTGGTGAACATGCGTAGTGAGCTGGCAAAAAGTAAATTTCAACTCTCTAGACTATCCTGTGGACATAAAGGTCTAAGAAACAAAAGATAGGAAAAGCCCTAAGAATTGATTAAAGCCCAAACCCACAAGTTCCCTGGTAATCAAGTTCTTTTAGAAATATAAGCTTCTTATTAACAATCAAATGAGAAAAGCTTTGACTCCAAGTCTTTAGCAAATGATGGTATGGTTTAATGCCAGATAATTTGTGCTAGGGTGCTTTCTTTCATAAAACTGGTTCTCTACAGTTGTCTGTATCTGGCTTCAGCAGGACAGAAAAGGAGACCCACTCACTTCTCAAGTGCAAGAGAGATAGTTCTAATTTTCCAGAATCTGTTATTCTGTTGTAGAATCTAATAGTGACTTCCATCCCATAAAGGCCAGAACTGAGAGGAAGAAGAGGGTGTTATTTGCAATCTTCTATAGCATGAGATGGAATAGAAGGCGTTTTACTTCCTTTTAGAGTTGTCTTTACTTATTCCCTTTCCCTAGTTGTGCCCCAGAGCAATCCCTGTGCCCTAGAGACCCTAAGGCTGAAATGCACAGGAACTTGTCTTGACATGGGAAAGACTGGATAGTATTCTTCAGAGTGCTATGATTTTTCAAAAACCAGAGAAGTGTCAGACAAAGGTCAAGGAGGCATCATTCTCCCATATCAACCTTTCCTTCCTGTATGTGCACAGGTGGGCAAGACACCTTTTTATTCGTTCAGCTCCAATGGGTGCCCTACAGGGAAGCACTGGAACATAATTCCAACCCAGAATGCCAGTCACAATGGGGATAAGAAGCATCTTTAAAATGCAACACTGATTTCTTTGTGTTTCTTTAACACCAAGGATAACTCCAAGGATGTTTCTTTCTGCTGACAGCTCTGTCCGTGGTGCTAAGTAGGAAATTGGCTGTATTTCCTCTTTGTGGCCCATACTGCTTACCCCCAGCTCTCCTGGGCTTCCCCATATCTATCTATAGAGATGCTAATTGCTATACAGTAAATCTAGTTGAGATGAAAATAATGCTTCCAGGATATTTATCAATGTAGATTTTCTTCTAGATCACTCAGGTAATGACAGTTTTCATGTTGCTTTGTACCTCTATCTAGATAAGTCTGTTGCTCTTTTTAAGTTTACAAGGAGAAGTCCATTGGGACCTACCTTTCATTACTAAACCAATACTTTTTTACCAAGTTATGTACTGTAAAAACTGTCACTAACTCAAAGAGAGTGATCTGAGCCATGCCCACCCAGTTCCCCTCCCCTCAAATGTACATCTACTCACATAGCACCAGCTTCTAACAATTTATGATATTTAAAGATTTAGCCAATTTATTTCCCACATTCATAGTAAGGGCCATTGCCCTGGTGCACTCAGCATGCACACGGTATGCTTCTCTTCTTTCGGATTTCATTTATTCTCTTTGGTATGTCAGTTGTTTTGGCAACATAGATTGCATAATTGTTTCCTCTTGGTGTTTTAGGAGAAGTATTTTATATGCTAAGTGTGAGACTAAAACTTAGTGATTAAAGTCTAAATCCTGTAAAATAATTAAAATTATACAAAGAGAATGACCTTCAGATTTGTCCTGTGTCTTAATGACAAAATACCAAAGAACTGTACAGGTCCCTATCTTTCTTCATTGGGAGTACAGCATCTGGGTTCTACACTTGAAAAGCAGCCTCAGTGTGATAGCATTAAATATATACCCACAGTACCAAATGTGTGTTTAGAGTTATTTTCCTGCCCTATTACTGTGTGTTTAGTCAGTCCTTTCTCAAATCAGCTTCCCTGTTCTGAAACCCATTTTGCTTGCCCTCTTCTGACTACCAGCCAGCACACCCAGGGACTGCTAATATGCTTGCTCGGATTTAAGGAGCGGTCCTGGTTTTCAAGTTTCTTGTAGCCATTATTTGTGTTCCAAATTATGTTACTGTGTCTGTATTAATTTTCTGTTTCTGAAAGTAAACTCCATGTATTTCAAGGCAGCACGGTTTCTTTTTTATATTTTCCAGGGAACTGGTGTTTTTAATGTCATGTGAGGACAACATTACACAATGGATCTTTGGCAGGGATACACAGAAATGAATACCGTGTGCGAACAAACATTAAATGGCAGTCTTAATTACAGAGTTTGATTCTGTTGTTTTTAATGCCCTTCAATTTTATAATTTGATGGAAAATGCATCAACACAGCTATTTTCTTTCTACCCTAAATGATTAAAGATTGATATACCCCCAAACCAGTAGCTTGTTAGATCTGGTTAATCAGGTAGGTCTTACATTTCATCCACTAGAGGGCAGTAGGGATACACATCCACACCAACCAATATGTGCAACATATGGTCGATGTGGAAACATAGTAGCCATAGCTTTCCTGTGTATGAAAAATTCCCATTACAGTGTTGCTTCACTTATAATTATATTGAAAGTAAACACTAATTCACAGACTGACTACGCATATTTTATTTCAACATACCCCACTAGTGTTTTGTCTATTTCTGCTTTAAAATGCCCTGAGTAATGAAACTTCTACTACTTCCCTTGGGAAACTGTGTCAAAACCCAACTGTTTCATTGCTTGATTTTTTTTTAATATGCTCAAGATCTATTAGTCTTTCTTCTAGTTCATTTAGAACTCTATTGAAATCTATTCCATTTTTTCTTATGATAAGGCTAGTTTCATTCTGGAAAGCAAATGTTTATTGAGAGCCTATTGTGTGTAAGACATCACTAAATAAATGTATGGCCACAACTGACAAGGGTTGCAATACAGAATTTGAATAAATTTGCATGACTCAGAAAGCTAAAGGAGAAACTCTCCCAGGTCAAATGTCAGAAGAAAAGTTGGTCTCAGTTCTAAAATGAGTAATAACCATAAGGCTGTCACAGCTTGGGGAAATGTATAGTTGTACTTAGATTTCTGTATTGAAATTCAAAGGGTATCAGGAATGCATGGTAACATCAGATAACACCTAAAGAATTGTGAAGTATGCAGCTAACACATCAGTGGGTTCATGCCAAGCAAATGACCTGGAAGTTTACTAATCAGGGTTGATCCTTCTTCCTTTCACAGCTGATGGTCAGATTAGCCTAGAAGTTTCAGAATCTATACTGAGAATCATTATATGCATTTATGAAGGATAGGAAATGGGTTTGTGAATTCACCCAAGGTGGGCGTACCTTGATTATGTTGCATTGTCTATTTTCTATCATCGACTTTTTGGGTCCAATCTTGGTCACTACACACACTACACAATGGGAAAGCGATCCAAGTTCATGTGCAATACTCTGGTTTGCATCATTAGTTTCTTGGCATATACTTTGATTATTAAGTATCTGAAGGGGAGGGTAGAAGAAATCCAAGCCAAGAAAGTTCCTTTAAGGCTAGAACTCACAATTACACAGTTGTTTAAAAGTCCTTTTTTCCTTTACATTAAAGACAGAGCAAGATTTTTTGCTCTATTGAGTATATTCATCTGGAAGGATTTCCATAAGGCTGTCCTGATCACTAAAAGCAATTCCCAGATAGACGTGTATGCAAACAAGAACTGTTCAGACTCCAAGAGCAAAAATTGAACACTGCAGAAATTCCAGAAATGATACTACCTTTTATATTAACATCCTTTGAGCCTCTGTAGGAAGTAACCTATTCTCCAGAGTTTTTGAAATAAAGCACTTTCTTTTGCCAATTAAGAGCGCAAGAATGTGGTTTCATAGACTGTGGTTTCGTTTTCTTGAGGAAAATAGTAGGGACGGTTACAGAATCTTCATGGAAGTCTACACAATACCATAACCCAGGCTTTCTATCACAAACAAAGCTTAGATTTGAAATTTATGTCACCTGTAATAAAGTCCACACGAGTATTTTCTGTGGAAGTAATTAAGTGCAAATGTGCAACAGCCATTTTTGTGTTTTTGTTTGTTTCAAAATACCAGAGGTGATTAGGCCATATTATGAACTAATTACTTACTTAATTTATTTAAGTTGAAACGAGTTTTTGAGTTATACAAGGGCCAGAAACAAGAACTCGTTAATCCATTCTGCACATCACTGAAAAGAACAAAACAAAGAAGTTAACGCCTTTATTTTATTATGTTACAACACACTAATATTTTGAACGCTGTTGAGGACCCAAGTGGTCAAAACATCTGTATTTGGTAAGAATATAAAACAAACTCTTTTTTTCCACCACCATTTGGTTCTTTCAGTGGTGTGCTGAAATTCAGAATGAATCACCAAAGGTATTAAAATGGTGTGTCCTTTTTAGTACATTTTCCTATGGAGTTTAAAAGATTCTTCAAACATATTTGAAAATAGTAAATAAATAACCTACAAAACTCAATATTTTCTTAAATTTGGAAGTAAACCACATTCATTCCTGGGCTTGGGACTCTATACACCAAGTTTCAAACCAGAGCATATTTTGGTATTTTGATGGTTGAGTTATAACCCCCTGAAAAGAGGGACTGATTATGTGCAGTAAGGACAGCTGCCCATGGAGCTGCAACTGAGCTGCTAAAATAAAGCTAGTGTTTACCTGTCGCTGCTGACCAAGAGATGTGAGTCTCGGTAGATCTGTTCTGTAGGCCCTAAGAGAAGCTCTGTCAGCACTCTGCGATTGAGTTTCACCATCTGCGTCTACACTTAGCCAGCTTCTAGAAGGAGAGAAAGTGGGGGATACAGTACACTCATGGAAGCAAAACCAAAACAAAACAAAACCCTGTATGTTGCAAGCAAATTGAAAATGTCAGAGAATATTTATGATCCAAGGTTACTTGTTCTAATGTTTGATTCTTTATCTTCCAAGTTCTAATCCCTCTGTTTAGTTGTTTTTTTTTTTAAGTATTGCTGAGGAATTGGAATTATCATATGTCTGACCACAATGATCAGGTGGTTGATATTATTAAGTGTCTCAATTTTTATTTTCACAAGTTCTTTTATGGCTTGATTCTCATTATCTAAAGCAAAATTCTGGCATGTGATTGCCACTTAAATCACTGGGTGTACCATACGTGGGCAAATTCTATGCTCAACTATAGTATTTACAAAGAGGTAGTGGCTCAATCTGTAATACTGGTTAAGTCATTTCCCACCCCTGTAGGAGATGGGGTGACTGCAATGGAAGCAGACTTCTGTTTTTCCATGTGAAAAGTGGAGAGGAAAAAATATCTGTAATTTTCATATCCCAACTGAATGTAAGGATTTGATGAGCTATTTATGCAGTCTTAAAATCAGGGAATTCTCTCAGGATTGGTTATCTCTTTTGGGAAGAGGCTACTGGCAAGAACACTCTCAGGTGATTCAAAGGGTCTGAATAGTAAGATTGTTCTTGTAGCACAACTACTATATGGTGATACCACTGTCTCAATGTCAGTGAGACCCATGTTTTAAGTTATTTCGCCCAGGAATTCAGATGCATTGGTATTAAGCCCTATGCTCTCTCTTGGCCCCACTCCATTTCAACCTAAATTAGAATCCTTGACTATGAAATAGAGTTTTTCTCTATTCCAAGACATTTATTCATTGAACAAATATTTATTAAGTACTATGTGCAAAGTATTATACCAGGCCATCTGATTTATCTGAGAACTGAGTCTCTAATGTTAACCCTATTAAACCTATGTTCTAACCGAGTAAGCCAGCTAAACAAGACACAAAATCAGAACTTTAGATTTGAAAGGAGTCCCACACTTTACAGGTGAAGGCATTTAGGCCTAGACAGTGTAGTGATTTTGTACCACTCAACCCATCAAATTTGTATCAAGAGCCAGAACCAGAGTTCAAAGCTGCTGGTCATCACTCAAAGATGTCTTCCATCCCTATATGCCCCTTCATCAAGTTTTTCTCTGAATCTAGACAGTCATTTCCGACATTTTTCTCTTATTCTCTTTCTTCTTTGGGACTGATAGTTCCTTTAGTTCAGTTAACAATGACATAGTTTTACCAGGTTCAGCAGTGCCACATCCCTATGCCTTGTTTGCAGCGAGATTGTCACATTGGTGTTGAGGGAATGTAAGGAAATTCTGCTTAGAGGATTATTTTGACCTTGTCCTAATGATATCAAACCACATTGATTTTTCATTAGCCAGTGAGAGTCACTATTGGGTCACTATTTGGGTGGTCCCTAGCCAAGGGAACATTTGTGAAAGCTATGAGTTGCCAGTGTTACAGAAACCCATTACATCTGTGGTTAAAATCCTGGGCGGGTGTGGGGGGACAGCAGAGAAAGGGGAGCAAAAATGTACAAAAGGAAAGGGAAGAGAACCCCAGAGAAAGGATTACAGATGACTTTACTTTTACCTAGACTTTTAATAAAACTCATAAATAGCTCCTATTCACATGTAAACACATATAATAATTTTATATAAAATATATAGTATTTTATATACTATCATATAGCGTTTTATATTTTATATATTTTATAATTATATTTTATATATTTTATATAATTTTATATAAATATATAGTATTTTATGTATTCGTTGTTTCATATAAAAATAACTTTTCCCATTTTACAAGGATAGAAATTAAGATACAGGTATTTTGTATTATATTTCAAGGCCACAAATAATTTTGAAAGGTTTGTTACTTTTGTTATGAGGGACACAGAGCTCCTAAGATATGTTACCACAGCCTTTAGGCTAGCAACACTCTTGCATTACACAATCTCCTATTACTAAACTTAAATTTTCTCCAAAATGTGGAGAAACAAAGCTCATTCAGATTAAATTAGAGTCTAGGAAAGTAAACTCTGGATTCTTCTCTAATGTTTCTTCTCCTCATTGTGCTTCTCCCCCAACCCAGCTATTTCTTGTGTTTCTCATCTTCCATTTTGATATCCCATTCATCATTAGAGTTACCAAAGCAAGGAGGTTGTTGGAATTCATCATATTCATTCACTTCTTAGGTATTACTTCTATTGTAGTACATGAGTTTAGATTAGGAAAACTAAGAATGAGTCTTTAGATTAGTTGATAGAGAAGAGTTTCTGTTTATATACATCATAGTCTGAGGTACTCTATTATAATCCATAGCAGCATGCCTTTTACCTTCTGGTGATCTGTTTGCTTCTTTTGTTCCCGCTTAATGAGAGCTGGAGACATCTTTAATGTAAAGCCATAGATGTGCACATGATTTGATGACAGGAAGCTACTGCACACACAGTTTAGATATCAAGGGAAATGAAGAGCAAGACTTCTTATCGCTTTAACAGGTTAAATTAGTCATCTTAAGCTGTTAATACATCAGGCTACTGGGCAGAAAACAGCAGCAGTGTGGTAGCAGAGCTTCAGCAGTAGATAATCCTAAATTCAAATCCCAAATCTGCCATTTACCAGCTGTGTGACCTTTGTTAATTTGCTTTTCGTCTCTGAACTTCCCTGATCCTTACTTCTCTCATCTGTAATATGGAGATGATAATAGTTGCTGCAGAGAAGGAGTGGCATAATACAACTTAGGTAATATGACATGTGTGACTGCAGGTTCAAGAATTTGTGCACCTTCTGGCCCCAGCAGGCTTAATATCAGCACTATAGTTAGTCCCTACTTTCTTACAAGTATATGATTATAAGAAAAGCCCCTCTGGTTCAGGCTTATGGTCCTTTCAGTTCAGCATTCATTTTCTGATCACAGGGACAGGAAACTGTTATATAAGACACAATTGTCCTTGTTGCTAACTTCAAGAATTAGAGTTATTTTCCTCCAGATAGCCTAGTTTCTCTGAATAACCCACTATGGACTTATTATCCATGAATTTAGCTAAACCTTTGTGATACTATTTATGTTCTCGACCTTTAATGAATTTTATAAGTTGATTGCCTACTGTGTAAAGTAGTTCTTTAGTTTGTCATAAATTGTTTCTTTTGAAAAGTAGTAAGATGACTTCCAGTTCACATATACTAGAATTTGAAAAAGAAATCCATAGTCAGTTTCCCAGGACTTTTGTTTCTTTATAGACATTTTCCATATCCTTGCCTGGATTTTATCATTATAAATAGAAATCTTCATCTTATGTCATGATTATTTTAATTAATACTGAACGTTCTCCTATTCTTTTTATTTATTTATTTATTTACTGAAGTACTTCATCCAGAAAGTATCCCACACATGGGTTGCCGTCATCTTTTACTAGAGCTTATCGTATTTAACACTCCCCTTCCTCTATCAAAATTACACTCTATGCTCTGGGCTCAAAACAGAATAATCTTAATGTGACTGCAATTGTATTTAAGCCAAAGTTCAGCTTAGAAACAGCTGGCAAAATGTTCAACAAACTGGACCAAAGAGAAAGAATCATAACAAAAAAGATGTGATACCGTTTGTAGCAAAGGGAGAAACTTGTCTTAAGGAAAAACTAGAGACTGAAGTTTTTGCTCATTTTGGAGATCCTAGAGAAGAAGTAGAAGGCGGTGTTTTCCAAGCCAATTTGTTCCACCAAAAGTGACCAGAACCAAGTCTAGGTTGGGCTGGCTGCCCTAGGTTGCAGTTAGAGGTTGGGGCTACTATTTTGACAATGCCAGCAGAAATCTGTGACCAAAAAAAGCCTAAACCTGCTTGCCTCTATATTAGCATCGCTAGCATGAAGTAAGATTTGAACTTTAAATGACTCATTTTGAGTGGGTGGCAACCTACTGTGGAGGCAGTCTGTGAACCCAAGGTCAGCATCCCGGTGAGAAATCCCTTCAGGTATGAGTGAGCGATACACCCAGTCACACTGAGACGGGAGATCCTTGTCCTCTTCAGCTTTGTCAGCTTTATTTCCAATCCTATTTCTGAGGATATTAGGCACACTGCTTGGCTCGCACTTGGCACCACTGTCTTCAGAAAATAAATGTCTTACGTTTGTACAGTGCTTTATAGAACACTTTCACATAGATTATCTCAATTGATCCTCACAACTCTATGGTAAATGTTCATGTTCCCATTTTATGGATGAGGAAAACTGATTGAATTACTTGTGCAAATGGTGTTAGTAAGTTGTAAAGCAGGGACTGGCCTTATGATACTAAGTCTATGTCCTTTCCATGTCACCACCACAAAGATAGCCAGGACATTTCTGGACATCTTCCTAAAAATATACCTTCTTTCATTTTCCCCTGAATGTATTGCATTATACTTGCTTGTACTGAAGTTGCTCTGACCTCTTGTGGATGACAGCAAGCCTCATGAGATCACCCTGCAGACTTTGCCTTTTAATACCCCAAATACTAATAACACAATGTTCTACAACTTCCATATCATGTGGAGATGTTCCGTAAGCCTAGCACCAACCTTGCATCTGGACATTCAGTCTCAGAAGAGGTCATTTATCCCAAAGTTTTCTTCTTTTTATAAACTTTCCATATTAAAATCGTCCTTCCACTCCTTAATTTAAATGTGCTTCAATATTATTTTAACAAACTCAGTAGCATCTGAACCTTACATCTTTCTGTACCCTTCCCTCCCTCCTGAGGGAAGAATCCCTGAATGATCCTAGTAAGTTCTGAAAAGCCTTAGCAGGGTAGATAATGGGTAAAGATCATTGTATTTCAGCTCCCTGATCCATTACACCCCTGCCTTTCACCAGCATGCAGAGCGTTGTGTTTTTTTCTAACAGAATAAATTAAATATGAAAGAGAAGGACTAATGTAATTCAAATAAACATGTTAATGACCCTATTTTTCCATTTGGTAACTAGACCGGATGTGGTGGAATGCCAGTTTTTTACTGAGCCTGTAATTTAAAACTTTCAACAAGGACACTTTTTTTCCCTTTTATTTCCATCCTCCATTCCCACCCGCTTTTATTCTTACAGACACTCCTTACTGTCCAATTAGTTTTGGAACATGAAAACTGTCCTCACTGATGCCTGGAGTCATGGGGGACCTGGGATGGTTTCTCTCTGTGGGATGGCTTGTAAGACTCCAGTTTTACTGGTGATGACCCTGCCAGAGCTCTGTGCTGTTGAAGGGTGTGGGGAAGGAGGTGACTGGTGCCTCCTGCACCTCCTCTGCACCCCCACTTTGTGTATTTTTGATGTTTTGCATGTACATTTTTGCTGTTCTAGGCAGCACTTCAGCATTCAGATTTGGGAATAGAAGAGCTCTCAGTTTGCTTTTAACCCTGTAAGTAGCCATCCATCCCAGCTACATTTTTTTATGAGTCAAAGCCATGTTTTAAGAACTTGTTATCATCCAAACTAAAACCCTCACTAACTCGATGTGTCCCTGGATGACTCCCTAGTTTATTTCTTCCTTTCCCTCCACTAAGTCAGTTGTCTCCCTATGCACCCCGGGAGTAGCCATTTTCCACAGCAGCCCCCACCCCTCCTCCAGATAATGGGCGGCTCAAAATGGAGCCTTTCCTCTCCTCCAGACCTCAAATCTGCCACCTGTCTGCTCCATTCATCATTAGTTAGCTATAGAGCTTGATTTTTCTCCAAACTGTGTGTATTTAATCCCTGATTTCTTCCTCACCCCCACGATGTGACATCCTTTCAGCATTTTACCTGCTGGAACCAGCACTCTCTTGTTTCTTTTACTGTGGTCACTTGCTAGAGTTTGAAGGAAAACTTTTTGATGTGAACACATTTCAGTTTTTTTCCAATTTACACTGGAGAGAGGAATGAAGGGGAGAGGGGGCTCTGGCCCTGTTACTTCCTGTTTGTTTTTGTTCTGGGGAATGCAGACCATCTGTGTCTCTCAGAAGCTATTCTTCTACAGCCACCGTGCTGAGGCTGATATTTAATTTCTTAATTTTTCCCTCGTTTCTCTCTAATTTCCTTTTCCTCCTCCAAAAACTCCTAAGCCCCTCATTAAATCTTTCTTCCTGAATTTTCTTATCTTAATAGTACCTCTGGATACGGTTCTGTCCCCATTAAGGCCAGAATTTCAAATTAAGTAAATGATAATTGGAGAGAGAAAACAGGAGAGAAGGGAACAAGGAATCAGTAAGCAAACAGAAAAAAAAAAAAAAAAAGTGGGTTGACTTTTTAAACATGGAATTCGCTGATTCTCAGAGCCAGTTCCCATGTCCTGGCATCCATTGTTCAGCTGATGTCTCACCTGTTAGATGGACCTTGTCTTTCTCAGAAGAAACATCTGCTGGATGTTGGATCTCTCTCTGAGTTGCCTGAGAAAGTCCCTCCCTAATTTATTTTTCCTGCCACACAGACTTCGATAAAGGTTGTACTTTCTCCTAATAGTCAAGATGGTTATTTTCTAGAACTAGTAGAGATATTCTCCCTCTTCTGAGAGCTGCCTGATGAATCCCAACATATAGTCACCCTATATAAAAGTCCAATATTCTTTCTGTTTCTTTTACATGCAATTTCACTAAACAAAGTCTCTAAACAACTAGATCCTCTTTCAGTAGATAACTCTCTGTAACTTATGAAATTTCAAGTGTTTGATAAGAAGCATCTTTCTGAGACACATCTTCATTTCAGATGTCATTGCAATTTAGGACACAATATTTCCCTCATTTGTGTTTTTTAAAAAACATAGCTTTGATTTTTTTTTTTAATTCTGAAGGTCAGAATTAAAAAGCCAAATGAATTCCAGGCTTCAAACTCCCAGAATTATATTTCAGCTGGTTCAAGCCTAAAATGTGCTATATCAACTATCTACGGGGAAGTGCCGAGTAGTTGTGGCCTTCGTGGAGTGTTTTTTGGAGCTCTCGCCTGTCCCCCACCCCCTTCCTTCAGCTGCTTCTGTTTGTTCCTGCTGTAGTGCCTTCAGCCATGAACATACCGTTTAATCAGTGGTGTATTAAAATGGACCTGGTACAGTCAGCAATAGCTAGGCCAAAATCGATTGGCTATTTTTAAAAGGAAAAAAAGAAGATAGAAAATTGCTCTTTTAATCTAGGTAAATCAAATCGTGCCTGCTTGCTTTCCACCTGTAGCTAAGTGTAGGCAAGAGCATTCTGATTGATGACAGTGTTTCTTTGTGCTTCTTTATTCATGCTTATCCACTTGGGGTAAAAGCACCAGGGTATCTTCAGAACTGAGTTTTCACATTCACGTGAGAAAGCTTGTACTCTTTTTCTCTCAGAAAAAAAAAAAAAAAAGTCTTCTTTTTTTCCCCCTCTTAGAAGATTTGAATAAAAGCAGAGTATGTTCAACCTTTTCTGCCTTTTTGGTTTTTTCCTGCCATGAAATCATATCTGACTGTGACATCACAGTGTGTTGCTTTGGGCAGCTTTGTGATGTGTGAAGGCGAGGACCTTAATTGGGTTAACAGAGCACACCAGGAACGGACGGCGGACGAGCGCTGCTCTCCCACTAGGCAGTTCTCTGCTCCAGGCAGTGTGAGAGAATCAGAGACCAGCTAGAGTGGAGCTCCTTCTCCCGGGGATTTTTAACTCTGAGGCTTTGTCTTCTTTTAGTGTATTACTAACCAATGAAAGTAATTTTTAAAAGAAAAGGTATAGAAATATGCTTTGTTTTTAAACTGCAAAAAATTGGGGGTGGAGGTGGAATGTGCTGGCAGTTTGTTCTATAGCATTGATTTGTGACCAACAAAGGAAATGTCTACTTGTGAGACACAAATCAATGCAACCAGACTGCGAAAGTGCAAACAGAGATGTGAGAAAATTATTCAATCGTTAGTCTTCTATGGAATTTAAAAACATTGAACCTTTTGATTGTTCCAATACAAAAAAAAAATCACTACAAGAAAGGAAAGGAGGGTATGAGGACTTGTTCTAATTTCGTCAAAGGTTTTCTCTCGTGATTGTGGAAAGGTCCGGCAAAGCTATAAGATTCCTAAAACGTTAGCAATGTTGTGAATGATTTTCAGAACTCATTAACCATGTCCTCAGATGCTGTCGATAGCAAAGTTGTGGAAAACTGGTAGAAGACAAGTTTATGCCTGAACTTCTGCTTTAGTCTGCAGTAACCTTGGCTGCTGTAAAACTGAAGTTTCTTGCAAACTCTCTGTATCCAGAAATAATCCATAACAAGCAAACTCAGTGCTTACATAGTATTTTTTATCATATAAGCGTGCTACAAAAATTAACAAATAGCTTACATGGGTAAACACGTAACTCTAGAAAGCTAAAGATGTTTATTTTGTAAAATTTCATCAGTTCAAATAAACTGGGAGACAGACGACTAGAATGAGCTGAAAACGTGATCATGGAATATTTCCATGTAGTTTGAACTGAGATTTCTACGTTTTAACAAGTAGAGTTTCTTCAGCACTAACTTCAAAATAAATAAGAATTTTCAGTAACTTATCAGATGTGTGCATGTTAAAGTAATTAAAGATGTTTCCCCCCCCCATATAGGTTACATTTGGTTTCCCCCATCCTTCCTCCCAACAGTTTTAAGGTTATTAGTTTGCTTAGAAATCCTATTTTCAGAGACAATAAAATGGTAAATTTCAATACAATCCCTATCCTATCACAGATTGTGAATTATTCTGACTTCTCCTTTTGGAGAAAAGGAAAAAAGATGATCAGATGTTACTTCTCTGAACACTGAAAATTAATGGAAATAGCTTCACAGTTTTTAATGTTTTCCCAGTGTCTAGTCAGGCCAGAGTTCCCATTAGCAGTCCAGGGAAATTTTCTAACTTCACTGTATATTTTTGCCTCCATCACTATGATGAAGTCAGTTACCAAGACTCTCTCACCTTATCCTAAAAATGTGCTATTTCTTTACTTCCCAATTGTCATTGTGTTAGTTACATTGCCAGAGGAAATCAAGGGAATGAAATATAATGGATCAGAGACCTATCAAGTAAAGTAATCAAGAATGGATTTCTGGACAACCCCGTTTAAAATAAGAACCCTTGCAATAAAAGTGCATAAATGTCTCACTCTGTGTTACACAACAATACCTCAAAATCCAATTTCTGGTAGTTCAGATCTCTGAGTTACAACCCTGAGCAAAGAAGTGACTGAAGACCTTCAAGTGTCCAAATGAGTTTCCCCCAAATCTCCTACCAAACCCTGCATTCAAGCAGTATAGTCTCTATAGCTCTTATTTATTTGATTTTCTAATCCAAAGCACATTAGAAAATACATTTAGCAGAGAGGATTTAGAGGAGATGGGTCTGAAAAACTGGGACAGTGATGCCAGTCAGCTATGGCAGTGGATAGTGGGCTATAGCTCAGTCTGTGGCCGTTAGGCTGAGCCAAGGGACGAGGCCAGTTCTCACCACAAGTAAGAAAAGTGTATTACTGAAAAACAGGAACAATGAATAGTCACAAGGATGACCCTGTATCACAGAAAAAAATTAAATTACATCAACATACTGTGTTTAAGAAAACAAAGATATGTAAAAGTTTTCTATGAAAAACATGTTTAGAATATATTTTATTGCTTAAAAAGGCAAGTTTATGTCATTAAAAAACATTTTAAAATATATGGAACATTTTATTCCTCAATATAGCTTGCTTTTTTTTATATCCTTTTTCAATTTGAAAAAATACAGGGATTGTTTTGTAGTAGTGACTCTAAAAACCTGTCTAGCCAAAACTACTCAGTACGAACACCTTAGAAGGAAGGATGTTTATTCTTGAATATTTCAAGTCCAGGTCTCTTAAAATAAAGATGTTCTTTTTCATTGATCTTAGTTATATAATGTATGTTGTCATCTTCAGTAAGGCACAGTTGCTCATATTTAGCTGGTTTACTTTGTAATGCGTCATTATAAGTGACCAAAAACACGGTACAGGAAGTTGTTTGTGTGTTTTTTCATTGCTTATGCAACTTCCAAGCAGAAAATGTTCTTGAGACCAGATGGTAAAGAACAGTCAATTGCAAGTTCTATTCTCCAGATGTATTGATGTTTCATGTCTTCCTGAAGCCAGTTCAAATACACTTGTAAATTCAAGTCTTAATTTTAGTAACCCTTTCACTTCTGCTAGATCCTATTTCAAATGATAAAGAAATAGGCTAGAATATTTAATAACAGGATCTCTGAAGCCTGCTGTACTATAGAGTGGCAATGCCATGGTCATATAATTCAGTCGGATAAAAGTTCATTACATGTGCTTTTGGACATATTTGGTCACTGTGCTACAATGACAGCTAAGTGTTTACAGTACCAAACGTCTTTTCAACTTTATCCTTTCCAAAAGTGCACTTTGTTAAGACAATTTTAAAAAATAACATTTACCCAGTGTTTCTACTTGGCATGTAGGGTTTTTTTTTTTAATCTGCTCAGCAATTTGGAAGTTTGCTTGGAACACAGATGAGTTAAGATAAAAAGCTGTTTTTTTAAAAAAATGCCTCTAGTAAGTAAAAATGAAGATACTATATCTGAATGAATGTGAAAAGTTGTCCCTTTGTATATTTTTAAAGCTTCCTAAACTATCCCCAGTTCTCAGCCAAATGCAGCCTACCCAGATTGTCTTTAGGAAAGTAGCAATTCACAGAGATTTGCAGTTAGCCATGTATCAAACTACACTCTCTTTAGTCCCTGCTTACAGCTCCACCATTTTAGAATATGGTGAGATATGCCAGAGCCCTACCATCTGTTTAATGGGCTAATTATGTTTACCACATGCCTACTTCACAGGAATACCATGAGTGAGGTTGCCAAACATCATACAAATATATATGTTTGTATATATTGATATATAAATATACACGTAAATAAAATTGTATACATATATAAAAGCATTCAGCATTTCTGAGTTTCATTCCATCTTTTACTCTCAAGATGTATCATGGCCCGTCCCTTAAACCCAGCCAGGTGTTGTCAGAGTTTGTGAGGCTGTTGATGATAGGACCGTCAGACTGAGAGGGATCCTCTGACTGAGAGATTTGGAGGAAGTGAAACTCAAATTGTATACACATTCCTATGTCTTTGCCTATTTAGCTATGCCCCATGTTCTCTCTACTAAAATGTAGACATTTTAGCTTCATAATTAATACAATTATACTTTACGATACTGTATGTTGCTATATCCAATGACTAAACTTCTTTTGAGAAACAGAGGATCTCTTCTCCTTTATGGAAAAAAAAAAAAAAAAGTCAGACTGTTTTAACACAATTCCTCCTGTACATGGCTACAACTTTTCTCTTACATACCACAGCTTCTATATTAGGCTTGTTCTTTAAGCCAGGATTTTTTTTCCTCCTATGAGGACACTGCAACCCTTGACAGTCTTTTCTCTGGTATTCTCTGAGTGCTTCCTAGATACGTGGTCTCAGTGACTCCAGTTATCACAAGGACTAATTGTCACTTGCTATCCATGAAAATTATCGCTGGGTCAAACTAAGTTGGGTCAAACTAAGCTGCTTCTTGGAAATGGCGCTTATGCTAGTTGTGAGTTGTGTCCACAGGGAATTCTGAGCAGTAAAGGGAGGCAAACTGAGGGCATTCTAGGTGAAGGGAATTAAACCAGCAGAGAATCAGGGCACAGATGGAAAAGAGCGAGTCATGGGTAACCAGAGTGCCTAGTCAGGATATGATATAAGCTCCGGGTATTGGGTTTGCTGTGTAGCTCCTTTGTTTATGTAAAGCTGGCTCGGCAGGCTCTGGGCCTTCTTGGCTTTGAGGATGCACTGACCTGAGAGCTATGGGGAAAAATAGCCACGTCTGTACACCAGACTATAAAGCAAATATGTAGCATTCTCTTTGAAAACGAAAGACAATAACATATGAAACTATCGTTGATATAAGATTTTATTTAGTCTTTTCTAAGATACCAGGATATTTTTAAAACCCGTTTTCTTCCCCTCGGCATTAGGATGTTTTCTTATACTGCTTCAACTGAAGTAAATTATTCAGACAGAGCTGTTTTGTTTTATTTGTTTGTTTTTGTTTTTGAATCTTTATGCTTACCAGGGACTTCATAAACAAGTTGGAAGAGAAAAAAATAGCCAGGACATAAATATAGAAATAACCCAATCACATAAGCTTTCATGAGCATGGGTGAGGGCCTTGTGGGAAGGATGAAGAAAAATCTTTATTAGTACCAGAATGATCGTGATTACCTTAGGCATAAGTCTGATTTGAGAAGAGACATTGATATACAAAGAAAGGAAGGATTATTCCCCTATGATTTGTCCATGTGTACAAGGAAAAATAGCTTCAGTATTTACTATTTGACTTCTTGAGTCCAGAAACCTAATACTCACTGCAAACTGCATAGGCACGGAGCAGGAGAAAGCAAGTATTTACCAAAACAAGAGGAAAGAGGAATTACTCTTTCATCTCTTCTTACTTTAGAATCATCAAATGTTATTACTGGAAAGAATCTTAAAAACCATCTAATCTAACACTCCCACATTATATATGAGAAAAATGAGACTCGAGAGAAGTTTCACGACTTGCCCAAGGTCACACAACAGATTACAAACATAGCTGGAGACCCACATATGATAGACAGGTGCCCTTAATTTCTTCAGTTTCTCCATAATCATTTTAGAGAATTATTTGACTTATCCCACCAATGTTGCTTTGTATATCTTGATTATCATCTGGCTTCTCAATTTTTTTGAAGTGAAGTTTACTTTATAATAACTGCCAGATTCTATAGCTGATTCTAAAAATTAAAATGTGTTGTACAAATATGGAGAAGCTCACTAGATCAACATGTATGCCTCCTTACTTTTTATGAATCCTATAATACCTATAAATGTAGCCTGATCATATTAGATTCTTGAAGTTTCTAGAGTTCCAGATATTTGTTGGAGCATATAAATAGGTGAGAGCAGATTTACTCATTTACCCACTCTAAGTCCCTGAGACATTCCTAAACTGCTGTACCTTTGTAAGTCACTTATTCCCACTGCCATCGATATCACCAGTTCCAATTATTACCAGTATGGCCCATTACTACAGACTGATTTCTTATTAGGTTCAAAACCAGCTGTACTTGCCGTTTTACTGATATTTTGTTCAGTGTTAGAGGAGAAAGAACATGGTGAGAGTTTGGCATAGCCCAGCTCCCTTCTGTGAAGAAAGAGTCCATCACTGACAATAGACATTCAACAAGTGGTTATTTAAAGAGGTCGAAAAAAACATCCACCATTTCTCTATTTCAAAAAAAATCAATCATTTGAAAATATTAACTACAAGCTTCTGATGTAATGTTGTGTGGTTTGTTGTGCCACATATGGTTATGATGATCTACATGTCAGCTACAATCCAGAAATACTCTCATTGTTACAATGCAAAATAATATAATCATCCACTTCTACATTTTAAATGTGTCTGGCCCACCAAGTCCTTGCTTAGGTGCCAGACACGCCACTGTGAAGGAACTGTCTGAAATAGTACCCTGAAATTTCAGGTATTTGTAATCATCTCCCAGATGCATAGAATAAGCCTGGGTTTTGAGGCAAAGAGAAGAGGCAAACCTCCTGCTCTTCCAGAAGTCACAACCATTCAGCAATATATTCACAGTAGCTAGGGGGAAAAGACTTTGTGAAGAAAACTGTTGTGTCTCATGGCTGTTTTTATTAAAACGTTTAGTCCACCAGCTTTCCAACTCTAAGAACAATTTAATTCACAAAGCACATGAAATAAGCAGAAGAATCTAGTCCCAACAGCCATGTTCCACCTCTGTGATCCTTTTCGTGAGTTAGGGTGATTTAGTCGTCAAGATCCCTGCTGTTCTGTGTTTGGATATTTGTGAGGAAAACCTAGAATTCATCCCCTTGAGAAGCCATGTCCATATGGCATGCAGCAAAGACCATTAGAGAACAGTAATAGGAGTTTTGTTATCAAATCGAGCCAGATTTGCAGATGGGAATAATGAGAAATTAGTATTTTTCCTTCCTCTTCCTCTCTCTTTTCCTTTTTAGTCTTTTTCTTTCTCCTGTTTGCTTCTTCAATTCAATACTCCTTTGTTTATGGATTTGGAGCATACTCCAAAAGCAGATAAGCCAAGCAAATCCTGTTTGGAGGGAGAATAGCCATTTTGACATATAACCATCTCATCACTCCTTTTTATATGCCTAAATTGAAGGGCATGTAGAATAGCCAGGTGCTGGTCCTCAAAGTGGGTGTGCCCTAAGACATTCTTTGGTTTGAACTAGTCTAGTCCACTGTTTCATGTTGCTGAACAATCAAAACAGAAAAGAAAGTTTTTCTTCTCTGGTTCTAGACCAAATGACTGGCAGGATGTAATTGCCATCTGTAATTTTCTGTGAAGTCCTTCCCCAGTCCAATTTACATGATATGTACAGCTACTTCGCTCTGAGAATGCACACTCAAAAAATACAGGCTTTAAGTGATTTTTCCTAGGATGGGCAAGGCAAAGCAGTGAGGAAATGGATGTATATATATTATACATTTATATTATTTTTCCCCATAAACTTTTAAACTTACTATCCAGCATTTGTATTTTTTCTCAAACAAATTGGTAGTTTAAAGAAAAACCTATCCTTGTGATTTTTCAAAAGTCATTTTTCAGCCTCTCCTATTATTTTTTTTATTTCAATAGCCACCTTAATGGGTAGCTGAGTGGGGATCAAGTATAAAAAGACCTCATCATGTATTACAAGCCAGAGAGTGTACTCATGGGAAAAATGTAAGTCCTCAGATGGAAAGTCATCTCCGTCAAAGAAAGTGGCTCGGGCAACAGTGCCTGACATTACATAGTCTGCATGGTGGAACACTGCAGCCATGTTTTCAGTTGCTTTTCACTCTCTGGAATTTTATGCAATGATCGCAGCCAAGAACCTTTGGAATATCACTCTCTGGTCAAACAAAAAAGAGAGGAGAAAAAAAAATCCTTTGAAAATTGAAGCTAGTTGGTGCAAGCCAGCAGACAATCCAGTGAAGTTTTCACCCCACTCTGTTTTGTGGGTTTGGGGGTTGTATGCAATATAAGAGTGTTAGAGAAGGTGTCTGTCTGGTATGGTTTGGGATACTTTGCTGTTTCAAACACTTTAAAGAAGAATTCTTGTTTTCTACAGTTTATTAAACTAGCTCAGTTAAATATATTGGTTATCAGATCCCGTGATGCATGATTATTCAATATACTTTAAAATACAAAAAATTCAACTGTGCTGTCCCTTTCTCCTTCTGTCTCCTCCCTGTCTGTCTCACTCTGCTGTGAAGCATTGGGAGTAGTGTGTGTGTGTGTGTGTGTGTGTGTCTGGGAGGTAGACAGATTCCCTACCTGGAAATGGCTTGCTATTATTAGACGTTCAGTTACCAGGGGTTATGTAAGACAATTGAAGCTCTGTTTTTTAACAGAGACATGATTCATGCTGCTTGTAGTAACAGTAACCACCTCCAAACGAGACAGAAACCAGACACAGACAAAGGCTGGAGAAATCAATGCCGACTCGGTACAGCCATTCTCCTGATACCCTCTGCCTTTCAATCAGAGCACTTAGGTTATCAGGAGAGGAGGCTCCTGCTAATTCTGGATCTTTTTTGTCTCTTGGGGCTGCCAGGTGAAATCATGTGGGCTGGAGCTGTGTACAGGTGAAAATGGGTCCTCAGGAGCAGTGACGTCTGATCTCCTTCCCTAGGTAGGGTCCCCCAGTGTTTCAGACACACCTGGAGGAACAGTGATTGTCACCTGTGCTGTGGCTCAGAATTCACTGTGGCTTCTACTCAGAAAGGTTGGAACTTGAGCATTTGGCTCACCCACTCAAGTAACTTTCCTCAAGTGATTCTCTGCAGCGTGCTGGGAGAGGAGAGGATGGAGTGGGATTTGAGCTGCTGCCAGTGCTTTATTATAGCTTCTCCTAAAACCTGAATGGAAGTGGACTGGCTGTCAGTTCCCACACACATTCGGGACCCTTTCCTAAATCTTCCAGACGACACTGATTCAGTACTCCACACTATACAAAGCACTTCCACATGGATCAGCTTATTTTAGCCTCACAACTTTATAAGATAGGCAAAGCATACATTATTGTCAATACCATTTTACAAGAGAGATTTTACAGCTTACAAGTATTATGTCATTCATTGATTCCTTGCTCATGACTTTATAAGTGAGAACAATAAGACTCACAAAAGTTAGTGACTTGACCATGGTCACACGGCTAGTTCTTACCAGATCCAGGAAGACAAGGCAGATCTTCTGATTCTCCATCTAGTGCTCTGCCCCAGATTTGCTACAAAGCTTGTTGGCAACCATGGCATTTTTGGGGAAAAAAAGCATTTTCTGCTGAAAACCTTGGTTTTAGATTAAGTTCTACTACTCATTAGCTAGGCCGCTTAAACTGCCCTTTCCTTCCCCTTCACCCCATCCACCTCAGTCTCCTCATCTGTGCAACTCATGATAGGGAGAACTCATTTTTAGAGTGTTCATGAGAGTACCACGTAATCTTTAACATGTCTAAGTCAATATATATAAAGCATTGCCAATAGTATCTCCCTGCCCCCACCAAGAGTGAAATCCAGCAAAGAGATCCAGAGATCTCAGGCTTCACCCAGAACATAAAAGTAAACTATTTATTTTTACTACAAAAAGAAGAAACTCAGATACTTTATTGCAGAAACTGCCCATGGCTCTCAGAAAACAGCAGTCTTGCCCCAGTGGCCCGTTACACACCCAATAGGCAGGCCACCCTTCATTTTCACTCTCAAATGTGTAAATTGCCCAGAAAGACAATTCTTAAGTATTGACATGACAGGAAAACATCTAGGCCATTTAGCTTTACCCACCCAATAATCTCTTGCAATAAAAATTCCAATTTAAAAAATACTTATTATTGATTACTACTAATAACCAACACTCTGATACACTGTTATGAATTTCAACTGAAGACTGACACAGAATTTTCTATTTATGAAATTTTACCATTATCCTTCTATTTCACATGTTACATAATACAATCTATACCTATTTTAAGGTAAACACAAGTAAACATTCTTATTTATAAAATAGCTTTTTATTAAATTTTTTGTTTGCATACCACTTTATATCCAGGAAGGTAGCAAAATACTCCACAGGTTATACTCTAATAAAATGCATTTTCTCTTCTGCTAAAATATGAAAGTCATTTGTTCCTGCAGTTTTAAGAAAGAAAGCTATACTTTTTTCTCTCACATAATAAAACTCCCTGACTAAGCATCAAGAGACCAAACTTCTAGTTCTAGGCCCACTAAAAATTCACTATTAGGGAACATGCTAAGTCCCAACTTCAGATAACATCTAATCTGAAAAACTCAGAGCCCCTTAACATCTAGTTATTACACACTAGCCTGAGACAACCTGCTCTGCGCTGTTGTATGTTGTGTCAATAAAAGAGCTTTATGGGAAAGATGGAATTCATTGTTTGGGGTTTTATGTTGTGCCAGTCGTTGCCAAGCTGCCTTGAATTCACCAATGTAATGTGTCTCCAGACTGATTCAAAGAGATAGAATTTGGAATGTGACTAGAAGGCAGTAGCAGATTCTGTAAATAGTTGCTACACATTCTGTATACCAGGCACAATAGTACACAGTGGAACCTTAGACAATACTTACCCTGACTTCCTTAAGTAGGAAAATATCCTTATTCTTTTCATCAAGTTACCATGATTTACTGATTATGAATGGTAATTTTACCATTGGTATGTTCCAGTGATTCCTTTGATTCCTTTCATGGATCACTTGATGTTCCTAGATTATTTTAATCTTATCGCCATTTGGTGTTAACTAATGCAAATTTTTTTTTTTTTTTTTTTTTTGAGACGGAGTCTTTCCCTGTCCCCCAGGCTGGAGTGCAGTGGCGTGATCTTGGCTCACTGCAAGCTCCGCCTCCTGGGTTCACGCCATTCTCCTGCCTCAGCCTCCCGAGTAGCTGGGACTACAGGCGCCCGCCAACACGCCCAGCTAATTTTTTGTATTTTTTTTTTTAGTAGAGACGGGGTTTCACCATGTTAGCCAGGATGGTCTCGATCTCCTGACCTTGTGATCCGCCCCCCTCGGCCTCCCAAAGTGCTGGGATTACACTTGAGCCACCACGCCCGGCCGCAAATTCTTACTTTCACCTAAGAACGGAGCTGCCTTTGCTCTTCTATATCTAGCCTTTATCCAAATCCTTAGACACACATGGTATCATTTGCAGGGCAATGGCAGTGATGGCAGATAGTGTTTCTTCCCAATATTGTGATGGAACATTTCACCTGGGGTGTTAGCATCTTAAACTATCCCAATAGCTACAGAAATTGGGTTTTAAACCATCATGTCTTAATGCCATCCATTTCTGTTTATGTTAACCGATGACATGGTTATAACATCCTACTGTGCTCAAAAGGCTACACTATATGCTGGTGTCTCTGTAGTGTATAAAACAAGGTTCCTACCCAAGAGGATTTACACCCTCGCTAATAATATAGCAAACAGGCAGTAAAACATAACCATTTATTGAAGTACTTAAAAAGTGGCAGAAAACATTATGGGCTGAGGCAGTCTTCACAAGGGAAAATTTCACAAAGGATACATTTTTATATATGGACCCTGAAGGAGAAGAAAGTCCTGTATAATTTTTGAAAGGTGATAAAGGTATTCCAAGCAGCCAAACTGGTATATACAGTAGCTCAGAGATAGAAATGTGCTTAGTCTTTCTGACACCCTATAAGTTAACTAGTTTAGACCATGTGGAGTATTGATGGAAAGGAAATCTGAGAGGACTCATTTGATAGGGAGTCAGTGAATTTCCGAGCCCAGGCTTAAGAGTTTGGAACCAGGGGAAATCCCTTAAAGCATCTTTTCCCTAAGCATATTCTGAGGTTAAATAAGTATTCCATTAAAAAGGGGGATGGGGGAGTCTGTAATCCCGTAAGCCTGGACAAAGATTAGGCTTCCAGCACTGTTAATATCCTGTGTACACTTGCAAGTTTGAAAATAGAATATACAGTTTTCAGTGTTTCCTAAACTTACTTGACCAAGGAACTTTTTTTGAGATGCATCTTGAAGTTCCAGTATGAAACACACTTTAAGATACACCATGTGAAAAGATTTTTGAAGGGCAGGAGTTGAATGCAGGACAAAAAAAAAAAGATATGTTGTGATGATTAATCTAGTACTATTAGGAATGGATATGCTATCAGCTGCAGAGAAAGTATCCCTGATGAAACCAAAGGAAGACAAAGAGAAGTAGAGAGAATAACCTTCAAGATATGAAGGGAACATGGGAAAAGATATATCCTGAGGAAATAAAATAATGAAATTCAGAGATATTAGAGGAGATGAGAGCTAATAAGCTTACCACACTGCGTGGTGTAGATCCTTTTATTAAAGTAGGATGCTAGCTCATCAACTGAAAAAGAGAATGGAGAATGGGACTTCATAAAAGTAGAACAAACTAAGAAAAACTGCCATAGGTTGTAGCTGGAAACAGTGGGCAGGAGCATAGGTCCAGGTAGCATGCATGTGTAGCCTTTTGTTCTGAGAGTGGGAGCAAATGGAGAATGGTGATATGGATTCACGGTTGATGAATGTAAAAGGAGGCACTGCACATAGAAAGTTAGAAAAGAAAGGAAATCTGCATGGTTATTGAGGACAGTGTTGAAATGGTTGATCATGGGGCAAGATCAAACTGGACAAATACATCTGGTAAGGCCAGCTGGGGCCTACTAACGAACCAGCTGAAAACAATAGGTTCCTTGGGCTTCTGGGAAAGTGAGTTCAATAGCTGGGTGTGCAACATTTGACAGCAAATGTGAGGCCTCAAAAGAATAATTTAGAAGGAGTATGAGAGCTAAGAAAAGGGGTGGTAAAGTCTGTTGAAAAGACGTGTTAATGAGTTTTTGGATTAAATTATTAATACAGGGAGGGAAAACATAAATCAAGTGTAGAAGGTTTAGAGAAATTTCAAGAAACATTCAAGCAGACATGAGAGGGCCATGAAGAAGAATCTAGACTAAGCCAGTGGTGGGGACCACAAATGAAGAGGAGTGGAATGAAGGCAGATCAGTGGTTTGGTGATTGTGAGCCCAGTGTAGGTTAAGCTCTAGAACATGTGGTTAGAACCTGGCCCTTAATTCTGCTTTGCTACCCTCTGCCTTCATGACTGATGGCCAATAACTGTACCTTTCCTGAGTATCAGTTTCACCTCCTTCGTCTATAAAATGGGAATATAATCCCCAACTTCAAAGAGTAATTGTAAGAAAATAAAGTTATCTGTGAAAAGGCTCAATGCCTGCCACACAGTAAGCATTTAGTCAATAATAGCCAAAGTTACTATTGAAGTGATGGGAGCAGGAAGAGGGAAATGATGTTCACTTTGGGAACAGTGACAGAGTGTGTTATCTGGAGTAATGCCACTGTGATGTTTCTCTGTACCTTTTTTCCATTTACCACAAACTATAATGGTTAATTCAGAACACATACTCACTGCAAGAGGTAAGGTATAGGAAACTCTGATAATACCAAATAAAATGCTGTGTCATAAATCATGCTCATGTTAGAATTCTCATTACAGAGTTTAAAACGATCTTATTAACATGACCTGTGGCAGGCTTTCTGGACAAGAAGTTTCCAGTATCCAGTGACGTAATAGAGGGGTTCCCATCACCAGGCCAGATTCATTAAAACCAGAAATTCATGATTGTGTGTGTGTGTGTGTGTGTGTGTGTACGTGTACTCTGATCCAAAAGATCTATTTTAAACAAGAATCAACTGTATCTGATAATGCTAAGGCTCATGGCATGGGATGTGCAACTTATATTAACAGAGTTTATGAACTATCAAAGAGGAATCAAGAGTTCTCTATGGAGAAAATTAACACAGATTTAATGTGACAAACAGTGGGATTGTGATTCCACCTTGTGTTGGCAGGGCCATCCCAGGGGTCTTCAAGCCATCAGAGGTGTTTCTTATGGACATGGGTGTTAACTAGTGGTTAATTAAGGCACTAAAACCTAAAAAGTAAAATAGTTATCACAGCATCAGTAAGCTGACGATGGTGTTCCTGATTAGTTTGTCTGGCCGTGATGTCTTTGGTGCCTTATTCATTAAATGGTTTTCTCACCAGTTTCCAGAGAGGTGGGACTGGTGATGTAGACTTGGGAATTTGTTTCAGGTAATTAGTTAAAAAGTTAAAAGTCAAATAGACTTCCTTAACATGTTTAATGGTTTAACAGGTTGATGAGCTACTTAATTCCCACATCTTCCTTCTCAGGGGACTATTAGAGTTTTAAGGGACCTTAAAAATCATAAAACCAACCTCCTCTTTTTACAGATAGAAAAGCTGAGCCACCTAGAGGTTAAATGTCTCATCTGAGGTCATCAGCTAGTCCTGATTTTCTTTCTCTTTTCTTATCTTACACTTTATAACTCTTTCTTTTTTTTTCTAACATTGTATTCCCCACAATGACCTCTCTGCTAATTATTTCTTAGATGTATCCTTTTTATGAAATTTGCTGTGCCTCAAATTATGATAGTGGGCCTTTGCCAATTAGTAACCCGTCCCCACTAATTCACCACTACATTTGGGGCAAAGAAACGAGGGAAGTGGAACAATTTTAAATTTACTATGATCTTTGAGACAGCTTTATCTTCACCTGGGAATTGCTGTTAGACAATTAAGGTTAGTAAAGCTCATTGAATTTCTCAGAGGGAAGGTGTTATTTGAATTATTACCAGATAATTATTGTTAAAAATAACAATAATGTAAAAAAATAGGAACTTTACATGTTAGAGACATTATCATTTTGAATTTCCAGAGAGAGGGGAAAATCCTTGGGGATCTAAAAACAATTTTTTGACAGTGTGCTCTATGCTAAGAACTCCTTGAATTGTGTGTAATGCCTGATGACCTGACAAACTGGCCTAGAATCAGAAGCCAGTCAGCTGGCTGTGTGAACCGTTAGCCAAGTTATTTGGCTTGAACTGCTCCTTCAGAAACAACCCTAGTAGAAAGGAGAGTGTCAGAAGTAAGACCTGTGGTCCCAGACCAGTAGCATCAGCATCACCTGGGAGCTTGTCAGAAATGCAGGATCACAAGCTCCACCCCAGACATGCTGAATCAGAAGTCCTGGGTGATTCGTTTGTTGATTAGAGTTTGAGAAGACTGATAGAAGACATTCTCATCTGCAATTAGAAAGGAGGAGGGAAGGGACTATACTTATTGATAGTTTCTGAAATAGTTCCTTCTCCTGGAGTCTGTGCTCCCAGATCTTTCCAGTGGCTCTGAACCATCATGGAAATAAGCATCTTCCTTGTGCTGTGATCACAGTGGGAACTAGAAATGTGTCCCGTGTCCGTGCTGCGTTGGAACAGTTGTTATATAGTGAAAAGAGTACAGATTTAGACTCAGAGAGATCTCGGTTTGGATTCTGGCCTCACTATCCAGTAGCTTTCTAAACTTCGACCTGTTACATAAGCCCATTAAGTCTCACTCTTCCTTATCTGTAAAATGGGTATACTAAAACTTACACCATGGCATTGCTATGAGGGTTAAACAAGAACATACTCATTTATAAAAATGCCTGGTGCATTCCCTGATAAAATTTAGACATCCAATAAATGCTAGCTGTTATTGTTACTATTACCTTTCTTGTAAACTTTAATCATGAACTCCCCGTCTATAATTTTAGAATGATTTGGTGTGATTTCCTAGGAATGGGACAGGCCATACTCAAAGTAGACATCAGCAGAAAGTTCCTTACAGTGATATGTGGCAGTGTATTTCATAACAGCCCTGCTCTCTAAGGGCTTCCAAGACAGATCTGCAGAAACGCCAACAATGAAACGGGCTGAAGAGAAGTGACCTACTGTCTGTTCGCCTCTGACACCATCAAGAAACTTGCCAGCTGGGTTCCAAGAGCAGATTCTTTATTACAGTGATGATGTAAGAAGCAGAGACAACAGCTGGATTTTCAGGTTCTAGGGAGAATTTGTGGCATCAGCAGCCCCTCAAAATTATCTTTTGACTTAAAAACCGAGTACACTGGATATGAAAGTCATTAACAGAGAATAAATGTGAGACCCCATGAAGTCATTCTCACCGGATCTTTTTTAGAGTGTAACCACCCTTTAAGCAATAAAACATGACACACCATGCAGTGGTTCTGATTAATAGACGCTCAGGTGTGTACTAAGGCAAAAGGGGAAAGAAGATGGAGCTAGGTGACAATTTGCCAAAAAAGAAAGTAAGATTATAGCAGCAGGATGTGGGACTGAGAAAGAAGGATTTAATTAAAGGACAGACATATTATGGTTGTATTAATTATAAAATGCACAATTTAAATCAAATGTTAGATATATTTAAAATGTACATTTATATAATTACACAAAGGATTTGTAAATTTGCCAGATAATTTTTCACTGCAATGTACTATTGATGAGTGATTTCCTTTATGATTTTAATGTAGTTGCCAGGGGGCAAAAGGAGAAGGAAGTTCTATCTGGTGAAGTGTCGATAATCTGTCCAGCTTTATGACAGGTTAGAAAGAACAATGAAGATCGCTTGAGCCCATTTTACTGTTTGTGTGGCTGCTGGGGTGATGCTATTTAATGGATGTCTCAATGCATAGCATGGCTCCACCATACTGGCCAAAAAGAGTTTGATTAATACTACCTACCAAGGTTTTCCTCTGGTGAGCAACAGTGAGTCAAGCGCTCACCTGGGAGATGCAGATGAAGTCTTGTAATATTGGAGCTAACATCTAAGAGCTGAGCTTTTCTGGCCAAGTAATAATTACTGAGATTCCCTGGAAAAGTCTGTTTTCCTCACCTAGGTAAACACTATTATCCCCACAGCATGTTTTGTTGGACTTTTCATCTTTGGGTGAGAGAAAATGATTCTGTTTGAGGATAAGGATAGAGAAGGGAAACAACTAATGTTTCCTCTACTGCAAGAGAAGAACAAGGCAAGAAAATTTGAACAGACTCAGAGGCAATTGTCTATGCATTTCTACAAGTAAATTAGTAATATAAGGAAAGAAAAACAAGTAAACATTTAAACAAACCTAGAGAATGAGTACTAGGCTAAGCTAGGTGGAAAAAGAAGTGCTAATGTGGCATAATAGCAGATTGCCAATAGTTTGTTTCTATAAAGTAATGAATTTAACCATGGAATTACTGCATGTTTTCACCAAGAACTCCAGCTGAACACACAGCTTTTCCAAAGCATGAGAAATTTCTTTATTCTTATTTTCAGCCTGAGTTTATCACCCCAGTGGTATTTTTAACATTTTATTTGTTTTTAATTTTTGTGGGTACTTAGTAGGTGTATATATTTCTGGGGTACATGAGATGTTTTGACATAGGCACGCCATGTGAAATAATCACACCATGGAAAATGGGGTATATATCCTCTTAAGCATGTATCTTTTGTGTTACAAACAATCCAATTACCCTCTTTTGGTTATTTTAAAATGTACGATTAAGTTATTATTGACTATAGTCACTCTGTTGTGCTATCAGATAGTAGGTCGTATTCATTCTTTCTATTTTTTGTACCCATCTGCACCTCCTCCCCAGTGGTGCTGACAGTATTGTCATAATTATTTCTGCTGGTAATGTTAGAAAAGTTTGCTTCCTTGTTTTTTAAATCCACCCTCATTTTTTAGACAACATTTAACTATAAAAGATATTTATTAGTTCAGTTTGTTGAAGCAAATAAATGAAGCAAGTTTGTTATATTTTGGAACACAATATATTTTTGCAGGTTACACACCCCAACCTCACTCTCTCTGGTCTTGTCATTATTGATGATCTGTTGGGCCTATTGGTGCCAAGTAAGCGCTGATAAATATTAGTCTGTGGCCTTTTATGTCTGTTATCCTTGCCCAGCCACTAACAAGGATGTGACCTTGAGCAAGTCAGTTCCCTTAATCTCTTCGTCTGAAAAATGAGGGGGTTGAAGTAGATGAGCTTTTAGGTCTTTTCAATTTAGTCCCCATTTCTATGACTCAAGGCAAGAGTTTTTATTCTTTTTAAATTCAGTTCAGCAGATTATCAGCCTAGTGCAAACTTAACGTGCAAGAATTCATGGCCCACTATAGGGTACTCAGATTGAAAATTGTCTCAGCTTTCAAAGGGCTTATGAAGAGGGAAGACAAATTACACAAATAACCATTCGAATTGGTAGAATATGCAAAGGGAGTAGTACAGAACGTGCTCATAATATTTAAGAAGGGCACTCTCCTTTGTGAAATGCTTCACGAATGAGGTGGCATTTCGATGGCACTTGAAGAAGCTACATGTAGACATTGAAAGAAGGGAAGAAATACCATGAACATGGCGGGAAAGAGTAGGACTTTGCTGGAGTGTAGAATGGGGTGTAGAGATAAGAGTGAGAAACTAGATTGGGCTACATTGTAGCAGCTTTGAATACCAAACTGATAAGTTTGAATTTAATCCAATAAGCAAGGAGGACTGTAAGCAAAGAAGTGATATGTTTAGAAGGGCACTTTAGAAAAATTAATGTAATGTTTGTGTGAAGGATGGACAAGAGGTAAAGAAAAACTGGAAAAGTGAAACCAGTCAGGAGCCTTTCATAGATGTCTTCACGGTAGGTAGCAAAGGGAGAAATAGGGGTTGGTATAGAAAACAGGTATTGATTCAGGAATCACAATCAGAGTAAAATCTACAGGATTTGGTAGCTAATTGGATATAGGAAGAAAAAAAAAGGAAGAATTAAAGATGACTCCCCAGCTGTAGGCCCACGTAACTGGATGAAGAGAATACCAATGGCAGGAAATGGGACGTCTAGAGAAGGAACAGATTTTAAAGGAAAGACAATTAATTAAGTTCTAAACTTTCTGAATTAGAAAAGCCTGTGTAGTATTTGATGGCGATGTGAACTACTCAAAGTTAGAGACCCTGTTTTATTCATCCAGGTGCCTCATAGATGCTATATAAACACTGAATGAATGGACAAAGGAACAAGTGAACCAATAACCAGCTGTTACTTAGAATGTGGGTGTGCAGCTCTGTAGAAAAGCTAGAACTAAAGGTAGCAATGTGGATGCTCTCCATGGAGAAGTGATTGTTGAGGTCAGGGAGGACTGGAGTAGACAAAGCCTGAGGAGAGGATCTAGAGGAATGTCTACATTTAGAGAACAGAAGAAAGAAAATAAGCCAGTGAAGAAGGCAGAATAGCAGACTGAGGTATAGGGGAAAAAACAGGGTAATTCAGTGCCGTCAGGGTTAGAGCCTATGGAAGAAAATGGAGCCTTTGCAGTGAAGGACAGAGGGAATGCTCAGAACATGCCCAGATCAATGGGTGTCACTAGAATATGTTAAGAACTAAGCAATAAAGAGAGAGAGAGAGAGACTGAAATGGAATCAAGAGTATCAGAAATGTGGTAAAAGTACACAATGGAGCAGTATTCAGCCTTCAAAAAGAAGGAAATCTTGTCATTTGCAAGAACACGGACGAATCTAGAGGTCATCCATAATATATGGGGAAAAAATATGCTTTTTTTGTACTAGAAAAGCCAGGCATAGAAAAACAAATACCACATGACCTCACTTATATGGGGAATCTATAAAAGCTTAATTTATAGAAGCAAAAATTAGAATGGTGGCTGCCAGAGGCTGAGGAGACATCAGTCAAAGGACACAAAATTTCAGTTAGACAGGAGGAATAACTCCAGAGATGTACTGTACATCCTCATGACTATCATTAATAAGAATGTAGTATATATTGAAAATTACTGAGAGTAGGTTTTAAGTGTTCTCACCGTGAAAAAGTGAAAAATACGTGAGGTAATTCTTTTTTTTTTTTTTTTTTTGAAATGGACTCTTGCTCTGTTGCCAGGCTGGAGTGCAGTGGTGCAATCTCGGCTCACTGCAACCTCTGCCTCCCGGGTTCAAGCGATTCCCCTGCCTCAGCATCCTAAGTAGCTGGGACTACAGGCATGCGCCATCACGCCTGGCTAATTTTTTGTGTTTTAGTAGAGACGGGGTTTCACTGTGTTGGCCGGGATGGTCTCGATCTCCTGACCTAGTGATCCTCCCACCTCGGCCTCCCAAAGTGCTGGGATTACAGGCCTGAGCCAGCACACCCAGCCAGTAATGCATATTTTAACTAGTCTGATTTAGCCATTCCACAATGTATACATGTATCAAAACATCATGTTTTATACCATAAATATACACAATTTTTATGTGTGAATAAAAAATAAATAAATATAATAAATGAAAAAAAAGGATACTAGAAGAATCAACTGTGGCAAGGTTGAAGGACACTGTTTCTACTTCCTTCCCCCATTTTCACCCACAACTCAGCTTCTAAGTCAGAACCACAAAATCAGCTCCGCCCGCACTGACAGGGTACTGTTGATGTCCCAGGCTGCACAGGCAGTTAGGTGAAAGCACAGAAAATGGAGCCTGGACAACATCCTCTCCATTCTCCCTTCCCTACCTCGCCATTCTCTGGTGCAAAGATGTAGAACCAACCAAACAACCTCTCACTCAAGTCCCAAAGTTCTTTCCTATCAAAATAAATAATTGCCATCACCATCACCTGTTCATTTAACAACCTTATTTTTGTTTTTTGTCTGATCTAGATGCAGCCGCTCTCTGTTCCCTGCCCCAATGAACATCTGCACTAGGCCCAAGCCTTGGAGTAATTTACCTGAAGAGTGACGCCATTTATTTTGAAACTACTGTGAGTATATTATGTCTCCAATAAAAGGCTTCTTAGTTCATTTTGTTTAATACACACACACACACACACACAGAGAGAGAGAGAGAGAAAATTGTGAAAGCAGGCAAAATTTTAGATGGCTTCATTTCTTGGATCAGCAGGGTAACCAGACTCAGTCCTGAGGTGCCCACAGCGGTTCTCAACTTCCCGGCTGCAATGCACGCCATGTGCAGTATCATTCCCCACTGGCCAGATGGCTGTGCCGAGCTGTATCTGAGCACACCTTGCAGGGACTGATACTGTTCTATTTGGTCATCTGTGCCTCTGCCTATGGTGGTGGCAGCTCCTTCTAATCTGTTTGCTTCTCATCATCCTTCTGTGCCACTGTTGAATCTCACGGTAGCTTGTCATTTCTTGCCACCCTGGTCAAATCTGTGACCAGCAGCTTTGCTTGGTTTTATTTACCTGTTGTCTGAGCTGCAACCCATGCTGTTGTCTCCTTGCTGCCCTTCCCTTGGAGCTCTGGGCTCCTTCCACCACATCTCTAAGCCACTGTATCCAGCTCACCTCTGCTCTCTGGATGTATGGGTCTGGGTAGTTGATTTAGTTCCCGCCATGCAAGGCATTTATGTAGGAGAAGTACAGACCTTGCAAGGAAAGGTACAGAAATAATTTGGGGTAGGAGATATGATACCTATGGGAAAATACTGATGAAAGATTGATATCAAGTATTCATTAATCATTGCTAAAATAACAGATGAATGTATGCCATTTTCCAATAGAAAAGCCAGTCATTTGAATTATTTAGAAGTTCTGCATGCAAAATAACTTAATTACACCTTTTAAAACAATAACTAGTTGTTATATTCACAAGTTTTCCTATATGTTATGAGGCAGGTAATGGAATGGTGTTTTACAGACTTCTATGTTACTGGAAAACGCTAAACCTGGGAGACTAACATCCCTCTTAGGCTTCAGGTAGGATATTTACATTCATATTTCTATGTCTTTAGCTATTCTGGTATAAATCGAACCCAAAGGGATGAAGCTAGAGTTTTGTTTTATTTTGTGCTGCTTTTTTACCTTTAATGCTTCCAGTCAACTGAATCATAATTGATGGGGGCTGATGTGTAGGTGACAGACAGGCCTGCCTTTCCCATAGGGGAATGTGTTCTATAGTACTAATAGGACTGAGGTACTGGGGACTAAAGACAGGACAGAAGATCAAACATAGTTTCTTCAGTCCACACCCACACAAGGAACTTACTTGTATATACCTTCATTCATCCTTAAGTTCAAGTGCAAGGAATACCCGAGAAATTCCCACATCTGGATAGTTTTCTGGGTTTTTCTTCATCACAGAGTAACTATGCTGACACAGATAACACAGCCTTATGTGTTACCTGCATCTATGATGCAGATGGGTTTCAAAGTTTCTATATCCTTTAAGAAGGAAAAGAGTTCTTATCACTCTTAGCTTCCTGTGCTACAGAGAACCCAGATCCAGACCTAGAAATCAGGACCTGATGTTGCCTACAAATTACAGAGAAGTCCACAAGTGAGCATGTATTTCTGTCGTAGGAAGTATTTCATCTGTGCAGAATGCCGGTGCCTGCTTTTACTTCTCATGGGCCCTAGAGAATGGACAGATTGGGTTATAATCTTTGCAATCTTTGCTATTCAGAAACTTGGTTTTCTAATGCATAAAAGAGAAATAATAATAAAACAGAAACTTGCTAGGTGCAAAAATCAATAAAGAGGATAAAAAATTAAAATGTGAACCATTTGTGGAAGTATATCTCTCCTGGTGGGTTGACAATGCTTTGGGCCTAGTCACAAGGCATGGAAGTGGGTTGGGGAGGCACATATTAAATTTTAATACCTACCCACCCCCCATACCACCTGCACAATAATGCTCAGTGGCCCTGCCTACTTAACCAGATTATTGTGATAATTCAATGAGATGATATGTACATAAAGTCTGTCATGGCAGAGGTGAGTACATTTACTCAGTCATTTAAAATTTGCTGAGCATTTACTATGTACCAGACACTGTTCTAGGAACTAGGGATATGGCAGCAAGCAAAACAAACAAAAATCCCTGCTCGGCTGAGCTTACATTCTCTTTTCTTGCTCTGTGAATGGCAATTCGACATAATAGGTACATGGAAGCTAAGAGAGAACTTATTTTATTTTGTTCTGTCCTTCCTTCCAGAAAGTATAATTGCAAGTATAAGAGAGAACACATATGTTGATTAGTCTTGCCACTGCATTCTACTCCCAAAAAAACCCCAGAACCATTCTTTGCCCTGTTTTGTGACCCAGAAGACTGGCCTTCTGGACTACATTACCCAGGCTCTCTTGCCCTTGGGCTTCCCTTTGAATTTGGCCAAAAACATCAGCAGGAGATGTGAAAGTGGGAAAAGAGAGAGGTCAGGGAATGTGTTAGTTCAGCCCTCCTTCCCAAATCCAATTCTGACTGGACTCAGAATTCATCACCATTTTACTTGCCCCTTCACTTTAAATGGTTTAAAGCTTTCCACTACTGCTGGTACCTGGCAGTCTCTACTATTGCTAGTACCTTGTGCTATCTCCCTTGAGGTCCCTTAACCTCATCTGCAGCTCCAAATACAGTTTTTTCATTAATCCCTCTTTAGCCAAAAACTTTGCATGTGCCATCTATTTTTGCCAGGATCCTGACTGATACAGTTGAGGAAATTATACTGAAAAAAAAATTATAAATCAGCCCTGCCAAGGTTAAAAAAAATAAGATTGAGAAAATAAAATGTGTTTAATCACTAAAATATCTTAAATTGATGTGAGGACATCAGACCAGGTAGAGAAATGATAAATTGTAAGAAAACACGATAAGCCAGAGTCCCATAGGTTGGTCTCAATGAATAGACCATAGTGTCCAGGCTTGCTGGGCTTCTATAGGCTTAGTGCAGCTTGCTCAACCCTTAGCTTCAAGGAGCTCATGGTGTAGTGTAGCCACAGCAATGACAAACCTGTGAGCAGAAAGGAGATGTCAGGAGGTATACAGCAAGGTCAAAGTGTTGAGGAAGAGACTGCTGGTCCTAACATTGTTTCTGCCTTTGCTACAATAACAATCCATTTGCCCCTCCCCAAAATCTAGATATCTAAACAGATTACTGGAATGAAGGGACATGTCTTCTTTTTCTTTTCTTTTTTTTTTTTTTTTTTTCTTGCTCCAGGCTGGAGTGCAGTGGCGCCATCTCGGCTCACTGCAACCTCTGCACTCCTGGGTTCAAGCAATTCTCCTGCCTCAGCCTCCTGAGTAGCTAGGACTACAGGCATGCACCACCATGCCCAGCTAATTTTTGAATTTTTGGTAGAGACAGGGTTTCACCATGTTGGCCAGGATTGTCTTGATCACTTGACCTCGTGATCCGCCTGCCTTGACTTCCCAAAGTGCTGGAATTACAGGCGTGAGGTACCACCCCTGGCCCGGAAATGTCTTCTTAAAGCTAACATGATGAAAGTCACAGAACTAACAATCCCTATGAGAGGAACTACCATTATTGAGCCCTTACCATGTGCCAGCACAAGGCAAATCACTTTACATGGCTTATCGTTTGTTCCTCACAATAACCCTAAGTGGTAGGTATTATTATTCCCATTTTACAGATGAGGAAAATGAGGCTCAGAGATGCAGAGTAGTCTACCTAGGGCATACAGCTAATAGGTAGTGGAGCGCAGTTCCGCTACCACCCTTATTGGGGTGGTTTGTTACCACCTACCCTTTCTCTCCTGCCCAGATACTAAGCCTATTTATTGTATTGTTGGGGAAAAGAGTAGAGAAATGGTTACAACTCCAGTAAGATTGGGGGAGGCATCACTGGTCTAAATTATCATGAGCCAATAGGAGGTTCCAACTAATTTTTTCCTATCTGGTAAGTAACAGGCACATTACTTATCAGATAGGAAAAGACCAAGCTGATAAGTAAAAGGCACATTAACATGCAAGAGAGGGTGGGAGCCCAGTGAAGAGAGAAAATTGGGATAGGGTGAAAGAAGAGAGCACTCTCAACACCCTGGAGACTGCTAAGAGCTCACACAGATAAAATATTTATTTTTCCATATGTTGCAGAAAGCATTGCCATCACTGTATGTGTGCAATATGTGCAAAAGAGTGTGAAATATATACATCAAATGCCGCCGATCTGGTTAATTTCCATGCATTTAACATGCTTAATACCTACCATATCATCAATATGTTTTAATGCATATTTCTTTCCACATACAATATGGTCTAGTTAGGAAAGAGCCAACATCCTCCACAGCCTTACTCACTGCTATGTTTCAGCCTAAAACTTCTTGCTGGGGCCAGCACAATGAGAGTTAAAAACCAGAAGGCTCTGCTGGCTAACTCGGCCGCGAGTCTCCTTAAAACACACTCCCAATTCTTGAAGCAGCCTTTTCTCATAACAGAAATGTTTGCAGTGAGGAGATGAAAATGTTTTTGTGCTCCTTGGACAATTGAGAGATGTTCAGTCAGAATGTCAGAACTGACCGTTGAAAGGCGGGTGCCTGCGGCCACGCTTTTTTGCTTTTTTTTTCTTCTTCTTCTTTTTTTGAATGCAGAGCTCCACCAGTGTGGCGGGAGGAAGTGCACAATGATTGGTCTGTTTCTCTGTGGAAGTGTTCAGGGTACACCCAGTTTTGCTTTGCATATATTTGCGAAACATCTGCCCTTTTCTTATTCTTAAGTCCTTCCCTGTCACCAGCCCCTTTTTCCTTTTTCCCTGGTTTCTTTCTTTGTTGTTGGCTTGTCTAACTTTTTCATTGGAGCTTTCATTTTCCGGTTGAGGGGCGACTTCATCAGAGTGTATAATTTTAACAGAGAGAGAGAGGAGGAAGGGGGTGGAGAGAGAGAGAGAGAGAAAATGAGAGAGAGAGAGAATGAGAGAGAGAGAGAGAGAGAATGAGAACTGAAAAGAAAGAGACTGAGAGGCCAGAGCCTGGCAAATCAACCTTTGGCATGGTGACCAGGAGGAAGGTTCTGGTCGAGAGTTTGCCTCTCTGAAATCCGCTGGAGTCAGCCTATGTGCTGCTGCCCTCTAAAGGCTCCAGGGAATAGTGCATCGCCACAGAGGCTTGAAAAGACTTGCCCTTAGATGTGCCATGTTTATAATTCTTTTTATACAGCCTCAAAATGTATTTTCAACTAATTATGACAGGGTTTATTCTTTCCTCCTTAATAAACTATGAACTGCAAAAATGGGGTCAATTCACAGCACCTGTGCATGTCTAGACATAAACGGGTGCTATGTTTTAGGGTTTCTCAGCTCCGGAAAAAGGAGTCCGAAGAACCATTAGAGAGGGTGAGATAGGACGTGAATTGCTTCTCAGGATGGTGAGCAGTTCTCTATTATCTGAACAGTTGGGAAACAGCCCCGTGGTATAAGGGTAAGTAAAGTGATATAAGGCAAATAAGGGGGTGAGCCAAAAAGGTTGAGTTGTTAACATTTCCTGTTTATAGAGGTAGCTCCAATGCCTCTGTGCTATGAATATTCTCCCAAAGTGATCACTGAGGCAACAGGAGGGTGCAATACAAGATGTCAGGTAGGAAACAAGAGCGAATCTAGGGAAGGAAACAAGGGCATTGATATGAAGAACAATATAATTTTTGCAGTGTTAAAAATAAAAGAGTAATATATTGGTGGTTTTGCTATGTCCTTATGTTTGAAAGAAAGCTTTCTTAATTTTCTGAAGCACACGTCTGAAAGTATCCTAGGCCCTGTGTATGAATATCAAAAATAAACATTTTTTTCTGCTAGGTGACATATGTCATTACTGTTTTGTCCCTATATTTAAATGAATCGTGAGGACCAGCCTAGCCTTACTGAGCAAAATAGTCCTGCTCTTATTAAATACCCCTCACAGACTTAAAGCAAAAGCAGCCAGTCAGATAGTTTTGCTACCTTGCTGCATAAAAAGTAGGAAACTTAATTGGGATTCAGACTATGACCATTCTTAAAATACACTTTAATTTCAGCTTCATTTCATTCTGTCCACAATCAATTATTGAATGACAGCTTTGTCTAAGCTACACTGCTTAATAGTATAGACAAAGCAGTAAACTCTGGGAGGGAAGGAACCAGTCCTGTTTTATTCTTTAGCCCATGTTGGCACATCATGGGTACATCATAAATATTTGTAAAATGAATATGTAAATGACAGGAGAGAAGGAAGAAGAAAAGAATAGGTGAACACTAGGAATACTAAAATAACTAAGACATTTCCTTACCTTCAGAGAGCTTACAGTCTCACAAGAGGGATATGCACATAAATAGCCATTATTGAAATAAAATTGAGTGAGTGAAATAAGATTAAGAAAAAAAAGAGCTTAGGCATTTCAGAGAAAGACCTAGGGAGGAATCCAGTGTGGGGAGTGAAGTCCTATCTGGCAGAGAGGAATCAAGACAGTTACAAGATGAAGACACCATTTAATAAGTATGAAAGATAATAAGTATGATTTCAACAGGGTGGAGATGAAATATGGGATATTCAAAGCAAGAGAAAACTTGAGCAAAGATGTGGAGCCCAGAATGTAGATTCCCAGGATGTTCTGGAGGATATTCAAGAAATCTGAGGGTACAGTATGGCCAATATATAGGACACATGAGAAAAGTTAGAAGAGATACGGAACTGACCTCGAATGTCAGGCTAATGTAGTCATCTTAGATTTAGTGAATGCAAAGAAACAGGACTAGAGGACTGAAGGAGGATGGAGAGCCAGTTATTAGTAAACAATCAGCTAGATAAAAAGTGGTAAGGTGATTGCAGTGAAATTGGAATGGAAACACAGATGTGAGAAAAAATATGAAGGAAGCAGAACTGTAAGAACTTACTGATGTATTGGCTTGAAGGCAGAGGAAGGTGTATAGTGACCCTGAGGTTTCCAATGGTGGTAGACAACAGTGATAGAGATATGGGCCTTAGAGAAAGCATTGGTTTTAATAAAGGAGTTGGGCTTTAGCAACTTTGATCTTGGCTACATCTTTAAACTGAAAATCAGAATACCAGCTCCTTCAGGGTCCATGTAGACACTCAAGATTTGGGGGTTACTCCCATAGTCACCATTCAAAAATCAATTGATAAGATCTTATAATTTGTTGCTTCTCTTGTATTGGCTTCCTCCATACTGAAAAAGATGTCTGAAAGCCTCCCCTCTATTCTAATCTTTACCATGCCATCTCTGCCTCCTGCCCTCTGAAGAAACAGATTTTATTTCACAACCTGTTGGACTGAAAACACAGCATACTAATCATAACACCATATTCTGCGAGGGCAGATTTAACTACCCAGCACAACAAATTTAAATACAAAATATTCTGCATAACAAGTCCATTACCATGCTCATAGAAACAAGGGAAACATGGAAACAAATCTACTTACAACAAATTCTGTGCCACACATAGTCTTCTACAAATAAAATAAATGCTTTTTCTGGTCACTGTCCACATAATGATAGAAAAAGACGCAAATCCAAGGGAATTGGAGAAATGTTCAGGAACTATTACTAATAAACCAGTTTGGCTGTGGTCTGGTGTCCGTGTAGTATAAGCCAAGTATTTGTTAATTTCGTATCAGTTGCATTGTCCTGGGGAGAGGAGACCTGAGCTGACTGATAGCTGTGCTGTTTTACTTCCTATTCCTGACCCCATATAACAATTAGTAACATTTACTTTCTAATTCCCTTCACCCTTCTCTTCCTCATGTCCCAAACACACAATCACACCCTAAACTCCAGGACGATGCACCAAATCAAAAATCTTAGGCGTAGGATGAGTAAAGAGTTGGAGTAGAAAAATCTCTGCATGACACCTTCCCTCTTTAGCTACTAGAATCTAAGCTCTTCTTTTCACTTTTCGCTTGCTACTCTAACAGAAACCTCCCATCACTACCCCCTCATCTGTACATACGGGCTGCAAATTTAAATTGTGATTTGAAATTTTATTTAAAATAAAATCTAAATAAGAGCAAGAAAGTTGAGTGTTCCTTAATGTATTCCATGAGTAGAAATTTAAAGTTGGAAGGAACCTTTAAGGCCTTCTAATCCAAGCCCTTTATTTTACAGATGAGGAAACTGAAGCCCAGAGAGGTGAAGTGAGGTGCCCAAGGCCACACAGCAAGTTAGAGGCACAGCTAGTACCGTAGCTCAAGTCTCCTGACTCCCAGTCCAGTGCTCCTCCCATTACTCCACGAGTCCTGTCTCTAAGCTTCCTGACAAATGCTAGAACGGTAAAACTTCCACTAGTATTTTTCCAGACCATGTTAAAACTCCTAAGGGGGGAAGAGGGATGCTTTCTTGGATAATGTCAGCCATACGTAGCTCAAGCTGTCTAAAGTTCTGGGACAGGGTCTTTTTATGCAGCCAACAGAGTCCAAATGTGGTGCTGTTTGCTTGGCCCATATGCTTTCATGTGTTCCCAGTTAGGCCATTACTGGAGGGAAAAAAAACAAGAATCAGCTTGTTTTAAAACAAGGGACATACTGGACTCCCTCCCATCCCCCTTCAGAAAAAAAAAATCAAGTTATCTTTAACAGATTCTAAAAATGCCTTTTCCCAAATATGCAGTCAGTTCCTTCAAAGGGCCCTTTGTTTATTTTCAGGAAGAAACCCAAGACAGCTGAAAACCAGAAGGCATCTGAGGAGAATGAGATTACTCAGCCGGGTGGATCCAGCGCCAAGCCGGGCCTTCCCTGCCTGAACTTTGAAGCTGTTTTGTCTCCAGACCCAGCCCTCATCCACTCAACACATTCACTGACAAACTCTCACGCTCACACCGGGTCATCTGATTGTGAGTACACCACTAAGGTGATGGTGTCTTTGCAGTGCTTGGAGTAGTGCTTCTCCCCTGGGTTCTGGCTTTTCTACTTTCAGAGCAAGCCCTTTGCATTTGGTCTTCTAAAGCAGCCAAAAGTCATGTGCCACCATTTTCATTCAGCCACTATCTATAAGTTTTCAAAGCTAGAGTGTATTTAAAAGCCAGGTGACATGCTATTTGGCCTTAAAAGGCTGATTAATTACATAAACCACGTTCTTTTCATAACACTAACTCAGAAAAAGAAGTTTTGTTGCTGGTATCCATTTATTCTTGATCTGGATAACGGCACTTCCACAATTACTAAATTGAACAACCAAATGTGGACCTCAGAAAGCCAGTTAGACACAAGGAAACATCCATTTTGAAATTACATAACACAAGTCAGATTTGCATTAGTTATTGGAGTCTCATGTAGCTTGGCTGAATTTCTGTCTTTCCAGTTTTTAATTTATTTTGAAGTGGTTAAAGGATAGCATAAATTTACAGAAGAAAAGAGAATGGCTTCCAAGAATTCAGAAGCCACCCAGACTTCACACAGCCAATGAGAATCCAGGTTAAAAATATTTTTTAATTAAAAAAACTGCCTAAGGGCTAAATTTGGAAATGGGCAGCTTAATGAGATCGTCGCTATTGAAATCACTTCTTTGCTGTTTATTTTTGCCATCTTCCCACTAATCTGGGAGTCACTTCTTCTAATTCTATTTTAAGCAAGTTGATAAATCACGTTTAGGAGATTTTTTTCTTTTTCTGAAATGTAACCCAATACTTCAGAGAAAAAGAAACATGTGTGTTGACAATGGAAAGGAATGAAATAACTTTGGAGTCGAATCCAAAAGAGTATTCCTTTTAGTCTTAACATACCCAACAACTCTTCTGAACTGATCTCCATAAAGGATGTCTGGTAACATGCAAATAACTGGCATATTCTTCTTTAAAATGAGTAACATAAGACCCGCAAAGTTTTATTTCAAAAACAAAATTTTGTCCACAAAGACAAAAATTATTAGGAAATGAGATTCTAAATGTTTTATTGTTATTTTTCTGACAGAACAAATGTAAAATTCTGCAAAGAAGGCAGGAGACAGAACGGTCCAGGAGATTCTATTCTCTACTTGCTTCATCATGATAGTCTCTAAAGAGAGGGAAATGAGCTGGGGGCAGGATTGGGGTGAAGAGAGCTTGTTCTATTTAAGATTGGGCTAAGACCATATTCTAGCCATCACTAGAAAATGAAAAGGGAAGTAACGTGAGCCAAATCTCTGTGGCCTATGTGATGTGAACAGTAGAAGTTGAGGCTTCTATAGAGAAACCAGGGGGCAGAAGCAGGGACTGTGTCCTGAGGACCTTCCTAATAGTCACATCCTCGGACCTTCTTGCCTGGCAATCTTCAGTGTAATAGTAATGACAGAAAGAATTGGAAAGTAGAGTGGCACAGTGCCCATAGGCATGTGCACACTGTCCCTTCCCACCAGGAAAATAGCCCGTTCCTGTGGTGAAGGGCCTGGAGTTTCTACATGCAGGTCTTCATTACCTGGCTTTCTGCCACACCTTATGGGTATGGATTACATAGAATTGCCTCAGCCCAGAAATCTTCTGTTACAGCAAAAATGAGTGTTTTGTGAATAGAAAAAGCATTGGGCCTCACTTATTGTGTGTTACCATAAGCATCCTCTGGCCAGGCCTTAGCATTGGTGTGAAGTAAGCTTCAGGAACAGCAAGAGTATGGTGTCACCATACATGTCCTTGGTGGTCCTGGGGAAGCCAGTGGATGTGAGCTCAGTTGGAAAAACAAACCAGAAGGAGAAACCTGATCTCCAGCTGTTTTTAGACAGTCACTTTGATTTTGCCATTAAGATGTGTAAGTCTTCTCTGTTCCAACCTGTTGTTTAAATTGATTATACTTTTCTCCAAATATATTTGGATTGTAGTTTGTCCTGATTTGAGCCTACACTTAGAAGAAAATTGTTTTTAGGAAAGATTCACAGAAATCTGTCCATTTGGAGATTGCTTGAGAGAAGACAGGAAAAAGGTTTATTTTAAGCTGTTAAAATTTTTGGATGCTCTTCTTGCATTCAAGAGGATTTTTTTTTTTTTTTACTTTCAAATGTCATTCTTACCATAGATTAATTTAAAAGCCTAATTTCTTTAAGGTAAAATATTCAGTTCCTATTTAGAACTAACAGATTTGGGGCATTTAAAAATAGTGCCCTTGACTTGTTAGTCTCTTTAACTTCAGAAACATTCCACCAATGTGTGGTGTTCCAAGCTTTCACAAGTGCCTGAATTTTTATAGCACCTTTTTATTTGTCATGTGTTTAGCAAAATTATTCTTAGTCATGATTTAATGCCCATTTCCTGTCAGTGTGATCCTTCCCAATTTACAGATGAGAAAACTGAGAAAGTTGACACCCAGGTAGTTGAAAGACTCGCTTGTGGTTAACTCATTTGGGTACCGAGGGGTGTTTATGGATTTGCTCTCATTGTGAGAGCATTTCTTATTGGAATTCTCTGTTCTGAGCCCAAAGATGGCATTCCTGGCTCTGAACAGGCATCTTGAAAATGTGCGACTACTCATATTGGTGACTGGGTTGTAAAACATGATGGATAAAGCATCGCCACAAAAGAAAAGTCAGCTTTGCATATGAACTGACATGGGTGGGTAAGCCACCATCTTTTTTGCATATGAAGGACACAGGCTGTGTTTTACAGCAAAGATGACAAGTCTGACCCCCTAAATTGTCAGTTGGCTATTTAACCTCCTGAGCCTCTTCAAATTCGGCAAAAGATCCCAGTGGTACTCAAAACAAGAAGAAATATAGTTGAGATATGCTTTCTTTTGTGAGATGATGAGGTTAATATTGCTGCTAAAATGTATGTTGCTTTGCAGTGCGCCTACTAACACAATTTCCTTTTAGCGATATTCCCCATTACCCCCTAGCTTATCACCTCTTCACCATTGCTAAAAATCTAATGGTAAGCAAATTCACATGGTGATAATGGAAGGCATTAAGATGAGTTATGGAACCTGAAGGGTAAAAAACACCCTAGGTGTTTGACAGAGCAGTTACCCACTAAGCAAGCTGAGTATGAGCTGAGCCAAGTGCTCCCTTTAAATGCTTAAGCAGGACTAAACCAAGTCAGTAAAGCAGACGAAGCTCTCCATATGAAAAACCTTTCTTGACAGCTATCAAGCTGTAGCACATCACAGTCATATACATGTGATAGACGCGACCAGAACTTTTACTTGCATATTTCTTCCATTTTGTTTTCCCCCAAATAAGGCTCCCATTGAAAGAAGTGATTTTCCTCCCTGTGGCCGTCCTCCCTACTTCTGCTGTAGATCCACCTATTCTGATGTCTTTCTTTTGTTGGAAACTGATATCCGTGGTGACTTACCTTCCCATGTTTTACACTGGCCTCATCAGACTGTCTCATTTTTTCTGTCCTTGCCAGAATGCACTTACGCATGAACAGTTTTTATTTATTTTTCATTGAACCTTTACACATTTCCAAACTGTTGTGTGGGTGGGTTTAACTTTAGCTCTGTGGGTAGCATCACTCTGCTGGGGCTGGACACTCACAGAGGCCAGTGGGCTCTTCCTTTTCCAACTCTTGCCATCCACCTTCCTTGGCCTCCCCCTCCCAACCATTTGCTTCACCCGCCCAAGTCTCTGTGATTAAAATTTTTAGTACGCTGGCTCATTTTGAACTTTTAAGCAATTTTTTAGAGAACAAAACAGAGAATTTTTATGGCAAACTCCATTAATGCCACATTAAGGCTGACATTTTAATTACCCCAAAGTCAGGAAATGCAAAGTTCAGGTTCCCACAGCAACAGAAACTGTCCCCTTGAGTGCTGGCATCACAGCAGATTCTTTCATTCCCTGATTACACAACACTGGGCGTGGGGACATTGTTTTTATCCACGTATGTGGAAAGGAGCACAGCTTTTATCCTTTGATTTTTTTCCTGTAACTACAGTTGAGGATATGGGTCTTTAGCTTCCCTCCCAAAACCGTCTATACGTATTATCCTGGAACGGAAGACTATTATAGCTCTACATGTGCACACGGACAGAATTAAAGTTGCTGTGGGAACATTAACTCTGATTTCCGGACTTCCGTGCCAGTCACATTTAAACCATAATGTTGTAATTTTTGGCATGTAATAAATGTGCATTTCGTGTACACAGACAGAAAGAAGCATAAAATGTATTTTAAAGAGCAATTAATTACTAACTTTGTGATTAAAAAACATTTGGTGCATGTTCCCTCCCATTTAGCATCAGCTGCTGGTCTTAGCCAGGCCTAATAGATGACATACTGTGTCTCATCCTGTAACTCAGATGTACTTACTGTATGTTCCTGTTCTTCCAGATAATTAATTCCCTTAGTAAAGCTGTAGGGGGAAAACAAAATGGAAGGAGTATGCAAGCATGTAAATAGGGTAAGGGATATTTTGAAGGAAATTATTCATTTCTGCGAATAAACCTTTTAGTCCCTGATAACGAGCCAGAAATCTGCTAAGTGGGTGTAGACAAAGGTTTCTGGCCACCTTAGAGCATCTGGTTCAAGGCCATAAGAACAACTTGAAAGCAGATTTCCCTTTGAATTCCAGGCATGCCCACTGGAGGAGTGATTTTACTCTGTAAAAACTTATAGGCTTAAGGCTTAAAAAGTTATTTTACTCTCTAACAACTTTTTAGTCTATGCTGTATTCAAACTGGAAAGTGAAAGTTATAGGGAATCAGGTAAGATGAGGGCTTTGCTAAAGAACCCCTGACTTAAAGAGTATTTTTTTTTTCTTCCTTTACATTTAAATCTGGTTTACCCATTTGTGTTAGAGAAGGGAATGTTTCAAAATAACAGTTTGAACGGGTTTGTGAGTGAAAGGAGTTAGTATCAATACTCTATGGTGCCGTGTTTAAAACTGCGAATGCTTGAGTATATATTTGAAACCAAATGAAATAAAAAACTTTACTGAAAGGATATATAGCTTAAACTCTAGGGAAGGCTTTAAGGGAGACACGCTCAATGAAGAACCTCTTGCTATCTGTTCATTCTGTCTCCTGTTGTGTATTTCTTTTTGTTCTGTTTGGTTGCATATGATATTTAACCTTTAAGAAAGATACTTCAGTTTTCCAGGGCTCTGATTTGCTTTTACTTGGGCTGTCTCTATGTGTGAATGTATGTCTGTATGAGTGAAAACTGCTCAAGCAAGTTTGAAGGTCTCTTGCAAATTTGACTGCATGTTCAGAAAGTTTCCAATCGGAAAGCTGATTCAGTGTAAAACCTTCCAAAAACTTCCTGAGGCACCTGTTCACATGAAAAGATTGGATTTCTGTTGGAGGTGCTCAGAAGGCAGTGTTTATAACTGAAGATCTCTGTTTGGTGTGCCAAAAAATGAAAAACATTTTGGCCCCAGAAAACCTCCATAAATGTTCAAAATGTATAATCAAACAAAAGCTTCATTTGGATTCAAATGCATGTATCTCAGCAGATGTGTCTAAACTAACTGGAATCCCACAGGAGCAGCTGAACTGGATTTTGGTATGTCTTGATAACTGAAAGAGTTATTCTTAGACTTTGGAAGGACAAAAATGGTCCATCTGTGAAGAACCGTAATAGAGACATGGCAAAAAACAGCATCCTCTGAAAGAGTTTATTTATGGAATTTAGGACAAGTTGGACAATCCTGAAAACATTTTAGGGTCACACTAATTTGCAGAGAAAATATAGCCAAAATGGAATGGAATAACAACCACAGACAGTTACTATCCAATGGCTTGTTATTAATTTTCTAATAAATTCCATATCAGTTAAGCAGTAATAGAGCGTCTTTGGTATAACTAAGTGCTCTCGTTGCCCCCAGAGTGTTCTGAATTCTGCTTTATTCTGTATCCTGTAAGGAATTATATATTTATCTTTTCACTTAAACTGTTTTTCTGTCATTTCATTGCCAAGTAAGCCCCTCATCTGTTAAGCGTGGATTTCATGTCATTAAAGATAGTCTTTCCCTTTTTAAAAAGTCACCTTTCTGCCTCTTAGTTAACTGATATATAATCTCTTTGGAACTTTTTTGTTACCTTTTATACCCTTTATTTAGAGATTCTAGTGCTTAGTCCAGCACTTATACATTGGAAGGCCAGTTCGTTTTTTTTATTTGCTCTAATTTCCCAGAGTTTCCGCTTTGTACATTTGGGGACACACTTATTTTTAAAAAGCACAGGTCTTGAAACTTTGTATCTTAATCTACCTCTATTTTTAAAATTGGCCCTCTTTTTATAAAACTTATTATTTCCCTACAATACCAATTTAATTGGGTTTCTTCCATAGTCACTTAATGCAGTAATTTCTGGTAGTCATTCTTATTCATTCATTCATTTAGTCATCAATCCAGTCATTGATCAAATATCAGATCCCTCATTCTACACCAAGTCCTCAGCTAAGATTAGGGATGAAGATAGGAGTAAGACCCCATCCCCACACTTTGGAACATAACGGGGTAAATATAAATGCAGAATTAGAGTGTTCCAGTATGCACAAAATGCTACAGAGCCTCCGAGAAAAGAATATGTTGCAGTGGAAAGAACACCACACCAAAACTGACATTAAACTGGATCATAAAGGAGTGGGCATTTGTAAAGTAGAAGGCAGAAGTAATGGCATTCCAGGCAGAAGGAACAGAAAGAAGCAAAACCACAGAGGCACAAAGAGAGCGCAGAGTTTTCAGCAAACAGAACAGTTCAGTTATGACACTGAGGCCTTCTTTATACTTTGCCTCATTTTAATCATGGGAAGATTTGTATTTGGGTAACATTGCCTGTTGTTATAATTCAGCTGAGCTGAATCCTATATCCATTTTAGAGACATTTGCTTTCCAAATATATAATAAAGCAAAATATCTACTTATTTTCTAATAGGCAAAAGAACTCTTCCTTCCACACAGCCAGTCGAAGTAAGAAAGTATTCTGAGGGGGCCAGGCACGGTGGCTCACGCCTGTAATCCCCACACTTTGGGAGACCAAGGTGGGCAGATCACGAGGTCAAGAGATCGAGACCATCCTGGCCAAATGGTAAAATGTTTGTTCAGTAGATGTCTCTACTAAAAATAGAAAAATTAGCAGGGCATGGTGGCATGTGCCTCTAGTCCCAGCTACTTGGGAGGCTGAGGTAGGAGAATCGCTTGAACCCAGGAGGCAGAGGTTGCAGTGAGCTGAGATTGCACCACTGCACTCTAGCTTAGTGACAGAGCAAGACGGCATCTCAAGAAAAAAAAAAAAGAAAGTATTCTGAAGGACCCAGTGATGATTTTGATCAGTAAATCACAAAACAAATTTTCTTTTTATTTTTCTTTTTTGTTTAAACAGGGTCTGGCTCTGTTGCCCAGGCTGCAGTACAGTGGTGCAATCTCAGCTCACTGCCACCTCTGTCTCCCGGGCTCAAGCAGTCCTCCCACCCAGCCTCCTGAGTAGCTGGGAACACAGACGCGTACCACCACATCCAGCTAGTTTTTTGGGGTTTTGTTTGTTTGTTTGTTTGTTTTATAGAGACGAGGTTTTCTCGTGTTGCCCAGGCTGGTCTCAAATCCTGAGCTCAAGCGAGCCGTCTGCCTCAGTCTCCCAAAGTGCTGGGATTACAGGCATGAGCCACCACACCTGGCTCAGAATAATTGTTGAGAAAAGTTCATTCATGGAGCCAGAGTCACCTACAGGTGTCATGCTGGAACTTTGTCATTGATTTGTGGCCCCTCCAGACTCTAACAATCTGTCCTCTTATGAAATCCTCCCAGGTCCCTTGGCAACTCTGTTCTCAATGCCCATTGGCTCAAGTTACACTGTGTCATATTGCTCTCCCAAACAGTGCGTAGAAATGATTATCCACATGTAATTGTTGGGGCCCAATGCTGATTTTCAGGGTTCTGTTCTTCATCTTGCCATCTCATCCCATGCAGGAATACATCTTTAATTCTTATCTACAGCTGCTAGTGACAGTTTCATGTGTGCTTCCTCTGTTCATGGCAAATTTCATTATATAAAATTAGTGCCTCTCCATATCTGTCAAGACTTCTCACATCCTCACTTAAAATAAAAGAGGCCACATGCACTACTGCCCTTAGAGTTGGATCATTTAGAATTGATTGAGAGCAGGCATGAGGATCCTTTAAGGACTTCTTGCTTTAAGGAAATATCAAGTCGGATCTTTCCACCAGTCACCTCACACTAGGTACCGTAATCACGTACCTTATTACTTCATCAGCAGAATCCTTTGGTTTTTTGTTTTTTTTTTTTGCTATCTTTTTTGCTTTTCTTCTGCCTCTGAATCATTTGTTCTCTCTGAGGAATGTGTGTACCAGTTCTAACTTTTTATCAGTGCTGCAAGATTAAAGGTTACCTGGTCTATACCCATTATTGTACACTTGAGAAAACTGAGGCCCACATAACACAAGTGTCATAACGAAAGTTTCCCAGCATAATGAGTGACAGAGTCAGAAACAGAGCCCTGCCCTTTCTCCCACCATTTATGCTGCCTGTTACTAAGTCTGCTTCTGGACAAACTTAATGTTCTCTGAACAGAAAGGAGTCAGGACTATTCATCCATCAATATAGTGGATGCTTTCAATGTGGAGGACCACAGGCTAAGTATTGTGCAGGATGCAGTTTTATAAACTGGAGCCTAGGCTCAGAGACTTAGAGTCTTGTAGAGAAGATCAAATAACATTCACAAACAACTTCCATGCAGAGTGGTTAAAGATATGTCCCCATACACAGAGACCCACCGGAGCATTGATTCACTCTCAAGTATGTATAGCATATATCTTTTGTGCCTGTCACTACAGTGAGTTCTGTGAGGACACAAAGGTGGAGAAAAACAGACCCTACCAGCAAGAATCTTAAAACAATATATATCCTCACATCACCAGTATCTGAGAATTTAGAAAGTTTGTAAAGTATATTTTAATCCAGTTAACAGTAATATCTAGTTAGGTTTATTAGACATGGCTCCATTTGAGCTCTTTTGAAAGACTGGAAGTGAGGCATTAGGACTAGGTATGAGGGATTTGCACTCTGTTACAGAGCTGTGGAAGGGTATTAAGTAGGGCCTGCCATGAGCAAGACTTTGGGAAGATCTAATTTGGCAGTCTGGATGTGAGAAGGAGCAACTGGAGGAAGGAGAGGGTCCAGACAGCTCTGTCAGTATTTCACACTATTGGTGACCTGAAGGGGGCCGTAATAGGAGGACTGGGGAGGATCCAGGTGCAACAGATTTTGTGGATGAGGGTAGACAGCTCTGGGAGCTGAGTGTTAGTTACAACAAAGGCAGTTGTCAAAAATAACTCCAAGATATCAAGTAAAGATGAAAAGCATTTAAAAGAATTGAATGGAATTCCATTTTATATAGTGCTGAGTATGAGCTACCACAGGTGTTCCCAGTGGAGACAACTAACACTGAGTTACAAACAGGGTCCTGGGGCACAGCAGGAATGCTTGAGATTAGGACTAGCAAACACTTTGGCCAGGAGGCCACACTATAAGCCATAAATATGGGAGTAAACTTCAAAGAAGTCTTTGTTGAGAGAAAAAAGGAAAGCAAAACCTTGGGAAATATTTACATGAGTGATAAGAAAGAGAATGAAGAATGAATAAATAGAGGAAAAGAAAGGAGGGGTCTAAGAGATAGAAGAAAAACCAGGATAGTGCAGAGAGACCATCAGGGAGAGGAAGGATCAGCAGTCAGTATCAGGTGCCACAGACACCAACGAGGAAGAGACCTAGGAAAAGATTACCTTGGGTTTTGGGATTACTAGCCTCCTGATTGTTGTCAAGAAAACAGAATCAGATGTGTCACAAAAAAGACCATAAAGAGGGGTTCAGGAGCAAACATAGGATAAATGGGAAAGCAACTATTACAAAGTACAAGTTTAATGTTTTAAAAAGAAATAATGAATGGGTAACTCAAAAGTGGAGTAATGAATATTTTTATGATACAAGAGTTCCTAGCCCATTATAGACTGAGAAAAACCAGTGTTAAGGGAGACTCTGCAATTAAATAGGCAAAGTGAGAAGGAATTAGATCTTCCATTTCACAGGGCAATTGGAATGGTAGATATATGCGAAAGGGATTTGAAGGCACTATCCAAGCCCAGTGAGGCAGTAATTATATTATACTGGTTCTTTCTCTACTTCTTCACAACTTTGCTTTCTATTCTTTTTTATGAGAAATAATGTTTTACAAGAATTATTACTTCACAAATATTAACTCAGTTCCTTACCCTCAGTAATCTCTGAACACTAAGCAGAGGATAGGTGTCATACACTTTGAACATTTAAATTATCTTAACAATTTTTAAAACAATTTTTAAAAACAATTGTTGTTTTCTTTTTTTTTTTTTTTTAGAAATTTTTTTTTTTATTATACTTTAGGGTTTTAGGGTACATGTGCACAATGAACAATTGTTGTTTTTAAAATGACAATTAAAGCATAATTCTTTAAAAGCCATGTTCTCTGTACTTCTTTCATGATATGCCCAATTCAGGTAGCTCTGTAATTACTAATAACAAACCTATTGTTCTCAAGGCCTCCTTCATTGTCGTGGGACACCCTCAAATTCATTATTTGTAGGGAGGGTTTCAATTTGTTTACTTAAAGTATGCTGCTTTCTGTGATGGTCCAAGACATTCCAAAAGCCAATCCCACCCGTACACAAAGTATCTGATATACTTCTACTTTAGGATGGTGATCTGGAACCAACTGAATCAAATGATACTTTGTTCTACTATTAAATTACCTGTAAACCCAAATAAGGAGATTATTTCATCACTACTGAAAATTATACAAACAACCACATGGAACAATTTTGAACATGAGTCTTTATAATTTCACAAGGCCAAATGAATTTATAGTTGATGTCAAAATTGACCTTGAGGAGTTTTTTCCTTTCCTCTCCAATTCTAAAAATGAGTTTCCTCCTACTTATTTATCCTCACTAGTTTGGGCTTGGTTATGTTATCAGTTTTATACCAAGATATTAGCCCAAAGAGTACAGAATTTTTAAGAAAGCTTGGTGTGGCATGTAGAATACTACAAAGAGTTTCAAGAAGCAATAACTGAATTAACTTTGTCATTCAATTTTTTACTGTAATCACGTTCTTTCCTATATAATCACTGATCATCTCTTTGCCTCATATCTTAACCAGGTATTTAGATGTAAAGGAGACAACGAAATAAAGGTGCATATAAGTTTGAACTACAAAAGATAACTCTGTGTCTAATGGAAAAGACACACGCAAATTCTAAACTAAAACTTTTAGAAGTTAACCCCAGGGGAAAGGATACATGTCATTTTCTCAGGGAAATACTGTAGGTCTTTATATGTACACCTGACTGGATTTTTTCCAATTTTTAGAAAACCCTCAGAAATCTAGCCCATTCCATTTTCTTCCTGACCCAAAGGTCCCATTTGGATGACTAGATCCTGGGATTCCTGAAGTGGCCTAAGTAATCCTTGGTTGACATGCTAACAGGCACTGCAAAGCAGGCCTGGTTTCACTGGGCAGTGGTACAGGCAAAGCGTGCCCCCACTCCCAGCCCTGCTCGAGAGCAGGAGTTCTTGACCTGGAGGCCTTGGACTCTACTGGTACCATGACTGGGCCTTTCTTTTAGAGGTTCATATTCTTTCCTGCGTGTTGTTCTGGGACACAGTTTTAAAGATTTTGTTACATCAGGGGGAGAGAACTAAAAGGAAGGAAAAAGCCACTTCCCCAGGACATATCCTAATCAGAATCTGCACCCTCAAACCTGGCACCCAAGAGTGAACTTAGAAGCAATGAGGAGAGGTCCCTGTGAACATCTCAATGCAGAATGGCTCCTGATGCCCTCTCGGGTCCCTCCGATATGCCTTCAGGGCAGGGGCAGGTATGATAACAGACTACTAAAGCTATTTCTTGAACATGTTGCTAATGGACTAAGACTGGGGCTATGTGTTGTTTTCCAGTATTCAGAAAATATTTTCTCACCCCCATGGTCTAGTTATTTGCTCTTTTTAACGTGAACTTCAGCCTATGAATGCATTTTATGTGCCTTTAATTAACCTCCTTATGTTTCCATTTCCTCATGTGCATAATTGAATAATGAGAATAAAAATAGTATCCATCTCATAGGGTTATCAGAAGGATTCGATGGAACACTGTATGTAAAGCCCTTAAAGCAGCACCAGAAAAACAGCCAGCACTCCATGAATTTGAGTGTTGGCTACAGTTCTAAGTGCTTGAAAATTATTAATATGAACTAAAATTGATGCAGCCTAAGTGAAAGTTGTTGCAGGTCCCCATCCTTTCCCCCTGAGAATGACTGAGGCTGAAAAGCCCTAGATCTATGGGAGGAGATTGTGTGTAGGACAGTTACCTCCTTCACTTCGAGGAAAAGCCAGTGCCCTTCTTGTCCCTTCTTGGATTCAGGCCTGAATAGACTGGGAAGTTTCTCCATTATCTTTTTGCCTTCTTTTATTCCCCCATTTGTATGTTTTTTTTTTTTCTAAAAATGAAAGAGGACTAATATGCATAATCTTATTACAAAACACCCCATTTACAGATAAGGAAACTGGGGCTGAAAGAAGTTTCAAATCTCTCTGAATGTTGTCTTCTTGGTGTAGGAAAGGTTTAGAGTATTATTAATATTATAGCATTACATTCTAGTGTTAACCTATTAAGTTCCTTTTTGTCTTCAAGTGCATTCTAGTCAACAAGAGATTTTCACGCTGGGCGTGGTGGCTCACACCTGTAATCCCAACACTTTGGGAGGCCAATGTGGATTTATCACTTGAGCCCAGGAGTTTGAGACCAGCCTCAGCAACATAGTGAAACCCCATCTCTGCAAAACGGTTAGCGGGGCATAGTGGTGTGCACTTGTAGTCCAGCTACTTGGGAATTTGAGGTGAGAGGATCACCTGAGCCCAGGAAATCAAGGCTGCAGTGATCCATGATCATCCCACTGCATTCCACCCTGGGTGACAGAGTGAGACCCTGTCTCTAAAAAATAAAAAAGGAAGAGAGATTTTCAAATTATAGGGAATGGATTTGTGTGCTCTCTTACCTCAGAATACATTGTAGGAGCTGTACATTTTCCTATGTGCACCCATCTACAATCTGTCCATTCACCTTAGGTGCCCTTTCACCATAGCTCCTTCCAGCCGGGATACCCGAAGAGGGCAAAACATCAGATCCTTAGAATGTGCAAACTTCTGTGCTACCATATCAGAGAGCCCTTTGCAAAGACAAATACTTACAAGTAAAGAAATGCATCTTTTATTTTTTTGAAAGTCAGTCGGCTTGATGGCTTGAGAGTTGTCTGAAATAATTCAAAATAGAGGTAAACTTAGAAAAGTAAATGAGTTTCACTTCCGAGGAGGATTGCTTGTAATCACCCTGCTTACTTACCCTCTTCTATTCTGAAGCAGTCTGCAGTAGTTGGGAAAAGTGTAATCTTAAGAAATTCAGTAACAGTCACTGGCTCATTGTACCTGGTAAGTTTTCCCCGTGCCGTGGTGCCCACAGTTTTTGGTAATGCGTGGAGATAATTTCGGACGTTTGCTTCTCTTAACTCCTGAGCACTTTTGCTTCTCACTGTAGAATTCCAGAGACACATGGGTATGGAACTTGATCTACAAGCCTCCTAGTAATAGTTGCAGATTAGATTGAAAGCCAAACTAGACTGTACACAAGCCTGTATAAATCCCAAAATAGAGCTTTAAAATAATAACTTACTGAGTCATGATTTCTGCATCTCATATGCAGTATTCCTTAAATCACATGTTGATGGCTAATCAACAAAATCCAAAGACGCAAATTAGATGGTACAATATTTACAGAGAAAATATATGTGTAGTTTGAAAAGCAAGGATTCTCAGGGTTACAGTCCCACCCCCATTCCCCCCAGAAATGATAGCAGTTGCAATCTGAACTCTCCACATTGTAGCCAAGAAAGGAATGAATGTAACAATGGAAAGAGAGAGATTTAAGATAGAACTTCTTAGTTAAAGGAGTCTGGGCCTTCAAGAAATATGTTTAAGAAAGATTCAGAAGAAATACTAGGTAAGATGTATTATTCCTTTTCCTCAAGTAAAATTCTAGCAGCGTACTTGTTAAATGTTTATTTTGGCCAGGTGACAGAATTCAGGAGGGCAGGATCTTGTTTACCTTGTCCACTGCTGAAGGAAGCCCTGGCACCCAGGAAAGTGCTTACACATATTAAGAGTAGGTGCTCAGCAAATGTTTGTTGAATGAATAAATGAATGTGGTGGGGAGAATGAAGCTAAAATAACGATGTAGTGCATTTGTAAGCATTTTGCCCGTTTGTGAAAATATAGGTACTAATTTTTTACCTGATTATTTTTTTCATTCAGCAGACCTACAAAACAAAGTGTATCACAAATACCCTCTGCTTTTTATGCTGGGGAAACAGAAAAGCTTTCTTTTGAATGTAGGCTGCTACATGTTTTAATTCTAATAGCAATATGGCAGGTCAACTTTGTAGTGTAATCTGGTGCCTGTTTTTGATAGATATCATGGAAATAGATACTTATTTTCAAGATGCTCAAACAGATGATTAGGCAAAAGCTCTAGCAAACCTTGAAACAACAAAAAGGAAAGGTTTTCCCACTCCCACCTCCCATTACTGTAACATCCTGCACAGTTTTCTGCAACCCCACATCCTCCTCCTTGTTTCATCCTTTTCCTGGGTCTAATCTTTGTCTAGAGAATACGGCATGTGACTGTCAGTCTAGCAAGGAGACAGTTCTTGAGAAATCCACCCCCCACACACTGCGTTCCCAAGCTCCTCTTACGGGAATGGCATGACTTGATCAGCAGCAGGCAGAGCTGGCCCCAGGAAACAAGAGCTTGGCATAGAAATCTTAGTGCCCTCCTGCTGGAAGGGCCCTCAAGAGAGTTGCTTCATGCCCACCCTCCCTCAACTGGCTGGACAGTAGAAGGATGTGTAGGAAAACAAATTCCTGGCTGAATGAATAGAGGATTAAATGAATGAGAGATGAGTTCACTCCTCCAGAAGTCCCCGCCATCCCACTTGAATAGAAAGGCTAACTTTGAAGCCACTCTGTTCTCCATGGCACTATTTTGTGTATACTCAGCTTTGGAATATGGTTGCCATCTGCTGCCAGTGCTTAGGACTAAGGAAGTATTGGGGTGGGTAGGAGGAGGCTGGGAGGGAAGAAAAGAGACACTTAAAATGAGCTAATGATCTCCTTTGTGTTAGAGTCTAGGTTTCAGAACATCAGTCCTTCAGGAACAAAACACCAGTGTGTCTTAGACCACACCAGGCGCCGGCACATCAGATAAAGCCTGTGCTGTGTGGTGTTCAGCCACCGAGCCTAGAGAAGTTCTAAAAGTGAAATTACAGGTGCAAACTGAGGAAACTAAAAGGAGAAAAGGCCAAGGGTAAAATACAATCAGGAGGGCTCTGCAGATAAGTATCTTTGGGGTTACAGTAGTTGAAAAATGAATCTACTAATTAATGGATAATACTATAAAGGCAAGGAATTTAAGGATCTTTAGAAGAAATGAGACACTTTTCCATACACTCTGAGTATATTTTGAGCCTTTAGTATAATCTCAGGGTGAAAGTGACCTGGCTATTGTATATTGCTGTAGATTTAACTGTTGATTAAGTGTTAGAGATTGCTGTACTAGAGACATGCATGGTGGTCCTTTAAAAACAGAAAAGGCTATTAAGCTCGGCTAGTAAGACGATCGAACATCTCTGAAAGGCAGAGAATAGCTCATAGAGCTTCCTAGCTTCCCTGATGTTGCTTGTATAAATTGTTGGGGGGTGTTTGTTTGTTTGTTTGTTTGAGACAGAGTCTCACTCTGTTGCCTAGACTGGAGTGCAGTGGCATGATCTCAGCTCACTGCAACCTCCGCCTCCAGGGTTCAAATGATTCTTCTGCCTCAGCCTCCTGAGTAGCTCGAATTATAGGCATGCGCCACCATACCCAGCTAATTTTGTATTTTTAGAAGAAACAAGGTTTCACCATGTTGGCTAGGCTGGTCTCAAACTCCTAAACTCAAGTGACCCACCTACCTCAGCCTCCCAAAGTACTGGAATTACAGGTGTGAGCCGCCATGCCTGGTCAAATTGTTGGTTTTGACACAAAATCATATTGATAATTTATGTACTGAAATAACATGCCAGAGAATAGTAATTAAGCTGGAGATGTATGCTAGTGAAAAAAAAAATTACAGTGAACTTTATTTTGGGAAAGGATTAGCTAATTGGCTAGGCATGACACTTGAAGGCCATGTACTGTTATGTATTCAATAGTAGGCCTGTATCTTGAATTGGAGGAAGGCTGAAATTCTTTTTGCCATGCAAGGGAAGAACCTCATCAGCGATGTATATAAGTATAAATTTAGAGACAATGACAATCCTAGAAATGCAAAATACCACTTTAGGGAGCACTAAGTGATTGCTGAGCAGTGTGTCAGACTCAGTGCCTGGGAGCAGCAAATCAGTACATATTTGTTGGCTGTGTGAGCTCTGGCCTTGACCCCTGTCTTCCAGCAGGAACAAGTCATACACAACTGTGACTCAGCCACAATTAGAATATTAGTAATGCCCTAAATCTATCTCATGTACAGTTTCTCTTCCTAGGAAGCTTGTGTGCCTCGTATTCTATTTGTCCCTACAACGTCCCTGTGAAGCATACACACCTTTGTTTTACAGGTGGGATAACAGGTCCACAAAGGAATAATTTAATTCTTTGTCTTCAAATGTGAAATGATTGATAATCAGTATACTGACCCAGCTCATTGTAATGTTTTTCACATTATTTCAGGTTGCCTAGGCAAAGGACATATTTTATCTTTCTCATTATTATTTTTAATTAGTTTTCACAAAAGGTGAGATAAAAACAGAATCTAACAAATATCCCATGGAGATATTTGGTGTTCTCTTTTCTTTCAAGAATAAATTAAGACCTTCTCTGCTCCTCTCTGCTGGCTCTCTCGGCAGATAGTCAAAATCCCATGCCAATTTTCAAATGAATAAGGGCTCATTCTAATAGCGGATCACAGTCCCCTCTGTTGAGGAAACAGCCTTTTAAATTCATGTCTGGACCCTGAATAAGTTACTCTTGGTTATAAACTTTAACAGTTTGACCTGAAGGTTTTTAAACTGTACTAATATATAACCTGGTTGTGAGTTCAGCAATAAATTTATCCCCAGTATGTGAAGGGCCAAAGAGAAAACTAGTGTCTTTTATTCTCTCCAGTGACCTTCACTAAATATTGCATATTTACTTTGTAAATGAGGACACCCAGTGGCCACCAAGAGAAAATATTCTAAACAATCCTTGACACTACTGTTAATGTACATATAAATACCCTGTTATCAATGCTGATTGATAGATGTTTCTGTAACATCTGTTACCAAGCAGGTTAGCTTCCCTAACTTAGGCAACAGTGATCGGAGTTTGGCCTGATCATTTTTCTATCACATCATAGATTGGTCATCTCTTCTTATTTTTTATTACAAAGTATGGCTTAGCTTTGGGTTCCACTGAATCCTCTGTTGACAGGGGCACCCAGTGAGCTGTCTCTCTGGGGAAATGGAATCAGGGAGATGGAGACAGCATGGCATGTGTCAGAAGTCATAAATGAATGAGCAGAGTTTGTGGGCAACTCAGGGAACACATAAAACAATTGCTTGGACTTTAAATTCATATTGAAAATAGAACTGTGGGTAAGTAGGGAAATAAAGGACAAGAAAAAGAGCAATTCACAGAACTTCGGGGGTGGGAAAGCCCCCTTGGGACCATACCACATAGACATATCTCAGAGTAAATGTGCACCCTGAGGTTCCCACTTATTGTCAATATGTTTGTGAAGTGTAGTGAAGAGTTGACCAAACAAGCACTCACATAGAACCCACACATTATAAAGAAACATGCTGGACACAATGAGGGATCCAGATAAATATTTGTAGTTGTCATTGTAGTTGTGGTTATAACAAGACAAAATACTAGCCTTTGGGAGGCTTGGAGTCTTAGAGAGATAAGACAGACACAAATGAAAAAAGAAAGAAAAGAAACAATAATATATTGGTAAGAACTAACTTAGGTCCTACATGTATAGGAAGTTCGGGTGAACTTCCCCAACACTCCTTAACATTCAGGTACAAAAAAATTCCCTCATTTTTCTAAAGAAAATTAAACCTGAGGCCCCTGTCACCAAATTAGCAAGAAATACAGCCAAGTTTTGGGGCTCCCTTCTCATCCCTAGATTGGTACAAGACTCATGAAGTCTAAGTCCTTCGTCCATGATGGTCTCCATCACTGACATTGCTTGACTACCCCACAAAGATGCCATGAGCCTTGTCCTTCTGACTGCCAGCACTACTGCACTAGCTGGGTTTACAGATGCCCTCCACAGTGGTCCTTGCTGTTGACCATTGGCCAAGCCCCCAGATGATCGCTGTTCCTCTCAGAGTGTTGCCTTTTTATGTCCAGCCTCCAGAAGTGTGCCAAGAAATTACCTCAACTGGAGCTGTATGCAAGTAGAGACCTTGCTACCTTCCCCATTTGAGGGAAAGTTGATTGTTTTTCTCTCCAGTAATGCTATCCAATTCTCTAACTCCAAAGCATCAATCAGCCTCACTCTCCTTACCCCACAAAGGGCGCAGGTTAATAATTCATTTTAGAGAACAGAGATTAGGAAAGAAAACTCTTTGTTTTATGGTTTATTCTTTAGGGCTTAATGGGCTCTGAAACCACAACTCCCTGAGGCAAAGGAGCCTATAAAGTATACAAAAACCTGGCCGTTCTTTCCTACAGGTGGAGGAAGGGGGAAGATACCTTCTCATTAAGAAAGTTTTCTAATTCAGTGAGAACAAGCCAAAAATTAATGTCTCAATTTATTACCTCACCAACCAGTAGAAACCAAGAAAAGAGAACTCTAGTAATCACAGAAGGCTTCACAGAGAAGGAAAAAGTTTGAATAAGGTTCATGGGGATGATAAGACTTGGTGAGGAGAGAAACCACAATAACTTCAGAACTGCAGAAAATTCAGCAGAAGAGAAGTAAAAATGAATGTAATCCACACACAGGAAAGCAAAATGGCCAACCTTTTGGATTAGCACAGAGATTTTATTTTAGAGAAAATCAAATCCAACCAAATCAGTGAAGTGAAATCAGATAACTTGAATGTTAGCTATAGCTGCAGGAGACTTCTATAGCTCAATGTCTTTTTTGATAATATGTAAATAATATAATAAATATTATACAAAAGAATATATAAAGAGTATCATAAAGATAAAATGCCTACTTGTGATTAAAGTAATTATAAAGTATGCCTTCTACTTTACTTATTTACCAGAATCTCCCAAGGTTTTGAGTTCTATCTGACAGCACTTATTCTTCATCTCAGTCTAAGCTAAAAAGAAACTTAGGTCTTATTCTTTTTTTTAAGGATTTCATGTGCCTGGTTCTATACCCTAGGTGCGCAGATGAATTTCAGCTACTCTCTTAACCTAGCCCACACAAATCACCTCAGTGCTTCCATTTTAACCAGTCATCCAACAAAACAGATTAATCTTTTTCCTTGGCTTTTCCCTGTTGCTTTGGGATGGAAGGTCTTTACTCTTCAGTAAAATTATCTATCATTGTTCAAGTCCATAGAGAAATCGGTCGGGCACAGTGGCTCATGCGTGTAATCCCAGCACTTTGGGAGGCGAAGGTGGGCGGATCACGAGGTAAGGAGTTCGAGACCAGCCTGACCAACATAGTGAAACCCGTCTCTACTAAAAATACAAAAAAAAATTAGCCGGGCTTGGTAGCACACTTGTAATCCCAGCTACTCAGGAGGCTGAGGCAGGAGAATCGCTTGAACCCAGGAGGCAGAGGTTGCAGTGAGCCGAGATCATGCCACTGCACTCCAGCCTGGGGGAGCCTGGGGGACAGAGCAAGACTGTCTCAAAAAAAAAAAAAATTGCATTCTCCTCCTACCAACAAACAGAGATACTCTTGAAAAACAGCAGTCTCATTGGAAGCAACTTTTTTTTATTTTTCAGAAAGACCCAAGGAAAGAGAACATTTGAGCATGAATTTGAAGACCTGCTTCAAAAGCAGTTTCAGAACAGCACAGCAACAGAGGACTAAAGGAAGTTCTATGAATTGGGAATTCGATGATATTTTTTGGCAGAAACCTTTTTTTTTTAATGACACTGTTGAGTTCTGTTTTCTCACTCATTTAAGTCCAGATAAAAGTTTTCCCGAAGTCAAAAAATCAGTTTTCTTACCTAACTATAATTCATCAGTGTGTGATGATATTCTTTAAAGAAATGCCATACCTGGGAGTTATACTGAATCTTTGAACTCACTGAATTTATAAATCTGTTTTTTCTATAAAATAAGTATATGATTATGTAGAGACTGCAAGAACAGCTTATTAAGTAAGAAGATGCTGGTTTTCATATACTCAATTTTTAAATTTGTCATTGCTTCTTAAGCAAAACAAAAGACCTAACTTATTAACTGTACAATTGAATATACAGATCCTTCTTTAAGGTCTATTCAAAGCCAAGTTCAAACAGCACAAATTTCTGAATTTAAGTAGATCCTTTGGTTCATTTTTGTATACCACCCACGGATGTAGCATCTCTGTATTTTTGTTCCCCAGATTTAGCGAACAAAGGAAAAGGTTACAATAGGGCAGTAGCTAAATTTGTAAGGAAAGCGCTTTAGAGAGAGAAAAAAATGAAACTCCTAAAAGGTGTCTCAAAAGGTTTACAATATAAGAGGATTTAAAGGCATCAACCTCAGATTTCATTGACTTTTTTCCTTAGTCCCAGCAGGTCTTCTCCCCCTCATTTCATTTCGACTTTGGAATGAGGGTGTAAGTGTCTTTCAGAATGTTGTCGGGAATTATCTATCTAATTCTTTATTCACAGAGTAAAACTTAATTTTCACAAACTGTACTGTAAAGTAAATTTCAACAGTTTACCTCATTGGAATCAGATGCTCAAAGTATAAAAAATTCATAAAGCATATAGCGTGATAATACTCAAGACTGAAGTTTTAACTTATGGTTGGAATTGGTTTCATAAAGTGGATGCTCAATTACTTGTTGATTGGTTGATTATGCCCTCACCTCATAAGTAAGGGATTTGAGGTGGCTTAAAATAATATTCAATTGTTAATAAATATGTACGGAATATATTTCTATATAACTACAAAAAAAAGAAATCAGAGTAGAGGTAAAATAAAGAATTGATAATATAATGAGGCTGGTGAAAATTTTACATAGAAAAGCATACCATGAGGTCCTACATAGTTGCTAAAAGGGGGCCTAAATTTTTATGCTGAGCCCCCTAGTGAACACAGCCAAGAGGGAAACATGATCAGTTATGATATTCACAGGCTCCACAAAGAAAAGCAAAATACAGCTTTTCCTGAGCACTGAGGTCTGGGAGAAGTTGATTGATTAATATATGTTTCCAATATCAAAGATCCTTATGGATAAATTTCTTCTATTGATTTAGATTTCAGATCATTTGTATCCTTATGGTTCCATTTATACTGGGGTATTCTCAGTAAATGTTTCACTAATGAAATGGTGAAAATTCAAGTGACCCCAAAAGCAGCTTCATTCATAAGTCAATTGTATTTACAGTTTTACAATATGGGCAGGCATGCCCTCATCCTTTCTTAGAGATAACAGCAGACTTAACATAAAATCAGGCAAGCCAAAGACCTGGGCTAACCAAGGGAAACTGTTGAGACCTCTAAGGCCAAGTAAAAAGACTTTTCTGGAATTACTTTCTCCTTTGGACCTGTAAAATCCCACTAGTAATGTAAATCTATTCTCAGCCTTAGATAAAGTACAAAGCTCTTATTTTTTGGTGGAGTGAAGAGAGGAAAAAGAAGTCAAGAATGGAAGATAAGTCAAGATTTGGGGATGGGCCTCAAAATCACAGGGCAAATGTTTTTCTAGTTCTCAATTTTGCCTCCTTATTCCCCATACTTCAAGCTTAGTAAAACTTCGTGGTATAACAGCAAAAAGGAAGAAAGGGAAGGAGGAAAAAAGAAAGAAAGGCAGGCCCCCCATTAGAAGTGCTATAGATCTTGCAAGTAAACTCTATTTTTTTGGCTTATTAGATGTGTATATTGAGTTTATATTTATTTTTTATTCAAATTATACCACAATATCTAATTTTTAACTGTCAAAAAATGTTAAAGAGTGTTTTGTTTGTTTGTTTGTTTGTTTTTTGAGACGGAGTCTCGCTCTTTCACCCAGGCTGGAGTGCAGTGGCGCGATCTCGGCTCACTGCAAGCTCCGCCTCCCGGGTTCACGCCATTCTCCTGCCTCAGCCTCTCCGAGTAGCTGGGACTACAGGCGCCCCGCCACCACGCCCAGCTAATTTTTTGTATTTTTAGTAGAGATGGGGTTTCACTGTGGTCTCGATCTCCTGACCTCGTGATCCGCCCGCCTCGGCCTCCCAAAGTGCTGGGATTACAAGCGTGAGCACCGCGCCCAGCCGGGGTGTTTTTTAATTCTTCTATGGATTTGTCTTAACTGTCAAAAGGGACTTACTCTGAGTAAAACAAAGTTTGCTAAATAATAGTTAGCTTCAACAGTTGTAAACTATATGGCTGTCATAATCCAGATTTCTGCTAGTATCAGTAGTTATCTACATTTCTCTCTTCCTTTTTAATCCTTTTAAAAAATATTTCTCTTCTGAAAAGTAACTTTCTCATTTTGGCTAAGATTGTTTGCTTTCTCATACAAAATAGTGTAAGCTCAACTTAAGTAAATGGAAAATATTAGTTCAACAGACCTTATGCATCAGAGAGTAATGCAATCACAAAGTTTGCATCAGTTTTAGAAGCTTTGATTACGGAAAGCAGTTACAAGTATTTTAAAGAAGGATGCCTGAATCTCAATCCACAGCTCTTACTTTGGGGAAAACACAGACCCCTTTGAGATTTTGATGAAAGCCACTGACCTTATTCCTATAAAAGTATAAACATGTCCATTTATGAAAACTATACATACCCCCTAAAACCCAAACATAAAACCAAGGACCCTTAAATACTTTTAAGTATTCTCTAGAAATGTTCTATGAATGAATAAAAATTCAGGTAATATTAAAGACATACCTAATTACAGTATTAGGATCATAAATAGAAAGGTGTTGTAAATATTGTAAACAAGTTAGTAATTTTTAATGTCTTTGTCTAGATAAAATAATAAGTAGTTTAAAAAGCACATCCAGCTAGTCCCCAACTTTCATAAGTAGCTATTCCTGCAAATATGTTTGAAAGTCAAATTTCTGCAAGTTCAAAGTCAAATTTCTGCAAATTTCAACAATTGATGTATGTTTTATGTGAAGAATTCTGTTACCAATGGCTAAAAAAAGTGCTGAAATCCCTGATGGTTCCTCCACACTGGGCTTAGACAGTCTGGAAGATAGAGGAGAACTCTCATTGGGAGATGGCCCAAAACATCCCCCTTTTCACCCAAGAATGGGTAAGTAAAACTGTACAGCTCTCCCTCCCATAGGTTGATGACCCTCCCCAGTCTCACTACCGAGGTATTAACAGCTAGGATATGCTAGGTATATGGAGCCAGGGTAGGAGAAAGAGATCTTGTCTGCTTGCCACCTTCCACTTGCATGTGTGATTTCTCCAGTGCTCCCAGCCACCCTCCCAAGACTGTGATGATACTAGTGAGATAGAAATAGAGAGCAGGGTGGTGCAGAGTCATTTGCTGTGGATGGAACCTGTTAGCAAGAAAGTACTATACCTCCTCTAGTGCAGGGATTCAGCAGGACTCCATTGGCATATATGAGGAGGTAAAGTAGATGTAACTGAGGTCTTACCCCAGGTAGGGGGTTTGGAGAATAAGGGGGCTCAGTCACCAAAATACATCCCCCCTTTCTCCAGAGATGACTGGCTCTTTCCTAGTGTGACTAACTTGGCAAGCTGCACCCTGTTCCATGTGTGGACCCACCAACCTCATCTGGTGCCCCAAATTGAAAGCTCAAGAGCTTTCTGGCCCTGCCACTTGACTTAGGCTTATTAACTGGACCGAAATTTATACTGGTTTTCATTTGAGAGCTGGTGTTTCCTTCCAAGTCCAGAGACTTCAAATCCCCATCCCCCTCTATAGCATCTTACCCTTGCACTAGTCTCATTTTATATATCCTTTTGCTCTCCTGATTGAGAAAGAACTGGATTTCACGCCTAATTAAAAGAGATTGTATTGCCTGCTGTTTCCTTTCTTGCTCATTTTCTCTTGAGAGCAGGCAGCTTTTTATTCTCATGCTAAGTCCTATCCCTGGACCCCTGCAGCTTAAGGGACAGGCAGGAGCAACGTTCCTGCAAAACAGAGAGTCAGGCCCTCTATCCCCAACTCCCCACAGGCAGATTTTCCCTTCGGTACTCACCCCTGCTTTAGCCCGTCTGTGTTGTGCTCTCGCAGAACAGTCACTTAGAATACGTGATGACTTTCATTACTGCAATTCCTTCCATGTTTCGAGAGAATGCCATCACAGGCTGACTCTATATTTTTACTCTAGTGAAAAGGAGGTAAGTTATTCTTTTAAAACACAGAGAACTATTTTTATCACTTTTTCATTTTGCCATCAGTTTTGTGTTCATAACACTGTGCATTTTTTATTTTGGGTGGGGAAGAATCCCCAAATACACATAATCACATAGTGTATGTAAAGTTTTGTGGTTTTGTACAGTTGATAGGGTTGGGGTTTGGGTGTGTGTGTGTGTTTTTTTTGTTTTGTTTTGTTTTTTCTTGAATAGCCCAAATGCCTATTCAGTGCCAATCCAAGAAAGAATAGAGTTAGCATTTTCACACCATTCCTTCCTATACACTCCCTGAATAACCATCTAATCAAAATTTGTTTTCAATGGGGGACAAATCTTCTACAGTAGAGTATTTCAGATTTATTCCATTGGAATCTATACATTAATGCCCATTGGATGAAAAGGACATGCTCACAAAAGCCTGGACTTTGCCTTGCTGTGGCAGAAACTTTTTCCCACTGTATTAGTGTTAAAAATAAAAGAAAGCCTGGGAAAGGAATTGCCTCAGCATTGTGTGCTGGAGGAATGAGGCATGCTTGAATGGGGAGGCAGCGTCCCCCTTCGCATCTGTACTCATATCAGCAAAAACGATTCAGCTTTTCACGGCTGTTCACTGCAGTGTGGGGCCAGTGTACTCAGGGAGATATTTAAGAATTGTGTCTATAAAATTCAACCAGGCATGTCAGATCAGGTTGTGTACGTGTGCAGGTTTAGGTTTGTCTCTGTGGCTTTTAATGAACTTGGTGGCAATATTATCGCAAGAGTCTTAACTCAGACTATTTAGTAGATAACTTGATTGTTTAGGTGAACTAAATGTGCAATCCAGTCTGGTCAGTTTGTATTTTTCTCATGAAATTGTGTGTGTGTGATTATGTGTGTTCATTTCTCATCTCTAAAGCAAACTTCATTATTACTTTCAGTGTCTTCCTTTTTTTTCTGCTGAGAATTAAGATAACTCTCAATCTTTGGGCACTTCAAGTTTCATTCCTCAGTGATCCACTGTTATGCAGTGGAAAAAGAATTAAAAGGCATAGGTTCTAATCCCAACACTGCCTCGTGCTACTGTGCAAAACTTTGGGCAAGTCATTTAGACATTTTGAGAGCCTCAACTTTCTCTTATATGAAATAGTAATAATAAGACTTGTCCTGAAGGGCTGGGCACAGTGGCTCATGCCTGTAATCCCAGCACTTTGGGAGGCCGAGGTGGGCAGATCACCTGAGGTCAGGAGTTCGAGGCCAGCCTGGCCAATATGGTGAAAACCCAGCTACTAAAAATACAAAAATTAGGCAGGTGTGGTGGCGTACGCCTGTAATCCCAGCTACTCAAGAGGCTGAGGCACAAGAATTGCTTAAACCCAGGATTTGAAGGTTGCAGTGAGCTGAGATTGTGCCACTGCACTCCAGCCTGGGCAACAGAGCAAGACTCTGTCAAAAACAAAACAAAACAAAAAAAAACCCCTGTCCGGAACACATATAGGATTGTTGTAAGGAATAAATGAGATGTTACATGTAAAAAAGTTGTATACACTGTGAAACACTACATGGATACTAATTATTGTGATAATTGTGATAGAGCTACTTCCAAGAATTATCTGAAAGAAAACTGTCATATATGACATCTCTAGTGTTATTGTTGTAACTAATGCTATGAGCAAATGTGTGTTTAAAGAGTGTTTTCACTTGTGTAGAAAAAAATGTTGTAATAAATCCATCCTACACAGAGATGATCACAGACACAACCAGTTTTACTGCTTATTGTTTTACTTAAATGAAAGAGACCTTGGTTATAGTAAAATTGTATATAGAAAATTCTAAACCATAGTGCCAGTTAGTTCGTTGTCTTACTTCTTGCACTATGACATCTAAAAAAATAAGTTCTTTAAGTTAGACAACTGAGGCTATGTCAAAGCATCACAGCCTAAAAATATGAAAGCCATGCTAAATCACAGGTAGGTATAGAAGTAGCTGGAGGTAGTAGTGGGCAAAGCCTTTCACACAGCTTCACAACAGAGCTGTGGATCCTTAAGGGCCAGACCTCAGTAAGGGGCAAACTATGCAATATAATGAAGCAGTTAAGAGGGTGAACTCTACAGCCAGACTGCCTGGGTTTAGATGCCAGTCTACCAGCAATTGCCTGTGTGTACTTGAGCAAGTTTCTTAGTTTCTCTGGCCTCAGTTTCCTCATCTGTAAAATGGGAATACTATCATCTACTCCCCATGGTTGCTGTAAGATTAAATGAAATCGTATACATAAAGCAGTTAGAACAGTAACCCCTAAAAAATGTTCTCTTGTGATTACTATCATGGTATGTATGTATGGTGAACTCAGCAAGAACTTGAAATTTGGTCTGCTGCTGATTGAGTTCCTGAACAGCCCTTCCTGGGTTATTTGTGCCTTCCTTTGGGGCCGTATTTTGTATTAACATGGTTACAGGGGATTCACTTTAATTCTTTAATCTGGCAAAGAGAACTTGTCTTATATAAGTAAAAACGATGGAATCTGTAGCCTAATACAATATTTTAGGCACATAACAGACCTGATAGAGTCAGAACAAGAAAGAATGCTCTTACACAAATTAGTGCAAATTGTATTATTGAACATTTATTATGTTAAGCTCATACCATGTGAGGGTGATTGAGTGAAGCAAGGTAGAAACGCTCATTGAACTCAGAGTTTCCTGAACAAGTCTTCTATCACAAGGTAGAGCAGAAAGTTTGAGGAGGTAGGCCTTCTTCCTATCTGCAGGCTGTTACCTCTCAGGTGGCTTCTCACAAGACGGAGAGATTTGGGTCACAGGCCAACAATCAGTGCTTGGGCCATTTGGTTTTGAAAGCCTACTTATTTCACTTTCCCAAGCTGATTGTTCAGTTGTAAAGGCAAGAATGGGGAATCTGATTGAAGAATTATTTGGAGGGGGATTCTCTAGAGCCATCTGAGAGGTGAGCTAGAAAAATAGAAAAGCCCTAAGATCTGCTGCTATAGCCACCTGTTTTCTTTCTCATTCTGAATCCAAATCTTATCAATAGTATCCCTTGTCATACAGCCTATATTATAGGGGTGGCGCTGGGTCAGGCTATCCGCAGCCTCCACATAGCTGTTGCCTTCCTCCTGGGAGCTGTTTAATACTTCCCTGTGGCAAGTACGTAAAGCACCCTATTACCCAAGGAGATCATATATCCCACTTCTGGTTTACTCCTGCTATCCTGGCCTAATTATCAACAATGCTCTCTTTCACTCTTGAAAGTGCCCTGTTTGCATAATAAATATGATCACCAATGTACTCTAGTTTCCTGGGTCAGAACTGCCATCTCTGACCTTTTTAACGTTCCACCTTCATTAAGCCTCAGAAAATTCAGAAAACCTTCCATATCACATGCAACCACCCTAGAAAGTGCTCAGACAGGTTGTCAGAGATGACAAGAAGAATGAGTAGATACAGAAAGCAGCCGTGAAGTGCCCCTTTAGCTAGCAGATTGCTTTCTGTAGCCCATCCATCATCCGGAAAGCATGATCATGACTGTTTGGTAGACATCTTAGTCTGGGTTGAATTTTCCAAGAATTTTTGCATACATGGTGTGGGTTTTGATAATATGCCATATGACTTAATAGGAAGGGGGTTTATTTGTTAACTATGAATATGGTCACCGTGTATGAATAAAATAAGGGACTTTGATAAGTTGGGGGAAATGTAAACTTTCCCAAAGAATCTGGGCTTAGGCCTGTCTAAAGTGAAGGCAAAGTAAATAAATACATAAATAAAAATAAAGTGGAGGTATAGTGTTCCATAAGAACAAGTCCTCCATTTGCCTTTCAGTTCTTTGCTGAAGCTGTAGGAATAGCAGGCAAACAAACCATCTGGTTATTAGGCCACTCTACCTCAGCCGAAGCTCTGGGGAGTTAATATGGATACCCAAAATGGCTGCGGCACTAAGGCAGGAATTGGAGCAAAATTCAAGGTCCTTTTCCCTCAGGCCATCCTACCTACAGCTTGTATGCCGCAGCCTGTCCATCTCCCCGCTTGCATATGTAAGGGCAGTGCTTCTGGGAGCCATGAGCATTACTCACCTGAAACCTAGGTGTTAGGAATGCAGCCAGCTAGATCTGACCCATGCCCTGTTTTGTGTCTGCGTTGACATGCTGCAGGTGACATCAGTTGCAAGGGGATGACCGAGCGCATTCACAGCATCAACCTTCACAACTTCAGCAATTCCGTGCTCGAGACCCTCAACGAGCAGCGCAACCGTGGCCACTTCTGTGACGTAACGGTGCGCATCCACGGGAGCATGCTGCGCGCACACCGCTGTGTGCTGGCTGCCGGCAGCCCCTTCTTCCAGGACAAACTGCTGCTTGGCTACAGCGACATCGAGATCCCGTCGGTGGTGTCAGTGCAGTCAGTGCAAAAGCTCATTGACTTCATGTACAGCGGCGTGCTACGGGTCTCACAGTCGGAAGCTCTGCAGATCCTCACGGCCGCTAGCATCCTGCAGATCAAAACAGTCATCGACGAGTGCACGCGTATCGTGTCACAGAACGTGGGCGATGTGTTCCCGGGGATCCAGGACTCGGGCCAGGACACACCGCGGGGCACTCCCGAGTCAGGCACGTCAGGCCAGAGCAGCGACACGGAGTCAGGCTACCTGCAGAGCCACCCACAGCACAGCGTGGACAGGATCTACTCGGCACTCTACGCGTGCTCCATGCAGAATGGCAGCGGCGAGCGCTCTTTTTACAGCGGCGCAGTGGTCAGCCACCACGAGACTGCGCTCGGCCTGCCCCGCGACCACCACATGGAAGACCCCAGCTGGATCACACGCATCCATGAGCGCTCGCAGCAAATGGAGCGCTACCTGTCCACCACCCCCGAGACCACGCACTGCCGCAAGCAGCCCCGACCTGTGCGCATCCAGACCCTAGTGGGCAACATCCACATCAAGCAGGAGATGGAGGACGATTACGACTACTACGGGCAGCAAAGGGTACAGATCCTAGAACGCAACGAATCCGAGGAGTGCACGGAAGACACAGACCAGGCCGAGGGCACCGAGAGTGAGCCCAAAGGTGAAAGCTTCGACTCGGGCGTCAGCTCCTCCATAGGCACCGAGCCCGACTCGGTGGAGCAGCAGTTTGGGCCTGGGGCGGCGCGGGACAGCCAAGCTGAACCCGCCCAACCCGAGCAGGCTGCAGAAGCCCCCGCCGAGGGTGGTCCACAGACAAACCAGCTAGAAACAGGTGCTTCCTCTCCGGAGAGAAGCAATGAAGTGGAGATGGACAACACTGTTATCACTGTCAGCAACAGCTCCGACAAGAGCGTCCTACAACAGCCTTCGGTCAACACGTCCATCGGGCAGCCATTGCCAAGTACCCAGCTCTACTTACGCCAGACAGAAACCCTCACCAGCAACCTGAGGATGCCTCTGACCTTGACCAGCAACACACAGGTCATTGGCACAGCTGGCAACACCTACCTGCCAGCCCTCTTCACTACCCAGCCCGCGGGCAGTGGCCCCAAGCCTTTCCTCTTCAGCCTGCCACAGCCCCTGGCAGGCCAGCAGACCCAGTTTGTGACAGTGTCCCAGCCTGGCCTGTCGACCTTTACTGCACAGCTGCCAGCGCCACAGCCCCTGGCCTCATCCGCAGGCCACAGCACAGCCAGTGGGCAAGGCGAAAAAAAGCCTTATGAGTGCACTCTCTGCAACAAGACTTTCACCGCCAAACAGAACTACGTCAAGCACATGTTCGTACACACAGGTGAGTGTCGCCCCACCTGGAGGCCTGGCAGCAGGGGCTGAGGGGGCTGTGGGAAGGCAAGGTAAGAGAGCAGGTAGAAGGGAAGGTTTGGGATCATCTTTCAGATTTTAAACAAACCACACCACAAGCCTCTTCTAGAAACCCCAACTGTGTTCCTCCCACCATAAGAACAAAGCACCCTGCCACCAAGAGACACCATCACAGGAACCCTTTATGGAGAAGGGATGTCCTAGGGATGTCCAGACTGCAGAAGAGAAGACTCGGGTCACTATATGAGCCATATTCAAGTATTTGTGTTTCAGAGGCAGCATACTGTAGTCAGGAAGAGCTTGAGTTCTAGAGCCAGGTGGCCTGGGTGTAAATTCAGGCTTAGCCACTACTAAACCTTGTCACCTTGGAAAAATTACTTAACTTGTCTATACTTCAGTTTCCTTGTGTATAAAATGAGAATAATCATGATACGCCTTCCTTATAGTGCTGTTTTGAGAATAAATTAGTACATGTGAAGTCTTTAGAGTACTTCTTAGCACATAATAAGTGCTCTATAAGTGGTAGCTATTATTAACATGGTTAAGAGAAAGAGACATTCAGTTTGTGTTTGGCTCCAAAAGGTAGAACTAGACCAATGATTGGATGCTATCAGGAGATTCTTTCCACAAAATAAAAGAAAAATTTTGTTAACAATCAGATCTGCTCTAGTATCAGATAGACTGCCTTTAAATGGAGTGAGTTTCTGTAATTACACGCATTCAAGGAGAGAATGGATGAACATTTTTAGGGATTTTGTACACAGGATTCAGTCATCAAGGTGGGCAAGATCGTGTTTCATCCCTGGATTCTATGATTCCAGAGCTAAGATCTTCTGACCTCTTAGCCAATCCTTTTTCATAGCTCCATAGTGGGACAGAGATAAGGAATTCCCATAGAATTGGGCATTCCATGGATGTGCCTCCACGTAAGTGAGCACGTAAGCGACTGTGATTTCACCTAGATTCTCTTGGACCTAAGAATACCTACAACAGTGATGATCATTATATTTGAAATTCTTTTTTTTTTTTTTTTTTTTTTTTTGAGACAGGGTCTTGCTCTGTGGCCCAGGCTGGAGTGCAGTAGCATGATCTCGGCTCACTGCAGCCTCAACCTCCCGGACTGAAGCAATCCTCCCGCTTCAGCCTCCCAAGTAGCTGGGTCTACAGGCACATGCCACCACGCTCATTTAACTTTTTTATTTTTTGTAGAGACAGGGTTTTATCATGTTGCCTAAGCTGGTCTCAAACTCCTGAGCTCAAGCCATCTGCCTGCCTCAGCCTCCCAAAGTTCTGAGGTAACAGGCATGAGCCACTGTGCCTGGCCTCAGAATACCCTTATTAAATGACAAATAATTTAGCAGGGAAAAGTTACATACTCAAATTCTGATACATGAAAACAAATTAGTTTCTCAAAACAACCTTGTTTCTCAGATCAGCTAGTAGGAATCCAAGAGAGAAGACATAAAACAGCAAAGTTTAGATTGGGGACTGAAGGGAAGGAAAGCAACAGAGATAGAGGCAAGGCATGAAACATGGAATTGTACAACTGAAATAGAACATTGCTTAAGATAAACTTTGCCTTCTTTGTAGGGTAATGTAAGTCAGGACATTATTTAAATTAATGTGTGTACTTTTATGAGAATCAGTTTTTAAAGATCACAGTATTCACACTTCCAAATAAGCAGAGTGACTCACTACTGAATTTATGAAGAAATTTGTTTATTTGGGATAAATGTGAATGTACTAATAACCAGAGGCAAATCACAAGAAATTTTCCATATGGTATGCATATCACCATTATTAGGTGAATTAATCAAATAGTAATGTTTTTATTTTGTAGCATCTTATGATTTATAGAGTGCTGTCACATAGTTTATATCCTTTCCTCCACCGGATAGCTGATTTATAAGCCATTAAATTAAGGAGCATGGGGGAGGGGTGCAGGAAAGACCATTTGTGAAAGTATCTCCTTAGCCAAAGTTGACTTTGCTGGTCTTGGATCCATAAACGTATCTGCTCTCCCCTCTGTACATCTCTTCAAGTAGACCTGTCAGATATAAAATTCACACATTCTGTTAGATCACATAATAAAATAAGTCTTTAAATTTGCAACATAAAATTTTCAGTGTACTACCAAAAAGTATCCTCGTGGTGTATAAATACATTTCTCCAGTGGATTCACTGAAGGATTCTGTGGTTAACCGAGATAACTAGATTTGGACATAAGAAAACCAGCAAAAGATTTGTGCACTCAGACATAGATGCAAAAGCTATAGGTAGAGTCATTTTATAAATCTGAGTTATGCTTAAAATGTGGACTTCACTTTTCTAGTAAATTATGAATGTTATTGTAATGGTGTATATAATATAGCCCCATCTGAAAATAATAATGTGCATATATCAATCAGGCACCTAATTTAAAAGAAGTAATGCTCTTCCCTTTCATTCCAGAATTATTTGGCAGTGGCAGTTTGGAAATCCTATCGGTCTTTCACGATTATTGTCTAACTGAAGGATCTCCTAACAAAGTTTTAGAACAATTGGTCTAGATTTTCAAAAAGCAAGACAGCCGGAACATGTGGAAATAATTCAAGACCTGGGTTCATTGTAGCTCGCATTTCCAAACAAAGTTCTTTTCACTTTCTGGGGAAAACATAAGAAAATGGAGCCTCAAAACTTTCCAAGAGCCCAGTGGAAGTGATAAAAATTCCAAGCAAAAAGTCCAAATGTTAGTATAAAAAGATTCTAGAGAGCACGGGGATACTTGTAAGAGAGTAGAGTTGGACTCTGTGTTCCCACCCATACTCTAACCAAAAAGAATCCTAAAAAAAAAGAATAGTTTGACAAAGTTAAAAAGAAGGAAATTTGAGTTCTCTCCATCACAGCTACTATGCAAACCAATAGACCTGCAGAGTAACTGTCTTAGCAATTCAGTAACTCCAAAGTTTAATATAGATGGTAGTTGCTTTCAACAACTGCAGAGATAAATTGTGTGTGATGGTACACACCAATAGTCCCAGATACTCAGGAGGCTGAGGCGGGAAGATCACTTGAGCCCAGGAGTTTCGAGGCCAACCTATCTCTTAAAAAAAAAAAAACAAAAACAAAAACTGAAGAGAATCAATTCTAAGATTCAGATTCCAATTAAAATCTCATACTGCTCTATGTTAATGATACACATTCATGAAAGAAAGTGTTTGGGGCCACGCATGGTGGCTCACGCCTGTAATCCCAGCACTTTGGGAGGTAAAGGTGGGAGGATCAGTTGAGCCCAGGAGTTTGAGACCAGCCTGGACAACTTGGCAAGACCCCAGCTCTACAAGAACTATAAAAATTAACCAGGCATGGTGCTGCATGCCTATAGTTCCAGCTACTTGGGAGGCTGAAGTGGGAAGATCACTTGAGCCCAGGAGGCAGAGGTTGCAGTGGGCGGAGATCACACCACTGCACTCCACCCCGGGCAACATAGCAGGACTCTGTATAAAAAAAAAAAAAAAAAAAAAATCTGTTTGAGACAAAGAAGTAGTCCGTCATACTGACTTTGGAGCTAAGCTCTACCTTTAAGAATCAAGGAAGCTTTAGTTGTAAAGCATATTTCACAGTGATTATAACCCAAAACTTCAAAGTAGAGGCATAAATGAAAGACGATTGTACTGTAATTAGATGATTTGGATCCAGTTTTGTTTCCTCTAAATGGCTGTGTGTCCTTCAACAAGTCAGTTAATTTCACAACCCTCTATTTCTTTGAGTTTAAAATAAAAATGATTTTTTCTGCCTTTTGATGTAAACATATGATGCATGTGAGAGCTTTTCAGAAGAGGCAAAGTGTTACTTAATTAGAAAAAAAAAAAATCCTCATCATTATTACTTTTCGCCCCTACTACCCAGGAGACACTTAGTTTCTTTGCTGTATTTCCTGTCTCTGAATAATACACGCTTGACATCTGTCCTTCCTCTTTGGAATTTAAACGCTGAAACTATTTTATACTCCTTAGATTGCTCTTGGATATTCTTCATAACAAGAATTTTTTTATTCCTTAACAATTTTTATAACAGTAAAAGAAAATTCCTCACCTAACCAGTCTTTATCCACTGCTAAACAAACCACGGAGGACTTCCTTATCTCTAGGAGTTTCTTTCATTCACTTACTGCAGCTTCATAAAAGTTGTGAGAAAGGAAACTAAGAGTTAAGGGCATGTTTGAAAGCAACAGAATTAGAGAGAAAAAAAACAAAGATAATACAAACCATCCTGTCAGGGAAGAAAGCAGTGCTCCCCTCTACCCCCTTCCATCAAGAGAAAAAAGCAGAAGTCAAATAAAGGAATGGAAATGAAAGGGAAAGACAGAGAATACAAGAAGGATAAGCCTTGGTGTCAACGTGGATATGGAAGGCAAGCAATAGGGCAACTTCAAAGATAACCCTGGAGCAGGGTGATCCCCACACTAGCAGCATGCAAATTATGTTCCCCCACCCTTCACCCCCACCCCAGACATCCTAAATCAGAAACTCAGACGATGGAGCCCAGCAATCTGCGTAACAAGCCCTGGTCCATGCTGAAGTTGAGAATCAATCCCCTAGAGAGGTGAGCCTGGGTAATTAGAAGAATGGCATCAGGTTGCTTTTGCTACATAACATTTTTTAAAAATTCCACTAATAAGAATCTGTTTAGAAAAAGTAAATCAAACTTATGGATCAAAGCTTGATTTTGTAGTGGATAAATTATATCACAGAAACGAATCACTCACATATAAGAGGTAAGTTGAGTCTTCCAAATTACATAGGTCACGTGGCAAATGTATCCCTTCTGGTATTTAGCAGTACTGACTTGTATTATTCATATCATCATGTGTTACCTTTACACCTTCCCTTTAGAATGTAAACTCTGTGAGAGCAGAAACACACACACAGAGACATACATTTCACACACATATATATACATGTATCTCACACTTTTATATGCCCATTCATTTGGTCAATGTGCACATTCACCGAAAACCACCTGATCTCCAAAAACTATTGAAATAAAATAAATAAAAGAAAATTTTTAAATGTGAACACGCTTTCCAGGAGAATTTAATTCAAGGGACTTATACACAGATACATTCTTTTCACAGCAAGACTTTTAAATTTCTTTGTTTTTTCTTTTTTTATTTGCTAGAGAATATATTGTACACATATCTGTGTTCACACTTTTATGGGTTTTTTTTACCCACAAGAGATAAATGTTTTGGCGTTTTCTGAATCATATTATCAACAGCCCGTTCATTGGCGACTGTTTTTAGCCCATTGGTATCCTCTGCACATATGGTAATTTTGCTTATTACTTTGAGAAGGTCAGCTATTTCAGCCATGAATTCAGTGTAAATAGACATAGTAACAATAGTAGAATAACAGTGTTGGTGATTGGGCCATAATGGTCACATGAAGATAATGTGTTAATCCTCATATGGAGCTTGGACTATTAATTATATCAAGCCAGTAGATGCAAAGTAACAAGTATAAGGCTTGGAGTGAGAAGGCCATGATATTACCACTTTCTGACTGAGTGACTTTGGCTAAGTTCTATAACCGACCTAAGCCTCAGTTTTTCAGATCTGTAGTACTTACTTTACATGATTGCTCTGTGAATTGAATAACATAATTTATGTGAAAACACTTAATTATGAATGCTGTAAAACTATCAAAGCCATTAATATGTGTTACAGTAGTATCACACATTTTGCAGCATAATCCAGAGAACAAGGAATTGTTAACAAGGGAGAGGAAGATAATCTGGTTGGGCTAGTATTGTACTCTCAGGTGTTACTGACTTCTTAGATGAGCTTCAAGATGATAGTACAACTCTCTACTTGGAGATGCTATTTTCTGGGGATGTTAATATCCACTCTATTCACAAAATTTTAAGAAAAGTCAAGTAACATGGATGAAACTCTCCAAAGTTCTGCTTAAAACTAAAATATCTTAGTTGTCACTGAAGCCACAGATATTTTGTGAATGCAGCATGTTCCCAATAGGCAGTCCCTCTTAGCCTCACAGTCCAAGCTGGCAACAGGATCACATCCCAGGGAATGAACAGAAAGGCTGGCAGGCAATCACACCACTGATATCTCAGGTATGTGGGCCCCCCATTTTTTTTGAGATGGAGTCTCACTCTGTTGCCCAGGCTGGAGTGCAGTGGTGGCATCTCTGCTCACTGCAACCTCCACCTCCCGGGTTCAACTGATTCTCCTGCCTCAGCCTTCTGAGTAGCTGGGATTAAAGGCGCCCACCACCACGCCCAGCTAATTTTTTGTATTTTTAGTAGAGATGTGGTTTCACCATGTTGGTCAGGCCGGTCTCAGCCTCCTGACGTCAGGTGATCCACCTGCCTCAGCCTCCCAAGGTACAGGGATTACAGGCGTGAGCCACAGCACCCCACCGTATGGGCCCCCTTTTAAACAGACGTCTCTTGATGGAGACTAGACCCTGCAGCCATTAAAAGCTCCATATAATTCCATCTGAATGTACTTCCATTGTTAATATGGAACCTTCCCCATTTTCTGGTCCTATCTTGATGTTCCCCATTCAGAGGACCTGCACTTTCAAGTATTCCTTCTGCTTTCCTCACCAGTGGCCACCTTCTGCTACCCGCCTTCTCCTCTTTCCCCTCCTTCCTTGCTGCCTGCTGTCTCATCAAGCACCCTGTCTTCGTTTTTTGACCTGTCACTGTACTCACGAAAGAGGAGGGCATTGTACTAGGGCAGATGATGGGGAGGCAGAGAGAACAGGAGAGTCAGGTAGGAACAGTGCTTCTGAAAAATCTCCTGATAACAGCATTCATTGTCCTTTTCACAGCTCAGGAGAAGCCTTGGTTAAAACGAGGGGGGAAAATCAGTAGAATAAGTGGGTTCTTGTTGAGCCCCCAGTGCAAGAGGTTCCTATTCAAAATCGGGGTGTCTTTACCCATTAGGATGGCTTTTACTTGAACTTCGTGAGCTTCAGGTAGAACCCTCTGCATCTTCTAACCTAAGCAGGATCTTTCTTCCTTTTTTTTTTTTTTTCCACTTTTCAGTCATGGTAGAGTTAAGTGTCAGAGCTGGTCCATGAGAGGAAGGTGATAAGCAGGCATTGAAAAATTGAGAAAAACATATACCTTTACCATGCCCAACACCCTTGGCAAGGCAGTAAAGGGCACTGCCTCCCCCTCAGTTTCTTCCCTTGCTGTTTGGTTTCTGCGCCTCCAGTGCTCAGTCACGGGTTTCCTAGGAAGTCCTCTGTCTGTGCTCTGTGCTGACATTTTATCCATATGCCACTTCTTGCCATTCGCATATGTAATTGAGAGAGTAGACTACACCCTTAACTCTGAATTACATAGCTGCAATATAATCACTTGTTTTACTGATTATCTGAAATAATTTTTTAAAAATTCAGGATTGACTTCCATATGCCATGCAAGTCATTTCGCAGTTGGTTTCATTTATCCTTGGTTCCTCTGTGATGAATGGAACAGTTTAATTTTTCTTAAAATGACCACATGCTCTGTACTAAGTGCTTTATCTCTTCAATTTTCAAAACACCTTCATGAGACAGGTACTTACTATATTATTCTCAAGTTATAGATAAGGATACTACGGCTTATAGAGGTTAAATGACATGCCCAAGTCACTCAGCCAAGGAAATGGAATTCATATCTGACTCCTACATCTGTATAGGCCCAAAATGGATCATTTAAAGCAAAGGAACTTACATGACCTTCCCCTTGATGTTATAATTCAAGTATCCACTTTTTACTTTGTGTCCCCTTCTGACAAATCAGACTTGCCATTCCTGACCATAGGCTTAAACCTGGAAAACCATCTCTGACCATTTATCTTCACTTTTTGTTTCTTTACTTGGAGAGCAACAATCGACAGACCTCATCCATTTTATGTATAACATCTAAAACCATTTTGGAATTGCTCTAAGTAATATGCAAGAAAACAGTGGGAAAAAAATTTTCTTAAAACACAATCATTCATTCCTGCTGAGTGACTGCGTTTCAAATTCATACAGAAGTGAAAGTTGTGAGCACCTCACTAATCTGAAAATATACCCCATTTAGTAAGACAGTTTCTGAAATACCTACACTCCACCATCACAGCACCTGAATAATTGTAGGGAGCACCTTCCTTTAAGGAGCTCCCAAGTGCTTTGCAAACATTTCTCTTTATTAAGTAACATACCATTGTTCTGTGGCAGGGAAGGGAACAGGATAATTTGTCTTATTTAAAATGTGAGACTGTTAATGCATTCAGTGACTAAGTAGGTTGCCCTCGGGTCATTCACTGACAAGGCCAGGACTAGAGTCCTCAGGGGTTGCAGTCCACCATGGACTCAGGACCACTAAATCCACAAAGGACCATGTGGCAAGTGCCTGGTCCAACTCTTCACATACAGAAAATGAAATAAACCCAGAGAAATGAAAACACTTAAAAAGCCCAGGGTCACATGGACAATTACTGGTAGAACCAATACTACATGCACACAAACAACATACCTATATATGCTATGGAGAGAAACATGACAACTGTGAAGAATCAATTTATAGACAGATTAGAAGAGTGTGAAAATAAAAAGGCTTCATCAGTGACCTTGCCTCGAGGAAAAACACACAGAAGGTGAAAGTTTCAAACAGCAGATCATTTTAACATAGGTGAAGTTTCAACTTCTTAGCAGCCAAAATACCATCTGGAATTTAAGGCACGCTTCCCATAAAAGGTGAGAGGTGGACACGTTTTAAATGATAATTGGCCAGCCTATCATAGCCTCTATAAATTGTCTGAAAGCATGAGGATAGCAAAGACCAGCTGACTTCCAGGCATGTTTACAGCTGACAGAAATGTTTCAGCTAAAAACATACATGACTGTCTCTCTTAGGGAATCTCTTACTTCAAAAAAAAAAAAAAAAGTACCAATGTAAATACTATGCATAGACTGAAGTCTTCAGCAAATTGAGATTATTAGCAATGAGGCTTCCTTAACCTTTCCTGTTTTAATCTAAAAGTAAAATTATCTTCTAACCCTGTGATCCTATGCATCATACTGTCTGGTCAGTGTGCTTCAAAACATATCTGTTTATGTTTGAAAACACAACAACAACAAATTCCTGATAAGAGAAAGTTTAATAAAATGGATCATGAACATACAGCACTTAATACCAACCCTGCTACCTAGTCAGCACTTAGTACAAACCCTTCTTCATAGTAAGCACTCAATATATGGTGATTGTTTTCATTGCTGCTGTTACCACAATACATCAAAGCTCTCCTATTTCATAATGGGAAAAAAGGAAAAACAGTCAAGGCATATATTTTAAGTGGAAGTTAGCTCAAATTTTAAAAGGCTTCTTACCTTGATGCATAGTCCAAATGTTGAAATATTACCCTAAGGAGTTTCAGAGGCTTTGGGTTTTAGTTTGGATCATGAAAGAGTATGTGGAAGAAGGACTTTTTTCTCTGAGGTGAGGGCCTACACTGGGCAGTCAGGAGTGAGGTGTAGAGATGGGCCAAACACGCAGTTCATCTCACCTGTCAGGAGCAGAGCTGAGAACACACAGCACAAAGAAAACAAGTCTTTAAGTAATTATCTTACAGAGATGCCACGGACCCATGGACTTTAAGAATACCTCATGTGGTCATTCAGTGACTGAGTATTATTACTTACCTTACTGTTTGTAACAAACTTGGTCATTTGGTTTCTAAGCCAAACCAAAGCAGTAAACTGAGGAGAAACAAGGGTTTCTGCCAACAGGCTGAGAGCAAAGGAGGACGCAGGAAAACTATTTTAAAAATTGACCCAAGAGTTCAAAAAGCATATGGAAGCATTTAATGGGGGTGGGAGGTATCCTTGTAATAAGAATACCATGCATGTATTCCCACACTGTTCTTGGTGGTCTGCCAAGTGATTTCATATGTATTTTATGTCAACACCAGCACAATGAGGTAAGTAGGACTATATACCTCAGAGGCATTTGGTGATTTATCAGAGTGGAGTGGAGTGTGTTGGTGCCCAGATTTGAATAGGACCATTTGAGTCTGATATCATCATGTTGCCCACTGCCTACTCAGCCTCTACACCCGAGGAGGCCAATCCGCAGCTCAGTACAGTCAATAGAGAATAGGCAATTAACCCTTAAGTTACATTTTAGAAAGATTTCTGTCTAAAGTAGATAAACTTGAAAGTATAGCTCTTCAAAATAATGTATTCCTGTGTTGGCAAATATTTTCCAAACTCACAATCAACACATAGGTGTATTTCTTAGACTACTAGAAGTGGGGACTTTCCCCAAGGAACCAAGCTATAGCGACCAATATCCTTAGTTCTCAAGGATTCTAGAGCACCCCATGTCTCCAAAGATCTTTCTTTTCTCTTATTTCTTCTATTTGTTTGATAATGTTAATGGGAAACACTAAATCCCCTAATCAGGACACTGAAAGTGACCCCCTTCAAAAGTAGCCCTCCCTTTTCCACGGAGTGACCTTGAAGACTTTTAGTGGGGAATATCTGGTAGCTTTCCAAGAAAGCCATTTTATGGCATAGGGAAATGGAAAACAAAACTGTCCTGGCGTCACCATAAAGCAAAATTTCTCTGCACATGAGAGGCTAGGAGGGCCTGGATTCTTCCAATCAAGGATGATCCGTTAAGCAATCAGATTTTATTTTTTAATTGTTTTGTTTTTCTTTTTTGTTGTCTTGTTTTTCTGTCCTTCATTCTCCATCCCTTGCTATGTCTCGCTCTGTCCTGCTTGCTGTCTCTTCCTACATCAACAGGTGAGAAGCCCCACCAATGCAGCATCTGTTGGCGCTCCTTCTCCTTAAAGGATTACCTTATCAAGCACATGGTGACACACACAGGAGTGAGGGCATACCAGTGTAGTATCTGCAACAAGCGCTTCACCCAGAAGAGCTCCCTCAACGTGCACATGCGCCTCCACCGGGGAGAGAAGTCCTACGAGTGCTACATCTGCAAAAAGAAGTTCTCTCACAAGACCCTCCTGGAGCGACACGTGGCCCTGCACAGTGCCAGCAATGGGACCCCCCCTGCAGGCACACCCCCAGGTGCCCGCGCTGGCCCCACAGGCGTGGTGGCCTGCACGGAGGGGACCACTTACGTCTGCTCCGTCTGCCCAGCAAAGTTTGACCAAATCGAGCAGTTCAACGACCACATGAGGATGCATGTGTCTGACGGATAAGTAGTATCTTTCTCTCTTTCTTATGAACAAAACAAAACAACAACAAAAAACAGACAAACAAAAAAGCTATGGCACTAGAATTTAAGAAATGTTTTGGTTTCATTTTTACTTTCTGTTTTTGTTTTTGTTTCGTTTCATTTTGTACTACATGAAGAACTGTTTTTTGCCTGCTGGTACATTACATTTCCGGAGGCTTGGGTGAATAATAGTTTTCCCAGTCTCCCTCGGATGGTGGCCTTAAGGCCTGGTAGTGCTTCAAGAGGTCCACTGGTTGGATCTCTAGCTACTGGCCTCTAAATACAACCCTTCTTTACAAAAAAATCTTTTAAAAAAAAAGTAAAAAAAAAAAAAAAAATTCCACTTGTGAAGAGCACTACAAAAAAATATATAACAAAATCTAAAAGGCCTACTGTCTTTAAGTACACCGCTTGCAGTGTTTCAGTGGACATTTTCACAATTCTGGCCGCTTGGACTTCACAGTAACCAGTTAAAACTGTGGAATATCACTTCTGGTTGAAAACCCAGAGGAAAGGCCCTGCTGTTTTACACCTACCACGTTGTCTGATTTCATAAAAGGGCTGTGGGGGTGGGAAGGGCAGTGGGTTCGGTGGTGTGGGAAAGAAAGACGAATGGCAGGCTTCTTCCCCAGATTCTGCCCGGGTCCACACACCCTGGCCCACCTTCTCCATATCCCCCTCTTGCAGCAGAAGCCAGGAAGACTTGGACAAGCAACAAGCAACAGTGGCTATCGTATTTATTCAGTGTCTTCGCTGAGCCACAGCCTCAGCACAATCAAGAGGGACTTTCATGAAAGGCAGGAATGCAGATAAAACAAAGATATCAGAAATTTGCACCTATGTTTCTAGGTACAAGAGAAGGATTATTTCCAACAATCTTTGCAAAAAAAAAAAAAAAGTGTCAGGATATATTCTTGTGGAAGAGAAAAAGAAAGAGAAATGGAGGGTGGGGGGAACAATAAAAAGTTCTTGAGGCTTTTTTAATTCAAAATTTTATAGAGGGGCAAAAGTGACGTTTACCAGATAGAATGCTGATTTTTTTAATATATTTACAACAGTATTTGTGTAAAAAAAAAAACAAAAAAAGTGAAATTGTTAAAAGTAATTTTTTTCATTTTGGTTTTGCATACACTGCCACCAATTCCTTCTCTTTTATTTTATTTCACACACATATATATATTTTTTGGTAAGTCAAGACTGTTAAGGTTAGCGATACTGCTTCCAGATAGAAAGAATAAAAGGCAACTAAAGTTATATTTGAAAGAGAGGAAGGATATTTTCTTCATATTTTTTTTTATTTTTCTTAATTTTTATTATTTTAAGTATTGCCTGGGTTGATGAGGGCCTCTGTGGCCAGCCCATCCCTGCTGTAATTTGAATTGCTGCTTTGTATTTTGATATGTAGTTCCTTGACTTTAGCAAGCTTAAGTTGCCCCACTGAATAATTTTTTCAACTGATTCATCTAGAATTCTGTTCTTTTTCATGGAAGAGACTTTATCTTTCAGAAAGAGATTGCTTGCTTCTCCAAAATTTCATTGAGATCTTACAATTCTAGAATTTCTATTGACTTTACTTTTTTTCTTGGTGAAACACTAGTAGTCTAGAAGTCTTGATAAATGGGGTCTTTTCTTTTGTGATCAGCCAGGAAGAGGAGTTCACAAAACTCTGCCATAGCTCCTCACTCTTCCCAACTACAAAGAGCATCATTATGAGAAGCCTGTTACAGATCAAGATGCATTGATGCCAAAATTACTTTTTTCCTTTCAAATATCACCTTCTGACTGTTTCCACCATGGTTAAGAGGGCTAAATAAGATGATCATTCTTTAGATGACGAATTAACCCTTGCTTCTTGGAAAGGTTTTAGGGAAATTAACAAAAAAATTCCCAGATGCCAACAGCCACCATTCAAAAGACCACCAATCTATTGCATCATACCAGATGCCACTCTCTCTTCCTAGTAGGGATTTCTCTCCTCGGTCCTGATCAAGGTATTATAATAGAGACATTTCCATTATAGACAGTGTCCTGAAGGGATCCCAGCTCAAATATAGGAATTCTTAAACCTAGCTGAAACTCCCAAAGTGATTTCATTGCTGGGCATATTTTAACATACTTAGGGGAAAGCAAATCTTTAAACAAAGCAAAACACCAAACTACAGTTTTAAAAAGAAGAAAGGAGAGAGTATTTTAGTTTCAAAATTACATTACATTTTAATTTAATTTTCCTTCTAATTTTCCTGTCAGCATTTTATTTACAAAAACTGTGCAGCAAACGAGGGAAAATCTTCCAACACAAACAACTCTGTAATGACTAAATTGATTTTATTCATATATTTTAGACATTTGGTTAACTTGGATCTTTTTCACAAGTTCTTTGTGATGCTTTGTAAGGTTAGTGTAACTGAAGTGTTTGTGAGTTTGATTTGGTCCCACAGTGCTTAATTCAGTGGATATTTTGCTAGAAGTTTTAATGTAAACTTGGGTGGTTAACTGACTATTGAGTAAAACCTATTGTGATTTCTAAGAGGAGTCCTACCAAGAACTGTGTGTCCAAAACTGACCGGTTTTAACAGTTAGTGAGGAACAGCTTCCGAGATATTATGTAAGTTCATTTTTCTATTGCTAATTTTGTTTTTTAAAATAGCAGTTATAAGACTAGTATTTCCACTTACCACCAATAGAGGGAGCGTTAGTTAATTAACTATGTCATGGAATTGTTTTGGTATTTTGGAAAACAAGTGATTCCACCCATAAAATGAGAAGAGAAGATTGACCTTAAGAAAAAAACTCTTAAAGCTGGAAGAGAATGACATGAAATCACTCAATACATGTTACAAATGAAAGAAAGGCCAAAAGCCACTTTAAAATATTTTTAACTGTTTCACAGTAGATTTGAAAGTGTCTTTGTTCAAATTTAGCAAAGTAGGAAGAATTTTCACTAATACCTCCTGAAAAGTTGATCTTAGGTGCCATTATGGGCCACATGTAGCTTTCTGTTTCTCAAATCTGAGAGAGACCCATTTGCCTTAATGCTGATTTGCCATGTAAAATGCTAAGCAATTGGGTTAGAATTCACCTTTTCTTTTGGTAGAACATGTAGAGAAAAAGCTGCAGGTGACTTGAAACCCTGAGGAGTCTATCATCCTTTGCCTGTAAAGGAAGTGTCTCTTAAAAAAAGGGAGGGGGGAGGAGGTGGAGGATCCCTAAAGAATTCTTAATGAGGTGATATAATCATTGTAGTCCATGACAAAATAGACCAGCCAGGTTTGCATAGCAGTAGACGTATTCCTACTGTATGTTTATCCTTCCCAAACATGTCACATTCTAAAATAGTTGACAAATTATTTTGTGGAAAGAGGAAGAAGCTGGATCGGAGTGGGAGATCTAATCTGGAGGAGCAAAGAGGTAGTTGTTTATTGCTATGTTCCTGGCCCATCAAATGGCCACTTTCCAAACTGACCCACATTTTAGGAAATAAACCAATCTGGACCTGTTTCAAAAGGATAGAGATGCTTTTAGATTGTCAATTCTCACTTTTAAGTTAAACAATCACAAATATCTTTAGAAATAGGGAAAGACATTTGCTTCAAAATCAGAGAATGAGTGTGGATCTTTTTAATTTTTTTTTGTTTCAAGTCCTACAGTCATCTTACATTTAGACCTTCATGGTAGGGTGATGTGAGTGCTAAAAAAATTTCTTTCTAGTAGCCAGGAAACAGATAGATCAGATAAAGGCAAATGTTCCAGATTTAAGACTTCTTCGGATGAGTACAAGGAAGAGAGAAATAGTATGGAAAGGACATTTTTTAGCAGTTTATAATTTTAAAATGGAATTTGCCAAACAAGGGAAAGGGAAAAAAGTCAAAGGGGAATTTTTTTCTCAAGATATTTAGACATGGTTTATAAAAAAATAATATTTTCTGACACTAAAAGCATTGGTATTATCTCAGCATCATGGGCAATTTTTCCTTATTAAATGCCAATATTTGTACAAAAAAGGCCCCCAAATGTGTGAAATATAATCCTAAAAAAGAAAATAATTGGAACACATGGATCTGATACAACTCTACACAGGGGGAAAAACTGAGGAACAAGCTAAGCAAAGAAAAAAAAAATCTGAAATGAAAATCTCTGTATCAAAATGGTTTCCTGTATCTTTTAATTGAGAGGTAAACTTTAGCTCCTAATAACAGTTTTATAGACTGTTCTCTTCTCAAATTCCTAATGCTTTGAATCTATTTGTGCCATGATTAAGTGTGCTGGATAATTTCCTGCTCATATTCTAGCTGCAGTTCATTCCTAGTCATCTTAGAGATCATAGTAGCTCTTGGCCTTAGAAAGACTTGGGTTTGCTGTGTTTAAGAGTCATAAGGGTTTTATTTTGTATCACCAAAATATTCAATAAGTTCCCAAAATACTCTTTTTCAACCCATGAACAGTAAGAATTTGTGAATTCTGATAATGAAAAGAGAAAAGTTTTCCTCCAGGTATGTTTGTTTCACATTCAGGCCTAAAGCCTTGAGCTATGTGTACTTCCCTCACACAAGCCGTCTGTGCTCTGCCTGCCCCCAAAACTCGATGTTTTCTCTCAGCACAGAAGTCAAAAATGAGGTATGCCCCTTATAAAACCCCTTCGATTCCTGAGAAAACCTAATAAAGCCTTATGTCGCTTCCTTGTTGGGGCTCCTCCACAATGCTCCCAACACCTGTGACCCCTAGGAAAACAGGGAGCAAGGTAGATCTGGCCAGGAGTCACAGGATATACACCCATTCTAGAGCTTTCCTCTGTTGTTCTAGAAGATGTTATTTGATTAGTTGGGGCTGGGAGCAGGGGATATATGATTTTGCGGAAAAGGTATCAGATAGTCAAATCAGGTCTGCCTCTGCTATAGCCAGTGTGCTGCTGCATCAAAAGGGAACAAAAGGAAGGTACAATGTAAGAGCAGACACAACCTGAGATACCCTTGAGATTTAGGAGAACAGGAGGGTGCCCTTTCTGTTGTGACCTGACTCTTAAAAGAAATCTTCTAAAAGAATTCTTTAATTTGGTAATGAGTTGAAGTCCAGGGTAATGGAAGCTCTAGGGCAGAGAACAAAAGAATTGCAAAATGTATTCAGCACCAAACAATGCTAAACCAAGAAACATCCAATCACAAAACTAGGAAGTTTGGCAAGAAGTGGTTAGAGAAATCTCTGGGCTTTTCCATCGGTAGGGTCGACAGACTCTCTTTTCAGTGATTTCTGGCTCTGAGAAACCTCTTTACTCACTAGAAAAGAACTTTATTTAAATGGCCAATTTTGTTCCTCAGAAAAAGAAATTAAAAAAAAGAATAATAGGATACTGAAGACAGAACCATGTGACTTGGTGACAAACAAAAGGAAGGGTGCACTAGAATTTCAATAGGCTCCCTAATTCCATAGAAAAAGCAAAGCAACCCAATGCCTCCTGAGCCTGCAGTGCATGAAGAGAGTGCTTGAGCTGACCCAGCCACCAGGCCTTCTGGGGCTAGACATAACTTCCCACTGGAACAGCAGCAGCCTCTTTCCCCTCTTTGTGTTTTCATGAAGAAAACGGCTGTTCTCTTAGGTACCCAGGAAATAGATTACATGGGGCAAACTTTCAAAAGCAACCTCTACCCTGGTGCTCAGGCTACATATAGAGGCAGAAAAGGGGCATGGAAGAGCCCTTGCTCTTGAGAGAGAGTATTTTCATAGTCCCAAGGGCTTTCTGTGTAGAGTTGCTATTTCTGCGATCACTTAAACCTTTACAAGAAAAAAGGCTGTGGTAACTCAGTGTTCCTGTAAATTCAGAATGTGGAAACTACTAATCCAAAGCATCATTTCTAGCACTGAGTGTCAAGACGATTAGCCTGACCAAAATATTCCAAAGACTTTTCTAAGTCTCTGAAGACTTTTTTTTCTCCTTGAACACTGAGTCTATAGCCATCAGCAATGTACCTTAGCAGATCCCCGGGAATGGTTATGGAATAGTAGGGCTTGTTTCCATCCTTTTTAGAGTGAAGAGGTAGCAAATTAGGGCTACATGGTGTGGGATCTTTTTAAGAACTATGTATTTTCTCCTCACTGCATGATGGGTAAAAATGCCCTGGGTTGAAACGAGAAACATCATCTTTCCACACCACTGACTAAAACACCTGCCATTCCAGTGGTTTCTTTAGGCTCCACCTTTTGCTCCATAAACTGTAGACTTTCAGACTGAAATCTAATCTTAAGTGACCTCAATTAAGGTATTTTCACAAAAGGCTACTTATAGTATAGCATTATTGCCTTAAATCAGAAAGCCCTGGGAAGAGGATAAAAGATACAGAAATGAGAAGGCTCTGAAGTTATAGGCATTTCTTGCTGTTTAATAGTTACATTATCACATAAATAAGCCCTATTCGTGATTGAGGACTATGGAAATAGTGACTTCTTGGGGAGGCACCAAACTTTTCTAGAACTGGCTGCTCTCAGATAGCAGCTGCTATTTCCTATTCTATTTCAGTGACGTAGGTTGGGGCTGAATGTAAAATAGACATCATATTACTAAATAGAACCCTATAAAATGCAATCACAGGTGCCTGGGAGTACTAGTTTTAAACATTTCCTTAACAAGGAGAACAATCCCAGCAAAAAGCTTTCTTTCTCTATACAGTGTATGTCTCTAAACTTTTTGTTCCTCAGTTTTAGAGAACATCTCTTTTATCTGGTGGTTCTTTGTTTGAATGCAGACTCATAACTTTCAAGTCTCCGGTGCAAGAGCATAATCTACAGATCACAGGCAAAATCTAGCCACAGTCCTGAGAGTCCAGGCTTCTGGGATGCCCAATGAGGGTATAAAAGTCCCTACTAACCGTCTTTCAAATTCAGAGCTTTCTTTGGTTTAGAATGCCTCAATGAGATTTTGATACATCCAAGAGAGAAAAAAAAAAAAAAAAAAAACCTTGGGGGCATCTGTTTCTACTAGTATTGCAACAGTTGTTATTACCCAGCAAAATCATTGCAATTTATATGTAGATTCTAGTAATGAAAGAGTCTTAACCCATCCGGTATGTCACCACTGCTGTCCAAAATGTCTATAAATGAGTATACATTATTTATACATGTGCACACACAGTGTGAGCTTCCCTCAGCACAAAACTGTTTCACATTCATATTGCCCAGTGACAACAAGATACATTTTTGAACTTCTGGTTAGGAGTCGAAGGTCTGACATATCTCACATATCTGCTTATGCTTTGTTGCCTTAGTTGGGCGCATCAATATCTGTGATGAGACTTTAGGGCATTCTGAAGGAGCCCAACCATCAGTAATTTCTATGTATCCCTTTCATGAGAAACTTGAATATGCTTATGTGGAGTAGAGTGCATTTAACAAACTCTACAGTTCTATTGGATTTATTGACATGTGTGTGCACGTGTGTGTTTGTGTATATACTTATTGTCATCTGGAAGTGTGTGTGCCCCCCAAATGAAGCGCACACAGGCAGAGGTCCTCGTGCATAGATACAGTTGCCTCTTCCCACCATTGTGTTTAAGACTTGTGGCTCCCTTCCCAGGAAGCAGTCACCTGCCCACTCTGTTGCTTTTTGTAATGTTTCAGAATTGGGAGAAACAAATGCAGCTTGTTGAATCCACAGCAAACCCACAGGGACAGGCTGTTTTCCTCCATAATAAGGTATAACAGAAGTCTTCAACTGGTGAGCAGACAAGAGGGAGCAGCAGTCCAGGGCATCTCCCCAGGTCTCCTGGAGGTGGGGCGGTGGGGGTGGGGACCAACGCCAGGCAGGCAAAGCCCACACAAACTTTGGCCTGAGCCATCCCATAGCTCAAAGGTCTTCATTCCTTTCCTCTATGCAATGCAGTGTGCGCACACACACACATACACACACACGTAAATTTTATTCTCAAACTAAAGCTTCCTAATTCTGCCTGTACTCACAAGATATCATCATAATTCACAAACCGTGTCTCCTGAAACCATTGTGGCCTTTGCCAAAGTCTTTCCAGGAGTGGGTTGTTTACCATGTCTAGCAAACCAATAGACTACTGGGGGGAATATTTTTTGGTAATCTCTAGGAATTGATTGCTCTTGCCCATCTCAAACACTGAAGTAGAATGCCACTCTAGTATAATGTACTGAATGAATGGGCTCTGAAGGCTTGGTGGCCTGGAATTCAGGATTCAGTTTTCTCACTCCCATGCCCTTCTTTTACTAGATGGTTTGTTATTTTTTATGACTTGTAGATTATTTCTGCTTTACAGAAGTCAGAGGACATTTTCTTTCCTCTTCTATTCTGGTGACTTTTCCCCTTCCCCTGTTAAGTAAGGCTACTTACAGTTGCAACTTTTTTGTCGTTATTACTTTTTAAAATGTATATTGTTTTTCTATATCCAAAAGAAGTCTGTGACTGTAACCATAGGTATTTCTTTTTACTGGAAAAACAATTAGTTGTTTCGGTTTTTTTTTTTCTTTTAATTAATAGTACTAGTGACTTTGTGAAAGAATATGAGTTACTATTTAGGTATGCTTACTTAAGTACAATACACTACATTGCAGTATTTCTGAAACCTAGGACATACACATTATATGTAACAACTCTATATTGAAATATATATTACATTATATTCATTTTAACTTTTGAATCTGCCTATGATCATGAGTTGATTGAAATATTATGTCTTTGCATATATCACCCATCACCAACCTGCTGCAGTTAATCTGGTGCATTTAGTAATAATCATTACTGCTCTAATTTGCTTTTTATATTATCAGCTTCAGTATTGTCTTTAGAGGATTTTAGAATTTTTTAAAGCTCAGACTTAGCAAATGTAGGAAAGTGAAAACTTTTTTTGAAACTTTTTTGTTGGTGTGACTAATACAAAAAGGTTCATATTCAAAGTGATCTTGTTTAGCTGACCCATTCAATATCTGAAGAACAAAAGAGGTGCATATGAATGTGTCTGTGATCTCCCCCTGTAGGACTGTCACTGTCTATATTTGCTTTTAAAAATATGACCAAGGGGCTACTTAAGTGCCACATGATCTGACCAACAGTAACAGGCTGCGTTTCAAAGGGCCAGTCTTCTGAAAAGCGTAAGACAGTGAATTACCTAGTTGTCCCCACTGTATTCTCAAACATTCATTTTAATACTGGTTCTTTACTACTTTCTTTTTTCAATACGCTTAGAATTATTTTAACTAGTCTTCAACCTTTCCCTGGAGGCAGCTTGGCAATATAGTGTTCATTTTCCTGGGAGTTTTTCTTTCAAAAAACCTAAAACCAGAGTTTCAGGAACTCTTTATCCACAGAGGCTAATAGAAATAGAATTTGGAAATATCTATCTGAGACATTTTTAAATCTGAGGGATCCATAGAATGGTGGCTCTTGGGTATCCAGCCCTCAGGATCTCCATTTACCTGTTAAAGTGAGGATCTGGTGCCTTTCTTCTTTAGTTGGGCCATCAAGGAAACTTCAGAAATCAGGCATCCCGTCTTCCTATACAATAAATATTTTCAGATCATATTTTCAGATAAAAGAGTTTCTTCAGCTTCCCTCAGCTATTCAACCCAACGCATGGAAAGCCTCAGTTGAATAAACTTTTCCACCATCCTGGGTGCCTGAAACTAGTGTCCTTCTTCACTTCTACATTCAGGACAAAATGAAGTCAGCTTTTTAAAACCTCAGTATAAAAGACCTCCTCACACTCACACTGGTCCAATATGAAGACTTCTCAGCTTGAACACTGGGGAATTCCTTCCTTTCATCTTTCCTAATAGATTGTTGTTTTCTAATCCCATCTCATTCTGCTGTGCCTCTCCAGCAAGTCCCTTTTCACCTTAGCCAAGCTCCCTGCGATGCTCTCCAGTTGTGAAGCCTTGTATTCACTAAGGAACTGCGTACTCTTAGCCTGCTTTGAAAGGGCTAATGCCTAGTGTAATGGCAAAATTACCAATCTGTTCTCCAAAGTGTTCCAGCAGATATATTTCTACTAGACATAATTGTGAATTGACTGTTAGTGAGGCTGTTTCTTCTCTAATGATCACGTAATATCCAAATTATATCAACTTCATTATTTCCCTCTTTCGTTTTCCTAACCCTTTCCCTTTATTTCTTGTTTCTCTTGAAGACTACTTCAAATTACCTATTCGTCTTCATTACTGCCCCCAAAACTCTAATAATTGTGACCCCTAACTGTTCGTTTCTCTTCCTTTCTCCACCCCACTCTGAACATCCTTCTTTAAGCTTTATTTAATGAAAGAACACTAAAGTGAGTGAGTTCATAAACTTGAGACTCGTAGGCAGAGTGAAGCATGTCTTCATTTTAGCTTCAGAGTTTAAAAGTTATCAATATGCTTTTGAGAGTGGGAGGACCTGAGTCACAGTTTTAAATGTCAACTGTACTAGCTGAGGTCATTAATTCCCCTTACCTTCACATTTGGCCAAAGATGAAGAGAAAAATATTTTCTGGTTTTTTTTAAATACCACAGTGTTCAGGTTCTTGATATGAGTAAACCACTTTTGACGGAGAAAAAAAAAATCATTAATGTTGACGGTTTCCACTAGTCAAATTACTTGTTTATCAGACTTTACATTATAGGAACCTAAAGAAAAGAGTAATATTTCAAAATAATTTTGATAACTGTTCAAGGCTTAGTGAGCTCTTCTCAAACAAGAAAAGCCACATCCACTTGAATACACTGTAGGAAAAATTAGGAAGAATTTTTTTATTTATTGTCTTTTGGAAAAAAAAATCATTGATTGGTTTAGAACTTTGAGCAGTAACTTAGTAATGGACGAAAAGATCCATAAAGTTTTGAAAGTGTCTGTTTTTGCCACCAGAGATTGCCTAAACATAAACTTAATATATACTTAAATAAAATAATAACAGAGCTAAATAGATACCTAAAGAGCCATGCAGTGCACTCCCCAGCACCTAAATACTCCCCATATAATTTGGTTGTCATGTTAGATCTCACTGCAATGGATTACGCTGTCTGGTCACCAGAGCATTGCCCAAAAGACTGACTGATACCATTCTGGGTGTATCCCTTTCAGGATGCTTATAATGTCACATTCACAACAACTTTGTAACACAGTCTTTCCTGACTTCTGGTCCAATATTCTTGCCATGATACCACATCGCCTCTCAGCTTTAATGAAGACAAGTGCTGTGACATTCAGAGTACTATGTGGTTTTGAGTGCATAGGCGGTATGCTTTCAGTTCTGGCTTTACCCTTTGACAAAAAGAATCAACATTTAATATCAGAAATGTATTTTTATTTGACTTGAGACTTGACCTAGCTTTTAATCAAACCAGTTTATAACATCAACTCACACCACAGAGAACAATGAAATAGATAGCAGTTTTGAAAGCCTTTATGAGGCATGCATCCAGTAGGAAAACAACATCTCTTAAAGGCAATATTTACATTGCTTAGGACTGTGATCTTCACTTGGGATGTTCTCCCAATCAATCCTATATCCTTCTTTTTCTTTGTCCATTCTAACTCCTGGTATTTTTTTTTTCTTAAAGTACTCTTTATCTAAAGTAATCCTCTCCTTAGGCACTGGCTTCCAAAGGAAGAAAGACTCTTTTAAATCCTAAAATGCTATCATTTAAAGTATAATATGGAGGAGGAGAGGCTCTGGTTCTGATAGATCTTACTTGGTCCTCAATCTGGGATGCCTTCTTGACGCTGTTCTTTCTAGTTCCCCAAGAAGTATTCCAACAACAAGACCCAGAATTTCTCACCACAACCTCTGTGTTAGTCTCAGATTAATGTCTAAATCCTGTTTGATATTCTAGAGACTCCAAGGTGTGAATTTATTATTGCTTATGAGCTTCCTGTCTTTCCAAGCTGACACCTGTCAGGAGCATCAATAGCCCTAACAGTGACTAATGCATCAAAATAATAGACAGAAACACTACAGTATATATTTGTGAGGATAGGAAGATTTTTTTTTCTTCTTTTCTCCTTGAAAAGCTTGCTTCGCTCCCCTCTCCCTCTGCAACACACACACACACACAATGCATTTCAGAAAGTCTGCATCTTATTTTACAGATATGTAGCTCTAGAATTTACAAATATAGCTTAGGAAATGTTCTGAGATTGAGGCTGGTAGCAAACAAGTTTATCTTCTGCACTGGACTTCAGGATAAGTGTGCATAGATGCAATTCCTTCAAAGAAAGTGAAACATGGTAGAGCAAAGGGATAATACTTTCACACATTCAAACAGTTGTTTGCTATCTACAAACCTTGATTTAAGCATAATTATTACTTTTTAGAAATCTGAAACTGGAGGAATGTGTATTTTAGTAAGGTTTGTTTGTTGATTTATTTGTTTCCCTTTCTCTCTTTCTTCTCAAGATAGTAAAGGATTTTTATTTCTTAATTTGATACTGTCCGTGGACAGTCAAATAACTGCTCACCCTTACTGTATTATTTTCCCCTTAGAAAGAAAAGCCTTCCATCCTACCATGAAGGAATTTTTCCTCCACAAAAATCTTATCTTCCATTTCAAATAGCACTCATGAGCTTTTAAGAGAGAAATTCTCTCTTTGCTTTGAGGATAGAATAGTTAAAACAAAAACCTGTTCCTTGAGAAAGAAACCCTATTTACCTAAACTAACAGGTCTGGGGCCAAAGAATAGATTTTTTTTTATTGATTGCAGACGAAGACCATGCATTTTGTACTACAAATCCTTATTGCCTCCTCAAATCCTTTTTGGAATAAGGCTGGAAATAAATTAGTTTAATTAAATTCTTTGGGTATTTCTAATTAATATCTACTGCAAGATACCCAGGAAAGAAAAGGAAGGGGTGCTGCTAAAATGCCAAAATCAATTGATCTGTTGATTTTTGTCATTGTAGTTGTTGCTTTTATAGCCATTTCAAGACTGTATGTGTTCATGAAGTCTTAAGTAGAGAAACATCTGTTTCCCCATTGCTTCTCTCTCCTTCCCCACACCCCTGCACCTGCCCCAACCCCAGGCACTAGAGGGAACAGTAACAGAGGAAGATTGGCACTGCATTGCCAGTACTTCACCCATCTATACCCCTCCACCACAAAAGAAGGAAAAAACAAATTAGAAACTATTTTTTAAAAAAAGGAAATTGTAGTACTTCATTTGAAAGCATACTGTTTTCAACTCAACTCAGTTAACAGATAGCCTGACAACGTTTTTGTAACCTGTCTTTTGTGCTGTGATTGACATTCTTGGCTCAATCTTTAAAATAATTGCAATTTCAATTAAGTGAACAGAGAAAAACAAAGAGAGGGAACAGGACAGTGTGATGGGACCAAATTTGATACAGGTCTGGATTCCTAAAGCCAGTTGTCAAGGTTACCGGAGAAAGTTAGCACTACTCACCCCTTGTCGTTCTTGCCTGTCTCTCATTATTACAATTCAAAGAATTAGTAAGGTAACTATACTTCTTTGTGATTAAAGATTTCTCTTCATGCTGCCAAACACATCTAGAGAAATTGTAGAAACTCCTGACTTGTATACCTAATGTGCTGTCCGGGCACAAGAGGAGTGTACAGAGAGATCACTGAAAATAAAATAATAGTTCAAATTTGAGATAAGATTTTCCTGTAGTTCAAAGTGCTTTATGAATGTTCACAACTAGGGGAATCTTTGAAAACAAAGGCTACTCTGCTCTTGCTCTCCTTGGGACAAACTTTAATTTGGAACCAGCTGTAGATTTGTAGGAGAAAATTCTCAAAGGTATTTTCAGCTGCTAAACTTCTTCTTTAGGCCCACTGATTTGAACCTCAGTTTTCCTGAGGAGCCTATTGAGATATGAATTAAGGGCAATTTGCATATATCTAATTAAAATTGTTCCTGCACTATTGTTGAAAGAATTATGGTTTTCAGAGTAGATGAAAGCAGGGTGTCTTAGCAATCTTCATCATGGCAAACAAAGGTGAGAAGCTGATATGATAGAGAGAATCTATGGTAACTTGATATTTTAAGGTAATTTGAGTGTGCTGACCCCACTATGCTTAATTCCTTTGTTCCCACAATCTATTTTAAACTACACTTTGATTCTCTTGAGACTTACAGCATGCATGTGTGGGTATGAGCAGACAAGCAGACGTACCTTTGGAGGGTGAAGACCCAGACAAACTGAAGAGACAGATTCCTGATGATGATCAAATACAAATCATTTTTCCAGAATCACTCAATATTGCCACATCCCAAACTAATTCTAGACTAATCTTAAGAAAGAAGTAAGCTCCTTAAGAAATCCTACTATGAATGTTTTTTCTTCTTATGAAATAATACAAGAAGAGGTACAATGCAGACTCTTAATTTTGCTGTAATAATTCACTTTTATATTTAATAATTGTACTTCTGTGTGAGTGTGTCACTGAGCTATTTGTACCAATTTTCAATTGATCATTCTGAGAGGGGCCTTGAGAATTTCTGTGTATGTGTATGTATATCTGTATTTATGTGTAGTCAGAAAAAAAAGAGAATAGGAGACTAATGAGGTGAGGGAAAAAGTGATCAATGTAGAAAAGTGAGGGCTCCTAGTGTACCTATTTATGTTATGTAAGGTGGCTGCTGCCTGTAGCCCTTGAGGAATAGCTGATTGCACTATTCAAAAATAAAAGCCCAGCACTGTTAAATTTAGGACCGTGTTTCAAGAAACAGGAAAGCTTTATCTTTTTCTGAACCCATTCCCCTTAGCATCAGAGCCATCTGACATGTTGAAAACTATTAAGTAAAAACCACTACTGACCTTTACATTAAATGGCTGTTTTCCTCTTCTAAATAATACCCTTTATTTTAACTAGACTACTTCTTTTTATTTTCTGCCCATTGGCTTAATGTTTTACTGAAAATACATAGGTGCATGCTAGTTTCTCTACTTTGAGCTGAAACAAACAGGAGCAACAAAAGAGATGACTCACCTAAGTGTGAGATAGACTGAATTTCCCACTTTTGTAGCACTGGTAACCTTTGTAAGAGCTGTTTAGAGTTGAGCTTTGGGTTATAATAGGGCTTTTTTTGCACTAAATATGACTGCACTGCATTGCACTACTGAAATGTACTTACTTGTGCTGGGAGAGAGTGTGTTATGCATGGGAAAGAAAAAGGCAAGTTATGGAAGTAGGAGCATCACTAAAATGCAGTTATTTTCATCATGCTTGATCTTAGCAGGGTTGGTGAGAATTTGTGGAATCTCTGTCAACTCTTGATCAGGCCTAGGAACTGCCATGCTGATAGGATCTGTTTTCTTATTGTAAAGAAGCTGAGTTAGTACAGCAAATTAAGAACATTTAAGAAAAAGTTTACCCAATCTTGTTTCCGACTGAGCTCTCAGTAAGAGTTTTAATAGTGAAGAAGCCAACTGATATGATGTAGAAGTCTTTGCCTTGGCCTACTCCACAAAGCCCCTTGCTTGTGCACATTTTAGTGTGGCAGAGGGCAGTAGGATGTGCTCCTTTCAAAAACACATAGCCTTGTCCATATTGGAATTACCCTTTCAGCCTGATTATGCTTCTCCATCCCTGGGTGAAACCTAGATCAGGCTAACCAAAGAGGAAGGCCATGCATGTGGTGAAGTCCTTTAAGATGACAGATAGGGAACAGTGCAATAAACACTGAAAACCAGTGAAGTGAAAGGTTTATTTCGAAACAAGCTAGGCCAACTTGGACATTGGAGGATGGATTAGAACATACTAGCTGCTCCATCATAGACTATGCTTACTAAGCAGAAGACCTTAATAGTGCCTAAAAGTTTAGTTTTGAAATTGGTTTTTTTCCTAACTTTTCTTTGTTAAATTTATTTTTCTTATCTTTTTTAATCTTAGAAGTAATCAGAGTTTGACAGCTCTTTATTAACTGTTAATAAAAGAATCTTTCATCACAGGATAAGCAATAGATTGTGTGGGAAATAATAACACAAGAGTAAAGATGCTGAAGGACTCTTCCAGAATCCAAAGTGACAGTTTTGAAGGTTCTGGCACAGTAAGAAAGGATCACAACCCATATAAATGGCTAATGTTGAATTTCTCTGAACACTATCACATGTGGGGCATCAATTTGGAAAACTCTCAACTGAGGCCTATTTCCTAAGATTACAACATTGATAACCTGTCTTTTTCTCTCTCTTCTTTACTGTCCGTCCAAGTCTACTATTCCAAGTTTAAATATTGTTCAGAAAGTTGTCAGCCTTGTTAGTCAGAAAAACTCCATTTAGAGCCATCCAAACTAGCATAAGAAATTCCTTAAGCACTCAAAGCATTATCTCTGTTTTAAATAAGAAACTAAATCCAGAGCTTTTAACAGGTACTTAGAAATAGGTATTGGGTAATCACTAAGAGGACATTGACTGCACCAAACCAAAGCTATAGAAAGAAATGATTGACTTTTTAAAATATATTCACATTAACTGTCCTAGGATACTTCTCTTGAGGCTTTGGGAAACTTCTTCCTTGAAATTTGCATATCCACTCCGGTTCTGTCACCAAAGATTTTAATCTTCAGAGCCCAATTTCCTCTCTCCCAGAAAAGAAGTACTACAACAGGCTCAAGGGATGTGCTTTGGTGGTCAAGGGATCACACTTTGGTTTTCCTTCTGTTAACAATAGTATTTACAGGAGACCTTGTCATCAGAGGACGTACTGAACTATCTTTATGACATTGGATTTGATCAGAGGTTTAAAAAATAGAAAACAGAATAAACAACACTACTTGACACTGTAAATGATCTTTAATAGAGTCATGACCTGGAGACTGATGGAGAGAAAGAAACTTCCATGGAAGAGAGTGAGCTAAATCATTTAGAACCAAACAAAGGTCACTGATGAAACACAAGGCAGCATGTACACAGTGCAGATCAGGGTTCTGTATGGCCAGAGCCAACAGCAGTGACCGGTGGGAGAGTCAGACAACTGGCCAATGAATTCAAGTATTGAAAAAGCTACAGTCTGGATTTTGTTGTGATTGCTGGAGTGGTTGAAACGCCCATGCCCATGGCAAGGAAAATGCTTGGAGGCTGATCTGTTGTGATAGTGCCTTTCTTGTCGTAGTGAGTACTAGATTAATAATTTATTCAGTTACGCTTTTCTGGACCATTGCCTCCAGTCTTCTGAGGAGGTTTGAAGGGATAGTATCCACTTAGGATGAAGGGACAAGATATTGCTCTGGAATGCTGTGATTTGATGATATTTGCACTAGATTCTAAACTCTCCTTTAAACTGGAGCAACTGACTGAGAGAAAAACCAAGGACAGCTCAAAGTTAAAAGAAACCAAAAGCAGTATTTTCTGACAGATACCATTTCTTTTTCTTCTTTTTTTTTTTTTCCTGGAAGAAAACTTCACACTAGTTGGCTACTGAGCTCAACTCTTACCAGTTCTTTTTCTTTATTTTTTGTTTCCATATGGAACCATCTGTGTGAATTAGTCATCAGTTAGGTATAGTTAATGTAAAGAGCCCCTGCCATTGAAACTTTGCACACCTTCTCTGCTTTATTGAAGGCAAGGGCCAGTCAGCAGTGGTAGCAGGGGAGGGACCCTCCAGAACCACCCAGCCCTCCAGGAGGCCAATAAGCATGGATATCATGTCAGGAGCTGAGCTGACATATATTTACTCAGAGGACATTGGGGTCTGTAGCTAATCCTAAAGAATGCTCCACAACAGAAGGAAACCAATGCATTGTAGAAAACAAAGGGAGATGGTGCCCGAAGTCTGCCTGTTTCTCTTCTCTTTTCTTTCCCATCTCACCACCATGTCCTCTCTAACAGAATTATATTTCATCTCATATATTATATGTTACTAGAAAAGTCATTTGGTTCCTTGATTTCTCTCTTTATCAGTGGGCTGGAAATTCCTCCAAATTAAATACAAATACCAGTAGCAGCTCCCCTGTGTCCAGCCAGTTTCTCAAATGCTGTCCACCTGGTCTTACTGTCCACCTAACATAACTTGGAGGCTTTGGCTGGCTCAACCACCTGTTCACTTTATTTTGTTTCCATTTCCATTTGAACTTGAAGTGAGGCTATGGAAAAGTGGAAATCATGGGCAAGGTTTGGAGGCTGCAATTCTAGGGCATAGCTTGTCAGGAGTTTATATTATCTAAAATATATCTTTCTATACCCCTTTTCATTTTAATCTGTTGCCGTGATTATAATTTCTTTATATTTGTGGTTATTTTTATAAGAATAGAGTCCATTTGCTATGTCTATTTGAGTACTTTTTTTCTATTGTCCCCACATGGATGCAGTACCAACCTGTTAATGAAATATCTTTTTATTATATTATTAATATGTAATTCTACTGTAGACCAAAAATATAAAAACAAATTTGTTCATTTTAAAGATATAAAGAACTAGGGAGTAAAAGATTAAACGTTGAAGGAAGAGACAGAAGAGCAGTGGTTAACTATGTTGAGTTAGAAATCTAAGAGTAGCCTTACCTGTTTTTTAACCAGTGCTTGCCAATCATAGCATAGTTGGAATTATGTAGTCTTGGCTCCTTCATGCTTATGTTCTATAATTCTTGTTTGTCCATTTGTTTTCTTTGATGTAATTGAGGTTGCACATCATGCTATTCTTGGCAATGCCTGATTCTATTGTATTGTACTTTTGTTAGTCATTTCCTTTAGAAAGATGGGGGGAAACGTTTATTTCTTCTTTTAATTTAAAATTTGTTTAATGCACTGGAAATAAAATTGGACACATTTCACTGTTTAAAAAATCAGAAACAAAACAAAGCAAAACCATGAGGGAAAAAACCAGCAAATAGGCAACAGGGGGAAAAAGCTATGAAAAAAATATATTTGTACTGAATACACATACAAACTACATCCCACATGAAAGATTAATATCATCAAGTAAGAAAAATACATAGTTTAAACTACAACGCTGAAAATATAAAAGGAACCTGGTAGTTCAATGAGGGTAGAGAAAACAGAGCATTCCTCTGAGAGCAGAGATCTTGTCATTATTGCAATTAATGCCCAAACATGTTAAATGTGGAAGAAAGTATGGAGGAAATAACCCCAGCCTTCCTCATACCACTGGATTTCCACATTACCTTTTAACTTATGCTTGAGCTCCCTTTTGAGAAAAAATATTTAAAAACAAATTTGCTATGTAACAAATTTGTGTGTGTGTGTGTGTGTGTGTGTGTATATATATATATACACACTATATATATATATATATATATATATATATGTATATGCTTGAGAAAGTGGTTTGTCAAGATGTATGTGTACAGTACACACATGGACACGCTTCAGTCCTCTGACTTCCCATGTGCTACTTCATGTGTTTCTCTTCTCATGAGGATTTGCAATGGATAGTTGTAAAACCTGGGGACTGTCAGTGACTCATTGGTATCAGCATATGCTAAAGAAGCTCTTGAATTCAATCTTGAAACCTGATCTCCCTTCTTCAACATTCCCAAATACCAAACTGGCCCGTTTACCCATACAAATGCACAGTAAAGGGAAGAACAGCGGTATTTTTCCTAGCCAACTGACTCTATCATTTGTTTAATGTTTGCTGGTTTTTTTTCTGGTTTTGTTTTGTTTTAGAGCAGGGGTGGGAGTGGATGTAACTTCACAATCCTAATACAGTAAATGTTTTGCATCTTCCATGTTTTATGCAAAAACAGACATTTAAATCAATAAATAATTGTGCCCTAGACTGAAAGTTAATGTTTAGGAGAGGAAAAAAATTGTTGGAATTTTTTCTACATTTTTTTGTGAAGAATCTTTTTTGGAAAGGAAGGATACATATTTTTGTTGTGTAATATTTTCTATTTTTGAATGCATTTTATTGGTACAAGACTGTTTTTTTGGTGAAGACATTATTTAAAAAAAAAAAAAGAAAAAAACTAATCGAAAAGTTTGCCCTTAAGGATATGCTGCAGTTTTGAGGTTAAAAAAAAATAACTGATTCAAGATGCGTGTTAAAAGTTGGGATTATATTGTTGTTTTTGTAATTGTTACAAGAAGAAGTTTGTACCCACTGCTGTTTATTTTGTTTCAGATGAGTAAGTAAAGGGATTGTTCTTGTTTTATTCTTTTTTTAGAGAAAAAAACTATTTATGAAATGTCAAAAACACTGGACTGTGAGTTTAAGTGTGGAAGCATTTTACCACCCTGTGTCTTCAACCAATTATGGGAAACCCCTTTTCTCTTCCCCCTACCCCCCGCCTTAGCCTTGCCAAATGAGAAAAATATAACAGCTGTCAGATGATCAAAGCCACCGAAGCCCTGCTTTAATTTTTATGGTTTGAAAAAGTTGGAAAACCAAAGTTAAATTTGTTTCTGAAATCCTGCTGTGCGTTGCCCTTTTTTGTATGACACAGCCGGGCTCTGCCTCTCTATCTCAAATCATTGCCTTCTTAGGGACTGGGGGCCAACCTGATGCAAAGAGAGGCATAAAGGTGGTGAGCCTGAGAGTTGAGGTCTCACGAAGTAAAATGTGAGTGGGACTTCACCCTCTCAGTGGGCAACCACACTTTCCCATCCTGAAATGAGGCTGCCAAGAGAGCACACTGCTAACACTGCCAGAGGAGAGCACGCCTCCCGTCTCCTTCACCCTCTGCTTCTGAGACCCTCCTGTTACTGTTATCATTGTTCTCTAGCATGGCTCTGCCTTTCTCAGCAGCCCACATTCCATGGATGGAAGCAGCGGGGCAGGGACCCAAAGGAGGGAAATGGCTGTGGGTGGTGTGAAGGCCCCCCAGCCCTCAGGAAGGTGGGGGCAAGGGACCACTGAGCACAAGGGATCTTGCCCACCTCCTCTTTGACTCTGTGGATTGTCCATCCATCTGCTCACTGTGAAGATGGAGAGGCAGTGCCCTAAGGCTGTTCAATAGCTTTTCCATATTTTTTCAACATTGAAAAAATAATTTTTAAAAACTGTGATTTTTTTAAAAAAATCATTTGGCTGGAGGGAAGGGAAAAGGGAAACACCAAAAGCTGTACCATGATGAACTGGAGATATTTAACTGGGGCACTTTCTAGACCAAGACAAACAAACTCCTTTCTGGACTCTAAAGCAGCCGAATCTTGAGACTGTCAATGACAGAAAGCTGAAGAGAGGCCTCTATTTCTTCCTTTCTCCTTTCTTCTGTCTAAAAACTCTCTCTTGTTCCCATTTTCCAGCTTCCCTTGGACTACTGCCCCAGTGGCCCCTTGGACTCGCATTTCATGTATGCGAGCACACACACACACACACACAAACTTGCAAAATACCATTTTTCTTAAGGATTGTGGGACCGAATAATATCATGTGCCTTCATCTTTTCCTTTTATAGTTAGATGAACCTCCTCCTCTTTACAATTTAAAAAAAAAAATGATAGGGGAGGTTGAAGTGTTAGTGGAAGATTTGGGCATCGTTTGAGAAGTAACTTTTGTTTAGCACATTCCCCCTAAACATTGAACACAAACATTTCAACCCCTTCATGACACTCTTTGGACATTTAAAGCATTGAGTAACCATGTACATGACAGCCTAAATCCATTTGATTTCAGAGCATTTCCTGAACATTCTATTTCATAGACTTCTTTGATTTTTTCAAAAATGAGGTGAGCAATGGCAAGCAGCCTTGTTCTCCCAATTTGGTGCTTTTGCTTTTGGTGTGGGGTGGGCATGGGGGGTTGGGGGGGGTGCGGGTGTGTTTAGAAAAAAGGTGCATTCCTGAAGATCTCTGGTGCTGAAGGGCCTCGAGTTCCTTTCAGAGACTGTATTTGACACACTTTAGGTACACACAAACGAATGGTATCACATGCAATATTTTAATGGAGCAATGGGAGAGGCTCTTTGAAATGGGGTTTGCATCTTTTTGTAACATTTTGATTTCTCTGGTGCCTTATTCCTACTTGATGCTGGCACTCACATACCCACAAGAAGCTGACACAGAAGTCAGCCTTAGGTGTGGGACATATGTGTGATGTTTGAGCATGCAGGGCCCATGGGGAGTTTGGTGTCAGTTGGTGGAGAAGGGACTAGATGGCATCTCTTAGCCGAGGCCAACAGGAACTGCACAAGTCCATTATAGTCAAAGTTAGCAATTTTGATACGTAAACACAATACTTCATTCTTCTTCATCTGAGCTTTCCTTCCTTCTTCCTCTTCTATCTCTACCTTCTCATAAAGGTGCTGCTGCTGCTGCTAAGGTGCCCGGAGTCCAGAATGTCCATTAATCACTCAGGCACAAGCCTGGCACTGCCACGTCAGCCCCCAGCTTGACCAAACCCAGGTTTCTCTTGCTTGGGGCTGAGAACTGTCAGATTTTTCTCATCAAAAATGTTTTCCAAGGAATCAGTGGATTACAGTTTTTCTGCATTGAAAATGCACTTTAAAAAATAAATTAAAGCTCCAGACTGTTTAAAATATACAGAGGGAGCAGGGGAAAGTTAAGCATGTGCTAGTGTCTGAACCCAGTTCAGTTTATCTCCAGTTGAAACCATATACACTATATTATGTATAAATGTATACACACTTCCTATATGTATCCACATATATATAGTGTATATATTATACATGTATAGGTGTGTATATGTGCATATATACACACATGCACATAACAAAATCAGATGCTCATTACAAATCCAGATGCTCATTACAGAACCAGATGCTACACAAACAGCAGCAGAGGAAACAAGGTTGGACTCTTGCAACAGATCACAAAAAATAAAAACAGCTACTTGCAGTGACTTTGGTCATTTCTGTATGTTCATAAAGAATGGATTGTAACAAGGAAAAAAAGGAACAGTGTTAGTGAAAAAGGAAAAATGGGCGAAACCATCTTGATCCGATGCGAATGCAGTAATGTTCTATATCATTTCATCAGTTATTTCTTTTAGTCATGTTGATTTGATTTCAGTTTCTGGCTATGAAAAACATTTTTAAACTCAAGTGACCCACAACAAACTGAACAAAACTACTACAGTGAAAGCCCTTTTCAGTGAAAGACGTCAGAAACCTCAAAACCCTTGGCCTGACTCAGAACTACCATGTGAAAATCAGTACTCTCTTAATGTTTGAAATAAAAACTGAAAAAAAAAAAAAAAAAAAAACTTTTTTGAAGCACCTTAACGTGGCCATCCATTTGAGAAGTGGGTGCCACTTTTTTCTTTGAGCACCTTATTGATGTGTTTGCTATCTGCTGTCTTTCTGTTACCTGTTGGCTGAATGGCTAGCTGTTAACATATACATGTGCACAGAAGAGATATCTGGGCATGTATGTCCTCAATGAAGTTTACTGTGGTGACTGCTGAAAGGTGAACCCATTTCCTGATTTTCCCGCCGCAGTGTTGTGATAAGATTCGAAGAAACCTTTTTCCCTGCACAGAAATGTTTCTTATCACATTGTATCTTAGTATGGAAAGGAATATGGTCCCTTTTTTGCAATTGCTACTGTGTACACACACACACACACACACACACACTGTATATTTAGACCTAAAATACACGCACACACACATACATATCCATTCATTCATTCATTCATTCAAGTGGTGTTTCCAGTGTCTGTCTGTCACTGTTTATGCAGTTTCCATTTCCCAGTGAATTATGAGTGGAGGGCAACTTTTCTAACCAGATTGTCTTTTCAGAACAAAGACCTGGGAATTGAGGAAGAGTTTGGAAAGAGGGAGAGGCAAGGAAAGAGAGCTTTAAATTGAAAGGTTAATTTCCTAAGAGGGACCTGGGCTGAATGACTACAGTGTTATACCCTCCAATCTTTGCAGGTGGGCATGGAACACTGCTTGTATCACTCTGTGCACAGTATAAATCCATATATCCACAAAAAAACACACATCCATCCATCAACATATACATGGTTTGGGATGAGCAGGTCAATAGTTTTGAGAGGGAGTTTGTTCCTTTTTTTTTTTCTCATTATACTCTTAAATTGTTGTCAGTTATCAAACAAACAAACAAACAGAAAAATTGTTTGGAAAAACCTTGCATACGCCTTTTCTATCAAGTGCTTTAAAATATAGACTAAATACACACATCCTGCCAGTTTTTTCTTACAGTGACAGTATCCTTACCTGCCATTTAATATTAGCCTCGTATTTTTCTCACGTATATTTACCTGTGACTTGTATTTGTTATTTAAACAGGAAAAAAACATTCAAAAAAAGAAAAATTAACTGTAGCGCTTCATTATACTATTATATTATTATTATTATTGTGACATTTTGGAATACTGTGAAGTTTTATCTCTTGCATATACTTTATACGGAAGTATTACGCCTTAAAAATACGAAAATAAATTTTACAAGGTTTCTGTTTTGTGTGGAAGAGTAATTGATGTTGCTAAGAATGATGTTTGTTTTTTGGGGTTTTTGTTGTTTTTTTTTTAAATGTTACCAGCACTTTTTTTGTAAGTTTCACTTTCCGAGGTATTGTACAAGTTCACACTGTTTGTGAAGTTTGAATATGAAGGAATAATTAAAAAAAAAAAAACTCTTCTCTTGGTTTCCTATTGTGTCTTCTTTATACTGTAGTTTCTGTTTTAGGCAGTTCTCCACATTCTTTCACACATTGTATTCTATGTCTAATCGTAGATTATTTATCCAAACTGAGGACTCTACCTACAATGCCAGAAAAATTCTGAGTATATTAGTCCCCTCAATACAAGAAGTAGGAACTACAGACAGGATTGGTGATGTTGAAGTCACTTTGAGGAAATATAAAGCAAATTGGTGTATTGTCCTATACATGTTCAAACCTCAAAAATGACAAGGATCACTTATTGCTCTAAAATAAGTGAAAATTGATTCACATTTTTTCCTTTTCCACATGCAAATCACAGTCTGCCTGCTGTGGAAATAATCAATCCCATATTATAACAACACTATGCCCACCTATTCTTGTTTCCGCCCATCTCTGTTATCCATGAATCTATCACTGAGTCTCCTTTTTAACTCTTGGGTTTCTCAGCTACATATGCAAAAAAGGGAAGTTCATGGCACAAACATGCCCCTCTTTAATGACTTTGCAGACTCATAAAGGACTCCTATTTGGCCCATAGATTCTTTCTTATAGTGACCCTGGCCATAAAGAGCTCTCTGATCTCATCATTCTTAGAGAAAGTGCTAATATGGTGAAGAAAATTTATATTTTGTTTGTCCTTGGTGAAGTCAACACAAATTAAATTCAATGCACTGTGCAATGTATGAATAAAAGAGAGGAAATTATTTCAGCCATGAGAAGGCTTAAAATCTAACAACTAGATATGAAGAGAGGTTTGTATAAAATCGAGAGCTAGATTGTGCTATTCAGACTCTCAATGCCAAGGAAGTTTCCAAACTAACAGGAAGTTGATAATGGCTAGAGTGAGTCAAGAAAGGGTCCAAAGAATAAGCGGTCCAGTTTGGGGACTCACAAGAACACTAAGCTTTGAGTTGGAGAAGCTGAGTGTGGACAGACATTTCCACCAGTGTGAGGAGCACAAAAATATCCAGGCATGAGCTTGGGATGGGGAGAGTCATCAAGAGACCTCTAGACTGAAAGGATGTCAATAAATTCCTGAGATTTCAACATTACCTCTGTGAATTTAAATATTTACTTCTTGCAATTCAATCGCTGAACTTCTAAGTCAACCTGATTGATATTCTAGAAGTATAAAGAGGAAGAAAATATTTTCATGATGCATAATTTGTCCCTATATCATTTCTGTGAACCAACATCTTAACAATGCCAGCCAGCTTCACCCAAAGTCTTGGATCTCTCTTTGCACTATCCATACACTCTTAAGTTTTCTTCTGTACCTGTTAAAAACATTGTGGTGCAATTTATATACAGGCTGTAATAATTGTAAATGACACATACACTACTCATGGTACTTCACAGTTTACAAAGCTTCTCCTTAATACCCTTCATCTTCACAGTTACACTGTAAATACTGTGATATAGCTATGATTGCACTAATTTATAAAAACAGAGGTTCCGAAATATGTGTTTTTCCAATAAAAAACAATAAACTAGTGCCTGAGGTCAGGTTTTCTGAAATCTAATAATATTTATACCATACCATGATTCTCAAACTTGAGTAATGTGTATGCCCATATGAAGGAAAAAAAATACTTTCACAGACCTCCTCAATGGGAGAGAGTCTGTGATTATTCTTATTATAATATCTAGTAATAAATTCATAATATACATAATTATTTTATTATAGACATTCTTAAATAGGCTCAAACACAACTTACTATGCTTATACCCCTTGTAGAACTATAAAACTAAAAGTTACTAATTAAATACAAGTAAAACTATAAAATTAATAATGTCTACAATAACAATGAGTGCATAGAATGATGCTTTGCTGAATCTAAGTCATGGCTCACAAAGTTAAGTGTACTGCACACATACTTCTGAATACAACATCCCTACACTACAGTGTGCAAAATAAAGCAATTATCACTTCACTTTCCTATTAGTTCAACTACTGCAAAGTCTTCCACTGCTCCACCCATCTGGGAGTAAATGAATCATTTATAAATTAAGCTTCTGTGCCTTTAAATAAACTTGATTATAATCAAGTTTATATGTATAAACACAAACATAGAGGCTAAAACCAATGACAACACTCTAAGGAGGCTATCAATATCCAGATATAGATGACTTCTTTAAAGATTGTCATTTCACTTAAAACACACAATGTTTAAATGCTTACAGAGAACTTGTGGACCCCAAGGCTGTATCTGCAACTCTTAGCTTTCCTTATATCTCAGTTTTTAAGAACATTGATAGATAATTTCAGATACCTTAGTTGCTCCCAGCCGGTTTTGTTGCCTCCATGAAAACTTCTGTGGCATCATTAGCATTACCTGGTGCACATGCTCCTGGGGTAGAACACAATAATATTAACCCAGCATCTTGCAGCTCACAAAGCAGTCAGCCACGTTCCTGCCTCATCTTCTTAAGAATATTAGAAAGATAGTAATATTACCATTTTATAAATGAGGAAATATTTATAAGTCTTTGATAAGTTAAGTGGCTTATCCAAAGTCATGAAACTAATTGCAGAGCTCAGCACTTGAACCAAGTTTCTCAATTCCCAGTCCACTGCACTCCATAATTACTTCTTTTTTGATCTCTGTGAAGTCCATCAGAGTTTTAGTCCCAGAGAAGGTGCTCTTCACAGCCTACATGAAGTCAGAATGAATATAGCCCAAGGTAAGTCCTGTGATGAAAGTCTATTTCTGTATAACCCCTATGAGTTGCAAACTTCTTGACAATTTTGGCCCTATTTACGTGAACTGGACCACTTAGCTACCTCAGATATTTTTTCGCAAAAAAACCTGAAATAAATAAATAAATAAATAAATAAATAATAAATGTACAGCCTGCTTTGACCTCTGGTTTGTCTTGATCAGAGGATGGATACAGGAGAATAGAGGAGATCCTTCAAGTTTCTTCCTGGTGGTAGCCATTTCAAATGCATAACAACTGGAGAGCCATCCAATGTCCTAAAAACACAGCTGTCTGTGTTTTCTCTACATGCAAGGCAATTACTAGAATTGGGATGTCCAATATACTAGCCACCAGTCACATGTTGCTATTTACATTTAAATTTGTTAATTACAATGAAATAAATTTAAAATTCAGTTTCTTTGTCACATTAGCCAAATTTCAAGTGCTCAACAACCACATGCAGCTAGTGGCTACCATACTGGATGGGACAGACATAGAGCATTTCCATAATTGCAGAAAGTTCTATTGGGTAGCATTGGCCTACACTACCTTATGCAAATAAATTATCTCAAACATTGAGTATATCGTTGTGACTTCCAGAAAGCTCAGGCTCTTGCCACACAAAAAGCTCCCCTGTACCTCTTGACAGGTGTGACTTGGAGTAGGTGTGGGAAACTACCAGTTACAGCCATGAAGCAGCACCTGAAAGAATCAGGAGACTAAACAAAACACACCCCACAAATGACGCCACACTGCCCATTGCCCCCTCTCTGTGGGGTGTGGTGTGCCTACCAGAATGCTGTCATTGGTGGATCTCACACCCAGCCTCCCTGCCTGTCCAGCTCAGCACTGATGGAATCTGAATGAACCTGAGTGTATGACGACTCATTTCTGGGGCTCACAGGGGTGAGAAGGGAAAAGGCATGAAATAAAATTGCATAGTGAGGTCCTGTTCACTCATGAAGACCATCTGTCTCAAAGCTCCATGACTCAAAGTTTCTCACATTTGTTTAATATAATTCTCAGGATTATAGATCAGACTTGTATGCCCAGCTTAGAATGTGGTCAGGGAATCAGTATTCCTCCTTGAATGCTCATTCATAGATTTGTCTATTCACTCCTCCTGTTAGGGAATCCACGAGGGGACTCGGAAAAGCCTGGCATCGCTTCCTGTCAGCACTGAGTGTTCCCCTTCCTCAATCTTCTCTGTGATGCTTCCCTACATATTTCCCAAAAGACATCATAAGCGGGAAAATCTTCCTCAAACACTATTTTGAAAGAAAAAGAAATGGAGACCAATAGACATAGATAGACACCCTCCCTGGGTATCAGCTTGGCTTGGGTTTAGCTACTACAGCAGCACAGTCCCATAGAAATATGAGAGCCACATATGCAATTTTAGACTTTCCAGTAGCCATGTTAAAAAGAAAAAGAAACATGAAACTAACGTTAATATTTTATTTCACCCAATACATCCAAAATATTATCATTTTTGACACACAATATACCAAAACTACTGAAATAGTATTCTTATTATTCATATTAAATCTCCAAAATCTAGTGTGATTTTATAATTATACCAATTATAACAGCACATCTTGATTTAAACTAACCCCATCTTAAGTGGTTGATGGCCACATGTGGAAAGTGGCTACGTGGTGGCTAATGCATGTCTCCAGGAATCCAGCTGTGAGATGGTCTTCTCTGGTTCTCAGAGGAGAATCTAGTTCAGTGAGTTCTATTTAAAAAATTTTTTTCAAATTGAATCCCATTTCAGTAACCTGACCCATTTCTAACATCTATAGGCCCTTTTGTATTTTATCACCATCCCAATAGTGTTTATAAATGTTTCCCAATTACCATAATTATGTTAAATAACACCCAACTCTCAGTCCAACCTCTGCCGAATATACACCTCCTCCAAATCAAAACACTACTCCCTTTTCATCATTACATTTTAGTTCACTTCCAATTTGTGAATTGTGTTCTATTTCCAACAGATTTGCACTAATTTTGCAAGAAAAATGCTGTAAACTGCCACAGCAAACAACAACATTTTTACATTTCTCTATCTTTCTTCCAAAGGACTTGGAGCTCTGGACATATTTCAGTTCATTCTTCCTAACTACGTAACCCATTTGGTAGAAAAGTGAAAAAATAATAATAATAAAAATCCTAGGAGAAATAGTTGAATTGTCTTGTTGCTAAAACAATTGTCAACCCCAGTCTAAGTCTTAGGAAGCAGGGCAATGCTTTATTTTTAACCATGGGCAAGACACAGCCTTGCTTCACATTCTCTTTCAGTTCCTTGGCCCATGAAAGAAAATCAGTCACCAGTAAATCCAACCTCCCCGCTCATTCCTCTGAGAGAGATGGTGGAAGGATAAAAGTCTTCTAAGATCCAGCCTGAATGCAATTAAACAGAAATAAGCAGTTCAGTTACCCCAACCCCAGCACAAAGACGTCAGGGAGTGAATAAAAGGGTTCGAAGAAGTTAGTTTGAGGGTGCTTATTTTTTAAACCCTCTGTCACCCCCAGCCCCCCTTTTTCCCCTAGGAAGAGTCCCTATTTTAAAAATCCACATTTTCTTTTTAGTGGGAAACGTTCTTTTTTCAAAGGCTCAAGAGTGTATTGCTGCAGAAAAGGTAGATCAAGGCCCAAATGCTAAGACTTGGCTCCCTCTGTGGGCATGTGCGTTTCCTGGGGCTTCCCCAGCACACACGGCCGGAATAGCCTAGAGGCCTGTATCAGGCCGTCTAATGGATGAGTACATCACAGCAAAAGGAAACTTGAAATGCCTGCCCAGAGAATAAAATCTGAAGTTTGCTGACTCCCTTGGTGCCAGGGCCTTCTTTGTGGGACTTTCAGTTCCAAGAAGTTCCTACAAGTTCCCTAGACAAAACTCCTGCTCCTCCCAGACTAGCCTCAACATCCCCTTGGTGCTCCCAGGCCACTTCATCACAGATAAGCCTGTGCCAACTACCTCACCCCAAACTGTCGTGTCTTCCTGAAGGCCTGTGTATGTCTCCTTCTCTCCTTACTATAATACCTTTTCATGACAACACTGTCTCCCCATTTAACTGTAAGTTCTTGAGGGCAGATACCAAGATTTAGTCACTCTCAAATCTCCCCATAGAGGCTGATACCAGGACTTATTTATAACCTGCCTTTGAATGAGTGAATGTTACTGAAAATGACAGTGAAAAAATGAGATGAGGATGGCTCTGCAGTCATGCCATCCTCGTCACCAACCACAAAACCTTGTAGCCCAAAATGCTGGCCATTATGAGGAATGTGTCTCTCAGAGACATAGGATCTGCTCAAACTTCCAGATTTAAAACCAGGTCAAGATATTTTTTAATTTTGCATTTATGATCAAGATCCATGCTACTCACCCTAGGCCTCCCATAATGCAAAACGGAATAGAAAGAAAAGGCCAAGGAAACGAAGATGGAGAAGAGGATGACATTTATTCACTCAACTGAACACACACACACACACGCAGCACTCATGGAGAGTACAGTTGCTTATAAATTCATCTATAATAGCAAAGACAAAAGTATATCTTCCAGAAGATGCCTCTGGTTGCTAACCAGTCTCTGTGAAGAAGCTGCAGTTACCCAGGCTTCTGTAACTCAGGACATTGAAGTAGTCATGCAGCTCGGCACAGTCCTCTCCCCACTGCTCTCCACAGAGCCCAGCAGGTGCAGCTTCTGCCTGGACACAGCTTCCTGGGGGTGAGGGAGCACTGGGGCTCCATTCCTCCTGCCCAGCTGATTTTCTCCTGAGGTCGCTTTCCACAGAGTGGACTCTGAGGGATTTCTTCTAAAAACAAACAAACTACAAAGTGAGTATGTGGGGATGTTATTCGAAAGTTACTCCCCAATATGACATATATTGAGAGTTATTGTGATCTCTCTCTTCCTTTCTTACACACATGCACACCGGCAAACTTGTGTTCTTACCAACACCAGTTGCTTAGCCCTTAATTTCTCAACCGCATTACAGCTAGATTTAAAAGCTAACTAGTCCACGGAAACTGCACTTACTACATATACCACGTGCCACACACCTTGTTACTTCCTGTTCGCTAAGCTTAGTGAGGCAGCTTTCCGTTCTCTATTTTCTTTTACTCTTTACTGCACTTGACTCTGTTGACCTCTTCCTTTCTGAAATGTTCTCTTTCTCTGGCTCCTTTGGCATCACTCTCTCCTGATTCTCTTCTCCTCCTTTGAACCGCCACCTTCGTCTTCAGCCAGGCCTGCCCCTTTTCTCTTTGCACATCAGCTCCCCAAACCATGGGGTTCCCCAGGGTTCTGCTCTCTGCTTTCTCTCACGCTAAACATGCTCTCTGAGCGACTTCATGAGCATCTACTTTCTTATATCTACAACCACCATCTGTCCTCTGAAGATGCCCAAATCTCTATCTAAACTAGCCCAGGCTTCTGCCCTGAGCTCCAGATGCAGGTGTCCACCTGTCCACTGGGCATCATCACCTGATGACCCATGGCAAGCTCAGACTCAACTTGTCTCAAAAGAAACCATCACATTCCCACCCCAACAAACCACTCCTGCCCCTATATTCACTGCCCTGGTTTATGGCAGCAGCTGATCAGAAATCTGGAGGCTAATGTTCAACTCGATTTATCTGTAAAACTTCATCCAATTTTAATCCTAGGCAGTTCTGAAATCTACTCCCTCTTTTCCATCTCTATATCCATGTCTTCTATCACACCTGGGCTTCATCCTCACTGTTTCTGGACTCCCTGTTACTCTAGTCCAACTCCACATGGTCACCAGCACAGTGATTTTCAAAAACAAAAGTTGTGTCAGTCCATATTTCCGCCTAAAACTCTTCAATGGCTCCACTGTATATAGGAGGGTGCTTAACCTGAGTTGCACAGCTGGATTTCAGGGGATTTGTAAATTGTATAGAAAATTTTGCCCAAGAAGAAAATCCATAATTTCACTACATTCCTCACAAGAAACTGTGATGATCCCCAAAACATCCCTTGTCATGATCCCAAAAACACCCCTTGTGATGGTCCCACTCACCTTTCCAGCTTACATGCTAGGAAAAATGCTAAGTGCCTTACATTAATTATTATTTGACTGAAGTTTTCTCGTGACCTTATGAAGGCAATGCCATAATTATCGGCATTTTACAGATGAGAAAACAGAGGTTCATCAAAGTTAGGTGGTACAGCTACTCAAGTGGTTGAGTTGGGACCCAAACCTAGGACTGTCTGATTCCAAAGAACATGCTCCTAAATAACACAGTCTATGGGCGCTCAAGGTCTGTAGTGAATGCTGTTGTGCCTGTCATAGCTAATTTTAGGTATCAGCTTAACTGGATTAAGGGACCTGAGAGAGCTAGTAAAGCCCATTTCGGTGGGTCTGTGAAGGTGTTTCCAAAGGAGATTGGCATGTCAGTTTGAGTGAAGTGAGTGGGTAAGATACACTCTAAATGTAGCCAGGCACTATCCAGTCACCTGGAGGCCTGCCTTTCCCAAAACAGAAGAGAGGCAAAATTGTACTTTCTCTCCTTGGAATTGGGACACACTCTTCTCCTCCTGTCCTTGGACATCAGGACACCAGGCTCCCTGGCTTTTGGACTCCAGGACTTAAACCAGTGCTCCCGACCCTGGGTTTTCAGGCCCTTAGCCTTGGACTGTGAATTACACCAACAGCCTCGGTGGTTCTGAGGCTGTTGGACTTGAACTGAGCCATGCTACCAGCATCCCAAGGTCTCCAGCTTGCAGACAGCCTGTGGTGAGACTTCTCAGCCTTTACAATCACATGAACAAATTCCCCTAACAAATCCCTCCTCATCTATCTATCTATCTATCCATCCATCCATCCATCCATCCATCCATCTATATCTCTTATTGGTTCTGTCCCTCCAGAGACCCATAACTAATGTACAGTTCCTGCTCAGATCTCTCTACCTGACCAGCACTCCCATTTTCCAGATGCTGGGAGTGTACGCTGTGAGCTCACAGCAGCCCCTTCTCTGGAGAATTGCTCTTGGGCCCTCCCTGGTGAGCAGCCAAAAGTAATGACTGACCTAGGTGGATTTCCAAAATGCCAGCTCCCTGCCTAAAGGTTCAACCAGCTCTGTACAATTCTTGCTTCAGCCAAGTCTCCAGCTGAGACCATATCCATGCTGAGCTTTCTTCCCTTAGCCCTCCCTATACTGCTTCCTTCATACTTTTCATCTGAGAGCTGTCCCAATAAGTCATTCTCACCAAAATTTGCATGTCAGGCTCTATTTCCGGTGGCCTGATCTAAAACAGTTGCTGCTGGGAATAGTCCTAGAAGGCAGCCTGTAAGAACAGGATTGCAGAAGGGGATCACTCACCTGCTAGATGGCAACACAAACCCCATGACTGGTGGTGAAATGAGATGGGACACAGATGGATGGGAACTATGAGCTGGTGCACTGACTCTAACATTTGAGATGTATAGGGTAAATAGTTAGTGTTAGAACTCTGGAATTGGGTCAATAGTATAGGGTAAATAGTTACTATTAGGACTGAAAATTGACTTTTGCTAAATTGCACCAATGGACTGAAGTGAGAAAATGACAGCCTCAGATCTATCAGCAACTCAAAGTGTGAGAGTTAAAGCTCCTCCTTGGCAGCAGTTAAGAGACACTCATCTATCCACAGCTGAAGACCAGGTATATAAGCTAATTGTAAGAGGGACAGGACTTTAAAGAAGGCGGATTCTAAGCCTAGGTAAATTTTCTATGCTAAAGCTAGCATCTTGATGGTAGAGGAGGAGTCTCCTGAAACTTGGAATGAGAATCTCTGGAAAGATGCATTTGAGAGCCAGGAACCACCTGCTTCTCTTATACCATCTGGAGCTGCAGAAGTGGCCCACTTCCCCTTGATGGAAGAGAATCCCTGCTGGGCCCTTCCTCTGCCTCCCCTACTGTCCATCAGGCCCGTAATTAGGATAAAATCTCAGCCCATGCTAATGGAGGAAGTGCTGGGTCTGCTAAGAGAAGAGAAAGGTTATATACTAAAGGACCTGGCTAACATCTAGTGGCAGGGACTGGGAGAAGATGCCTAGGCATGAATTCTGGAGGTGATGGATTGTGGTGGGGGGTAGAACATGAGACTGGATAAGGGATAATGTGTCAATATTGGAACACTCAATATTTAACATCCTCACAAGGGCCCCAGGAGATGATTCTGATATACTGCTGTCAATAGAGATGACAACACTGCTTTGGCAAACTATGGAAAAGGGAAACAAAATGCTCAGAGAAGCAAGAATGCTGGAATAAACCTACTAAATCAGAAATTTTTTGATTTAGAGTTTTGTGGGTCAAATATGGCCTACTGCTGGTTTTTTACAGCCCTTGAACTAAAGATGGCTTTTATATGTTAAGTGTTTTTTAAAAACAAAAATAGTTTTAAAAAGTAATATCTTCTGCACAGCAAAAGAAATAATCAGCAGAGTAAACAGAAAGCCCACAGAATGGGAGAAAATATTTGTAGACTATATATCCAACAAAGGGCTAATATCCAGAATCTACAAGGAATTCAAACAAATCAGCTGAAAAAAAAATCTCATCAAAAAGTGGGCTAAGGACATAAACAGACAATTCTCAGAAAAGAATATACAAATGGCCAACAAACATATGAAAAAATGCTCAACATCACTAATTATGAGGGAAACGCAAATCAAAACGCAATACCACCTTACGCTTGTAAGAATGGCCTTAATCAAAAAATAAAAAAATAACAGACGTTGGCATGGATGTGGTGAAAGGGGAACACTTTTACACTGCTTGTGGAAATGTAAACTAGTACGACTATGGAAAACAGTGTGGAGATTCCTTAAAGAACTAAAAGTAGAACTACCATTTAATCCAGTAATCCCACTACTGGGTGTCTACCCAGAGGAAAAGAAGTCATTATATAAAAAGCAGCACAATTTGCAATTGCAAAAATGTGGAACCAGCCCAAATGCCCATCAATCAATGAGTGGATAAAGAAATTGTAGTGTGTGTGCGTGTGTGCGTGTGTGTGTGTGTGTGTGTGAATATATATATACATATATATGTGAATATATATATACATATATATGAATATATATATATATATATACATATATATTAATATATATGTATATATATATATACACACACCATGGAATACTACTCAGCCATAAAAAGGAACAAAATAATGGCATTTGCAGCAGCCTGGATGGAATTGGAAACCACTACTATAAGTGAAGCAATTCGGGAATGAAAAACCAAACATTGTATGTTCTCACTCAGAAGTGGGAGCTAAGCTATGAGGATGCAAAGACCTAAGAATGATACAAGGGACTAATGGACTTTGGGGACTCAGGGGAAAGAGTGGGAGAGGGGTGAGGGATAAAGGACTACACACTGGGTACAGCGTACACTGTTCAGATGATGGGTGCACCAAAATCTCAGAAATCACCACTAAAGGACTTATTCCCCAAAAACCTATTGAAATAAAAAATACATAAAAAATTTAAAAATGTAAATTTATAGAATGAAAAACTAACATTTTATTACACATAAAAATTATATGAAATTAACATTTTAATGTTTATAAATAAAGGTTTGTTGGAACAGTCATAGTCATTCATTTATATATAATCTATAGCACTTTCACACTACAATGGCAGAGTTGAATTGTTGCAACAGAGACCATATGACCTACAAACCCAAAAAGATATACTATCTGTCCCTTTACAGAGAAATTTTGCCAATCCCTGTACTGAATAATTTCCAAAATCCAATAGCTGATTATATTGGCTCTTCTAGGGAAGATCCAGAGAACATCCCTTAAGATAATAGCAACAATAAAGTGGATAAAAGGAAAAAGAAAAAGAATATCCCTTTTACTAAGCTGGAAAAGAATGTGCTAGGGGAGCTCCAGCATCAGTGAGAAGTTTGGTGGTATCTCTCCTCTACAGGCTAGGGCTAAAGTAGGGGATGCTTTTACAGAACTGGATCCCTAGTAGCAATGAGGATGAGGAGATCCCAAAATAGTAGAGAACAGATAGCAGCACTTAAGAAACAAAATGGATGTAATTACTTCAATGGGAGCCAAGAAAACCTGATCTGTGGGGATATTAAAATGGTTAATAGAGCACGGTGTGCCCAGGAGAAATACAGCTGGGCAGCCAAGAAGGGTATTGCTTACATACATAATCAAAAGAGGTCAAGACTACAAGAGAGAAGGCTGAAGCCAGCCAACCCCACGGAAAGTCAAAATCCTTTGTCCAGTGTTCATGTCTATGAGCACCACTTGTATGGATACCAGCCATTTGCCTCTTGGCTCTACTCTCTAACTTTCTCCACCCTATTCTGTGCCCTATGAAGACTGTACTAAATGTACTGCATCAACGAGTCCCCTTATCCTCCAACCTAAGTTTGAGGTCAGCCAATGCAAAGCAACAGTAGGGGAATGGAGAGAGGAACGAGATGAGGGTATGTAGTTCCCTTTATTCTTTCTGCAGGGTGGCCTTGGACTGGTTGTGACCCTCCAGCAAAGACTACAACAATTCTGAAGGAGACCCCTCCACATAACTCTCTCCTTCCAGGCTCCAATAATTAGCCCCTCCCCTCCCCTTTGAAGAACTAGGAATGGTTACAATACCTTGCTACTCCTCCTTGTGGTGTCCTTACATCCTACTAGACTTCTGGAAATCCTATTATTAAACTGTCTTCAAACAACCCAGTTTGAGTACTGCATGTTCCCTGCTGGAACCCTGAATAATGCAAGTATAAAATGCTTTGAGCAAGGAGAGAGAGACAGAAGACTGGCAACTATAGCCAAAGTACAGGAAAGATGCAGAGAGGACCTGCACTACACAGGAAGCAGTGGAATGTCAGAGAGGGCTGGGGGATCAAACACTGTAGAAAGGGGGCAACAGGACTCAATAGGTCTCTTCACCTTTTCCTCTTTCTCTACCCTCCAGATGACCAAAGTTAGTCCAGGTGCCCAGAATGAAAATTAACCAGTCTTGAATCCTTAACAGGAAAAGTTGTTCAGCTCCTTCTAAAGAGCCTTTGATTCTTTTATTCCAGACCATCAGGACACTGCTAACAGCAGAGAACCTGTTCACCAACCATCATCACAGCTCCCTTCCAAGCTAAGAGATCAACTTTCATCTTCTTCACCTCCCCCCTCTATTCAATCATATTTCTCTTGTCCTCACCTTCCCATAGAGGGTTCCTTTCCTCATTATGTCTATTGTGATAGCCAACACATAAATGAAAATATTACAGATCATTGACTTTCCCAATAGCACCAGCCATATCTCAGCCACTGCAGTTCAACCAGGCTGCAGAATTGAGTTGTTAATTGAATGGAATTAGAATTGGAGGAAAAGTGGGTTAGGATCTCAGGCGGAGGGTCTAGGGTAAAGGTAGAAATTACAAACTTGCATTTCCCAAAATATTTATGTGGTGACTTGAATTAAGGCGACCTGGGCTGAGCTGACTTAAAGGGCCCAAGAGATCAGACAAAGCAAGGAGTGGAAATTCTTTCACTCCTCCCAATCAATGCCAGTAGCTGATGACATAAATTTCACTGACATAATTCTTCATTATTTATAAAGATTTTACATGAAATATGCCACTTGTTCATCACAACTCTATGATATAAAGCAAGCTGAATTATAATACGGCTATGGTTTTAATGTGTCCCCCAAAAGGCCATGTGTTGGAAACTTAATTACCATTGTAATAGTATTAAGTGGTAATGCTTTTAAGAGGTGATTAGGCCATGAAGATCTGCCCTCATGAAGGGATTAACGCCATTATCTCAGGAGTGGGTTAGGTATCATGGGAGTAAGTTCCTAATTAAAAGGATGAGTTTGGCCTCATTTCTCTCTCTCTCTCTCACATGCACGCACTCATCACATGATGCCTTCTGCCACGGACCTTGCCATGAACCTTGCCAAATGCACCATGCTCCTGGACTTCCCAGCCTCCAGAACCATGAGCCAAATAAACTTCTTTTCTTTATAAATTTCCCAATAATTGTATTCTGTTACAGCAGCAGAAAATAGACTAAGACAAATCCCCATTTTATATATAAGGAAATGAAGACCTTGAAAGATTAAGTAACTTTCCTAAAAGCATACACTCATTGCCAAAACTAGAAACTAGATCTTTCAATTCCCCATTCATTACTCTTTCAGCCACAAAAACTCTTAAGCTAAACAGAGGATTTACAACCTGCTGATCTTGCCATGCCCACTTTACCACTATTTTTTTTTTTTTTTTTTTTTTAGAGATAGAGTCTTGCTCTGTTGCCCACACTGGAGTGCAGTCGTAGCTCACTGCAGCCTTGAACTCCTAGAGTGAAGTGATCCTCCCGCCACAGTCTCCCGAGTGGGAATTATGTCTATTGTGATAGCCAACACATAAATGAAAATATTACAGATCACTGACTTTCCCAATAGCACCAGCTGTATCTGTGGCTCCTGAGGTGTGAGCCACAGCTCCTGGCCTAACCCTACATTTTTGGAGTGTTTATTTCTCATTCTACAGACATGCTGGGTAGCCTAGCACTACCAGAGAGTTGTAATAATCAAAAGAGCTAATGTGCAGAAAGCTCTAGCATATATAGATGCCCACGATGCATCAAAATCATAGTAGATAAACTCTCAGAGTAGTGGCTTAAGGGATAAGCAGAAACCAGGAGTTACAGATGACAGCAAGATGAGTAGGAAACAGGTCCAGCTGTCGAGGGGGTCCCTCCCTATGAGAGGGACAAGGGAAGAGCATAAATAACTGCACTAATAGGCAGAACAAATGCCAGGAAAAAGGAACAAAGAGCACTGGGGAAGATCACATCTGGGTCTATCTCTGGGTGGAAAGAGAACCTGAAAGGACCAGGGTGGCAGAGGTGGGGGTGCCCATGACTGAGATGTGCAGCTAGAGCCATTACCTTTCTAGCCAACACGACCACCACGATGACTGCTATGCAGATGACCACCAGCGTCGTGGCCATGGCTCCAAGCAATGGAATCTGGAACCTGGCACTGTGCTCAGCCACTAGAGGGAGGACAAAACAGAGATGAGTGGCAGAAGCCAGAAGTGAAGCTGATTTCCCCAGGGCAGCCCGAGCTTCACGGCAGAGAGGTGAGGATTGGCCAAGCCCTTTGTGTAACCATGGGACTGGAGTCTTTAAGCCCAACACTTTGGACAGCAGAGTTTCCACCTGGCCCATCATGAAATCAATGACTGATCTTTTCAGCAGTGGTGTACCTTGTATATTTGACACCAGAGCAGGTCATTTTAACATTCCTTTCTTCTATTTGGCAAAATCATTTTTGGTAATCATGAAATGAAACAAATAGTAGCTCCAGAAAAAAACTCAGAAAGTGAATATTTTCTTTTATTGAACTTCAAATATGAAATCATATCAATAAAAATATTTTATTCAAAATTAAAATAAAGTTAACATTAAATTACAAAAATGAAAAAAAGTGTGTAACCTTTTACCTTAAGCCTGTAACACTTATTCCCAGCTAGGCTGTGAAACCCTGGAGGGCATGAGGCTCTGGACTCTTATCCTTTGCTGTTTTCTCAGCATCTGACACATAGTGAATGCTCAGTAAATATTTGTGGCATAAGTGAAATCATGAACTAGTGAATCTCATTAAGGGATAACATGTAAGTGGAAGCAAGAAGATGCAGGAGGGGAGTTTTGAAGAGATGAGTAAGATCTGACCCAAGAAGAATGTGAGAAAAAGAGCACCTTCACCCCCACGCATGCTGTGCTGCAGGTGGGTTTCCAGGCTGCCCCAGGAGCTCGGGCAGTACTCAGGTATCCAGGGGAGTCTTCAAAGGAGAAGGGTGCAGCAGAAAGCCTTGCATCTCATCCCTCTAACTAAGGGTCTGGGTTGCTAAAAGGTAGCTTAGGAATCCAATCCATAGTAAGACAAGGGTGGTGCCTGCAGAATTCCAATTCCCCAGAACATGTTCCTCCTGCCTTGAGGGACTCAGTCACAGTGGGCCAGGATGGCCCCTGGTTAGCCATAGCCATACAGTTAGCTCTGGAGGAAAGAGGGCAGATGGAAAGCAAAGGGGTCATAGAGAACACACTGCAGCAGGTAAGAGGGGCTGCAGAGGGCTATCCATAAAACCAGGAAAGGATATATGATCAGTTTGGGGACAGAGCCAGATTGGAGCCAGGGTTAGGCCTGGGTTCTCTTACACCTTGGGGACAGATGAAGATAGATGGAGTTAAAAGCATGTTGAGGTTTAGGGAAGATTGTGATAATGAGTTTGGTTAGGTTTAAGGATAAGTTCGAGATACAACTGGGACCAGAGTGGAACTTGGGATATTAGATATATCAATTTCATTGGAATTTTTGGTTTGAAATAAAAGCACCAATGTCTCCATTCACAGTTATGGTCATAGAACAAAGACATCAAGGTCTTTGAAACAGAAGCAGCCCTGAGTAAGCATGACATCACTACCTGCAGAGTGGGGAAGGGGCGGACTCTGTATAAGGGTTACTTAAAACTTCTGCCTATTAACCAGGTTAACTTTGGGGTTAAGTACAATTTTAGCATAAAGGTTAGGAATAGCTTAAATATTACAGATAGTATTAGGATAGGGACTTGGACTAAGGTTTGAGATTAGGTTCAAAAAGAAGCCAGGGTTGGCACTAATGCAAGTAATTAAGGAGAGTTAGCATTCCACGTAAGCAACTGACCACTTGGGAAACAAGAGGGAAGAGCCAAGTGACCAATGGTGTTCCCTGGAGTCTGCAATGGCAAAAGGGTGAAAACATACAGGCTTTGTGGGGAGGCTGCACAGGGGTCCAATAGAACATCTTCTGATCTCTCTCCCCAGGGGTCCATGAGCCACAGAGAAGAATTTGCACTTTCATTTCCCCAGGTTCAGGCTGGGAAACAGCTGTGCCACTGTGGCCTTGGGGAGAAGCGTGCATGTCAGGACCACCGATCCGTGAATGGCCTGGCCTGGAGATTAGCAACCAGACATAGCTCCCATGTGGTCTTCAGTTGCTGGGACCACCACTCCACAGGGGCCTTCTGCCTGATGAACTCCCTCCCTGTTCCTGGTCCTGCCGTCTGGTGATGGGTCCTCTGGCATATGACACTGGGGTAAAGAGGCCAGAATGGTCAAGGCCATCACTTGGTTACTTTGCCAAAATCTAGGTCCCCTCCCCTGCTTATTGTCCCAGGCCTCCTCTAACCATGAACCAATAAATAGCATAAAAACTAGCCCTTATTAAGTTAAGCTTATTACCTGTCTAGCACTGTTGTAAGACGTTACTTGTATCAACTCATGAAATTATTTGCCACATTTTATCGACAAGAAAACTGAGAAAAAAAAGTACATAATTTACCCAGATTTCGTGGGGTCAACTGCAATAGTCAACCCAGACAGTGCAATTCCAGAGCCTCGGCTCTTAATCGGTCTTTGTTTGGCCTATGTGAAATCAGTTAAGAAGTAACACTTTGGGAGGCCGAGGCGGGCAGATCACTGGAGGTGGGCAGTTTGAGACCAGCCTGACCAACGTGAAGAAACCCCGTCTCTACTAAAAATACAAAATTAGCTGGGCATGATGGCACATGCCTGTAAACCCAGCTACTCGGGAAGCTGAGGCAGGAGAGAATCGCTTGAACTCAGGAGGCGGAGGTTGCAGTGAGCTGAGATTGCGCCATTGCACTCCAGCCTGGGCAACAAGAGCGAAACTCCATCTCAAAAGAAAAAGAAGTAACATTTGAAAGGAAGCTTTAAGGTAACCTTTTATCTTCTCAGTTTACACATGTTTTGCGACCATATAACTTAATCTCCAACATAACTGATAGCAGTAAATAGGAGTTCTGAGGATGCAGTTTAGTAGAACCAAAACATCTGTGTTAAAATCAGCTCTACCACTCTGAGCAACTCCTAAGCCCCAGCTTCCACCTGCATCAAACAAATGGGAATCATACTAATAGTTAACACTTATACAGCACTTACCATGTTCCAGGCATTGTTCTAAGGACATCTTCTTGTAGTAGGGAATTTAATCCTACATTAGCATCGCATAAGGTCTTATATTCATCTTCCTTTCACAGACGAGAAAACTGATGCACAGAGAAGCTAAGAAATCCTGTCTGACGGCAACAGCAGAGCCAGGATTTGCACCCAGACTGTCTGATGTCAGAGTCTGAGCTTTTAACCATGGTACTATAGTGTCTCTCAGATAAGATAAGAATCCTTTTCTAACCTCTGGGAATTGGTTTAAATGTGCAGGTGGATAATGAATATGAGGGCATTTTGGAAACTTGGAAGTACCACACAAATGTAAATCATTGTACAATTAAACTTAGCACCAGCTGTGCTTTGTTTTTAACCAGCTCTAATCTTTATACACTTAGGGGTTAATTCTAATTTGCACAATTATACTAAACCAATAAATGGGAACTTTTGCATATGACCTCATCAACTGGTCTTCCTAGAAAATACAGGTAAGATGTGCTTCTTACATAAGAACAGTGGTTCTCAGTATTGGCTGCCCATTAGAATCACCTGGAAATGCTTTTAGCCCCTACCTTGTTTAGCTCTGCTATTAGGGATTCTGATTGAATTGGTCTGGGTGAGGCCTCGGCATCAGTATGATTTAAAATCTCCTCAGGTGATTCAAATGTGATCCCAAATTGAGAAGCCCTGCTGTGCAGTGTTTTGGGATTGCATTTTCTATGCTAGAGGGAGAGGTTTATCCACCAACTTGCTCCAGCAGGAATACCTGAGCTTTCTAGGACCTCCAGGAAGATTCTCCCTGTGTAAGTCCCATCAGGGTAGGTGTGATAGATGCAGAAGTACTCCCCTGTGTCGTTCATGGTCAGCGACTGGAGGGTGAGGCCCAGGCCAGGGCCTGGGGCCACTCGATCCTTGAAGGATGGGGAGATGTGCCACCCCAAGTCAGCATTACAAATGGCCAGAAGCTGGTCCTGCTGCTCCCAGTTGACCTGGGTCACTTGTGCCGTGGTGGAGGAGAGGTGACATTGTAAGATGATAGAGCCACCTTTCTCTGCAGAAATGTTCCCCATTGTTTCTATTGTGCCTGTCATCATTCCTAGGGAAGAGTACAAAGCACATGTGAGTCCTGGGTCAGGAGCTGGCCTTCAACCTTCCTAGAAAAGTTCTAAGGGGCTTTGAGGCCCCAACTGGGTTTTGGAATGATAGTTTCTCCAGTCCGTCCTGTTGCTCCTCCATAGAGGCTGTAATTATTTCCTGTTTCTTCCATTTCAAGAGACGCTCCTCTCCATGCCTGTTATTCAAGGCTCCCAGTCCCCCACTCAGGTTGTCTTTCCAGTCTTCTCACCCTTCTCCACACATCTCTACTCCAGCCCAGCCCAGCCCATCTCCTCCCCACCCACTGCCCTATGCTTCCAGAGCTGACTTCTGCCCCTCTTTATGCCTCACCCACAGGGAGGCTGGTCAAGGCTGTACTCCCTCCACGCCTCCTAGAAGACCCCAACCCATCTCAATCTCCCTTCTCCTTTCACATTCACTGCCTGTATTGTATAATTAGCACCTTACTAAATGCCTGGCTTATGACTACACAACTTAGCACGTTGCCCCCTCAGCATATTCTGCTGTGTAGCTTCATGGCCAGCTTGTTATTTTCATAGGCCTATTTTGTCTACCCACTTAGAATATAAGCCCTTGTCAGCTGACACCACCTCTTCTGTTTTTATTTTGTTTTGTTTTTATGTTTCTTCCTGCGGCCTAGTTCTGTGCCGGATGCATTATCCTTTGAAATAAAACCTTGCTGTTTGGTTGATTGTCATTTGCAGTGCCTGAAAAAACCTTCAGGAAAGTCAAGAAATCCAATAGCAAAGGAAGCTTAGCAGGAAACCCTGCTTCTCCCAGGCATAACCACCCTCTCAGCACTTAACCTCTCCCCAGCAACCCTGGGCACATCTCCATGCTCAGATAGTTCAGAAAGCAACATAAAAACTAATTTATACCCTAGTTTTTAAATATTTGTGTTCCCCTCCCTCAGAAATATTTGTCTCCGATTTTTAATATAGAAGAAATAAATTTAACAAAAAAATCAGTCTCTAGTGGTAGAATCTCTGGAATCTGTGAAAAAGACATTTTCAATTCACAGAGAACTTATGATGTTTTCCCAGAAAGTTCCTGAAAGGCAACAGAAAAGAAGCTGGAGCAGAAATGAGCTTCTAAAAGCAAACTGGCAATGCCTCCTGCCCAGCCCTTCTTCTTCTCCTGCTCCTTCTTGTGCTGGCCAGTCAGGCTCCTCCAACCCCGAGAGTCTAAAAAGTCCTTCATCTGCCACCAAAAACAGAACCACGCCTCATTCTCAGAGATTGTCCTTTCTTACATAAGAGTACACAGGACTCTAAAAGTTGCAATTTCTTTCTCTCAAGCAGCTGTGGCATGCTCTTGGAGTCTTCCCTACACAAGCACCCAAGTCTCCACACCAAGTTTAGCCTTGTTTTTCCTCCCTGCTGCTCTGCTGGGTTTCAGGGCTTACCTGAGGTGAGGGAAGCCTGCCTCAGCCCCTGGGCCCAGATCAGGAGGAGACACCACCGCATGCTTCTGCCCAGAGGGCCTACAGGAAGCAGATGTGGCCTCTTCTGCCACCGAAAGTAGCCGACTGCAGATAGGACGGTAAAACTGAGCCTCTGAGAAAAGACGGTCTCGGAAAAACCAAGTTTGGCAAAAACCATGTTAAAAACACATAAAGTTTTCAACAAATACACAAACTGCATAGGGTGAGCCACAAGAAAGGCCATGAAGGAAACATTTAAAAATAAATGAAAATTGTGGTTAGAGGTACACTCGTCTTTGGATTATAATTAGTCAATCTATTGTTTTTAAGTTCTGTCTTAATGTGTTTCATTGTAGGGACTTACAGGCCAGGGACTGCACTTGAAATCTAATAAACAGGTGAACGAGAAGTGTTTACTTGGGGGATGATACATGGATGGGACAAAGGTCTTGGACAAACACAGCAACTTTCCCTTGAAGAAGGTCTTCTCTTTGAATCTTATTTCTTTTGTCTTGTTTATCTGGACTGAGACTTTGTTGAATTCTGGCTTAATTTCTCTGGTGCAGTAGGATCAGAGGAGATTAGAGGAGAGAGCTTTCCTGTGCACAGTGACCTCATGAGAGCTGCAAATGCAAAGAAGCGTGAGCCCCTGGGAGCTGACCCAGGAGAGGGATTGGTTGACATTTGCCTGGAGCTCCCAGCCTATTACCAGGTCCTACTATGGACCCATCCTTCTTTCTTCCCTCCCTCCCTTCATTCATTTGAAAGTCCCTGAGTGCCTACAAAGCACCAACCTCAACACCAGGCTCTGAAGATATGAGAGTAAATAATCACAGCCCCTACCCTCAAATAGTTTACAAAGCTTGTTCCTTGGTGAACTCAGTCAGGAGAGCGGGTAGAGGATCCACATTCACCTGCCTTGCAGGTTCTCAACACAGTTACCTTGGGGATGCTCCATGTTGTACATCCTGAAAATCTGCATCTGCACCCAAAAGCATCTGAAGCCTGGTGCCCCGCCCCTTCCATTCCAGCCATGCACCTCTACCATTTCACACCATCCAGGCTCCTACCCTTCTTCTCCCTTGCAAGGTCTTCTATCTCAGGCCAGTCGTCTCCCCTCTCTGGGTTCTGCCTATTCCCAACTCTATGACTTGTATACCCCTTATACCCCACCTCCAGACCCTTAGACAATATACGGCCTTACCAGCTTCTCTCTGCCTACCCAATGCAACCTGTCCTTCAAGGCTCACATCAAGAGATGCCTTGCCTTTCAATAGCTACAAAGCCTTCAGCTGAAGGAGAAATAATACCTAATGTGTGACCAAGGGAAGGTGCCGAGGTTGAACTGGAGGGATGTTTCCCAAACTCACTAAGGCCGGGGAGCCAGGAGCGGCAGGGCCAAGAGCAGCTAGTGGGACTACAGCACAGAAAGTGGTGGATACTAGGATTTGGGCTATAAAAATTTACAGCCTGTGTTTCCATAGTGGGGCTGGGTGGGAGCCAAAGAGGTGAGACTTGTCTTATACAATGAGATATCCAAAGAAACTTAGAGTTGGTTTTAAACAATTGTTAAATAATTTTTCTGTTTTTTGCTAAGTAACCAGTCCAAAGAGGAACATGGTCAAGTCCATTTTGATCAATGGTGCTCTCGAGGGGGATGATTAACAGACTGGGTCTAAAGTCATCCTGTTTGGTGACCTTGGAAAACTTTCTCAACCTCCTGAAGGCTCAGTTTCCCCATGTGCATATAGGAATAAGAGTACCTCTTTCGTAGGGTTGTGAGGATTTAACACACTAGTGTTTGGTGAGGTGTTCAGCACAGTGCCTGGAAGATGGCAGGGGTTCAATACATCAATAATAGTATTGATAACAATATTAATTAAGGAAGTGAAAGGAAAATTGGAGGACAATATCCCTATCTATATAATGTGCTTTGTCAAGAGTAAAATCCTAGTCTCCAGACTCCAAGGCCAGGGTTCCACCCAGCCTCTTCATTCTGCCCTCCTTATCTGATAGAACAGGAGGACAGCATGTTTCTGCAGGAAAGTGACCACTTGCCAGCTAGACCCTGAGGCTGCCTTGGAGGAAAGCAAATGACAGAAGTCTCTCCCCAGGGAATCTACCCCAGACCTTCCAGAGCCTCCTGCAGAGACTCTACGGGGAACCTGGCTGGTTCCCACCCACTCAACACCAGTCCCCAGCACTGAGCGGCTCAGCTGTGAGAAGCAGACCTGCTCTGAGAGCTCCCTGGGCCACCCTGAGCTTTTAAGGCCAGTCAGCAACCCCCGTGGCATAGCAGGGATCTGTGAGGTCCATCAGGTGCTGACTCACATTTCTATTTTAAAAATGCTAAAATCAGCCACTGGGCTTTATTCTCCCCTGACTTTCGGGGCTGTGAGTTGGACAAGTCTGGTCCGCCTTGATGCAGCTGGGTGAGTGCAGGTGCTGAAAAAGAATGTCACGTTTGCCTGTGAAAGGGGAAGAAGTGCTGACCTAGACTGTAAAACCCCCTTATCAGTTCACAGCTGGGCCTTCCCCTAGCCCGCCCTGCGCCCTGTGAAAGTCCCGGGCCAGCCGCACTGGAGTCCACAGCCTCCAACCACAGGCACGGTCCTGAAAACCTGTGGCCCGCAGCCCTCAGCCAAGCGGGGCTGGGAGTGGTGGTACCTTCCACAAGACCGGTGGCTTGTACACGGGGAAACACAACCTAGGGTTCTCCCAGAGCACAGACCAATCTCCCAGCAGTGTCTTTGGGCTTCTGCTTCTCCAAAGTCTTCCCTCTGGCTCAGAAGTGGTAGGGGAGCTCCATGGCTGTCACAGCTGTCTGATGCCTCCTGTCTCTGCCTCGATTCAAGGGCAACATCCTGCAGCAGCAGCAGGGGGTCGTGCTCTCTCCTCCAAGCTCCCCACTCTCCGCCCTGTAGAACAGCGCCTCCTGGTGGCAGGTTATATTATGGCGGGGGGCGAGAAGGCCCTGCCTCTTGTCTTACATGTAAGGAGAGAAGGGCGAGGAAGCACGGGAGCCCTGACATAGGAGAGACAAGGGGATCTGGCTGCCCTGGGGCACCAGGAAGGGCCCGCCCTGTGTCCCATCATCCCCAGCTGTCTCACAGCCTTAGCCAAGCTTCCTCACAGTGGGGCGGCGTCCTGAGTAATGGAGTTCCAAAGCCACTTGTGGAGAGAGCTGCCTCACAAAATCAGACTCCACGCGAAAGGACTGCCCATGATCTGAGGCTTATTAACAAGCCATGGGACTTGGCTGACACCGGCAAATGCAAATGAGAACTTGAGGGTGGGACCGCTGATTTCTGTTTGTCAAAACTCCCTCCCGTGAGGTGGCTCTGAGGATCTATCTCCTCCATCCTCCAAGGCTGCCAAGAAGTTCAACCGACTATGGGAAATTTCTTTCTTCTTTCCAGCTGTGAAAATAGGACAGAGACCACTAGGATAGGTTGGAATGCAAAGTCAGAAGAAAAATCTTTGGGAAGAGGCAGCTGATCCTCTCAGCTTAGGCCTCTCCTGCCACCTCTCTTCACAGCCCTCCTACCCACCCACATTGCTTCCCTCCTTCTCTTCCTCTATCCTAGATGGGATTAAACTATTGTATAATTAGAAAAATTAGGCAATGACACTTGTTAAAGCAATGATACTTGTTAAGCGTCATTGACACTTGTTAAGCAATGACACTTGTTAAAGTTTAGACAGCCTTTACTCAGGACCATCACAATAGGTATAGAGACCAAGGCAATGGGATTTTGCAGTGGGGAAGAGTTTGGGCTCAATTCTGAATACAGCATGGGCAATGGGAATTTATCACCAAGAAGCAGAGTGGGGGTCAGTGGATGGAAAAGTGCTAAGAGGGAACATCACGGGTAAGGAAGATTCTGGCTAAACTGACCTAATAGGATTCTTGCTAAAGACAGGCCAGGGTAGATCAGACATGAACTGAGAAATGGTGGAGGATGAGAAACCTGATAAGATATCAAGGGTGATCAGATATAGGGGGATAGGGGTTCTTGCGAAACTGATTTATCCTTGTTCTTGGCTAAAAAATGGATTTTACAAGGAAGTGCATGGATGGGCCTAGGAGAAGGTTCAGGAGCCTGACAAAGTGTGGTCAAACAAAGAATCATTGTTACTCTCAATCCTTTATACTATCAATCCATCCCAGCCCCATTTGCCTTGGGAAAGGTAGCCTGTACCCCTGGACACTTCCTTCCTTCTTCCTCCTACCTAGAGCCCTCAGTCATCCAAGACAACTAGGACTGGGATAGAAGTACACGTGAACATATCATTCCAAGACTCCCTCAAGCATCAAGAGCTCCTCCTGCCCCCAGCAAAAAGAATGCCATACCTAGAAGATTTCACAAAGAGACTACAACAAACTTCTGAAGAGCAGATAATTTCAATGTTACTTAAAATATACAGATATAGAACAATAAAGAAAGCCTTCTTAGTTAGTTTTATGATATGAATTCAAAACTGATATAAAAGTGATTAAGATTGCACACAATTAAAGAACACCAGATTTGAATCTCACTTCCATATATTGAGGAAAAAATTCTAAATATTGTTACGCAGAGTCCAATAATATATTAAACAAAATACATAATCACCAGGTAGGGTTTATTCCAGGGTAGCAAGAAGCCAGGCACAGAAAGACAAACATCACATGTTCTGACTTATTTGTGAGAGCTAAAAATTAAAACAATTGAACTCATGGAAATAGTACAAAGATGGTTACCAGAGGCTGAGAAGAGTAGTGAGGGGGTGAGAGGGAAGTGGGAATGGTTAATGGGTACCAAAAAGATAGTTAGAAAGAATGAATAAGACCTAGTATTTGCTAGCACAACAGGGTAACTATAGTCAAAAATAATTTAATTGTACATTTTAAAATAACCGAAAGAATATAACTGGATTGTTGGTAATACAAAAAATAATTGTTGAAGTGATGGATACCCATTTGCCCTGATGTGATTATCATGCATTGCATGCCTGTATCAAATATCTTATATAACCCACAAATATATACACCTACTATGTACCCACAATATTTTTTAAAATTTTTTAATTTGTATAACCACTATGGAGAATGGTTTGGAGATTTTTAAAAACGGAAAATAGAACTTTCATATGATCCAGCAATCCCACTGCTAGGTTATACTCAAAAGAAAAAAGATCAGGCTGTCAAAGAGATATTTGCACTCCCAGGTTTATTGCAGCACTATTCACAATAGCCAAGATTTGGAAGCAACTTTAGTGTCTATCAACAGACAGATGGATAAAACAAATGTGGGGCTAAGGCTACGGTATCACTTGAGCCCAGGAGTTCAAGACTAGCCCTGTCAACATAGCGCAACCCTGTCTCTTCAAAAAAATTGAAAAAATTAGCTGGCCATAGTAGTATGCACCTCTAGTCCCATATACTCAAGAGGCTGAGGTGGGAGGAACACCTGAGCCCAGGAGGTCAAGGCTGCAGTAGTCCTTTATCACACCACTGCACTCCAGCCTGGGTGAGAGAGAAAGACCCTGTCAAAAAATAAAAAAAAAAAAAAAGGAAAGAAAATGTGGTACATATATAATGGGGTACAATTCAGCCATTAAAAAGTATAATAATGAGATTCTGTCATTTGCAACAACATGGATGTAACTGAAAGTCATTACGTTAAATGAAACAAGCCAGGCACAGAAAGACAAACTTTGCATGTTCTCACTTATTTGTGGGAGCTAAAAATTAAAACAATTGAATTTATGAAGACAGAGAGTAGAGTGATGGTTACCAGAGGCTGGGAAGGGTAGCTGCAGGTCGGGGGAGGAAATGGGTATGGTTAATGGGTACAAAAATATAATTAGATAGAATGAATAAGATCTAATATTTGATAGCACAACAGAGTGACTACAGTCAACAATTTATTGTACATTTAAAAGTAACAAAGAGTATAATCGAATTGTTTGTAACACAAAGAAAGGATAAATGCTCAAGGTTATGCACACATCATTTACCCTGATGTGATTATTATACATTGAATGCCTGTATCAAAATATCTCATGTACCCTGTAAATATATACACCCACTATGTACCCATAAAAATTAAAAATTAAAAAGAGGGAGAGAGAACACCAGGTGGGATGCACAGCCATGGTGATAGAGCAGAAGGACTCAGGGCTCAGGAGGAAGAGCCCCTGAAAAGGAAATTCCTGCCTGTTTCAGGGTTAAATTCAAGGCCTCTGCCATTTAATGCATCTCACATGATATAGGGTGATTATAATTAAACTGCACATTGCATCAAAGGAATTGCTAATGGTAAGGCTGTGAGAAGACAACAATTAAAGATGAATTTTGTTTGGCTGTAAAACACTACTAATTTCAGTCACTTACATAAACTACTAAACATTTAAGTATAAATACTGTTTAGCATAACAATAATTATACGCACAACTGGAAAATACAGTTGGAAATATATAATCAATTTAAAATGTCATAATAATTAAAGGAGCTTTTCAGTATTTAGCCAAATTCCTTATACTGGATAGGCAGTTACTAGTCTGAGCTAAGTCTGCTTGATTCTCTGTCATAACAAATTTAACAGCCCTAACACATTTCTTCATGTCAATCAATTAACAAACACTGAGAACTTCCTTTGCAAAACTGCTATGCTAGGCATTATTGTTGATATAAAGAAGGAAGTTTACTTATGGAGTTTATGATCTAGCTAGCCATTATATACTTAAACAAAAATAATATAAAATAGAAAGAAAGAAAGCTGTAAGAGTGAATGACAGGTACAGAAAAACAAAGGCATATTTATAGGATAGTCATTTGTATCAGGTAAACAGAGAAAGAGGTAGTTTTGTGGATGAAGCAAGGATGTCTAATCTCAGAGCAAGCAGATATATCTAAATAATATAAAAGTAAATGTCTAGGTAGTAACAACCATTGGCATGCAGCCAATCCCTGTGTAGAGTCGTGATGGCAGTGTTAATCCACATATTCAGACTTGCGTGCTCTGAGACAACACCTCAGAAACATGATGGGACATTCAGTCATGCCTAGACTAAATGTTTGAAAACATATTTCAAAAAAAAAAAATGGATGTAAATGGTGTTGTGGCTCAAGGGAAGCTATGATAAAATTTCAGTAAAAGACTTGTGGCCGGGCGCGGTGGCTCACGCTTGTAATCCCAGCACTTTGGGAGGCCGAGGCGGGCGGATCACGAGGTCAGGAGATCGAGACCACGGCGAAACCCCGTCTCTACTAAAAATACAAAAAATTAGCCGAGCCTGTTGGCGGGCGCCTGTAGTCCCAGCTACTCGGAGAGGCTGAAGCAGGAGAATGGCGTGAACCCGGGAGGCAGAGCTTGCAGTGAGCCGAGATCGCGCCACTGCACTCCAGCCTGGGCGACAGAGCGAGACTCCGTCTCAAAAAAAAAAAAAAAAAAAAGACTTGTAACGTTCTCCCTAGTCCGGAAGGAGATCATGTCCATAGCTTGCAATCTTGGTCAGGCAGAGACAAGTGGTAAGCACAAATATTTGATCCTCCTATCAAAGTGGTTAAGGAGACCATGACTTTCATGGGGAGGCTAGAGGGCAAGGGGAAGTGTCAGGCTCTGGTTCCACAATTATCCTGTCTGAAAACAGAATCTTTGCCTTACAGAATTGAAGTTACCCTTCCAGAGAATCTGAGAAAAGTCTTCAGAAAGGAAAGTGAGGCATGATGTGAGGTATGAGTAACTAAGAGCATGTAGAATTCTACAAGGGGGAAAGAGGAGTCCAAATACAGATGTGACCTCCAGGGCTCTGTTTGGCTCTTACTAAGACATTACCCGCTCCCTTCTACTAACCCAAACCACTCCTGCCTCACCACTACAATCTGCAGGGCTAAGCCCAGCACAGCCTCCATTTGCTTGTGTTTATGTGAACCAGCACCAAAAGTACTAACCCCTTCGGTCAATGGTCAACACCTAGACCCCTCTTCCTTTATGGCTCTAATTTCACCCAATTTCCCACCCTCCCAGCTCTCTACTACTCCAAATTCTCTCTGTTCTGCCCTCTGAGTCTCAACACTTGCCATCAGCAAAGTCTTTTTTATCTTTAAACTTTTCTTTGAATCACTGGTTTTCAAAGTTTGGGCCGGAATCAGCAGCATCACATCACTTGAGAATTTGTTAGTTCTCCCTTCACTACCATCTGGAGTTATTTTATGTCAATTTGTTTAGAAATAAAAAAAATATAGAAAAAAATCATACAGACATCCAGAGAAGTGAGTGATTACTTATCTAAGGAACACCACATCATTGTCATCTGTGAACTTTACACCATTTCTACTCCAAGTGGAGTCAGGAACCAGTGCCAATACCCAGGCTGTCTGTTACTAGTCTACAGGAAGACAAGTACGGAAATTTAAAATAAAGGTTTAGCAACGCATAGCAAATTGACTGTGATTTTAAGTCTTATTAATACAATAATAATTTTTAATGGAGCCTGAAAAAAAATGGAGGGCCAATTCTCAGGATTTGAGACTAAGGATCCACCCCACCATAGCAAGGACTTTGAGAAATTAAAAAAGAGCAAGAAATTTAAAAAGAGCCCCATCTCGGACCTACTGAATGTGAATCTCTGTGAAGAGGGGCCCATTGTAACAAGCCCTCCAGGAGATTCATTAGTTGCTGACCGGCATCTGCAAGGATTCTCCTTCCAAGATCTTCAAGGAGCAGCCTATGCTCCTGCCCTGATCACTACAGTGACCACCTCCCTTCTTGCATAGCAAGTAAAATACGCCCCCCCCGATAAAAAATAATAAAATAAAATATCCCAGCCTAAAATAGCAAAACAACCACCTTTTCTACCTTTTATCTTCACCTCTCACTTCTAATACTCACCCCCTTCTCTCTCTCTCTCTCTCTCTTTCTCTCTCTCACACACACACAACCCCTGAATTATCCAGTCTGAATTTCTTAGAACTAATTCTCTTTTCTTTTACCCTAAAACATTGATCTCCATATCTTTTTTTTAGTTCACATTTCATAAGTTAAAAAAATTAGACTTGTCAAATATGTATATTTATATGAAGTATGTACATATATGGCTGTAATAATATAATCTATATATTATAAAACAAAAACTAAGACTAGAAAAAATAAAATATTTGGTAAAAAAATTGGTAAATAAAAAATGAGGAATCATCTTTATGCATCACAATTATTCATATCGTGCAAATTACTTTGGGGACATTAGCTTTGAAGGAATCAAGAAATTGCAAGGTCAGGCCAGGCGTGGTGGCTCACGCCTGTAATCTAGCACTTTAGGAGGCTGAGGCAGGTGGATCACCTGAGGTTAGGAGTTCCAGACCAGTCTGGCCAACATGGTGAAACCCCTCTACTAAAAATACAAAAATTAGCCGGGCATGGTGGCAAGTGCCTGTAATCCCAGCTACTTGGGAGGCTGAGGCAGGAGAATCACTTGAACCCTGGCAGCAGAGGTTGCAGTGAGCCGAGACCACGCCATTGCACTCCAGCCTGGGCAATAAGATTGAAATTCTGTCTTAAAAAGAAAAGAAAAGAAATTGCAGGGTCAAGTTTCCACTACACGTTTCTAGACCTACTACGCGGGCAGCACCAGAGATACAGGGGTCCTCTGACTAGGTGTCCAAGTAAATATTTAACGACCAAATCACTGAGAAAAATTCCTGGCTTGAAACATTAGTGAATGTGAGTGGTGTAAACACTCCCACTGTGGCTGCTTTCAAGCTGCCAACCTGATGCTGCTGAACTTGGGAAGAGATGTGCACGACCGTCTCTCACATGCCAGAGCAAGCCAGTTCCAGCACTGGATTCTTGTGCCCACACTTTCCTGATTAAGGCCTATTTTTCAGTTAATTTCCTTTTTTCTAGGGAACTGATTTTCTAATTAAGCATTTTCTAATTAACTTGCTCTTTTTTAATTTCTCAAAGTCCCTGCTATGGTGGGGTGGATCCTTAGTCTCTCTGGCTTCAGCAGGGGTCTCCAGGTCTGACAGAACATCTGGCCAGGTCTGGGAGCCAGATGTTCCTCTGGGATTTGTCCACCTGTCAGGGGAGAGGAGAGAGATGGAGAGAGAAGAAGTGACAGCAATGCCTTGAAAATCCTCATCACCTGGCCCTGTGTCAACGGCAGGGGCTAATGCAAACGCACCCAGCCTGTACAAAGCGGAGATGGGATTTAGGTCCCTCCAAAGCCCAGGTTCTTTAACTCCAGCAGCATCTGCCTACCCACCTCCCTGTCCCCCTCCCTATATGCAAATCCCAAACCTGACAGTAGTCAGTATGTAGGAGCCCTTTAAGTTTTAGAGCTAAGTCAACCTAAAAAAATATTAGTTAACATGACCAGTTACTAATGTGAATTGAGCAACTGCTAGGTAACAGGCACAGTTCCAAGTGCTTTGTAAAGTACATACTATGAATATTCCCATTTTGCGGATGAAGAAATGAGTTTGGAAAGGTTAGACAACTTGCTCTAGGGAACAGAGCTAGTGAGAGGCAAAATTTGGATTTGAGTCCACTTAGGCTGACTCTAGAACCCATTTTCCTCGTGTCTCTTCTTCTACTGCCTGTCTCTACTATCTGATGTCCTCAGGGTGTCTGGTACTGAGGTGGGTCTGTCTGGAGTAGAAAACCCCAGAGAAGTGTGTCCCTGTCCTCAAGATGCTTCCAGAAAGCTTATAGGCTCCTTAGGAAAACAAGACTAATGCAAATGAAGTAATTAGTAAAATCTTAGCAGACAGCCTGTAATTAGCTGTATTGTAATATTCCCCATGGCTAAGAAAAGTGCTTCCTAGTGAAGGCCATGAGACCTAACCCCTGCCTCCAGAGCTATAATCACTCTTCTAGAAAATCAGAATCTAGGTCAGACAGGGCTCTCGGCCTGCAATCTGGTACTGCAATTCTCTCTCCCAAGGAATCCCCTCTGACCAAATGGCATATCCACAAAATAGCTATATAAAATGCATCATGTGCACAGTTTTTTTCCAGTGTTTTGTTTTCAAACTAAGGAGATAATATTTTAAAACTTGTTTAAAAAATTCTGGTTCTCGAGTACCACAAAAACCCTAAGTGTGGGCTCTGGTCTTTCACCCCACCTTCTCTGTTGAGTGGTATCAATTATTTGAGTTTGCCCACTGCAGTCCATTCTAAACCAACAAGGTGATGGAAAACTAGATCCATAGAGCAAGAGAAACTTCAGAGTTCCAAACTTGTTCCCACTCCTATTTCTGTGGAACAAACTACCAAAAATGTAGTGACTTAAAACAGTAACCATTTTACTTTTTATTGTCTTTCAGAATTCCTGTGAGTGACAAGTTCTTACCTGGGTGAGTGTAGTAGTTTGCTGGGGCTGCATAACAAAGTACTACGGGTTACAAAGTAAAGTAACATAAACAACAGAAATATTTTTTCTTGTAGTTCTGGAGGCCAGAAGTCCAAGACCAAGTTGGCAGCAGGGTTGATTTCTTCTGAGGCCTCTCTCCTTGGCTTGTAGGTGCCACTTTTCCATGTGTCTCCACATGCCCTCTGTGTGTGTCTGTGTCCTAACCTCCTCTTCTTACAAGGACACCAGTCATATTGGATTTGGGCCCACCCATATGACCTAATTTTACCTTAATGACCTCTTCAAAGCTCTGTCTCCAAATAGTCACATTCTGAAGTGCTAGGGGCTAGGATTTCAACATATGAATTTTGGGGAGGATACAATTTGGCTCATAATAGTGAGTTTTTTGCTCCTTGTGGCATCCACTGATGCCATTCAGTGGGACTCAGTTGGCAGATGGGCTAGTTTGGAGGGTCCAAAATGGCTTCAGTCACATCTGTACCTTGGTGGGGATGGCTGGAAGGCTGAACTCAGCTACGGCTGTTGACTAGAGAGTCTTCACATGGCTCTCCATCCTGGGCATCTCGAAGTAGTCAGATAGTTTACATGGCAGTTCGTGTCCCAAGAAAACTGGGCATGACCTTTTATGACCTAGCCTCAGAAATCACATAGCACAACTTCACATAGCACCATGCTTGATTGTTCCAGGTAGTCACGGATCTTCTCAGATTCAAGGTGAGGAAACATGGACGACACCTCTCGATAGAAGAAGTCTCAAAAAATTTTCAGTCATATTTTACATTGACACAGCTGTTTACAGTTTAGCCATATCATCCATGAATTTCCTGCCACTCAGTCAACTCAACCCAGATGAAAAGAGCTCAATGAACACTTCACTTATTCTCAACCGTCTGGGTTCCTCTCTACTTCTTGAGGGCTGGTGGAAGTGGCTCACGTTTACAAGGATCAAATGGTCCCTTTCAGGCCTCAACTGCAGTCTGACCTCATAAATCCTTCAGATTCTTTCCTAGTGGTCCAAACACTCCTACTTTGTCATTGTGGATTCTTCCTCACTAACTTGGCTGCTACAAGTCATTCTGAACACTTTATCTCCACCACTATCTCCAACATCCAATTACCAAGCCCTTAAATTTCTGGAGTCTTTCCTTTACCCCACACGTCCAATGTTCTAGGCCAAATGGAAGATTTTACAATCTCTCGGAACTGCAATTGCCTCCCTATAACACTTGGGGTGATCCACCTAAAAATCAAATCTGAACCTGTTGTTAGTCACTTAAGCTATGTTTGTAGTTTCCCTAAATCCACAACATGGAGTCCAAATAGTCTTGGTGCTCTATCTAGTACTCAAGGTCCTGCAAACACATAGGTTCTACCCATATCTTCAGTCTCATCTCTTTTCATTCACTCTTGCACTTTATAATCTGTCACCACAAATTGGTCATTTTTTTTCTTTTGATATTTGGTTGAAGCAAGCCAGGTGTTACCAAAAAGTTTTCTGTTCTATTAAGTTGCTGTTTTCCCAGTCCTTGGCTAAACATATAATTTTCTTGGAGCTTCTTTTGTCTCTGCCTATTGGTAATTCCAGGTTACAGGTTTCCCCAACACCCTGCAGTTCAGGAAAGATTAGAGGCAAAAAGAAAACCTAGGGAGCCCTCCACTGTGTTGTTCCTCAAGCCCTGAGGTTCTAGGGCAGCTCACTTTTTTCCATCTGCCTCTGACAGTCTTCCTGTGTTTATTGTGTTTTATCTGAAATTTTTTATTTGTAAGAGGCAGAACTAGTAAGAAATGGGGCTACTTGATCTTGGCCAGAACCGGAATCTATCAATTAAGCTTTAATGAATAAATAAAAGAACCGTTTGAGAAATACAGGGCCAAACCAGTTGGGTATTTTTGAAGAATGTATACTCTTCTGTTACAGAGAATGTTAAAGAGGGAGTTTCTTAGGGAAGCCCTGCTCTGGAGTTGTGGAATAGACTCTGAATGTCAGAGCGATGAAGAGTTATTCTCTATCAGCTCTGGGGGAGGAGTTTCAAATTGTGAAGCACAATAAAAACCTATAGAATTGGGCACTGTTTTATAAAGAGTCTGTGGAGAAAGAGTGGGCTGGTGTATTAGTCCATTCTCGCACTTCTATAAAGAAATTCCTGAGACTGGGTAATTTATTTTATTTCATTTATTTACTTATTTATTTATTTTGAGATGAGTCTCACTCTGTCATCCAGGCTGGAGGGTAATGGTGTGATCTTGGCTCACTGAAACCTCCACCTCCTGGGTTCAAGCAATCCTCCCACCTCAGCCTCCCAAGTAGCTAGAATTCCAAACATGCACCACCATGCCCAGCTAAGTTTTTTGGTATTTTTAGTAGAGACAGGGTTTCACCATGGTGGCCTGGCTGGTCTCAAACTCCTGACTTCAAGTGATCTGCCTCAGCCTCCCAAAGTGCTGAGATTACAGACATAAGTCACTAAACCTGGCCATGGGTAATTTATTTTTAAAAAGAGGTTTGATTGGCTTATGTTTCCACAAGCTGTACAGGAAGCATGGCAGCATGTGCTTCTGGGGAGGTATCAGGGAGCTTTTACTAATGGCAGAAGGCAAAGCTGGAGCAGGCATCTTCACGTGACCAAAACAGGAGAAACAGAGAGTGAGAAGGGAGGTGCCACACACTTTTAAAAAACCAGATCTTGTGAAAACTCTATCATGAGAATAGCACCAAAGGGATGGTGCTAAACCATTCATGAAGGATCTACCCCCATGATCAAATCACCTCCCCCCAGACCCCTCCTCCAACATTAGGGATTACAATTGAACATGAGATATGGGTGCACAGATCCAAACCATATCATTCTGCCCCCTGGCTCCTCCCAATCTTATGTCCTCACATTGTAAAATACAATCATCATTTCTCAACAGTCTCCGAAGTCTTAACTCATTTCAGCATTAATGCAAAAGTCCAAAGTCCAAAGTCTTATCTGAGACAAGGCTAGTCCCTTCTGCCTATGAGCCTGTAGCATTAAAAACAAGTTAGTTACTTCCAAGATACAAGCATTGGGTAAGTACTGTCATTACAAAGGGAGAAATTGGTCAAAAGAAATGGCATATAAGCTCCATGCAAGTCTGAAACCCAGCAGGACAGTCATTAAGTCTTAAAGCTCCAAAATAATCTCCATTGACTCCATGTCACACTTCCAGGGCACACTGATGCAAAGGTGGATTCCCAAGGACTTGGGCAGCTCTGCCCCTTAGGCTTTGCAGGGTACAGAACCCTGGCTGCTTTCACGGGCTGGTGTTGCATGCCTGCAGCTTTTCTAGGCACACAGTGCAAGCTGTCATTGTATCTACCATTCCAGGGTCTGGAGGATGGTGGTGCTCTTCTCATACCTACATTAGGCAGTCCCCAGTGTGGATTCTGTGTGGAGGCTCCAACCCCACATTTCCTCTCCACATTGCCCTAGTAGAGGTCCTCCATGAGGGCTCCACCCCTGCAACAGGTTTCTGCCTGGACAGCTTTTCCATACATCCTCTGAAATCTAGACAGAAGATCCCAAGCCTCAACTCTTGCCGTCTGTGCACCTGCAAGCTTAACACTACATGGAAGCCACTAAGGCTTGTGGCTTGTGCCCTCTGAAGCAGCAGCCCCAGCTGTACTCGGACACCTTTGAGTCACAGCTGGAGTTAGAGTAGCTGGGATGCTAGGAGCAGTGTCTCAAGGCTGCACAGGGAAGCATGGGCCTGGCTCAGGAAACCATTTTTCCCTCCTATGCCTCTGGGCCTATGATGGGAGAGGCTGCCACAAAGGTCTCTGTAATGCCTTGGAGGCCTTTTTCCCATTGTCTTGGCTATTAACATTTGGCTCTTCTTTACTTATGCAAATTTCTGCAGCCAGCTTGAATTCCTCCCCCCGAAAATGGATTTTTCTTTTGTACCACATTGCCAGGCTGCAAATTTTCCAAACTTTTATGCTCTGCATCCCTTTTAAATATAAGTTCCAGTTTCAAGTCATTTCGTTGCTCACGCATATGAGTTTAAGCTGTTAGAAACAGCCAGGTTATTTATTGCACACTTTGCTGCACAGAAATTTCTTCTGCTAAATACCCTAAATCATCACTCCCAAGTTCAAAGTTCCACAGATCCCTAGAACAGGGGCACAATGTTGCCAGGTTCCTTGCTAATGCATAACAAATGTGACTTTTGTTCAAGTTCCCAATAAGTTCCTCATTTCCCTCTGAGACTTTCTCAGCCTGGATATCATTGTCTGTATCACTATCAGCATTTTGGTCACAACAACTTAACGGGTCTCTAGAAAGTTCCAAATTTTTTCTTATCTTCCTGTCTTCTGAGCCCTCCACACTCCTCCAAATTGTGCCCATTACCCAGATCCAAAGTCGCTTCCAAATTTTCAGGTATCTTTATAGCAATGCCCCACTCCTCAATACCAATTTTCTATATCAGTCCATTCTTATCCTGCTATACAGAAATACCTGAGACTGGGTAATTAATAAACAAAAGAAGTTAAATTGGCTCATGGTTCCACAGGCTGTACAGGAAGCATGGCAGCCTCTGCTTCTGGGGGAGGTATCAGGGAGCTTTTACTCATGGTGGAAGGCAAAGCTGGAGCAGACATCTTCACGTGGCCAGAGCAGAGGAAAGAAAGAGCAAGAGGGGAGGTGCCACACACTTCTACACAAGTAGATCTCATGAGAACTCTACCAGGAGAAGAGCACCAAAAGGATAGTGCTAAGCCATTCATGAAGGATCTACCCCCATGATCAAAACATCTCCTACTAGGCCCCATCTCCAACACTGGGGATTACAAATGATCATGAGATTTGAGTGGGGACACAAATCCAAACCATATCAGCTGGGATAAATCAAGCTGTCTTATCTAAGGCAAATTCCAGACAGCAGCACCACAGTAATCAGTCTTAACTCTACACAAGATGAAAAGATACTAGGATATCCCCCAGAGGAGCTCCGTTTACTCCCCTTGTGGAAGAAAGGCCAAAAAGTCTTCAGAGAGACAGCTGAAGTTCTCAAATAGTAACAGCCACACCAGTCTAGACATTAATAGAATAATCTTCCAATTGACCACTTTGAACAGCATCATGGAGGAGATGTTAATTGGATAAGAAAACAAGAAGCTATGGAAAGGTCTAGGACACCCAGAATGAGAAGGCATGGCTTGGGAGATACCCTACTTAGACTTTCATGCGGACTATATTTATTGTTCCTTATTCCACATCTTAATCCATGCTCTATGTCTGGAGTGGCTTATTAGGAAGGATGGAAATGAGAGGAGTTAGTTAATGAGCTCTTAGAGACAGCATGATCATCTATTTCTAGATAATCAAAGACTGATAAGACTGGATCTGACTTTTTAGCAAAGGACCTAAGAGTTTTCAGGTGGAAAACCCTAAGATATATTGAATTAAAATGGAACATGGTGGTTCATCTGAAATTTGCCCTTTAAATCTCGAATTGAAGTTATAAATGTAACTGCTCTGTGAATTCACAAATTCTGCTTATGACAACATGTTCTCTTTACCACTCCTTGTCTACCCAGAGATTTATTAATTTATCATACCTGGGCCTACACAGCCTCTCTCCTATAGTCTTACTGCAGACTAATTGAGACCTAAATGTGGCAAGGAGAAAATTCCTAGATGTAGAGAATCTGGTCTTATCCCCCATTTTCCAGGTGAAGAAACTCAATGATGAAGTAATTTTTCCAAGGTTATTCAACAAGTAAGTTCCATCTTAAGCCTAAGCTTCTCCAGTTTGAATTTACCAACCCTGATAGATCAAGAAACAATAAATATTTCTGTTTCCTATTTATGAACCTTTTTAGTGGGATATTACAGCATGAGATGGTGACGTTTCGTAACAGCACTTGAAGGATTTGCTATTAGTCTAGTAAAGGAAAACATGCTAATGAATATATATGTATATATACATATATAATTGAGAACTCAGCAACTTGGCAGGCAAGTAGAACAGACAAGAAGCACATGGGAAACCTCCAGTCATAAAGAGAATTTTCTGAGCAAAACAGAAACTCATTCTTCCCCACAGCAACCACCATGGGGAGAGAACTTCAGAATCCACCTGGGCATCCAAGAGGCAGTTGCTGAGTTTATCTACAGTGTCTCTAGGACCCTAGGGCATCTCACACAAGCAGAAAAGGGGGAGAAGCAGGTCCTAAAACTGTGGCTGCAGTAACAATTTGCTTTTGCATTTGAAGTGGACTGCTCCCTTACCAGGCAGAAACAGAGCTGTCTCACACAAAGAAAGAGTTGGTTCACAAAAGAGATAATTAATAAATGAGCTGTGCTGGGTTTTGTGTTTTGATTGTTGTTTCATGGGCTTAATACTGTTTGAAGCAATAAGCAATGGCGAAAGAATTATATGTGGACAGGTCATTCTCATCTTTGGCCACACTCCTCTTCATTGGTTGAAGGGTATAAAACACCTTTTTCTGAGGGTTATAAAAGGAATCAAATTAGGCAAAATATGGATTGGCTCATTGGCCACATGCAAGGCACAGTATTTCTTACTCTGAGAGATATAAGGATGAGTTCAGTGGGAATTCTGCTCTTGAGAACTTACAGTTTGATGAGAGAGTCAGGCTGCACAAATAGTTAGCTGTATCACCAGGAAGAAAGTGATGGCGTGAGATAAAGGATAAAGGACTAGGGAGATACAAGGGAGAATGTATTTCTAACATGAAGAATCATGGCCAGGCACGGTGGCCCATGCCTGTAATCCCAGCACTTTGGGAGGCCAAGGCGGGTGGATCACCTGAGGTCAGGAGTTCAAGACCAGCCTGACCAACACGGTGAAACCCCGTCTCTACTAAAAATACAAAAACTAGCCGGGCATGGTGGCATGCACCTATAGTCCCAGCTACTCAGGAGGCTGAGAGAGGAGAATCACTTGAACCCAGGAGGCAGAGGTTGCAGTGAACCGAGATCATACCACTGTACTCTAGCCTGGGTGACAGAGAGAGACTTCATCTCAAAAAAAAAAGAATCAAGGAGAATCCATGTTTTTAGAGGCAAGGACATTTTAGTTGGGCCTATCCTAATGACCTCATTTTAACTTGATCGTCTGCAAAGATTCTGTTTCTGAATAAGGTCACATGCTCATCATGTACTGGAGGTTAGGACTTCATCCTTTTGGGGGGATCAATTTAACCCAAAGTGGTAAGTATGTATATCTTGTAGAAATGTGACACTATGTTCTAAAGGGATATACTATTGGAGTCATAGGGTAAGGCCACAACTGTGTGAATGAAGGTGGATTCTCCACTGAAGGAAGAAGATAATATACTGATTAGGCATCTTTGTAAAATATGGAAACAGAAAATGGGGAATACAGGCCTGGATTGGGGTTAGTTCCTCTGTCTGGACTTTGACTTGGGCCTAGCCACTGTGGAATTGAGGCATGTGCGAAGTGTTTCTGGGTGGTAGAGAAAACCTGGCCTCTTCCTAAAATGGTGGTGAAGAGAATGGGCTCTGAGCAGAAGGCAGCTGTATGGAGGCCAGCTGAATGGACTGGGAACTGAGGACTCCAAGAACAGCCCTGTCTAGTAGCCAGTTGTTATGTTTTATATGAAAGTCCCTCTGTGATCCCCAGCCCTAAGAAAAGTCTTGTTAAAGGCACAGTTTGGTCTAACACCAGAGAGTTTATGTTCATGCCTGGATTACAGTGATAAGGGGAGGTCCATGGGTGTGTCCAAGGACCAAAAATTGCAGGTGACAGTCTATAGTCACATTGGTTAAGTCATCCACAGGATCCCTTGTGAGAAACCCCCTGAGAATTTCCAGAGAGCAGACTCTGGGCATTGTTATTGATATGACCTAATTTGTACCAACTTTTTGCTGAGATACTCACATTACTTACAAGCTTTGCTACTGACAGCTCAAATGACAGAAATTTTTTTATCATTTTTAGGAGCTGTTTTATGTCATTAAAACCATATGCTGGCCGGGCGCGGTGGCTCACGCTTGTAATCCCAGCACTTTGAGAGGCCGAGGCGGGCGGATCACGAGGTCAGGAGATCGAGACCATGGTGAAACCCCGTCTCTACTAAAAATACAAAAAATTAGCCGGGCTTGGTGGCGGGCGCCTGTAGTCCCAGCTACTCGGAGAGGCTGAGGCAGGAGAATGGCGTGAACCCAGGAGGCGGAGCTTGCAGTGAGCCGAGATCGCGCCGCTGCACTCCAGCCTGGGTGACAGAGCGAGACTCCGTCTCAAAAAAAAAAAAAAAAAAAAAAAAAAAAAACAAAACAAAACAAAACATATGCTGAAAGACAAATTCATTAAAGAAAAAAATAGACATTTCCAAGAAACAAAACTAATGCGTTTTGTAACCGCCCACATGATCATGATTAGATCGCATGTATTTAGTGATCAGCCTTTCTTTAACTCTTTTTTTTTTTCTCAAGACAGAGTCTTGCTCTGTTGCCCAGGCTGGAGTGCAGTGGCACCATCTTGGCTCACTGCAACCTCCGCCTCCCCGATTCAAGTAATTCTCCTGCCTCACCCTCCTGAATAGCTGGGATTACAGGCGTGTACCACCACACCCAGCTAATTTTTGTATTTTTAGTAGAGATTGGGTTTCGCCATGTTGGCCAGACTGGTCTCAAACTCCTGACCTTGTGATCCGCCTGCCTTGGCCTCCCAAAGTGCTGGAATTACAGGTGTGAGCCACCACGCCCAGCTTTTTAACTCTTAAAAATGAACACAACAGAGACCAGGAATGACACTTTGAGAACCACTGCTGGAGAGAACGTCACCATCAAATGCGCAGCGTCCTGAGAATGATGGGGGCACTGTCCCCGGCAAGATAGTTCAGGACAGATTCAGAAGAGCTCATGCATAGCAGCCTAAGTCATTGCCATCCACTATTGCCTCCCATCTTGGGGAGAGTCTTACTGTCTGGATAACACAGCTGAGCCTTCTGCTTTGTATTGTGACTGTACTGACTTGTTCCAAATACTTTGGGCGAGAAAACTCTGTTGGATTTTTCAGTTAGCATGTCTGCCTGCTCTTTTATTTCTCTGACCCCAATATTTATATCTTATAAAGTAATCAAGCTGGTGATACCAGTAAAATTTCACACTACACACATTCTTAGTTATGAAACATTAGAAGAATTTTTTTTAATCAGCAAAATGAAAATGGCATTTGATAGCACCTCTTCCTTTCAGTATAGTAGATAGAGGTTATGGCCAGTACAGAAGAAAGAAAAATAAAACAAAGTATAAGTATTCGCTAAAAGTCAACCTGCTAGGCCACCTCACTGGGAGAACTGCAGTGTCAGTGTCTTTGTGTCTCTCCTCTTGAGCTGATTAGATTCTGAGAGAGGAACATTACAAACAGCTGCTACGAAGAGCAAAGAGAGGTGGAGTGAGGGGTCCCTATGTCGGTGATCATCAGTTCTCTTCTTCAGTATTCGCCAGAACTTTCCAATTTGCCTCTCATTCCCAGGTTCCACGATCCTCTCTTCACTTTAAAAACCAGCTGCACTTTGGGAAGGGGAGGGCAGTGGATCAGCGTTTTGCTCAAAGCTCAAGCCACTGCCACCAATCTCCATATGATGGCTTCCACTCCTCACCAGCTCCAGAGCGATTTGGTACTGTTACACCCTTCATTTTTGAGGATTCTGCAACATAAACTGTGATGCTTCCCTGGCTCCCCTGGGAGAGGTACTGGACGGCAGCAGTCCCAGGCGGCTGAATAATGTTGTATTCTGCACAGCGGCCATCCTCTTTCCTGAACTCTCTCCAGGTGTTTGCTAATGTGAGCATTCTGGAACACATTTCCTGGTACGTGTGGGAAAGCTTTGTTTTGGAAAGACCTTTAGGAGATAGGACCAAACTTTTCAAAGTGATTTTACTAATTACAGAACCATCCACAACATAAAAGAGATCCTGAATTTCCATGTCTTCTCCACACTGAGTATTTTGACTGGATTGACTTTAATGCCCAGCCCCTTGGTACAGTTTATCGTGGCGTCAGCAGGTAAAATTAAGTGACAAGTGGGACACACTCTCTCCACACCCTGCATGAACAAGTTCCTTACATGCATGTTCTCATGTGCATGTTTGTGCACAAGGTTGCAGGTCCCCCCGACCCAACCGGCATCAACTTCCATTTAGAATAATTGAGGGTTAAATTCCCAGGAATTAAAAAATGAAACTGAGGCCTCCTAGACTCGTAGTTTGGCTGGCGGAGGCTGCACGCGGCTCTCTGGTATCTGTAGTCGGAAGTATTCTCTGCGCATGCGGATGTGGGTGTCACGTGGCTTTTGTCTTGCTCCATTGCAGCGACATCCGAGGCAGTGGTGCAGGACATGTCCATGATCTTAACCTGGAAGAAGTGGGAGCAGCTGGACCAGCCCCAGAGGACCCTGTACTGGGAGGTGACACCAGAGACCTGCAGACCCCTCCTCACTGGGGCTTGCGAACCAGAGTTGACCTACCAGCTGAAGCAGTGATAAAAGAGCAGAAGAGACCTTTGCCAAAGCCGCTGTCCGGGTGACAAAGTAAAAGCCAAGGCCAGCTAGCCTTGTCCTAGGGAGCCTTGCTCCTGGAAGGACTAACTCAGGGAGCCCGAAGTTCCTCCAGGTTGGGGTGAGTGAGGGAAAGAGTGGTTGGAAATGCAGAAGGGCACTTGAGTCTGGCTACCGTCTCCCACACGGAGACCTTCTGGAGGAAAATGAGCCCTAAACGCGATGGGTTGGGGACAGGTCGTGGTCTGCACTCACAGGTTTTACAGGAGCAGGTCTCCACAGGGGACAATCTCCATGAATGTGACTCCCAGGGAGCAAGTAAAGACACTTTGGCTCATGAGGGGAAGACCTACAAATGCAAGGGTTGTGGGAACGTGTTTAACAAGAACAGCCTCCTTGTTCGACATCAGCAGATTCACAATGGGGTGAAGCCTTATGAATGCCAGGAGTGTGGAAAAGCCTTTCGTGAAAAGGTCGACTTCGTTCGACAGGTGAGGATTCACACAGGGGAGAACCCCTGTAAGTGCGTGCAGTGCGGGAAGGTCTTCAACCTCAGGTCGCGCCTCTTGTGCCACCACGGGATTCACACTGGAGAGAAGCCCTATGAGTGCAGCGAGTGTGGAAAGACCTTCAACTATCAGTCTGTCTTCATCCAGCATCGTATGACCCACACTGGAGAAAAACTCTCTGGGTGCAAAGAATGTGGAAAAACCTTTTTCTACAACTCTTCCTTAACCCGGCACATGAAGATTCACGCAGGAGAGAAGCCCTACAAGTGCAGTGAGTGCGGGAAGACCTTCACCTACCACTCTGTTTTCTTCCGTCATAGTATGACCCACACTACAGGAAAGCCCTACGAGTGTAAATAATGTGGGAAAGGTTTTTACTACAGCTATTCCCTCACTCGACACACAAGGAGTCACACTGGAGAGAAACCTTATGAGTGCATTGAATGTAGAAAGGACTTTGGCTACCACTCTGCTTTTGCCCAACAGAGTAAGATCCACTCTGGAAGAAAAAACCTTTGAGTGCAAATGATGTGGGAATTTGTGGGTTTTCTTTCTTTCTTTTTTTTTCTTTGACACATAAGGAGCCACACTGAAGAGAAGCACTCTGAATTCAGTGACAGTAGGAAAGCTGTGACCTGCAGCTCATCCTCACTTGGCATTGAAGAATTCCTTCCAGAGATAAACTCTATGAGATATGTGGGAAGGCCTTTTGCAAGTGGGCCCACATCAGTCAACATCAGAGAACTTGAACTGGGAAAAGACATTTTGACAAAAACTAGTGAAGAAAATCTTTTGGCCACAGGAAATATTTTCCTCAGCATCTGAGAATTTTTCCAGGAGGGAGACCTGTTGGTTATTGTGCACTTAAAAGTACCACCCACACCTCTCTCCATAGTTTATATCACTAAGCCACCTCAGGATTTTTTTTTTTTTAAGTAAGAAGGGAACTGTAAAAGAGAAAAAAAGAAATTCATGCATAGCTTCTGTCAGACTTCTCTGAAAGCCATGCCTATCAAAATTTGAATTCAGTTCTTCATTTTGCAGATGCCTGAAAGGTACAAAGGCCTTGCCTCGTTATTTGTCCTTTATATGTATTCACTCCTGTCTACAGGAGAAATGTCCTCTGTAAAGATTGACTCTGTAAAGATTTATTGAATGCATTCTTTGTTCTAAAACATTGTACTCCTGAGGAATGTAAGTCTTTGTGAGAAATATGAACGCTTAAGTAATGGAATATGTGAAACTTGTAAGAACGTAGAATATAAAAATACTGCCATATAAAATCATTTCATATCTGAGGAGATAAGTATCCACATTGAATGGACATATTTTGCTACATCATTTAAGACTACTTAAGGCTTTAATTTAACAACAACAACAAAAATTCTTCTTGTGGTTTTGAACACCCAGCGCTCGATATACTTGTTTGTTTTGATTTATTTTCTCAGGGACGAGAGAATGATGGTGAAGCTGTGTTGCTTTCCCAGGTGAGCCTTGATTATTTCCTCTGTGCTTTCTCAGCTTCTTTGGCCTTCTTTAAGAGGGGCTTCTCCAAAAGCATGTCACTAGTTTTCTAGAGGTTAAACAAGAGCTAAGACAAACAAAACAAAACACAGCTTATCTAATCTAATGAGAAACTCAGAAAAAAATGTTTTGATGAATACAATGTATTAAAATATAAAATATGTAGATCCTTTGACATGTTGATTCAATTCTAGAAATCTTCAGAAATGTTCTTATGCAGAGATGTGCGTGCAAAGAATAATCGCTGCAGTTTTGTTTTTATGTGTGAAACGTTGAGAACCATCTAAATGTTTATCAGTAGGAAGTAAGTTATGGTACATCTGTTCTATGAAATACTGTGAAACAATAAGGTATCTCTGTATGTACTGATATCAAAACATCTCTAAGATACAGTATTTAGTAAAAGAGAAAGTTTCAGGAAATAAAACTACATCTAGAAGTATAAGCCCAAAACTGTTAATAGTGGTTTTCTGCAGGAAATGGGATGGACCAGGGTTATATGCAATGTTCAGTTTTTACTTTGATACTTAAGTATTGTTTACATTTGCAAAATAAAAAACGTTTATTGTTTTTGCAATAAATGTTTAAAATATTTCAATAAAGATAGCATGTTGGAATAAAAGTGACTTTTATTTCTTAAACAGCATACATTTTACAGGGTGTTTTTTTTTAAGTCCTGGTCTTATTATGCCTTAAAAAAAAATAACAGACCAAGGATCCAGAGCTACCCAATCACATTTAATAAATGATAATATAGTTTTTTTGTTTGCTTGTTTGTTTGTTGGTTTGTGAGATGGAGTCTCACTCTGTCACCCAGGCTGGAGTGCAGTGGCACATCTCGGCTCACTGCAACCTCCGCCTCCCGGGTTCAAGTGACTCTCTTGCCTCAGCCTCCCAAGTAGCTGGGACTACAGGTGCCCACCACCATGCCCAGCTAATTTTTTGTATTTTTAGTAGAGACGGGGTTTCACTGTGTTAGCCAGGATGGTCTCGATCTCCTGACCTCATGATCCGCCCACCTCAGCCTCTTAAAGTGCTTACGGGCATGAGCCACTGCACCCGGCCGATAATAGTTTTAAAATGATGAGCCAGCACGTATATAGTTGAATACATGTAAAAATGAGAGTTCAGCATAGGCTGCTCTTCAGTGAACATTCATTTCCTTTAAACTGCTGGTAACATAAATGCTCTTTTGCAAGTGGTTAGGTTTTAGATGGCTGGTTTCTATTTCCGTGGATCTGATCACAAGAAAGCACCAAACTGATGTTGATGTCAATATATTTTGTACACACATTTGCTAGCCACAGTTGATTTGTGTTTGCTACTGCATGAATGTGATCTGGTTAGCTTTGTGATATACGTTCGTGTTCCAAATGAAGAGACCTACAGCTGCATTTTTCCCAACATAATCGTACCAGGCAGTCAGACCTGTTTTCCAGTAAAGAAAATGAGTTTGATATCTGCAGATCATATCTTACAATTTGCTATGTTCCCCTCACAAAATATGCGAACATTTGTTAGCATCATTTCATTTAGGAATCATATACCGTCAGAAATATTTTCCCTATTAGAAATAAACAGGCAGTGCAATTTTCATATAAACAAACCTGTAACCCACTGCTAAAACTCTGTTCATGCTTTTCGGTTGTAGTACTTGGCCCAAAAAAGTTGCACCACCATCTGGGGCAATTTTGTGAGTGTTATTCTCCTCTTAAGCAAAAAAAGTTGACAGCTGTGCCATGATATAAGTAGATTCTGTCCATTTGGGGTCAGTTCCTGGAAGTGGACTATGAGTAAGATGACTTTATTGGCTTAGGAGGAGAAAATGTCACCATGGGAAGATCTCTTTTCTGTGAGAGTCATTGAGTAGTCTCTCGTGTAAGTCTAGACCGAGCAGGCTTCACTGCCCTGGGAGAGATGAATGCAAGACCTTTGTTGTTTGCTGTGGTTTTAAAACTCTGCCTCTGCTACCACCTCCTCAAGTGCAATGAGACTCACAGAACTACAGGGTCCTGCTGAGCCCAGGAGCTGCATGGAATGAATGGTGGCAGTCACCCTGCCAGTGCAGTGGGCATGAATCAGACTGCAAGCTAGGGGAACAAGGCATCAGTCAGGAAGAGGGGATGCATGGCTAGGCTTGAGCCCTCTTCATCCGGATGTCCCTAGACCCCCCAGCACAAGCCCAGCATAAAGACCGTGTAGGGATGACCCCCCTGACCCAAGGGGGGCTTCATGTGCCACATGCAGGCAGAGCTGTCTCCATCCTCAGAGCCAGAGGCTGGCCCTTCACAGCCTCCAGTCAGGCAGGGGGCCTTCCGGGGTGGCCTGCTCATGGGCTACAGCTCAGCAAGTGGCGGGGCGGGGGGCAGCGACATCCCCCAGGGTCTACCAGTTATCTATCTTTTCCCTCCAGCTGGTGCCTCTGAGCCTCACAGGGCCCAGAAGCGACCAGCCCCACCCACTGAGGGTCCTCAGGAGCTGGAGAGAGGCCCTGGGCTGGGGGCCAGAGAGGGACTACCCCTTGAAGAACCATCTCCTGTAGGGCTATTGGGCCCAGGGGGACTGGGGCTGGGAGTAGGTGTGGCCAGCCACCATTTCTCCCACCGTGGCCTCTGTGTTATGGAACAGGGAAGTAGTGCCACCTCTTCTTGGACTTCAGGAGCCTGGAGTCCCCCCCGCCGGCCCCAATCATATGCTTCCTAAATACTTTGCACACCAGAGACTGGGCTTCCCCAGATCCAGGGGGACAGGGGTCCCTGGGGAAGTCCCCAGGGCCAGCCCTCTGGGCCAGCTACACATGCTCGACACTGATTTGCAGTCTTGCACAAATAAGGGGTAAGAGCCCAGTGGCTGGGGTGGGCAAGGAGGGGAGCCTCTGGCCCAGGGAGTCCCCTGGCATTGACAGTGGGCAGAGTCCCAAACACACACCCCCAGCCCTGGACCTCCAGGCCCCTGCCCCACCAAGCAAAGGCTGCTTCTGCTGGAGAAGCCCCAAATGTCAGTTCTAAGGAAGAGGGGCCAGCCCTTTGGAGGTGCCGGGGAACCCTGGGCCACCCTACCACTACCAACAGTTCTGATGCTCAAACCACACCCTTCTGGAGCCACCTGCTGCCTGGGCCCAAGGAGCCTGTTTTGGACCCAACAGACTGCAGTCCCATGGGGCGGAGGCTGACAGGTGCCCATCACCTGAAGCTGAGCCCACTTTGAAGCCTCTGGAAGGGGCTAGACCTGCTGAGACCCCTTAGTTCCTCCCCTGTTCCTACTCCTACTGTCAGCTGTACCCTACTGGGCAACTTTGAGGAATCATTGCTGCAAGGACGCTTTGCACCATCTGGCCACATTGAGGGCTTCACAGCAGAGACTGGAGCTAGTGGGTCCTACTGCCCCCACCATGTCACACTACCTGTCACTGTCACCTTCTTTGAGGTTTCTGAGCAAAATGCCCCCACCCACTTCCTGGGCTTTGTGGGTCTGAACCCCCTGGGGAGGAAGAGTTACAGCATGCCCAAAGTGGGCACCACACAAGTAACATTTAACCCCAACCAGACTGTGGGGAAGATGTTCCTGGTGACCTTTGACTTCTTGGACATGGCTGCTGCCACATGCCCTTCCTGTGCCATTGTCTCTTTTTGGTGCCTGTGGGTGAGGAGAAAAATGCTAACCCCACCCACTGCCTCCTCTGCTACTCGCTGCACCTTGGGTTCTCGAGCTCCCGCTCAGGCCTCTTAAGCCTGAATGGAGATCTCTGCCGGCTTTTTTCCTGCTAGAGCCTGGAGCTGGAAGCAGGGCTCCCCTATGAACTTCAGGCTGTGACTGGGGCCCCTCTTAACACACATTATTCACCTTTGCCCTGATTGCCAGCACTCTGAACCAATGTGGATCAATGACCTGCCCATCTTGCCCATCCCATAGATGGAGAGATGGCAAGAGACCCTTCAGGCTCGAGTTAAAGCCCTCACCATGCTAATGCCCAGATTGATTATTTGGGTATTTAAAGCTTCTGATCCTTACTACACCCTGCCTTACTTCGGGTCCTCCGTGTGCCTGTCCCCTCCCTTGGGTCTCCCAGTCCAGCTTAGGTAGTAGGGAGGAACCAGAACCACCCTGAGGTTATCCCAAGTTCCCAGGCAAGTCATGCCGGCGTTGCCTCCCTGTCCTGAAAAAGAACCACTTATTATTTTATTTATTTTTAATTTATAATTTATTAAAATTGAATTGACTTGGTAACCTCCCACACCTGATCACTGGCATCACCCCTCTTCCTTTCCAACTCTCAGACATTGCTCCAACCTCAGGAGTTGAAGAGGCTTATGCAGGGGGCAGGAGGAGAACTGCTCTCCCTCAGCTGAGGGAAGAGGGGTTATTCCAGAGGGACTGAGTCAGTAGCCAAAGCCTCAGCTTGCCTTCTCCTTCCCCTAGTCCCTTCACTTCCCCTACCCTCTGACCTAGCTCTGAAAGCCAAATTATACGTATGAAAGTGTGCACAAGCTTGTCTTTGTGTGGTATGTGTGAGAAAGAGAGCGTGCATGTATGCACACACACAGAGGTTAACCACCCCTCACCTACAGTTCCAGACTCCAGTTGTCCCTTTCCTCCTACCTGTGTCTCCTTGCTTTGGGGTGTGACTGAGGAAGGTGTCCAGGAAGCAGAGTCAGGTCCAAGGACTGGGGTGCCTCCTCTCACCTGGCCAGACTCTGACCCACCTACCTCATCTGGGGTAAGGGGCAACTCTCAGACTCAGTCATGTGGTTCCCAACTATCCCATCGCCCACTCCAGACTCTGGCCCAGCCTCAGTCCTGACTCCTGGGGCTGGGCTGAGGGGAACAAGCATTTGCTGAAACTTGAAAAAACAAAAAACAGGAAAAAATTGTACCTGATACTTTTTTTAGAAAAAAAAAATTTTTTAAAGAAAGAATAAATTCTTGTTTGGAAACTTGAAAAACAAACAAAAAAAAAGACAAAACAACAAAAAAAAACCTGCCTCTACTCTTTGAAAGAAGGTGGCCACCCTAAGACATTGGGACGGTAATTCTGCATCTGGGGGTAGTGGAGGTAGTTGATGTGACCCACTGCTTCCTGGGAGGTTATAATTATCACTCAAGAAGTTTCTAAATTAAGAGACCCCAAATAGGGTCTCACTGTGATTATGCAATGATCTGGATTTGTTAGAGTGCCCTTGTAGTAAACAAATATCCATGGAATTTTTCAAGGCAAAATTCAACTGCAATACTCATGGCAGTGAAAAAAGTAACTGCACCGGGTGGTATAAACTAACTAAATTTCATCTCCCTCTACATCTCACATTGGAAGGAGATCAACCTGCTTTGGAGTAAGTGTTCTTGGACAATTCAATTAAAGGGCATGGGAACTCTCACAAGAAGATGCTGAACTTCAGGATAAGGAGGCATAGGAGAGCACTTATGTGGTTAACTGCAAAAATAGGGAAAATGTCCATATTTAAATTCCAAGTTTGTGGGGCAATTCATTCCAGTTACAGGTGAAAAGGTATTTTCCTAAAGCTAATAAAACATAGTCATTTGGGGCATGTAATTCTTTAGCTATGACATTTGGCTTGTTAAATCTTTTCCAGTGAAGGATTTTGAATGTATAGCTCTCCTTTAATTTTCATTAATGATGTTGAGAAGTAAGCTATCAGTTTATTGTCATTTCTTTATAGGTAATTTTTCTTTTCTCTAGCTTCTTTTACAATCTATTTATCTTTCATATTCTATAATTTCAATATGGTGTGTCTAAGTGTGATTTTCTAGTTTATCCTGCTTGGTGCTCATAAGGATTTCTGAATCTCAAGATTTCTTTATTGCTCCAATTCTGAAAATTTTTCCTACACGATAACTTTGAATATGAGTCTCTTCCATTATCTCCATTATTACTCTCTACAGATATATATTACACTCTCTCACTTTATCTTCCCTTTCTCTTACCTTCCATATTTTCAATCTCTTTGTTCCTCTATGCATTCAGAGTAATTACTTCATATCTACCTTCTAGTTCATTAACTCTCTTTTCACCTGTGTAACTGAAATTTTTAAATTCCTGTGGTTGTATTTTTTATTTCTACAGGTTCTAATTGGTTCTTTTTAAAAAATCAGCTTGATAGTTTCTTATACTTTCAATACCTCTTTTATATTTTATACTCAACATCACTAATACCTGAAGTTTCTACAGGCCTGATTCTTGATGTTTCTTTTGATTACCCCACCCCCTCCCCGTGACATCTTGTTTCCTCCTTTATTTTGTGATTTTTATTTTTGAGCATATATTAATTGAAATTGTATCTTAGGAACTTTTTGAGGCTTGGAATCAAGGTACATGCCTTCAGGAGAGTTTGTGTTTGCCCTTACCAGGCACCTGGAGACACAATGTAACCCAGAATATTTTGAATTATCAGCTTAGGATTTCTCAGCTCATATAAGCAATGGGAATTCTAGACTTAAATCCAGTGGGAGTGACTCACTGTTATGAATCTTTCAGGAGAAATTTATCCTTCCCAGCATCCCAAGGGTAATTGTATTTATTGGACTCCTCTTGAGGGACACTTTAGTTCCTATTTCCTTTTTTCACAGAAGATGTCACCTTTTAGGAGAGCCAGCTTTCAGTCTTTAATCCTATTTCCCACCTTCTTTAGAACCTGAGATTTGTCTCCTCTCTCCCAAGTACGGCTTTCTCTGTATTTGTACTTTCTTGTCATTTTTGGCCTCTAAAAATTTTCCTTTCTTGCCAATAAAACTATGCATTTTTTAAAATATATAATTTTTTCCAACTTTACTTTCTTTTTTAGGTGCTTTGCACCAGAAGGATTTTTTTAATATCTAGTATTCATACTGCCAGAAACAGAACTTCTATTTTTCATTTAGTTAGCTATATCAAGTTTCCCTAGCCTTTTGAATTAAACCAAATGGGAAACTTTAACAAGAAAGGATTGACAGACAGGTTTGCCAACTTTTTGTTTCATAAAATAACAATAACCCAAAAAAAAGCAAAAAAAAAAAAAACCCTCCTACTTTTACCATCATTCCATAATGGAATGTTGAGGAGACATAAGAGAAGTGGCCTTTAGTTTAAATTTACTTTAGTCCACACGTTGCTAAAATTGGTGACAACTTTGTCACAGACTATCATCGGTCCAGGAACTGGCATTTGGGAACCACTGAGCTATGTCACATTCCATGAAGGTCAGTCTATCTGATAGTATACTCACTATAGGATCTATTAACTAGAGATTCTAACCACCACCATCACGCCAATGGCCAGATGAGCTAATGCCATTAAATTTACTTGTTTGCAATTGAACAAATAACTTCCAATTTCCAAAAGAAAGAAATAAAGCATGGGAGGTAAATTCAAAATCTTGAATCTCACCTCTATTTGGGAAAATCATTCAACCTCTTACCCTCGGTTTCTTCATCTGGGATAGCAATACATTACCCATATGGATATTTTGAGGACTAATAGGAAAGTTCGTTGGGATTAATAACTTCTCTATTATTCCCCTCCCTGATAGAATACAAACTAAATTTCCCCCAAAAGGAATAAGCTCCAAACCATATACAGTAGGGCTTTCTTTTCGATATGACTCTAGAACAGGCAATGTGCCCAATTGGTTCCTTTCTTTCCTACCATGGAGGAAGAAGTTTCGGCAAGCGAAGAACTCTAGAATAAACTTTGCTGGCAAGAGACATAACCTCACCAAAATTTAAACTCCATGGAAGCTGAAACTTTGTTCATAGCTGAATCCTCAGTACCTATTACAGTGCTTGGCACATTTAAATGTTCCATAGAGGAATGAGGAGTAAGAAAATAAATCAGAGCCCTACAACAAAATGAGTCACAATAAAACTGCTATCAAAATTACCCAACAGGAGTGGGAACCCTGTGTTCCACTTCACAGTCTTCACCCTCTTCAACCCTCTTCTCCCCACCTCCCAATTTCCCCTGCCATGCAATGCTTCTCCAACAAGTTCTGCACAGTCCTAGAGGCAGAACCTGGCTTTGGGAGAAAACAGGCAGAATTAAATTCAATATGCAGAACCATCTTTTCAGGGTCCTTGCAATCTGTGCACAAGTCTGTCATGCTATAACTGCTTGTATGGTGCTCACTGGTGGCTCTGAAGACCTTCAGGAGCATCAATCAACTGTACAGAGGATGGTCAGCTACAAGCTATGAATAACAAAACTAATTAACATTCATTGAGCATTTTCATTATGCCAGGTTCTATGCCTGTTTTATATGTATTATCCCACTTCATTCTCAGTGAAACCCAAGGTAGTTACTATTTTCATCCCAATTTTCTAGATGGTGAATCTGTGGCATAGAAAGGTGAAATAGTTTGTCCAAGGTCACAAAGCTGATTCTCTGCAAAATCCATGCTCTTAACTATGGCGCTATATAAAATACAGATTTTATAGCACTTCCAAGTCTTTGGCATGGGTTGTATGTAAGCATATTCATATTGTGATGTGAATTTTCTTAAATAAATCTCATTCCTTTTGATTTTCTTATACTGGGATATAAGTTGAAAAGATAAATATGAAAAAAGAAAACCAAGTCTAAAAGTGAAAGTAGAGTTGAAGTGACTAGAGTGAAAAGAACAACACTGTTCTTCCTCCTTCAATTGTCTTCTTCCTCCTCTCTGTATCTCATTCCTGTCTCTTTCTCTTCTTTACCACCATCACCCCTATCTGCTATAATATCACTTCTTTTTTTTTTTTTTCGAGACAGAGTCTCGCTCTGTCGCCCAGGCTGGAGTGCAGTGGCGCCATCTTGGCTCACTGCAAGCTCTGCCTCCTGGGTTCATGCCATTCCCCTGCCTCAGCCTCCCAAGTAGCTGGGACTACAGGCACCCACCACCACGCCTAGCTAATTTTTTGTACTTTTAGTAGAGATGGGGTTTCACCATGTTAGCTAGGATGGTCTTGATCTCCTGACCTCGTGATCTGCCCACCTTGGCCTCCCAAAGTGCTGGGATTACAGGCGTGAGCCACCGCGCCCGGCCCTATAATATCACTTCTTACCTTCACTGCTACTGCAAAGGCTTCCTAACCAATCTGCCTCCACCCACTTTCTCCCACCTCCACTGCCCCCCGCACCTGCCACCCCATCCTATCAATACTTCAAGAAAGCAAGCAAGTATAGGATGTTTTAAAAATCACCAGAGTAGTTTTTAAACACTGTCCTCATTATGGCCATCCTCCTGCCTAACACCTTTTTCAATTGCTTTCTCTTACATTCAGGAGAAAAGCAAAAGTCCTTAGGAGGGCCAACAAGGCCTTTCCTGTCCAGGCCCTGCCCCAAACCTCCAGCCACATGGCCTCTGCCCCTTGTTACTTCCACTTCAGTCCCCGGGCTTGTGTACATCCTGTTGTCTCTGCCTGACCAGCTCTGCCATCGCTTCTCCACCCAAGGGAGTCTTTCCTATCTTCCAGGATACTTACCATGACCTTACCTATGCAGAGCACCCATGTGCCTGCTGCATGACAGGGGCTCAGTAGATGTGATTAAGTGAATGAATAAAGGAATGAATTTCTGGTGGTCCACATATCAGGTCTGTGGACACCTAGTTTTAATATTATATCCTCCTGAATGATGAGGCTGGAATTCTTTCACTTTTGGCCTCTGCCATGATTGGCTTAGGATATAGGTCCAACCTGGGCCTGCAGGTGGGTCTCATGACCCAATCCCACCAGGGAAGACAAAAGCCAGGCCTACTCAAAAGGAAAGCTGCTCAGTGAGGTAATCAAATGGAGTGATCTGTGTCTCAGTTAAAATCAACAAGTGACCAGGAAGCCAGGAAGACAGTGGGTGATGCACATGTGTCCTCCTGATTAATGCAGCAACAGGCCAACATCATGACTTCTAGCAGAATTAATTGGAACAACCAGGTGGCCATTCCTGAGTTCCTGCTCTTGAAATGTCAATTGCTTTCTCTGGACACTGAAACTCAGCTGCTTGTCTGAACTCATCTCCCACTGTGCTCCTCATACTCTCTGCCTAACCCTTCCCATGACATCCTCATGAGCACCATGGCTGTCCTTCTCCAGCTTCCACAACCTTTGAAAAAGTACCCAAGTTCCCCCAAGTCACCAACTCTCAGGGGCCAGCAGGATCCAATATTCCATCCCCAAGCCTCTCGGCATATTAACTAAAAGAGTGGCAGTTAAGTATGTTTTTGCTTCAAATCTGGTTAGAATCTAGAAAGGATATGGTCCTGTGGCAGATACTATGATTGGCTTGCTTTGAATTTATTATAACCTCATTTTCATGTTTTCCTGTGCTGAAGAGGCCAGGAAACCCAAAACTATGTTTCCCAGACTCCCTTGCAGCTAGGAATCCAGAAAGACTCTCCAGTATGCTCAAAGGAGACTTGAATTCAAAACTGAATTAAGAGGAAGGGAACATAAAGCCCATATCTGGCATGAACTGAGGCAGAGGCAGCATGTTCTGCAGTCAGCAGCTTCTAATTCAGTGATCTCCTGCAGCAGAAATGTAACTTTTCTGATTATGGATGAGGCTGTATATCTCTGAAGGCTAGGAGTTCCTGGATGCTCATCCTAGAGCCAGCTCTTCCAGCCTCTCAGATAATTCTGTAGCCACTTAATGTTTGCTAATAAATCCTGTTCTGCTTAAATTAGCCAGAGTGGTTTCTGCTGTATGAAGTTGAATCCATCAGTACGAGCCCCAAAGAGTGACCCGTAGGCCTTTGGGACACTAGGCATAGACTTGCTCAGTCTTCTTGGAAACCTTGTCCCAGGGCCAGGTCATTTCTCATCTGTGACAATTAGACCCTGGGCAGCACCCTTAAGATATTACTACTTAGCAAACTGATGTCCAGCTTTCAGCGACACCAGGCTAAATGATCATTCCCAGGAAGAGTGAGTCAATTCACCCAGGAGCCAGTCCCTATGTTGTTGCCTCTAATTGCCTCTCTTGCTTTCCTTATTTACTAGCTTTGCACTTCCTTTCTTATTTGTCCATGATCTGCAAATGGACTCTTCTGAGGAACTCCTCATCCCTGCTTCTAGGGCTATGAATCAAAGTTGTAGGCTGCTTTTACCAATCACAAAAAATGTAAATAGTTACCCCTCTATATGCTCCATTGCACTCTGTATACACTCCAGTGTAAAGCTTGTCACATTATATTATCATGATGTGCTTGCTTCCACTAGACTATGTCTACATGAGGGTCAGTTCAGGGCCTATTTTATGGAGTATTGACTTCCTAGTGCTTAGTGCTATGCTTTGCATGTGGTAGGTACTCAACAAATAGTTCTGGAGTTTTTTAATGAATACATAAATGTATGATATAAATGTAGTGTTTCATACAAAATTTGAGAGACTTTTTCTAACGCCTCTAACTAATCAATGAAACACTACTACAGAGAGAAAGAGAACAGGCAAAAGACTACCAATTGAACAAACAGACTATTCTGAAGTTGATAACTCACATAAAAAATTGCATAATCTCATGCTTCCTCTGGGGAATGTTAAAATTCTCCAAAGTTATTGTATAACTCTGTGAAGCTCTTTCCCCATGTTATGATTTTCTTGGGCTTAGAATTGAATACATCTCAATATTGTATATTAAGGTATAATTATAATGAGATATTTGAAATCCAAAATAAAATTCTTTGACCATATCAAAGTCCTCCTTGGCAGTTCCTTCTCTTGAAGATTGACATTCACAGATCTCCAGTTACACCCATGTTCCTGCTCACAGTTAGCAACACACAAATGAATAGCAAATGGTGTCAGAAAAAAATCCTGAACACCTGTGTAAGTTTGTTTGCTTTTGGCATTTCATTCAACTGCTAGCTATAAATTAATTATCATAGTCAAAATTAATTTATTTCCCCTTCCTCTATTTCCCAGTAGTACTTTCTTTATTCTGCAATTACGGCACCTATCACATTCTCCCATGTATTGCAAAACTAATGTCTGCTCAGAACTCTACAATTTATAAAGCACTTATTACATATATTTAAGTCATCTTATTCTTACTACAGTCTTGTGACTTAGACAGAGCCAGTATTAATAAGAAATGAGAAACAGAAACCTGAAACTCAGAAAGGAAAATCCTGGCCTAAGTAGATAGCTAACAAATACCAAAGTAGGTTTGCGCTCAGGCCTTTTGGTTTAGAGCCTATATGCTTCACACACACTTCATGGAACAGGAAATGACTATAATAGGTTCCTCATGGAAAGTCACAATGTGCATAGCTTTTTGTAAGCTCTGACAAATGCTACATTAAGAAAACATATTTAGCTTTAACTTTGTCTGTGGCTCACCTATTAACATCCTGTAGCGTTGAGTTGCCCTGCATACTGGTTTAGGAACTGCTACACCATATATTCAAAGATTGATAGAGAGCCACAACTATTAGTGAAATGAGGATCTTAGGTGATTAATTAGCTTAACTCACTAGCTAGCTGACTAGTTCTCATACAGTAGGCTCAAGCACTTGGATTCAAATTTATACCACAGCATTTTATAAATGATATTTATTATATTAATACAAGCTGTGAATCTACTACACCATTACCCAAAGAATGTGTCTGTAACCACCTGAATCAGAATCATGCAGGGTTATTATTAATAATTCATGAAGATTCCCAGCCTCCATGGTAGAGATACCAGATCAGAGGTCTCATCTTGGGAAGGAGACACAATAACATAAGATGCTGAGACCCAGTCTACTTAGTAGCCCACTATTTTCCCAATCCTAGATGGAATAGTAGCCCACTATTTTTCCAATTCTAGGTGGAATAGTACTCCACTATTTTCCCAATCCTAGGTGGAATAGTAGTCCACTATTTTCTCAATCCTGGGCCTGCATATCATAGGTGTTTAATAGATTCTTATTGATTCTGCTGCTTTTAAATTCTTATGCCCACTAAAGTGTGAGGACTACTGGTCACCTACATAACAAACTACAGTAAGAGAAATAAGTATAGACAGTAAATAAATGGTAAAAGAAAATGAGAGATAAGTATGAACAGTGTTAGGAGGGACCAAGGTAAAGGTAATCAATTCTGCATAGAAGGCTCTAGAAAGGCATTACAGAGCACATTATAGTTGAATTGGGTCATGCAGAATGTTTTGGAATTAGCCAATCAGAAAAGCAACATAAAAGGACCATCCATGGGAGAGCAGGCACTGGCTTGGAAAGGCAAACATATCTTAGGTATCAGATATAAGCAAGTCTCCCATGAGAGCTTAGGGGCAGGGAGCAGAGGGCAAAGGTGAGGGGAATAGAAATATGTGGGAGGTGAAGCTATCTGTCACGACTGAGGCCACAGCATCTTGAATGTGGCCAAGATGCTCTGAAGCATCTTGGATAGTGACAATGCATGTGTGTCTGCACCTGAATTCTTAGAGCTGTGATTGATCTCAAGAGCAAACTGGCATAGCTGCCATCTAAGCTAACATGAGGGAAGGCTGCTCTCAGACATGAAGCTCCCATAATGCTCAGTTGTTTTTCAGTGTATAGTTGTCTTTATATGACCAACAGGTGACCCTTTTTACCTACTTCAGGCCTTTCCTGGTACATTAACTAGTCAAGTCATAGGGCCTAAACATGCTGAGACCCTGAATCGGCCACTGTGGCTTTCAAATACACTGGATTGTCTGGCCTGTGATTTATCTGAAAAGGAATCACAAGTGGAGCCATGAGTCATTTTCAGCAACCGAGGCTTTAGAGTCAAACAGTAAATTCTGAGAAACCAATTTCCGCTGTGGGCAGAACCCAGCTCCTGGTGTCTAATCATTTGTCCAAGCCTCAGAATGGAGGAAGCTGATGAAATACTGTGACGGGTCCAGCCTGGACAGGATTTGCTTAGGGGATTTCAAAACTTGGAAAGAAAAGTGGAATCCCTTGTCCCTGCCTCTCAGTGGAAAGGGGTGAGGGCAGGCCCTCTGCACACACATTCGTTCTCCATTCCCAGAGAATTGGGCAGAAATAAGGCCTGCAGAAGAGAGGAAAAGGCTGCTGGACCACAAGAAAGGTGGGCAGGAACTGAAACAAAAGGTCATTCCAGCCCTTCTCCCTGTGGCTCTCTCTCCTGCTCTCTATCGAGAGAAGAAAAGCAACCTGAGCGAGTCCGGCCTCTACTCTCCTCTTTGTATCAGCTTGTTTCTGCCTCTAGTTGGGCTCTTTCTCTCCAGTCTCAGAGGAAGACAAGGAAAGCATAGCCCTTTGCTCACATCAACCTGTCTGCCTGTGCCCCTGAGCTTGATCTTTCCACATCCAATAATAAAGGCCAACACTTTCTACACCCTGACCACACCCTTTACACAAAGGGTCTCATGCAATACTCCCAACAGTCTCGTGGACTGGAATACTGTTAGTACCTCCATGTTACAGATGAGGAAACTATGGCACACAGAGGTGAAGTCATTCATCCACAATCACCATCCCCTGCATAGATGTAGATCTGGAATGTAAACCCAGGTATTCTGACTTCAGAACCCATAGGTTTAGCCTCTACACTGCACTGCTTCCCAGGCAGAAATGAATCTTAATCATACAAGCTTCATTTACAGGACACAAGTTCTCTATAGGAAATTTGGGAAAACATAAAGAAGGCACAAAAAATAAATAAGTAAAAATCACCCACAATCCCACCACGTCTACCTTTTTGGGAAGGGTATAAATTAAAAAGCGAGAATCCTTTATTATTTCTCACTTCAGCTCTCAAAGGTATCCACTGTCCTCTCAGACTGTTTTCCTCTGTTTATACAATTACATATAGGCACATGCACACATGTACAGTGTTTCTTAATAAGACTGCACACTGCACAACAAGATTTTTTTTGCACATTCCTTTTTTCACTTAATATAACACATCTATTCAAACCTTGTGAAATGATTGGTAGTAAACCACTGCTGCCAAACCATAATTTATTCAACAAGTGCTATAATAAATTTGTTTGTCCCTATATCTTTATATACGCATGCTAGTAGTTCTGTAAGATACATTCCAACAAGTGACTGGTAAGAAGTGCATTTTCATTTTGCTAATTGTCAAATTACACAGGGAATCCTTAACTCTTTATGATGGCAAAAAAAGAGAGTTGTTGGTAATATTAATCTATATTGTGATGAATACTACACATAGTTTATTTAAGCGTTATTGTACACAAGACTGAATCAGTGATATAAAAGGGGTTTCTCATGTACATTTCGAACGCTTCCTCACTGGCAAACTGGAGAAACACTTTCGCTTATTGTGGGTAAGAAAATGTGTCTCCTTCTGGCCTTTCTGGAGTTCTCCTACTGTGACATCCTTTTTCTCTCTGCCAGATGGGTGCTGTTCTTGCCCACATTAGTTCACATTGTCTCTTTCTTGTATAGGTGACTTTATTTTATTTACTATTTTTTTGAAAATATACATTCTCAGCACCTGCACTTGTTCAAAAATACTTCAAATGCCAAATCCTTACCAACAACTCTCCTCAGATGGCTGCTCCCTCCAGTACAGTCTGCCAGGGAAATACTTGCTGCTGATTTTTCTGTCTGCTTGCCTGACCCTGCACCTCTGCTCTCTAACTTGCAAATCTGAGGGCTCTGTGTTATGTAGTCAGCAAAGAGGAGGGGACATCACTCCTTTTTTCAGGAACAGAACATTCCAGATTGAGCTGAGATTCAAAACAGACCACTTGACTCTTCCTGGTCAACGTCTTCAACTTTCCACCTGTGTCTGTCTGCCATCCCTCCCAGAGGGTTTTCCCCCTTAGCCTGCTAGCACACTCTCTGCCCTGTCAGCCAAACACGCATCTCCTCAGGGACCCTGCACTTGCCCTTCACCCACTGTGGTCAGATAAGCCTAGGAGTCCCACTCTTCACACCTTTACCTGAACCAGCATCTCCGTGCATTAATTATGACCCCTGCCTGAGAGGCAGTGTAACCTAATCCAGAGCATGTGGGGCTTTGGAATCAGAAAGTTTGAAGTTCAAATCCTGATGCTTAGCCCTGTTGGCTGTGTGATCTTAGGCAAGGCAGCATTTGACTTCCCTCTTCTTCAGTTTCCTCAATTATTAAATAAGGATAATAAAAAATGAACTCACAGGAAGGTTGAAAGCACCTGGTATATATTGTCTGACACATGCAGACTTGTAACACTTTGTAGCTATTCTTAATATCATTCCACAGCCAAATTTTTCAGATGAGGCGTTATTGGTAATGTCATATAAAATTTTAGGATTGTTTCAAATTTGGGAATTCTATCAAGTTTCTTTCACACACGAGCCTTGAAAGAGGCTCCGAATCTTAAAGCTTCATTAGCTTCAGAGTAAACACACCCCCTGCAGGTGGTATGTGATGAACCGGGACACTTATGCATGACTGGAGGTGGTGTGACTAATACAGCCCTTGCACAGAGGGTTGCATCTCCACGAAGGGGACAGTCAGGATCTACAATCTTTAAATACTTGTTCAGTCTCGGGAGACTGCTCTGCCAGCCTCCCCCATTCTGAAACTGGGATGAGGGAGTGACTCAGATGACGCCAGGTAGCTGGCCTGCCAGCTGGTCTGCAGTCACATTTGCAGAGAAGTCTATTTGCACCGAGGACATGCCAGGCGTGTTGTCACTCATACTAAGGTTTTCAACCTGGGCAAGTTATGAAATGTGTAGAGATTTTTGGTTATCGCAGTGCCTGTGGATGGGAGACTCTATCAACATGTAATGGGCAGAGGCAACAGGTGTTCTATAACCCTGCACTGCCAGGGGCAGTCCTACCCAATAAAGAATCGTTCCTCCCAAAATGCCAATAATGCTCTTTTGGGAAACCATCGGTAGGGCTTAGACTTCAACATGCCTTAAGTATTGTCTCCCATCTTGGCGAGGTGGGCTAGAGCATGGGATAAGCTGTTGGGACTCCTTTCGTCCCTCAGCTTGGAGGCTGGGTTACAATCATAGATGCCCCCTCCTGTCTCCTTCCCTGGACCCTATCTCCATTCCCATTTGACTTCCAATGCAGAAGGAATGGAAGGCAAATTGATACTGTTCAATCTATAAAGCTTTGACTTCAAACCCCTACGTAATACCCTTGTAGGTGAGCTGCAATTTGGCATCTTGCCTCCAAGCTTATACACAAAGAGAAGCCAACTCAAGGAAAAACCCAAGCCACCAAACCTTGGGATTCCTCAGGGGAATACCGCACGCCAGCACCGTTGTCCAAATGCCACTGATTCTCCCCCAACCCTTCCCCAGGGCTTGAAGTATGCCAAATATGGGAGGCCCCCTAGGTCTTATCAGAAGAACCCAAGAAAATAATCCTTGAGTCAACACTTTCTGATTGCTCACTATGAGCCAGGCTCTGTGCTATTTTATTTACACTATGTTACTTAGTCCCAAGTGACATAAAATAAAGCTCACATTAGAAAAAAACAAGACAATTTGTGCTAGTCCGGTCCCTTGGCATTAGCGGTTGAGGATTTCTTGAACTGGGGTGAGGCTATGCCCTGGGCCTTCCACACTCTCAGAATCCCTTGGGTATCTAAGAGGCGTGGGAAGGCAAAGCTGTCGCATTCATGATTTGGAGGCCCACACAGCGAGGATTTATCTTTCACGTGTCTTCTGCCATTAACAGAGATAAATCCAGGTATTGTCATTACAGTAATGGCCTCTGTGACTAAGAGGAGCTAAATAGAAAGTCAATGAATGTCAAATATCTTGAAAAATCTATTCACCATGAAGTCACCTTGTAATGTGCTCTCAGGAAACAATAACATCCATTTTCACCTCAGACACTACTCTCTGTGGTAAATAATATCACTAGGTGATTGTACCCTGTAAGTCCCCAGAAATTGTTTCTAATTATTGTCAGAGGCACATCAATTACCAATAGAGCCTCCAGGCAACCCTCCTCATAGCTCTGATTAGAAACATGTTTTATTTCCACTTCTTCTGTCAAGCCTCTCAGCTCCCTACATATTTAATTGTTCTGTCTTGGCTGTGGGCCGGTTTTCCTTACCCTCCTCTCTGAACTGCGCCTCTCATGGCTAAGTCAGCGTCTGTGCTCACCCTCCTTGAGAAGCTCCTCAGCATCTGCCAAGAGCTCATTCTGTCCCTTCAGAAATACTGGGGCTCTGGTGACCTAGATAGCTGATAAAACTGCTTCAATTAAAAATCTATCCATACTCACTCTGCACCAGGTACTGTGATAAATGCATTTCAGACATTGCTTCATTTAATCCTCAGAACAACCCTGTGAGGGAGGTACAATTATTATCTCCATTTTGCATTTGGGAAAACTGAGGCGTAGAGAGGTTAAATAATTTTCTGAGTCACATAATTAACAAATGGAGTCTCTGCAACCATTCAAATGTCTTCTCATTCCTTTAGAGCTCTAGGTTGGAGAGTAAGCTGAGTGTCTTCCTTTCTGTTCATCACCACTTCTAAGCCATTGTCTTCCCTGGGTCCTTAGTGCAGTCATCTCCTGAGCTCGCTTTCCTCTGACCCACTGCTTGAAGATGTCAGTTTGGTTGAACCCCTTCCAAAGCTACTTATATTATAATTTTTGGTGCTTTCAGCATCCTTTTAGACTTCATGGAGCTGGGCTCCAGCAAGGCATTACTCACATAAAATACAACAAGAAAACTGTCCCCAGAGATGTACCGGACCTGCAGGGAGACGCTCCTCCCAGAGTGCTGGCCCCCAACTATCTCACCTCCTCTCCCCCAGTGATTCTGGTTCTACTCTACCTTCGCTAGCGTCCCAAGTTCATGCCCTTGCCTAGTCATCATCAACAACTACAAATGCAGCTGCACCATGTTTCACCATCTCCCTCTCGGACCTCTGCCTCCTCTTACCAGCTCACCTTCTCTAGTCTGCCAACTCCAGCAATTCGTGGACCACACAGAGGCCTACAAACCATTGTTCCTGGAACCTTTTTATTGTCTGTCACTCCCTTCACTCCCTACTTCTCTTCCCACCTAGTTTAGATTTCATGGACCATGATGTGTTACTCACTGCACACTCCTTCAACTGCCTCAACCCTCTCTTCCTTTGTCATACTCAGCTGACAAAACCCTTGGCCAGCTCTCCACTTCTCCATGCCTGTACCAAACCAGCCAAACACACCCAAAGAAAACAACCATGCTGACTGGTCTCACTTTAAAGTTATCATCACAAACCACAAGTGAGCCCTTAGTGTAGCATGGCAGCCTACTGTATTTCCCTAGTCAACTCACTTTTCCAGGACTATTTCACATCTTCCTCTCTTCAAATCTCCAACACGTTCTTTTCCTCCACACTCTCAGCTCGTAACTTTGCTTCCTACTTCACTGAGAAAATTGGAGCAATTAGAAAAAGAACTTGCACAATTTCTACCCTCACATCTTTCTACACTATGTCCATGCATTTACCTTCACTCCTGCTGCTCTGGATGAACTGTGTATTTTCTACCTAAAGCCAACCCCTCCACTTTGCACCAGATCCCAACCCCCCATGCCACCCAAGGACATTGCTTTAGCATCATCTATTTTCCTTCTGTACTGAATCAGAACTAGAATCATGTGAGAATAATTAATAACATGGATCAGAATAACATCAGAATAACGTGATGCTATTTCTCCAATCAAAACCACAAACAACAACAGCAACAAGAAATCTCCTTGGATTCCACTCCTAAGTCAAACTACTCCATTTCTTTCCCCCTTGCAGCAAACTTCTTAAAATGGTTGTTCTTACTCTCTCTGTCATTCTTCTTGTCTTCTGTTGACGACATCTCAAGTAGGCTTTTGTTCCCTCCACAGCATCTCTATAATATTCTATCTGTAATATTATACATTTACTTGTTTATTTATCTGCATTTCTACACCTTCACTAGAACCAAAATTACTGGAGAATTTGGAATGGCTCTTTCCTCAGCATCTAGAACAATGTCAAGTTCACAGTGGTCACTCCCTTAAATACATTTTGAGTGGAGGAATGAGTTTGGAATTTGAACCCATGCAGTGTGGCTCCAGTGTCATTAAGTCAGAATGGTGGAAGAGGGGCATCCTTCTCACCAGGGACTCCAAGAACTATATGAGAATTGGTAAGGTTGGAAGTCTCCCCTAGTAAGGGCAGAGCCAAAAAAACAAAAGCTGTTTATTATAACCCTATCTTGCCCCATCTCTGATCGGCTGAGAAACCCACGTCACACATCTGTGTTGATGTGAGAGCTGCAAAACACCCCTGTATCCTGAGAAGATGTGGCTTAACTTGACATGTAACTGCATCTGCAGATACTATAGGGTACTTATGAGTCTTGTGTTGGTTTGCTGGGGTTTTTTTAACTCACTAAATTCTATTTTAACGACCACGTGCTCACCCCACCTCCTGACCTAAGGTATTTTCCTTCTCTGAGCACACCTGTGCTTGTTCCCAAGTAAATCTGGGCCCATGCAGAGTACTGTCTTGCACTGCTTAGTTGGTAAATGTGTCTGTAGCATGACTATCATCACAACTGCCATCTGAGCAGCAGAGCCAGATGGAATCAGACCACTCATTGGTCTACTGAAGTAAGGATGTGCTTTTTAGCTCTGCTCTCTCTTAGAAACAAAAACAAACAAATCAAAAGACTAACTTTTTTTTTTGCATTCACCTAGACTATTATGCCAGAACTTGCACAAGAAAAACACTTCTTTCTGACCCCCGTAGTGATCAACTGATGCCTTCAAGCAGGAAACCTGATTGCCCTCATCTCAGTCTGAGTCTGTTTTATCAATCACAAAGTGACTCAACCCTTTTTTAAAAGCCAGCTGTGACCATTGACTCTGTGACCTCCTGTGGTGGTGAATTCAGTTTAAAAAATAATAATGTTAAAATAACAAAGCTTATTGAAGCTATTATGCTTCAATGCTCCACCCTTTGGGGGCTAAAGGAAATAAAGCAAGTTGGCCAGACCTGAGGAGTTGATGATACACATTTTGCTCCCCCAGAAGCATCTTGTAACTTGTCCCACACCAGCAGTGACTTCCCAGTATGGCGTTTCTCCCGCTGCTCCCCATCAGCAAGAGGGTGCTGACACACGGGCTGATGAGCAGTGCCGAGACTTATGGAGTGTGTCCTTTCTGCCTCGAACCTCACAGCCTGTCATCCTCTGTTGTCACACGCTCTTGCTCATCCGCTCGCTGCTCACACTAATCTAGAAGATGATCAAAGAAAAACTCCACTGACTCACCCCTGCCTGGACCAGCGCAGGGATTGGTCAAGCGTGTGCATTAAATATTACCAGATTCTAATCTATTATTTTCACCCCCTTGCTTGCTCACTCACTCGTACTGTCTCACTTCCTCTCTCTCATTTTTTTTCAAAAAATAAATAAATGAATTCTGAGTTGGCTGAAGATTTCAGCAATGTGACTGCTGTGCAGATGGATCCTGCTGAAGCTGGTGCTGGCTCTCTAGGGAGTAGCATGAAATGCTGGTTTTCAAAACCTGAGCAGCGTGTAAATGGCAGCTAAAAAGGAAATGCAGATTGGTGCTGAGTGTTAATTGTCTCTTCCTCTCTTCTTCACACACTTCAGAGACCGCGTGGTGGCAGGAGACAGGAAAGCAGGCCTGCCCCCTCGTGGGGTGGGCTTTTTTTTTTTTTTTTCTCAAGCTGGACTGAGAGAATAACAACACCTAGAGTCCAAGTCAAAACATGGAATGGGTTTTTTTTTTCTTTCAAGTTTTCATCTGATGAAAGTCAGGGAGGTGGCACCGAGCTTGTAATGAAAGTAAGAGTCTGCTGAGAATGAGTCGATGAGATGTGACACAGAAAGGGGAAGCAGGATGTCTTCGTTTTGAAATGACAGGCGATAAGCTATGGGGGTGCCTGGTGAGATTTTAGTCCATAACTAGGTAGCAACCTGTCAAATGCAGGCCCCTTAAATGCATCACAAGAATTCTCACTTGAGATGATTTCAATTCTAGCTCTGCCTGTGTGAGTGTGTGAGTGTATGCATGCATGCACAGCAAAACATAATTGAATGCCAGAAAACATTGCCATGTCCTGTTAAGGGTACAATTGTAATCACACTGGAACGAGAGCTCTAATTCCCTCCATTGCTTTCCTCGCTTAGGCAGTGACAAGGTCAGGTTTATGACCACAGCCCAGGCTCAGAGCCATTTATTTTCATCCCTGAAGACTCATGTTAGCCTTTTCCCAAGATGTTAATCAAGCAGAATCTTGATTGACTGTCTTTTCTTTTTACGTTTTTGTCTAGATGAAGTGGGGTCATTTGAATTTGTGCAGTTTTGAGTAAGATGGGGGCAATAGAGAAGCAACCGGGAAAATTGACTAGCCGTTGGCAAGGAGAACAGAAGAATCTGGAACGCTTCTTTAAAATCATGAAATTCCTGTGCCCCACCTGAGTCATTGTAACCTGTACCTGCTGGTGCCTCATTTCTCCAAGCATTTATGAAAAGGCTGTGACTCCCTGCTGTTGTCGTGTGGTGCCAGCATCATTCTAGCTTGCCAGTTGAAGACAAAAGATAAGCAACCACAAATGAAAACACATTATTGTCTGGATCCATTCTCACCTTCATGGCCGGGAATGTGAAGGTGAGCTCATCCCTGCCTCTGTACTTCACTGGCAAGACCAAGGAGAGTGCAGTGGACGCTCTCCAAAAACATTGCTTCCTACTACTGCTGCTTGTAATGGAAGTAAGAGTCTGCTGAGAATGCTCATCTCAGGCTGAGCCATGTGTTTCCTATGGCAGCTTCTCTTGGCCCCTGTTCCTAACCAGGACAGAAAGAGATCTCAGCCTGGGATGGGCTGGATCTTGCTCCTAGCACAAAGTGTACTCACTCAAGCCGTGTGAGAAGAAGACAAGGAATATCCTTTCAAGGAATTGCTCAGAATGCCAACTGGGGGAGGAGGCAAGTAGGGTGGACCATCCTGGCTGGCCCCACCCCATGAAAGACCTTTCCTGACTAGAAATGGGGCTCAGATACGGGGCACAGTACTGGGCAGCCAGGTCTCTCGCCTCAGAACCATCGCCTGACTCTGACTCGTCACTTGCCCGGCCACCTTCTATCAATAGTCCAATTCCTCAAATCTAATTCCTTCCACAAAGGGCAGTGGCCCCCACATGCACATCATCTCCACAGAGTTACCACAGAGTAACTACTAATAAAAGGCAGTAGTGGTGATTGCTATTGAAGAAGATGTTGGCTAATGGGCTCTAAAGCATGACTCAGTCTTCCCAAGCCTGTGTGCCCGGGAGGGTCTCTCTCCCAAGGGGAGCCCCCAGAATAGATGTTCATGGGATTATACCTGCTCTTCACAGAGGTAGAATGGGATGGAGCTGACATCTTTTTTATGTCAACATTAACTTGATTCCATTGGTATGCTATGTGCAAGTGAACAAGAACCTCAGGCAAGGTCTCGAAGCTGCTTAAATGACACTCACTACCTGTTAGAATGCATAAGGGCGCTGTTGTCACAGAGACTCTGCCTCTGTTCAGTGACAGCTGGCAGACCCATCCAACTGGCTCACTTGTAGACTGGCTCCAGCCTGACCATGGCAACCAAAAGGAATGACAAAGTCACTGCTGTTCACTTGGCCCTTACCACAGGTGACCGAAACAGAACTCTCTTAAATAAGTTCTCCAAATCTATGGGACAGAAATCAGAACAGAAGTTGCTAGCAGAACAGAGAGGGAGGGATAGTCGATTGAGAAGGGATATGAAGTGATGGAAATGTTTCCAGAGTGATGGAAATGTTCTGCATCTTGATCAGATGTAGGTCGTATGAGTGTCTGCATTTATCAAAACTGATCAGCCTGTGCACTTAGTGTCTGCATTTTACTGTAGGTCAATTATACTTTCATTATAAAAAAGCTATTCTACCAATGAGAACAAAGACACAACATACCAGAATCTCTGGGACACATTCAAAGCAGTGTGTAGAGGGAAATTTATAGCACTAAATGCCCACAAGAGAAAGCAGGAAAGATCCAAAATTGACTCCCTAACATCACAATTAAAAGAACTAGAAAAGCAAGAGCAAACACAATCAAAAGCTAGCAGAAGGCTAGAAATAACTAAAATCAGAGCAGAACTGAAGGAAATAGAGACACAAAAAACCCTTCAAAAAATTAATGAATCCAGGAGCTGGTTTTTTGAAAAGATCAACAAAATTGATGGACCGCTAGCAAGACTAATAAAGAAGAAAAGAGAGAAGAATCAAATAGATGCAATAAAAAATGAAAAAGGGGATATCACCACCGATCCCACAGAAATACAATCTACCATCAGAGAATACTACAAACACCTCTATGCAAATAAACTAGAAAATCTAGAAGAAATGGATAAATTCCTCGACAAATACACCCTCCCAAGACTAAACCAGGAAGAAGTTGAATCTCTGAATAGACCAATAACAGGTTCTGAAATTGTGGCAATAATCAATAGCTTACCAACCAAAAAGAGTCCAGGACCTGATGGATTCACAGCTGAATTCTACCAGAGGTACAAGGAGGAACTGGTACCATTCCTTCTGAAACTATTCCAATCGATAGAAAAAGAGGGAATCCTCCCTAACACATTTTATGAAGCCAGCATCGTCCTGATACCAAAACCTGGCAGAGACATAACCAAAAAAGAGAATTTCAGACCAATATCCTTGATGAACATTGATGCAAAAATCCTCAATAAAATACTGGCAAACCGAATCCAGCAGCACATCAAACAGCTTATCCACCATGATCAAGTGGGCTTCATCCCTGGGATGCAAGGCTGGTTCAACATACGCAAATCAATAAATGTAATCCAGCATATAAACAGAACCAAAGACAAAAACCACATGATTATCTCAATAGATGCAGAAAAGGCCTTTGACAAAATTCAACAACCCTTCATGCTAAAAACTCTCAATAAATTAGGTATTGATGGGACATATCTCAAAATAATAAGAGCTATCTACGACAAACCCACAGCCAATATCATACTGAATGGGCAAAAACTGGAAGCATTCCCTCTGAAAACTGGCACAAGACAGGGATGCCCTCTATCACCGCTCCTATTCAACATAGTGTTGGAAGTTCTGGCCAGGGCAATCAGGCAGGAGAAGGAAATAAAGGGTATTCAATTAGGAAAAGAGGAAGTCAAATTGTCCCTGTTTGCAGATGACATGATTGTATATCTAGAAAACCCCATTGTCTCAGCCCAAAATCTCCTTAAGCTGATTAGCAACTTCAGCGAAGTCTCAGGATACAAAATTAATGTACAAAAATCACAAGCATTCTTGTACACCAATCACAGACAAACAGAGAGCCAAATCATGAGTGAACTCCCATTCACAATTGCTTCAAAGAGAATAAAATACCTAGGAATCCAACTTACAAGGGATGTGAAGGACCTCTTCAAGGAGAACTACAAACCACTGCTCAATGAAATAAAAGAGGATACAAACAAATGGAAGAACATTCCATGCTCATGGGTTGGAAGAATCAATATCGTGAAAATGGCCATACTGCCCAAGGTAATTTATAGATTCAATGCCATCCCCATCAAGCTACCAATGACTTTCTTCACAGAATTGGAAAAAACTACTTTAAAGTTCATATGGAACCAAAAAAGAGCCCGCATCGCCAAGTCAATCCTAAGCCAAAAGAACAAAGCTGGAGGCATCACGCTACCTGACTTTAAACTATACTACAAGGCTACAGTAACCAAAACAGCATGGTACTGGTACCACAACAGAGACATAGATCAATGGAACAGAACAGAGCCCTCAGAAATGATGCCGCATAGCTACAACTATCTGATCTTTGACAAACCTGACAAAAACAAGAAATGGGGAAAGGATTCCCTATTTAATAAATGGTGCTGGGAAAACTGGCTAGCCATATGTAGAAAGCTGAAACTGGATCCCTTCCTTACACCTTATACAAAAATTAATTCAAGATGGATTAAAGACTTATATGTTAGACCTAAAACCATTAAAATCCTACAAGAAAACCTAGGCAATACCATTCAGGACATAGGCGTGGGCAAGGACTTCATGTCTAAAACACCAAAAGCAATGGCAACAAAAGCCAAAATCGACAAATGGGATCTCATTAAACTAAAGAGCTTCTGCACAGCAAAAGAAACTATCATCAGAATGAACAGGCAACCTACAGAATGGGAGAAAATTTTTGCAACCTACTCATCTGACAAAGGGCTAATATCCAGAATCTACAATGAACTCAAACAAATTTACAAGAAAAAAACAAACAACCCCATCAAAAAGTGGGCAGAGGACATGAACAAACACTTCTCAAAAGAAGACATTTATGCAGCCAGAAAACACATGAAGAAATGCTCATCATCACTGGCCATCAGAGAAATGCAAATCAAAACCACAGTGAGATACCATCTCACACCAGTTAGAATGGCCATCATTAAAAAATCAGGAAACAACAGGTGCTGGAGAGGATGTGGAGAAATAGGAACACTTTTACACTGTTGGTGGGACTGTAAACTAGTTCAACCATTGTGGAAGTCAGTGTGGCGATTCCTCAGGGATCTCGAACTAGAAATACCATTTGACCCAGCCATCCCATTACTGGGTATATACCCAAAGGACTATAAATCATGCTGCTATAAAGACACATGCACACGTATGTTTATTGCGGCACTATTCACAATAGCAAAGAGTTGGAACCAACCCAAATGTCCAACAACGATAGACTGGATTAAGAAAATGTGGCACATATACACCATGGAATACTATGCAGCCATAAAAAATGATGAGTTCGTGTCCTTTGTAGGGACATGGATGAAACTGGAAAACATCATTCTCAGTAAACTATCGCAAGGACAAAAAACCAAACACCGCATGTTCTCTCTCATAGGTGGGAATTGAACAATGAGAACTCATGGACACAGGAAGGGGAACATCACACTCCGGGGACTGTTGTGGGGTGGGGGGAGGGGCGAGGGACAGCATTAGGAGATACACCTAATGCTAAATGACGAGTTAATGGGTGCAGGAAATCAACATGGCACATGGATACATATGTAACAAACCTGCACATTGTGCACATGTACCCTAAAACCCTAAAGTATAATAAAAAATAAAAAAAAAATAAAAAATAAAAAATAAAAAAAATAAAAAAGCTATTCTATTTCTCATACAGGAGGCCAAGAGAGGGGCAATTCTGACACTCTTCACCTCCAACCTACCTTTCTGGTACCAAGTGAAAACAGGCTGCCCGGAAGTTCCATTCCTGGGTCTGTGTGCATTGGCTGATCACACTCAGAACTCAAAATCCAAATGTCTGCATCTGAAGCCCTGCCTGAGGCCCACGAAGCCTGTGACTTTCAGAAAGTTCCCTGATCTCTCTGAGGCTCTGTAAAATGGAGGGTAATGATCCTTGCCTACCCTAAAAGACCACTGCAGGGAACAAAAAATAATAATAATGTTTTTATAAACAGGGAAGAGCTGCAGGCATACAGATCGAACATCATCTCACAAAGATCATCACTGTTTAGACACATACCTGAAACTGACAAGTTCCTTGGTATAGTGTTAAAATTCCAATTGGAAAATTTGCTATGAAAACCTCCATAAACAAGGTATTACTAAATAATCATAAGTAGTGGTATGAATTTTACTCCACAGCACCCAGGTGTGAAATAATGTTATATATCTTTATTTCTTTAACCATATGATCTATTCTTTTTTTATTATTATTATACTTTAAGTTCCGGGGTACATATGCACAACGTGCAGGTTTGTTACATAGGTGTACATGTGCCATGTTGGTTTGCTGCACCCATCAACTCGTCATTTACATTAGGTATTTCTCCTAATGTTATCCCTCCCCCAGCCCTCCACCCCTCAACAGGCCCCAGTGTGTGATGTTCCCCTCCCTGTGTCCATGTGTTCTCATTGTTCAACTCCCACTTATGAGTGAGAACATGCGGTGTTTGGTTTTCTCTTCTTGTTGTACTTTGCTGAGAATGATGGTTTCCAGTTTCATCCATGTCCCTGCAAAGCACATGAACTCATCCTTTTTTATGGCTGCATAGTATTCCATGGTGTATATGTGCCATATTTTCTTTAGCCAGTCTATAATTGATGGGCATTTGGGTTGGTTCCAAGTCCTTGTCATTGTGAATAATGCTGCAATAAACATATGTGTGCATGTGTCTTTATAGTAGAAAGATTTATAATCCTTTGGGTACATACCCAGTAATGGGATTGCTGGGTCAAATGATATTTCTAGTTCTAGATCCTTGAGGAATCACTGCACTGTTTTCCATTCAATGCTCTCCCTATCAAGCTACCACTGACTTTCTTCACAGAATTGGAAAAATCATATGATCTATTCTAAGCCTCCATTGGCCTGAAAGGGAAACAGTTCATATTCAATCAGTTTGAGGGTCCCCCCAATCAATTTCAAGCATAGACATGGCCATCTGATACTCTCAGATTAATTATGTTCTGCAGGACTAGAAAATACACATTCATTATTCTTCTCACCACCATCCCTGTGATGAGGATGGTAGAGTAAAGACAAAGAATGGGAAAGACATGTATGGGTGTGTGAGTGTAAACATAACATATATGCATACATATATAAACATAATATGTAAGCATAACATTAGCAACATCTCCTTCAGCATCTAGAACCCCCAACCTATAGGTTACAGTGCAACTGATGGGGAGAGGTAGACTTAATGGATGGGACTACTTTCAAGAACCTTGTGAGGGAGGAGAAAAACCCTCTCCATTATTGTAGACAAACAGATGATTTCAAGTTGAGTGAGATGAGGGGGCTCAAAAACATGACATGAACAACTCTTTTTTTTTTTTTCTCAGACGAAGTCTCGCTCTTAACGCACAGGCTGGAGTGCAGTGACACCATCCCAGCTCACTGAAACCTGGGCCGCCTGGGTTTAAGCGATCCTCATGCCTCAGCCTCCCGAGTAGCTGGGATTACAGGTGTCCACCACCACGCCCAGCTAATTTTTGTATTTTTAGTACAGATGGGGTTTTACCATGTTGGCTAGGCTGGTCTCAAACTCCTGACCTCAGGTGATCCACCCACCTTGGCCTCCCAAAGTGCTGGGATTACAGACATACACCACCACACCCAGCCAAACAACTCTTAAAGTAACTTGAATTGACAGCTGTTTTCAATCATTGGAACAGCTGCCAATGTGAAGAAAGAAGCAGAGCAACACTAGGGTTTGTTGGAAGATATTTCCAACAAAATTGACCAGCAATGGAATGGGTTCTTTGCAAGGATGATAGAAGCTCTTCAACACTGGAGAGAAGACTGTGATAAGATAATATAATTTGGACTAGAGTTCTTCTACCTTCAATGCTAATTGTTTATCATTTTGACACTAAAGAAGAGATTTGCCAAAAAGTCCCTTCACGGCATTACCAGGTATGTATAAGAGTAAATTGCCCTGAGATAGAAAAACAAAAGCACAGAGGAGCCTCACAATGGGCCAGCAGATAGGAGTTAGACTGTACAGTATGGAAGTGCTCCCACTGGGAGGTTGCCTGGCCAACTCAGGCACAGTATCTTAAGAGGCTGTGGTTACCTGGGCCCAAGCTGAGCTGCTGTCAGTATCCAAAAGGTCCAGTCTGGTGGTCTGAAGAACAAAAACAGGAGACTCTGGACAGCAGAAAAGGTCCATCCCTGATCTGAGATTCAAAATAAGGGTACAGTTATAGCCAGGAGTAAGCATGCTAATGAGAAACCCAAGAAATGGTCTTTAACTGTTTTAGATTCCATACCCCTTTGAGAGTCTTTGAAAGTTATGGCCCCTTTCTGCAGGAAAAATGCACATTTGCACAAACATACATCATTGTGCCTATAATTGCAAAGGCTTCTTTGAACCCCATGTAGTCCATTCAAGAACTACAGGTTCAGAACACAACACACAATCAATACTTGTTACTGATGTTGATGATGATAGATTTCTTGTATGAATGAGTGCCCAAAGCCTGATAAATGAACATTGTGGTTTTAATCCAGAAAAATTCTAAAGGAGGAAGAAGTCATAACTTATTTGTCCTTCTCCCTAGTACCTTTCTGTCCAATGGAAGAATTTAGGGATTCCAGAGAAGAGGTAAGGATATCTCAAAATAGCTCTTCTGTGCTCCTAAGGGAGACTAGAGTATAGGCTGAACCCCATGACTCACAAGAACAATCCAAAAGGTCAATACACAAAATTATTTTCAATAAACTTCTCATAACCACAGTCAGGTTGACTATTCCCATCACAAATTTAATTCCTTCTTTAGGTTGGCCCATGTCTGCTGTGCCCAAACAGGCCCAGAGAGAGTACTTGCCCCATTATCTTCTGTTAAGATGTCTTTGCTTGGCATGTAAACCAACTTAGTGTTCTTTCTTAAAAAGCAGTAGACATGAAGTGTTAGTTATCCATTGCTGCATAACAAATTACCTCAAAACTTAGCAGCTTAAAACAACAAATATTATTTATTAGTATTTTTATACATCAAGAATCTGGGCACAGCTTAGCCAGATGCCTGTACCCCAAAGTCTCTCACAAGGCTATAATCAAGGTGTTGACCACAGCTGTGGTCTGATGTGACAGTTTAACTAAGGGAGGATTGATTTCTAAGCTCCTCACATAGTTGGCAAAATTCAATTCCTCACAGTCTTCTGAACTGAACACCTCACGTCTTCACTGGCTGTTGGCTGGCCAGAGGACTCTTTCAGTTGATTGACACATGGGTCTCTCTATCATATTGCTAACAACGTGGCAACTAGCTTCCCTCCGAGCTAACAAGCAAGAGAACGAAAAAGAGCAAGCAAGATGCAAGCCACAATCTTTCATTGCCTAATCTCAGAAGTGGCATCCCATCTCTTTTGATATATTATATCTATTAGAAATTAGTCATTATCATTCACCTCACACCCCAGGGGAAGGGATTACATGAGGGCATGAGTAACAGGAGGGGAGAATCATGGAGAGCCCTCTTAGAGATGGCCTATCATATGTGGATTCAAATTCTGGCTCTGCCACTTACTGTAGGACCTCAGACAAGTAACAGTCTCTCAGCCTTGATTTTCTCCTCTGTGAAGTTAAAGCAATAATGCCTAACTTGCAGAGTTGTGATGAAAATTAAGGATAATAAATATAACTCCTACAACTCAACAACCAAAAGATGACAACTCAATTTAAAAATGGTCAAAGCACTTGAATAAGCATTTCTCCAAAGAAGATACACAAATGGCCAATAAGCACATGAGAAGATGCTCAATATCATTAGTCATTAGGGAAATGCAGATCAAAGCCACAATGAGATACCACTTCATAACTATTAGGATGACTATTTTTTAAAAAAGGAAATAATAAGGAATAACAAATGTTTGTGAGGATGTGGAAAAAATGGAAACTTGTACGTTGCTGGTGAGGATATAAATTGTATAGCCCTGTGGAAAACAGTTTGACTATTTCTCAAAACATTAAACATAGAATTACCTTATGACCCCGCAACTGCACTGCTAGGTATATACCAAAAAGAATTGAAAACAAAGACTTAAACAGATACTTATAAGCCAATGTTGATAGCAGCATTATTCACAACAGCCAAAGGTGGTGTGCTATGGTTTGAATGTGTCCCCCAAAGTTGATGTGTTAGAAACTTAATCCCCAGTGCAACAATGTTGAGAGGTGGGATATTTTAGAGATGATTAGGTCCTGGGGCTCGGACTTTATAAATGAATTAATGCTGTTTTGCAGAGTGAATTATCTAGAAAGTGGGTTACTGAAAAAAGAATTAAGCCCCCTTTCTCTCTCTAAGTGAAATAAATCAGACACAAAAGGACAAATATTGCATGATTTCAATTATATGAAATATCTAGAATAGATAAATTCACAGAGATTGAAAGTATATTAGAGGTTACCATGGACTGGGAGAAGGGAATAATGGGGAGTTATTGCTTAATGGACACAGAATTTCTCTTTGAGATGATGAAATGATTTCTGGAAATTGTGATGGTTATATAAGATGGTGAATGTAATTAATGCCATTGAATTGTACACTTTAAAATGATGAAAATGGCAAATTTTAAATTATATATGTTTTACTACAATTTTAAAAAAATTACGAATATAGCAGGTGCTCGACAAACAATCATACCATCAGCAGAAACCCATGAAGGCAATCGTTTGAATGCCTTGAACTGTGTGGCCTTGCCAGATATGAGATGTTAAAGAGATTGTGGAGAGGATGAGGGAGGCCAAATTTTCTTCCACCAATAGCTTCTTCCTTGGTTGACATTTCTAAGATACCACATTTTCCATAAATACCTAGCTCTAATCTGAGAAGGAACAGGGGAGAGATTACTATATTCCCTATGACAGCTTGGGGGATATATGCTCAGAGTTTCAGGTAAAACTTACACAAAAGCAAATTTTGCCCTTTTAGATCATCTCCTTTTCACCTTAATTCCCCTCAAGATTTGATGTGATTTCACAACGTGTTTTAAAATTGCTCAGCTGTTCTTCTATAATGGCTACTTACCTATGACACTCTAGACCAGTGGCTCTGGCCTTGAAGCCAAGTACCCTGGAGCTTGGATCTCAGCTCTGAAGCTTCCTAAGAGAGTGATCGTCAGCTGGTTAACCAACCTCTCTATACTTCCGTTTCTTCTCTGTAAAAGAAAGATAACAATGCCTGGCTCATACGATATCATAAGGTATAAACGAAATAATGCATATAAAGGATTTAGAAGTGGCCTGGTACATATCAAAGTGAGCAATAAATGGCAGCTAATATGACTTCAGAGCACTATCAATCACTTACCAAAGCTTTTAAATATCTGTCTGTGGAACTTTAAATGAGGGAAGAATTATTTAACTTTAGTTTCCAAGTATCTGATGAATAAAATAGATCATTTCCCATTTCTTCATTCAAACATTTAATGAATGCTTCCTGTGTGAATGCCATTCTACTTATGCAGTCTTGCTTCATTCGTATGATAAAGTGAGGGCAGGATTGGGAGGTGTAAACTGGATAATAGCTGTGATTGAAGTCACTGTGAGAACTAGATGAAATTCCTAGAGCAATTAAAATCTTCCAGATTCATTCTAGTGTCCAGTTCACCTTATATTACAAATAGTTTTGAAAAGCCAATACGACTGTGCCAATATCTTTAAATAGAGCACACTGATTCCTGAGAATAAATAAAGAAGCATTGTCATGACAAAGGACTTAAGAACACCAAGACTGTTCTACCACTCCTGAATAGGAAATAAGACTCATTTGTGTGCTGTTTAGGACAATCTGTTTGTGCTGTTTTGGATAAGCTAGACTAGAAGGCAAAGGAACACCTGTTCAAATTTTGTGACAAATGAACAGGTAGCCTCTTCTTTAAGATTATAAAGAAATAGCAAAAGAAAGTTGCAAAGATGAACGTATGAACTCACCTAGGTTCTGAGGGCCTGCCATGAGCCTTTCCATCTTAGTTCAAATTTCTCCCAAAGGGATAATTTGAAATTATTTTAAAACAGCTATTGTGGTAGCCAGTTTCATGTGCTGATTATTTCATGTTAATTGATTGTAATCAAATCATTGCTTTTCTTTTAGAATATTCTAATACACTATCCATGATTCCTCCCACCAAAATATTCTGAATTAAAGACATTTGACAATATTTACCCTAACTTTTTAATTTCTTCTCCTCAGAATGCAAAATATGCCTTCTCATACCATAGAGAAAACTCTCTTCTAATTCATTCATGCAATGAATTCAATAAATATTTATATAACCTATAGCTATTGAGTGCCAAGGAGAAAGCAGTGGTATATTCTCCTGCCACCCCTCTTAGTAAGTATAGAGGTAATAATAATAAAGGAGGAATGATCATCAAGCTCCCACTTGAATGATTCCAGTGATAGGCAACTCACTATTTACAAGAGTTCAAACTCAGTATTGACAGGTTTTATTACCAAGTTATTTCTAGTAACTTCACTGAGCTGAGTATAGAAGAGGCTTAGTTCTAATATAACATCTGGTATAGGTCTCCTTGTCAAGCAAAAATCAGGGACATTGCCAGGGTTATCCCAATTCATATATAGAAGAGACATACTTTGGCACAGAGGCAGAATTCTCTACAGTTCTCTCCTGGCTCCAGCTGCTTTTCCACTCCCTGGAGACTTAAGCATCTCTACACTAGTAACATGGATTTCCAATATAACTAAACAGTTTATACTTCTTTGTTTTGGACTGAAGTATTGAGAAAGGGACAACCACAGTATGTTAAAGAACCCATTCCAACTCATATTTTACAGTAAGCTAATAATTGTCAAGCATATGTTGACAACCTAAAGATGAGTAAGCAGAGAAAAATTACTGGACCTTTATAAAATTTCTGCAATTAAAAAGAAAGGAATTTGCTTCCAATTTTGGTATGCCAAAGCAAGATCCAACCAGACTGATTCTCCTACAGGTAACAGCTATAAACTTCACACAAAATATAAGAAGTAAACTATCTGAAAGCCTTAGAAAGTGAATAAAAGCAGGTAGATTCTGGAGGAGTGTTAAAACTTGTAAAAAAAGGAATAGGCACATGATGATTTCCCATTTTTCAAATGGTGTTAAGCAAGCTGCAGTCAGCAACTGAAAGCAAGCTGCAGTCAGCAGCTGCTCAAAACAGCTAAAACTACTAGAAAATCATAATCCATCTGGTCTGAAGAATGAGAGGACAGTCCTGGGGAAACCACAGCCATTGAAAATTAAGGAATGAATCTCAGAAAAGCAGTCAGAAAGGAGAAGCTCTACATGCTGTGTATAAATTCTGCCTAAATCTCTGGTTGACTCCTGAACTATATCTCTGTGGAGCAAATTCCAACTAAAGACAAAAGAAATGAACTGAGATTTGACTTGCTACCTAAAAAGCAAAGTTTGCATCTTGGGGGTGCAATCAGTTCAACTGCCTAATAAAACAATGCCAGTGAAATAAATATTTAGAAGAATGCAGCAGAATCCACACCTACCATTCACAATGTCCAGAATAAAATGCAAAATTACTCAACATACAAAGAATGAGAAAAGTTGACTTGTTCTCAAGAGAAAAAGAAATCAGTGGAGACCAACTCCAGGATGACCCAAATGTTGGATTAGCAGCTGTTATAACTATACTTGATGAGGTAAAGAAAAACAATTGCAATGAATAAAATGATAAGAAATCTCAGCAGAGAAGTAGAAACTATATTTTAAAAACTAAATGTAAACTCAAGAACTAAAAAAGTAAACATTTAAAAATTTTACTGAATGGACTTAATGGAATTGAGATGACAAATGAAACAATCCTTTGAGATAGGTTAATAGAAATTTTCCAATCTGAAAAAATAGAAATAAGAAAAAAAATTGAAAAAAATGAACAGATTTTCAGAAACCCGTGGGACAATGTCAAATGGCCTAACATACATGCAACTGAAATCTTTAAAGGACAAAAGTGTGAAAATGAGGCATTAAAATTTTGAAAAAGTAATGGCCAAAATTTTCCTAATTTTGGTGAAAAACATAAATTCACAGATTCCACCTTAGGCAATTCAGTTATAAGCAGAATAAATACAAACAAAGCCATACCTAGCAGCATCATAGTCAAACTGCTGAATACCAAAGATGAAGAGAGAATAATTTTAAAGTTCCAAAAGAAAAATATAAACTCAGGATTCTATATTCAGCAAAAATATCCTTCAAGAAAGAAAGAAAAAGAAAGAAAATTAAAATAATTCATTGCCAGCAGATGTGCACTGTAAGAAAGTATAAAGGGAGTTCTTCCTGTTGAAGGAAAATGAAACCAATTTTTTTTTTTTTAGCCATATGAAACGCATTTTTTTCTTTTTTTCCAACTTTTATTTTAGGTTGGAACATGTGCAGGTATGTTAACATGGGTAAATTGTATGTCACAGGAGTTTGATGTACAGATAACTGTCACTTCAGTAATTAGCATAATATCCAATAGGTGTTTTTTTTCATCCTCACCCTTCTCCCGCCCTCCACCCTTAAGTAGGTCCTGGTGTCTATTGTTTCCTTCTTTGTGTCCATGTGTAGTCAGTGTTTATCTCCCACCTATAAGTAGGAACATGCAGCATTTGGTTTTCTGTTCCTGCATTAATTCACTTAGGATAATGGCCTCCAGCTCCACCCACGTTTCTGCAAAGAACATCATCTCATTCTTTTTTATGGCTGCATATCATTCCATGGTGTATATGTACCACATTTTCTTGATCCAGTCAACAATTGATGGGCATCTAGGTGAATTCCATGTGTTTGCTATTGTGAATAGGGCTGCAATTAACATACTCATACATATGTCTTTACAGGAGAGCAATTTCTATTCCTTTGGATATATACCCAGTAATAAGATTACTGAACTAATTTACATTCCCTCCAGCAGTATATAAGCATTCTCTTTTCTCTGCAACCTCTCCAGCATCTGTTACTTTTTGACCTTTTAGTAATAGCCATTCTGACTGGTATGAAATGGTATCTCACCATGGTTTTGATTTGCATTTCCCTAATGATTGGTGATATTGAGGATTTTTTCATATGCTTTTTGGCCACTTGTGTGTCTTTTGAGAAGTGTCTGTTCATGTCCTTTGCCCATTTTTCAATGGGATTGTTTTTTGCTTATTGATTTGTGAAGCAAAATCTTAAGGAAGGCATGAAGCACATCAGAAATGGCAAATATCTGATAAATATATAGGACTATGTATTCCTTTTAATTTCTTTAGACTACATATAACTGCTTAAAGCAAAAACAATAATAATATTTTGTTAGGGTTTATAATGTGTATAGATGTAATATATATAATAACTAAAATATAAAGGATAGAGATGGGAATAAATGAACCTACATAGTTAAAAGAGTTCTACATTTCATGTGACAATATTAATTCTAAATAGACAATGAAAAATTACAGATGTATATTATAAACCCTATAGCATCCACTAAAATGTAATACAAATAGATACAACTAAAAACCTAATTTATCAACTTAAATGTAATTCTAAAAAAAATGTAAATAATCAAAAAAAGAGACCAGTCTAATAGAGAAAATATTGTCCTCTTTGAAGGAGAAATTTCCCCAAAATGTTATAGTTTCTTTTGTAATTCTCAAGAAAGAACATTGTATCTCTGAAACTAAAACCAATACTACAGAGAAAGCAATATAAAAGAAGACTTCAGGAGGAATTAAAAGAAAAAATCATTATTGTGATAATTAAAAACAGTCATAAAACAAATAACAACAGATTAACTGAAAGACAAAACTGAAAACACTGAAATTAGAGAAAACAGAAAGGGCAGTGACATCTGTAGGGAGCCTGGGGACAGTACTAGAGGACAACCCTGAGAAATCTTACCTAGAAATAATAAGGATCCTGGAAAGCAGGATTGAGCAGGGGAACAAGTTGAGCTATGATGCTTCTCACTGTCTGCTTCACAGGGAGTGCTACCTACAATACCTTAAAATAAAATATAATTGCTATTCATCTTCTTTAAAAGTAAAAGTAATGCCACAGGTAACTCTTAAGTCAGAAAGATGGTAAATAATCTGAAAGGTAATAACAAAAGTAATCTGTCTATAAAATCTCAGATTTTATTAATGAAATCCAGAACTTGGGAGAGGAAATATGAAGAAAGTAAATGAATGATAAATTTCTCATCCAACACAGTGAATACAGATTTATTTATTTCTAAATAAAGCTATAAAATATAGTCTTATTTGAATCTGACAGTAAAAATAAACTAAAAGGAAACTTTAGGTGTCACTGAACTTCAGAAAATTATTTATTAAAAAGAAAATATTTCATCCAAAAATTTGTCTTTGAAGTTAAGGAAAACAATTTAAGAAAAAACATGAGAAATAGGAACACTTTTACACTGTTGGTGGGACTGTAAACTAGTTCAACCATTGTGGAAATCAATGTGGCAATTCCTCAGGGATCTAGAACTAGAAATACCATTTGACCCAGCCATCCCATTACTGGGTATATACCCAAAGGACTATAAATCATGCTGCTATGAAGACACATGCACACGTATGTTTGCTGCGGCACTATTCACAATAGCAAAGACTTGGAACCAACCCAAATGTCCAACAACAATAGACTGGATTAAGAAAATGTGGCACATATACACCATGGAATACTATGCAGCCATAAAAAATGACGAGTTCATGTCCTTTGTAGGGACATGGATGAAACTGGAAAACATCATTCTCAGTAAACTATCGTAAGGACAAAAAACCAAACACTGCATGTTCTCACTCATAGGTGGGAATTGAACAATGAGAACTCATGGACACAGGAAGGGGAACATCACACTCTGGGGACTGTTGTGGGGCGGGGGGAGGGGGGAGGGACAGCATTAGGAGATATACCTAATGCTAAATGACGAGTTAATGGGTGCAGTAAAACAACATGGCACATGGATACATATGTAACAAACCTGCATATTGTGCACATGTACCCTAAAACCTAAAGTATAATAAAAAAAAAAAGAAAAAGAAAAAAAAAAAAGAAAGAAAAAACATGGGCCGGGCGTGGTGGCTCATGCCCGTAATCCCAGCACTTTGGGAGGCCGAGGCGTGCAGATCACCTGAGGTCGGGACTTCAAGACCACCCTGACCAACATGGAGAAACCCCGTCTCTACTAAAAATACAAAAAAATAGCCGGGTGTGGTGGCGTGCACCTGTAATCCCAGGTACTCAGGAGGCTGAGGTAAGAGAATTGCTTGAACCCAGGAAGCAGAGGTCGCGGTGAGCCGAGATCGCGCCATTGCACTCCAGCCTGGGCAACAAGAGCGAAACTCAGTTTCAAAAAAAAAGAAGACGAAAAAGAAAGAAAAAGAAAAAACATGAAGGGGTTTAAGTGATTGTGTGAATCAACATGTGCTTAATGGGCGTAAGTTTACGTTTCCAAATGGCAATACTTAATCAACTGTCTTTAAGCATCTGAAGATACTACTAAGCCTAAACAACAACAGAAAAGTTTTTATTTTTAAAAACTTTGAACCCATGGAGGAGATAAATAGGGACAAGCTCCTATGAAAAAGAAAATAACCTATAAAAAAGACAAATTAGCTCCAAACAGGGAAACTAAATACATCACAGGAATATGATTAAATTTAGTAATTATGACAAGCCTAAAGAAAGTATACACGAATACCAAGCATTAGTTTTTCTTCTTCATCTTTCTGAGTTATCTGAAATTTTGCTTTGTTATTTCAGAAAATACTGCTTTTTCATTTCCATCAGTTGCTCATATCATGCAGTATAATTTACTTCATTTTCATAACATAAATTTCTTATATGCATTTTCAGTTTTCTCTGAGTTTCTAATTGTATTTCTTTGTTGTTGCTGCTGGTGATACTTTTCAATTATAGAGATTTGTTGTTGTTTTAACCTTCCTCTCACCAATAGTATACCTTGTACTTGCAGGTTCTTAACAATTCATAATACATCTATCTGCCTTCTCTTTGAAGACAATTTTCATGACTTTTCTTGTTTTATGTTATAATCTGAACTGTTTAATTTTAGGCCTTCTAATCAATTGTTACAGTAAAATTTCTTTTTATCTCTTTCAGAGATTAGTTCCAATAGTTATTAACTCTCATAATGAGGGAAAGAACAAGTCAGTCAAAACTGACTTAGAACTAACACAGATATTAAATAGGCAGGTAAGGACATTGACATCATTATTGTTACTGTATTCTTTATATTTAAAAAGTTATGTAGAGGCCTGCAAAAGAAAAAAAACACATTGAATTTTTAGAAATGAAAATCATGATATATGCTATGGTTTGAATGTGTCCCCCAAAGTCTGTGTGTTGGAAATTTAATCCCCAGTGCAACAGTGTTGAGAGGTGGGACTTTAAGGGCTGATTAGGTCATAAGGGCTCTGTCCTCATGAATGGATTAATGTTTCTATCACCAAAGTGGTTTAACTATTTTGAAAGTGGCCTCATTATAAAAGCAAGTTCAACCTCCTCTTGCTCTCACCCTCTCTTGCCCTTCCACCTTCCGCCATGAGATGACACAGCACAAAGGTCTTTGCCAGATGTTTGTGCCACACTCTTGGACTTCCCAGACTCCAGAACTGTGAGCCAAATAAATTTCTGTTCATTATAAATTATCCAGTCTCAGGTATTCTGTCATAGCAGCACAGAATGGACCAAGACAATATGGGAGATGAAAATGTTGTTGGATGAAATTAATGGCATGTTAGACATCATGGAAGAAAAGATTAGTGAATTTCATATGAAAACAAAAACTATCAAAAATGAAACAGTAAGAATTTTTAAATTCTATATAACAGGTGTAATTTTTTGCTGGGCATGGTGGTTCACACTGATAATCCCCATGCTTTGGGAGGTTGAAGTGAGAGTATCCCTTGAGGCCAGGAGCTCAAGCCAGCTTAGGCAGCATAATGAGACACAGTCTTTACAAAAATATATATTTTTAAAATTAGCTTGGCATGGTGGTATGCACCTGTATAGTCCTAGCTACTTGAGAGGTTGAGGTGGGAGGATCACTTCAGCCCAGGAGTTCAAAGCTGCAATGAGGTATGATCGTGCCACTATATTCCAACCTGGGCAACAGAGAAAGACCTTGCCTCTAAAAAAACAAAAACATATTTGTATGTTTTATAAATTAAGTGTTGAAGTGTATGTGTATTTATTTCTCTATCTATAGATATCTATCTATCTATAGCTATAGAGAGATTGGGAAATAAAAGCTAGCCAATTAGAAAGAAATAAAACTGTCATAATTTTCAGATGACATGGTAATCTATGTATAAAATCTACACCAAAAAATCTACCCAAAAAAATCCTACTAGAACTAAATAAGTAAGATGCAGAATACGAAATCAATCTATAAAAAGCAATTGTATTTCTATATAATAGCAACAAGCAATTGGAAATTGAAATTATAAACCAGGCTGAGTGTAGTGGCTCACACCTGTAATCCCAGCACTTTGGGAGGCTGAGGTGGGCAGATAGCTTGACCTCAGGACTTCGAGACCAGCTGAGGCGGGAGGATTACTTGAACCCAGGAGGCTGAGGCTGCAGTGCCCCATGATTGCACCACTGCACTCCAGCCTGGGTGACAGAGTGAGACTCCATCTCCAAAAAAAGGAAAAAAAAACAGAAATTATGAAACAATATCATTTATAATAGCATTAAGAATATGAAATTTTCTTAAAGATACATCTGACAAAAGATAAAAGAGACCTGCACCCTAAAACCTAAAAAATATTGCTGAGAAAAACTGAGACCTACATAAATAGATATACTTTTATGTGTTAAAAGATTCAATATTGATTTATATAGAAGATCTATATAACTTGATCCGTAGAATAAATGCAATCCCAATAAAAATCTCTGCAGACTTTTTGATAGAAAATAAGAAACTGGTTTTAAAGTTCATATGGAAATATTAAGGAATAGCCTTAATATTTGAGAATAGCCTAACAAATTTGAAAAACAAGAACAAAGTTAGAGAAGTCTAATATCACCTGACTTTAAGACGTATATAGCCACAGTAAACAAGACTGTTTGGTATTGGTGTCAAGATAGACAAATATATTAATGGAACAAAAGAGGAGTCCAGAAATATACCTAGATACACATGGACACTCATTTTCAATGAAGTTGCAAAGGTAATTCAATGGTGAAAGAATAACTTTGCCAACAAAAGGTGGTAGAAAACATGAAAATTCTTATGCAAAAATATGAACTTCAATCCATGTCTTGTACCATAAACAAAAACAAACTCAAAAGAAATAATAGATTTAAGCGTAAAACCTGAAAATACTAAACTTTTAGAAGAAAATCTTTGTGACCTTGGGTTAGGCAAAGATTTCCTATATGAGACACCAAAACACAATCCATTAAAAGGAAAGTATTAGTAAATTGTACTCTATCAAAATTTAATACTTATGCCCTTTAAAAGACACTATTGGCCAGATGCAGTGGCTTATGCTTGTAATCCCAGCATTTTGGGAGTCTGAGGTGGGGCGATCGCTTGAAGCCAGAAGTTCAAGACCAGCCTGGGAAACATGGCGAGACCTCTTCTCTACAGAAAAAAAAAAAAAAAAAAAAACTTTTTTAATTAGTCAAGTGCACCTATAGTCCTAGACACTCAGGATGCTTAGGCCGGGGAATCGCTGAAACCAAGGAGTTTGAAGTTACAGTGAGTTGTGATCACGCCACTGCACTCCACCTGGACAACAGAGCAAGATCTTGACTTAAAAAAAAAGGAAAAAAGTAAATAAAAGACTATCAGGTGCATAAAAAGACAAACATAGACTGGAAAAAAATATATCTACAAAGCATATATTAGATAAAAGACTTGTATTTAGAATGTATAATGGACTCTCAAAACTCAATAATAAGAAAACAAACATCCAATATAAAATGAGGAAAGGATTTGAATAGATACTACACTAACACAAAGATATGGAGATGGTAAACAAGCACGAGAAAAGATGCCCAGCATCGTTATTCATTAGAGAAATGCAAGTTAAAAACACTACACATCAGGTCATATCTATTAGTATGACTAAAATTTAAAAGACTGGCCATACAAGTGTCAACCATACAAGGTTCAGTAAGGATGTAGAGCTGGAACTTTTATGCATTGTTGGTGGAAATGTAATATAGTACAGCCACTTTAGAAAACTGTGTGGTACTGGTTTATACCTATCACAGGACCCAGTCATTCCATGCCTCAGTATTTATTCACAGGAAAAGAAGCATATATCCAACCAAGCGTGGTGATGTGAGCATGTGGTCCCAGCTACTAGGTAGGCTGAGGCAGGAGGATTGTTTGAGCCCAGGAACTGCAGGCTTCAGTGAGCCATGATCATGCCATTGCACTCCAGCCTGGGTGACAGAGTGAGACTCCGTCTCAAAAAAACTAAAAATGAAAAAGTAGAAATAAAGTAAAATAAAAAGAAGCATACATCCATACAAAGATTTGTGTATGTATGTTCATAGCTGCTTTATTTGTAATAACCAAAAACTGGAAATTGATAAATAATGGGATACTACTTAGCATTAAAAAAGAAGTGACTACTGATACAAACAACATGAATAGGAAATAACTAGGCCAAGTGAACAACAAAAACAGTTCCTATGTTACGGATAGCAATCCCTCTGCCAACATGGCCATCCTGCTCAAAATGTGCTCTTGTTGCACAAAGATATTCCAAAGGTTACCTAGACAGTCTAGAGTACAACAGGTATATTCCTTCCCTGGTTTTATATACTTTTGTTTATACAGCCTAAAGTTGCACAGCTTTGAAGTTTTGTGGATGTCTCCTTTATTTTAACCAGATTGCTGATTTTAAGCTTGTGATCCAATCAACCATTCTCTGCCCAAGCTTAGTCCGACAGTATCGTCAAGCCAGATCTCCCCAACTTCTTCTTATGTAAATGGATGTTTTATATGTGAATAAGAAACTTTATAATTTTAAAGTGTCTTATAATATTATAAATATAAATGCTTTATATTTAACCCTTTGGAATCCTAATTGCACTATTCAAGATGGCAACATACTGGCTACCCCTCCCCACTTTGAATGAACTTTAAACCTGAAAATAAAACAATATAGATGTTCAATCACAAGGCCAATAATGTTTAAAAGTCAATTTATGTCTTATTGTCTCTATTTGCCATCTTCTGTTATTACATAAATAATAAAGATTACTATGGAATTTAGTTGCTTTGCTTAGCTAAATTGCGAATAATGGAAATATTTTCATAATTTTATACATTTTACTATGTGACTTCAGACATTTAACATTTTCTCATTTTGATATTCACACTTTTGCCAGGGTATGTCCATCATCCTTGGCTATGCATAGTGAATCAGTACAATATCAGCCAGACATCCCTTACCTAGACTAGGGCTGAATGTACCTAGTCTTCATTTTATGGAGATTTTTTTAAGTATCTCCTAGTTGTTGAAAACGAGACAAAAACTAAACAAAAATAACTTACAGGAAATCACACTCTTCTCCTTAGAATTCAGGTACTCTACCTCAAGAAAATGTTTTACTGGTATTTAGTAGCAGATTTATAAGCTCCTCCATGGCTCCCCTCTTCATCCACCTTTATTCTGTTCCTCCCTGTTCTCCAAAAGGCCTAAAGTACTTGACAAGCCTCTGGCTCAGCCTCAAGTGTTTCCTTTTGAAAGAAAATCACTGATGAGTAGATTAGAGCTGATTGGAGATACCTGCCTGGGGGAATTTCCTATGAATTGAGAGCAGACAAGCCTCCGGTAAGTCTGGAGAAAGTTATTTCTCCTTCACTGTTGATGACTAAGAAAAGCAGAATTTTCTCTGAACATTAGTGACAAATGACTTGACAGCAAGAGACTTTGTTTTACTTAAGTGTTTTCAAAAAAAAAAAAATCTTTGCAAGATGTCCAAAACCATGTCAGTTTTTCCCCATGGAAGGAAGCAACGGTAGGAAGGGATGCAAGACAAGACAGCACACTTGCCTTCAAAGTAACAGAAAAAGGAGGGTAGCAAGTCCAAGTTCGTCACATGAAAAACTAATGACAGAATGTACCACATTTTTGTAAGATCAGAAAAGTTGGCATGCTCAACACATCTTAGAGATGTTGAGGACAGAAAGCTTAATGGATTCAGGATTCAGGGCACCTGCAGTGGCTCACACTTGTAATCCTAGCCTTTGGGAGGCCGAGTTGGGTGGACTACCTGAGGTCAGGAGTTCAAGACCAGCCTGGCCAACATGGTGAAACCCCGTCTCTACTAAAAATACAAAAATTAGCCGAGCATGGTGGTGCACGCTTGTAATTCCAGCTACTTGGGGGGCTGAGGCAGGAGGATCGCCTGAACCTAGGAGGCCGAGGTTGCAGTCAGTGGAGATCATGCCACTGCACTCCAGCCTGGGTGACGGACTGAGACTCTGTCTCAAAAAAGAAAAACAAACAAAAAATGGATTCAGGATTCAGAGGGTCCTGCTATGGTGTGCCTTCTGAAACATAGCTAGACAAAACCACCAGTTGGATGGAAACAGAATGAGGAAACTGAATCTAAAACACTGACTTACAGGACTACAAAAATCACATTGGCTGTGTTATTTGGATATATCATTTAGGGTATGCCATCACAGTCCTCGAGGTAAGCAGGGATAGAAATTAATTGACACCTTGACAATATTTTATGAATTAAAAATCAGAGCACATGATCAGACAGATGTGAATTTATTTATAGGATAGAATATTTTAAATTAGAACTGACCAAGAGTGCAGAATGTATAATGACAAAGGAATAAGGAAACAAGAAAATCTGAGTTATATCTACTCAGTGAATGAACATCATCAAGAAAAGCCAAATGAAACTGTTTTATATTTGCAAACTATGTGTATGTGCTCATGTATACTCAAAACTTTAATAAATAAAAATTAAGATGTTTATTTTAATATTTCCTTTTCTGGAATTTGATATTCCATTCCTCTATGTCTTTAATGTAGGAAGGAATCTAAGTCCCATTATTAAATGCACAAAATCCCTAAGAAGGAGAGATAGCGTTTGGGGAAAAAAATGTGATTGGGATGCAAGGAAGGTATGTTATCTCCTCCTCTTCCTCCCTTACTCTCCATTCATAGGAGGTGGCCATATGCAATAGAAACGCTCTATATCTGCATAGTAGGTGAAACAGAAGTCCAGTATAGCCCCAGTTGACTCAGGAACTGCTCTGAGAAGCAGGGAGAGGGAGCCTTCCAGGCTGGAAGAGCAGCCCTTATTTATTCAGGTCAGACACTGTCTCTGACCCATGTATAAGCATTAAACTGTTGGCTTGCCTCCATTTCTCATCTCATTCCGGTTGTTGTAGAGCTGGCAACTGTGAGAAATCCAGCACAGTATTTTTCAAACTATATGTTATGAAAGTTCTGTTGTTGTCGTTGTTGTTGTTTTGAGACAGAGTCTCACTCTGTCACCCAGGCTGGAGTGCAGTGGCGTGATCTTGGCTCACTACAAGCTCTGCCTCCCAGGTTCAGGCCATCCTCCTGCCTCAACCTCCCGAGTAGCTGGGACTACAGGCGCCCGCCACCACGCCCGGCTAATTTTTTGTATTTTTAGTAGAGATGGGGTTTCACCGTGTTAGCCAGGATGGTCTCGATCTCCTGACCTCATGATCTACCCGCCTCGGCCTCCCAAAGTGCTGGGATTACAGGCATGAGCCACCACGCCTGGCCTTCTTTTTTTGTTTGTTTTGTTTTGTTGCTTTTTTAAAAATTTCCAATCGACCTGTAGGAAAGACGAAGTGGGGTAAAAAGGGGCATATAAGCCTAAAATTTAAATATTAATTTCAACAGAAATAAAAGTATTTTGTCAAATTGCTATAAGTGTTTCTGATACTTACTCTCAATTTTTGTATCTACCTTATCTCAGACCCAGTTACGAAGTTTGCTTATCAGCATCAATTGATAAACCACACTTTGATCTCTGGAGACTGTTCCATTGACAATTGGAATAAGTAGACATAAAATTTCATTAGTCAACCTCAAGCTTTAGGATTGGAAGCTCGATGAACATCTGTCATAAAATAGTCATCTGGGAGAGGTAATTGTTGTATGAGCTATTGAAGGCAAGTGTAATCACCAACAGAACTGAGGTTGAAGCAAAGAAAAAGACAGAGAACAATAAGGAGATGAAGAGAAATGGATTTGGAGGAGCACAGAGAAAAAATGTACCAAAATGTATGACCTACTTCAGAAATAAAAACAAGGATTATCAAGGCATTGAGAAATTGACTATACAGACCCTAGCCAGACCATACATAAATACAGAACTTTGGCCCACAACCTACAGCAACCTACCCAGGAAACCAACCCCTTATCTACAATAAGCAACCAGGGAGCCAGCCTGCTGTAAATCAGACTTGCAGGGAGCCAGATTGCTATCTTCAGTGACAATCCAAGAAGCAAAACAATAATTTTCATAGCAATTGGTCCCAAGTGGCCAAGACTTGATTAATAACTGACAGCTTCCCTAATTTTTGTCCTCACTTCCAACTTAGGGCCAGTCAGAGAAAGCAAAATATGCACCCCTAACCAATCACAGAGGACATTCTGCTTCTATAATAGTTAACCCACAGCTTCCCCATGCTACCAGCCTCCAATCAGGGCATACCTGAAGCCTTCCCTTTTTTTCCATTATAAAGCTTCCCCCTCCTCTCTCTGCCATTGAGCCTTTGCCAAAACACAAGTGATGATAGCTGACTCCCTTACTATAGCAAATTCCAAATAAACAGCCTTTGCTGTCTTATTTGGTTGGTCTTCATTTATTTCTACAGCATGCTTCCTCTAATTGATTGATCCTCAGTGCTCTTATAGAACTTCCTTAAGCATTTCAGAGAAACCAGCACACTCCCAATAACTGGATCCAATTCAATCACTATTTTGGCAGCTTCCTTTCCCTCATGTCCCACAATTTATCCATTGATAAGTCCTCATATATAACCCAATGTATTCACTCTTCCCCATCTCTAGTACTACCAGTGGAGTCCAGGGAGCCACCAACTTGCTTCTGAGTTACCATAACAGCCTCCCCACACCCTGTCTTGCTCCTGCTGTAATCCACTCTCACACAGAAGAAAGAGGCACCTGCATATCAAATACATCATATTTCTCTGCTTAAACCTTCAAAGGGCTTCCATCCCACTTAGAATAAAATGCAAACTCCTACACCATCTGGCATCTTCTCTCCCTAGCCTCACCTTGTTCCACCTCTCTTGTCATCCACTACATCCAGCAACACTGGCCTTTTCAAATGTGCCAATCGTGTTCCCATCTCAGGGCCTCTGCACAGCTGGGAATACTCTTCCCACTGACCTTTGCATGGTTGGCTGCCCCTTGTCTTTCAGATATGAGCTTATCTGTCACCTCTTCAGAGAAGCAAAGAAAGCACCAAGTCTACCATAGTCACCCATTCACTGTCACCCAATTCTACCTCTCTGCATAATGTTCACCATTATCTGAGACTTTCTCTTTTTACTTGGTTTTATTCTCCACCTCCTTGTATTAGAGCAGAGATCTATCAGTCATGTTTATTCACTGTATTCTCTGGGCCCAAAACAGGCCTGTCATAGAATTAATCCTCAATAAATATTTGTTGAACAAATGAACAAAGGTGTTCATGAATAAATGACTCATTGAACTGCCAGAGACTTTGGACTCTGGTAGGTAAAACTATTCTCTTTTATCATGCCCTAGCTTGAACCTAACTCTCATACCCTATAAGGCCCAAATCAATCCCCAGCTTCTCTGGAGAGTCTTCCTTTTCTACTCAGATGATCTGCCTTTTCCTTTCCCATACACACAGCTCTGACTGTTCAAAAGATTCATTTGGATTTGATCATATCCTACTTTGGGGTCTCTCTTCCAGTCCTGTTAAACTCTTTCCTTGCTTCTTAACTTAGGCAGATGTGCATGTTCTACCCTCCCAAACACATTGATTTGTACCTCCTATAAAACAGTACCAAGAACATAGTGGAAACTCAATAACTAGTTGTGTTGAATAAATTTTTAAATGCATATCAGGTAAAATTAGTATAACTATTGCTAAGCTGTTCAGGGCAGAGACAACAACAGAATAAAGTCAAAAGAGATCTCAGAGCACTTCCTCAGGTCCACGTGGATTCCCTGTTGGGACAAGCCCACGTTTCCCATTTTCTGTTTATTGGTTTGCTCTGTAAAAAAAAATATATATATATATATTATATATATATAATATATATTATCCTTTTCCCTCTCTAGGATGCATTCTGTGCTCCAAAGGCAATAGTTATGCATGGATTGGGATAACATTCACTGAGGACATGCTTATAGGCCCAGTGGGCAGCCAGCCAGCAATTGCAGCTTGAATGACATATTTTTGCTTGGCAAAGAAAGAGCTGCTTCACCACCCCTGTGCTCAAATACCAGTTCACCTGGTTGGTGAAGTCTTCTTGCTATTTTATTGAAATTCTACTCCTGCAAATTCATATATTAGTTGCTCCCCTAGAGTTTGGTTTGTGATACTGGCTCTATCTAAAGTATGTAAAAGAGCTAAAATTATGTTTTCATGAGTGAATTTTCAAAAAGAATCAGCAATTCCACAGGTTACTCCGGCTTTTTTCCCCATCTGCTGTGACAGCAGGTGTGATTTCACAAGCCCACTCCCATCAATCATCCTTTCCAACCTGTCTCTGATGCCTGACAAGGTGTTTATGTGCATAACATGGAAACCATCACTAGATCTTGCGAACAAATAAGGCTGCCTTTCAACAATACTTTGATAGAAGACTTCCATGGAAACCTAGGTGCTAGGTTCAGGGGTTCAGGCTGGGGAGTCATTCAATTGCCACAGTGTCACCTTCTTCCAGGGGTTGCAAACTCAAAGCCTTTGGGGCAAGACAGGTACTAGAAAGGTGTGAAGCATCCTAGTGTCAAACAACAAGGAGTGGAGAAAACTGTGACCAAACTGAATGGTGCACGCTCTATCTAAAAAGTATTTGCATTCACTTTCCATAAAAATAGGCTGGCTAAACATAAGTTTTCTACAGGCATAATGTGGCCACCAATTTTCCATCTCTATGCCTTTATTAAATCAGTTTCCTAGTCTGCGGCCCAAATACTTAAGCTTTTCAAAGGATCTTAGAATTCATAAAATCATGGACAATTGGAGCTGGAAATGATCATAGAATTTATTTATTCCAACTTCATCTTTTCCAAATAAGAGAACTGAGGCTCAAAAGACTGATAAACCAGCCAAAGCAAATGCAACAAGGATATAGCAGAGTTAAGACAAAACTCTAGTCTTCAACTCCAAGTCTGATGATCTTTCAGCTACTTGCCATCGCTTTTCCTAATGTGTTGGTAATAATCTTACTCTTGATGTGTGCTTAATATAAATATCCCCTTTAAAGATATATTGCACTGATATTAATAGTAGTAAAAGGATCAAATGATATAGGCTGGATTAAAATGTTAATTCAGCTGAATAAAAGAGAATTTAGTCATTAAAGATGATAACCATAATATAAAATGTGTACAAATATTATTTATAATTACTTTACATGGTAAAGATAGACTATAAAATTAAGATTTCAACTATGAAAAATATATGTACAAGTGGACAAAGACTAGATTAAAATTTTCAAAATGAAACTGGCATGATTATGTTGTTAGTCTTTTTAAAACCATTTTAATGCTGCTATTTTATTCTTCGGAGTATTTCAGGTAATTCTCTTTGACAACATTACTTAGGATTCATTTTAATCTTAAGGGTAGCCATTTGTCACTTCCTACACTCTTCCTTGCTAGCAAAAATTCCACGTTTTATTCAGGTGTCCCCTCTTTTCCTTTGTGACTCAGGAACGTCCTGATAAATCTGTCAGCAGCAGTGCTCCTATTTCCTTTGCTGCTAATTGATTCAAGTATGGACATGTGATGTAAACCCAGCAAATGAAACATAAAGAGAATTTGCCAAGGGACTTCTGGGAAAGAGCTCCCTCAATGTTAAAAACAGGTCTCATTCTCCACCTCTGGATGTTGCATTGAGAATATGAATACGTGTAGCTGGTGTAGCCATGTTGTGAACATGAGGCAAGTCAGCCCTAGGATAAGATCTATAAGAGCAGAAGTGTTGAAATGGGGCTAGGTGTGGTGGCTCACGCCTGTAATCTCAGCACTTTAGGAGGCCAAGGGAGGCAGATTACTTGAGCTCAGGAGTTTGAGGCCAGCCTGGGCAACATGGTGAAACCCCATCTCTACAAAAAATAAAAAAATTAGCTGGGTGTTGTGGCACATGCCTGTAGTCCCAGCCACTTGAGGGGCTGAGGCATGAGAATTGCTTGAACCCGGGGTGGAGGTTGCAGTGAGCTGAGATCTCACTATTGAACTCTAGCATGGGCGACAGAGAGACTCCATCTCAAAGAAAAAAAAAAGGAAAAAAAGAAATGTTGAAATGATCCCTAATGAATTCGTGTGAAGCCATCTACCTTTGGACTTTTTATGTGAGATAATCAACTCTTTATCATTTCATTCAATTGAGAAGGTGTTTTCTGTTATTTGCCAAAGCCCCAGCCAAAATAATAAACTTGATTCTCCAAGTGCACTTGGATACCTATATGGAGAGGGGAGATGCTCAGATATTTGCTTCTCTTTTTCTCTTCCTAGGGCACAGGGAGCATGATTATGTTGAATTATCTAGTGTCTCATTTCACGAGTTTGGTCATAATGAATATGAGGCACAATCCATTTGCCTGAGTTACCTGCTATGGTTCTGTTAAGTACCCTAATATGACTAGAACCTTATGAACATCAGAACTTTTATATGGCATCTTTAAAACATAAGTAACAGTTGGAGCCAATTTGAGAGAGACATAGGGAAAATAAGATAGACAAGAGGAGAAAACGGACATTTCCAGGGATAGTGAAGCCATTCCAATGAAGCAGAGTTTTTGAACTCCCAAGAGTTCTAGTGATACCAAATGCCCTTCTTGGATAGTAATATTTGTCCCTTTTCAAACCAACTACTTTGTAATAGTCTGTCATTTTGCTTTACTCTGGGAATGACCATATTTCAATCATGGCAATGCAGTAGGATATCTGAACATCAATGACAAGATTGCAAAGGAGCTGTGGAAGCAACAAAAGCTTCATTGAATTCAAGATTGTTGTCATTAACATACAAAGTCCTGCAAGTCCTGTCTGCTGGGGAGAACTGAACTTCTGAGGATTAGACAACGTAACCCACAGAAAATGGATTGTAGATATACTTTATACATGCTGAGTATCTTGAAAAACAAAATATGAAGATAAAGCCACTCCTTTGTGCTCTAGGGCAGAGATCAAACCATTATAAAGGCACTTACCCAAGAGAAGCACAGTGTGTGAACACACAAACCCCAACTTATGACAAAAATAATGATTGTTTATTTCTAATCTTAGAGAACATTTTTTAGACACTTGCAAAAAAAGAAAAGAAAGAAAACACATGACCTGTTCTTTGATGGAATGTTGTCAACTATGAAAAAGTTAAAGTGCCTCTACTACTCCTCCATCTTATTCCCCGTGATACATGTCCCTAAATGCCTTGAATAAAACAGTTGAAACATGTCTCACCCAGTCTAGAGTCTCCAGGCAACTTTTGAGCCTCTAGATCTTCACTTTCTCAGACATTTCTACTTCCATCATAATAACACTTCCACATCTCTCTCATCTTCCATCTCTTATACACACAGTTCTCTGATTTCCAGGGGGAGCAATAAAAGCTAATGGAAAAAAGGGGATGATTTCAGAAATATGGTGGAGTAGGAAGCACCAGGAATCTGTTTCCCCAGCTAGACACAATTGCACTGGCAGAGTCTGCCTGATGTAATTATTTTGGAACTCTGGAATCTATTGAAAGCTTGCGACTTCCAGGAGAAGGCTTGGATGGTAAATTAAGTTTATTTTAGTCATGTCAGCTCTTAGCATAACAGCAATTACCCATTCTCCACTTCCAGCAATGTGGCATACAGCTGTGTCTGAATTCTTGGAGCAGCTTGCAGGAGCCAGAGTGGGCAAAAAGAACCTTGTCCTCCAAATAGAGGGGAACTATGGTCTGATTATTGATTGCTCCTTCTGATCACAGAGATTCAGACAAAGGAGTATGCTACCATGGTTGTTGCACCTCCCCCACTGTTATAAGCCCCTCCCTGTCTGGCTGTAGTAACTTCAAGAAGATTTAGAGCCAGGTGCAGTGGCTCATGCCTGTAATCCCAACACTTTGGGAGGCCAAGGTGGGCAGATCACCTGAGGTCAGGAGTTCAAGATCAGCCTCAACAACATGGAGAAACCCTGTCTCTACTAAAAATACAAAATTAACCGGGCATGGTGGCACATGCCTGTAATCCCAGCTACTTGGGAAGCTGAGGCAGGAGAATCGCTTCCATTTTTTAAAAATCTACCTTTATTTTTCTATTTCCCCCTTTTGGAAGTCAGACATTAAAGACTAGGACATTAAAAAACAATGCATATACAGGGAAAATTAGAAAGTGACTGCACTTACCTAGGGAAAGGTGCAGGTTTAGAAAAGAAACCTTAAATTTGCACATCAGGCTGATCCTTGACACAGAAACAGCACGTAACATTTTTTAAAAGTAGTAAACAAAACACTAACAAAAAAATATGCAAGCCCTGGAGAAGAGGGAGAATCTGATTTACAGAGTTACCACATTATTCACTTCAAATGTCTGTTTTTCAACAAAAATTACAAAACACCAGCCTGGGCAACATTGTGAGACTCCACCTCTGTAAATAAATAAATAAAATAACATTTTCCAGGCATGGTAGGCCTGTAGTCCTAGCTACTCAGGAGGCTGAGGGAGGAAGATTGCTTGAGCCCAGGAGTTTGAGGTTACAGTGAGCTATGATCTTGCCACTGCACACTAGCCTGGGTGACAGACCAAGCCCTTGTCTTTAAAAAGGAAAAATTATAAGGCACATGAAGAAACAGAAAAGTATGACGCATTCAAATTTTTTTTAATTAATCAACCAAAACTCTTCCTGGAAGACTCTCAGTGGCAGATCTACTAGACAAAGACTTTAAAACACCTAACTGAAAGTCTCAAAGAACTAAAAGAAGATGTGGGAAAAGTCAAGAAAACAACCTATGAATAAAATGGAAATATTAGTGAAGAGATAGAAACACTAAAAAGAAACCAAAAAGAAATTCTGAAGCTGAAAATATAATAACTAAAATATTATACTTCACTAGAGAGATTTAAAGGCAGATTTAAGCAGGCAAGAAAGAATCAGCAAACTTGCACATACGATAAAAATTATCAGTCTGAGGAACAAAAAGAAAAACAATTGAAGAAAAGTGAACAGAGCCCAAAAGACATATGGGACACCATCAAGTGAACCAACTAACACACTGTGACAGTACCAGAAAGAGAAGGGCTAGATAAAGGGTAAGGAGAATATTTGAAGAAATAATGGCTGAAAAGTTTCTAAATCTGATGAAAGACATAAATATAAACATCCAAGAAGCACAATGAACTTCAAGATGAACCCACACCAAGACTCATTATAATCAAACTTCTGAAATATACGGAGAATTATGAAAGCAGTAAAAAAAAGAAGTGATTCATCACATACAAGGGATCTTTGGTAAGAATATTAACAAATTTCTCATGAGAAACTTTGGCCCATCAGGTAGTGGGACAATGTATTCAAAATGCTAAAAGAAAAAAATACCTGTCAATCAAGAATTTTATATCAGTACAATTGTCCTTCAAAAGTGAAGGAGGTCGGGTGCAGTGGCTCACATGCATAATCCCAACATTTTGGGAGGCCAGGGTGGGCAGATCACTTGAATTCAGGAGTTCGAGGCCAGCCTGGCCAACATGGTGATACCCTGTCTTTACTAAAAATGCAAAATATTAGCCAGATATGGTGGCATGCACCTGTAGTCCCAGCCACTTGGGGGACTGAAGCAGGAAAAGGAGAACACAAGACATTGCCAGATAAACAAAAGCTGAGGAGCTCATTACCACATTACCACTAGACCTTCCCTGCAAGAAATATTCAAGGGAGTCCTACAAGGTGAAATGAAAGGACATTAGACAGTAACTTGAAGCTGTATGAAGAAACAAAGAGCTCAATAAATGCAAGGACCTTTATAAAAGCTAGTAGTATTTTGCTATCTACATAATTTAAGAGACTAATACATTTATAAGAAAACAATCATTAGTCTAAAAGCTAACATTGTTGTAACTTTGGTTTGTGGCTCCATGTTTTGTTTTTTATATAATTTAAGAGACTAATGCATTTAAAATAATTATTAGTTTATGTTTGGGGTCCACACAATATATAAAGGTATAATTTTATGACATCAACAACCAAAAAGGGTGAAGAAAGAATAGTAGAGGACCAGATATTTTATGTTATTGAAGTTAAACTGGTATAAACTCCAATTAGAGTATTATAACTTTAGAATGTTTAATGTAATCTCCATTGTAACCAAAAAGAAATAGTTAAGGAATATAAACAAAAGGAAATAAGCAAGGAGTTTAAACGTTTCACCACAAAATATCAACTAAACACACACAAAAAAGAGTCATGCAGAGTGAGATGTGGGAAAGCTATAAGGCATATAGAAAACAAATAGCAAACAACAGAAGTAAGTCCTTCTTTATCAGTAATTTCTTTAAATGTAAATGGATTAAGCTACCCAATCAAAAAGCAGAGATCAGCAGAATGGATAAAAAACACATGATTGCTGGATATACTGTCTGCAAGAAACTAACTTTAGATCCAAAGACACACACAAAAATAATAAAAATAAAAATAATAAAAAAGAAAAAAGAAAAAGATACAATAGGTTGAAAGTGAAAAGATGGAAAAGGATATTTCATGCAAATAGTAACCAAAAGAGAGCAGGAATGGCTAGACAAATATCAGACAAAAATGAATTTAAGTCAAAAAATTATGAAATAAAAAAGGGTGTTATATATTAATAAAATATTTAATACAACAAGAAAATAGAGCAATTTTAAATATTAACACGCCTCATAGCAGACGATCAAAATACATGAAGCAAAAACTGGTAGAATTAAAGGGAAAAATATACAATTCTACATTCATAGTTGGAAACTTTAACATTCCGCCTTCAATCATGGATAGAACCACCAGACAGAAAATAAGTAAGAAAATAGAGGATATAGACAACACAATAAACCCACTAGACCTAAAAGACATATACAGAACACTCTAGCCAACAACAATAATATGCACATTCTTTTCAAGTGCACATGGGACATTTTCCAGGATGGGCCATATGTTAGGCCACAGATTGTGTCTCAATAGATTTTAAAAGACAAATATCATACAAAGTCTTCCCCGATCACAATGGGAGGAAATTAGAAATCAATAACAGAGTAAAACTGGAAAATTCACAAATTTGTGGAAATTAAACAATACACTTTTAAACAATCAGTGGATCAAAGAATAAATTACAATGGAGACATAATGATCTTGAGGATGTGGAGAAATTGGAACACTCATGCACTATTGATGGGAATGTAAAATGATACAGCTGCTGTGGAAAACAATATGGTAGTATCTCAAAAAATTAGAAACAGAATTACCATATGAACTAGCAACTCCATTTCTGGATATACATCCAAAAGAGCTGAAAACAGGATCTCAAAGAGATATCTGAACACCTATGTTCATAGCAGTGTTATGCACAATAGCTCAAATTTGAAAGTAATTTAAGCATCATCCACAGATGAACAGATAAGCAAAATATGGTACAATTGAATATTATTCAGCCTTGAAAAGAAAGCAAATTCTGACATATACCTTGGATATGGAACCTAACCTCTCTAAGCCTCTGTATCAGTTTGCTAGGGATGCCATAACAAAATTCCACAGGCTAGGTGAATTAAACAAGAGAAATTTATTTTTGCACAGTTTTGAAGCATAGAAGTCCAAAATCAACAGGGTGGCAGATTTGGTTTCTCCTGCAAGACCCCTCTCCTTGGCTTGCAGACAGATGCCATCTTCCTGTGTCCTTTCCTCTATGTGCACATTTCTGGTGTCTCTTCTTTTTCTTATAAGGAAAAGAGTCATATTGGATTAGGGCATACCCTCCAGGCCCCATTTTAACTTAATTCACACTTCAGAGATCTTACATCCAAATACAGTCATGTTCTAAGATTAGGGCTTCAACACATGAATTTTGGAATGACACAAATTAGTCCATAACAGCCTCTATAAAAATGGTATCATGAAGATTGATGTAACAAACAAACAAGAATATAATTTACAGAATGATTTCTAAATCATCTAAATGATTTCTAAATATAATTATATACAAATGTATTGTTATTATTATTGTCACAATTATTGTTCTCTCTGATATATTATCAGTCTTCTAGGAAGTTTAAATTTTCTACCTTTATCATAGTGGTTAAGAGAATTAGGATGTTTAGATCCAAATCCTGGGTCAGCCACTTGTTGGCTGTGTGACTTTCAGACATTATACTAACCTCTCTAAGCTTTAATTTTCCTATCCATAAATTAAGGATGGTAAAAAATAGTACCTGCCTTGTAGGGTTGTTCAAAGGATTAAAAGGAGCAATGCATTAAAGTGACTGGCTAAAAGTACATGCTCAATAAATGATGGTTATCAATAGCAGTATTTAGACCTTGTTGATGCTGCTGCCTTCTTTCTCAGCCAGCAGAGGTCTCCATCATAGTCAAACGAGAACTAGCTTCTCCATGACCGCACTGCAGTTGCCAAGCACATCCATTGTTGGCAGAGAAAACAGCCCGAGAATTACCACACTGCCTAAACAGAGGAGAAAAAAAAGAGAGAGAGAACAGGAAATGGTTAGGATTCCACAGTAAAATGTAAGATGAACAGGTGACCATAAGTTAGGATTGTTTATGTTCTACTACTGACTTTCACTGATATTGTCCTTGGTTGCATCTCACTTTAGCTTGTTCTAAACCAGTTTTTTAAAAGATATATATGTATATATCACAGAGAAGCAGTAAGAATGAATTGGCAAATATTCGTGAAGTCCTCTGAAAACAAGAAGTGCTGCTAAGTAAACATTTAACATTTCTTACAGTATTAAGCTTATTTCATCTTTATTGCCAGTTATACGCCATGCCTCAGTTTTGCTACCTTTGTAATATGTTTCCTTTAACCTTCTTTTCCCAGACAGGCTTACACCTCCAAGTTCAATTATCCTGTCAATTGTGTTTTAAATTGTACTGATTTCCATTAACCAATTGTGGTATCAATTTGATGATCTGTTCCTTCTTCTGAACTAATCATCTTTACACCCACCAAAATCTGCAAAGGCAATTAAACTGAGGAAGGTGAGAGTTATTCAAGAGAAATTAAAGCATAAAGGTAAAAACAGTGGAAAAACTAAGATTTAAAAGAGCACTGAGGAGAAAATATACATGTACTAAAAAGCACAGTACCCGAGCAGATAGAGACAAAGAGGAAAAGAGGAGAGCGAGGTAGAAAACGGATCGTGCTTATGCCTACTCCATCTCTCTTTCAGCACCAAGGACAGAACCTCTGAGCGGCTGACCCAAGCAATGCTCAGTTTAGGGTCCCTCCCAAATCCTCTACAGAAAACGGATACATTCGAAAGCAGCTATGAAACATGCACTAAGGTCTAATAGGGAAACTGGAAAAGCAGCACTCAAGTAATTTCACCTTAGAGGCAAAAATGGGTGATTTCTTTCTGTTCATTTCATAGTTTCTGAGTCCTGAGAAAGGGAAAGTTTGCTTTGCTTGGGTATGTCTGCTGTCAGTAAATGGCTGCAGGAGCCGAAGTGGTAAACTCCTCGGTCTCCAGAAATCAGAAGAAAATTTTAGGGTAAGTAATTTTTCTTTTCATTTCTAATTTAGTACATAGTATTTTCCTCAAGGTTATTTAATCAGCTTGGGGTTCTGTGGATTTCTAAAAATATGCATTAAAACTCAATATCCACTCTTGTTTAAAAACCAAAGCCCTGAGGAAATGGTTTTCCTTTTCTTCTAAGTGGTTGGACAGCAGAAACCTTTTATATTCCTTTTTCTTTTATTTTTCCCCCCAAAAACTGTATCCTTGTGGGCTCTAGAAGCTATATCAAGGAAGAATTAAAAGATAGAAAACAAAAAGCTGTTATTATTTCTAGGATTTGTATGGAAGCTGATTGTATTCCTCTTAAGGATTTTACTTAATTGTAAGGGTCTGTTATTTTAAACTCCTCAATTCAGCACCCTGGCAATTCAGAGCTGAAGGTTTGGAGAGGCACTATTTTCAATGGTCTATTTAAAGTCAGGCTGTTTCTAAGTCAGAATCCAATTATTCCCAGCAGAGATATGTAGTACTTGAGATGATGATTGTGTATGTTTCCTTTGATGATGGTATATGATTTTTAGGGTATTGTTGTTATTTAATTGTGAGACTTCCATTACTTGCTGTAGCTTACCGGGGCAACAGAAGTCATTGCAATTAGGTATTTGTTCCAGTTCATGCGTTTAGTTTAATTGAATACCATCAAAATGCATGCATGAATAATAATGCAGCAATAGCAAAGTGAAACTTGGATTCTAAACTCATTGTGCATGACTATTTCACTTTATAGGTGAAGCCTTTTGCTTACTGATACTAAAAGGTCTGTAAAATATCTGTCCTTAGGTAAGAGTGAAGAACCACTGCTTGACATGGCATTGGGATCTCTTACAGTCAAGGAGAAGTAGAGACAATGTGAGAAAGATTCTTACTCGGGCACTCATTTATCTGTAGTTGAATATTTTCAAGGGTCTGTATGGCTAGCAGTCAGCAAGGGTATTGAGCAAGGAAAATACTGACAGTATCCAAATGGGTGCCTAATATTAAAGCATCCATACAGAAGGCTGTTTATTATGGAATATGCATTAAAGTAAATACTGAACAGTTTCTACTCAATATCAGATTTAATTTCTAATGCATTGAAGTTTGTCATCAATTAATATTTGCTTATTGATTGATTGATTTGCTGAGTTCCCAATTTTATCTCTGATCAGAATGGTAGGATGCTCAGTCTTTACAGGTTGTGATGGAAAGTGAGTATGCTCTGCTTTACTAGTCAGGTTTAATGAGGGGAAAAAACTGTTATCTTACCTACTGGACCTCAGTAACCAGCAGTAGTTTTTCTCTGTACATTTACCAACAATGTAAATGTGCCCAAATACATAAATATGCTATGTATTGCAATGCATTTGTGAATCTTTTTTAGGAAAATAGACAGCAATTTGCAAGAAGAAAGTAACATAGAAATGCTAAAGACTATCTCTAATAATAATAACAATGTAACTCCCACTGGCTCTATGAGTAGTGTGCACCTGCATTACTTCACCAAGCCTAGTCAGATGATGTGCATAAGATACTCTGAACAAGTGAGATTTTAAAATTAGTACCCATTTCACATTTGTCTGCCTCACCCCAAAAAGTGGCATAGTTAAGTGGCATAGTTAAGAACATGAGCTCTGGAATCAGACAAATCTTGGGTTGAATCAACTCCATCATTTACTGGTTTGTGATCTCAGCAAGATATTTAACCTCTCTGTGACTCATCTTTTTTATCTAGAAAACTTGATATGATAATAGTGCTTACCTTCTTCATCAGGTTGTTGTGAGGTTGAATGATGATAATGCTTATAAATTTTAGCTGTAATTATGAATTTTATCAGGCAATATAGCAAGTCCAAATTATAGCCCAGACCAGAAAAGCTCTGGTGACTGGTGGTCAGGAGTCGTCTGAGTAAAAGATTAGATGTAGCAACAGCCAGAGATCTGTGAAATGAGTGAAGATGTGGTCATGGAACCTGTTACTGAAGTGTTTTGTTCTGGGTTGAGTAAAATCCATCTCAACTTGGAAATGACAGTTTTGTGGGGTTTTTTTTTCTTTGAGATAGGATCTTGCTCTGTCACCCAGGCTGGAGTGCAGTGGCACAATTATAGCTCACTGCAGCCTCTAACTCCTGGACTCAAGCAATCTTCCTGCCTCAGCCTTTGGAGTAGCTGGGAATACAGGTACATGGCATCACACGCAGCTAATTTTCTTTTATTTTATTTTTACCTATGATGGAATCTCACTATGTTGCCCAGGCTGGTCTCAAACTCCTGGCCTCAAGTGATCCTTCCACCTCAGCCTCCCAAAGTGCTGGGATTACAGGAATGAGCCCCCAAGCAGGGCTGGGAATGACTAACATCAACTTCCATGCCCAGCATAGACACATTAGATAATTGTGAGTTTGGGATTTAAGAATGCCTGAGATAAAGCTTGGTTCAAATCAGCCCCTTACACATTGTGTAATCTTGAGAGAGTAATTAAATCTCTCTCAGTTTTTTTAATCCATAAAAGAAATCAGTCATTATCCACCTTTAGGGCTGCTATAAGTATTAAATGCATGTAAAGTACTCGTACCCGACACACAGTAGTAGCCCAGATGTAGATGTCTTCATCTTCATTTGTTCTCTTACAGAAAGAGAACAAATAATTAAAACTCTGTAAGTCTTAATGAGGTGCTAAGGAGGCACCCCACGAATGTTTCAGGCAGACTGGGGGATGTTTTTATTCAGCACTGGGGGACTGAACATCAGCAAAGCATGACAAATGTCATAACTGATGGGGACCTGACCAGTCCCTGTTCCCCTGCCTTTTTAAATAGGGTATGCACTCACTCTAAGAGATGCCAGAACAAACTATAATGACCAAGATAAATCAATACTTTGTAAGGCATTTAAAAGCTCATTAAAATGTGTAAGTAGTGTTGTATGTAATGAATCTTAAAAGACTGAAGCCAAGAGTAATCTTCTATTTCTCTGCCTTCTCTATTCTTTTACCTCCTATCCACTTTTAACTCCTAACACTGTTTGCTGAGGTCACCATGAATGTCATCATTTCCAAGTTCACTAGATACTTTACAATTGTAGCTTATTTAACTCTTCACCTATTCCCACTTTCCTCTGAACAATAAAAGCAACTATATTTCTAGTGCTATGTGCCAGATATTATGCTAGAGTAACGATTCTTCATGGGGAGAGCAATTTGCCTCCACCCCGCTCCAGGATATTTGGCAACATCTAGAAGCATTTTTTATTGTCCCAACTTGTGGGGAGGGGTATGCTACTGGCATCTAGTGGGTATATGTAAAGGATGCTGTTAAACACCCCACAGTGCACAGGACAACCTCCTCAACAAAGAATTATTCAGCCCTAATTTTCAGTAGTGCCAAACTTCAGGTATATAATCTCATTTAATCTTCATAATAACCTTATAGAGTGGATATGATTATCTCCATTTTGCTGATGAGGAAACCAGCCTATCATTGTGAATTACTTAGAGAGTGATTGAGTTAATGAATTCTCTAGGCTCTTTGCTTCTTCCTACCTGAGACCTGTTTCCTATCTGTTAGCATATCTAACAGAGGGGAAAAGAAAGAAGAAAGCCCAGCTCAGTTCTGTGTTATATAAGCAACTCTGGTTTGAAAAAAAAAAAAAATCGAATCAGGGAGGAAGTTGAAACAATTAGCTGAGAGATAGAGAGTAATCTAGCATCTCACTCATCTTTGCTTTCATCTCCCACATTCACAACTCATCAGAAACTACCTGAACAATCACAGTTTAACCCACTTGCTGCTATAAAGGATCTAAGATCAGATGTGGAAAAAATAAATAAGAAATCAGAAATCTATGCAACTGTGATTCCAACATCAGGCATTGATTTTCAGAGTTGAGGGTTTCCCTTCATATAATTAGCCACTGGCATTCAGCTATACTATTTTTAGGTAGCTGTCAAACCTCTTGGCAGAGTAAAAAGTCCGGCAAAAGGGTAACAAATATCCTAAGGTTTTATGCCTCCCTCTTATGTGGCAGGTGAGAGGAGGCTAAGACATTATTCACCAATTGCAGACCCCAGAAAAGAGGGATTCTGGCCACTGTGTTCCAAAGTGGTCCAGTTGTGAAAGAGAAGACATTTGGGCCTGAGCCTGCCTTAAAAGTGGAAATATCCTTGAACAATCAGAAAGCATTGTATTTTTCCAAAAGCTCTTGGCAGCAGCGGTGCTATCTCCAGGGTAGCGGCTGCCCTCCTCTGAATAATGAGAAAATTATAATTATTATCAAGAATTATTATTATGTTTTAAAATACATTGAGTGCAAACAGTGTGCCAAGATAAAGGACAATTTTTTTAAACAATTCTCTAAATTCATTCCAAGTTTGTCACTCTTTCCCAATTATTTGTTCATTTTAACTCTTTCACATTTCAGGCTGAAACACTTCAAAGTGAGGTACAAAATGACCACCATGATTAGGCCGGTCTCCTAATCAAGGGAGAGCTACAGATACCTGGCTTGAGGGCAAATTCTGGCCACCAAGCCAGCCTCTACTTTTGCCAGGGTCTGAAGAGAGAGTTCCCATAAAGGTCCATATGTACCATGTTTAAATATTTTAAAGTTGTAACCAACAAACCATCGAGTAAAATGTTTCATCTTCCCACCTTGACAAATACACCTTCGTAACAACATGGAAGGCCAAGTTTGAATTTAAGATTCCTGGACCCTTCAAAATTCCATACAAAATGTGACCATACAGGAGAAGCTGGGCCCCCACCCCTAATCTGCCTCAGGGACCCTGGCCTCTTCTCTCCCAACTTCAGGCTACATAGAATCTATTTGTCTGAGCTCTAACTGAAAGCCACTGCTTGGCCCCAGGAACTCTACACATTTATGGCATAGTCTCCCCTCAGAGTGACAGATTTAGAATGAGGCCCATGCTGTCTTGGAAACAGGCTCTGAGCAGTTGGGTAGAGAATTCCCTGAGTGTGGTCTAGACAGGGTTGTAAACTTAGTGGACCTTCTCCTTGGCACTGTGGGAGGTTACAACATCATCCTGTAGGGGCTAGAGGCATAACCAGCAGAAGATGCCTTAGTCCTTTTGGGCTGCTATCACAAAATACCATAAACTGAGTAGCTTATAAACAACAGATATTTATTTTTCATAGTTCTGAAGGCTGGGAAGTCCAAGATCAAGGCACCAGAAGATTCAGCGTCTGGTGAGGGCCTGCTTTCTGGTTCATAGATGGTTGTGTTTTCACTATGTCCTCCCTTGGTGAAAGAGATTAGCTAGCTCTCTGGGTCTCTTTTATAAAAGCACTAATCTTATTCATGAGGGCTCTGTCCTTATAACCTAATCACCTCTTACAGACCCCCACCTCCTAATACCATCATATTGGGAATTAGGATTTCTACATATGAATTTAGGGACACAAACACTTAGACCATAGCAGAAGACCAGAGTGGGCTCCTCTGTAGCACAGAGCTTGGGGCAAGAGTCATTTTTGCTTGGGTTTCAGGGTTACACCGTAAGTCTCAGGCCTTATGTCTTCCCCTAGCCTTCCAGAACTGTGAGAGAATAAATTTCTGCTCTTTATAAATTAACCAGACTCAGGTGTTCTGTTATAGCAACCCAAAATGGACTAAGATAGATGGGTTTCATTATTCCCAAGTGTTACATGGGAAGAATCTGGAGCTCAGAGAGGTAAAGTAATATGCATAAGGTCCCAGACTTAGTAAGCAGCAGAGCTGGGATTGTAATCCTGCAACAGCTTCCCGTCTCACTCAGAGTCCAAGCATGGTACTTTCAATAGCCCTGCACAATCTCTCTACCTCACACCCTCCTATTCTACTCCTGCCTCACTTGGCTCCAGCCTCACCAGACTCCCTCCTATGACTTCTATGTGCTAGCCCTTCCTGCTGGCACCTGCTGTTCTCACTGCTCAGACTGCTATCCCATCTGATAACTGCATGATCTGCTTCCTGATCTCCTCCAGGTCTCGACTCAATTGCTGATTTCTCCATGAGGAGTTCCTGATTATACTCAGATACTCACTCACATACGCACAATCTTCACTCATTACTTACCCGCCTCTCTGATTTGTCTCCAATATACATGTCATTATTGAACACACCACATCTTTTATTTATCTTGTTCATTATGTCTTCTCCTCTAGAATGGGAGCTTCAAAGGGGAGGAATTAAGATTTTATCTGTTTTGTTCATTGCCGTATCTCCAACTCTCACAATGGTGCCTACTATATAGAAAATACTCAATAAATATGTGTTGATGCAATAAATAAAAAAATGTAACTAAGCAACCAGGCCCCAAAGAGTCTGATTTTATTAATATTGTTTTCTGTCTCCTCACAGGAAGCCCCTTGGCATCACGCACCTCCCTCTGGGCTATGGCACCTCTGAGCCAGCTGAGTGGCCACCTGAACTACACCTGTGGGGCAGAGAACTCAACAGGTGCCAGCCAGGCCCGCCCACATGCCTACTATGCCCTCTCCTACTGTGCGCTCATCCTGGCCATCGTCTTTGGCAATGGCCTGGTGTGCATGGCTGTACTGAAGGAGCGGGCCCTGCAGACTACCACCAACTACTTAGTAGTGAGCCTGGCTGTGGCAGACTTGCTGGTGGCCACCTTGGTGATGCCCTGGGTGGTATACCTGGAGGTGAGTAGACTTCAGGCGCATGCTGTCTTTATGACTGTGCTAGTATTTGTCTTCCCTGAGTTCCGGCCTTCAGGGCTCAAAAGACTCTCCAAACAGTCAGGAACTGAGGAAGGAAGGAGAGCTCTCATTATCCCTTTAATGAGAGTGTTAAAGCTCTGGAAAACAGCCGCTATCCCGTCTCTCACCCACATCAGAACCAAGGAGCTGAGAATGATTCTGTTCATGGGTCTCCAGTGTTCAGGTGACTGGATTTGAGTGATGGGACTCTTCCTAACATGGCCTAGAGTTTATTCTCTGTGCCAGACATGTCTCAATGACATGGTGGGCTGGGTGAGGCAGTCCAGAAGGCCTCTTCACCAGTGCTCAATGTATATGAGGGTGAGGGTGTGCAGGAGGGATGTGAGGCCAGGAAGAAAAAAGGAATTATAGAAAAAAAAATTAGTGAATGTAGGGAAAGATAGAAAGAATGACCAGCAAACAGATCAGACTTCTTTCGATGGCTCAGTCCCTCTTTGCTCTTTCCTCCTGGGTACCAGCTCTCCATAGACTCTGCTACCAAAAGAACAGACAAAACCCTCAAGTGTATATTTCCATGTGTCCATGAACAGTACAGAGCCTTTGCCAGACAGATAGTGCAGCAGATCCTGGTGAATTCTTTTGGGGAGAAACATTTATTAAATTTGAAAGTATTTTCAATTGGGAGTGCAAAACAGAGCCGGGGGTGGTCAAGACAAAACACCCATTTGCTAACAAGGAAATCAGGGTGACCATTATCTGTCCAAGAAACAGATATTCTTACCAGGAAAACATGCAATTACTTAAGATATTTTTTTTAAAAAAAACCTGAGTATACTATTAATATTTCTCCTCTGCACTGTGTGTCATTTTAAAGAGGTATCCAATGAAGGATCAAAATGATGCTATGATTAAGAGAAATTAAGATTCATCAAATTAATTTCTCAGTTAATATTGATAGTAAAAGTGACAGTTAATTAAGTATGACATATCACGGGAAAGTAAAAACCTTGTACATAGACTGCCTGTGCTAATACTTTTGTTAAAGAATGGCTGGGAACTAAAATTAGACTTAAGATCTCAAGGGGGAGACATAAAGAGAGAAAAAAAGAAAATAGAGAAATAAAAGGAAAAGAAGAAAAACAACTAGGCTGGGTAGATCTAAAGGCTAAGGGAATACTTGAGGAAAAAAATATGTATTTATTCTTCCCAGTTAGGATAATCCTAGTTGGGAGGGTGAAGGGTCTTATAATTATCTTGATTTTTCTGTCAACCCAATTAGTCTGAGTCAACCTTGAAGTCAGAGACTAGATCTTTACTCTTCATCTCCTATAGCCTAAACATACTACCTGGCACACAATACATGCTAACTGCTACCACATTTGATACATGAATGATGAAATGAATCTTCTCTGTAATGTATGCATTATATGGGCTATTCCTGCTAATACCATCTGCCTCTCTAGCTATTGTTACAGTCAGACTTTTTGGGGAGAGGACTTTTGGGGACGAGCTATTTGTTATTTTACATCCAACAATAATGAGCCCGAAAAAATTTCGAAGCATGTGATATTTCTGTTCAAGAATGAGGCACTTTAGGTGCAACCATCGAATATGAATTGGTCAATAACTCATAGCACTGTCATCATCCTCCTAAAATGTTTTTGTCCATTTCTATGTGTTCCAAGGATTCTTAAGTCCTCCAGAAGGATGACTGTCAGAAAGAAACGTAGGCAGTGGACCTTCACTCTAATGAGCATTTTTATTCCCTCTAAGATAAAACCAGGCTTTTGGTGTCTGTAACAAAGCCACTCAGGGGCATTTGTTGGCTATGTATTTGTGATTATTTCTAGGACTCTGGTTGGGCCATACTGGAAAACATCTGTTTCTACTGGTTTAGGAGATGGACATTGTGACTTTTCCACACTAGAAACCCATGGCACCCCTTCTAGCCACACCTTCTGATATAGTGGTGCTCCTATTCTACTGCTGAGCATAGAAGGGCAGCTGAGACTACAGAAAATGACACGAAATCTTGCCAAAGGCCTTAAAGAAATCACTGTAGTAGTACCTATAGGTTTTCCTCCATGAGAACAGCTCTGGTGAAGTTCTTGGTTTCTCCCCATAAAAACCATAATACTATGCCCTCTGTCCAACAGGTTATTTCATGCAGGTATTCAGTGATCAGGATCATAATTTTCACATTTGATCTTAACCAAAAAGCTGAGAAGCAATAAGAGCATGATTTTTAAAATCTACATTCACATAAGGAAGATTCAGGGGAGCAGAGACATCTCCTCACTGGCTTTAGGGCCTCTTTTTGGTCTTACCAACTTGCTTCAAGACACTGACTGGGTCTTGAAGCAAGTTGGTAAGACCAAAAAGAGGCCCTAAAGCCAGTAAAGGATACAGAGGACCAAGTCTCTCTATCTTACATCAGTCTATACTTTTCTTAATCTCAAATGTTTTCCAATCTTTCCTTAGAGGCAGATGAGGCACCTTAATGAAAGAAAAGAGCACTTTGAGCCCTTAAAATATGGGCTATGAATACATAAATCCATGTGCCTCAAGAAGAAGCAAAGTATTATTCTCACTAACTTGTCCTAATGATAGTGCAGTTTGAGTAGCTACTCTAGTAATTACTTAATTATACCGAAGAGCTCCCTTTGGAAAAGAAAAGGGTGCAATGTTGATCATCGAGACTGCTGTAGGCTTGAGGGCCCCCAGGAAGATAAGATATACATGAGAAGAACACCATTTTTGGATCCAAAAGATTCACCAAATTCATAGCCACATGTGCTTTGATTTGAACACATCCACCTTCTTCGAAGGAAAATTGGCTCATTTTGGCAGACACCAGTATTTATGAGGTAGGAATGTTTGGGCTGTAAATATTGGAAACCTTGATTAGTTGTGGTTTAATTACATTTAATGTTTTTCAAATAACCAGAATTCTGGAGGAAAAGAATTATTGTGTTGGTTCAGCTGCCCCATGGTGTCATCACAGACCAGACTTTTCCATCCTTCCTCTTCACCATCCTTGGCAAGCTGGCTTAGTTCTTTATGTTGCCATGGCTCCCTAGCACCATGGCAGTATTCAAAAATAGGATGGGTAAGGACAGCAGGAAATGAGAGAGAGAGAGAGAGAGAGCATGCACTTTCCCTGTAGTAGCTTAATGCATGTTTCTAAGAGATTTCACATAAGCTTAATTGGCCAGAACTTAGTCATGAGGCCACCTTTAGCTGCAAAGGAAGCTAAAAAAGAAAAAATGAAAACGTGTATTTTATTCATAAAAGATGTAGGGGTGGGGAATTGCTCTGACGTAGGCAATAAAGTATCACATTGCCTTTACTGGAATTCACTGGAATGAATGTCATTTCAACACAGTGTCATGCTGTGAGAGAAAGACTCAGAACTTGGAGTCAGAAGACATGGATTTAAGTGCATAAAATGGAGGTGACAACAACATTTTCCATCCTGAGCTGATGTTAGACTCAGCTGTCATCAACCGATAGGGTATTTTGATAACCAAAACTTTTGATCTATAAATATCCCACTTAAGACACTTTTAATTATAACTTTAAAAAACCTAACTCCAATTGGCTTAAATGAAAAAACAAAATGCATTGGCTGTCATACCAGGAACTTTATAAAGTCCTCTGGTAGGGTGGGCTGCAGGCACAGTTCCATCAGGGCACCAGCTCCATTTACCTACAATTCTCTCAGCTCTGCCTTTTTCCATATACTGACCTTACCTTCAGGCAACAGGCTAAGCTATAGGTCTCACGTGTCCACACCGCACCATTCACAGCAAGAGAGAAAATTCTTTTCTCAGGATTTCTAGTAGAAGTATCAAGATGTGCTCTGATTGGACTGGCTTATGGCACATGAGTTCCAGCTTGAAAAATTGATTTAACATAGGTTATATGTTTCTTCCTTGGATACTGCCTAGTGATCTAATAGATTCCCAGTGGAATCTAGGGACTATTTATTGGAAAGATAGAAGAAGATAGTCAGTAAGTGGGAACCACAGTCAGCTTTCATTGGTATCATTCTCATCTTCAAGACACAGAGGAGCCTTCACTTGGGCATACATAAGGGGGCTCACAGGGACCAGCCACTGACGTGCTTCAGTATTCTCTGTCCTCAAGCCTGGCAGAGAAGCTCAGGACAAAAACCAAGCAGGTGACCTCACAGAAGATTATATTTCAGAGGGCTTCTGGCTTGGCTATCTGTTTAATTCAGTTTGCAGCATTTTCTCAACTTTTCTGTAACATCCCAAATAGTTCTATCTCAGATTTCCTCTCAAGATTTTAATTTCCTCCTTTACTGTCTGCACTCCAGAGCTTCCTCTCCAAGCACAAACATCTCATTTTGTTCCACTCAGTGAAGCACCTTTTGTGATGTTTAAAACACTTTTATCAGGATAGAAAGGCAGTATAAGCAGCCAGGGGAACATTTGGAATACTAAACTCAGACTACTTGGGTCCCAGAGTAGACAGGAGGAAAAACTTGAGGATTAAGAAAGGTAGTCAAGCAAGATAGAATAGGATGAGTTCAGGCAAGGAAACGCACCACAGAAAAAGCAATCGAGGTCAGATGGTGATGAAAGGAAAGAATAGCAAAATTTTGGGAAGGGAAGAATCTTTGAGTTTTGTAATGATACTGATTATTAAAAATAAAGAAGTGGGTTTTTTTAAAGGAAAATTTTACCACAGCTCAAAAAACCCCAAATGATAATTTAAGACCTCCCTACTGGAAAACAAAAACAGGAGATTCTCACGATCTCTTCACCAAACTCTGGATTTTGATAAAAGTCATAGAATATTAAAGCTGGAAGGGCTTGGAGATTATTTTTGCCATCATTTCCACAGTGTGATCCAACCACAGGAAATTCCTGGCCATATTCTAATGACATGGTTTCTCTGAGGATGAGTCTTGCAGTCTCATATTCAAATGAGCTCCTCCATACTTCTTATGCACCTAAACTTTGAGCAGCTCTGAGCTAAACTTTCATTAGGGGGTGTGTTAATCCATTTTGTGCAGCTACAACAGAATATATGAGGCTGTGTAATTTACAAAGAACAGATTTATTTCTTACAGTTCTGGAGGCTTGGAAGTCTAAGATCAAGAGGCCTCCATCTGGGAAGGGCCTTCATGCTGTCATCCCATGGTGGAAGGTAGGAGGGCAGAAGAGAGGCAAAAGGGGACCGAACTTATCCTTTTATATGAACCCACTCCCACAAGAACAACATTAATCCACTCATGAGGGCAGAGTCCTCAAGGCTAATCACCTCTCATTAGGCCCCATCTCCCAACACTGTCGCACTGGGGATTGAGTTTCTAACACATGCCTTTTGGGGGACACACTTAACTTATAGCATAAGGGAAGGAGAGACTGCTTGTTAAAAATACAAACTGTTGGCCAGGTACGGTGGCTCACACCTGTAATCCCCACACTTTGGGAGGCCGAGGTGGGTGGACCACCTGAAGTCAGGAGTTCGAGACCAGCGTAGCCAACATGGTAAAACCCCGTCTCTACTAAAAATACAAAAATTAGCCAGGCATAGTGGCGGGTACCTGTAATCCCAGCTACTTGGGAGGCTAAGGCAGAAGAATAACTTGAACCTGGAAGGCGGAGGTTGCAGTGAGCCGAGATTGTGCCACTGCACTCCAGCCAGGGCAACAGAGCAAGACTCTGTCTCAACAACAACAACAAAAAATACAAACTGTTGGGTCTACCTCGGGTCTACCAAACCAGCATTTCCAGGGCAGCCCTGGAAGTCTAGAGTAAGCCCCAGGCCCCACTCCCACCTTATGTGACTTGTGCAACCAGCTAGTCATCTGCTATGACATTTGGGAACCAATAAGCTACAAACCCCCCATTTCATAGATGGAGAAATGAAGATGCAGAGAAGTGAAAAATCCTTATTTATTATTCTGTTTTGCCCCACAGCAACACTCCCACCAAGAAATACTTCAAATGTGGCAAACAAAAATGGACTGAAGAGGCTAATTAGAGAAGTACTTCTATCTTTGCCTCTTAGATATTTCCAAATAACTAAAAATTCATCCCTTTAGAGTTGGAGTTCTTAATCTGGGGAGTTCGTCAACTTGGATGTAAATAAAACTACTCCTTTATTTTCCCTGAGATGAAATTTAGAATTTCCTTTAATTCCAAATGTAGGTATCAACCCACAGCAGAAGAAATCTTCAGTTGTCACCAGTAGAAATAACAGATTTTTTTTTCTTAATTGTTTTAACTTTCTTTTTTTTTCTTTTGAGATGGAGTCTCACTCTGTTGCCCAGGCTGGAGTGCAGTGGCACAATCTCAGCTCACTGCAACCTCCACCTTCCGGGTTTAAGTGATTCTCCTGCCTCAGCCTCCCAAATTTTGTTTAACTTTTTAACACTCCTTCCTGCACACTGATGATATTTATATTTTCAAACCACATTATGATTGTTGCAGACATCTTGAAACATCACTGATACTCATCATTACTTTGAAATTATAGGAATTTTGGACCTGCCACTAGATCTTGTTATTTAATGAATATTAAAGAAATACATATATTTTAAATACTTTGATAACTATATTTCAATAAAATCGATATCCTTTATGAACCACTGTATTTATTTCATGCTTTAAAAACATTCTTCTGGCCAGGTGCACTGGCTCACGCCTGTAATCTCAGCACTTTGGGAGGCCGAAGCGGGTGGATCACCTGAGGTCAGGAGTTCGACACCAGCCTGGCCAACGTGGTGAAACCCTGTCTCTACTAAAAATACAAAAATTAGCTGAGCCTGGTGGCATGAGCCTATAATCCAGCTACTTGGGAGGCTGAGGCAGGAGAATCGCTTGAACCCGGGAGGCAGAGATTGCAGTGAGCCGAGATTGTGCCGCTGCACTCCAGCCGGGCAACAGAGAGAGACTCCATTTCAAAAAAGAAAAAAAAAAAAAAAAAGAAAAGCATTCTTCTGAGAAGGGGAGCATGAAGCTAACGAAATCCACAGGATAAAGAATGCTTAAGAAACTCTGCTTTAGGAAAAACCATTTCTGAGGAACATTTTATGCTCCCCTTAACCCCAGACCAGTGTTTCCCAAACCAAGACAATAAGAATCACTTGAGGGACTTATTACTCTGAGCGAGGCCTAAGAATCATTTTGTTTAACAAGAGCATCTGGAGATTTGGGAAATGCTGCCTTATAATCAGTAAATTTGGGGAATGCTGCCCTAGGCTGTGTCTATTGAAAATCAATAGACAAGTTCGGTACCTGAAGACACTTTCCTGCTTACTCAACTTCTGTATTGCCACAGGGAGTTAGTTACATTCATTAGCAAGTAAGAGTAACACCACCTGGTTGCTGTATAATTCTAAAGTGAGTTATTCATTAGAATGCAGGAGAAAGAATCGTGTCTCTAAAAAGCCTCAGGTCAATTTGATTTTTTTCACTTTTTTTTTTTTTTTTTTTTTTTTTTTTTTGAGACTGAGTCTAGCTCTATCGCCCAGGCTGGAGTGCAGTGGCACGATCTCGGCTCACTGCAAATTCTGCCTCCCGGGTTCAAGCAATTCTCGTGCCTCAGCTTCCCAAGTAGGTAGGATAACAGGCGCCCACCACCACACCCAGCTAATTTTTGTATTTTTAGTAGAGACGGGGTTTCACCATGTTGGCCAGGCTGGTCTCAAATTCCTGACCTCAAGTGATCCACCCACCTCCCAAAGTGCTGGGATTACAGGCGTGAGCCACTGCGCCAGGCCTTTTTTCACTTTTATCTGTTTTAATTTCAAAAATCATTTTGCCTTTCATAATCTTCCAACACTTTGTACCTATCTCACCTTTGGTGCCTATCACATTGCCTCATAGCTGTTTTTTAAGTACTTATCTCCTGGGCCCTCAGTTCACCCATGTGAATGGGTGTAATGAGTATTCACACATTACTTTTGGTAATAGGCACACATTGTATTCTGAGATCCTGGGAACAAAAACAGGTTTGTTTCAATACACCTGCCCAAGCAAAGTATCGGACACATTATGGGCACTCATTAGACCATGGCTATAGGGGTAATGGATGGACACACACCAACTCTTCTACCTCCTATGATATTAGAATAGAGTTAAATTGCACACATCTCAGAAGAGGCAAGCCACTAAACTGTGAGAGGCAGGAAGAGTAATGGTAATATAAAGGGGTCAAAATTCTAGCTCCTTTTACGAGCTATGTGTCCTTAGGCAAATTATTCAGCCCTTCCAGGTCTCCATTTCTTTATCTATAAGTTAGAAATCACATTTACTTCTTCAGGTTGTGATGAGAAAATGTGTGAGAGTTACCAGCATATTCTTGGCACCTAGATGCATTTTATTGATCCCTTATTATTAGTTGCTTGATATGGAGGATGCCAATAGGAAAAAAAATTTCATTACAAGTCCCACCAATTAGAGACTCATTTTAATAAGTAAGCTCCAGGGAAGGCTAAGTGATGGCACCTTAGTGGGAATTATTTTAATCAGCTAATCAGATTGTTTTCTTCTTGACTCTTAGCTGAAATCAAGGAGGGAATGAGAATTTTGATGGCAGAATCAGGAGATGGGAAAAGAGGATAGCCAGAATGGAACGACAGGCCAGTGGGGGCCTGGAAGCCAGAGAACAGCTTGAGGGCTTTGTCCTTTGGGGGCTAAGCAGGAGGGGTATTAAATAAAACTGTCTGTGTACTTTCACCAGCCCCAAAGGCAGCACTTACCACTGTCTCTTGCACCATTCTTTGAACCCTGGGATAGAGGCAATCAGGAGAGTGTCTCTTTCCCTAGAAAGGAGATGATATGGTCTGTCACACAAACATCCCTGAGGAGCACCTGGTTTTCTTCTTTCCCCTAGTATCTACCCACTTCCATCCCTTTTCCAACAACTACCCCTCCTCACCTAACACTTCCCTATAGCAGGGTGTGTAACAACCTACATTCCAATGCTCTGTCTGCCTGTACTAGCCCTGTGACCTTGGACAAAGTGCTTATTCTTTCTAAGCTTTTAGATTCTTCCTCTGCAATGAAGATAATAATCCTCTGTCACAGAATTATAATCGGCAATAGAGACCATGTATGTAAAGTGCTTTGCAGAACACCAGGCACTTAGTAAGCATTCAATAAATCTTAGCTGTTATTATGACAGATTATGTCAGAGGCCGTTTATTATTTCAGAATATATTTTCATGGTTAGGCCCTGCTCTGGGAGCTGGGGACACAGCAGCAAACAAGTAAATCTTCTTGCTCCTGTTGGTGTTGGTTAAGTAACAATAACTCCATCTCCTATCAAGTAAATGTATAACTTGTCTTCAAAAAGCTCTAAGAACACATACAATAAAAACAAATTCAGTTTTCAAAGTCTGAAGTTTCAAAGTTATAGAAATTCCTCGAATGGGTCATGTGGGTTGGTAACACATGTACAGTGAATTCTCGATCAATGTTAATTCTTATTAACAATATTAGGATATCATGATGATCTCTGGCATTTTATTGATGAATGCGTTACTTCTCCAGTTATCTTGTAAATTCTTTAAGGATAGGCCCTGTAGTACATTTTGTAAAACCTCTCAACACACATGACATACACTCCTACAAACCAAGTACTAAGAGCTTCACAAGTATTTGCTTTATAAGTATATGAATGAATGAATGAATGCTCAGCAAACACTGAAGTTTGCTGTTATCCTAACTATCCTTTCTCACCTACCCTAGCCCAAAACACACATAAACAAACATTTGCTCACAATTATGCCAAAAAATGTTTTCTTACCCAATTTAAAGCATTAACCGCAGAGTAGATATAATGTTGAAATAAAATTTAGTATACAAAATCAGCTTTTGCAAGAAGCTTTTAGAGTATGCAACTGTCCTATGTAATGAACAAAACCATCTTTTATTCTCCTGGTTCCCCTGTATCATTATGTTATTATCACTCTTTAGATCAGAATTCTTACGTCTCAATCTTTTAAAAGCTTTTTATTCTCAGGATTCCTATAAATTCATATTCAGCCTTTATTTATTTAGATAGAGCCAATTGGTCAAACTAAAAGAGAGACAGTAAATCCCAAACCAAATAAAAAATATGATGACTTCTTCACTAGTTTTAACTTTTCGTTGTTGCTTTTAAACAAAAAATCATTGGTCAGGGTTTCTCAAAACAGTCTGGAGATGACCAAAGATAGGAATAAAATGAGATGCAAAAAAAGAAATAAATCCAAGGGGAAGAAGTTGTTAGGGATGAGGAAGGATAGACGGCATTTTAGGACCTTGTTTTACTGGGATAAAACAGAAATGAACAGTAAACTGACCTGGTCATATAAGAAGATCCTTGGATGAGAAAATCCAGATGAAGGAATAGCACTATCTTTATGCACAGTCATTTGGTCAGTATCTGTTTTCTTGTTGAGAAGCTACTTCAGAGGCTACTGTACCATTTTTCACTCTTTCTTCCTCTTAAATGGCCATTGGGCCTGTTCAGGAGGGGTATTGCAAATACTCAGCTACAGCCAGAGGCACAAAGCCTGGCAGGTTTCTCCCCGAGATCTAGGGTCCCCAAGAATGACAGCCCACCCCCCAGGCAAGAAGCTGGTAACTGCACAAAGCCTCGTGGTCCATGAGTGTGGCCTTTGGTGGACATTTTAAAAATGACAGTCTCCCTGACACATCTTCCTGATTCAATTAGGCTATGTAAAACTTTTAAAAATAAATAGAAATATACTAGAATATAAATGATATTACCTAAATTCCTGACTGTAAGCGTTACTCAGAGGATGTTATGGAGCTTGAAACACATGTATAGATAGACGCATGAGGTTGAAACCATCCTCATGAATTCTGAGTAGTGGAGAGAATCCAGCCCTTTTCCCCACCTTTTGTTTTTTGGGATGTGGGTGGGGAGGGAGAGTGTTGAAGGCAGTCACATTGGCACAGATTTATTTTACATAGATTCCCATAAATGTTGTTTCAGAATGTTTCCAAGCTTTACAGGCTGAAGCCAGATAGATTTTTACTTTGGAGGTAAATTTTATGAAAAATGTGTTCTTAGCTTATTTCTTGAGTACATGATGAACTCTCTACTGGGTGAAGGACTTCAGAGAGACAGTTTTGGCACAATGTACACGTCGGGCAGTCACCGAAGTTCTTTTACCACCACCTGTGGTTACCACTTAACCACGAGGAGCATTAGTTGCATCCTGAGTTTGAACTTCAACAATGATTCTCAAACCTTGGTATGTATAGGAGTGTTTATTTAAAAATGAAGATTTAGCCTGGCTTGGTGGCGCATTCCTGTATTCCCAGCTACTCGGGAGGCTGAGGCAGGAGAATCACTTGAACCAGGGAGGCGGAGGTTGTGGTGAGCCGAGATTGCACCATTGCACTCCAGCCTGGGCAACAAGAGCAAAACTCCATCTCAAAAAATAAAATAAATTTAAAAAAAAATGAAGATTTACAGACCAAAGAGCCAAAGATTCTGACTCAGTAGGTATAGGAAGGATTCAGAAATCTACATCTTTAATAAACACCTCACTGTGGACCACACTTTGAGAATCACTGGACTAATTGACTTGGAAGATCACTTCCAGCATTAGCATTCTAACATTCTGTGAATTTGTCCTTTCTTTAGGCAACCAGTCTTGGATAGCCTGGCACTCCCTTGATGTCCGTCTGCCCTGTGGGAACAATGGTACACAGGGAGCAGGAGTGCCCACATCTACACTAGGCAGCAAAGGAAAGAAAATAGGGCCAACTGGGTTGTTGTTCCTTCACTGGGGTAAACACTAACATCCTTGTCTCTGATACCCAGGTGACAGGTGGAGTCTGGAATTTCAGCCGCGTTTGCTGCGATGTTTTTGTCACCCTGGATGTCATGATGTGTACAGCCAGCATCCTTAACCTCTGTGCCATCAGCATAGACAGGTAGGGCTGCAATTCCCCTTCCAGGTGGCCCAAAAGCTGGGGAAGTGGGGAGAGACAGATTTTGCATTTGAGGGTACTGGGGTCACCTCCAAGTAGAACTTGACACTGGAACGTTTTCTTTCCTCTCTTTTTCTTTTAAAGTATGGTTTGCAGGTGAGAAGAAACCCCTGCGACAGGTGGGAAATAATGACCCTATAAGCTTTCCTGGCCTTTCTTCTCCTCCAGCTCCCTGAAGAGGATCCTGGTTTTGCTTTTCCACTATCTTTTGGGGTTTTTTTTTTCTTCCTAATAGGAAGGAAAGCGGGAGGTGGAGAAAGAGGAAAAGTGAGCTGACTGGGATTGGTAGGAAATTTTGTTGTTGTTTGTTTTTGTTGAAGGGAGAGATGGAGAGAAGGTGGGAGAGAGAAAGAGAAAGAAAGAGGGGCAGGTGTAGGGATAATTTTTGAGGGGGAGAGGGGAGAGAAGTGGGGGAGAAAGGCAATTTTAGAAAGCATGGCTGTGATCTATATGTTTCTCTCATAGAGCTTAGAGAAGCAAGTAAAGAATAGTATGGTTTTTAAAATTACATTTTGGTTGCTGGGGTGAATTGCTGTGATTTTGACTCCTCTCTCTGTGTGTTCTGCCTGAGTAACATTGCTTTCTATCCCTGAGAGCACCTGGACTCACCACCCTTGCTCTGGGTCCCTCTGTTTCTCCCTTCCCCTCTCCTTTTGTCTTCCTCTCTTCTTTCCCCTTTTCTCTGCCTGAGCCTTAGATTTGCCTGGCTCCCCTGGGACATCACCAGCCTCACTGAGAGCCCTGGGGGAAAGGAGGTCGCTTTCAAGCCTATGGCCCTTGATGCCAGTCAAAAGCCTCCTCCCTTCCCTCCTCTGAGTTCTCTCCCTCCCACTTCCCCTTCCGCCTCTTCCCCTTCTCCCAGTAATATCATCCATCCACCTCATAGCTCCAACAGGTGACCCCAAATCAGATCTGCCATTTATTGAGAACTTATCACATTGTGCTAAGCTTTGACACACATTAACTCATTTCATCTTCACAATTCTTAGGTACTGTTATTATCTTATGTATTATCTTAGTACTGTTATTTTATGGTGTAAACATTGGCTACCTTCAAACAGGGACCACTGAATTCAGCTGAATACTCTTTGTTCAAGACTCTGTAATGGGCACAGCAGAGAAGGTCACAGGTGATCAGGAGCTAGGTCTTGTAGAAGAGTTTGGGGTGATGATAATGAAGCAAACCAGCTGCAGTCCTCCACTTCTGCAAATAATGCATTCCTGAAAATGTGTACTAAATGTCTAGAAATTACACAAAAGACTTAGATATTAGAGCTAAAAATATTGTAAAATCCCCAACTCTTCACTTTTTAAAACAGCTTTATGAAATATAACTCACATACCACACAATTCATCCACTCAAAGTGTGTAATTCAATGTTATATTGGTATGTTTACAAGCTTATGCAACTATATTCCATTTTTTTTTTTTTTTTTTTGCAGAGATGAGGTCTTGCTATGTTGTCCAGGCTGGCCTCAAATTCCTGGACTCAAGCGACCCTCCCACCTTAGCCTCCCAAGTAGCTGGGATTACTGGCACATACTACTGAAACTGGACCCCTCTTTATTTTATTTTTATTTATTTTTTTTTTTTTTGAGATAGAGATTCACTTTTGTTGTCCAGGCTGGAGTGCAATGGCGTGATCTCAGCTCACTGCAACTTCCACCTCCCAGGTTCAAGTGATTCTTCTGCCTCAGCCTCCCGAATAGCTGGGATTACAGGCATGCGCCACCATGCCTGGCTAATTTTGTATTTTTAGTAGAGACGAGGTTTCTCCATGTTGGTCAGGCTGGTCTCGAACTCCCAACCTCAGGTTATCCACCCGCCTAAAACTCCCAAAGTGCTGGGATTACAGGTGTGAGCCACCGCACCTGGCCTACCCATCTATTTTTAAACACACGCTTTAATGGTATTATTTTCAGCATTGTGGACATGTTCTTTAGCTTCCCTCTCAGCTGGCTAGCCAACCAAGTGATATAAATTAAAAAAAAAAATCATCCAATTAGCTGATTGGTTTGCAGGATCACCAGAGGAAAGTGTGTTCATATTCATTTTTTGGTTATTGTTCAAAATTCCCATTTCAGCACATAAAAGGAAATTTGAGGCTGTTGCTATAGAGGGCACAACAATGGGCCAATTGAGGGGGCCTGTGCTATGACCTCTAGAAAAAGCAGGCTGGAGATGCCACAACATAGTGACAGAGAAAGCATTACGAAGTTCAAGGGTGACTGAATCAGACTGTGGGAATATGAAAGGGCTTTACGGAAAAGAGGATCATTGTGATAGACTTTGGAGCATGAGAAGGATATGGGGCAATCTGGGAAGAGATGAAACTGAAAAGGGGGATTGAGGCCAGGCACGGTGGCTTACTTCTGTAATCCCAGCAATTTGGGAGGCCGAGGCAAGAGGATTGTTTGAGGTCAGGAGTTCGAGACCAGCCTGGCCAATATGGTGAAAACCCATCTCTACCAAAAATGCAAAAATTCGCTGGACATGGTGGTGGATGCCTGTAATTCCAGCTACTCAGGAGGCAGAGGCTGGAGAATCGCTTGAACCTGGGAGGCAGAGTTTGCAGTGAGCTGAGACTGCACCATTGCACTCCAGCCTGGGCAACAGAGCAAGACTCTGACTCAAAACAAGAAGAAAGAAAGAAAAAAAAAAGGAGAGAAAGAAAAAAAGAAAGAAAGAAAGAAGGAAGGAAGGAAAGAAGGAGAGAAAGGAAAGAAAGAGAGGAAGGAAGGAAGGAAGGAAGGAAGGAAGGAAGGAAGGAAGGAAGGAAGAAGAAAGAAAGAAAGAAAGAAAGAAAGAAAGAAAGAAAGAAAGAAAGAAAGAAAGAAAGAGAAAGAAAGAAAGAAAGAAAGAAAAAGACAGGCAAGCCGTATTGTGGAAAACATTGAATGCCAGGCAGTGGAGGTAATTCTAACTTTTATTCAATAGGCCAAGGAGGCACTGAGGGATTTTGAGTGTGGGAATGGCCACTGGGGCTTTACTTCTGGGGGAATGCTTTTGATAGTGCTATGAAGGACCAGTTAGAAAGTGCAGCAGAATTTCAGGTAAGGGATCATAGGATCCTAAAATAAGTAGCAGGCAACAAGAAAGGAAAAGTAGGGGAAATTTTGAAAAATAAAAAGGCAAAAGGTCTATAAACACCAACCTCTTGAATATGAAAGATTAGGAAGAGAAAGGAGTCAAACGAAACACAAGATTCCAGGAGAAAGATGCTGTCAAGAAGAGATCACCATGTCAAGACGGTTTGGTGCTTTAATGGTTTGGTTTTAACATCTGGCATAATAGGAACAAGTGGACTATCCAGGAAGTAATGTGATCTGGAACTCAGGGGAGAGGGCAGGGATGCAGTTGGAGATTTAGGGAGGTTAGCACAAAGCTTAAGATTATTAACTTGGAGTCAAATAGACATGAATTCTAATCCTGGCACGGCCCAGTACTAGTGGTGTGGCTTTGGCAAATTCCTTAAATACTCTAAGGAGTTGGAAATTGAAGATAACAACAGTGCCTAAGAATTGTGAAGATGAAATGAGTTAATGTGTGTCAAAGCTTAGCACAATGTGATAAATTCTCAATAAATGGCATTTCTTATTTGGGTCACCTGTTGGAGCTATGAGATGGATGGATGATATTATTGGGAGAAGGAGAAGAGGCGGAAGGGGAAGTGGGAGGGAGAGAACTCAGAGGAGGAAAGGGAGGAGGCTTTTGACTTTTGGGAGGAGGCTTTCGGAAAGGACGTGAGAGAATGGGAGAGGGTTCGCTTTGTGAGGAGGGAGAACTGTGTAAAGAGAGCCCCCTCAACCCTTGTAGTTCCTGAGCCTCCTCTCTTCCCTCTTGAGAATGTGCCTATACACTCCACCCACCTATATTCACATGCACTTAGGGCTGTGGGTGAGGATGTGCAGGTTGTTCCCTGCGCAAGGGTGTGGGAATGAAATTCAGCTATCACTCCCTTTTCCAAGCCTAGAGTTGGCCAGAAGAGGGTGCCTTTCTACGATTTGCCAGCCAGGAGAGGGTGCCTTTCTTTAATTTGCACAAGAGCACCATTTTGCTGCCAGCAGCCATGCTTAACACACACCTCTAGTTTTTACCACTTAAAACACAACCAACGAGAGTAACTTTGAATTGGCTTCTGTCCCATATAGGAAAACTCCGAGAATACACAGCACTTACCTACCTGAAGGGACCAGCCATGCCTTAGATCCCAAGCAAAAAGGAAGCTCCCTTCTTGGCTCATAGTTCTATATGGGCCAATGAATTCTCACCAAACCTCAAAATGGAGCCCCCTCCTATTCTAGAAATGAAAACAGGCCTTGGAAAAGCTGGGTTCATTATTCTTCACAGCAGTTTGCAGTACATAGCATTACATTCTGTTCATGTGATGACAAATAGCTGGTCAATTCATTAAAAATGCAGTCATTCACGCAGACCTTTGGTCTTCACACAATGCCAGTCACCAATCTGACAAACTTAACCAAATGGATTCAGTATTTTTTGGTCATGAAGCCCTGGTCTATAATAATGCTGTGGAAAGAGATATGAAAGAAAAGGAAATGATAAAAGGGTTTTTGAAAGCAAGTAATACTATTGTCATTAGATTCTTAGGCATAGCTCTGATGCTTGGATTAATGCTGCCTTTTCTTTTTTAAAAAGCAGAGTGGGAAGTCCTCTGAGCACAAGCCCCCACTCCTTTAGCTCCTTGCTTCCCCAGGGAGCCAGCCCTCCTCCCATCACATCCTGGGTCCAAACTAACTCAGGGAGAGGGCTGAGAATGTGTCAGAAGAGGAGGACACGACCAAGTGGTGAGAATCAGAGTCCTCCGAGAGGAGCCCAGGAATAATGCAGCCAAATTCATTCACCAGGGAGTTCTTTAAGTGGCTCTCAAATGGCACCCATTACACAGGCAAGCCTCCGCGTCTTTGCAGCGAGCACAATAGGTACCAGATGAGTCACAGGCACCTTGGATTTTTAGTTTGCATCTAAATAAGCACTTTATATTTGCAAAAGGCTTTCCAGTCATTTGCAAAAAGCTTTCTCCTTCAACAACTCCAGGAGGGGAGTCCACAGAACTAAAGATTTATTGAGCCCCCTGTCTGACCAAATAAAAGATGGTGAAAAGCAGCCCTCACAGAACTCTGGGGCTCATTAAACCCAGGCGGGGAGTTAGAGTCAGGCCTTCCCACCCAGGCTGGCCTCTTTCCTCCTGGACTGCTAGCTTCCTGAAGAAGCTTCCTAAAGAAGTGTGTGTGTCCTTGTCAGGACACACACACACACACACACACACACACACAGATCTCCCACCCTGGGACAGGGCTCTGAGATAGAAATCACATTCTGCAAGGTACTGAGACCTTCAGTAAGTGACCAACCATATAGATCCTGCTCATAGAACCGGAAGTCAGAAGGGGCATCACAGTTATCTCATTTGAGTGGAAATGCTAAATGCTTGCATGAAGTGCTGCAGCCTCTTAGCACAGGTGTGGGACTAGAAATGGAATCTCCTGACTTTCCACTAGCACTCTATTACAATAAGTGACACCTTCATTGGTGAATGTGAGGATGGGGCACCAAGGCAAGGGCCTCTGGCCACGCTGGCAGCTCACCTCCACAGGTGCAATTTTCTTGGACTAAATGAGGCACATCTCCTATGTCTTCAATGCCCTGGCTACCTCTGTGCTAATGCTAACTTACATGAGTCTGGAAGCAACAACAATAAAAATAGTTACCATTTATTTAGCATGTACTACGTGCCAGACACTAAGAGCTCTTCATTCATTATTGCTAACCTTCACGACAACCCAGAGAGAGAGATGTATTATCCTCACTATATAAATAAAGGTGCTGAGACTAGAATGGGTAGGTGAGCTTGCCGAGATCACACAACTGGCTGGTGCAAGAGTAAGGATTCAGGCAGCCTCTATTTACAGCACACTCCCTTATTCAGAGATGCTGAGCTGTGAGTCTGGCTCTGGGCTCCCTAGCTATAGAGTCACACTGCCTGGCTAAAAATCCAGGCTCTACAGTTTAATAGCAATGTGACCTTGGGCAAGTCAATTAACCTGTCAGAGCCTCAGTTCCCTTATCTGTTTAGTGGAGAATAATAACAACTACCTCAAAGGGTTGTTAGGAGGATTAAATGAATTAATATTTGTAAAGCACTTCAAATAATGCCTGTCACATAGAAAGTGTCATGTGCTTTTTTGGTGGATCAATAAACAAATTTAATATTCCCTGATATCAGGAGGAAGGGGAAGACAACCATAAACTCACTGATATGAACAATCACTGATCCCTTGAGCTAGCACAATAATAATGACAACAATAACAATAATAATACCGTCTTTTGAATGTTTAGTATTAATCACTAGGCACGGTGATTTAAAAAAAAACGTTTACAGAGAAAATATCATTCAATATTCATTACAGCCTTTTCGGGCAGAAATTATTATCCCCATTGTACAGATGAGAAAACTGAGTCTTAGAAAAAACAAACCACTGGCCCATGGCCACACAGGTCAGTGGTGGAGCCGGGATTCAGAGCTGATCTGTCCGTTTCTCATGCCAGCGGACTTAATCACCACTCACACTGCCAGTGCTGGGGTCAGCAGAGTCATCCAGACCAGAAACGGCCCATGGAGCTAAGAGCTCAGACACAAGGGGAGGGTCCCTGGCTCAGGGTCTGCAGGGGCGGCGCGCACAGTGCGAGGCTGGCAGGTCCGGGCCGGGACTACCGCCGCGAGCGCAGCGGCCAGATGTTCAGAGGTGGCCCTGGGCCAAGCCTCTGTCTCTCGGCCAAGCCCAGCCCAGCCCTCCGGGTGCTTTGGCTCGGCCCTCGCTCGCAGTCGGTCACGTGCAATCGCTCCGAGAGGAAGTCAGAGGCTAAGCGGTCGGCCTGGGTGGGAATGCAGGGTCCCTGCAGGGCTCCAGGAAGCAGGGCGCCGGGCTTTCCCTCTCTGCTTCCCCACAGAGCCTGGAGAGCCCCCAGGTGAGCAGTGAACTTCTCACCCCAACCGTGCTGGCAGAGTTCTTGCTGCATTATAGTGCCCTCCGATGGCCAATTCCGGTACAGCCTCGCTGTCGCAGTCGGCTTATGACAAGCGGGGGCTTCATTTATTCTAACAGTTTAATCAAGTTTAAAAAAGAGCAAGAAAAAAATTAACGTAACAGTGTTAAATTGTAGTCTTGTCTCTTACTTCTTATCCAAGTGAACAAAAATCTTTGTCACAGAAGTTTTCCCTAATGCAGACTTTCTCAAAACCTGTCTAATCATAAGATGCACTTGCTTGTTAAAAATACACATTTCTGTTCTCACTGATACGTGGGAGCTAAGCTGTGAGGATGCAAAGGCATCAGAATGACACAATGGACTTTTGGAACTTGGAAGAATCCCCAAGGAGGGGGATTCAGACAGGACTTGCATCAGATGAAGGGGAGCGGGGTGAGGGATAAAAGACTACAAATATGGTACAGTGTATACTGCTTGGGTGATGGGTGCACCAGGATCTCGCGAATCACCATAAAGAACTTACGTAACCAAATACTACCTCTACCCCAATAACTTATCGAAAAATAAAATAAAATAATTTCAAAAAAGAAGAAACAAAAATGCACATTTCTGGGTTCCACTTCGGAAGTACTAAATCAAAATCTCCACAAACTAAGCCTGATATTCTGCATTTTAACAGGACCCCCAGGCAATTAACAGAATCCAGCTAATTGAGAAAACTCAGTTGTGGGCACACGCAGTGCTCTGCGAGCACTAACCACCCTTGCCATGCTGACTTCACTGAGGAAGCCCTTGTCCCCCACAAGAACTCAGAGAGCTGTCGATGCCCTCCAGAGGGAGGAGGGCACTCAGAAGAAACACACCTCAGAGGTGGGAGACCTGGCTCTGCCACAATTTGCTGCGGAACCTTGGGTTCATAATTGACATCCTTGCGTCTCTGCTTCCTCCTTTATGGGATAGAGCCAGGGTTCCCTACACTTGCTGGCTCACTTCATTAATGGAGCCTCCAGGGAGTTGTTGAACATTATAGCATATTTAGGAAAGTATATGACTCTCAGTGGTCTGCTGAAGCCAGCTTATCATGGCTAGCGAGAGCTGATTGGCAAAATTTTAGAAACTTTTAGAGTCAGTTATTAAAGCTTTGGTGTAGCTTAAAATCGGCCGTGGTGGGAGTATTGACGCCACAGAAATTGGCAAATATTACAAATTAGGGTTTTTTTGTAAACTACAGAGCCTATTGTTAGCCATTTACCAGAACACCACTGAATACACAGAAGGGTCAGGCTCTTTTACATCAAAGGACATTATGCAAGTGGAAGGCCTGGAGAAAGCGAGTTACAGCATTCCTTCCCCTCGCTGTTCGGTCCTGGCAGCAGTAGGACTCAAGGCTCAGCCCCTCCTCCGAGGTGCCTCATAGTTACCACTAACAGCGAGGCCCTTGTAGACATATTGGACTGGAAGCCCCCAGCAGAGTCTAAAGCCCTGAGGAGAGTCAGAGGCCTAGAGAAACACCAGCTGCTACTTGACCTGCTCTTGTATAAACCAAGGAGGGGATTTAAGAGAGGACTTGCATCAGATGAAGGGAACTAGGTTGTTGTAGCCTCCCAAGAAGTGGGTAGCAGGATCTTAATTTGACCTTATCAAATTTTTCCCTTTTGAGAAAGAAGCCACCTTTGTCATACAGCATGATGTCAAGGCCAAGTCCTGCACAGTTTACCTTCATCTCAGAACTCACAGCTAACTGTAATCTGCCCTTTTGGGAATACAAGTGTTACCACTCTACAACAAGATGCACAAGAGGCAGATTCGGGCAGTGCTGGTGCATAGGAGCAGGGAAACACACAGGAGGAGCCTCAGGAAGCCTTGCCCAATCCCTTCTAGCCCAGCATCTGTCCTTCCTTTCCTTAATCCCAGGCCTTGAGGTGCACAACAAGGGTTAAGGAGGCTCCAGGTTCCCTGGAAACTGACAAGACAAAAAATGTTGAGTCATAGGTAGATCCAGCTTATACCTTAGATCCCTGAGCCTGGCCAGGATTAGAAGGGAAGGAAGCCTTCCCCTCTTACAGGAAAGGAGGCCTTCATGACCCATGAGGCAGTTAACAGTTTCTTATTACTTTCTTTGTACAAGGACCTATGGAGAATATCAAGGTTGTAAGAAGATTTGATCTTGAAGTAACTAAAATCATATGGGGCTGCCTCTCTCCAGCCACGAGGCAAATTCAGTCATGAGGCAAGACAGCTGCATGCAGGAGGGCATTGTAATTGATTTGCATAGAAGTGCTAAGAGTTCATAGTTAGAAGTCTCCGTACATGATAGAAAGAACTGGGAAGGTTGCTGGAAAGTTCGTCTGAGATTAATGGAGGGCAAGATTGAGTTGCCCAGGGAGGGAGAAGGAATGATTAATTGAACAAAGACACCAGTCTCTGACTATTGAAGAGTACTCATCACCAGGCCAGTTTGGCTGGAGCTCTGAGTGAGTGTCAGGATCAGTGGGAGGTCAGATTGGCAACGTAAGTTAAGGTCATGTTGGAGAAGGCTGATGAGCTTGGTTTATGGGTGAAAGAGGAGCCATCAACAGTGTATTCATTTTCTATTGCTGTGGAACAAATTATCACATATTTAGAGGCTTGAACTGTACCCATTTTTATCTTGCAGAGTCTGTAAGTCAGAACCCTGTACACAGTGCAGGTAGGTTCTCTTCTCAGGATCTTGCAGGGCTGAAATCAAGGTGTAGACTGGGTTGTGTTCTCATCTGGAGCCTGAGGTCCTCATCCACACTCATTCAGGTTGTTAGGAGTATTCAGTTCCTTGCAGTTGCAGGACTGAGGTCGCTACTTTCTAGCTGACTGTCAATCAGTGCTGTTCTCAGCTCCTGTAAGCCTTTTGCCATCTCCTAAAAAAATGACCCTCTCCAAAACATAGCAGTTTGCGCCTTCAAGGCCAAGAGGATAATTTCGCAGTCCCCTTTAAGGGCTCACCTAATTAGGTCAGGCCCACTCAAGATAATCTCCCTTTTGATTAACTCAGCCTCAACTGATCAGTAATCTAATCACAGGAGTGATATTACATTATAGTCACAGGTTCAGCCTACACTCAGCGGAGGGGATTATACACAGCAGAAATCTTGGGGCCATCCTAGAGTCCTGCCTATCTCAGATAATTTTCAGCTGGGGAGATGGGGAGACGTGATGAAATTTATTTTTGGAACCTGGCTGCAGGAGACCAACGAGGAGGCTGTAGCCATCATAGAAATCAGGTAGCAGGAAAGGGATAGGTGGATAAATAAATGGGGAAGATATCGCAATGGATAAATTTACAGGACCTAGAATGTTCCTCCCCTGTCTGACCTCATGGCTGGCTCCCTCTCGTACCACTCACTTCCCTGCTCACTCTGTGTTAGTTTTACCTCCTCCCTGGTTCTCTAACACATCACCCAGCGTATTTCTTTCATGGTACTCTTCATTTTATATTAACGTATTTGTTTCCTTTTTTCTTGTTCATTCACTCCACTTAACTCTCAGCTCAAAGAGAACAGGGACAATGTGCCTTTTACACACCTCTGAATACCTGGAATGGGGCCTGGCATATAGTTGGGACTCAATAAATATTGAATAAAGGTTAAATACATAAATGACCAAGGCTGAGCACGGTGCCTCACGCCTATAATCCTAGCACTTTGGGAGGTCGAGGCGGGTGGATTGCCTGAGTTCAGGAGCTCGAGACCAGCCTGGGCAACACGGTGAAACCCCATCTCTGCTAAAATACAAAAAATTAGCCAGGCATGGTGGCAGGTGCCTGCAGTCCCAGCTACTCGGGAGGCTGAGGCAGGAGAATTGCTTGAACCCGGGAGACAGAGGTTGCAGTGAGTTGAGATCGCGCCACTGCACTCCAGCCTGGGCGATAGAATGAGATTTCATCTCAAAATAAATAAATAAATAAGCAAGCAAGCAAGCAAATTATAGGAAAGGGTCCAGGGAGAGTCAAAAGGTCTGAGTATTGGGTCTGGATGTCTTGAAGAAAGGCAGAAAGTGAAACCAGATTAAGAGGTTTGGGGAGTTGGGGAGATCTGTTTCAGACATCTTGAGTTTGAGATGACTGTGGAACAGTTGTCCAGCTAAGTCCTACGGGCAGCTGGAAATGCTGGTGAAGAATGTCACAAAAAAAAAAAAACAACACACAACGATGTCCAATAATCATAAGGAACTGGGCTTTGGTTATGTAAAAGAATGAAAACTGGATTTTAAAATAAGCCTTCATTGGACATTCCTCGTTTCTATTTTTAAAACATCTGCTATTTAGAGGAGCTGTCACAATGAAGGTTATAATTTATATTTGGATACAAGCAGGAGGTAAATATCCTCTTTAGGTATCTTCTATCATTGTCTGAAAACCTGCAGGAGACGGTAAAGGCACACAGACCAGCATCCAGAGTGTTCAGAGTGAAGGGTGTGTGACAGTAAGGCCGGTTATGCTGGGCAATCAGGTAGAACTGATAAAGAAGCTCTCCAGCAATCCAGTGATCCTGTATTAACTTTTTTATTCTTCCCTTTCTGTGTTCATCTCCCTCAGTAAGTTCTTCATTCATCTTATCGCAACCTTTCTGCTATTTTCGACCTTTCTGCTTTTCTCTCTTCCTCTAACTAAATTATATTTCTCATGCCATATGTATCAACCTGATTATTTCTCTACTACTTTCGTTTGGTCTTTTGAAAAGTTCTCCTCACTGGACTTGGTGGCTCACGCCTGTAATCCCAACACTTTGGGAGGCTGAGGCCAGATCGTTGCTTGAGGCCAGATCGTTGCTTGAGCCCAAGAGTTTGAGACTAGCCTGGGCAACAAAGTAAGACCCCATCTCTGCAAAAAAATAAAATAATTAGGCAGGCGTGGTGGCACAGGCATATAATCCTAGATACTTGGGAAGCTGAGGTAGGAGGATCTGATCCCAGGAGTTGAACTGCAGTGAGCAGTAATCATGCCACTGCACTTCAGCGTGGGTGACAGAGTGAGACCCTGTCTCCAAAAACAACAACAACAACGACAAAGAAAGAAAAGCACCCCATTCCATCTCACCATGCCTATCCCCTCTCCCCTTGCTTTTTCAGGTACACCGCAGTGGTCATGCCCGTTCACTACCAGCATGGCACGGGACAGAGCTCCTGTCGGCGCGTGGCCCTCATGATCACGGCCGTCTGGGTACTGGCCTTTGCTGTGTCCTGCCCTCTTCTGTTTGGCTTTAATACCACAGGTAACAGTGATGGCTTCACTTCTAGCATCCATGTGATTCACAGCACAGCTGAATGACTGGCTGTGAGTTGTGCTCAGCCCTGAAATTTCTGACCCCTGGTCAGTGTACTTTGCAATTAAATGAGAATGCCACAGAATGTAAAGCTTTGGCCTTTGTGGGTTTTAAATAAAATATAAAGCAAAACCTCATCAATTATTGGCACGGGGGTAAAGTTCTGCCCCAATTAATGAAAAGTCTGGCTCATCTTTATTTTGAAAGAAATGTCATTGTATTCATTTGCAGAAATGTACCAGTTAAAAAAACCAAGATATATATTAATAATTCAGGCAAGGTTTGCTAATAAAAAGATAACAATTCATAACAGACCTACAATGCAAAATAACACATTACAACAGTCTTGTAATAGGATATATACTTCTAACTTTTACTCAGCAAGAATAATTTCCAATTCTTCAGAACTAACCAGTATAGATTCCCAAATTGCTGGAGAGTATATTTTCTATTTTTAATATAAAAATTCTGGGTATGATGGTTGGCGCATGGTACATCTGCTGGATGGATGGATGGATGGACAATGTATATATCTGAAATGCTCGGGATTTTAAGCATGACACCAATACCTCAGATTAATCAATGCCTTCTGCGTTTGTACCATGTCCATCCTTTAGCCTCACTAATTTTTTTTTCTTTTTCTTTTTCTTTTTTTTTTTGAGACCAAGTCTCGTTCTGTCGCCCAGGCTGGAGTGCAATGGCATGATCTCGGCTCACTGCAACTTCCGCCTCCCGGGTTCAAGTGATTCTCCTGCCTCAGCCTCCCAATGAGCTGGGATTACAGGCACCCACCACCACACCCCACTAATTTTGTATTTTACCCTGTTGGCCAGGCTGGTCTCAAACTCCTGACCTCAAGTGATCAGCCCGCCTCGGCCTCCCAAAATGCTGGGATTACAAGTGTGATCCACCGCGTTCGGCCAGCCTCAGTGAAGTAATGTGTCGAATGAAAGGTATTAACCCACATAGTAACATGATGGGTATTGACAATATACACTGAGTGCTAAGGAAAAACTGCTTGATTAGTGTTCTAGTGGTCATCTGGATTTCTTATTTTGTCCATTTGAATTGATTCATTCAATGCCTATATTCCAGGTTTGTAAATTTCTAGTATATACGTACTAGTCACATAGCCATGTGCTTGTGTGTATGCAGATATTATATGTAACATATTACATATAAATACAGGCAAATTCTAACTTTAATCTTCTGAGTGTGATTTGCTGGACAATGATTTAGAAGTCCAAATATATTTTGGAAGATAGGTATAGGCTCTGGAGTAAGTAAAATCTAAGTCCAAACTCCAAATCAAAGCCTAGACTTACTAGCTGTCTCTCCTTAAACAAGTTACTTAACTTCTCTGAGTTCCTCATTGGTAAATGTGGGATAAAATTACAGTGGAGCATACACTTGGGTGAATTAAAATATGTAAACTTGATCTACATATTTAGTTGAGACATTTTTAATATTTATTTTTATATATGACCCCCTACAAATAAGCCCAGCAATTTTATCTCTAAAATTATATGTTCCATAGGAACTCTACAACATATGATATATTACTATAGGTATCATACAACTTATTACTCTGCAGGGTTATAATAAAACCATGTATATCTTTATATGTGATTCAGATTTTCAAAGCAAATTTGAAGTCTATATAATTTTCACTTTATTTATTGACTTTAGAATCTAAGCCTACATATAACTCCACTCTACCTTCTTCATAGAAATTTTTGCAATTAAATGAGGATTAAATTGGGATAACGTATGCAAATATGCCAATCACGTACTGCCTACTCAAGGCTGGCTTGTTTCTCTGCCACAGTAAAGGGTAACTAGCCAACTTATCAACAAACATTTGCCTGTTTAACCCAGGCTATTCTCAAAATATGGTGTTGTTATCTTTGCGTTACTGTTAACCATTCATTACTTGGTTATTTTAACTGAATGACACTTTATACACACAAACGTGTGCACATGCACACATTGCCCAGTACAAAGCAACATCCTTTAACACAGCTATAGAGGCTGCCTCTGTGGCACTAAAATGTCATTTTTGGTGAATGCTAAATGTACTTTACGAGTTAGTCTGATAACTAAGTCACCTTCTGTAACCTTGTTTCTATATGAAAATGCATTCTTAGTTGGAATTTCTAGTGTGGAAAGCTCACCACTGCTAGACCGAGGCACTGCTTACCCGCTAGCCAACAGCAAATCCCTGCCAACATCTGCTGGGCTGACTGCCGTTCCCCTGACTCATTCTTGGTGGAGGCGGCCTTATTCACTCTCACAGACACACCACACTGGAAACAGTTGAAACAGTCTCAAAATCTGACATTAGACTGAGTCCTTGGTTAATGTCGACATCCAGAGTGAAGAAGAATGATGAATTGCAGTGTTGTTGCCCCCAGTGAGATCATTATTGTTCCAGAAACAAAATTCAGGAAAATTTTTTCCAAAAGGATTTTCAAGTATAGAATTGAGAAGGCAGGAAAGGCCTGTGACTTGGTATGTGTGCTCTCACTTCTCTCTCGTCTGTCACAATCTCTCTCTCTTTTACTTTTAAGTTTATTAATAGCACTCTAGCAAGCCTTCCAGTTATTCATATATTGTGTCAAAGTGTCAGGTTCAATTGCAAGAGCTCAGTAGACATTAGCTGGTGTTATGGTTGTTATTAATTATTGGAAAAGTTTATACATCAAAATGTAACTATACATCTGCAGCCGTAAGAGTTCTGCTGATGGTTTTAGAGATCAGTCGCCCCTTCCTAGAACACAGGGGACTTAGTAAGCGAAGCTCAGGCCCAGCTGCCCTCCTCTGCCTCAAGCTGACCTTCGCTGTACAGCTTCATTGTCTTGATAGATGTGGGTTCCTGCAGCAATTCTGTCATCTATAAGGAAGTTCCCAACTTCATTTGAAAGCCCAATAAAAGACTCTTCTCAGTCATTTTTTCTACTCCTTCGTGGAAAATCAAGGGGGAGAGGGCAGGATCCTGCCAATAACACCTGATATTGGAAGCAGCTGGACTTTCACTAATAAGTGCAACACAAAGAAAAGAACCTTCTAGCAGAGCTCTTCTTTTAATGCCATGGGCTGCCACGTGCAATTGTGAATTATTAGGAACATAAGATACAGAAAAGTTGAACTTCAGTCTCTTCCAACTTGGAGTTGCTCCTGTTCTCAGATAAAAGGTCAATATGAGGCAGGGTTTTGGGTGAGAGAGTTCCGAGGCAGGGGCCTGGCTGGCCAGGGTTGCCTTAACTCCCAGCAGAGGCCCAGCAGTCTAGGCAAATATCACATCATCAACAGACCCTGATACAGCAGAGCATGGTGTGCTGCTGCTAAAGGAAACTCTGAAGATTCCTGAATGAACAGCCCAACCCTCTCATTGCGTAGATAAGAAAAATAACTAGTATTTAAATTCCTGCTAAATCAGAAAGCTATTGTGTTATTTTTAAAAATCTAGAACGAATAAGCAAAGAGTGAATAAGCTGGTGATAAGGGTTTAAGAAACCTTTAAGGGAGGAGAAACTTAAAGTTAAGAAAACTCCATCAGCTGGCTTGATTTTCCTTTGAAAGAAGGAAATGGAGGAGTGCTATTTATTTGATTTCATCAATAGAACATCTCACCTAGTTTTCAGAGCACTGGAGCTAGGTTGGGGGAGGCGGAGCTTAGTTGCACAAAAAGTTAAAAGAATAGTAGAAGCACAAAATTAAAAGAATAATAGGCTCATCCTAAAATCCGATTCATTGGCACCACATGCCTTTGGAATCAAGTTGGGGTCAAATCCATCAATGAATTTGAAGTTCATGAATCTTTCAAGTAAACCTGCTCTGAGCCAAGCTGTTCACATCATGGTGGGGCTCAGTTTCCCAAGACAGCCTGCAAAAGCCTCATAGATGCCTTTGTCTTTTTCACCCAGCACAGTGCTTTAAACATAGTAGGTACTCCACAAAATTTGTTGAATGAGTAAATAGATGACTCTTCATCATCATCCTTTCTTCCTGAGATGTTGAGATTAATTGGGATAAGCATCTCTAATCTCAGAGGAGGAGTAACCGCCCCTCCCCCGGGACAGGCCTTCTCCATTATCCTCTGGTCAGTGAGTGCCCATGTGTTTATATAAAATGCTCATTTGTACATTTTTCTCATTATTTATTATTTATGCATTTGCTCAATAACTATTGTGCTAACAAAACAACACTCTTGCAGTTAAATAATCAAAACAAGGCACCTCATCTCCTGGGGAAGTGTCAGCTTCTGGGGGGCCTTACTGCCTTCCTCACCTCTTTGGTACACAGCAGAGAAGGTTTCAGAACTGCTGCTGTGTGGCGCGTCACTCTGCCCTGCCAACAGGACACACACCCAGGGCCAGGCCTGCTGGGGGCTGGGGCAGGCCCTACTCATTGACCACCCACCTCCAGTGTCACTCTGCCTGCAATGGGGACATTCTGGAAGAGGCTGCAGTGCTTGATCTAAGGAAGGGAAGCAGTTTGCTTAGATAGAGGAGGAAGGAAGGGATGGCAATGCAGGTTCTGTGATTATATGTGAGAGCCTTCATTGACTAGGGACCCTGAAATAGCTATATGCCCTCTCAACTCTCTCCTTCAATATTTTTAATGGAGAAATAAATGCTTGCACATAAAACATTCATAAGGTGTCATGAGATACACACATACTTATATGTAGGTCTCCCTTCTACCTCAGATTACTACATTCTCCCATCTCCCTCCCTAGAAACAAACATTAATATTCTTGCAAGATAATGCTTGCAACAACGTGCATGTCCATACACATATATGTTTATGCATGTGTATGTGTATTCATTATTACACAAATACAAGCATACCACACCCCCATCTGACCCTGACTTTTTAAAAGAAGTAGCTCATATATAAAATTTAGAGGTCAGCCTCCAAGAACCCAGAGTGGGTAGGAAAAGGTAGAAAGTTAGGTGGAGGGACCAACAGGGAATATCCGGGACACCAAGGATGGCAACAAGATGGGCAGTGCCAGCCCACTGGCCTCTTCTCACACATGAGACAAGTGAAATGCCTCCTCATCACAGGCAGGATTTAAAACCACAGGCAGACGCTGACAACAGAAAAGCTGACTTCAGAGAAGGCGCAGATCACCACCAACATGGCTCCCTAGAGATTCTGAAAGACCACGTGCTGCCACCCCATCCCTCTCCCCAACTCCATCACCCCCAAATACCAGGAGATGCCAATTTGGTGAACTACACATAGCCTATGAGCCATTTTTTTTTTTTTTTTTTTGATACAGAGTCTCACTCTATCGCCCAGGCTGGAGTGCAATGGCGCAATCTCGGCTCACTGCAACCTCCACCTCCCAGGTTCAAGCGATTCTCCTGCCTCAGCCTCCTGAGTAGCTGGGATTACAGGCGTGCGCTACCATGCCGGCTAATTTTTGTATTTTTAGTAGAGACGGGGTTTCACCATGTTGGTCAGGCTGGTCTCGAACTCCTGACCTTTTTCACCCACCTTGGCCTCTCAAATTGCTGGGATTACAGGCGTGAGCCACCGCGCCCAGCCCCTATGAGCCATTTTCTAAAGGATGATGACAGAGGCTTTGGTGAAACAACATGAAATTTACCTGAATTTTACCTCCTCTTCAGAGAACCAGAGAATTTAGGAGTAGCTTGTAAAGATTCTAGTGGCAAAGATGTCAGTAAAATGCATCACTGATCACTGAGCACATTCTTTTCATTTTAGTTCTTAGCTGTTATTCCCTTCCTTCTCCCACAAATGTTATTCCCTATAAGTCTGGCTCCAAATTTCCATTCCATATGATACCTTCCCTTTCAGTTCAAAAAGCTCAGGGGAGAGAAATAATAAATAATAAATAAATAAATATTAATAATAGCTACCGTTTATTCTCATTAACTCTCACAACCACTATATAATATTTCTAGCCTTTTTTTTTTTACAGGTAATAAAACTGAAGCTTTGCATATTTAAGAAATGTGTCAGCTGGGCGCGGTGGCTCACACCTGTAATCCCAGCACTTTGGGAGGCCAAGGCGGGTGGATCACCTGAGGTGGGGAGATCGAGACCAGCCTGACCAACATGGAGAAACCCCGTCTCTACTAAAAATACAAAAAAATCAGCTGGGCATGGTGGCCCATGCCTGTAATCCCAGCTACTTGGGAGGCTGAGGCAGGAGAATCGCTTGAACCTGGGAGGTAGAGGTTGCAGTGAGCTGAGATCGAGCCATTGCATTCCAGCCTGGGCAACAAGGGCAAAATTCTGTCTCAAAAAAAAATTAAAATAAATAAATAAATAAATAAATAAATGAAATGTGTCCAAGATTGCACAGTTAATAAATAGCAGACCTGAATCTCACACTGAGGGCTCTCTGGCTTCCACCTATCTCAGAAGACCAAGAAGCAGAATAAGGGGCCTACATGGCCACTGCCCTCTCCCCACCAGCCCACACCTGAGGCTTCATCTTCCAATGCCAGCTTTGTGGTTGGAGAATCCCTCACCCTTTATGAAGACTGGCCGGGTGTACCAACAGTTGTTGCTGACAGTGCTGGATGAAGCACAGATGTTCCATGTCACAGTGGTAAAGGAGGATGGGGAGTTAAAATTACAGAAAGAACATTGGCTTGGGCATAAAATTGGCTGCAGGAACATATTTTTCAGGTGCAGCCCGGGGCTACTTACTGAACCTCTCTAAGCTTTAGTCTGTTCATCTGAAAAGAGAGACAGTAATGGCACCTGTCTCATATAATGTTGCCATAATTATTAGGTAGGATAAGGGGTACAAAGCTCTTGGCTCATCTCCTGGCAGATATTAGTTTGCTTTTCTTTTCTTTTTCAAGATGGGGCATGTTTCAGGCCCATCTTGGGCCTTGGAGGAATCTCAGCATCTGCTATGAAGAAGGCAAAGCTAGAGGGACCTCCCAAGGAGAAATGGCAGGAACATTTCAGGATATAAAGCAGCGACAAGGACCCTTCTAAATGCACATTCTCCATGTCACAATATCATTACCTGCCTTTTTCCCATCCCACCTCTGACAAGTGCTAGGATTCCCTGAAAAATCAAATCTGTCTTGTATTCAGCCGCCACCTGCCCTCCATCCCAGATTCAAAATTGGAGAACTGGCATTCTCAGCAAATAAGCCTTCTTCCTTTCATTGCATTCCAATAATTCTCCAATGCCTCCGCACCAGCAGGCACTTTTCTGGGGGCTGCATCCCTCCTGGGAGCCTCTGCCCTGTTGCCCTGTAATGCTCTCCCCAGCCTCCCAGGCTGCATGTCTCTGTGTGACACTTGTGACATCCTATGAAAGGGATCATCTGTCTATCTAAACTGTTTGCTCCCTTGAGAGCAGACATGGTATCTCATTCATCTTTGTAGCCCCAGTGTCTGGCACATGATTGTTGGTAACTTTTCTTTTTAAGCAAGCTGTGAGAAACTCAAAGATGAATTAGACCTTCTACCCTCAAGGACCTGACAGTATACGTATCTGAGACTGCATCCTCCCCACCCCCTGTGCAGCAGAAGGTGCAGGCACCACGCGTGACATGGGGCCATGTTTTATGCTCCTAACTGAGTTCTGATACTTGCTAACTGCTTTACCTTCCCCCTTCTCATCCACAGGGGACCCCACTGTCTGCTCCATCTCCAACCCTGATTTTGTCATCTACTCTTCAGTGGTGTCCTTCTACCTGCCCTTTGGAGTGACCGTCCTTGTCTATGCCAGAATCTATGTGGTGTTGAAACAAAGGAGACGGAGAAGGATCCTCACTCGACAGAACAGTCAGTGCAACAGTGTCAGGCCTGGCTTCCCCCAACAAGTAAGTACCCTGGAGGGGGTAGAGGGAAGACAACACCCAATCTCCTGACTTCCCAGCCTGTGTCTAGCAGCACACGATTTTGCCGTTTAGCTACATTGGAGACACAAATCTGACACCCACTTTGGAATCTACTAATATTGGCTGTGCTTTGAAGGTAGGAAATCCAATCTCAAGAAAACATTGATAGTTGTCTCTAGAGCCTACCTTACCTGGCAAAGTGATTGGATGGCTCCTGGGCTTGTTCTGCTTCCCTTCAAAGTCTTTCATTTTCCCCAAATGGGCAACAGCTCAGATGTCCCACAGGTTTTGAAGTTTAAGTGCAGCAGTTGTACCTTGCACTGCTGGTGGGTTCCCAGAACTGACTTTTTGTCTAAACCACTCATCTCAAGAATCACTGGGGTCCATCAGAACCTTTTTTCCTTACTGGATCTGTCCTTGTGTCAAGGAACTGACAAGCTGGTGGGATAGAGTGCTGATAAAGCATTTTACTGGATCTTTCTAGGCTCTGAAAAGAAATGTCATTGCCTCTGCAATGATCTTCTAATTGCTAGGGCTTTACCCCATTGCCTGGCACTTAGTAGTTTTCCCATGATGTACTTGAAGCATGAATGGATATATACTGATCACTTGAAATCTACTAGGGAAGGGACAGTGGTAACATTAAACAGCATCTGCCTTCGTGGAGCTTAGAATCTAGACAAGCAAATAAAGCACCCCTCCACTCAAAGTTAACGAAGAGCCCAGAGCTGAATAGAATGTTTGCCAAATGTGAGGTGAAGACAATTAAGCACTCAATTATGAAGTGCTCTGGAGATTATAGAAGAGAAAACCCAATATGCTCAGTGATATGGTTTGGCTGTGTCCCCACCCAAATCTCATCTTGCATTGTAGCTCCCACAATTCCCACATGTCATGGGAGGGACCCAGTGGGAGGTAATTGAATGATGGGGGTGGGTTTGTCCCCTGCTGTTCTTGTGATAGTGAATAAGTCTCACGAGATCTGATGGTTTTATGAGGGGGAGTTTCCCTGCACAAATTTTCTCTTGTCTGCTGCCATATAAGACGTGCCTTTCACCTTCCACCATGATTGTGAGGCCTCCCCAGCCATATGGAACTGTGAATCCATTAAACTTCTTTTTCTTTATAAATTACCCAGTCTCAGGTATGTCTTTATTAGCAGCATGAAAACAGACTAATACTCTCAGGAAAGGGCTCCATAGACAGAGTAACAATTGAGTTTGATCTTGAAGGCAGATCCAGTTTGGGTGTCTAGATTAATCTTTGATGACCTAGATAATCTTTTTTTTTTTTTGACACAGAATCTCGCTCTGTCACCCAGACTGGAGTATAGTGACATGATCTCAGCTCACTGCAGCCTGTGCCTCCTGGGTTTAAGCGATTCTCATGCCTCCGCCTCCTGAGTAGCTGGGATTACAGGTGCCCACCAACACATCTGGCTAATTTTTGTATTTTCAGTAGAGACAGGGTTTTTCCATGTTGGCTAGGCTGGTCTGTAATGCCTGGCCTCAAATGATCTGCCCATCTCAACCTCCCCAAGTGCTGGGATTACAGGCGTAAGTGCCCGGCCTGATGACCTAGATTATCTTTGATGATCTTTTAAGGTCTTTGATGATGTCAAAAGTATGAATGAAGGCCAGGCTCTTAAGTTGAAGTCCCAAGGCTTGAGTGAAACAAGACTATTAATCCCCATGAAAGAGGAGATCAAGACCCAAGGCTGAGGATATGAAAGTATTGCATTCAAAATATTATTATGTCACATGGCTACCTATGACATGGCTAGACCCACAACTGACTGTTCCTCCTTCAACTCCCCCGCCCAGTCTTTTTGTCTGCAGCTGCACCCCATTCAGCAGTTTTCAGTAAGGGCCCAATTTCCATCAGATGCCACAGGAAAAATGGTAAGTGGGCCATGTCTTTGATCATAGAGAAAGAATAAGAGACCTTTTCCCACAATACTGGCTTATCTTGATTCTACTCTTACCCCAGAATGAAACCTTGCCCTGATTCCCACACATATATCTATAAGACAAGATCTGAAATTCTTCCTAATTTAAGCTTCAGAATAGAATTCATCAGATGATATTGAGAAAGCACATGACTATTGGGCTTGATCTTAGCGACTGGAGCCAATGACTCTTGCACACTGTGTGACAATGCCATCCAAGGCCACCTGCATTAGAGGAAACAGATGTCAAGGGAACACACATGGGCAGAGCAAAAACCAGGCAAAGAAAGGAAAATTTCAAGTGCCATATTTACCACTGAATGTGGGAAAAACCAAGACAACTTCATGGTCACCATTAGCCTTGTTCTTCCAATTCAAGCCAGGCCTGCCTCGCCCAGCTAGCAGAGTGCAGAATGGAGTCTGGAGGTGTTAGATATGAGAACAGTATTCCTCTCTGAATTCCACATTAGAAATAAAACTTCAAAAATTTGTAATAATTAAGGTCTGAACTTTGTTCAATCTTGGTATAGTTAATGACTTTTTACACAGGCCTGGTGTGGTAATTGGAGATAATCATTTTAAGCGACAATAGCTATGCAGCTCAAAGTTGCCTATGGCTGATCCAAGGTGTAAGGAGGCTTCAAGGCCAAAAGGAGGAAAAATATTGAATACAAAAGAGAGACTGGACAGCCAAGAGACTGGCATTTCCAAGAGTGTGGAGAATTAGGTTCAGTCCTGCCATCTGGGAGTGGAGGGCTCTGCCAGCCAGACCCCGAGGAATCCAATGTTTCCTCATGTCAGTCATGGAAGTAGTGATCAGGTTTTGCAGACAGAGCTGAAAAATACACTCACCAATATATAATCTCAGAAGAATCATTTTCCTACTATACGACTGAATTTCCATATCTGTAAAATGGAAACAGGGTATACTAGATCAGGGTTTTTTTGTTTTTGTTTTTGTTTTTGAGACAGAGTCTCACTCTGTTCCCCAGGCTGGAGTGCAGTGGTGTGATCACAGCTCACTGCAGCCTTGAACTCTTGGGCTCAAGTAATCCTCTCATCTCATCCACTACACCCAGCTAAATATGAGATTTCTTAGGCAATCCCAAGAATTTGTTTCCCATCCCCTAGTTTTAGAAATAATGCGTTAGAAGTCAAATACTGTCACTTTAAGAAGATCAGTAGGTGCCAGTTTAACTATAAACATAATCTTGGGGCCGCGTGTGGTGGCTCACGCCTGTAATCCCAGCACTTTGGGAGGCCAAGGGGGGGGTGGATCATGAGGTCAGGAGTTCGAGACCAACCTGACCAACATGGTGAAACCCCATCTCTACTTTAAAAAATACAAAAATTAGCCGGGCATGGTGGCATGCACCTATAATCCCAGCTACTCAGGAGGCTGAGGCACAAGAATCACTCGAATCCGGGAAGTGGAGGTTGCAGTGAGCCGAGATTGCACCACTACACTCCAGCCTGGGTGACAGAGGGAAACTCCATCTCAAAAACAAACAAACAAACGAAAAAAACAACAACAAAACAAACAAACAAAAAAACACACCATAAGCTCTGTTGTAAATAGGCATTCAGATAAAATGAAATATGCTTATTTTAATTATTAGAAAATGCCATCAAAATGAAAACCAAAAAATGTTAAATATGTATTCTCTTAACTTGAAGTCATGTTAAGTGAAATAAGCTAGACATAGAAAGACAAATATCACATGTTCTCAATCACATGTGGGAGCTAAAAAAGTGGTTATCGTGAAAATAGAGAGTAGATTCATGGTTACCAGAGGCTGGGAAGGAGATTGGGGAAGGGGCAAGGAAGAGAGGTGGATTCATGGGTACAAACATACAATTAAATAGAAGGAACAAGTTCTAGTGTCTAATAGCACAGTAGGGTGACTACGCTTAACAGCAGTTTTTGTATTTCAGAATACCTAGAAGAAAAGATTTGAAATGCTCCCAACACAAAGAAATGATAATTGTTTGAAGTGATGACTAGCCTGATTTGATCATTACACATTGTATGCATGTATCAAAATATTGCATTTGCCCCACAAATATGTAAAATTATTATATATGAATTTTTAAAATCTTCAAGAAAAAAACGTATATTATTCTAAAATTCCTAAGAATACCTCTGTGGAGCGCCATTTAAAAAAAAAACTCTAGGCCAGGCGCGGTGGCTCATGCTTGTAATCCCAGCACTTTGGGAGGCTGAGGTGGGTGGATCACTTGGGGTCAGGAGTTCGAGACCAGCCTGGCCAAAATAGTGAAACCCCATCACTACTAAAAATACAAAAATTAGCCAGGTGTGGTGGTGGGTGCCCATAATCCCAGCTACTCAGGAGGCTGAGGCAGGAAAATCGCTTGAACCCGGGAGGCAGAGGTTGCAATGAGCCGAGATCATGCCACTTCACTCCAGCCTGGTGACAGAGTGAGACTTTGTCTCATAGAATAAATAAATAAATAAATATTTAAAAAACTTAAATTGGCTGGGCATGTTGACTCACACCTGTAATCCCAACACTTTTGGAGGCCAAGACAGGAGGATCACTTGAGCCCAGGAATTCGAGACCAGCCTGGCCAACATAGCAAGACCTCATTTCTACTAAAAATAATAAATAAATAAATAAATAACACTAAATCGTCTTGAAGACCCCTTGCATTCATTCATTCATTCATTCAGAGTATGTACAATGTGCCAGTTCTGTGTATCTAGAAGACTGCTTCCTGGAACTAAGGAAACCAAAGTGAGGGATTTTGGTTGCTGACACTGATTAACTTACGTAGAAAACAAATTTACTGGAAAGCTGTCAGGTGGCTCACAGGCTCGATGAGAAAGCTGAAGAACAGCTTCAGAAAGATGCTCTTCATGCCTAAGAAATAATCTGGTTAGAAAACCTAACACACTGGACATTGAATGCCACCACTACTAGAGGAGTTCTGAAGTCTCCCTGCCTCACAAGTTCCAGTTCAAAGTCTCAGGTGTGAATCTGCAATTGACTGGGCTTGGTGCATGTGCCTGAGCTCTAGCTGCATGAGAACGGAGGTATGAAGTGAATATCTGGCTTTTATGGCATCAGTAATGGGAGTTGACGAGTTGAGTTCTGCCTCCTGTTCGAGACTGACACAATGGTCTGATTCTTCAAACATGGAAAGAAGTTCAAGTTGGGCACACACACATCTCCCCCTCCATACCAGAAAAGTTAACATATTTCAGTTTTCCATTCTCAGAGGCTACTCATCCCAAACCCATTTTTCCCTATTTCTTTTCTGTTTTACAAACGAAGCTCAGAGATATTAAATTAACTTGCCTAAAGGTACATCTACTAAGTAAGAAAGCTGAGAAGAAAATCCTGGGTTTTTTTTTTTTTTTTAAATTTCTATTACGGAAGTTTTCAAAAATAAAAAAGTAGACAAATATAACAACCCCCCAGTAGCCATCAGGCAGCCTCAGTCATGATCAATTAGTGGTCAATCTTATTTCATCTACAATCCCACCTACGTTCACACATCCCCACTGGATTGCTATGAAGCAAATCCTAAACACCATACTATTTCAACCCAAAATATTTCTGCAAGATCCTCTAAAGAATACAGACTGTTGGCCGGGCACGGTGGCTCACGCCTGTAATCCCAGCACTTCGGGAGGCCAAGGCGGGCAGATCACATGAGGTCAGGAGTTTGCGACCAGCCTGACCAACGTGGAGAAACCCATCTCTACTAAAACTACAAAATTAGCCAGGCGTGGTGGCACATGCCTGTAATCCCAGCTACTTGGGAGGCTGAGGCAGGAGAATCTCTTGAACCTGGGAGGCAGAAGTTGCAATGAACCAAGATCACACCACTGCACTCCAGCCTAGGCAACAAGAGTGAAAGCCTGTCTCAAAAAAAAAAAAAAAGAATACAGACTGTTTTATAAGACACATAACCACAATACCACATCACACTAAAAAATTAATAATAGTTTTCTAATATCATTAAATGTCCAATTGATGTTCAAATTTCCCCAATTGTCTTGTAAATTATTTTACAGTTGGTTTGTTTGAATCAAAATTCAAATAAGGCACATATTTTGCAACTGGTAAGTATTATCATTGTTGTTAAAATTTATTTGTTGAAGAAACTGAGTCATTTGTCTTGTGGAGTTTCCCACACTCCACATTTCGGGGCTTATGTCATAGTGGTGTCACTTAATGTGTTTCTCCGTATCACCAGGTCATTCTAACTCAAAAAGGCCAGACTACAATTCTATGCTACCCTGCTCAAGGGGTTGTTGTGATTATGAAATGTTCTATATGTGGTCGGTGCTGCTTTTTTTTTTTACTTTAAGTTCTGGGGTACATGTGCTGAACGTGCAGGTTTGTTACACAGGTATACATGTGCCATTGTGGTTTGCTGAATCTATCAACCTATCATCTAGGTTTTAAGCTCTGCATGGATTAGGTATTTGTCCTAATGCTCTTCTCCCCTTGCCCCCCATCCCTTGACAGGCCCTGGTGTGTGATGTTCCCCTCCCTTTGTCCATGTGTTCTCACCATTCAGCTCCCACTTATGAGTGAGTACATGTGGTGTTTGGTTTTCTCTTCCTGTGTTAGTTTGCTGAGGATGATGGTTTCCAGCTCCATCCACGTCCCTACAAAGGATATGAACTCATTCTTTTTCATGGCTGCATAGTATTCTATAGTGTATATGTGCCACATTTTCTTTATACAGTCTATCATTGATGGGCATTTCGGTTGGTTCCAAGTCTTTGCTATTGTAAATATCGCTGCAATAAACATACATGTGCATGTGTCTTTACAGTACAATGATTTATAATCTTTTGGATACATACCCAGTAATGGGATTGCTGGGTCAAATGGTATTACTGGTTCTAGATCCTTGAGGAATCGCCACACTGTCTTCCACAATGGTGGAACTAATTTACACTCCCACCAACAGTGTAAAAGTGTGCCTATTCTCCTCATCCTCACCAACATCTGTTGTTTTCCAGACTTTTTAATGATCGCCATTCTAACTGGCCTGAGATGGTATCTCATTGTCGTTTTGATTGATTTCTCTAATGACCAGTGATGACAAGCTTTTTTCGTATGTTTGTTGGCTGCATAAATGTCTTCTTTTGAGAAGTGTCTATTCATATCCTTTGCCCACTTTTTAATGGGGTTGTTTATTTTCTTTTAAATTTGTTTAAGTTTCTTGTAGATTCTGGATATTAGACCTTTGTCAGATGGATAGGTTGCAAAAATTTTCTCCCATTCTGTAGGCTGCCTGTTCACTCTGATGATACGGTGGGTGCTTTTTAGTTGTAAAGTCTAAAGCAAATTTCATTTCCCTTAACTTCTCATGGTCCCACCACTCCCTCAGATGTTCCCTTTGTAGGTTTCCCACAACTGTGTTGCCCTCTTCCTTCTTTGAATTCTCTGGCCCTTTCAGGAATATTCAGAAGATAAACAATACCCCCAGAAATGTCAAGATTCCCTCTTGTCACACCTGCAGACCCTCTCTCCTGACCGGGCACATCTGGAGCTGAAGCGTTACTACAGCATCTGCCAAGACACTGCCTTGGGTGGACCAGGCTTCCAAGAAAGAGGAGGAGAGTTGAAAAGAGAGGAGAAGACTTGGAATTCCCTGAGTCCCACCATAGCGCCCAAGCTCAGCTTAGAAGTTCGAAAACTCAGCAATGGCAGATTATCAACATCTTTGAAGCTGGGGCCCCTGCAACCTCGGGGAGTGCCACTTCGGGAGAAGAAGGCAACCCAGATGGTGGCCATTGTGCTTGGTAAGTTTGGATTGGCTTGAGCTGGGTTGGGTTGGGTTAGGTTGTGTTAAGTGGAGCTGGTAGAAGATGCTAAGGTAGCCACATTTGAGAGAAATAGGAAATTCAATGACAGTAATACTTATCAAATGTTCACAATATAATTGAAAAGTGTTTGTGTATAAATGCTAACTCTGGTGGAAATTCAAAAGACCTAGGCTGAAATTTATGAAGCTGAACAAGCCACTTAACTGAGCTGTATTTTGCTGTCCATTATATGGAGCTATAACACATAAATCAAACAATAAGTAAGATAATGATTCAATAAAACTGTCTGGTACATATTGGATATTTAATAAATGCTTGGTTATTTAAAAATATTAAGTGATAAAAATAAGAATGCAAAACACTATTGTGATATGGTATGATAAAATCTAGATTACTTTAGGCTGGGCACGATGGCTCACGCCTGTAATTCCAGCACTTTGGGAGGCCGAGGCAGGCGGATCACAAGGTCAGTAGATCAAGACCATCCTGGCTAACATGGTGAAACCCCGTTTCTACTAACAATACAAAAAATTAGCTGGGCGTGGTGGTGGGTGCCTGTAGTCCCAGCTACTCGGGAGGCTGAGGCAGGAGAATGGCCTGAACCTGGGAGGTGGAGCTTGCAGTGAGCCGAGATCGCGCCACTGCACTCCAGCCTGGGTGTCAGAGCAAGACTCCGTCTCAAAAAAAAAAAAAAAAAAATCTAGATTATTTTAAATACAGAGTAAAAAAGACTGGAAAGAAATTCACCAAGATATCAGAAGTGATTGTCTTTGAGTGATGGGTGCTTATTCCTTTTTTCCTACTTCTCTGTATTTACCAAGCTTTCCATAATGCATACAATCAAGATTTTTTGTTTTTTTAAGACATGGTCTGACTCTGTTGCCTAGGCTGGAGTGCAGTGGCACAATCATAGCTCACTGCAGTCTTGAACTCCTGGGCTCGAGCAATCCTCCGCCCGAGCCTCCCAAGTAGCTAGAACTATAGGCATATGCCCCCATGACCAGCTCATTTTTTAATTTTTATTTGTTTTTTTGTAGTGACAGGGTCTCATTACGTTGCCCAGGCTGGTCTCAAACTCATGGCATCAAGCAATCCTCCCATCTCAGCCTCCCAAAGCACTGGCATTATAGACGTGAGCCACCACACCCTGCCAGAATCAGGGGTAGTTTTTATAATCAGAAAATATGAAATTTATTTATTTATTTATTTATTTATTTTGAGACAGAGTCTTATTCTGTCACCCAGGCTGGAGTGCAATGGCACGATCTTGGCTCACTACAACCTCTGCCTCCCGGGTTCAAGTGATTCTCCTGCCTCAGCCTCCCAAGTAGCTGAGATTACAGGCATGCGCTACCACGCCCGGCTAATTTTTGTATTTTTGGTAAAGACAGGGTTTCACCCTGTTGGTCAGGCTGGTCTTGAACTCCTGACCTCAGGTGATCCACCCACCTTGGCCTCCCAAAGTGCTGGGATTACAGGTGTGAGCCACTGTGCCCAGCCTGAACTTTATTTAAATAAAGAAATTAAAAATGAATAAATCACAGGTACACTATAGAGTTAGTGAAGGCAGTTCATCCTGTTCAGTGTCACTGACAAACCCCAACTCTCTCCTGTATCAGGGAGTTTACTAGAACTCCCAGATGTAATCTCCTCAACAGCAGGAACTATGTCAGTCACATCTTTAAGGTCTTCATACCTATCAGTGCCTAGGATCATGTTTTGCATAGGTAGGCATTAAATAAACGTTTGAATTGAATTAAAAAAGAAAAAGAAAAGATTAGTAAAGCACTACCTAGAGACCAAACTAGAAAACTGATTTAGTTAACAAAGTCCAAAGTGAACGAAAGACATTAGCATGCAGTTTTCTCACCTAAACAAATTTGGCTTATCACACCTATTTCGTAGGGTTGGGTTTTTTTTGTTTTGTTTTGTTTTTTTGAGATGGAGTCTTAACTCTGTCACCCAGGCCGGAGTGCAATGGCGCAATCTTGGCTCACCGCAACCTCTGCCTCCCGGGCTCAAGCAATTCTCCTGCCTCAGCCTCCTGAGTAGCTGGGATTACAGGCACGCACCACCACACCCGGCTAATTTTTGTATTTTTAGTAGACACAGGGTTTCACCGTGTTGCCCAGACTGGTCTTGTACTCCTGACCTCAGGTGATCCACCTGCCTGGGCCTCCCAAAATGCTGAGATTGCAAGCGTGAGCCACTGCACCTGGCCTAGGGTTGTTATAAAAAAAAGTAAGTGGGTATGCAAAACTTCCAGCTTAGTGGCTGGCATAAAGTAGACAACCGTGAGTCATTCTCATGTTATAACAAAAGGAGTAAGCAAATCCCTTACCCAGTTTCTCTCTTCTTTGGCAACTTAGGGGCCTTCATCGTCTGCTGGCTGCCCTTCTTCTTGACCCATGTTCTCAATACCCACTGCCAGACATGCCACGTGTCCCCAGAGCTTTACAGTGCCACAACATGGCTGGGCTACGTGAATAGCGCCCTCAACCCCGTGATCTATACCACCTTCAATATCGAATTCCGGAAAGCCTTCCTCAAGATCCTGTCTTGCTGAGGGAGCAGAAGAGGGAACACTCTTTGTACCCATTTCTAGATGCCAGGCTGTTGGCCCACTCAGAAAGATTGTGCAGCGTCCTCTGGCAAGCAGTAGTAAGAAGATTCCTGGAGCCAGGATGTCCCTGCTTGTCAGGTATAACCAAATGTGTCCTCCAAAACAGAATATTCTACCTCCCCAGCTAAAATCTGACTTCATTCTGACAATCTTCAAATGACTGGGGAGCTCCTGAGTGATAAGCAATAATTCAGAAAGAAGCTGATAAAACATGACTCACACAAAATTGTCATCGGAGGCATGATTCATTACACTGAAGGAAAAATGAACAGATCTCATCATTCTCAACTTGCAGGGGTCCTTGAAATCAGCCAGTAAACCACCTTCTAGAACAGCCAGTCTGTCTTCCTTCAAACCTCTAATTAACTGTCAGGCTAACCTTGTACTTTCATGGGCCCATTCCTCTTGGTCATTTCTTTCCTTCACCGTATCTGGAAATATGAATGGCAAGGCCAGTGCTTCTACCTCTCTGTAGAATCTGATGGGCTAATTTGGTGAGGTGAATTTCTCACACCAAGAGAAACACTGTCCCACATTGGGACGGGGGCTTCATTTCAAACTTTGCTACCCTTGTATTTTAGCTTTAGCTAAGAAGGCGTTTTGATTCCATTCCTTTGCTCTCTAGAGGAAATCTCAGAGTCTCAACTTCCAGAATCATTCAACATGGGGATATTTTCTGAAGACAGAATGACACATCCCATTGTAGTTTCACTGTTGAAACTTATGGTTCAGAACACGCCTTAGATATGCTTTTCATTACACTACCAAATTTTTCTACCCAGGGCATCTCCATTTCTGCTTAACAGGGACCCAATATAGTGGACCACATCATGACATTTTGGGCAACAGTGGACCACATACACAACGGTGGTCTCATAAGATAATAATGGAGCTGAAGAATTTCTATCACTTAATGATGTCATAGCTGTTGCAACATCATAGCTCAACGCATTATTTACATGTTTGTGGTGATGCTGGTGTAAACAAAATGATGCTGCCAGTCGTGTAAAAGTATAAAATTGTGTATAGTACATAATAATATTGGTAATAAATGACTATGTTACTGGTTTATGTATTTACTATACTAAACTTTTCACCATTATTTTAGAGTATACTTCTACTTATTTCAAAAAAGTCAATCATAAAACAGCCTCAGGCAGGTCCTTCAGGAGGTATTTCAGAAGAATGCACTGTTATAGGAAATGACAGCTCCCTGTGTGTTATCGCCCTTGAAGACCTTCTAATGGGACAAGGTGTGGAGGTGGGAGACAGTGATACTGATGATCCTGACCCTGCTTAGGCCTAGGCTAATGTGTGTGATTATGTCTTAATTTTTAACAAAGCAGTTTGAAAAGCAAAAAAAAAAAATTTAAAAATACTTAAAATATTTAGAGTAAGTATATAAAGAAAGAAAATATTCTTGTCCAGCTATCCAGTGTGTTTGTGTTTTAAGCTAAGTGTTATTACAAAAGAGTAAAAAATGTCAAAAACAATTTAAGTTTATAAGGTAAAAAAGGGACAGTAAGCCAAGATTAATTTATTATTGAAGAAAGAAAAACTTTTTAAATAAATTTAGTGTAGCCCGGGTGTACAACGTTGATAAAGTCTATAGTAGTGTACAGTAATATCCCAGGCCTTCACATCCACTCACCACTCACTCACTGACTCACCCAATCTTAATAGCTGAACTCAGCTTCCAGTCTGCAAGCTCCATTTATGGTAAGAGTCCCATATAGGTTCACCGTTTTTTGTCTTTTATATCATATTTTTACTGTATCTTTTCTACATGAGTTATACAAATACTCCTCATTGTGTTATAATTGCCCACAATATTCAGTACAGTTACATGCTCTCTGGATTTACAGCCTAGAAGCAATAGACTACACCATCTGGCCTGAATTGTGTAGTAGGCCATATGATCTGGGTTTATGTAAGTACACTATATGATGTTTGCACAACAATGAGATCACCTAATGATGCATTTCTCAGAACATATCCCTGTAGTTAAACAATGTGTGACTGTACTCTCAGACCCTGAGACTCACTAGGTAGTATCTGCAAAGTGCCAGCCACTTCCCCAGGTTCTAGATATACAACAATGAATAACACAGCTCCTGCCCTCAAGGAGCTCACTTCCTGCTTTTATATTTGCCCATTTACTTGCCTAAGGGTGGTAGGAACTCACCTGGACTGCCGGAGGACCTCAGGACTGAGGGCACCAGGCGGGGAGGCTGTCCAAAGCCATCACACGGATAGTCTTTGTAAAGTCCTGGTGCAGATCCTAAACATCACCCCTCCAACAACTGAGATTAAAGGTATAGCAGAAATAATTTGTAAATGTTATTCAAAACCGCATTTAGAAGGAACTCAAATATTCTCACTATTTAACTTTTACCTACAGAAGCTATTTTTATTGATTGCAGAATCAAGATACAATTTATAGATAATTTATGAAATATCCTGAACTTCGGTAAATTTATTTTTAAGAGCTGTTAGTGTGTAGCCATGACAGATACCTGCGGCAATGCTGTTAAAACTTTATTTATTTATTTATTTATTTATTTATTTATTTATTTATTTTGAGATGGATGTTGCTCTGTCACCCAGGCTGGAGTGCAGTGGCACAATCTCGGCTCACTGCAACCTCCGCCCCTCGGGTTCTAGCGACTCTCCCGCCTCAGCCTCCCGAGTAGCTGGGATTAGAGGTGCGTGCCACCAAACCTGGCTAATTTTTTATGTTTTTGGTAGAGACAGGGTTTCACCATGTTGGCCAGAGTGGTCTTGAATTCCTGACCTCAAGTGATCCTCTTTTTTTTTTTTTTTTTTTTTTTTTTTTTTTTTTTTTTTTTTTTTTTTTTTTTTTTTTTTTTTTTTTTTGACAGATTCCTCTATGCTCCTGCAGTGCATGGCCGATCTCAGCTCACTGCAACTTCTGCCTAGGTTCAAGCGATTCCTGCCTCAGCTCCTAGCACTGATAGGCCCACTATCATGTCAACTAATTTTTATTTCGTGAACGGTTTCATCATGTGCTAGCTGGTCGAACTCCTGACCTCAGGTGATCCACCAGCCCTGGCCTCTCAAAGTGCTGGGATTACAGGCATGAGCCACCAAGCCCAGCCAATGCCAGCATTTTTAAAATGCCTATAATAATGTTTATATTGTAACTTGGTGGGAAAATTCTGTCTGCCCATTAGTTCTTGTACCTTGTGCCACCCAGCTCATCCAGGTTTATGGTGTAAGCTAAGCTGAGCCTTGAGACGATTAAAATCTGCAAAAGTAAAAATAGATAATTTCCAGGTTTTTCCATGCAAAATAAACAGAAAATGGATGAGATGGTAGAGTAAAAAATCATAGAATTCCATGTCAAAACCAGAGTTCTAAAGGCATACACATAAACAATGGGCTGGGCATAGTGGTTTATGCCTATAATCTGAGCACTTTGGGAGCCCAAGGCAGGAGGATTGCTTGAGCCTAGGAGTTTGAGACCAGCATGGGCAAGATGGCAAGATGCCATCCCTACAAAAAAATAAAAAGTTAGCTGGTCATGGCGGCATGCACCAGTGGTCCCAGCTACTTGGGAGGCTGAGGCAAGGGTATTGCTTGAACCCAGTAGATCAAGGCTATGGTGATCCATGATCACTCCAGCCTGGGCAATAGAGTGAGACCAGTCTCAAAAAAAAAAAACAAAAAAAACAAAAAAAACAAAAAAACATAAACAACATCAGTATTAGTATATTTGTGAGGGAGAATAATAACAAACCTCCTGTGTCCTTTTTTCACATCAAATATTCAACCCTTATGATAGCCTTCAGGAATATGAACTCCATTTTATAGATGAGGAAACTGAACCAGAGGGAGGTTAAGAAATTTGCCCCAGGTCACACACAGTCAGTAAGTGGCACAGCATGGATTAAAATGTATCTCTGTTTGATTTCCAAGTCCAGGCAATTTGCCACTACAGCACATTGCCTCCCACCAGAGAGGTAAAGGGGAAGGGAGAAAGAGGGGGGAAGAAAAAGATGGAACAAAGATCCCTGGGGCAGCCTCATCCTACCCCATCCACTTGCACCCCAAACTTTCCTAAGAACCCAACCCAAGACATTAATTTACTTTCCTGCCACGTCCAGTTTCTAAAATGGTAGCATGGGAAACTCATCTATTTTTATAGAATCTTGGAACAGTTTTTAAAGCATATTTGGGTCTGCCCTCTTCTTCATTTACAGAAAAGGGAACTGAGGCCCAGAAGTGTTGTCCCCTAGCTGGTTAATGACAGCCTGGCAGTCAAATGTGCCGAATCCTAGTTCTGTACTCTTTCTATTTTGCTGCATTCCTAAGGGCCCTATAAAAACGGTAAACTTCATGCAGATACAAAGTGAAAGTTATATTGTCACCTCCACCATTAAACTGCGAGCCACCCCTTTTCTAGATAGTGTCTATTATCCCCAATTCTAGACAACATCTTTTTCCCAGCATTTTCTTCTGATCCAGGAAGAGCTTCCTACAGGAATCCCAAACAAATCTCCAAGCTAGCACTTCAGCCTCTTCATCCTGAGACTCCTCATTCTACCTCCTCTGCCTCTACAGTCCCCACATGAACCCACACACTTACTCTCAGAGCTCACTACCTTCAGAGCCAGCATGGCCAAAAATCCCAGGAGAGAGGTTGGCCTGAATGAAGCAGAGCGGAATTCTTGGGGCAGATCTATTCTGGATCCCAAAGAAGTCTCACAGTTGCTCACACTATTTGGGTAAAATGCAAATAGCATGGAAATCCACATAGATTACAACCAACATTGAACTCAAGACCTTACGTGAGTATTTTCTTCTTCCAGGACACAATCCTCTAATACTCCATCCATTACTCATTTACTAAATCAATCACTTATTCAATAAATACTGATTGATCCCCTTCTATGTGTCAGGCATTGTGCTTAGCACTGGGAAACATCATCAAAAAAGACATGGCTGGCTTGGCGCAGTGGCTCACGCCTGTAATCCCAGCACTTTGGGAGGCCAAGGAGGGTGGATCACCTGAGGCCAGGTGTTCGAGACCAGCCTAGCCAACATGGTGAAACCTCGTCTCTACTAAAATTACAAAAATTAGCCGAGCGTGGTGGCAAGCACCTGTAATTCCAGCTACTCGGGAGGCTGACAGAGGAGAATCACTTGAGCCCAGGAGGCGGAGGTTGCAGTGAGCCAAGTTCGCACCATTGTACTCCAGCCTGGGCAACAACAGTGAAACTCCATCTCGAAAAAAAAAAGAAGACATGGTTCCTGCCCCCAGAAGCTTCTAGCCCACAGTAGAATTTAGGTGTAAGTGATGAACTCCTGTTGTCTATAAAAAAGAGAATTCATGGTGTTTGGAAACTCATGAATTCTTGAAATTCATGTACTTGGAAGCCCCATATTCAGCCTTGAAAAGGCTTCTTGGACAAGTATTGTCAGGGTTGAGATGTAACAAAAAGTAGGAAAGGCGTTCTAGACAGAGCAGACCTCTGAAGAGCTAAAGATAAGTAGAAACAAGGACCATGAAAGGAATTTCAAATAATTCCATCTTGCTGTAGAGAAGAGACCCTAGGGAAAGGACAGGGAAGGAAAAGGTGTGATCTTGGCAGATCTTTTCCTTCTCTGCTCAAGTGGCAGCTAAGCCTATGGGGACCCTACTCACAAATGACCTCTAGGTCTTGCCTCCTCTACCATCCATGCGGACAATACACACCAAAAAAACATCCATCACTGATTTATTTAACTACATCTCTCTGAGTTACATTGGATTTCCACAAATGTAGCATTTAATTTGAATTCCTCCCTTTTTCTCTAAAAGAAGAGGAATGACTAGCTGAATGGATGTGGAGCCAGAAATGGTTAAAATTAAGTCAGTTCAGAGACTTTGGGTCAGAAGCCAAGGGAGGTCAGGCAAAGAGATTTGTTTTCCTGAATGCTTGGGTCAGGACTAAACAAAGAGGCAGGAAGGGCAAGTGATTCATGCAGAACTGGCTGTTTCCTGGAGGTCCTGGCTCCCAGGCCTGTGCTCCAATCATTGGTATCTGCTGACACTAGAAAACTGAAAAAGCTTAATTTGAATAAATACACAGAGAGCAGAGAGGGGATGACAAGCAATTAACTCGATTTCTCCTTTCTACCTAATTGTCTCCTCATTACCTTAGGAAGGAGTGAGTTTCCATGACTACCTCATGACACAGAGACTCAGTGCAGGTGATGCCAGTGTCAGCTTAGCTGTCTGCAGCACACATTGGCAGAGGCAGAACCAGAGAGTTCGTGCCAAGCACAAGACCTGGGACCTCTTGTTCCACCCACCCTCACCTCGATTAATCACCCCATCTCCATTATTGTGCATTGACTCCCTGCTTTGTGTATAGTCTGCAGGGCACTGAGAGGAGTGAGTGGTGGCTATAGGCCTCCGAGGATACATGTGTCCCAGAGACAGAGCTGGGCTGAACCCAGGGTGGTTCTGACCACCCTGTGGGAAAGAAAATGAACAGAAATGAGTCAAAGACTGGCATTCTAGTGCTAGCACAGACAAGTTACTTTGGGCAAGTGGTTTAACCTCCATGAGCTTCAGTTTAGTAAAATGGTGACCTGAAGGCTGGATCTTCCTTTTTTTTTTTTTTTTTTTTTTTGTATTTTTAGTAGAGATGGGGTTTCACTTGGTTGGTCAGACTGTTCTTGAACTCCTGTCCTCAGGTGATCCACCCGCCTCGTCCTCCCAAAGTGCTGGGATTACAGGCGTGAGCCACCACGCCCGGCCACGGCCCGATCTTCCTTACTAGAACATTTGACGATTAGATAAAAATCACATATTAAAAGCTGTCTTAGTCTATTCTTGCTGCTGTAACAAAATACTACAGACTGGGAAATTTATAAATAATGGAAGTTTATTTTCTCACAGTTCTGGAGGCTGGGAAATCTAAGATCAAGGTGCTGGCAGGTTCAGTGTCTGGTGAGGGCCTGGTCTCTGCTTTTAAGATGCCACCTTGTTACTGAGTCCTCCTAAGGGGGTAAACTCTGTGTCTTCGTGTGGTAAAAGGGCAGAGGGCAAAAGGCACAGGTAGATCCCCGTAGCCCTTTTATAAGAAGCTAATCCCACCCATGAAGGCAAAGCCCTCATGGCCTAATCACTTCCTGAAGGTCCCACCTCTTAATACTGCTGCATTGGAGATTAAGTTTCAACATGAATTTTGGAGGTGACACAAACATTCAAACCATAGCAGAAGTGTTTTGTCAACTGTAAAGCCCTAACAAATGTAAGAGATTATTATTATCATTGGTACTCTTGTTATTATTATTTTCACCCTAAGCAACTACTCTTATCATATCTATCTAGTTCACAGCCCACCCAGAGCCTATTTACTTGGCATAGTGTTTTCAACCTCTCACATAAAATCTGATTTTTCTCTTGTCTTTTATTCCCTATACGTGCCCAGGATACTTGGCTGACTTTGTAGTCTGATTGTTAGAAAAATGGATAGTACCTAACAGGGCACCTTCTCCTGCTTACACAGTCCAGTGCACAAGTATGTTATGCTCTAATACCCAGGCTGATGGTGGCAGATACTTGCTTGCTAAAGGCTAACTTGGGTACTCTGTTCCTCTTCTGGCCAGAAACACATCTATTCTTCAAGACTGTCTGTCTTTGTCCCTTGTGAAATCTGAGCCTGATACCCCTTCCTCTTACTCCATCTCTTCCTGCCTGGGTGCAATGCCTTGGATATGGTGTATTAGTTTCCTAGGGTTGCCATAACAAAGTGCCACAAACTGGGTGGCTTAAAACGATATAAACTTATTCTCTCACCGTTCTGGAGGCTAATCACAAGGGTCTACCCTAATCCAATATGACCTTATCTTAACTTGATTACATCTGCAAAGTCCCTATTTCAACACAGGATCAAAGACCGGACATTAGGACCTCAGCAACTTTTTGGCAGATATAATTCAACCCATAAAATATAGTGAGGGTGGTATGACAGGCAAGAGAACTTGGAATTTGGATGACTAGGGGAAATGTGCAAAGGCTGTTTCATTCAGAATACAAGATGTCAGCTTCCAGCATCGGCATGTAGTCTCTTCGATGGCCTGGGTCAAGTCTGTAAACTTACTAAAGCTCAACTTTCTTATCAGTAAATATGGCAAGTCTGGATTCCTAAGGCTATGATAAGACAGGCTAAAAATAATTCTAGACGGACATGAATTATCTTCTGAGCCCTAAAAACCTGTAAATATGTTTACTAATAAAAAGTAAACCTGTACAAAGACAATCTGTTGCTTCTCTGGGTCTTAAAAAAGGAATTTGATAGCAAACTCATTGGAGTTGGGGAAAGTGAAAAAGGAAAATCATGTATTTATCCTATTTCATGCAGCACCAGTCCAGACTGACTAATGGTGATGGGGTTATTTTTTCTCTTTAAGAAAAACTGATATAATTGAGTCTTGTATTATGCTTGGACAGATTCCATAAGACTCCAAATGAAAGACTTTCAAGAAGCCTGTAATTTATCACAACCTACAATCATTGGATTTGAGAGTTGGAAGAGACTTGAGCCCGGTCTGCTAGTAATTGCAGAAATTCTCTCTAGAACATCTCTGATCCATGATCATCTAGCTGTATTAAGAAGCTGGCTCACTTCTTCCTAAGACACATGACAGGTCATCCTTTAGGAAATTCCTCTCTTCATTAAACCAAAATCTGCTGCCTTATAAAATCCACCTTTTGGTTCCTATTCTCTCCTCTAGCACAGAAATCTCTATTCTTTCCTCCCCATTGCAGTATTTGTGGGATTAAAACAGTTCTCCAAAGCTTCCATTGCTTTACCTCTACTTCACATAATATTTTCTTACACTATCCATCTTGGTTGCTTTTCTTTGGATGTAGCCATGTTATTAGTTTGTCTTAAAATACTAGACCCCAGGCCAGGAGCGGTGGCTTATGCCTGTAATCCCAGCACTTTGGGAAGCTGAGGTGGGTAGATCACGAATTCAGGAGATCGAGACCATCCTGGCTAACATGGTGAAGCCCCGTCTCTACTAAAAATACAAAAAATTAGCTGGGCGTGGTGGTGGGTGCCTGTAGTCCCAGCTACTTGGGAGGCTGAGGCAGGAGAATGGCATGAACCTGGGAGGCGGAGCTGGCAGTGAGCCGAGATAGTGCCACTGCACTCCAGCCGGGGTGACAGAGCAAGACTCCGTCTCAAAAAATAATAATAATAATAATACTAGACCCCAAATAGGACACAATCCTCTAAATGTTGTGTAACCAGTTCAGAGTGCCATGAACTCATTATTTCCCATGATTAGAATATTCAATTTTTAATGACCCAACTCAAATTGCATTGACTTTTTGGGGCTCATTGAAACTCTGAGAAGGAAGGAGATTTGCATGCAGAATGGATAAGTTTAATGAGGTATGCCTTAGGGATCAACACCTATAGGAGAGTGAAGGAAGTAGATTCCAGCACAGGAAAGAGTTGTCCTATAATGCAGTCACACAGAGAACTCAGACAATCCCACAGGGAGCTCTGTAGAGGGCAGGGTATTTATGGCCCCAGACAGTTATTAAATGGGGGCTGCCTCTGGCAGAAGGCGTGCTTAGACAAAGAAGCTCTCTTCAATTGAAAGCGTTTGGCTGTCAACACTCCCAACAACTGGGGGAACAAATTCCTCAGTAAGATCTTGGTAGCACATCACAGCATCCACTGTAGTCTACACTATATGCCACTTGGCTCTAGTTTCTTCAAATAATAAATGCTAGAAACAGCTTTATTAGGAATCTAGCTGGTATCTCTTCCTGGGGAAGGTTAGTGGGACAAACTGTAGGCTCTGTCACAGCAGCTGGTCTTAGAGCCAAAGTAGTTCTCATCATCACCCTTTTCTACGATCTATTCCAGATTCTCCTCACTATTGACTTGCACTCTACTGGTCTAGGTGGTTGTATTAGTCAGGGTTTTCCAGAGAAACAGAAGCAATAGGATATGTGTAGATATAGATACATGAGAGGGGATTTATAATGGAAATCGATTCACACAATTATGGAGGCTAAGAAGTCCCACAATACACCATTTGTAAACTGTAAAACCAGAGAATCTGGTAGCTTAGCTCAGTCCAAGTTCAAAGGCCTGAGAACCACGAGAGCTGATGGTATAACTCTGGGCCTAAGGCCCAAGGCCTGAGAACCTAGGAAACCACGGTTGCAATCCCATAGTTTGAAGGTCAGAGAACCTGGAGTTCTGATGTCCAAGGACAGGAGAATATGCGTGTCCCAGCTCCAGAAAAGAAAGCAAGCAAATTCACCTTTCTTCTGCCTTTTTGTTCTATCTGGATCCCCAGTTGATTGGCTGGTTCCTGTCCACACTGGGTAAAAAGGAATCTTTCTTACTACTGATTCAAATGCCAATCTCTTCCGGAAATTCCTTCACAGACATACCAGAAATAATACTTTACCAGCTATCTGGGTATCCCTTAATTCAGTCTAGTTGATAACTAAAATTAGCCATCACAGTGGTGGAGTGACTCTGAAAGACATGGTGACTTTCTCAAGTTATAGTTGCTGCATTTTATACATTTACCATCAAAATTAGGCAAAGAGATGTAAAGAGACACCTCAGTGAATCACCCAAGTACGAAATGCATTCTTCCATGTTCCCACGGTACAACATTCCTACCTTCTCCTGAAGATCAAGATTTAATTATCATTTCCATGATGCTCCATCACTTGGTTGTTTGTCTCCTGGCATGAGGAGCTCCAAATGACTAGGTGGAAACCATAACTTAGAGCTTAATGGGATTTTTATGCCCTAGAGGACATATGGGAACAAGGACCTTTACCTCAAAAGGTTAAACATAGCATTACTATATGACCCAGCAATTCCATTTCTAGTTATATACCACAAATAATTAAAAACAAGTATTCAAATGAGTACTTGTACACAAATATTCATAGAAGTACTATTCACAATAGCCAAAAGGTAGAAAGAATTCAAATATTCATCAATGAATAAACAAATTACGGTATATACATATAATGGGGTATCATTTGGTCATCAAAAGGAATAAAGTTGATACATGCTACAATGTGAATGAACCTTGAAGACACTCACTGTGCTAATGAAAGAAGTCAGACACAAAGGTCACATGTTGTATGACTTCATTTACATGAAATATTCAGAGTAACAGGTAAATCCATACAGACAGAAAGAAGACTGTGGTGTCCGAGGATGGGAGAAAAAGGAAAGAGGAGTAACTGTTTGATGGGTACACAGTTTTCTTTTGTGGTGATGAAAATATTTTGGAACTAGATAGAGGTAGTTGTTGTACAATATTGTGAACGTAATAAATGCCACTTAATTGTTCACTTTAAAATAGTTAATTTTATCTATGTGATTTTACCTCAATAGAAAAAATGTTTAAATTATGAAAAGAAATTTAAAATTAAAAAAGAACAGGGACCTCTAACATTCTATGTTCTGAGATTTGAAAACTCAATATGTTAAGATGGCAACTTTCTACAAATTGATATATAGACAACACAGTCCCTTTCAAAATTCCACCAGCATTTTTTATCACGAACTGACAAGCAGATTGTAAAATTTACATAGAAGTACAAAAGACCTAGAATAGCCAAAAGACACTGTTTAAAAAGAAAAGTACCTAGAATAGGTAAATCTGTAGAGACAGAAAAGAGATCGGTGGTTTTCCATGCGTGGGAAGAAAGAAGTTGGAGAATGTTTAATCCTTGATTTCAAAACTAACTATAAAGCACAGATATCAACAGTATGGTATTTGCGGTAAGAAGACATATAGACCAATGGAACAGAATTGACAGTCCAGAAACAACTCCTTATATTTATGGTAAATTGATTTTCAACAAAGACAATTCTGGGAAAAGAAGAGCCTTCCAAAATTCATATGTTGAATCCATAACCCCCAATGTGACTGTATTTGGAGTTAAGGCCTATAAGGAAGTAATTAAGGTTAAATGAGGTCATCATAAGAGTGGAGTCCTTACTTGATAGGATTAGTGTCTTTATAAGAAAAGACACAAGAAAGCTTATTTCCCAGATCCGTGTATTCTATTGATCAGGTCAGCACATACAATGATCATTGATTTAGAGTGTATACTGTTGTCTGGAAGCTGGTATCTCATCATCAGAAAGTATGATCTCCAAGCTGATGCCTCAGTTGTGCATTTAAAAAGCTGTTCTGACACTTCTCAAAAGAAGACATTTATGCAGCCAACAGACACATTAAAAACTGCTCATCACCACTGGCCATCAGAGAAATGCAAATCAAAACCATAATGAGATACTATCTCACACCAGTTAGAATGGCGATCATTAAAAAGTCAGGAAAAAACAGGTGCTGGAGATGATGTGGAGAAATAGGAACACTTTTACACTGTTGGTGGGACTGTAAACTAATTCAACCATTGTGGAAGACAGTGTGGTGATTCCTCAAGGATCTAGAACTGGAAATATCATTTGACCCAGCCATCCCATTACTGGATATATACCCAAAGGATTATAAATCATGCTGCTATAAAGACACATGCACACGTATGTTTATTGCGGCAATATTCACAATAGCAAGACTTGGAACCAACCCAAATGTCCATCAATGATAGACTGGATTAAGAAAATGTGGCACATATACACCATGGAATATTATGCAGCCATAAAAAAGGATGAGTTCACGTCCTTTGTAGGGACATGGATGAAGCTGCAAACCATCATTCTCAGCAAACTATCGCAAGGACAAAAAACCAAACACCACATGTTCTCACTCAAAGGTGGTAATTGAACAATGGGAACATTTGGACACAGGAAGGGGAACATCACACACCGGGGCCTGTCGTGAGGTGGGGGTAGGTGGGGAGGGATAGCATTAGGAGATATACCTAATGTAAATGAGGAGTTAATGTGTGCAGCACACCAGCATGGCACATATATACATATGTAACAAACCTGCACGTTGTGCACATGTACCCTAGAATTTAAAGTATCATAAAAAATAAATAAATAAATAAATAATGAAAAAAAAAAAAAGCTGTTCTACATTCCATTAGGCTGGAAACTTCAGAGAGGTGTGGTGTGTAATAGGAGCTGTGGATCACATTGTCATGTCCACACAGCCATACTTCCATTAACATAAGCAGTTACTTTAGTCCAGTGCAATGTTTGGCAGGATCCTGTTTCAGAGGATCAAATGCTACATAGGCACTGTCTAGCTGAAGTTGTATGAATAGGAAAGATAAGTGTCAATTCGTATCAAAATCACAGGGTGGAATCACATGGTGGAAAGAACCCATTGTAATAAATTTGCCATTAAGAAGCTGGTTGGTCTTGAGGGATGGAGCTGTACTGGGGACTCAGTGATGGTATCTGTTGCTGTCAGGCTGATCTTCAGCAGTGGCAGTAATCAGATCAACCTTAGCAAGTGAGAGCCTGTGTTGTTGGTCCTACAAATAGCTTCCATCGCCACCACTGTTTCTCAATCATGGTCGTTGTACTTATCCATTTACCATCAAAATTAGGCAAGGGATTATTCTTTTCTGTTGCTATCATGTAAGAGAAGAGCTATCTTCTCCTGATTAAGAAAGTCAATTAGGCCAGTCACTGTAGTTCACACCTGTAATCCCAGCACTTTGGGAGGTCAAGGCCGGCAGATCACCTGAGGTCAGGAGTTAGAGACCAGCCTGGCCAACATGGTGAAACCCCATCTCTACTAAAAATACAAAAGTTATCAGGGCTTGGTGGCAGGCGCCTGTAATCCCAGTTACTTGGGAGGCTGACAGAGGAGAATCACTTGAACCCAGGAGACGGAGGTTGCAGTGAGCCGAGATGGCGCCATTGCACTCCAGCCTGGGTGACAAGAGTGAAACTCCTTCTCAAAAAAAAAAGAAAGAAAGAAAAGACAAATAAAGTCAATTAGTCTTGTTAGGATGGTGTCTCCATTCCTTACCGATGGTCCATTAATGTGCCTATTGTGCCAGCACTGATAGGAGCTGGCTGACTGGCTAAGACATTCTACTTCCCAGGTTGTATAGAGTCAACTGCCCAAATCATTCACTACTGCCTATAAGTGATACATATCTTATCTCAGAGTATTTCTCTTGAAAAAGGCACCGTCTGATGCTTTATCCACTAGGAAGAATTTCCCTCATCCCTATTTTTCTGGGACACGCTGAGGATGTAGCCCTGTTATATAGCAATAGTCTATTTTTAGCTTGCTACTACATTCCAATCTTACCCGTCCATAAATCAAACTCAGCTTTTGCCCTCACCCCATGCTGCCATAAGTGTGAGCTAAGGGTGAGGCATCAGTGCAAACGTGGTGGATGACCTAGGAGTCTGGGTCACATATGTGTGCAACTTATTTGTTCTCTCTGGCTCTGCTAATGCCTGATCCCAAACATATCATTTCCTTCCTTACAATTGTTGGTAGGCCCGCCTGCCTTCATGATTTGGGGGTCTGTCAGAACTTGCAATGGGCAGTCCTTGCTGTGTGGACCCTTGGCATCCCATAGTTGGGTGCTGTGTTCCTACTAGGAAGCAGTAGGGCACCAGGAATATTTATCTAAGCGTATAGTTCTCTGCTGCAAATAGTTTGTCTTGCTTCTGAATCCTAGGCATCTATTTGTGTTTGCCTATTGAGGCCTGCCATAAAAAACCTGCCATAAAACACAGCCTTTCTCTATCAATGATACCTCCTATATTGTAGGCTCTACCACATCATGTGACCAAAATCATCATTTGACAGAGCAGCTTGCACTACTGCCTGGTCCTGCTGCAGAGCCCTTTCCTGCTCTGGGCTATCCCCAAATCTGGTAGACTCATGTTTCTCAGCTGGTGTATGTGCTACAGTAGTGTCTCTGAGTGTGAAATGTGCTGCTTTCAGAACCAGAAGATGCTTATTGGTGCTGGGTTTCCTTCTTAGTTATGGGAAATGCAAGTTACAATAATTTGTCCTTTACTTTGAAGCGCATATCTCAGCATATCCCAGCCTATTGGACCTCTAAAAATTTTACTAATGTGGAAAGTCTCTGAATCTTTATAGTATTTTTAAAAATCTCCCACCCTTCGGAGTATATGTGTCTAGCCAAGGCTTCCAAAGCACTTGCCGCTTGTTGTTCACTTGGTCTGATTAATATGATGTTACAGATGTAGCAAACTAATGAGAAGTTCTGCAAAATGTCCATGTGGTCCAGCTTCCTTTGGACTGTATTATGTCCGCAGATGGGAGAATCTGTATAGTCCTGAGGCAAGACGGTAAATGTAAACTTTTGTTCTTCCCAAGTGAATATATTTTTGATCTTCCTTACTGATAGGGATGGAAATGAACACATAAACACACCAGATTGATGGTCTCATAGTACATACTTGAGGCCATGTTAAAGACATCACATCTGGCACCACAGTGCAATTAGGGGCTACCACTTAGTTGACTGTGTGGCAGTCTACTGTCATCCTCCAGGGTTTGGAGGGGACAGACTGATGCATTAGTGGAGCCCATCAGCCCTGAATTCTTTAGATCTTCAATGGTCACTCTAATTTCTGTCATGCCACCTACCCTCATTTTTAAAATTTATTATCTTGCCTTGACGGGAAGTTTCAGAAGCTCCCACTTGGCCTTCCCCATTACACTGGTTCTCCAGGGTCAAGCACACAACGATGATTCAGCCAACTGCCACATATGTCCATCCCAATTATAAATTGGAATTTACACATTTGGGAACTAAGAAAACGACCCACCATGAGTCACACTTAGGCCAATGTTACATGTACTAACAGGCTCCCATATGATCTCACTCCAGCAGGAGGTCCATGATGACATGGGTCCCTAACAAACACAAACTCTGAGTTGGAGATTCACATGCAGAAAGTTTATTGGAACTTGAGGGTCAACACTCATGTAGGATAAAGGAAGACTGGGCAGAAGAGGAGTGGGACTCTGAGTCAGTTGTAACAAGAACTTTGGCAGATCCCACAGGGGTCTCTGGATCTGGGATAGCCCTTCAAACTTGTCCTGCCCTTAGGCATACAAAACAGGCTTTCATACGCCCATATTACTGAGTTATAAGAAGTATCTGTCTCCAGAGAGGAGGCACAACCTAAGAGTGATGGTTCTCTTCAGCTAAGAACCAGTCCTGGACAGGGACTTAGCTGAGAGCCACTGGTCATAAGCCACCAACACTCCCCTCAGCTGGGGGAATAACTGCCTTAGTTTTGATGTAAGACTATAGGCAGTAGACTATAACATCTGCTACATGTGCTCAACTAAAATTCTCAGATGTTTTCCGCTAAAGTTCTATTAAATCAAGTCTTGAACTTTTCTAATTTTGTTTGTTTGTTTGTTTTGAGACAGAGTCTCACTCTGTCACCCAGACTGAAGTGCAGTGGCATGATCTCAGCTCATTGCAACCTCCTCCACCCAGGTTCAAGTGATTCTCCTGCCTCAGCCTCCTGAGTAGCTAGGATTACAGGTGGGTGCCACCACGCCTGGCTAATTTTTGTATTCTCTAGTAGAGACATGGTTTCACTATGTTAGTCAGGCTGGTCTCGAACTCATGGCCTCAAGATGATCCCCCCCCGGCCTCAGCCTCCTAAAGTGCTGAGATTACAGGCATGAGCCACCATGCCTGGTCTTGAACTTTGGATGTAGATTTTTGGAAGCAATGCTGGATCTTGTATTCATCATCTATTAGACTTGTTGGTTTTATCCTAGCATTCCAGCCTGCTTAGTCACTGAATTTTAATTACAATAGCTACCGTCTTAGACTTCCCTTGAGATTTGAATTATCTTCAAATGGAAGAATATATTAAAGGGAATGTTGTCATGTTATTGAAAAAACACTGAGGCCTAAATCCTAAGGGTCAGAGTCAGTGTCAGACGCTATTTGTAGGACTTGCATAGAATATCACATACTCTTGCAGCCAAATATATCATTGTATCAGTTAGAATGTGTCTTTGCCCCAAATATCAGAAAACCCTGTCTCAGATTTTCTTCAACAATGAGGTTTATTTTACTCATTCATGAAGAAGTCTATATGAAGTATGAGCTTCAGACTGGCAGATTCAGTGGTTTAGCAGAGTCATCACAGATTTAAGCTCTTTCCATCTCCCCTGTCTGCTAACTCCAGAGGTTTGCTTTGCTCTCAAGCTGGCTCCCCACCCTTCACCTCCATAAGTAATGATGGAGCCATTCTAGGAGTCATATGTGACACGACAATGTTCAGTAACTGAAGAACCACTCCTCCTCATGTCATTTCCCAGCCCAATACTCGCAGAACTCCCCCTTGTATCTTATTAACCAGGATTAAATCACAGCAGCAATCCATCCTAGCAAGGTGAATGAAATACCATGATTGGCTTAGTCTTGAATTAATCATTTGCAGTGGAATAGATGTCAATGCTTGTTTATTGATCTCTAGTTGATAGAATCTATTCTGTTCCCCTTTGTGAAAAGTTTTCAGCCTTCAGGCACCTCTCCCATTTGCTGTAATTCCCAACAGATTATTGACAGAGGGTCTCGGATACTGCGTATTATTTCAATTCCTAGCATTTAGTTCCCCTAGCTCTAGAAACTTAAATCCACTTAGAGAAGTTTCATGTTCTCTTAATTTTCTCACCTAAGTGGGACTCCAATTCTTATTGCACCTTCCTTTCAAAATAGAAGGTGGTAGATTAGGGGCAGTGGCTCACACCTGTAATCCCAACAGTTTGGGAGGCTGAGACGGGTGGATCGCTTGAGGTCAGGAGTTCGAGACCAGCCTGGCCAACATGGTGAAACCCCATCTTTACTAAAAATACAAAAATTAGCCAGGCACAATGGTATGTGCGTATAGTCCCAGCTACTCAGGAGGCTGAGGCAGGAGAATCACTTGAACCCGGGAGGCAGAGGTTGCAGTAAGCCAAGATCGCACCCTGCACTCCAGTCTAGGTGACAGAGCAAGACTGTCTCAAAACAAATAAACAAACAAAAAGTTGAAGGTTGTATATCCTTGTCTCTTTCCTTTGGCTCCTTAATCTGAAAGTTGGCTTTCATTTTCACCATGTGCCCTAGGGAGCCAAGCTGAGTTTCACCTTCTGTTTCCATGGGAAATTCACTCACACCAAGCAATTAACAAGTTTTAGAAGAATTACACAAGATTTGAGCAGATCAGGGAAGAGGGGGTGTGGTAGATCACTGTCTTCCTGGTTTTGTCTCTCCTATACTTGCTTCTCACCATCTTTCTCTCGAATGTGGCCAGGGAGCTCTTAAGTCTTCTCCTATCTTTGAGGCTGAGACTCTGGGGATCTCTGTCCCTTTCCCTAGTGGGATAATATCAGTGTGCTCCTTCTGCACAAATACAGTCTCTCTCTAAGAGAAATGTCAGTTACAACTACTTTTTGCACCTAGGAGAAGACAGAAGCAAAATGAACACTAGAAAAAAGTAAGCACTGCTGAACTTCTGTTAACATTACACTACCTTACTTCCTCAAAGAGCAGGTTGCTCCATATTTGTGCTTCTCTTTACTCTAAGTAATGCAGCCTTTAGCGCTTTTTTGTAAAAGCTGACTTTAGCCTCCTTTATTCTGTTCTTGAAGGTTCATGATAGTCTTTTGTGTTCAAGCTTATCTATAATCCCCTCCCTTTGCCTTCTGTTCACGTCCTTTTCAAAGCCTGAGCTCTGCAGAGAGCTCCCTGTATAACCACCTCCTTCTTTAGCTGTCTGCCCCTTTATCACTGGAATTATTTCCTATTATATTATAATCAGGATTTTATTGTTTAAATCTCCCACCTCTCCCAAGTCATGTTCTTTTCTAAAGTCTCACATTGCAGAATCACACCTGTGGTAACTACTCTTTTGAAGTGAAGAGTTAATTTGTGATGCAAATAATTACTTCTTTATCTCATTTTCAAAGAGGAATTTTCATAAAGATAAACTAGGAGCAAATTGTTTCACACCTTTTCCTCCTTTGTCACTTACTCTCCTTCCCCCCTCACTTTCCTTCTGTCCTTTTCCCCTCTGCTTGTTTCCTGCCTCCTTCCAGTATTGGTGTAAACCCCCTGGGTTTCTCTCCCAGGCTCTGCTTTTGTTGAACTGAAATACTTTCTGTTCATGTATTGGAGGATTTTGAGCTGGGAACTCTGAGTTTTTTAAATCAAAAATTGTCCTATTCCCACCCAAACAAGGAGAAAGGAGAGGCCAAGGAAATGGGTTTTCAAGAGATAAAAATATTACTGTCCTCTTAACTGATTTGTTTCACTTTTGAAAATATTATAAGGACAAAGACATCTGGGAGACCAAGATGGAGGGAGTGGAGATAAGGGTGGGGCTTGCTCAAGAGTCGCAAAGGAAGGTAAAATGAGGACGCAAAGGTTCTGTGAGATGAGTAAAGTTGTTCTACGTGGAGTAGACATAGAAAAGACGTTTAAAAAATGCTTTATCGGATAAAAATAAATTAAATTGTGCTTTAGAAAAAGAGAGAAAAGCTGTGAGATACTTATTAGAAAGAAACGATTCAATGAGAAGCTAAAAAGAGGAGTAAATCCTTTCAATCAAGAAGAAAACAAAAGCTTGCCTGGTAATCCTATCTCACTGTCTTTCCACTCACAATTATCACCACACCCTGAGGAAATGTAAGAGAAATTTTAAAGTTCTTGAAGTATTTGTTTAATAATGTCAATTGATGAGCAATGTCATGGGGATAGAAACCAGAACATGAGTTTTAATTCATGTTAGGGGGAAAAAAAAAAAGCCATAGGGAGAACAAATAAATAGCTGGCTTTTGTTGTGCTTCCCTGGTGATTACATAGATTTGACCAAACTAATTCCCAACGGGGAGATAGAGAACTAAGAGAGAATTGGAGTACTCCCTGGGCAGAAACTCGAAGTTCTGCAACACTGGATGTGGTCCATGAGATAAAAAATGTCAGCTTCCTGGAAGATCATCTCACTTTTGAAAATATTATAAAATATATCAAACACTCAGAATACTTAAAAGAATACCTGTATCTAATAGCTTTATCAAACATTAACATTTGGTCATTTCAGATCTTTTAAAAGAAGGGATACTTTACAAATACACTTAAACTCCTATAACATTTTCCTCCTGCCATGCCCATAAGAAGTCCCTTTCTGGCATTAAATGTTTACCCTTTTTTTTTTTTTAAGATGGAGTCTCACTCTGTTGCCCAGGCTGGAGTGCAGTGGCACGATCCTGGATCACAGCAACCTCTGCCACCAGGGTTCAAGCGATTCTCCTGCCTCAGCCTCCTGAGCAGCTGGGATTACAGGCACCTGCCACCTCACCCAGCCAATTTTTGTAGCTTTTTTTTTTTTTTTTTTTTTTTTTTAGTAGAGATGGGGTTTCACCATGTTGGTCAGGCTGGTCTCAGACTCCTGACTTCATGATCCACCTGCCTTGGCCTCCCAAAGTGCTGGGATTAGAGGTGTGAGCCACTGCGCCCGGCCAAATGTTTACCCTTTTTCATCGTACTTTATGTTTTGTTACATACACATGTATCTCTATAATATTGGATTTCATGCTTTTAAACTTTATATTAAGCACTATTCTTTTTTATGTGAAACTTGCTTTTATCACATAGATTGATACATGTAAGTGTAGTTCATTTATTTATTTTATTTGTTACACAACCATAGTATTTTCCTGTGGATAATCATTTACTTTGTTATCAAATCTTTATTGTTTTGAAAAGCTACAATGAATATTTTTGCATATGTATCCTTAAGCATGTGTGCTGAACTTTCTATAGAACAGGGGTCCCCAATCCCTGGGCCATGGACCCCTACTGGTCCATGGCCTGTTAGGAATGGGTCTGCACAGCAGGAGGTGAGCAGCAGGCTAGTGAGCATTGTGAACTGTGTGCATGGGGGTGGATCCCTCATGAATGGCTTAGTGCCATATGCTTGGTGATCAGTGAGGTCCCCCCTCTGAGTTCTGGTTGTTTAAAAGAGTGTGGCACTTCCCCCCATCTCTCTTTGGAGAGGGAGAATCGCCCTGTCACCCAGGTTGCAGTGCAGTGGCGCGATCTCGGCTTACTGCAACCTCTGCCTCCTGCTCAAGCAATTCTCCTGCCTCAGCCACCCAAGCAAGTGGGATTACAAGCGTGCGCCGTCACACCTGGCTAATTTTTGTATTTTTAGTAGGGACCGGGTTTCACCATGTTGGACAGGCTGGTCTGGAACTCCAGGCCTCAAGTGATCCGCCCACCTTGGCCTCCCAAAGCATTGGGATTACAGGCGTAAGCCACCATGCTGGGCTGTCCCCCCATCTCTCTTGCTCCCTCTCTCATCATATGATGCACTGGCTCCGCCTTTACCTTCTTCCATGATTGAAATCTTCCTGAGCCTGTGACCAGAAGCAGATGCTGGCACCACACTTCTTGTACAGCCTGCAGAAACATGAGCCAAATAAAATCTCTTTTATAAAAAAAAAAAAATTAACCCAATCTCAGGCATTCCTTTATAGCAACAAGAAAATGGACTAACGCATTCTCCAAAGCAGTTGCATTAATTTACTTTCCCATTCCCAGTATATGAAAGTTCCCATTTATCCACATTGTATTCAATCTTTTAAATTAACTACTTAAGTTGCTAATCTAAAGGGTATGATTTGTTCCTAAACAATTTACGGTTTTATTGCCATTGTTGATGATATACCATTATCTATTACAATTGCAATTTGCTTATTACTGGTATATAGAAATACATTTTTTTATATTGATCTTGGATCTAGCAGCATTCAATGACTTTCTGATTAACTCGTGTAGATTCTCTTAGATTTCGTATGTAGTCAAATATGTTGACTGCAAATAAGGTCTGCTTTGGAATGTCTTTGTAAGTTTTATACCTTCCATTATTTCTCATCTTATTGCATTGTCTCGTAGGTCTATATTCTCGTAGAATGTAGAATGGTTGTGACAATATAGTGTAATAAAGTTTCATCATTAATGTTTGTAAGATTTTGATAGATACTTTTCGTGCAGTTAAGAGTATTGTCTTCTATCCATAGGTGCTAAGAGTTTGGTTGTTTATTTCCACATAAACTGAAAAGCCTTACCCATGCTTCCATCTTAAAGTCTATATTCCTAACATTCTTCCCCCAGGTATCAGCATGGCTGGCTGTCTTTCTTCCTTCACCTCTTCTACTCAAACGTCATCTATAAAAGGAACACTTTATGTAATAGCAACTTGCTACTCCTAACACTAATTCTGCTACTTTTTCCCCTTAAATGAATAAATATGAGAATGCATAAAGGTTTATCAAACATGCTTTCTATTTTCTGTATCTATTACATTGACCATATTTTTTCCTCTTAATTGATTGTATGTTATTCTTGGGATCAATTAATCTTGGCCATGGGGTGAGGGGGAAATATATATATATAAATAATGTATGTATATATATATCATGTACATACATATACACACACACAACATTTTATTTAGAATGTTTAAATCTGTATTTATGAGAAATACTGGTCTTTTTTTTAATGGCTTTGTTACACAAGTATAATAACCTCATAAAATGAATTGAGTGCTTTTCCTCACTATTTTTCTTTTTCTTTTTTTTTAATTATACTTTAAGTTCTAGGATACATGTGCACAACGTGCAGGTTTGTTACATATGTATACATGTGCCATGTTGGTGTATTGCATCCATTAACTCGTCATTTAGCATTAGGTATATCTCCTAATGCTATCCCTCCCCCCTCCCCTCACCCTACAACAGGCCCCGGTGTGTGATGTTCCCCTTCCTGTGTCCAAGTGTTCTCATTGTTCAATTCCCACCTATGAGTGAGAACACCCTCACTATTTTTTGAAAGGTAGAGATTATCTGTTTTTTGAAGGTTTGTTAAATTATTCTATAAAAATCAACTGGGACTTCTATCTTAAGGTCAGGGGCAGTGGGCAAACTGCTATGGGGTGAAGCACTTTCTCCTAATGGGACTTTGACTTTGTACTAAGAAAAGAATGGTCAGCCTAGGAACTTCTGCTACTACCTCACTGTCTAGAACTGGTCACATGACTATCTTTGTTGCAAGACAGGCTGGGAAATTAAGTATTTTTAGTTAGGCACATTGTCTTCCTGAAAAGAAAAATCAAGGTTCTGCTATTAAGGATGAAGAAAAAGCAATGGCAACTGGGTAGGCAGCCACCAATGCCTTCTACAATAAAACTATTAGATATGCTGGAATGTTGGGACCTTTCAATCTATCCTTCATATATCTTAACTGAAGTAAATAGATAAATAAACAAATACACATCTATGTATTCAGAATAAATACACACAAACACACACACACATCTTTGTCCCTCTGGGGTATATTTTGGGTGAATTTCTCAATACTCTCTTCATTTTTCTAATTCAGTCTTCAATTTTATATAGATTAGAGTTTGTTTCATCATTATGAGTTAAATTCTACCCCCTCTCCTAAAAAAATATCTTGAAGCCCTAACCCCCAATACCTCAGAATACAGCATTATTTGGAGATAAAGGTAATCAAGTTAAAATGAGGTCATTATAGTAGGCATTAATATAATCTGACTGGTGTTCTTATAAAAAGGGGAAGTTTGCAGACAGACACACATGCACACACAGAGACAGAGAAAGAGAGAAGAGAGAGAATGCCACAAGAAGATGAGGGCAGAGATCAGTGTGAAATGTGCATGGTGGTGCACGCCTGTAGTCCCTGCTACTAGGGAGGGTGAGGCAGAAGAATGGCGTGAACCCAAGAGGCAGAGGTTGTAGTGAGCCAAGATCGCGCCACTGCACTCCAGCCTGGTGACAGAGCGAGACTCTGTCTCAAAAAAAAAAAAAAATCATTGCATTAGTGTCCTAAAAACCTTTTATACTATGTTTTTACTGTACCTTTTAAAATGGTACACCTGTTTAGGGCACTTGCTATGAATGGAGTTTGCAGGACTGGAAGTTGCTGTAAGTCAATGAGTGAATGATGAATGCATATGGAGGCCTCGGACATTACTGTGCACTACTGTAGACTGTAGGTTGTGGACTTTATAAACACTGCACATTTAAGCTACACTAAATTTATAAAAACATTTTTATGTTTATTTCTTCAATGATAAGTTAACCTTAGCTTACTGATACTTTTTAACACCCTGGAGAGCTGGACAAAAATATTTTCTTTCTTTGTATACTTATTCTATAAGCTTTTTTCTATTTAAATTTTTTTTAGTTTAGTTATTACTTGTTAAAACTTTTTTGTTAAAAACTAGACACAAACACATACATTAGCCTTGGCCTACACAGGGTCAGGATCATCCATATCACTGTCTTCCACCTCCACAGCTTGTCCCGCTGGAAGGTCTTCAGGGGCAATAACATGCATGGAGCTGTCATCTCCTGTGATAACAATGCCTTCTTCTGAAATACCTCCTGAAGGACTTGCCTGAGGCTGTTTTACAGTTAACATTTTTTTTATCAGTAAAATTAGCACACTCTAACAAAAAGTATAGAATAGTCAATACATAAATCAGTAACATAGTCATTTATAATAATTATCAAGTATTATGTACTGTTCATATTGCATGTGCTATACTTTTATATGACTAGCAGTGCAATAGGTTTGTTTATACTAGCATCACCACAAACACATGAGTAATGTGTTGCACTATAATGTTATGATAGCTATGACATAACTAGGCAATAGGAATTTTTCAGCTCCATTATAATCTTACGAGACCACTGCCATATATGCAGTCTGTCACTGACTGAGACATTGTTATGCAGTGCATGCGTGTACTAAAACTCTGCTGTTGTAGCACAAAAGCAGCCATAGACAATATGTAAAAGAATGAAAGTAGCTGTGTTCTGGCCAGATGTGGGGGCTCATGTCTGTAATCTCAGCACTTTGGAAGGCCGAGGCGAGTGGATCACCTGAAGTTGGGAGTTCGAGATCAGCCTAGCCAACATGGTGAAACCCCATCTCTATTAAAAACACAAAAATTATCCAGGTATGGTGGCACACACCTGTAATCCCAGCTACTCAGGAGGCTGAGGCACGAGAATCACTTGAACTGGGAAGGCAGAGGTTGCAGTGAGCCGAGATCGTGCCATTGCACTCTAGCCTGGGCAACAGAGAGAAACTCTCTCTCAAAAAAAAAAGTATGTAACTGTGTTCCAATAAAACAATAAAACTTTATTTACCAAAACAGGCAGAGGGCTGGATTTGGGCTGGTGTGCATAGTTTGCCCACCTCTGCTTAGGAAGATAGTCAAGGCCATTTTTCCCAACCACCTCTAACAAGTCAGGGAGTCCCACTCTAGTCCCTGGCTCTGGTTCCTTATCTGTCATAGAATACGTTTTGTCTTCTTTAAGGGATATGAAGTGTCAGATGCCACTGTCTGCTCCCAGACCCAGGGCCCAGGAGATCTGCGGCTGCAGCCCTATGCGCTATTTTCCTTTGTTTATTGAAGTCTTAATATGTGATAGTCATTGTGCTGGGTCCCAGAAACATAACAATGAATGCTGCAAATATGGTCCTAATCTCATGAAGCTTACAGTTTGGTAGTAAAGACAAACGTTAAATTACTTCCCGTTTTCTCGAGCTGCTGTTAGTTCACCTCGACCTGTAGTTGGCCCTTGACATGCCAGAGCCAGCAAAGTCCGCGCCTGCTCCCAATAAGGGCTCCAAGAAGGACGTGACTAAGGCGCAGAAGAAGGACGGCGGGAAGCGCAAGCGCAGCCGCAAGGCGAGCTACTCCGTGTACTTATACAAGGTGCTGAAGTAGGTCCACCCCTGCACCAGCATCTCCTCTAAGGCCGTGGGGATCATGAACTCCTTCGTCAATGACATCTTCGAGCGCATCGCGGGCGAGGCTTCCCGCCTAGCGCATTACAACAAGCGCTGGACCATCACCTCCAGGGAGATCCAGACGGCAATGCGACTGCTGCTGCCCAGGGAGGTGGCCAAGCACGCCGTGTCCGAGGGCACCAAGGCCATCACCAAGTATATCAGCCCTAAGTAAACTTGCCAAGGAGGGACTTTCTCTGGAATTTCCTGATCTGACAAAAAATGCTTCTTACCAAAAGAAGCACAATTGCCTTCTGTTACCCCATTATCTGCTGCGGAAGACTGAAGAATGCAACCACATCTGGATGGACTCTTCCACAAGATAAAGCTGCCCTCTTGGTCTCATTCAGATTGCAAAGAGAATCATTTACAAGTCAATTTCTGTCTCTCTGGTCCATTCCTTCTCCCTAATAATCATTTACTGTTCCTCAAAGAATTGTCTACATCACCCATCTCCTCTTTTGCCTCTGAGAAAGGATATATAATCTTCTGTAACCCACTGAGGGGTTGGGGTAATCATTCTGTGGTCCCCAGCACTGTACATTAATAAATTTGTATGCCTTTTCTCTTAAAAAAAAAAAAAGACAAACATTAAATAAATATGCACACACATGAGTATATAATTATGATTCCAAATTGGGTCAATATTAAACAAGGAGGCTTTTATGAGAAAAAAATAACAGGAAACACTAAGTTACTGTAGATTGAAGAGCCAGGGAAGATCACTCTGAGAAAGTAAGAGACAAATCTGAGGAAGTAAGAGAGGCCTCTAGGATAGAAATGAGATTTCCTTGAAATAAGTCTGGGGAATATTGTTCCATGCAAAGCAAAGAATATGTATGAAGGTTCCAAGAAGGGAAAAAAGTACGTTAGTTCAAGCTTTTAATGAAAGTCTGAAGGCTAGTGAGTTTAGAGCTGTTGTCCAATACAGTGGCCATTGGCCACATATGGTTATTTAAATCTAGATTTAATTAATTAAAATTAAAATCTTTTCCTCAGTTGCTCTAGACACATCTTAAGTACTCAGTAGTTACACATGGCTACTATATTGATCAGTGCACATATGGAACATTTCCTTCATCACAGAAAGTTATGTTGGAGAGCATTAGTCCAAAGCATATGTAGAGATCTATAGTATATTTGAAATAATATTCATATGGAATTTTCATTAAATGGAAAGTTATAAATGGAAGGCTTTTAAGTATCAGTATACAAACCAGGAAATAGAATGATATCAAATATATTAAAAATAAATGTTCAATCATTGGATGAAAAGTTGATGATGTACTTAACATGGATGTATCCGGCTGTAATACCTGGACCACTGATCAATCTTAGCACAAAAAAGATGGCCCACCATTGTGTACTTCCAGATGGAATAACACATCATCACCTATGAAACAGTCTTGCAAAAAAAAATCAAACCTGAACCTGCTCAATCCTTTAGATTAGCATTATCCAACAGAAATATAATGCAAACCACATGTATAATTTTAAGTTTTCTACTAGCCTCATTAAAAAAGTAAAAATGAATAGGTGAAAACAATTTTAATATATTTTTATTGAATCTAACATATTCAAAAATCACTGAAATTATGATTGAAGCATTGAAATTACAATTGATTGATTGATTATAATCAGTGTAAAAATAATTAATATTTTATATTTTTTCTGTTAAGTTTTGGAAATGTGTTGTATTTTTACATTATCAGCACATCACAGTTGAGACTAGTTGCATTTCAAGCACTGAGTAGCCACATGGATGCTGATTCAAACAAACTAACAGAAAAAAAATTATGAGATGATGGAGGAAATGTGAATACCGTCAGAATACTTGGTTATAGTGAGAGCTTATTTCTTTTCAGGTATAATAACAGTACCGTGTTTAAGTTTTTAAAGAGAGCCCTTGTCTTTTAGATGCATATTGAAATATTTATGAATGAGATTATATAACATCTAGGATTTGCATCAAAATAATCCAGTGATGTCTGTATGGGAAGCGAATAAGAATGCAGAAGACACAAGATTGGCTATGAGCTGATTGGTTGAAACTAAGAAAATGACACCAGCTTGCTGTTTAATGTTACTGTTGAAGAATAGAGAGGGTCTTGTTCATCGAACCCACTACAAATGAGATAAGGGAATTAGGATTAGCTGTTATTACTGTCAATCACTTCTGACCCAAGGGGAGGTCATAACAATGGCTAGAATGCTTCCTCTGACTGTGAAGCAGACGTCCAATTGTGGGCAATATTTCTGCCACCCTACTGCTGAGAAAAAAAAAAAAAAGACTGTGGCTGTACATCTACTCAGTTATATGAAAAAAAATGAAGAAATTTCAGCTGCTCTCAGGGAAGAAAACAAACGTTTCCAACCCAGCTTGAATCAGAGTGTTCCTAGGGGAGAAGCTAGTATGGTGGAGATGGCACTAACCCAAATATGAAACCTCCCAAAGGGAAGTTAACACTCAGAGTGAGAAGACCGAGCTACTGTGATCAGTTAACCATTCCCTCATGGAATATCACTTTCTTTCTGGTACTAAACTTTGGAAGTCTGCATTTTGTTTTATCAGAGAAGGCAATGATCCTTTCTTTTGTATTACTCCCATAGACTAGTCGGTCAGCAAATTGCGAATAGTGGGATGAATGATGGAAAGATAATCAGAGAGGGAAAAGGGCACTGTGGGAAGAACATGGTCAGATCTGGGAGGAATTTTCAGGCCATTTTATTAGAGGCCTGGAATTTTCTTCCCTTGGTAAAGCAAAGCTCTATGCACCTTTTTTATTGAGAGCCAGGGTCTCACTCAGTAGTCCAGACTGGAGTACAGTGGCATGATCATAACTCACTGTAGCCTAGAATTCCTGGGTTCAAGCAATTCTCCCACCTCAGCCTCCTGAGTAGGTTGGACTACAAGTATGAGCCTATTTTTTTGTATTGTAGCTGGACTACAAGCATCCAGCTATTTTTTTTTGGCGGGGGGGTGGTAGGAATGGGGTCTTACTTTGTTGCTCAGACTGGTATCAAACTCCTGGCCTCAGGAGATTCTCCTGCTTCAGCCTCTCAAAGCTCTGGGATTATAGGCATTGCATCCTATATATTGTGTTTTAAAGTACCAAGTCAAGTGGTTTTTTTTTACCCTTGTCCCCGTAAGTACAGTAGATTCCTATTTATCAACCGGAATATTCTTATTTTAGTTGAGAAAACAAGGTGAAAAAGACTTTCACCTTTTCATACCATAGTTCTTTGTATATTCCACTAGCAAAGTGATTATTATGCTGTTTTGTAATGAAGTATTTATTTCATCCACTAAGCTGTGATTTCGAAAGCAAAAACCTTGATATTTTCACCTTTGAATCTCCACCATCCAAAAAATGTGGGGCATAGTAAGCGGCAACACATGTTGAATGGATAGACTATCCATTCCACAAATATTGCGCATCCAAATTGGTGAACAGTACAAAATGACAACTTTGAAAATCTCCCAATGAACACTTCAAATGTGCCTTCTTAGCTAGGATCTTGTCACTGACTTCAAAATCACATTTTAAAAAAAAACTCCAGTAAGTTAAGCCTGACCTCCTCATAAAACATGGCTTTTTTTTTTTTAATTTAAAAAAAATTAATAGAGACAAGGTCTTGCTATGTTGCCCAGGCTGGCCTTGAACTTCTGGGCTCAAGCAATCCTCCTGCCTTGGCCTCCCAAAGTGCTGGGATTACAAGCATGAGCCACCATACCTGGCCTCAATTGATTTTTGAGACAGTCTTGCTCTGTCACTCCGGCTAGAATGCAATAGTGTGATCATGGCTCACTGCAACCTCCAACTCCTAAGCTCAAGCAATCTTCCCAATTCAGCCTCCCGAGTAGCTGGGACTAGAGGTGCATGCCACCTCACCAGGCCCATTTTTAAAGTTTTTGTATATATGTGGTTTACCTTTGTTGCCCAGGCTGGTCTCAAACTCCTGGCCTCAAGGGATCCTCCTGCCTCAGCCTTTGCTAAAGTGCTGGGATTACAGGTGTGAGTCACTGCACCCAGCTGAGACATGGATTTAAATGACTTTGTTATTTTCTAAAATTTAAAGCATATATACAATGCTATCATTAGAATTACTCAACCGAATGTACTGCCGAGTCTGAGTTCCTTTCCTGAACTCTATTTCCAAATGTTGCTCCAAAAAGGTTTTTAGTAAATGCGATGTCATTAGGAAAGGTCTCTACTCCCCTGATTATCTTCTTAGATGTCAAGATTAAATCACTTTTCCCAAAATTGTGTTAATAAAATCAGGACATGGCTGGGTGCAGTGGCTCTATTATGCCTGTAATCCCAGTATTTTGGGAGGATGAGATGGGTGGATCACTTGAGGTCAGGAGTTGGAAACCAGCCTGGCCAACATGGCAAAACCCCACCTCTACTAAAAATACAATAATTAGCTGGGCGTAGTGGCATGCACCTGTAGACCCAGCTACCAGGGAGGTCGAGGTGGGAGAATCACTTGAACCTGGGAGACGGAGTTTATAGTGTGCTGAGATTGCACCACTGTACTCCGGCCTGGGCAACAGAACAAGACTGTCTCAAAAAAAAAAAAAATAATAAAATAAAATATATAAACAAAATCAGGACATGACTCTGTAGAAACACATTTATTAAGAGTAAGGAGGTTATATTGTTTTTATATTCATTGCAGTGTCTTAACCTGGCCCCCAGGTGACAGTGAGTGAGAAGGGAAGGAGAATGGAAATAATAGCACAGGCTCTTCAAGCAGATATTCCTGAAGTCAAAGTGATTTTATTTTATTTATTTTGTTATTTTATCAGGCAGCCTCTTGAGCCAGAGTAGGCTCTGAAACTCCCTATTTTTAATATTATTATTATTATTATTTTATGGAGACATGGTCTCCCCATACTGTCTGGGCTGGTCTCAAACTCCTGGCTATGAGCCACTGTGCCCAGCCTAGAATTATTTAAAACAGTTACTTGACTGTTTCAGCCCTGTTTCCTCAAATATAAAATGGGAACAACCATACATCTAGGGCATTTATAGATTTGTCGGGAACCTTAAGATGCAGAACTCTCAGGGCGGGGTGCAGTGGCTCACACCTGTAGTGCCAGCACTTTGGGAGGCTGAGGCAGGTGGATCACTTGAGCTCAGGAGTTCAAGATCAGCCTGGGCAACATGGCAAAACCCCATCTTGTGGTGGCACTTGCCTGTAGTCCCAGCTCCTGGGAAGGTTGGGGTGGGAGGATTACCTTGATCCCGGGAGGTGGAGGTTGCAGTGAGCCAAGATCATTCCACTGCACTCCATCGCGGGCAACAGAGCAAGATCCTGTCTCAAGAAAGAAGAGAAAGAGAGGCCAGGCGCAGTGGCTCACGCCTGTAATCCCAGCACTCTGGGAGGCCGAGGTGGGCGGATCACCTGAGGTCAGGAGTTTGAGAACAGCCTGACCAACAATGGAGAAACCCCGTCTCTACTAAAAATACAAAAAAAAAATTAGCCAGGCGTGATGGCGCATGCCTGTAATCCCAGCTACTCAGGAGGCTGAGGCAGGAGAATTGCTTGAACCTGGGAGGCGGTGGTTGCGGTGAGCCAAGATCATGCCATTGCACTCCAGCCTGGGCAACAAGAGCAAAACTCTGTCTCAAAAGAAAAGAAAAGAAAGAGAGAGAGGAAGGGAGGAAGGAAGGGAGGAAGGAAAGGAGGGAGGGAAGGAAGAAGAACACTCAAACAGAATTAGTGTTGAGCTAATCAAGGCAGTTAGCTAAGAGGCAAATTCAACCCATTAATTTGGTCTGTAGTTCTTCCCTTAATAATGAATAGATAATGAAATGTAAACCACCAACATTTTGATTTTCTTTATCCACAGATATTTTCATGTGGTGATTTTCCACCTTCTGTCATCTCTTAGTGAAACTGCCTTTGCAAAATTAAGACAGTGGGAGAATTATGACAGTGCAAGATATCTGACCTAACTCACTCCATCTTGCTTCTAACCACCAAGCTGCCCCTGTTCATTCCTGGGCATAAGGCTGAACTAACTTTGGGAGAAACTTAGTTTATAGTTTAACTTTAAAACAAAGATAATAACAGCCCTTTCCCAAAACAAACCCTCTTCTCGCTTGGGGACCAGGCTGCCTTTGCAAGACTAACTAGCCACAAGATTAGAAATTATGGTTTAGGAGTCATGCGGCTAGACACCACAAGATTCTAAACCTCCCCAGTTGCTCCTAGGGATAACATCACTATTATAAAACCTAAGACTGGTGCTCAAGATATTTTTCAGACCTTGTACTCTGATGCACCAACTGGTGCCACCCAGACCAGTAATCTGGCTCAACCAGCTCTGCAATCCCACCTAGGAAAAGGAGACAGTAAGAAGAATCCACTTTGACCCCATATGATTTCATCTCTGACCCAACCAATCAGCGATCCCCACTCCCTGGTCCCCTACCTGCCAAATTATCCTTTAAAAACCCGAGTCTCCAAATTTTGGGGGAGACTGATTTGAGTAACAGAACTCTGGTTCCATTCAGCAGGCCCTGCATGAATTAAACTCTTTCTCTATTCCAATTCCCCTGTCTTAAAT